>NC_136069.1:993331641-994617141 GCF_964261635.1 Lissotriton helveticus | reverse complement strand
AGGCCACCCACCGCTGGACCGATGTCATGGACCGGGAGCGGGACTTGCTGGACGCGCTCGGCGTAGAGGTCCCCGGGCTTGGTGAGTAGTAGTAGTAGTACATTTACTACTCTGTTTTATCCTGCTCTGTTATTTGCAAATCTTTGTTCTTTACCAAGAGCAATAATGCTGCCGATTACATTGAGGTAAATTATATTTCAAAATCTTCTATGCATTTCATTTTCAGGTGCACTGCTCTCCTTCTCAGTAGCCTTGCTTGCTACTATGCTTCTTTGTTTTGTATGTTGTGTTCAGAAGCATTTCATTGGCCTGAGAAATTATGTATCAGTGTACTGTAAAGAAAAGAACTGCGTAATGCTAGACAGTAAGGGTCATATTTTCAATTACCGGCGCATCCCTGCAAAGTAGCAGGGATGCGGCAGTAATTGTGTGCCATGCCACCACCACCCACTGGCCCAAAACGTCACAGAAGCCTTACGCATCTGTGCCGTAAAGGCAGCGCATTGCTGGAGTTGCGTGCCAACGATGGCGCAGCTCCAGCAATGCTCTGGGGTACCCTATCTCCCCAATGCTGCATCAAGCCGTACGTCGGCTTCAAGCGCGCAGGGTTTGAGTCATGCATCATTGTCATAAAAATGACTGATTGACATCTTGTAGATTTCCCTCAGCCACTTTTAGGATTCGTTCCTGCGCAGGTACGCCCTCCCTTGCGCCGGAACGCCCCCTGATGGCGCAGGGCTTTACAACGTGATGCATCGCCCATATGCCCATATGTGTTTTTTTTTTTAATATATACGCCGCACCAACACCATGGCGAGTCTTTTGTTCTGCCGCTGCGTCAGAAAAGGCACGCAACAATGGAGGAAAATCAGCCGCAACTTCCGCAAGGGACTTATAAATCAGCCCCAACAGACTGAAGTCCAGTGTCCTTCCTTTAGACAGTCACATGGCTATCAGAAGAAATAGTGGCGGTGGTGGCGGGTGGATTGATAGTTTGAGTATTCACTGATCTGCAAGCAGGATGGACTTTGTCTGTCACGTGTTGTGCACTACTGCCTGCAGTGCCAGGCCTAGGCAAACCTCTTTAGTAGTCTGTTTATTGAGTTACATAGGAACTTTCTAAGTCAACGTTCCGCAAATCAGGCAATACGAATAACGTAGTATACCACATGAGATAGATCCCGTGGAATAGTTGTCTATCTATTTGCTATTTTTCCAAAATATGTTGTTATTGTTCTTTTGAAATGTTTGATTTGGTTGAAAAATCTCATCCATGTTTTATGGTTTTTCTTTCTTTCATGTTGTACATCAGCTCCCCCCAAGGGCAAGAGGACACAGGAGGAGGGTGCTGAGGATGCAGGCCAGGATCGGGCAGGCGAGGGCTCCTTTGCTGGCCCCAGTAAGTTTACATTTTACTAAACAGTACCTATTTTTTCCTAGCGTTCCTCATTCGATTTTTTCTAAATCGTCTTTGATCTTCTTGTAGACTGGATATAAATTCTTATCCTGCCTCGAATATGATGACTCCCTGTGGTATTACTAGACTATTCTTATTAGTCTGTCTGTGTAGCTAACTAAGATTGGACATTTGGCAATTCCATTGGACTCCCATTATATTCAGCAATACCTCTATGCACTGTCTCCTTACTGACTAGATAGTGTGGCAGAGTCATTCAGCTCCCGAAGTCACCGATTATAGATCCCCAATGATCTCTAGATTATCGTACGCAGGACAAGAGAGTAGTACGGAGTCACAGCACAGTCAAGAAGTGTCAGAGGCACTCATGCTTGCAAAAATTCCAAAACCTTTAGCTCATCCACTCTAGTCTAGAGGAACAAAAACCACAGAGTCTATTTAAGTGTAAAAGCTTTATTAAAAGTAAACACATTTATTGAAATCTACTTTGTCATAAAACTATTTAACTGTAAACGGAAAAGTGGTTAGTGCTGACGATTAATTGGACACATTTCTTGTGGTCGAGCCGAACTCTCACCTACTTTGAACTTGATCCTGGTCGTGTTCTTAGGACTCAGGAGTCAAGCTTCTGTCTGTTAGGAGAAAAAGTGGTGCGTGTTAAAAATCAAAAGCAAGCATTCATCAGTTGTGCATAAAAGTGCAGCAAGACAACAGCCTTCCCTGGAAAATGGGACATTTTTACTATGGAGTAGACAGTCACAAATTATTACATTGTATTCTGTTTTTTTAACATTTCTCCTAGACCAAATATTATATAGTAGTGAGTGGTGTATTCTAACTTTCTTAAATGTACTTTGTAGGTGTAACATCTGGTGACGGGGCCAGCGCGGAGGTGGCTGATGTGTTGGACTTGGACTCGGAGGCCTCTGGGGAGGATGCGGCGGTAGAAGAGCTGGTGGCCGTTCCTGTGGGGGATCAAACGGTGGTGGCGGAAACAGGTAAGCTATATATTCCTTACTTATTGAGATTGAAGACTGCATAGTGTGCTTTCTGCACGGGTGTATTACAATTACAAATCAACCAGGTAGTAGCCTCCTCGAAATGTACTTCGACTTAGCTGTGAAGTTTTTGGTGAGAAGAATCCCAATAAGTTCTTAGACGAACGTGATGGATGGGATGAACGAAAAGCGAAAGAAGGGTGTAAGTAAGTGGGACGCGAACTTGTATGATGGCTGGCAAAGAAGAACGATATGTGTTTGCTTGGACCCAGAGGTGGCTGGGAAGGAAAGAATATGGTATGGTGCATGGCTGGGTCAATGATGAAGCAAGGATGGGTGGAAGGACAGCAGCCTGGGTGGGTGAAACAGAAACTGTATGTGTGCGTATACTTTGAATGAATGGATGCCTGGAGCATGGTATTCTCTGACTCTTACATAGCAAATGTGTATCTAGAGAGAGTAGATGGTCGCCAGGTGAAGTAAGTGTTACCTTGAAGAGCATGTACCACCGCACCCGCACGTCCGTCCCAGTGCAGGGAAGGCAAGGAAAAGAAATTGTAAATGTGTCCAATACTTCCATGAATAGTAGCAGTACTTTGTATTGCGTTTGCATTCACAGCATATATCTGGTTATTACGGTGGACACTCCGTACCTCTCTTAATAACTTTAGTTTACTTGTAGTACGTCATTCATGTGTGGGTGTATCACTGTGTTCACTCAATATTAAGCAAAGCACCTAAAGTCATCTCATCTGTCATTAAATACGTCCCATGTGAAGTGATAGATAATCAAATTAGTTAGCTTCTTCAGTTTCCTTTTCTAGTACTCATTTGCACTGTAGGGTGAAAGGTAAATTAATTAAGCAGTAGCCCTTGTAACAGAGTATTCTCAGTGCCACCCGTAATAGAAAAGTAATAGCTTCACCACCTGCATGTACTGGACCGGTACAGTAACGCAAGTCTGTCTCCATCATCATGGTGTGCAACTTTTTTTCTCGGGTGCAACTTCACTGTGCTGTGTCCATGTCATTCTGCCGGCTTGCATAAGATAACGTACCCATTTCCCTAAACAAGAGAGAAGAAGAAGAATAAGACTGGTGTACTGTCATAGTCGACTGTAATGGAAGTCCATAGTGGTCGTAGAATTAGTTCATTAAACTACCACTACTGTTAGAGCAAGGATGCAGAAGTGGGAGGGTTACATAGATACTGTCCTCAATAGTTATGTACTGTGCTTTCAATTTGCTACTTGTACTCTGTGACCCAACTTTCGGCTCAATCACTTTGTGTTATTAATAAGGAGCATTGGTTACAGACTATGTCTTTCTTTCTTCATATAGTTGCTCCTTCTTCCAAATCAACAACAAGGAGGGAGCAGGCTAGATTGGCCCGGCAACGGAGGCTGGAGGCCACAGTCGCCGAGTATCGGCGGCTGGTGGCCCTGGAGGAGGAGGAGGACACGCAGTCGAGCGGGGCAACATCTTCGACTGCATCCTCCTCCGTGACTAAACCAGCGGGACCGAGCCGGGCTAAGAAAGCCGACCGCCACCGCCAAGCACCGGAAACACCAGCTGCCCCCCACAGGAGCTGCAAGGAACGCCAACACCGCCTACGAGTCCGCATGTCCAACCTGGAGCAGGAGGTCCTGAGGTATAAGACCTTGGTTAAGGGCCTCCGCTCCGAGCTTGCCACCCTCCGCAAGGAGTATGATGCCCATGCCGCATCATGCACCAGCACCAGCACCCTCCAGTAGTGGAGTGTCCCTTGCCCTTTTTTTATAGACTTTTGGGGGGTGGGATTTGGGAGTTGGGATCGTTTTGGGACGTTTCAGAGACAATCGTTGGGGTTAGGGTGGGTGAGGGAGATTATTTTGTTAGGGATAAATAAATATATTTTTCAACTACTTTATCTGACCATACCTGTTTTTTACTGCTTTTCAGTCTGGTGGGTGGGGGGCGGGGGTGTAACAGTAACTTTGTTTTCCTGAACAGTCGTAGGACTTTAGTAGTACAACCGTCAAACTCTTGTCTACTCCGAAATAATACTCCATTATACTACCTCCCACCAAACGCTTATCTTACCTGTAATTTGTGTTAGAAATTAGGGCTAGGCCCAGGGCTGGCTCCAGGTGAAATGGGGATTAACGTTGTCATTCCTGGGCGGGTGACATTTCCTCATTGCGGTGTTACTAGTGGTGTGACACAGTGGCAGTTGCATGCCTATGGAAAAAAAGAAAACGAAACCTTGTTTGTACTCCTTACTGTAGCATTACAACGGTTACGGTACGATCGAGAAAATAGCAGGTGACAGTACACTAGAACAGTGCCATAATGTAGCCTAACAAATGGTAAAGTATTGCAAGTATAACTAGTACTTGCGTTGAATTTATTTGACATTGGCTACTACTACTAGAAGATATAGTACTGAAGCTGAGTAAGTCTAGAAGATATCCTCGTATTCCTTCACCAGCCTGTTGCTGCTATCACCTTATCCTCCCCAGCAAGTGTGTGGAATTATTGATGTCATTTTAGTCAGACATCAAGCAAAACAACACAGCCCGGGGGAAGAGGGTTAGGGTTTGTAAAATGGATGGGAATGGGGGTTTCTTTTTGGGTAGGTTTTGTTGAGAGAAGAAAAAAAAAGCAGAGCATGGACAAACAATAATTGAAGATACAGAGTTTACAGACAATCTTTGGTTACAAAGTAAAGGTAAGCACATGCAGTCACACTCATAGAATAAAAGACAACAATGGATACTGTATCTGTATTGCGTATGTTGTTGGAGTTGTCCTGTTGAAATTGGTAAGTAAGTTGCATGCAGCAAACAATTCCTCTTATTGGCGGCACTCCTCCATTCCAGCTGACGCTTCGTCCATCAATGTGGTGGTGACCAGTGACCACTGACAGAAGAGACACCCTGTCCACTGCCTGCCTGGCGGATGTTGACTGAAACCCGGCCTGTAATTATTGAACGGAAAACAGGAAGTGCTATTACAATACCACTGATAAATAAATAAAAGGTATGTACGCTGTGTGGTTCAAAAAGTCACACTTTGATGATGCCTAGCAGAAAAATGGTTACAAAACGTACTTTGAAAGTAACAGTAGACCCAAATACAGACCGTGGATTGTATTCAAACCACTTGCCTGCAAGCAAAAGTATCCATAGCCAGCATCGCTCCAACAGTGCTCTACAACAACAGAACCGCGTTGCAATAGAACCCCCCTAAACACATGCAATCCTGCTGCTAGGGCTAACCCTAACGAACCCTAACTTACAAAGTGCCAAAACTGGTGTTTCCTTATGGATTTTGTCCAACTAACTTCTAGCCGGTATTAGACCTTCCCAGGAATGCCCCAGGCAAGACCCGCCAACCCACCCGCAAAAAAACACCCGACACAACACCACCAAACAGCGAAAAAGCTAAATCTCATACTTACAATGTCTCTCGGCCTTCGGTCCAAACGCGGCGCTGTGCAGCTAGGTCGTCATCATCATCATCAATCATCATAACTCCTGTTTTCCACCACGGATTTCCTGAAAAGCAAATGCAATCAAGATTAGACTGTCGCAGCAGTGCTTCGACAGAGACCCCGGCCGCAACCCACCCACGAACAGCAGGAAGCCCCCCAAAACGCTACATTGAGCAAGATGTCTGAAGAAATGGCAAAAAAAAGGCTGTTCCTTATGGATTTTGTCCAAAACACTTGTATCCGGTATTAGACCTTCCCAGGAAAGCCCCAGGCAAGACCCGCCGGCGCCAACCCACCCGCAAAAAAACACGCGACACAACACCACCAAACAGCGAAAAAGCTAAATCTCATACTTACAATGTCTCTCGGCCTTCGGTCCAAACGCGGCGCTGTGCAGCTAGGTCGTCATCATCATCAATCATCATAACTCCTGTTTTCCACCACGGATTTCCTGAAAAGCAAATGCAATCAAGATTAGACTGTCGCAGCAGTGCTTCGACAGAGACCCCGGCCGCAACCCACCCACGAACAGCAGGAAGCCCCCCAAAAGCTACATTGAGCAAGATGTCTGAAGAAATGGCAAAAAAAAGGCTGTTCCTTATGGATTTTGTCCAAAATACTTGTATCCGGTATTAGACCTTCCCAGGAATGCCCCAGGCAAGACCCGCCGGCGCCAACCCACCCGCAAAAAAACACCCGACAACACCCCCAAACAGCGAAAAAGCTAAATCTCATACTTACAATATCTCTCGGCCTTCGGTCCAAAGTAACGCGCTGTGCAGCTAGGTCATCATCAATCATCATAACTCCTGTTTTCCACCACGGATTTCCTGAAAAGCAAATGCAATCAAGATTAGACTGTCGCAGCAGTGCTTCGACAGACACCAAAAATTACACACAAACCCCCGGAACCCCGCCAAAGAGCACCTCAAAGGCAAGCAAGTCAGCAAAAACGGCAAGAAATTTTCACCTCATATTTGGTCCAAAACACTTTTGTCCATTATTAGAGCTTCACAGCAATGGGCCCAAAACCGTCAACTCACCCGCAAAGAAGTACAACACCCCCACAAGTGCTGAGTCTTTCTTCATTGTGCGTAATCCAGCACTCTGCTTGGAGGGAAATCGCAGTCTGGAGGAGGAGGATAGAGGAGCATGTTCTTCAGAACTTGTGAACCTGAGGAATGTAGACTGCGGCACCTTCAAATCAATAAGCAAACAAGTGAAGACAGTTCTGATGATGGTCTTCTTTTTGGGATTAGGTGATTAAAGTTTGAATTAAATTAACTGTGCAAAACAAAGAAAGAGAGACACAAAGCACACAGGAATAAAAGTGAATAAGGACGAAAAAGAAAGTTCTTGATTGATTGTCTCATTTTCAGGGCTCGGTGTCAGGGAATAAGAACAAGATTTCGTCATCATACTCTGCGAATTCAGGCTGGATGAGGTCAGTGGCACCGAACAGAGAAAAAATCCCCTCATCTACGTTGCTGTCCTCATCGTCTTCATGTGGCGTGCTTTCTCGCACTTTGTAATCTGGTGGTATGAGGTGCTGATTCATCTTGATCATTGTCAGCCGCTCCACATTTTTGGGCGATAGGCGGCTCCGTTTGGCAGTTACAATGCCACCAGCAGCACTGAAAACACGTTCAGAAGACACACTTGCGAGTGGGCAAGACAAATAGTTTATAGCCAGGTTGTAGAGCTGTGGCCACAATTGTTTTTTGCCATGCCAATACTGCAATGGCTCCTCATTAAGAAAGACCACTGTTGAGTCATTCAGATAGTCCTGCACCATCGACTCAAGGTCATCAACTGTTCCTCCACTTTGCTTACTTTTTGCTGTGCCTGTGACATTTTTTAGAGAACCATACCCCATCAAACTTAGCCAATCCTCCTCCCCAGCCACTGTTAGTGTTGTCATTGTGTGTGGTGCAGATGATCCAGTTGCCGGTGTCTTTAACGGCTGAGAGGTCACTTGTGCCCCAGCCACAGGTGCAGAAGTGGATTCTTGTGACTGCGGATGGCCTGCTGATGCTGATGCTGATGTACTGGCTTCTCCTTCAATAACCTGCCGTTCTTTTTCAAACCTCTTGGCTGACCAGGCTAACCAATGTTTGTACTTTTGAACATCTGCATCAGCGAAAGGAAAGAATGCGTTGTCTGCCAGCGCCTTTTTGTAGCGTGGATCCAGAATAGTAGCACAAATGTAATGCTGATCTGAGTTGATGTTTTTAAGACGTTCATCACCACGTAGGCGATGTAATAATTTCTCAGACAAAATGAAATGGTTTTTTTTTTTTTCATCTTTTTCAAACTCAGAAGAAACCGCCATCAGTTGGTGCTCCAGTATGCACAACAATGGGATAGCTTTTCCCAAATTACAGTCCTCCTGGCTGACTGCACGCGTGAAGAACTCAAAAGGACGAAGCATGTCTGTCAGGCTTTTAACTATGGCCCATTGCGCCTTACTCATCCGCAGGTCCTCCTTCTGAGATGTAGCCTCTGTCAAGAAATAGTGATCGAGTACCGTATACTGCTCATGCAGACGCTCAAGCATGTAGAAGGTTGAGTTCCAACGTGTTGCCACCTCCTGGATGAGTGCTTTCACTGGCATTCCACGTTGAAGTAGCAGTCTCCGCAGATGCTTCCGGGCCTTAAAAGAATGGCTGAAATGGTTGCACATTTTGCGGCAGGTGGCCATTACCTCGAACGCTGGACTCTCTTTATCACTCAAGAATTTTTGAACTACCAGGTTGATACAGTGCGCCAAACACGGCACTCTAACATGGTGACCCTGTGACATGGCCTTAACTACATTGGCGCCATTATCCGTGGAAACATAACCAATCTTGCGTTTTAGGGGGGATAGCATTGACAACACCTTTTTGTCAAACTCTTCCAAAAGGTTTTCTGCTGTGTGACTTTTCTCCAAGGCAAACATGGCTAGTGTTGCATGTTTCCGAGCAGCTTTGAAAACTTGGTCCGGGTCAACACCTGCGTTTAGCTTTGCTATAACACCTGAAAAAGAGACCCAGTGTGCAGTGATGCACATGTAATCATCGCCTGGGCCACTGGTCCACATGTCTGTTGTCAGATGTATTGTGTGAACAGCACTCTTCTGCAAAGCTGCCCCAATCGCCTGCAGCACATCTTCATGTAGTGCTGGAACCGCAACTCTGGCAAAATAGAACCGGCTCGGAACCTTCCATTTAGGGCAGAGCGTTGCAACTAATTCAAGAAAACCTACCGCTTCTACAAAAGAAAAAGGTAGAAGGTCCACAGCTAGCATTTTAGCCAGCTTAGTGTTATACAGACGCGTCAGTGGGTGGTTGCGTTCATATGGCACGTCTGAAGTAAGCATTGTTCTAATGTTGGCCTGGACCAAGCATTTACGGGCTGATAATGACTTCGTTGACCCAATTTTGCTCGCTGGTGAACTTTTGTGCGTTGGTGTCTCACTCGCTCCAACACTCTTAGTGTGCCTCACATTGGGTGTGCTGCTGAGAGGGGTACTGGGTGTAAGGGAAGTGTTTGACACGTCTTCTTCCTGCTCGTCAACATCAGATGAAACATCAACGTTTCCTTGATTTTGGCCTTTCTTGATCGCAGCTAGGTGCGCAAACCATTGGACACCGTGCTTTCTGTCAAGATGACCACTCTGGCCGCCGGTACCATAGTTGCTACCTGGCTTACCACGACTAACTGCAAGCTTACAAAGGGTACAAATGGCAAACCTTGGATTTTTGGGACAAACAGTAAAGAAGTCCCAAACTGGGGACTTGAAGTGTCTGTGGGACCTGGAGGAGGCGGCGATACTGGTGGTGGTGGTGGTCATGAAGCTAATGCCAGATGAAGTGGAGGATCTGGATTGGCCAACTTTTGTACGTTTTCCACTTTCACCGCCACTAATTAAGGTCGAGGTTGACGCAGGTCTCTTCTTGCCAGAAAGAAATATGGAAGCGGGACGAGTTGGTGTACTACTTAACTCCAATGATTGTGGTGTTTCCACTGCCTCCTCATCGACAACATCATCATCATCATCATCACGCGCAGCAGCTCTTCGGGCTAGGGTCAAAATGTCTGTTTGCTGCATGCCCGCTGGGGCTGCAGTGACCTTTATGATGACTGGGTCGTCGTTGGCAGAGTCTTCATCAGCAGCAGTATCCGCCACTTCTTGTTGAGCCTCATCACACTCCATAAGTCTGAGACTTTGGACGAGCTTCCTTTTACGCTTAAGTACCTTTGTTGGATCATGGTGTGCCTCACTCTCAGACGGCTGTGGTGCTGGTTCCCAAGTTTGATCCGTATCATCAGAAGGAGGTGTGCTTGAAGAGGATGTAGACACCACCCTTGATCTCTTCCTTGCTAGGGTTGTGGAAGACAATGAAGGATCATCAGGAGGAGTGGCTTCCTCAAATGATACCTCGCCTTGATTGTCGATTTCCTGATGTGCCCCTACTTCGGGAGGAACAACTATTGTGGGCACTTGTTGTGACCCTCCATGCACCTCTGCATGCGCATCTCCTTGCGCTGCCTCTCCTTCCACATGTACTTGGGCTTGTACTTGCACATGTGATTGTTGTTGCCGCTGTGGTTGTTCAACACTCGTCAGATGAGCTACAACAACCTGTGTTGATTGAGGGACATTGCTGCTGCTTTCTTGCGATGAGCCAACATCACTGGTCGATGGTGATTGAAGAAGTATACTGGCTGCCTCTGCAGCACTCAAGGGCTTGGACTTAAGTTGGCGTGGTGGTGGTGGTGGCACTGAGCCCAATGGAGCGGGGGTGCTGCTGCCAGCTTGGTCCCCAGCAGATCCCGCTGCAGCTGCTGCAGGCATACTTTTTTTTTTACTCACAAAAAAAGGGGCGGGCGGCACACCAGTGTCCTTGGTAACTTGCTTCTTCTGCTCCTTACTGGCACCTTTCTTGCTAGAGGAGCTACGGGTTACTTTTTTTGGGGCCATCTTCTTCAGAGCAGGTCAGCAGGCAGCAGTTGCACGAGTTGCAGAGGGTTCTGTGTCCAGACGTGACGTCGCGTGACGTTATGCTGCACACACCGCTGCAGGACTTCTTCCTGGCACTGGTGGTTCTATTGAGTCTTCTTGTGCACCTAAAAGCAATGGAAGACAGAGGAACATCAGTTCAGTTATACACCCCAAAAAATCGACAAAACACAGAAAAATGAGCACAATCCCATGCCATCCATGATGTTTACATTGAAGACACCCCACAGAAAGACTAGGGACATGCAAGTATGCAACACTCACTACCCCTGGGCATAAGGGATGAAAAGTAGGCAAAATAAGTGCAGGCCTCAGACACTGCCTCTCCTCAAAATGGCCCCCTTACACCCCAAGCACATGTTGCTGCCTGTACCAGCCAGCACTCAAGATGGCCACCACCACCACCCACATGGCCAGTCCACATCAACAGTACACCCCCAAAAAACAGAAAAACAGCCAGAAATCACCACAATCCAATGCCATCCATGATGTTTACATCAAAGAGAGTGAGACAACACCACAGGCACACTCAGTCCATGCACCACCACCACCCCTGGGCAAGCAAAAGGCCACACCAGCAGCCCCCCAAAAACGACAAAAAAAAAATAAAATAAGCACAATCCCAGCCCATCCATGGCCTCAATTATGTTTAAATTCAAGAAGACACCCCACAGAAAGACTAGGCCCATGCAACACTCACCACCCCTGGGCAAAGGGCCACACCAGCAGGCCCAAAAAAACGACAAAAAACAATAAAATCTGCACAATCCCAGCCCATCCATGGCCTCAATGGTGTTTAAATTCAAGAAGACACCCCACAGAAAGACTAGGCCCATGCAACACTCACCACCCCTGGGCAAAGGGCCACACCAGCAGGCCCAAAAAAACGACAAAAACCAATAAAATCTGCACATTCCCAGTCCATCCATGACCTCAATGGTGTTTAAATTCAAGAAGACACCCCTCAGAAACACTAGGCCCATGCAACACTCACTACCCCTGGGCATAAGGGATGAAAAGTAGGCAAAATAAGTGCAGGCCTCAGACACTGCCTCTCCTCAAAATGGCCCCCTTACACCCCAAGCACATGTTGCTGCCTGTACCAGCCAGCACTCAAGATGGCCACCACCACCACCCACATGGCCCGTCCACATCAACAGTACACCCCCAAAAAACAGAAAAACAGCCAGAAATCACCACAATCCAATGCCATCCATGATGTTTACATCAAAGAGAGTGAGACAACACCACAGGCACACTCAGTCCATGCACCACCACCACCCCTGGGCAAGCAAAAGGCCACACCAGCAGCCCCCCAAAAACGACAAAAAACAATAAAATAAGCACAATCCCAGCCCATCCATGGCCTCAATTATGTTTAAATTCAAGAAGACACCCCACAGAAAGACTAGGCCCATGCAACACTCACCACCCCTGGGCAAAGGGCCACACCAGCAGGCCCAAAAAAACGACAAAAAACAATAAAATCTGCACAATCCCAGCCCATCCATGGCCTCAATGGTGTTTAAATTCAAGAAGACACCCCACAGAAAGACTAGGCCCATGCAACACTCACCACCCCTGGGCAAAGGGCCACACCAGCAGGCCCAAAAAAACGACAAAAACCAATAAAATCTGCACATTCCCAGTCCATCCATGACCTCAATGGTGTTTAAATTCAAGAAGACACCCCTCAGAAACACTAGGCCCATGCAACACTCACTACCCCTGGGCATAAGGGATGAAAAGTAGGCAAAATAAGTGCAGGCCTCAGACACTGCCTCTCCTCAAAATGGCCCCCTTACACCCCAAGCACATGTTGCCTGTACCAGCCAGCACTCAAGATGGCCACCACCACCACCCACATGGCCAGTCCACATCAACAGTACACCCCCAAAAAACAGAAAAACAGCCAGAAATCACCACAATCCAATGCCATCCATGATGTTTACATCAAAAAGAGTGAGACAACACCACAGGCACACTCAGTCCATGCAACACTCACCACCCCTGGGCAAAGGGCCACACCAGCAGGCCCAAAAAAACGACAAAAAACAATAAAATCTGCACAATCCCAGCCCATCCATGGCCTCAATGGTGTTTAAATTCAAGAAGACACCCCACAGAAAGACTAGGCCCATGCAACACTCACCACCCCTGGGCAAAGGGCCACACCAGCAGGCCCAAAAAAACGACAAAAAACAATAAAATCTGCACAATCCCAGCCCATCCATGGCCTCAATGGTGTTTAAATTCAAGAAGACACCCCACAGAAAGACTAGGCCCATGCAACACTCACCACCCCTGGGCAAAGGGCCACACCAGCAGGCCCAAAAAAACGACAAAAAACAATAAAATCTGCACAATCCCAGCCCATCCATGGCCTCAATGGTGTTTAAATTCAAGAAGACACCCCTCAGAAACACTAGGCCCATGCAACACTCACTACCCCTGGGCATAAGGGATGAAAAGTAGGCAAAATAAGTGCAGGCCTCAGACACTGCCTCTCCTCAAAATGGCCCCCTTACACCCCAAGCACATGTTGCCTCTACCAGCCAGCACTCAAGATGGCCACCACCACCACCCACATGGCCAGACCACATCAACAGTACACCCCCAAAAAACAGAAAAACAGCCAGAAATCACCACAATCCAATGCCATCCATGATGTTTACATCAAAGAGAGTGAGACAACACCACAGGCACACTCAGTCCATGCACCACCACCACCCCTGGGCAAGCAAAAGGCCACACCAGCAGCCCCCCAAAAACGACAAAAAACAATAAAATAAGCACAATCCCAGCCCATCCATGGCCTCAATGGTGTTTAAATTCAACAAAACAGTTGTATCATGCACCCATAACCAACCCTGGTCCTACTGGATACTGTGGCTACCCACAATATAATTTATTTAATTTTCTGAAAAAGTTCCAAAATTGTACTTGCAGCAACTGTAATGCCCCAAACAAACTTACTTGTGAAAGTTGATTTCTAATCCAAAAGTGATCCAAAGACAGTCAAAAAGGCCTCAAATCCAAATATCCAGCAGCACCCACAAAAAGTAATCCTTCCAGCTCCAGATCCAAATGAAAGTGACCAGGAGATGGACAAAGCACTGGGAGGAGCCTGCTGGACAGGAACAGGAAGTTGGAGACTGTGGGGCACTTCCTTCCTCCCCCCCCCCCCAAAATGGACTCCTTGCAAAAAAAAAGGCCATGCAAATGTCAACCTGAGGAGTGATTCTGATAAAAATCATAATTTTCTGAAGGTTTATCCTGTTTGCTGGTGATTTTCTTGTGCGAAATTGCAAAATCTCTATTTCGCAAGTGCGAGATTGTTCCTTTCCGCCGCAACTACATGTTCGCAATTGCGAACTCTCGCGAGGTGTGCTGTGCAAGGTGGCAAGCCGCGAGTACGTATTCGCGGGCGACAAACTCCCGCGGGAACACGCAGCAAGATCTAAAATGGCGCGTCACTCGCAAAGAAAAACAACTCGGCAAACGCTAAAATGACGGAAAGTGAACGCCGTGCACCACGCCGCGCGCCGCAACCAAGCAAAAAATCCGCCGCGAGCGGATTCACGGATTTTCGACAAATTCGCGAGCGTTCGCGGATTGCGGATTTGCCGAAAATCCGAAAAATCCGCGAGCGGAGCGGATTTTACGCCCATGCTTAATCGTGACGCTTGTAGCCACACCCCATAAGAATAAGATTTAAAGGCCTGTTTACAGAAATCCAGTACTGGTGGAAGAATACAGTAAATAGGACTTTAGGCTTGGGAAGAGATGAACTCAAGCTGGACAGCCTAAAACAAAAATGCCAGCAAATAGAAAGCAAGCAAATGTGGGTTACAAATCACAAAGCTGATAGTAAGCAATGGGCGGAATGCAGTTACAGGGAAGTTTTCCGAATGTCCCCAAGATGTTGTTAGAAAACAAGACAGTTTGGTAGGCTTTGACCTAAAACAGTTGTGTAAAATCACTTTTTTAAAATAAGGTGTGAAAGCGCTTTAAAATATATCTATATTTTTTTGTAAGTTTTAAAAACCTTTATTTAAAACAAGGAGTACTGAACACAGCATTGTGCTTACAACCCTGGCCGGGCCGGCAGCGTAAACACTGAGAATGACACTCAGCCAATAAGCCGGGGGATACACAGCAAGTCGCCTACAACCACTTTGGGCTGGCCGTAGAAACAGAGACATTGCTCACAAAGTAAAGGGGCCTCCTGAGGGATATCAAACCATGTAAAGCAGGAGTGCCAGAGCCATGATCTGCAGCAGTAAATATAACGTATGCCTGTCCCCATGTTAGCATTGTCAGTGCGCATGCTATCCTGGATTGCCACCACGTCCCTGATGAGGAGTCTGCTCTCAGGCATCTCCCACCATGCGCGCAATGATGCAATGTTAAGGGCAACACTTAGCTGAACATGTGTTAGTTTCGAAGGCCAGGGTGTTTCCAAGAAAAGGGGGAGTGTAAACCCCAACCATGTCAACTTATACAGAACAACTAAACAGGTCGCAGTGTAATACCTGGTGTAGGTCATCTAGCATATGTCATATGAGGGTGTGCAACAGAGGGGGTCTCGCTCAAGCAATAATCAGGGCGTGTCATGCAGGCTGGGCGCGCACGTTATTCAGTCGCTTGGGTAAAACCGGAGGGCTCTGAGATTTGGAGGACTGAAACATGGAAACTTAAATGCACGTTAGATAGGATATTAAAGGTTGCCAAGCCCTGGAATTTCTTTTCGTGTTCACCAGGCTGTGGGAGAGTTGTTGCATTGCCAGACTGTGCCAAAGTATTGCAAACCATTGGGCCACAGAAGGAAGGGAGGTGCTCTTCCATGTGCGTGCTATAAGTTGTCTTGCTGCTAGGAGCAAATGGCTGATGAGGCCCAGTCTGACCCGGTCATTGCCCTAAGGCTGGGGGGCGTATGCTGAGGATAGTCACATGCTGCAAGTGTGGAAGCGGGTATCTCAAGATGCCCTTGGTGTGTCCCAAGACTTCCTTCCAAAAGGTGGCTATGACCTGGCACGACCACAAATCTGATAGAGCGCACTTTCGCCCTTTCCACAGCGCCAACAGAGGCTGGAGACCGTGGGGTATATAGCCGCCAGATGGGAGGGTGTATAGTACCATTGAAGCATTCATTTGTATGCGGTTTCACGGGAGGCAAAGCAGCAATTGGTCTTGGGGATGTCTTAGCATAGTGTGTCCCACTACTGTGGGGGAGATGCCCTCTGGAGTTGCTTGTTGCCATGCAGTTTGGTATTGGTGGGTGTGAATCGGGGTCGAACGCTGTAACACCTAGTAGGTTTTAGAGATCAGTCCCCTAGGGCCTGCAAAGGCCCGCAATAGTTTATCAAATAGTGTAAAGGGGCACGCCACTGCCGCGTAGATCCCCTGGGTTGACAGCCACTGTCGTAGCTGTATGTGTTGAAACCTCGCAGTGGGGGGAAGTGTGAATTCCGCCCTGCAGGCTTCAAACGTCGTCATTCCATCTCCTACTAGACAGTCCCCGCCGCTCCATTTACTAAACGCGAGAATCTGTAAACCCGGCCGGATCACCAGGTTACATGTAATAGGAGTATTTGGGGACGGGAACATAGTTAACCCTTTTTTTAACGCTATCCCAGATGTCCAGTACTGTTTTGATGGGAGTAGCGACATAAAGACTTTGGGGACGAGCATGTTTAGGTAGCCAAGCAAGGTCCCACAATGGCCCGGCTGGCCACCGCACAGTCCATGTGGAACCAATGCTTTTCACTTTCGCACACCACACATTCAGAGATATACCTTAGGTTGGCGGCCCTACAGTTTCTAGCAAATTAGGGCAAGCTAGAGCCCCCTATCCAGAGGACGCATCAGTAGTGAGTGTGCTATCCGAGTTCGCTTCCCATTCCAAACAAAGGCACGCAGGTCTCCCTGGAGGTGCTGAATGTCCAACTGCCGGACTGGCATTGGCAATGTCTGAAACAGGTATAAAACCTGTGGTAAGATGTTTATTTTAATAACATTCATGCGCCCCAGCCAAGAGATATGCAGAGGCCTCCATCTCTGGAGATAGGCCAGTACAGAGTGGCAAAGAGAGGCCCAGTTAACGCTAGACCAGGAGGTAAGCGAGGGTGATGTGCAGTACTAGATACTTAATGGAGTCCGAGGTCCAGCGAAATGGGTTCAGCCCCTGTAGTACTCCAGCCTCTGAGGCTGGGGTGGTAATGTTGAGGACGGAAGACTTAAAAAGATTAATCTTGAAGCCAGAGACAGCTTCAAAGGCCTGTAGGCTTTTGACTACACAGAGGAGTGAGAGTTCAGGCTGAGTCAAAGTGAAGAGAAGGTTGTCCGCAAATAAGTTCATTTTGTGAGTCTGACCACCAAACAGGCCTCTTATGCCTTCCGGTTTCCTCACCCGTATTGCCAGAGGGTCTACCGCTAATGCGAAAAGCAGGGGCGAGAGATGACACCCCTGTTGCATGCCACGATTAAGCGATATTGGCCTCGTGGTCCGCGCATTCACCTTGATGCAGGCTGATGGGGCCACGTACGATGCCATGATCTTCAAGATAAACTCCTGTCTGATGCCTATTTTATCCAGGGCGGTGCAGAGGTAAGTCCAGTCCACCCTATCAAATGCTTTCTCTGTGTCAAGCGAGCGAAGGCAGGTGGTAATATTCAGCCGTCGTGCCTTCTCGTCTGAGTGTGCAATACGACTAACATTATCTGCAACCTGTCTGTGGCAGATAAACCTTGCCTGGTCTGGATCAATAAGGTCAGGGAGGTAGGAGTCGAGTCATGCGGCTAATATTTTATTAATGACTAGCAGCCCGCCCCGACGTTGTCCGGGGATGAAATGTAATGTGTGCCATGTTTGTATTAGTAAATCCTAATTTATGTGGCGCCGAGTGAATTCCGTGGTTCTGAAAGCCGCGCCCGTTTTTTTAGGCCTGCCCCCTCTGACAACGCCGAGGCTCACCAATGAGTAAAGGTTTGTTTTGTTATCGCCGCAAGTACTGTGAGTGTTATCAGTATTCGCCGCAAGTACTGTGAGTGTTATCAGTAATGGAGCGTGAATGGGCCCGCACATTGAAATCCAAGACCATTCATTTTGTGGTTTTTGCTTTGGCCCAGGCCCCTCAGACAACGGTGACGGCCACAAAGGCGTGAATGTGGCGCCGAGTGAATTCCATGCTTGTGAAAGCAACGCCCCTTTTTGTAGGCCTGCCCCCTCTGACAGCGCCGAGGCTCACAAATGAGTAAAGGTTTGTTTTTGTTAGCGCCGCAAGTACTGTGAGTGTTATCAGTAATGGAGCGTGAATGTGTGCACACAGTGAAATCCGCGCACATTTTTCTTTTTGTTTTTGTTTTTGTGCCAGGCCCCTCTGACAACGGTAACGCCCACAAAGGCGTAAATGTGGCGCCGAGTGAATCCCGCGCTTGTGAAAGCCATGCCCCTTTTTTAGGCCAGCCCCCCCTGACAACGCCGAAGCTCACAAATGAGTAAAGCTTTGTTTTTGTTAGCGCGGCAAGTCGGCAGTTAGCGCGGCAAGTCGGCAAGTACTGTGAGTGTTATCAGTAATGGATCGTGAATGGGCGCGTACAGTGAAATCCGCGCCCATTTTTTATTTGTTTTCTGTTTTGGGCCATGCCCCTCTGACAACGGTGACGCCCACAAAGGAGTAATGTGAAGTGTAGTTTGAGACGCCCATCGCTACTTTGACACACCCATCGCTGACAGCATAACGCCAACGCCCACAAGGGACTACTTTACCCCTAAGGTTCTTTGACCTTTCGAATGCATATGGTGGCCAGCTGTATAGCCTATGTCCATCTGCTGCAACTCCCCTTTACAGTGCTGTATTGGATGTTGTGATTGGTGCTGTACTTCTTGAGATTACCCGCCTCAAAGGTTTCAGCTCTCTCTTTATAATAGTAGTATAGATAATGATAATGATCATGACAATGAACGTTCACCAGCGGTTTCTTGGCGCTTAAGTGGAGGGGCTGATGGTCACGGCAGTGTGTTGAAGTTAGTTGTATGCTTGGGAGAAAAGCCAGGTCATAAGCGACTTCCTAAATTAAGAGTAGGAAGGTATTAGGCGGAGTTCTGGGGAGAGGGAAGTCCAGAAGAGTGGAGCTTCAGTGGAAAATCTCAGGCCGCCATGTTTCTTGCATCTGAAAGTGCAAGGGGACAAGAGATTGGAGCAAGAGGAGCGTAGGACGCATGAAGGAACATAGCGGTGGATTCGGGAGGCAATAAAGGAGGGTCCCTGGGAAGAGAGAACTTTATGGATCAGACAGCCCAGTTTGAAGAGGCTGCGCTGGGCCACTGGGAGCCAATGAAGGTTCCTGAGGAGGGGTTTAGTGTGGCTGAACTTTGGCTGGCCATGGATAAGCCTGGCTGCTTGGTTCTGGATGAGTTGGAGTCGGTGGGATTGGTACGCGGGTATTCCGACGTACAGACAGTTCGCATAGTCGATGCGGGACATAACTAGTCCCAGGGTAACTTGGACGAGAGCTTCATGTGGGAGAAGTCTGCTGATTTTCCTGATTCGGCGTAGGTGGAAAAAGCAGACAGAGACAGCCGAATTGATTTGAGCCCTCATGGAGAGGTTGTCGCTGATGGTGACGCCTAGGCTCTTGACCGAGTTGACAGGGGATGGTGGACAGCCCAGGGAAAGGGGCCAGAAATTGGAATTCCAAGGATTGCCTGGGGGCCCCGTGAGAACCAGGTCAGTCTTATCAGGATTAAGTTTGAGCTGGTTTGCGTTCATGCAACTGCTGATGAAGGTCATGGTGGATTGAACGTTCTCAATAGAGGAGGGGGAGGGATCCATGTTGAAGATAAGCTGAAGGTCATTGCCATAATTAAAAATGACTACTGATCTTTTCTGGAATTTGGAAATCAGGGGAAGAATATACAGGTTAAGCAAAAGAGGGTAGAGGGAGGAGCCCTAAGGGACTCCACAGGTAAGTCTTTTTTCCTCCAAGGCGAAGGTGGAAAAGCGGACCGCTTGCGATCGGTCTTGGAGGAATGAGGTGAGCCACCTCAGCGGTGGGCCCCGGATGCCAGCGCTCTCGACCAGATCGAGGAGAACAGCGTGGTCGACGGTGTCGAACGCTGCAGACAAATCCAGGAGCACCAATGCCTGTGAGGTGTTCAGATCGGCCCCCTTTCTAAGTTCATCGTGGACGGCCAGGGTGATGGACTCAGTGGAGTGATGAGGCCTGAAGCCAGTTTGATGGGGGTCTAAATAGTGGGAGTTTTCCACAAAGGTACATAGGCAGTTTGCTACAAAGGCCTCTAGAATTTTTCCCAAGAAGGGGAGTAGCGCGATAGGGCGGAAATTACATAGTGCCTCGGGGTTGGCTCTATTTTTTTAAGGATGGGTGAAACTACCGCAGTTTTGAAAGATTTGGGGACCACGCCGGAAGTAAGGGAGTTGTTGAGGAGAGAGAGGGGGGGGCGGGGATGTTGAGAAAAATCTCCCGGGCAATGGGAGGGGGACAGCTGTCCCGCGGAGAACCGAAGCAAACTTTCCTGAGGAGGGAGAAAAAAACCTTTTGAGTGATCATAGAGAAGTTGGAGAAGAGAGAGGAATTACGGGTGCTTCACTGAGATCAGGGGGAGAGACGACCTTGGGGATACTGGTTTTGATTTTAGTGATCTTCTCAATAAAATAACTGTTCAGGGAGTCACAGAGGGATTGTGATAGCTGGGGTTTGATAGTGACACGGTCGGGTTTCACAAGTACATCCACGATTGACAAGATGTCTTTGGCTTTACAGGTTGAGTTCAAGATTTTGGAGGAGAAGTATTCAGTTTTGGCTACGAGAATGGCAGTATTGTAGTCTTTTAGGGCAGCGAGGAAGGTGGATTTTTTGAGGGGACAGTAGTCCAGTCTCCTCTTGCGCTCGGTTTGGCGTAGGGCGAGTTTCCTATCTTTAAGGTCCTTAGTGAACCAGAGCTGGGCATCGTGGGGCCTCTTATTTTTCAGTTTTTTCAGAGGAGCAAAGATATCTCTCGCCTGGGCCAGCCAGGCGTTGAGGTCTTCAGCCAGTGTGTGAAGTGAGAGTGGCGGTCCGGAGGGTTGGGAGGTACTAGGCATAGAGGTAGCAAGGGATGCTCAGATGGTAGGGATATCTACCCGACTCCAGTTCCTGATCATGAGGGGATAGGTGGCGGGGGATTTGGTAGTGGTGGGTTTGATAATGGAGAAAGAGATAAAAAAAAGGGGTCAGATTAAACAGCTTAGCATCGGTGTTAAGCACTGCTATCAGACGGTAGGAAGAGCTTTGTGCTGGGTCCTTGCCAGCCTCGGGATGAGGGAGATCTCGGCCTTTGCCATGGTGGGTGTAAGACCCACATCACCCAAGAAGGAGTTAAACAAGCGCAAGAGGTGTTCCTGTAGCTGAGGAAGGAAGAAGTAGTAAAAAAGCACAAGAAGGCCACCTGGGCCATGTGTTTTACCTAGGAGAAGACTTTGGGTAGCTGCATTGAGGAACCAGACTTCGATCTGGGCCTAGTAAAACGTATAACTGTCATTAGTAATTACCGTGGTGTGGCTGTCTGACTAATATAGTGATTCGAACATTAACTCATGAACGCATAATTGCTTAAGGATGCACGTGTATTCTCACACACGTTTTGTCTATTAACATGCAGACACAGCTTGACTAGACCAGCGCCATTTTGTGGCCTAGTCTGCTCCCAGCATTGACACAAACCTTCCATTTGCCTCTTTGAGACACGTTCTCTTGTGAAATAGTACAACTGTAGCAACCTGCTGCTCCTGCACGTTAGGCCCGTCAAGGTTATAGGTGGGGGTAGCGTGGGCAAGCGCATTCTCGGGGAGCGCTGAACGGACTCTCTCGAAGCTAGCAAAAGGGAGTCACCCTCATGACCTTGCTATAATGAGCTGAGCTATACTGAGGAGGGTTTGTGTTGCATATATGGTCTTTCCCTTGCACCAACCTGTACCAGCCTGTATTTTTCCATCTTAGGTAACGGTTTTCGAAATGCAACAGTATATATGTGGTTTGCTAATAATGTGCCAGCAGTCTTCTTGGCGGACCTCGTGGGGTTAGGTCGCAAGGAGCTCCTCTGGCAGAGTTTGTTTGTTATAATAAACGATTGGACCTTCTACACTGCCGACTGACTCGTTATTGGTACCCGGTATGTGGGTTATCTGTAAGTATATTTCTGGTTGGGTGGTGATATAATTTTCGGTACTACAGTTGGCGACTCCTCCGGGACTCCGCGTCGGGGTCATCCCTCTGTAATCAGAATAACGGGACATTGAAAAGGGTGATCTTGATCGAGGGGGAAGGATCGACCGAAGAATTGAGGTCCACTCCGCTCTCCCGATCGAGAGAGCTCCACTGCTAGTGACCCCACGCCGGAGTCCTTTGGGTGTAACCCGAGAACAGACCACGTTGGTCCATAGGAGTTGGCAGTAGAGAACGCCCAATCGGACCTGAGTGCACCAGGTGAGTGATTCGTCTTGTTTTGTGTTGGATATCTTTTGGATTCGAATTTGGAATTTGGTGACTTTTGGTCACGGAGAACTCGCATAAGGGGGTCTGACTGGACAGTATTGAGGCTGCACGGGCAGTCGCCCCTGTTTTGGATTTGGGAATAACTAGAGATTTGGACCGGACGCCTTGGTGTAACTTGTGGAGAAGCATACACCCGGCCGGACTGCTCTCAGAAACGCTGGCGGCTGAGATTGGGTTGCACTCGGACAGATCTGGAGAAACGCTTGAGAAAGCGGGCTTAGCCGGAATAGTCCGGGAGGTGAACCATGAAGGCCGTCGGATGATCCCTATGTCGGTCTGTGGTTTAGAGGAACCTGTGTGGTAATCTCTAGGCAGTCTAAGGACAAGACTGTTTCCTTCTCTTTGGGAGTCGACGGGCTCCACCTCTGGTTTGAAAACCGAGTTTGTTGTATTGTTTTATGTTAATACGAAACTGTGAATATGCTATGGGTATGAGATTGTATGAGTGGATTTGAATACAGAACATGGCCATGTGTATGAGAGTATTGTAAACAATAACTCTGTATTTTTAATACCTTTTCTTTTCAGCTAGCAGTTTAGAAAAAGAAAATGCCGTGCTTCAGTAAGCTATGCTGCGGCTGTTTTGGCCAAGGAGGTACAAGGCTGGATGAAAGCCAGCCAGCCCCTCCAGAGGGAACTCCTAGCCATGATATGTACTGTAAGCATGGTATTGGACCCCTCTTATTTAATACACTGTGGAATAAATATACTAAGGACAATGTAGAACTCCAGTGGCCAAAGACGGGATCTTTTGATGAGAAAAAGATCCAGTATTTGCAGGAACGCCTGTTCGCCAAACGAAGCAGGCAGTCTATGTTTGACACTCTTAACAAATGGGAGAAAGAGGCAAAACGGAGACGCTTACGGTCTGAGAAATTAATGAAGATACAGCAAGGGCAGACTGTAACTCAGAAAGCAATTGCTCATGACAAAAATAGAACTGAACAGAACATCGAGTATGCAGATAGACAGTTTAGGTTACAAGTGGATGGAAGTTATGTGACCCGAACGGAGGCAGAGGATGAAATAGAGGATTTGTTGAATATACGACCATCACCCCTGTATACGCCCCAGCGAGTGTATCCCGCTCTGCCTCTTCAACCGGTCACAGCTCCTCTGGCCTCCGCCCCGGAGACAGACGTGTCTCTCGTTCCCCTAGGTACCAACCGTACCACTCCTACCTCATCGAGAGTCATGGCTACCCTTATCCCGGATGTGCGGTCAACCCCGGCCACATCTCAAATAGTGCTAGCAGCCCTGAGTCCCATTTGGACCTCCCAGTCGGCTAGTACGACTCCCAGAGGTGGGGTTCCCCCATCATCAGAGGAACGTGGGAGGATGCAGGCGAGACGGTTATTCACTAGAGGCTCGGTGGAATATGGTGAGAAAGAAGCTGTAGCAGATCAGGCGGCCAAATGGATGCGGGACAATATATATACGGTAGCAGATTTGTGAAGTACCATAAAGGATCTCGAACCAGTTATGCAACAGCATGCGCTATATCAAATGTCTTGCTATCTTATTGAAGCCTCGGAAGTATGCTTCCAGGATGGGATGGCTCCCCAAATAATATATAATATTCGAGATTGGACCCATAAGTTCAACATGGACCCCACCGAGGTATATAAGAATGTAGAGACGTTGGTAAAGTATTGAGTCAGAATGTTTACTAAAATTCCCAATTGGACATCTCAGCACCCCATGATAGAGGTATATCCTATTTTTCAACCCGAGGTCCCTGAACTACGTGATAATGCTAACCAAGTTGTACGAGCTCGTGTAGATGCTCGTTTTCAGGAACAATGGGTGTATACCCCCTGGAAGAGAAGTAAGGTTCTTGCCTTGAAATCGCAATTACCCGATCCCCGGAAAAACCCCACGGCCTATTACAAAGAACTGACTGAGGCTGCGGCCTCGGCAGTAATGACTTTAGCAGACATAGAATTATTTTTCGGGTTGTTGGTACCGGTTGATATATGGCGACAGGTGCACGACACTGATCACGCTGCTGAACAAGGGGGGACCTGGGACGAATTGAAGGGTTGGGACCGGGACCGAAAACCCAGGGATAAGCCTAGAAACGAAATAATAACTTTTACCAGCAAAAATATTAGCCTACATGCACACACTAATTCCCCCCGAAAGGTTGATTGGGACAAATTGACCGCCTGCTGGCAAAAGAAGGACAAGTGTGTCTCCGACTTCTTCACCCGGCTCGAGGGAGTTTTCATTGATTTTAGCGGACAAGATTTAGCAACGGAAGGTGGGGTACGGTTGTTTGTAAATAGGCAAGTCTGAACGGAATCATTTTGATAACCCCCAGGGAAGACAGTACTATAACGAGGACTACACCTTTGGTGAGCAGGATGGGTATGACCACCCATAGGACAGCCAGGGACAGAGTGGGGGCCAGGTGTCGATCCCAGTTAATCAGCAAGGACCCTATGTGAAGGGAGAGTTAATGGGGACTTCTGAGAATTTTCCAATTGACACAGGAGCAATGAATAGTTCGGTTGCTCGATCATTGGTTCCAGGGGCGGCTCTGTCCGGGCAAAATAATGTATCGGTGGGATTTTCAGGAGTCCCAGTGGTAAGCCCCATCTCTAAACCTCTTCCCTTCATGATAGGTCCTGCTACTATTGATACCCCTTTCTTGTTGACTTCGCATTGTGGTGAGAATTTTTTAGGCCTGGATATGTTGAAGAGGTTAAACGCAAAGATATATTGCTCCCCAGATGGTGTTTATTTAACTATACAGCCCTATGCTGACGGTATGAAACAATGTTTTGCTAAAAATGAGCCCCTCCCGCCTGAGTTCGTGGCATCCCTGCCTCATTATGGGCCACAGGAGATGCAGATGGCGGTAAGTTAGACAATCCCGCCCGTCCATATTACGCTGAGGCAGGGAGCTAAATTACCTCGCATACCCCAGTATAAGATTGCACCGGCAGGTGAGCGAGCTTTGCTCTCTATCATACAAGATTTGATTGATAAAGGGGTGGTTGAGGAGACAGCTGCGAATGTTTGTAACAGTCCGATTCTCCCGATCTTGAAGAAATCACCCGAGTCAGGACCACCAGGGACTGGTGATGCATATCGTTTTGTGATCGATTTGCGTGAGGTCAACAAAATCGTAGTCCCACAGTATCCCGTAGTGACCGACATCACAACTATTCTTACTATGATCCCGCCTACTGCCCAATATTTTTCGGTCATTGATCTAAAGAATGCTTTCTTCAGCATTCCTATCCATCCCGATAGCAGGCAGGTCTTCGGATTCTCATTATCTGGCCGAAGCTTTAGATTCTGTCGTGCTCCCCAAGGCTATACAGAGAGCCCGAGCATTTATAGTCAGGCCCTTAAAGCTCTGTTCGACTACCTTGTCCTACCTGATGGTAACGTGCTCTGACAGTACGTGGACGACTTGTTGATAGCGTCCGACACGGAAGACGGTTGTAAGGAGGCTACGGTTAAATTGTTGCACCACTTGGCAGCAAGAGGTAATAAGGTGTCCTTGTCTAAGTTTCAATACTGTCAACAGGAGGTAACCTACTCAGGTCATCTACTGTCGAAGGAGGGTAGGCGGTTGACTCCTGAACGTATTAACACTATCTCTAACATGTCTGTTCCTTGCACCCAACGAGAAGTTCGTGCTTTTCTTGGCATAACCTCTTACTGTCACCAATGGATACCTAATTTTTCCCTTCTTGCTAAACCTCTGTTACATTTAACGACTAAAGATGTGCATGAACCCCTACAGTCAGAAGGACTCGTCCTGAATTCTAGCCTAACGGTGATGGTGCCGCATGCTGTGGACGTATTGCTAAACAGAACTAAGACACAGCATCTTACGAGTGCACGCCTCACTGGTTATGAATTAACACTCTTCGCTCCAGATATTACGATTATGCGATGTGCCACCTTAAATCCCGCCACGTTGCTACCACTCCCTTCGAATGAAAATTTAAGTGATGTACATGATTGCATATTTCGAACGGAAGAAGAAACGAAGGGTAGAGTTGACCTCACAGACATTCCTCTATCTGACCCCCAAGGGGATCTGTGGGCCCGATTCACAGAATGAACTTAAGACTAAATCCTAAACTTACTACTATTTGGTATTCACAGAATGTACTTACTACTTTCGGGATTCACAGAGTGAACTTACTGCTTTCTGGATTCACAGAATAAACTTACTACTTTCGGTATTCACAGAATAGATTTAAGACTACTAACTCTAAGTCCGAACTCGGGCCGTAAATTCCGGCCCGGAGGCGGAGCTTCCGGCGTGGGGCGGAGCTTCTGGCCCGGAGGCGGAGCTTGCGGCTTGGAGGCGGAGCTTCTGGCTCGGAGGTGGGGATTTTTGCCATGCTGAAATCTCCAACTCTGGGCCGCAAGCTCCGACTCAGGGCCGGAATCTCCGCCTCCGGGCCGGAAGCTCCGCCTCCGGGGCGCAAGCTCCGCCCCCAAGCCGGAAGCTCCGCCTCCGGGCCAGAATTTACGGCCCGAGTTCGGACTTAGAGTTAGTAGTCTTAAATCTATTCTGTGAATACCGAAAGTAGTACGTTTATTCTGTGAATCCCGAAAGTAGTAAGTGCATTCTGTGAATACCAAATAGTAGTAAGTTTAGGATTTAGTCTTAAGTTCATTCTGTGAATCGGGCCCATACATGTGGATGGGTCTTGTTTCAAACTAGCAGATGGCACAACAACAGCTGCATATGCAATCACCAAGCTGAAAACAGTAGTTGAGACTTCTCGAGTTCCCTATTGGTCAGCTCAGGCTGCTGAACTGGTGGCGTTACTGCGAGCTTGTGAACTAAGTGAAGGGCTAGAGGTCAATATTTACACAGACAGCCAATACGCCTTCGGTGTGGCCCATAGCTTTGGGCAGTTGTGGAGGGAACGGGGTTTCCTCACCTCTCATGGCCAGAAAATACAGAATGGTCCACTAGTGTTGAGACTATTAGATGCTCTGACTTCGCCTAAAAAGCTAGCCATAATAAAATGTAGCACTCACAAGGCAGTAGTGGATGAAGTGGGCGAGGGAAATGCTTTTGCAGACCAGATTGCTAAACAGACAGCTCAGTCCATGATGTCTACTATGTTTGTAACGTCTTCTGCAAGATGGGTGGAGGAATCTGATTTGTTTGATAACACCATAGAAAGTGTGAAAGAATTGAATTTGAATTTAAAATATTTGTATAGCGCTACATTCACCATGTGGTTTCTTGGCGCTTATGAAAGCTAATTTAACAGTAGGAACAACAAGCCAGTGAAGGGGAAATTAAAATCAGATAACATTGGGAAAAGCCTGGGTAAACAAAAAAGTCTTAAGGTCTTTTCGAAAGAGGGAATAATGTCTAGCTAGACGTAGGTGATCGGGAAGGGAATTCCAGAAGGATGGTGCCAAAATTGAGAAATTGGTTCCGCCCCATTTCTTACGTCGGTAGCGAGGTACATGGAGAAGAGATTGGGAGGATGATCGGAGCTCACGAGCAGGGGTATACTCCTTTAACAAAGAAGAAATGAAGGCAGGAGCCGTACCCTGGCGCGCCTGGAAGACCATGCAGCCGGTTTTAAAAAGGGATCGCTCCCTAACCGGTAGCCAATGTAGTGCCTTCAGTAAGGGGGTGGAGTGATGGGAACGAGGGAGACCATACACCAATCTGGCCGCCTGGTTTTGAACCAGCTGGAGCTTCCGCAAACTATACGCCGGTATGCCGTTGTATAGCGCGTTAGCGTAGTCCAGCCGGGAGATCACCAGAGCGGACATGATTAGTTTAAGTGCAGGGGAGGAAAAGAAACGAGAGACAGAGCGAATAGTTCGAAGAGCGAGAAAACAAGAAGAAACAACAGAGTTAATTTGTGAATGAAGATTAAGTTGATTATTGATTTTGACGCCCAGAGTTTTAACTGAGGAAGAGGGAGTGGGAGGGGATCCTAAGGAAGAAGGCCAGAATAAGGAGTTCCAGGGACTGGAGGGACCACCCGTAAGGACCAGTTCTGTTTTATCAGGGTTCAGCTTCAGATGGTTGTGGTCCATCCAGTCCCTGATGAAAATCCTAATAGTGTGAAAGTTGGAAATAGAATGGGGAGAAGAAGAAAGAGAGAAGATAAGCTGGAGGTCATCCGCATAATTATAAACGGTGACCTCCAGTTGTTGAAGAGCAAGGATCAGAGGATAGATATAGAGATTGAACAAGAGAGGGGATAGAGAAGAACCCTGGGGGACACCACAAGTGACCTTGAGTTGTGTGGCTGAAAAGTCCCCCAACCGGACCGCCTGGGTGCGGTCCCTCAGGAAGGATGATAGCCAAACCAGGGCTAAGCCCCCGACCCCCGCTGCTCCGACACGGGAAAGTAAGATGGTATGATCAACCGTGTCGAAGGCGGAGGAGAGATCGAGGAGCACCAGAGCCTGGTAGTTGTTTTGGTCCATACCCTCCCTGAGGTTGTTCAGGACCGACACCACGACGGACTCGGTGGAGTGCCTAGGTCGAAAGCCTGCCTGGCGAGATGCTAGGACTCCATTGGCTTCTACATGGGCACTAAGGACCGATGTTACATGTCGCTCCAACACCTTGCCCAAATAGGGCAAGAGGGAGATACGGCGGTAATTGACTGGAGCGGAAGAATCCGCACCAGGCTTCTTCAGGATGGGCACTATGGTGGCAGATTTAAGAGCTGGAATTACCACACCCTGAGCCAGCGAGCTATTGAGGAAAGAGATTGGGGGATTGGGGCAAGTAGTGTAAATTTGTTGTAGAATGTGAGCTGGGCAGGTATCTGCCGGGGATCCAGACTTTACTTTTGGAAGTATTGCGAGGAACACTTCTTCGGTAAGCAAGGGAATAGAGGAAAGACAACCATGGGTAACCGGAAGGTGGGGCTCAACAAAAGTAGGGGAGGGAAGGGAGATGTTGGGTTTAATGTTGCTAATTTTTTCCAAAAAATATAAGTTTAAAGAATCACAGAGGGACTGGGTGGGAGGGGGCTTAAGAGTGGCCCTATCAGAATAGGCCAAGTCGTGGACAATGGAGAAAATCTCCCTAGGTTTGTTTTCTGCCACCAATATTTTGGCTGAAAAATAAGCAGTTTTGGCACCTAATATGGCCCTTTTATAATCACTCAGTAGAGTCATAAAGTGAGAATAGCAGAAGGAAGCCACCCCGGCTGAGCTGGAGCGGTGGGAATAGGAAGTGGGGAGACTAGATGAAAAGGATTGTTGGGTTGATTTAACGGAAAAGCAAAGATGGCTACTGCCAAATGCTCTGGTAAAGGTTGTTGTGACTATGGCTCATGGTCCAGCTCACTTGGGGGCTAAAGGAATTTGCGCCTTGTTAGACCCAGTATGGAATAATCCCAACATACAGAATACGGCTGTCCGTTTGGTCCAATATTGTGTGATTTGCTTGCAACATAATCCAGGAAAAGCAGAGAGTGTTCTGAGCGGAAGTTTTGCACCTCCAACATTACCGTTTGAAAAACTCCAGATGGATTATATTCACATGGAGCGCGTCAACAACCTGAAATATGTATTAGTAGTGGTTTGTGTCTTCAGCAAATGGGTTGAGGCCTACCCGACTAAAGAAAATACAGCTCTGGCTACAGCAAAAGCCCTTATCAAGGAGTTTATCCTTCGATTCGGGTTGCCCCGTTTGATCTGGTCGGACAATGGGGGGCACTTCCATGGCGCCCTTGTTAAGCACATCTGCAATGGCTTACAGATACAACAGAAATTCCATGCAGCTAGACACCCCCAGTTGGCAGGGTTGGTGGAAAAATATAATGGAATTTTGAAGCTTAAAATGGCAAAAATCCAAGAAAGTACTGGTTTGAAATGGCCTGACACCCTACCTTTGGCTCTTATGTCATTGAGAGTTACCCCTCATTCCCGTTCTGGTCTCTCCCCCTATGAGAATACTTTTGGGCAGCCGGCTAATGTATGGGGGGTACCCAGGCCACGGTCTTTTGCTAATGTTGAATACCCTATGTTAATTGATTACCTCTATACGTTGACTAAAGACCTTTGTTTTATTCATCAGCAGGTAGCAGCTGTACTGCAGCCTCTGCCAGAGGGCCCCGGACACCGATTGGAACCCGGCCAGTGGGTACTCATCAAGAAGTACGAGCGAGATACCAGCTCGGCCCCGAGGTGGTCTGAGCCACACTAAATCTTGCTCGCGACACGGACGGCGGTGAAGGTGGAAGGGAAAAAGCACTGGATACACGTATCCCACATGAAGAAACTGCCATTTCCCCTTCCTTATGATCAGCTGCAGACCGGTGGAATTTTGACCCAGGAAACTTAGAGAGCCACTGCATTTGTTCCTTTTTCCGAAGTCTGCGAGACAGAGCAGAGGCAAGAAGAAGGAGTAACGGGACCGGGCGAGCCGGTCTCATCGAAAGTCACAGGTAGCCCCAGTCCAGTTGTTGATCTTCCAGCGAGTACAAGCTCCCATGCAGAAAGAGCGTCCTCTTTGTTGTTTGCTGATCAGGAAACACCGGGTCATGAGCGATACAACCTGCGGCAGAGAAAGCATCATGGTGCCTCAGACAGTACTGTCAGGAGATAAGGAAAGACTTGAGTAGAAAGGGTTTGCTAGATTCCTAGTCTGAGGTACTGAGCGAGACACTGGACTGAACGCCTTGAGAGCTGGAACTTTGTTATTGTGCTCTGTTCAGAAAGAAAGACTTGCATCTGAGTAAGGCCAGGTTGTACGTCTGACCCCATCAAAGGTCACTTCTTTGTTTTCTTGAGATGAACGATAGGAGCCTGCCTGTGAGACTCTGACGGACACAGGGAGAAGCACCCTCTGGCAGGACGGACTGCTGTGCCCGAGTTTAGGTTTGGACTTTTAGCTAGGAATGTACCCTTTTGGTCGAATTATACTTGAAGCAGAACGTCCCATTGCACCGCGTTATTTGCCGTTTTATGAGCCGATGTTTTCTACCTGGACCATGCGTGTGAAGATAGCATTTGTGTTGGTAATAACTGCCATCTTTATGGGTATTTTCGTGTATTTGGAATAAATGTACCCCATGCAAGCTATGATGCCCTCGACTGTGGCCCCATCCGAGCACTTACTGTTCACTTTAGCACCACATAAAGAAAGACACCACCAGACTTATGCAAAGAATGTATTCGTAGAAATGCTCCATCAAACCCAATAGCACCACCAATATGACTGATTGTTGGGTTTGTGGCCTTTTGCCATCAGTCATGCATAAGCATGATTTATTTATTTCTCTGCCCTTGTCCTATTTAGGTAGCTGTGAAGCCTGGTTTCAAATGTTTTCTGCTATGTACAATTCATGTCGAAAACCCTAAGCAATATACGGAGAAAGACTACGATATGATCTTAGGGTACATCGAAACTCACCAGGGATTTGACCCAGCTGGAAATGGGGGGGAGGGATGCCTGGATCCGGAAGCCTGCATGAATTTGTACACTGCTAATGAGAACAACACTTGGTTGAAGGATGCACTATATGACTTTGCGAATTTTAACAATTCTCAGTATTTTCAGCATTTTGTTGCCAGGAATGTCACTAGTGAACGTATTATGCCTGTCTCTATTTTGAACACTTCTTCTGACTTCTGTGTAAAGGGTATGGGACACGTACAGGTTGGGAATAGCATTTCTAACTACACTTACAGAATGAAGCAGTCCTCCATTGCTGACACCCCCAAATGTGTATTTCGTTTGTGGAGAAAATGCTTATACTTGATTGCCACGGGGATGGGCAGGACAGTGTTATCTGTCTTTCTTGTACCCCCCAGTCTACATAGCCACATCCGATTACCACAGAACACACAACTTCATGGTGCAAAATCAATTTCCCATAGACAGCGAAGACAGCTTGACACGACTGAGGTAGATCAGACTGACACATCCTTGCAACAATTTACAGACTTCACGAAAGGATTAGTCCCCTTCTGGGGACCAATCTTCAATAGTAGAGAGATAAGACGATTGTCCAGAATAGTAGAGAATGTCATCAATATCACTACTGATATCATGACCAATATCACAGTAGAGCTTCAGGCCACGAGACTTGTTTCGCTCCAGAACTGGATGGTTCTTGACGTTATCTTGGCTGATCGGGAAGGAGCCTGTCGAGTGATCGGCAGCTCCTTTTGTGTTTACATCCCTGACTCCGCCCCCACGGTCAACCTGGCTATTCAGAAACTGCATCGCATAGCAGCCGAGATGCATACCGACAATGGGTCTTGGTCACTTTCTAGTTGGTTCTGGGGGCTCTTGTCAACCTGGGGTTGGAAAATTTTAATGATAGTTGCTGGAGCAGCCGGTATCCTATTCACTTGTTGCCTTTGTATACAGTGCGGACTGGCTTGCTGCTCTTACTGTGCCACTAGGGTGACGACCATGCTCACCCCAACGTCCATTCCCTCTAAGACTCAGATGCTCCAACAGGAGATCAGTGAGCTCATGGCCATTGATGAGGGAGTCTTTGAGGATTAGTACTTCCTATTAGTTAGCTACATCACGCTAAAAGGAGGGTTTGAGGAACCAGACTTCGATCTGGGCCTAGTAAAACGTATAACTGTCATTAGCAATTAGCGTCGTGTAGCTGTCTGACTAATATAGTGATTCGAACATTAACTCATGCACGCATAATTGCTTAAGGATGTACGTGTATTCTCACACACGTTTTGTCTATTAACATGCAGACACAGCTTGACTAGACCAGCGCCATTTTGTGGCCTAGTCTGCTCCCAGCATTGACACAAACCTTCCAATTGCCTCTTTGAGACACGTTCTCTTGTGAAATAGTACAACTGTAGCAACCTGCTGCTCCTGCACGTTAGGCCCGTCAAGGTTATAGGTAGGGGTAGCGTGGGCAAGCGCATTCCCGGGGAGCGCTGTACAGACTCTCTCGAAGCTAGCAAAAGGGAGTCACCCTCTCCACCTTGCTATAATGAGCTGAGCTATACTGAGGAGGGTTTGTGTTCCATATATGGTCTTTCCCTTGCACCAACCTGTACCAGCCTGTATTTTTCCATCTTAGGTAACGGTTTTCGAAATGCAACAGTATATATGTGGTTTGCTAATAATGTGCCAGCAGTCTTCTTGGCAGACTTCGTGGGGTTAGGTCGCAAGGAGCTCCTCTGGCAGAGTTTGTTTGTTATAATAAACGATTGGACCTTCTACACTGCCGACTGACTCGTTATTGGTAACCGGTATGTGGGTTATCTGTAAGTATAGTTCTGGTTAGGTGGTGATATAATTTTCGGTACTTCAGCATGCAGCTTCTTTACTGTAATGGGACCGCCTAAAAGAGTTGCATGATATTTGGGTAGGGGTTCCCATTCACAATTGGCAAGGTAGTAGTGAAGCCTTGTTAGGGAAGGACCTTCCTGAGAGTATAGTTGTTGGTAGTAATCGCAGAAGGCCTCAGACTTATCCTGTTCCGCGGTTGCCCACATATCAGTACCTATCTTTATCTTAGAGATTTGCACCGTGGCCTGACGCAATTTACAAGCTACCAGTCTGCCCACTTTGTTCTCACCCTCATAATAGGGACAGAAGAGCATGGTCCACCTTACCCGTGCGGTGTGCGAGTAACTGACCACGCAGTATTGCTAACTGTCTTTTGGTCCGCCGAGTTGAGGGCTCTTTCTCCACACGCTCAAGCTACTTAATCTCGGCCGTGAGTTTCGATTCCACCAGTTTCGCCTACCTCCCCCTGGCAATGGTGATAGTTGTTATCGTGGCCTTAAATCCATCCCATAGTGTGTGTATGGAGACGTCGGGGGAGGCATTGAACTGGAAATTTTCGGTAATCCCCTTCTGAATCTCCTCGACATCTACTGGGTCATGCAGTAGGTGTAAGGTCAGGTGCCATCAGGGGGCACTGGCCGGGCAAGTGGCCAGATCTACCCATATGAGCTCGAGATGGGCATGAACACGGAGATGGAGATATCTAAGAGTTCCTCTGTGTGAAGGCATTTAAGAAGGGAGGGGGTAACCAGGGCATAATTAATGTGCGAATTAGAGGTCTGTATGTGGGAGTAGAAAGAGTAGTCTCCAACACCAGGGTGTGTATATCGCCATGCATCTACTAAGCCGCAGTCCTCAATGTCTTGCTTAAGATGTGCTGATATTGCCCCAGTTTTGGGGAATGTCGCGCCTGTTCTGCCAAAGGAAGGGTCCCAGACGAAGTTATAGTTGCCCCATACTATGATGTCCCCCTTTACTCGGTGAGCTGCTTGTGCAGAACACAGCTGATATATGCATCCTGCGCCGTGTTAGGGGGATAGAGAATAAGCAGTGTTAGCTGGCACCACGCTCGCAACCTCTGTAGAGGTAAGTATTACCACCCCATCCCGGGTGTCCCGAGCGACAGAGGTGCAGACGTTTGCCTTACATAGCACCCTCACCCCCAGAGTTTTAGAGTTTCTGTAAGCCCAGTGCCGATGAGGGTATTTTGGGTGGGACATACGGTGCAAGTCTGCCTTCTCCTGGAGCATTATGACGTCTGGGTTGTGGTAAAGAATAAAATGCCATATTTATTTCCGTTTGTTCGGAGAGTTGAGGCCCCGGACGTTTAGTGAAAGCAGCTTGATGTCTCCCATAATGAAGGGGAGGACTGGTGAGGGTTCTCCGAGTGACATGGATGTGCCCTTCCATAATTCTGCTGCCCCACCCCACAGCATTCTCAAGCGAACCCCAATCAATCAGTCCCCGTCGGCAGAGGAGACTCCACTTTATAGATATTGGTTGTCCCACTGTCTGTGTTCCCACCCTTCTTCCCATAGCAGCAAGCATCCCACCAGTATCTCTAATGTGAACATCATATGTGACCTGTGAAAGAGACAAAGGAAATATAAAAAGCAACAGCAGGCCAACAGGGCCCAACAAGATCTTCTCAATCCACGGAGATCATCACCAAGGCGCTCTAATCCCGCTGGGGGACTCACCCTCTAGGAGAGAAGATCTGGGGGAATGGGCCATCAAGGGCATAGCCAGAACATCTGAGCACCATCAGGGCGAGCCCTAAGTGCCCCCCCGGGGCCCACCAAGCATTATCGCAGTTCCTGCATTTGAATTCTCCGGTCAGTCACAGCAGTCCCTGGGTCTGTTGCAAGCAGCCACTTCCACAATGTCCCATTCTCATATAGAGCCAGTAGTCGAGTGGGCAGGTGAGGGGCCCCGCTGAGGCTGCGTAAGTGATTGATAACATCTTTCCTTGCCTCCTGGGACGACTGACCTGCATGCTGCTTATGTGAGCATTGCGGGGGAACTGTGGCCCATGCGGGCTTAAGATGGCAGCTCTAGGTGCCCAGGGAGGAAGAGCTTTTGTCTGCCTGGTGCTCATCAGGCAGGCCCAGTAAGGCTTTGGCCTCTGTCAGCGAGTGCAGGAAGCGGGGCTTGCCCTCCCACTGAAATAAGAGTGCAAAAGGGTGACCCCACTGATAACGGATGCCCTGTGCTCATAGCTTATCAGTAACTGGCTTAAAGTCTTGCCGTTTACGGAGAGTGACATTTACAACAAGGGGTGGTGAGGGACAGAGTCTCTGAATTAAGCAGAATACTCTCACCCTGTCAAGAGATCAGGGCTAGATCCGACACCGTTTTTTAGCTCACTGCACCATCCCAGTTTCAGAACCTGGCTGTATGCAAATTAGTCTGTTCCTGTCCCAGTGCATGATGGGAACAGGGCAAACCAAACTACAAAAGCCAATTCTTACACTGGGAAGGAAACAAGCTTCCGGGGACCGGTTTCTGGCATTACAGCCGTCTTCGGCCCGGCTTGCTTGAATCCTGATGGTGCAATGAGCAAGGGACTCATGTCTGAGTATACCCTTCCACGCTTAGGGTGGACAAAAATATTTACAACAAGGGGTGGTGAGGGACAGAGTCTCTGAATTAAGCAGAATACTCTCACCCTGTCAAGAGATCAGGGCTAGATCCGACACCGTTTTTTAGCTCACTGCACCATCCCAGTGTCAGAACCTGGCTGTATGCAAATTAGTCTGTTCCTGTCCCAGTGCATGATGGGAACAGGGCAAACCAAACTACAAAAGCCAATTCTTACACTGGGAAGGAAACAAGCTTCCGGGGACCGGTTTCTGGCATTACAGCCGTCTTCGGCCCGGCTTGCTTGAATCCTGATGGTGCAATGAGCAAGCGACTCATGTCTGAGTATACCCTTCCACGCTTAGGGTGGACAAAAATATTTACAACAAGGGGTGGTGAGGGACAGAGTCTCTGAATTAAGCAGAATACTCTCACCCTGTCAAGAGATCAGGGCTAGATCCGACACCGTTTTTTAGCTCACTGCACCATCCCAGTTTCAGAACCTGGCTGTATGCAAATTAGTCTGTTCCTGTCCCAGTGCATGATGGGAACAGGGCAAACCAAACTACAAAAGCCAATTCTTACACTGGGAAAGAAACAAGCTTCCGGGGACCGGTTTCTGGCATTACAGCCGTCTTCGGCCCGGCTTGCTTGAATCCTGATGGTGCAATGAGCAAGGGACTCATGTCTGAGTATACCCTTCCACGCTTAGGGTGGACAAAAATATTTACAACAAGGGGTGGTGAGGGACAGAGTCTCTGAATTAAGCAGAATACTCTCACCCTGTCAAGAGATCAGGGCTAGATCCGACACCCTTTTTTAGCTCACTGCACCAACCCAGTTTCAGAACCTGGCTGTATGCAAATTAGTCTGTTCCTGTCCCAGTGCATGATGGGAACAGGGCAAACCAAACTACAAAAGCCAATTCTTACACTGGGAAGGAAACAAGCTTCCGGGGACCGGTTTCTGGCATTACAGCCGTCTTCGGCCCGGCTTGCTTGAATCCTGATGGTGCAATGAGCAAGGGACTCATGTCTGAGTATACCCTTCCACGCTTAGGGTGGACAAAAATATTTACAACAAGGGGTGGTGAGTGTAAGAATTGGCTTTTGTAGTCTGGTCTGCCCTGTTCCCATGATGCACTGGGCCAGGGACAGACTAATTTGCATACAGCCAGGTTCTGAAACTGGGATGGTGCAATGAGCTAAAAAACGGTGTTGGATCTAGCCCTGATCTCTTGACTGGGTGAGAGTACTCTGCTTAATTCAGAGACTCTGTCCATCACCACCCCTTGTTGTAAATATGTTTACGGAGAGTGACAGCAGAGAGGTCTTGGTAGAGTTGGATTGAGTGCCCGTGATATTTGATCTCTGTCTTATTACGGGCCGCGTGCATGATTGCTTCCTTTTACGCAAAAAAAAGTGCACTGTGGTGAGGATATCCGGTCCACTGTCTTTGTGAGCCACTCCCCAGAAGACCCCAGAAGACCCTGTGGGCCTGATCAAGGCAGGCGGGAAAGCATCCTCAGCTCCTCGTATCATCTGCAGGAGCTTGGCAGTGAATGCCACTTTGTCTGTGCCTTCAGCGCCAATATGGACCCCCCGTATGTGAATATTGTTGCGGAGGCTCCTTTTTCAAGGTCCTCCTGCTTGGTCTGAAGCTCAATGTGTTGATCTTCTAATGCATTAATGTGCCGCTGTAGCATCTTGTGGTCCTCTGACCGAGCATCAACAATCCGCTCCAGGTCATTAACCTGGTCCCCTACCTCAATTACTTCTCTTCAGATATTGTGGAGTCCCAACTTAAATTCCTCTTTGAGGAAAGAGATATCAGTACATATCTCCAACAGGAACAGGTCTATGTATCCTTGGGAGACTGGCGCTGTAGCCTCCCCGCCCGTCAGGACCAGCGTCGAAGCTGAGGACTGCATTGACACTTACGGTGGGGGGACCTTGTCCAACAAGATGTCACCAGGTGTTCCTTACATGCCTAAGAGCGTGGCATAGCAGAGGTCCAGAGGTGCTCAGTTATGCAGTCTCATGTGGAAGATCATCACTTCGATGGAATTCGTCCACTTAACGTGTCGCCAGGTGATCATGAAAGCAGCTGTCATTATACCGTGTGTTTGTGTGCCTAGATCCATCTAGGAGCACCACAAGGGGTTCCCAAGGGTGGGGATTTTACATGCCACTCGCCGCATTAGGTCTCAGTGTGGCTCATGCGTCTAATGCGCTCTCAGCGATGTCCAGGGTGATCTGTGCTGAAACTTAGGATGTTACCCTGGGCAGGTGTAAGGACTCAGAGTCAGTTAGCATTCTAGTGCTAACAATGTAATTACACTAAACACCCACCCACCACTGATGTCAGTGGTCAGGTGACACAGCTCTAATAAAAGTGGCCGAGCGCACGTGCTCTGGGCCAGTTGCACCATGTATCCAGAGTGTCCTGTGTCTCCGTTATTTACCAGCATGAGGGCCTAGGGCCCGACCCTACAATGGCGTCGAGGGCGGACGCTAGCCACGCGTGCCGCAGCTAAAAGAAAACTTAGTGGGAAAGGGGAAGGGAGCTGCCTACATCGAAGGCACACCCCCCAAGAAAGGCGCCGGCCGCCGAGAGGCCCACGTGGCGTGTGTCGAGCCCCGGGCCCGGAGGGGAATGAGAAGGTGACCGGGAGCCCACCCAGCACCTCTCAGCCCACCCGCGGCCTGCCTGCAGCGTCCCCCACCGCGCAGCGTGTGTGAAGTGAGGCTGCGGCGGCGGGGTGAATAAATTGCAAAGTGGAGCGACCGCAGCGTGTGGCGAGCTGCCGCGCACCGAGAACTGAAAGCGGAGCCCACCCGCGAAGACTCTGTGAACACTGCCCATATCAAAGACAGAGTCCCGGCACCCGCTCTTGCCCCAGCACAGCGGGAGATCAAATGCGGAGCTGCAAGGAGGCCAGGAGAAGAGGCAGCGAGGCGGCCCCGCCTCGTGATCAGGAGCTCAAAGCACAACTGCCCTCATCGAGCCAGAGATCCCCAGCACCAGCTCTAGCCCCAGCACAACGCTGAAAAGAGCAAGGGGAGCGAACGCAATGTGTGTCACCCCTCCCCATGCAGCGCGGGAAGTGTAAGGCTGCGATAGCGGGGCAGAAGTGAAGAGACAGTCCGACTAGCAACCGGTTGGAACGGCGCCCGCAAAACCCCCTGCAGAGCCAGAAGCGCGAAAGGACTGCCGGTGTTCTGAGAAGCGCTGTACCCCCATGACTCGCTGTACCCCCTACGTCACGGGGGTGCAGCGATTCTCAGAACCAAGCTATTCGTCGTCGCTCCCCCATGGCGCTTTGTACCCCCTACGTCATGGGGGAGGAGCTGTTCAGGTGCTTTAGTGTATTCAGAGGAAAGGGCAGGCGCGCGTCGCCTTGATTCAAGCATGCTTCATTAGCTCAGTTGTGAGAGCGTTGGACTGCAGAGCTAGAGGACACTGGTTCAATCCTGGGTTTCGGCATAGTTGCAACTTGTGCTTTTATTTTTATTTTATTTCTGTATTTATTTATTTATGCGATTTTATATAGCGCGGACTTTACCCGAAGGTGTCAGAGCGCTTCACAATAGGACCAGTAATGATACAAGAGGAAACAATTGCAAATTAACAAATTACAAAAGCAAACGTTAAGTTACATGATCAAAAGTGACAATAGTGAGCAACCAAAATACATGAGGTAGCAATCGGTACATTACTGGAGAAAAAAGTGATATGTGTGCAGGTTACAAAAGCATACAAAGTACAAGTAGAGGTATAATACTGCAATAAATGGCAGACACTCCAGCACAAGAACAAACGTTACGTAGGCAATGGTGGCACTTGTGCAAGTATCTAAAGCAAACAAAATGTGAGAGGTAGCAAACAGTGTGTTACAAGAGAAAAGTGACATGTGCAAGTTACAAAAGGGTACCATAACAGGTACAAGGATAATACTGGAAAAAATGGTAAACATTCAAACTACCAGAACACACTCGGAAGGAACTTCCATAGTCCTGGACAATAGACTTTTCAATAATGGGAGGTCTTCCTTCAGATGATAGCGAGGGTGTGAATTAGATTTGGAGGTGTCTTTGGAGGAGGAGTTGTAACGTAGTGGTTACCATAAATGAAGACACTGCAAGTGTAGAGGATTTGCGTCAGGTTTATTTAATTTATAACCTCTAAAGAGCGCCGAGCCGATGGTGCACCGCTCTCGGCTTTCGCGCTAATCCTGGCGCCTGTGCGCGCACAGCCAGAACATGGCCGCCTGCACGGCACGTCGGTACGTGACGTGCATACACTAGACTGCGCCACCACATATCTCGCCCTTTTTCCCAATACAGAAACTGTTAACTCACAGTCCGCCGTTCATGTCAAAGTCTCTGAACCAGGCTGTTTTGACCACCGCTCTCCCCCTCCGGGTCAGTCTCACCGGGGTGGATGGGGTACCTCCTTCCTGAGTCCTTTCATCGCTCCTACCACTTCCAAATGCAGCCTCACTATTTTCTCTTCTATTCACGTTACCTTCACTCGCCAACGCTTGGTTGGCATCACCGGGTCTCTCTTCCTGCTGCTCTCGGCTCTTCTCATCCGGATGCATCTCAGAATGTTCTTGCTCTGCAGCTCCTTCCTCCTTGTCTTCCAGGTCTGCTCCAACCTGGTCCCAACGTAGCACTTTGTTGCATCTTGCCATGCGGTCCAGTGACCACACGTTTCCGTCACTTAGCAGAGCTGCTCTGGCCATCACTTCCTTGACCTGCATAGGCTTGCTATACTTGCTGTCTCCTTTCTTTTGCAGCGTTGCCAACTTTACTCGCACCCATTTTCCTTTTTCCAATCTTGTCTCCTTCACCTTTTTCCGGTTGTTGTAGTGTTTTGAGTAAATGGCTTGCGCCCTTTCCAAGTTGGCTCGCACCACTGCAGGGGACCATTCACTCACTATGGTCTTTTCCTTCCACACTCTATTGTCTTGAGTGAATGGTTCGCGGCCTCTTAATATCTGGAAGGGGCTGTACCCTGTCCCTGTAGGGGTGATCCTGTACGCCCATACCAAGTGCCATATCTCCTTTTCCCAATCCTTGTTGATGGAGATAGCTGCTTGAACGGACCCCATCACCACTCTATTAAATCTCTCCACCAGTCCGTTTCCTGCGGGGTGATATATTGACGTGTGCTTGACCAGTATGCCATTTCTCTGCATGAAATTGTTCCATTTCTCTGACCTGAATTGGGGACCATTGTCGCTCAGGATGGACTTAGGGATGCCTTCCCTCACAAATGTGTCGGCCAGGAACTTAATAATGGTCTCCGCATCCATCGCCTCATCTATTTTCAGCTCAGGCCACTTGGAGTACCTATCCATAAGAACACATACATACTTTTGGACTCCGTGTATGTCCAGTATCGGGCCCAGAATATCCGCTGATAACTCTTCCCATGGGTTCCTTGGGGGATCGAACTTGCCGAGAGCCGGGCGTAGTGGTTTAAGTGCCTTATCCGCCCCTTGGCACTGTGAGCAGTCCCTGACATGCCTCTCAGCCTTTACGTCCATCCCTGGCCACCAGTAGTTTTGCTTGGCTCTCAATTTCAATTTCCCTATCCCCAAGTGTCCTTCATGGAGAATGTCCAATAGTTTGGGGATGATTCCTGCCGGGGGGATGACTTTCTCCCCTCTGTATACAAACACTCCTAGGTCGTCCATCGACAACTCTTCTCTGACTTCGAAGTATGGGTTGAGGTCCCCACGGGTTTGTCTTTTGTCTGGCCATCCCTTCGTGATGTATGATTTTACTTCTTCTAGGATCTGGTCTTCTCCATATGCTTCCTTCCATTCCTGATGTTCTATGGTTTTCTCTTGGTCTTCTGTGAGTGCCACCATTTCTTCCGCCCCTGCTTGGTCTTCTCCATTCTGATCCATGGCCACTGCTCTACTCAGATAGTCTGCCACCCTGTTCCTACTGCCGGGGATGTGTTCGACATCGTATCTAAATTCTAGCAGTTTGAGAGTCATCTTTGAGATTCTGGGCGTAGCACTTGCGTGTCCGCTGGATGTTAGTACCTTCAGTAAGGGTTTATGATCTGTTTTCAATAGGAAACGTGTGCCCCACAAAAACTGCCTGAATCTGGTCATGGCCCATACGACCGCTAGCATTTCTTTTTCAATTACGCTGTACTTCTTTTCAGTTTCACTCAGTGCGCGGGATGCGAAGCTGAGCGTTTCCATTCTCCCCTGACCTCGGTCTTGCATCAGGACGGCAACCAGCCCCTTGTCGCTGGCATCGGTGGTGAGCACTGTGTTACCTTGGGGGTCATATCCTTGGAGTGGTACTGCTCCTGCCACCTCTCTCTTGATGACTTCAAATTCGCCTTGCGCTTCCTCCGACCAGCAGAATTCTGTGTTGTCTCTCGTCAGTTGCCTCATGTGGTGGGTCTTGGAGGCGAAGTGCTGCACGAACTTACTATAATATTCCGCCATTCCAATGAACGATCGGACTTCTTCTTTGTTGGAGGGCGGTGGTGCTTCGCAAATGGCTCTCACGTTGTCTGCTTTCGGGGTAACCCCTCGCACCTCTATCTCGTGTCCTAGGTACGTCACGGACTCCATCCCTATCCGGCACTTGGTCCATTCAGCTGTGAGGCCCTTACCCTCAAGGATCTTTAGTACTTTTCCGAGTTTGTTGTCATGATCCTGTCTGTCCCATCCCATTACCAGGATGTCGTCCTGGAAGTATTGGACTCCATCTGTGTCTTTGAATAGTTGGTGCATCAGCTTTTGCAACACCGCAGCCGCTGATGCTAGCCCGAACGGCATGTGGCGGAACTGATAGCACCCAAATGGGGTGATACACGAGGTTAGTTTGCGGCTCTCCGGGTGCAGGGAAATCTGGTGGTAGGCGGAGGTCAAATCTATGGTTGAGTACCATTTGACCCCCCTTGTGCTGGCCAGCATTTCCTTGATCCTGGACAAGGGAAATTTCCCCACCACAATGTTCTTGTTCAGTTCGCGTAGGTCGACACACAGCCTGACCTTCCCGCTTGGCTTCATCACTACTACCAAGGGCGCGAGCTACTCCGCGCATGTGATGGGTTCGATGATCCCTTTCCTCTCCAGATCCTGTAGTTCCTCTTGCACTGCGTCTCTCACTGCCAATGGCACATTCCTCACCTTGTGGGCGACCGGTATGGCATCTTCCTTCAGGATTATCTTGTGCGCGAACTTCTCCATCCTTCCAACTGTGCCTCCGAAAACCTTAGGGTACTCACTTTTCCATTTTTCCAAGTCCGGCCATGTTCCCGGTTCCGTGAGTAGTATCTGTTCTTTGCCCCCTGGATCCAACTTGATGCCCAGGTCGCCTTGGTCAAGCCATCCTAGGACCGAGGGTCCTCTCTCTGATATGTAGAGTTTGCAGAACGCAGATCGGCCTCTGAACTCGAAATGTAATGGTCTGAACCCAGCCATGGGTATTCGGTCCCCATTGTACGTCACTGGTCGAATGTCCAGCTTTTCCAGTTCTGGGCCTAGGTGTGGTGCAAAGCTCTCCTCCCATACTGCTCTCTGAATGATGGTGTAAGGTGAACCCGTGTCAGCCACCACGTTTATCGGTATTCCTCCAATCGACATCTCCAGGACGGGTTTCATTGTTCTCTTGCCGTCAACACTCAGCACTTGACCATCTACGCCTAGTACTTGATCCTCGATATAAATGACTGTGACGACATCTTCCTCCGTGCCCTCTTCTTGTTCTTCACTGTCCTGTCCGATGTATTTCACCACGCTCTTCGCGGCCTTTCTCCGACACACCTTCTCATAGTGGCCCACTATCCCGCAGTACATACATTTTGCGCGTAATGCTGGGCACTTCCTGTCGTGCGCCTCGTGGGACCAGCTCCCGCACCGGTAGCATGACTTCTTGTTGCTTCCCGCTTATTTACCCGGAGGGCCTGGGTTGCCTTGCCATCTGTTGGGTCCCTTCGCCGCCGACCCCTTGTACTTGTGGTCCCGGCGCGGTTCCTCATCGTCTACTCTGTTCACCATGGCGGTGGGCGCCGTCTCCTTCCTCGTTGCTTTGCACACCTGCGCGCCAGTTCTGCTCTTTTGACAATCACCATCACTTCCTTCAGGGTGGTGTCTCCGCTGGCCCACAGCTTGTCCTGCACTGCTGTGCTCGTGGTGTGCATCACCACCTGGTCCTTGATGAACTCTTCTTCCCAATTATCGTACTTGCACGTGGACGCCAGTCTCTTCAGGGCTGCAACATATTCCTCCCCTGTCTCGCCTGGACGTTGTTTCCTCTGCTGGAAATTAAATCTGTCTACCGACACACACACCGCCGGTCTGTAGTGTTCATTTAGGTCATCGATGGCATTGGCATGCACGTTGTCGTCCGTGCTTCCTCTTTCCTTTGGCACCAGGCTCTTGTATATTCTCAGACCTTCTGGGCCTAGGTTGAGTAATAGGATACGTTTTTTTCTTTTAGGATTGAACACCTCCTCGCTCTCGTCTTCCAATACTTCTATAAAATTGTCTATGTATTCTCTCCAGTCCTCCTACTTCATTAGTGGTTCCCCTGGCCTGGGTAGAAATTGTACTGGCGCCATCGCGTATCCCGCCTGCGCACTCATCTTCTCACTCTTGATCGCGGAGGGCGTGCTCCCTTGGTTCCTGGGACTGCCTGGTGTGTTGTCTTGCTCTTCCTTGCTTGTGTGAGACTGGGGACTACTTGCGTCCGCCCCCTCGCTCTTCGGTGGGGGATCCAGCGCTGTCTCTCTGTCTCGCCGGTTGCTGTTTGGTTTGGCGCGCTTTGCCTTGGGCTTGCTTGGTTTGGCGCGCTATCTTGTTGGCTTCTGGGTAGTGCCCTGTCCCTTCGGTAGGTTTGTTCTGCCTTTCTGGGCGATCCTGGGCTCTGCCACGCTCTTTAGGGCTGGTACCTGTGTGTTTGATTCTGGCTAGTCTCTCCCCGACCTCCAGCTCTCTTGACCTTTCAGCGCTGTGGTCCTGCTCCTCTGCCACGTGTCTTCTGTGCACCGGTGTGGTTGTTGGTTCCCTCGGTGGCTCCTGCTCGTGTCGATCCTCGTGGTGGGTGGGTCTAACATCCCACCCTCGTCGCCATTGTAACGTAGTGGTTACCATAAATGAAGACACTGCAAGTGTAGAGGATTTGCGTCAGGTTTATTTAATTTATAACCTCTAAAGAGCACCGAGCCGATGGTGCACCGCTCTCGGCTTTCACGCTAATCCCGGCGCCTGTACGTCACGTCGGTACGTGACGTGCATAAACTAGACTGCGCCACCACAGGAGTCGGTCTTAAGTCAAAATCAAAATCAAATTAAGATCAAAATACGGCGGTCTATCCGCAACGCGGGTGGCCTTATTAGACTTAGTTTTTATACCCGTTTTACACCCCTTTTACAATAAAGGCCTGACGGATCTCTGTTATATGTATTCATATGTATTTCCACCTGTTATAGAAGGGACCTTGCAGCTTTTCTGTGTTATTTACTGTCCCTTGGTTTCTCACGCTTACTAAGTGTTCCCGCCAGGAATTGTTTTCGCCCACGGGCGGGATACTTGAAATGTTCCTTGACCGGTGGGGTTTTACCAATGTGCGCTTCTAGTTGCAATGCCTGTGCAATTTGCATATAAGCTTCATGCCTCAACTGCCTAGACGATGTCTTTGTGTCATAACACGAAATGGTTAACACTTCCGGTCACGCAGCCTTAAGACGCTCACGTTGGTGTGGAGATGGCGTGCTCTCATTTTATAGATTGACTCTACATACGTTGGCCCAACTGGACGCTAAATCCAGACGGGGCTGGGAGAGCTTGGCCCCGCTCTGGGGTTCCAGCGTTACTACTACGCCACTGTCGGTGGTGGTAAGGTATCTTACTAATGCCAAGGGTTCCGTATTCAGTGCAGGTAGGTACTATATATTGTCCCAAACTAGTACCTTCACAATGTACTTCCATGGGTACATCGGGGACTACTTCCTATCATGGCGCAGTTTCGCGCTTATCCGCTACAGGCCTTCCCAAGTGGCTGAGTGCGGATTAGAGCCGATTACGAGCCGGGGGGCGTAACCCAATCAGGTTCCACTTATACCAGTTTGGATTACGCCCTTCGCTTGTGTTCCCAAATTGCTCCTAGGCTCTTAATGCCTCAAGGTCAGACGGAGCATTTTTTTGACTTACGCGTTACCGGCTGTAACAACAAGAGGGCCCTCGGAGTGCGCACACGCTCCTTATAACTAGACATGGCTCTTACGCCCTTGTGGGCTGCAATGATTTGGACTACAGCTCTGCTGAGGAGCCGGTTATATTTTTAATTTCACTTCTGGTGTGCAAAGGGTTGGCTCCCCCTCTTACTCCTCCGTGATTGGTGCCTTGCACTACAATATTACATTCTGACACCCTTACACGGGCGTGATTGGTGCTTGGCACTACAGTATTACATTCGGACACCCTTACAAGGCTGGGTGAGTTACAAGGAGGATCAAACGTACATTAAAGGAGCATTCGCTCCAGAATGCACTCTGTGCCAATCGGGATTTTTCCGTCCCAGTGTCGGTCACCAGGGCCCCAGGTATACAGTCCTCAACACGGTGTGGTAAGCCCTATGACCGCCCATCATTATTATTTACGCATATCCTTTGGGCGTTGTTTTTTTGTCTTGTTTCTTATCCTTTTTCTTTTTTCCTATTTCATTTCTCCTACCGCCAAGGTCGGTCTTCTTCCTACCATTGACATCCACTCCCGCCTGATTCTAGATCTTAAATACGATGGATTTATCCAGCACTGTCGTACTAGATAGTTCAGTCTCTCTGGGGACTCCGCGGGTTGCAGGGTCCACGATACGGTTTTGGGTACGTCTTTCACCCCTTCTCCTCCAAGAGATGTAAATCCCTTTTCTGGGAAATGGATGATTTATCCATGCCACATGGGGAGTCGTTCACCATTAACTTTGTGGCAAGGTATCTGGAGTTTTTGGGGCAAGTTTAGCCTTCCCCTAGACCCGAGTTTTTGGGGCAAGTTTAGCCTTCCCCTAGACCACCGGGGATACGTCATAATAACGGTCTTTTACGTTTGCACCTTCTTATCGCCATTTTCGCCTATAACCCCTTATGCTTCAGGGTTTCTGCTTCCGGTCCCTTTTCGGGAATACACAATATCACGGCCAGTTCCAGCTGCACTTCCGTTCCCCTATGCCTCAGGGGGTTCATCCAGTATCTCGTTCTCTGGCATTGTCTGAGGGTGCAATCCTTCACATACTTCCCCTTGAAGCTCACTCTGGAGCTTTCCGTGCAAGGGTTCCTTCGGGTGCTTTGGTGTGCTGGTATTATTACCTTCGTTCCCATTAGCCTCTTTGGCTCTTTCCAATATATTGTAAACGGAGCTACCGCCAACTTAGGAGGTTCCTGTTCCTCCTACTAAAGGAGGGGTTGACTCCTTTTCCCTTAGACACCCTTCTAATGCCTTATATTGGCAAGGGGTGTGGCGTTAAGGCGACTGACGCTGGAATCTGGGGATCACGGTTCGATCCTCGGCGCCAGATTAGCCTGGCACCATGTGACTCTGGCAATAGCTTGCTTAATCTTCCTGACGACCCCTACAGCTCGAGACCCTTAAGGGTGATCGTTTGCGCTTTGCCAATGTGAATTATTATTACACCTTCACTGTCAGCAGAAACAGATCCTAGCATTTCTGATGTATGAAGACCTCCATGCCGACTTCAACACCCATGGCCAAGGGTTGTGTCCTGATTACCAAGGTTTCTGGCATGTCCGCCGTCAAGTAAGCAATCACCTTTTTTGGGTTCAGAGTTTCCGATAACAACGGAAAATTGTCAGGCGCTTAACTGCGTTGCTGGCGCTCCCCTATAACTCCAGGTTCTTCAGTCCCTTGCGTTTCATTCAACGTGGGGGGGCCAGGTTAGCTGGTGGATATATGACACGGGACTCTGCTGTGGGGTTAATTTTCCCCACATGGCGGGCGCTCTTATACCAAATGTGTGCATATTGATTTTTCACTCGGTTTTTCAAATGGACCGGGTTTTAGACTATTATTTTCCAACAGAGGGTGAATGGATAGGCTTGAGCCAATATTTCTCGTTAGGTATTCCGTTCAATCCCTCCCAAATCAGAATATTCCTCAGGGGAAGGGTTTTTCTCTACTTTCCCTTATTGATAATGGCCTATTCAAACATACTATCCGGTGATGATAGGCCTAATCTAATTTGCCAGTGTGCGTTGTGTACGGTTTGGCTGGCGTGGATGGGGAGCAGGTAGTATTTATGCTCACCGTGGTTTTCTGTACCCCCTAAGTCAAAAGGGAGTTTATACATGCCTGTTCAAGTTGTTTGTTGCGCGTTGGCTAGGGCTCGGCTGGCGTGGATGGGGAGCAGGTAGTATTTCTGCTCCCCGTTGTTTTGTGTACTCCCTAAGTCAAAAGGGAACTTATACAGGCCTAATCTTGGTTGACAGTGTGTGTTGACTAGGGTGATGGTATTTGTATACCCCATTTGCAGCTCCTTAATCATTCTAACATATAATTTCTGCACTATCTTTTCAGTTTTGGACAAAAGAGTGTTACCCCGGTGTCTTGTCATCAGGTACGATATCTTTTTCACCTTTTTAGGGCTTGCAAGCGAAAAGCACTTTTACTAGGGTTTCAAAAATGGACCTTGAAATACCACATAGCTTGTGCATGTGCATTTCAAGGTCCATTTTGATTGGGCTTTGCATGCGTGCGGTTTTATAACAAAACACGCAATAGGCCATAGGCGGTCGCTTAACTCCACCTATGGCCTATTGGTGTTTGTTATGCGCACCAAAGCCCATGTGTCTTCAATTATGGCAGCCAGACACGGCCGCTCTAATTCTTGCAAGAATTGAGTTTCAGAGGTGCCGCCCTGGACTGAGGAGCTTGCAGCAGTGCAGGACTTCCTGAAGGAAGTCATCCTGTGTGAACTTTATACATTTGGGGGGGGGGGGGCGCGAACTAGACCTGAAGGCATCAGAGCGCTTTACATGAGCACCAGTTGTGTTACAGACGGACACATTAATTGTTAGGTCTCGCTAAACCAATGCGTAAGCATTGTTCGGCGAGATTATAGTAAGGCTTCCGAAAAGTCTCTTCGTAACAACAAAGGTACCAGAGGGTCAAATAGTGGCAAGTGTACTCGGACTGGGACTAGATACTGATACCAGCAGCTACACCCTGACTCTTATAAAACTAGTAAGATAAGCCAAACCTGTGGATGGTCTTGAACACCCATCAGCCACCAATCGGAACCGCCCTTCATCATTTGGGGTTCCGTGAGAGACCCACACACCAAGATGTCATATCACTGTTGAACCCGGCCTCATGGCGTGGTCCTACCCCTCCCGCATGGCAGGCCCAGGACGACATCAGCCCTACACCAGGCCTCGGGCAGCCCCTTCGGCCCGACCCTGCACGCCCCAACACCACAGGTGCGGCTACCATCCCGGATCCCCACCACCAGCCTGACCCCAGCGTAGGCCCATCACGACCTAAGCACGAGGCCGTGCCCGACTCCATCTTGGGCCCACCACGTCACAACCACGTGCCCTCGGCCCAGGCCCCAGCGAACCCCCGACATCGAGGCACCAAGATCCACCCATGTGGTCGAGTGGCCACTCGACAGATCCCGGAGGAAAAGGAGTTTCGATGGGCCTCCAGCCGTCCACCGGACGCCTGGTATCGATCGCCCTCAGGCCTCCCTGGGCGCTGGATCCACCCTCCTGCTGGGTGTCTGGACACCATCATCCCGGCCCCTCTGGCCCCCAGGCGCGAGGGTCCGGACATCAAAGGACCTCCGTCCTATATCTGGGCCAGCCCCGGAGTAGGACGCCAGTTGTATCCTGGACTGGAAGCCCTGCTGACGCTGTCACGGTCGACACCAGACGAACTCATTGCCTGTAACCTGAAGATATCCCGAGAGCCTGCTGGCGCTGCCGCGGCCCACCTTTGCTGTACTATCTTACGAGCCTGCTGGCGCTGCCACGGCTGAACCATCCTGAGAGCCTGCTGGCGCTGCCGCGGCTGAACCATCTTGAGAGCCTGCTGGCACTGCCGCGGGTGAACCATCTCTAGAGCCTGCTGGCGCTGCCGCAGCCTCCTCTCCGTTAAGATCACCTGTCGAGTCCTGCTAGCGCTGCCGCGGCTCGACCCACGGAACCCCCGGCTCGAGGATTGAGAGCTGTGCGCAGGGTATCCTTTCCTGCACCCATCTTGAGACTGTCCCGCTACCCTATCCCTTATTTACGAGACTTTCCAGATCCCTCGATCTGCCTGTACATACCGCTGAGATCCAGCAACCTTTATTCCTGATAAAGCCTAAGAACTTATCCTCTTGTGTGGTGTCCGTTTGTAGTGTTGTGGTTACTCTACTGTACGATCCTAGGAGAGGGCCCTCGCTCAGGAGGCCTCTCGATAACGCTCGGCTACTTCTCGACAGAGAGGTGGACCTAGGGGTGGTCAGTCAGACATCTTCTGCCTCCCCCGGGATCGCCTTTCTAACAATCACCAACAGGAATGGGCCGAGCAGATGACCATTTGTCCCTCCTGTTGGGAGCGTGGGGTGGCCTCTCTACACTATGAGTAGCTGTAGGGTGTGACTGATGAGAAAGAAGACTGTGCAGTGCAAAAATTGAATGCAACTAAAATAAAAAAGTGTGTTAAAATTGGATTGGGAAGTGAAGAACAAATTTATTCGGATAATGCTTCCTCTTCCAACATTAAAAATAGTCAAGACAGGTAAAGATATACACTGTCTAATGGTGGAACGTGGTCAACATGTTTCAGCAATTCACGGCCATTATGCCTTGCTTTCTTCAGGACCTATTTGAAGACTATGGCTACTGCAGCAAATGAATACCAAAACGTGTAATCAAATTGTGAAATAAATAAACAAATAGTGAATCAATAGACAGACTGGCACAAATATCACCTGGAACTCCTAGGTGCAATGTCCCGTCTCCTCTTACAATTTCAGTTATTCACCGAATTGTAAGGTGTGAAGACCTCACCCCACCTGGCAGCGGCTCAGGGCAAAAGTGAAGCACCGCTCTTTCAGTCGGTACTTCAAACCGGCATCTGTGCCGACTGGGGAGGGACCAATGGTCATCTGCTCGGCCCATTCCTGTTTGTGATAAGACATCTTGGTGTGTGTGGGTCTCTCACGGAACCCCAAATGATGAAGGACGGTTCGGAGTGGTGACTGATGGGTGTTCAAGACCATCCACAGGTTTGGCTTATCTTACTAGTTTTATAAGAGTCAGGGTGTAGCTGCTGGTATCAGTATCTAGTCCCAGTCCGAGTACACTTGCCACTATTTGACCCTCTGGTACCTTTGTTGTTATGAGTATACTGTGGGGAATGTATCCAGAGCTCGGTCGTTAAACTTTCCCTTGGGTCCCCTCCTAATTGTGTTTGTGTAGTTGTTCCGAAAAGTCTCCCCAAACTGCGGATTCAATTCAGTTCATGTGAGCCAGGCGCGTGCACATCGCCAGCCACATCCCACACCATGCCTCGGCATCAGACTTGAAAGGAAGCCGCTCCCCCGCCCCACTCCGCGCAATGCCAGAGCTAGTTTTTCTCGCTTTTTATTTGGTGTTCTTTGCGGCCCATGCTTCATTCCACCTACCACTTTACACTGACTTGTTCACTTTCCTCCCATTTCTATCACCTTCCCTCAGTCTCCTCCTTCATGTATTCCTCTTTGTCAATCTCCGTCTCCCATTCTTCATCTTCGATGCATCTTTTATTTTCTTACATGCTTTGGTGTACTTTCTCCTTTCTTCCCCTTCCTCCATATTTTCTACAACTTTATCACCAGTATTCTCATATCTTCTTTATTACTGCCTTCCTTATTTGATTTCCTCTTCTTCATTCCACCTTCCTTGTTCTCGCTCCGGTTTTCTCTTTCTTACCTCATTCCTCGTTCTTTCCAACATTGCCCCATCCTCTTCAGTCTCTTTCTCTGTGCTTCTGCTTTTCTCCGTCTCTACTTCTGCTCATTATTTCTTGTGTCCCCAATGTGCAGCTTCCCGGCTTTATTCCTTCCATTCTCTTCTTTCTATCCTGTTGATCTTTCCCCTCTACTCCTTCCACCCTGCATGCCTGCCTCGACTGCTTCCTTCGTTTTCGCGCTTTATTTCCGTAGTCTGTATTCTGTCAATCCACTTCTGTTCTCCTCCCTCATAACCCCCTCCTCCGTTTATCCCTCTCTTCGCCCCTCCTCCTTCTTGCTTATCATATTATTTTCTTCCTCCTCTCCTTTCCTTCCTCGTCTTTCCCGCTCTTTCTTGCTTCCTTGGTTCCTCTGTCCCTGTCTGTGTCCAGCCCCCTCTCCCTGGTACCTCAGACCTTTCCAGCTGCCTCCCGACCACCCTGACAGTCGGGAGCTGGTGCCTGTGGGTACAGAGTCTGGCTTGGCGTGATTTATGCCATTGGTATAACAGCAGACACACTGCAGTCCATCACTGCAGTCCCCCCCCGATTAAAATTCAGCTCCGGCCCGACTGCAGCACTCCACAAATGGAATATTCTACATAATTTCCGAAAATGCTTGTTTATCTGGTTTAAAAAGTGACCTTGTGTGATGTAACTAGTGTTCATTTAAAGCGCTGCAATACCTTCCGATAGGGTTCGCGCTAAATAAAAGTGCAGAAAAAACACAAGACAAATCGAACGCTTTAAAGCAAGAAAGGAACACCTCGGTGGGTGAATCACCCAGCTGGTGTCACAAGGCCCCCATAGGCAGAGCGGATATTTCTTGCCATCCCCACCTCTGCTCATTATGCAGAGGCTACCAGGCCTTACAGTAACACCTCGTCACCCAGAATACCCTCGGCCCCCTCTCCAATCTCACACCTCAGCAAAGAGCCTTTGATCAGCATTAAACAGGCGAGTGCTCCCCCCTGGGGCGCTACCTCCGGGCATAAAACACATTATACACCACCTTGAGTGTACCCGTTCTTTGAGGTAGACAGTACCATATAGGAGAGGTGCAAAATAAGTGTATAATCTTGTTGTAAGCCTTTATTACTGCAGGACATAATCAGGGTTTCTTTGCTACAACAGCTTGAATTATATACAACACTACATTGGGCGCTAAAAACTGGAAAAAAATCACATTGGAATGTTTAGAACCCAAACTGCTCAAAATTACTCAAAACGTAACCATGAACAAATCAATTTACACTGGAAGAATACTGACGCATTTGCTGTGCTTAATACAAGCTTTAGTTTATTAAAAAAACAAAACTTAAAACCGGTTTGCCCATAGGCAATTAAAACAGAAGTGGAATGCATGCAGGGTGAACGAACTGCTCAACTTTGCGGAAAATTGTTCTTAAAGTCCACCAATGCAGTGTGCTAAAGTGTTTGGTCTTTCAGGGCAGTTTCTCAACTACTTTTCATCAGTGGTTGTTAAGTCCCCAGAGTAATCATTTGGGTCAGCAGCATCATCCGCATCTGCACTTTCTGCCTCCACATTATCTGCTCCTCATTTTCATTGTTTTCACCATCAATGTCCTCCTTTTCGTTTTGCTCATTGTCTTCATCATTCGCATCAGTTGTTTCCTCAACTACCGATTCTCCCGTTTGTTCAACGATTTCAAAGGGATTCTCACCCTAAAAGTAAACACAAGTTTTAAACCATCTTTAGCAAAATTCTCCAGAACAAATGCACACTAACTATTACAAAAGTAACAGCAAAAGTCTTGTTAACAGTGCAAGTAAAGAACTCAGATTTCAGATCACAAAAAAGCAGAAAGAATATATTATTAGAAAAGGCATCTTACAACGGGGAGAACATATGCAGGACTTATACATTTTAGAGTATGTCCAGACAGACCATAGGATGGAAAAATCCATGCCAGGTCTATGAACGCCCATGAGCTCCGAGGAGTCCTTGTACAGAGGGGGCGATGACTGGAATATTGAGGGTGGGCATCACATTTCCAAGAAATTCATTTCCTGCGAAACTACAATTTTTTGGGTGAAACTCAGTACGGAAGAAGTGTTATTTGCAAAGCTGAGGAAGGAGTACACAGATCTGAACATTCAATATGCAGTGTGAGCCCTGGTGGCAGGAAGGGTGCAAGTGCATCCACAGCATTACAGGCTGCAAGCTAATTGTTGATGGTAATTAACTTATCCGTTTGCAGCATGTGTACCTGTTTGATTTAATTAATGATTTTATTTAATGTGTATAGCACTTGAATCACCCCCAGGGGGGTATCTCAGCGCTTGGAAGCACAGCATAGGTCATGGGTACTCACAAACGTTCTCTCAGGGGCCAAATTTACACTGTGGTTTGTGTCTGAGGGCCGCACCAGTGGGGTCAGTGGGGTGTAGTGTAGTTCCTATATTCCCAATAGGCTCTGCGCATTGGAATAATATCTTCAATAGTATAGACGTAGGACAGAGGTTAACTAGGTCTTCTACTGACTATATTAGACTTAAGTTTTGTGTGCCAGCTAGCTCAGAGTTCACTAGAAACTTTCTCGAATAGGCGAGGAGGATTTTAACCTCCCTGGATAGACAAGAAGGGATTTAGTTTCTGACAACCATAGAACACGACAACTTTGCTCTCCCTGATCAAGAGTACATCTCTAGAGTCGTGTGAAAACAAAAGACAGCTATTTTACTCAGTCAATACGTGCATTCTTAGTTTCACCAGATTGTAGAGAAAAGAAGAGACGGGCGTTTTCAATAAAAGGTGTTATTTATTGATCAGTCTCTTTTCTCATACAAGAGAAATGAATCGCTACAATTGCAATACTTAGGGTTAAGTAGAATGCATATAGTAAAAGCAGGATTATAAAATAATACTGTAAAAGCATTGATATGGTTTCTTAGCCATATGATACTTTAAAATGGATAAAAGATATACATACATATATACATTGACTAATCGTCAATGGTGCTTCTAACTACGCCTACCCCGGTGTACCTGACCTAAGCCTAATACGTGGGAGGGAGTGAGTAAGTAGCAGTTTAAGTTAAGTTTGTTTTGCCAAGAATCTGACTCAAGAATTCTCTGTAAGGTTTTAGTCAGTTCAGTACCTGGGATTTAGAATGCTGGAGGGCTGGTATCTCTCTCTCAGGACTCGGTATCCCAGTCACCCGCGAGGGCAAGCTGGAAACGCACCGGGACTTGACTGTTGGGTTGTTTAGGATACTTGTAGCAATGAGTACGCTCTCCCTTTTTATTTGTTCCTTGTAAGCCTGGAAATTTTTTTAGATAAATAAACGTTAATTTATACACATACTGCTAGTTCAACTACAATAACTTGGTTGGAACCTAGAAGAGAAGGCCTTCAATGTGGACAGAAACCCTATAGAAACTACTCTGCCACCAGGGTGTGCCAGATAAGCGTTTAAAAAACACCAGGGACTCTTATTAGGGAATGACCCGCAATCTCGCTCCCTCCACAAGCAAGCAATCAAACCCCACCAAGCAGGCCGTGACCTGAAACCCTCAAGGGAAAAGAGCACAGCCAAGAGACAAGGCGAGCAGGACTCCAAGGCAGACTGCAAGGCAACGGGTTACACCGAGTCTGATTGAATGGTTTGAAAAACCTCTGGTAGATTTTCTGAAGACAAATAAAAAAACATTGTCATTTACAATGCAAATAGATCAAAGTCTCTCAAATGCGAGACCTTTGACGCACTCGTGCTTTAGCTGTAAACATCGTAAGATAAAGACAAGGAGGTGCAATTGCTTCAAAAGCAAAGCTATAGAAAATAAGCATTTGCAATGCAATAGGTCTCGCAGCATTTAAGTTTGAGTTACTGGCATTGTAAATGACAATGCTTTGCATAAATTCTTTTTTGGTGTCCGTGTGTGCATGGCAGTGGTGGTGCAGAGATGCAAATCAAAGTATCATGAAACAGCAGCCTCTGAATTTAATGGAATGTCGGCAGATAACAGAACCTAGCCAGAGATGAACTGCCAGCAGTGTTTGGTCCACCAGCCATGTTTAGAGGCAATGTATTCAGGTTTACTCAAGAGAAGTGCCTTGTAGCTCACACAACACACTTCGAGGTGGATTATGAAATGGAGAGGGAACTCCTGTAATTATTTCAAAGAAGGGCAAACAAGCTCACATTGTCTGTTGTTGGCGATTAGAAAAGCGACCGCGTAAGAGAAACTTTGACAGGTGTTAATGAGAACTGTGAGAGAGTAGTGTGGGGCCTCATTGGGCAAATGATAAGACAAGTACCTGGAACGTGAACCACAAATGTTTAACATGAAGGGCAAGCTTTATAATGTGCTTTAATGTAAGCTGGGACTCCGATGTCTGTGCTCTTTTCTGGACATGCCCTTTGAAGGACACAGATTGGTCAATGAGAGAGCCGAAGGATTTGGAAAAAAATGAAATAGGAAGAAGAGGCCATCCAATTTCAAAGACATGCCCTTCACATTGACAAAGCCTTTATTTTGAGATACCCATAATTAATATTATAACCACCACACTGCCCAATTATTTCAACTATCAAACCAATACCAAGGTGTTGGCGATGTGAAGGTCTGTAATTGTTAATGACGTGATGGATTGCACTGACATTCATATAGAGCCACTCTCACACAGACAGAGCGCCCCACACACACACACAGACACAGACAGAGCGCCCCACACACACACACAGACAGAGCGCCCCACACAGACAGAGCGCCCCACACAGACAGAGCGCCCCACACAGACACAGACAGAGCGCCCCACACAGACACAGACAGAACGCCCCACACACACACAGACAGAGCCACACACACACAGACAGAGCCACACACACACAGCCGCACACACACACAGACACAGCCGCACACACACACAGACACAGCCGCACACACACACAGACACAGCCGCACACACACAGACACAGCCACACACACACAGACACAGCCACACACACAGACACAGCCACACACACAGACACAGCCACACACACAGACACAGCCACACACAGACAGCCCCACACAGCCACACACAGACAGCCCCACACAGCCACACACACAGACACACACAGCCACACACACACACAGACACAGCCACACACACACACAGACACAGCCACACACACACAGACACAGCCACACACACACAGACACACACACACACAGACACAGCCACACACACAGGCACAGCCACACACACACAGACACAGCCACACACACACAGACACAGCCCCACACACAGACACAGCCACACACACAGACACACACACAGACACACACACAGACAGACACACACACAGACACAGCCACACATACAGACACATCTTCTCACCTGCACAATGGAAAGGACAAAATAGCACACAGGCTTCGATCAAACACCTTCCAGATTAACTGCCCAGAATGCAGCAGCACGCACAGCTTCAGACCCAGCACTTACCCACCAAATACACTTCCGCCACATAAGCAGCACTGGCTGCTGAGACTAGCCAGCCACCAGGGTAAAACCAGACAGAGCAGATGTTCTGAAGTGGCCGCTACCCACAAGACAAGGAGGCCACCAATTTCCAGGACATGGCTCACCAAGACTAACTATTAGTCAGTCAAAGCTCTAGCCTGTAGAAGGGGCAATCCAAAAACCACTTGTAACCCAACCGTGTCCCCGTCCTCCCTCGCCCCAAAAGAATGTACAGTTAAATGAGATTGATAGGACACTTTGTTAGGCTGAAACAGGGCACATTAACTATAATATCCAGACGCGGGTAGAAATCTAAGCTCGGAATCAGAAAGGGGGGCCCTGAACACTGCAGGGGGGCTGGGGAGTTCAGCAGTCAATTATACTCTGCCTTGAAAATAGTACTGTGCCAAAATGGCCTCTTACCCAGAGTGACTAGTACATGTCGCAACTCAGCGCCCATCACAGAGCCATTGGCTTCTTTGTCGAAGACCCTCAGCCCCTCCACAAAGTCATCGTAGGTACCCTGGTCCTTGTTCTTCGCAATTGTCTGCAGCATGGGCAAGAACTCGTCAAAGCCAATCATCTTGGTGTTAAGCTCTGGGAAGGAGAGAAGAGTTCAGAGGAGCAGTCACCGGCTGCAGCAGCGTGCCAGGCTGGCGAGTACACATTAACAGTGACAAACTTTAAACAATGTGATCGTCCAAGTTCCCCAAAACCCCCCTACCACCTCCAGTCAGGTTTTTGTCCCATCCCAGACTGCCAATGAATATTACTGATATGGTCCATCTATCAACTGTGAACGAGGCAGAGATCCCCAATTCAATGTGTGGCACAGGGTAAGAGCTGAGGGCAGAGGGGTAAGAGCTGAGGGCAGAGGGGTAAGAGCTGAGGGCAGAGGGGTAAGAGCTGAGGGCACAGGGGTAAGAGCTGAGGGCACAGGGGTAAGAGCTGAGGGCACAGGGGTAAGAGCTGAGGGCACAGGGGTAAGAGCTGAGGGCACAGGGGTAAGAGCTGAGGGCACAGGTGTAAGAGCTGAGGGCACAGGTGTAAGAGCTGAGGGCACAGGGGTAAGAGCTGAGGGCACAGGTAAGAGCTGAGGGCACAGGTAAGAGCTGAGGGCACAGGTAAGAGCTGAGGGCACAGGTAAGAGCTGAGGGCACAGGTAAGAGCTGATCTGCCACGATTGTCACATTTTATGTAATATCCTAAATCAGATACAAGCAACACGTTGCGTCCAAGTGAAAGGGGCCCATTAGACTCTAATGGAAGCCTAAGGTTTAGTAATAATAGCCAACTAGGATATAGTGAGCACTTCTGACTTGCCCCCTAGGTTCAATGCACCACAGACATAATAAGCCCCTGGGTCTCATCGTAACAGACTTTGCACTCTGAAATACACCCTAAAATGTAGCTCCTTCAGATTCACCCAAGTTAATTTTCAACTGGGGGGTGCTCTGGTCCACGGATGAGTGGCGTGTGCTCAGATCCAGGGGTGAGTGGCGGGTGCTCTGGCCAGGGGTGCGTGGCGGGTGCTCTGGCCAGGGGTGCGTGGCGGGTGCTCTGGTTCAGGGGTGCGTGGCGGGTGCTCAGATCTAGGGGTGAGTGGCGGGTGCTCAGGTCCAGGGCTGAGTGGCGGGTGCTCAGGTCCAGGGCTGAGTGGCGGGTGCTCAGGTCCAGGGCTGAGTGGCGGGTGCTCAGGTCCAGGGCTGAGTGGCGGGTGCTCAGGTCCAGGGGTGAGTAGCGGGTGCTCAGATCTAGGGGTGAGTAGGGGTACTCTGGTCCAGGGGTGAGAGGCGAAACCTAAAAACCAGATGCTGTCTATCTAGAAACATACCTTTTTTGACCGCATTGCCATTTGATCCAGGTTTTCTCAATTTAGGTTTTTTGTCGACAAACGCCCCTCCAATGGGTTTATTAAGCGATTGCATCATCTTTCTTTTCATCCACCTTCCAGCAGGCCGACCAAATACCAGATTTGTCTGGTAGTCGACAACAATTCCAGGTCTCTGCATACCGCCATAATCCTGCAAATTGATAACATAAAATTAGCAGAGAGTATGCAGATAAGGCAAGTTACATGGTGTGCAAAAATGTGTTAACAGTTTTATAATAATGGCAGGCATAATCCAAGAACCAATGTTGGGTGGTCAAGGAATTCGTCGGCTAAGCAGCAATTGTTGCCATTCTGGTAGGTGTAGATACTTCTTGGCTACAATTCTGAAAACTGCAGTAAGGACACTGCTGTACAGCTTTTCATTTGCATTAGTGAGCTTGAGAAATAAAGAAGATAAAATGCTTATAAACATGTGTGTGGTTGTGTCTGGTTGCGCGTGTGGTTTGGTTGTGTGTGGTGTGGTTGTGTCTGAGAGAACAGGGAGTTAGAGAAGGAGGCGGGGTGAAAGAGAACAGCAGATAAGCACAGTAAAAGAGAACAGGGAGTTAAAGAAGGAGGTGTGGTGGAAGAGAGCAGCAGATCAGCACGTGAGAAGAGAAGAGAACAGGGAGTTAGAGAAGGAGGCGGGGTGGAAGAGAGCAGCAGTTCAGCACGTGAGATGACAAGAGAACAGGGAGTTCGAGAAGGAGGCAGGGTGGAAGAGAGCAGCAGTTCAGCACGTGAGATGACAAGAGAACAGGGAGTTAGAGAAGGAGGCAGGGTGGAAGAGAGCAGCAGATCAGCACGTGAGAAGAGAAGAGAACAGGGCGATAGAGAGAGGGAGGGCGAGAGAGAGAGAGGGAGGGCGAGAGAGAGAGAGGGAGGGCGAGAGAGAGAGAGGGAGGGCGAGAGAGAGAGAGGGAGGGCGAGAGAGAGGGAGGGCGAGAGAGAGGGAGGGCGAGAGAGAGAGAGGGAGGGCGAGAGAGAGATGGGAGGGCGAGAGAGAGATGGGAGGGCGATAGAGAGAGAGAGAGAGGGCGATAGAGAGAGAGAGAGAGGGCGATAGAGAGAGAGAGAGAGGGCGATAGAGAGAGGGCGATAGAGAGAGGGCGATAGAGAGAGGGCGATAGAGAGAGGGCGATAGAGAGAGGGCGAGAGAGAGAGAGAGCGAGAGAGGGCGATAGAGAGAGAGAGAGAGAGAGAGAGGGAGGGAGGGCGATAGAGGGAGGGCCATAGCCAGAGAGAGAGAGAGACAGGGCGAGAGAGGGAGAGCGAGAGCGATAGAGAGAGAGGGAGAGAGGGAGGGCGAGAGAGGGAGAGAGAGAGAGATAGAGAGAGAGGGCGATAGAGAGAGGGCGATAGAGAGAGGGCGATATAGAGAGAGAGAGGGCGATATAGAGAGAGAGAGGGCGATAGAGAGAGAGGGAGGGCGATAGAGAGAGAGAGGGAGGGCGATAGAGAGAGAGGGAGGGTGATAGAGAGAGGGAGGGCGATAGAGAGAGAGGGAGGGCGATAGAGAGAGAGGGAGGGCGATAGAGAGAGAGGGAGGGCGATAGAGAGAGAGGGAGGGCGATAGAGAGAGAGGGAGGGCGATAGAGAGAGAGAGGGCGATAGAGAGAGAGAGGGCGATAGAGAGAGAGAGAGAGGGCGATAGAGAGAGAGAGAGGGCGATAGAGAGAGAGAGAGAGAGGGCGATAGAGAGAGAGAGAGAGAGAGGGAGGGCGGTAGAGAGAGAGGGCGATAGAGAGGGAGGGAGGGCGATAGAGAGGGAGGGAGGGCGAGAGAGAGAGAGGGAGGGCGAGAGAGAGAGGGCGAGAGAGAGAGGGCAAGAGAGAGAGGACGAGAGAGAGAGGGCGAGAGAGAGAGGGCGATAGAGAGAGGGCGATAGAGAGAGGGCGATAGAGAGAGGGCGATAGAGGGAGGGCGATAGAGGGAGGGCGATAGAGGGAGGGCGATAGAGGGAGGGCGATAGAGGGAGGGCGATAGAGGGAGGGCGATAGAGGGAGGGCGATAGAGGGAGGGCGATAGAGGGAGGGCGATAGAGAGAGAGGGCGATAGAGAGAGGGCGATAGAGAGAGGGCAATAGAGAGAGGGCGAAAGAGAGAGAGAGGGCGATAGAGAGAGGGCGATAGAGAGAGAGGGCGATAGAGAGAGAGGGCGATAGAGAGAGAGGGCGATAGAGAGAGAGGGCGATAGAGAGAGGGCGATAGAGGGAGGGCGATAGAGAGAGGGCGATAGAGAGAGGGCGATAGAGAGAGGGCGATAGAGAGAGGGCGATAGAGGGCGATAGAGAGAGGGCGATAGAGAGAGGGCGATAGAGGGCGATAGAGAGAGGGCGATAGAGAGAGAGAGAGAGAGAGGGCGATAGAGAGAGAGAGAGAGGGCGATAGAGAGAGGGCGATAGAGAGAGGGCGATAGAGAGAGGGCGATAGAGAGAGGGCGATAGAGAGAGGGCGATAGAGAGAGGGCGATTTAGAGAGAGAGATAGGGAGGGCGATAGAGAGAGAGGGCGATAGAGAGAGAGGGCGATAGAGAGAGAGAGGGAGGGCGATAGAGAGAGGGCGATAGAGAGAGAGGGCGATAGAGAGAGAGAGAGGGAGGGCGATAGAGAGAGAGAGAGAGAGATAGAGAGAGAGGGCGATAGAGGGCGAGAGAGAGAGAGAGGGCGATAGAGAGAGGGCGATAGAGAGAGAGAGAGAGGGCGATAGAGAGAGGGCGATAGAGAGAGAGAGAGAGAGAGGGCGATAGAGGGAGGGCCATAGCTAGAGAGAGAGAGAGAGGGCCATAGCTAGAGAGAGAGAGAGAGGGCGATAGGGAGAGAGAGGGAGGGCGATAGAGAGAGGGAGGGCGATAGAGAGAGGGAGGGCAATAGAGAGAGAGGGAGGGCGAGAGAGAGATGGGAGGGCGAGAGAGAGATGGGAGGGCGATAGAGAGAGAGAGAGAGGGCGATAGAGAGAGAGAGAGAGGGCGATAGAGAGAGAGAGAGAGGGCGATAGAGAGAGGGCGATAGAGAGAGGGCGATAGAGAGAGGGCGAGAGAGAGAGAGAGCGAGAGAGGGCGATAGAGAGAGAGAGAGAGAGAGAGAGGGAGGGAGGGCGATAGAGGGAGGGCCATAGCCAGAGAGAGAGAGAGACAGGGCGAGAGAGGGAGAGCGAGAGCGATAGAGAGAGAGGGAGAGAGGGAGGGCGAGAGAGGGAGAGAGAGAGAGATAGAGAGAGAGGGCGATAGAGAGAGGGCGATAGAGAGAGGGCGATATAGAGAGAGAGAGGGCGATATAGAGAGAGAGAGGGCGATAGAGAGAGAGGGAGGGCGATAGAGAGAGAGAGGGAGGGCGATAGAGAGAGAGGGAGGGCGATAGAGAGAGAGAGAGGGCGATAGAGAGAGAGGGAGGGCGATAGAGAGAGAGAGGGAGGGCGATAGAGAGAGAGGGAGGGCGATAGAGAGAGAGAGAGAGGGCGATATAGAGAGAGAGAGGGCGATAGAGAGAGAGGGAGGGCGATAGAGAGAGAGAGGGAGGGCGATAGAGAGAGAGGGAGGGCGATAGAGAGAGGGAGGGCGATAGAGAGAGAGGGAGGGCGATAGAGAGAGAGGGAGGGCGATAGAGAGAGAGGGAGGGCGATAGAGAGAGAGGGAGGGCGATAGAGAGAGAGGGAGGGCGATAGAGAGAGAGAGGGCGATAGAGAGAGAGAGAGAGGGCGATAGAGAGAGAGAGAGGGCGATAGAGAGAGAGAGAGGGCGATAGAGAGAGAGAGAGAGAGGGCGATAGAGAGAGAGAGAGAGAGAGGGAGGGCGGTAGAGAGAGAGGGCGATAGAGAGGGAGGGAGGGCGATAGAGAGGGAGGGAGGGCGAGAGAGAGAGAGGGAGGGCGAGAGAGAGAGGGCGAGAGAGAGAGGGCGAGAGAGAGAGGGCGAGAGAGAGAGGGCGAGAGAGAGAGGGCGATAGAGAGAGGGCGATAGAGAGAGGGCGATAGAGAGAGGGCGATAGAGGGAGGGCGATAGAGGGAGGGCGATAGAGGGAGGGCGATAGAGGGAGGGCGATAGAGGGAGGGCGATAGAGGGAGGGCGATAGAGGGAGGGCGATAGAGGGAGGGCGATAGAGGGAGGGCGATAGAGGGAGGGCGATAGAGAGAGAGGGCGATAGAGAGAGGGCGATAGAGAGAGGGCGATAGAGAGAGGGCGATAGAGAGAGAGGGCGATAGAGAGAGGGCGATAGAGAGAGAGGGCGATAGAGAGAGAGGGCGATAGAGAGAGAGGGCAATAGAGAGAGAGGGCGATAGAGAGAGGGCGATAGAGAGAGGGCGATAGAGAGAGGGCGATAGAGAGAGGGCGATAGAGGGCGATAGAGAGAGGGCGATAGAGAGAGAGAGAGAGAGAGAGGGCGATAGAGAGAGAGAGAGAGGGCGATAGAGAGAGGGCGATAGAGAGAGGGCGATAGAGAGAGGGCGATAGAGAGAGGGCGATAGAGAGAGGGCGATAGAGAGAGGGCGATTTAGAGAGAGAGATAGGGAGGGCGATAGAGAGAGAGGGCGATAGAGAGAGAGGGCGATAGAGAGAGAGAGGGAGGGCGATAGAGAGAGGGCGATAGAGAGAGAGGGCGATAGAGAGAGAGAGAGGGAGGGCGATAGAGAGAGAGAGAGAGAGATAGAGAGAGAGGGCGATAGAGGGCGAGAGAGGGCGATATAGAGAGAGAGAGGGCGATAGAGAGAGAGGGAGGGCGATAGAGAGAGAGAGGGAGGGCGATAGAGAGAGAGAGAGGGCGATAGAGAGAGAGGGAGGGCGATAGAGAGAGAGAGGGAGGGCGATAGAGAGAGAGGGAGGGCGATAGAGAGAGGGAGGGCGATAGAGAGAGAGGGAGGGCGATAGAGAGAGAGGGAGGGCGATAGAGAGAGAGGGAGGGCGATAGAGAGAGAGGGAGGGCGATAGAGAGAGAGGGAGGGCGATAGAGAGAGAGAGGGCGATAGAGAGAGAGAGAGAGGGCGATAGAGAGAGAGAGAGGGCGATAGAGAGAGAGAGAGGGCGATAGAGAGAGAGAGAGAGAGGGCGATAGAGAGAGAGAGAGAGAGAGGGAGGGCGGTAGAGAGAGAGGGCGATAGAGAGGGAGGGAGGGCGATAGAGAGGGAGGGAGGGCGAGAGAGAGAGAGGGAGGGCGAGAGAGAGAGGGCGATAGAGAGAGGGCGATATAGAGAGAGAGAGGGCGATATAGAGAGAGAGAGGGCGATAGAGAGAGAGGGAGGGCGATAGAGAGAGAGAGGGAGGGCGATAGAGAGAGAGGGAGGGCGATAGAGAGAGAGAGAGGGCGATAGAGAGAGAGGGAGGGCGATAGAGAGAGAGAGGGAGGGCGATAGAGAGAGAGGGAGGGCGATAGAGAGAGAGAGAGAGGGCGATATAGAGAGAGAGAGGGCGATAGAGAGAGAGGGAGGGCGATAGAGAGAGAGAGGGAGGGCGATAGAGAGAGAGGGAGGGCGATAGAGAGAGGGAGGGCGATAGAGAGAGAGGGAGGGCGATAGAGAGAGAGGGAGGGCGATAGAGAGAGAGGGAGGGCGATAGAGAGAGAGGGAGGGCGATAGAGAGAGAGGGAGGGCGATAGAGAGAGAGAGGGCGATAGAGAGAGAGAGAGAGGGCGATAGAGAGAGAGAGAGGGCGATAGAGAGAGAGAGAGGGCGATAGAGAGAGAGAGAGAGAGGGCGATAGAGAGAGAGAGAGAGAGAGGGAGGGCGGTAGAGAGAGAGGGCGATAGAGAGGGAGGGAGGGCGATAGAGAGGGAGGGAGGGCGAGAGAGAGAGAGGGAGGGCGAGAGAGAGAGGGCGAGAGAGAGAGGGCGAGAGAGAGAGGGCGAGAGAGAGAGGGCGAGAGAGAGAGGGCGATAGAGAGAGGGCGATAGAGAGAGGGCGATAGAGAGAGGGCGATAGAGGGAGGGCGATAGAGGGAGGGCGATAGAGGGAGGGCGATAGAGGGAGGGCGATAGAGGGAGGGCGATAGAGGGAGGGCGATAGAGGGAGGGCGATAGAGGGAGGGCGATAGAGGGAGGGCGATAGAGGGAGGGCGATAGAGAGAGAGGGCGATAGAGAGAGGGCGATAGAGAGAGGGCGATAGAGAGAGGGCGATAGAGAGAGAGGGCGATAGAGAGAGGGCGATAGAGAGAGAGGGCGATAGAGAGAGAGGGCGATAGAGAGAGAGGGCAATAGAGAGAGAGGGCGATAGAGAGAGGGCGATAGAGAGAGGGCGATAGAGAGAGGGCGATAGAGAGAGGGCGATAGAGGGCGATAGAGAGAGGGCGATAGAGAGAGAGAGAGAGAGAGGGCGATAGAGAGAGAGAGAGAGGGCGATAGAGAGAGGGCGATAGAGAGAGGGCGATAGAGAGAGGGCGATAGAGAGAGGGCGATAGAGAGAGGGCGATAGAGAGAGGGCGATAGAGAGAGGGCGATTTAGAGAGAGAGATAGGGAGGGCGATAGAGAGAGAGGGCGATAGAGAGAGAGGGCGATAGAGAGAGAGAGGGAGGGCGATAGAGAGAGGGCGATAGAGAGAGAGGGCGATAGAGAGAGAGAGAGGGAGGGCGATAGAGAGAGAGAGAGAGAGATAGAGAGAGAGGGCGATAGAGGGCGAGAGAGAGAGAGAGGGCGATAGAGAGAGGGCGATAGAGAGAGAGAGAGAGAGGGCGATAGAGAGAGGGCGATAGAGAGAGAGAGAGAGAGAGGGCGATAGAGGGAGGGCCATAGCTAGAGAGAGAGAGAGAGGGCCATAGCTAGAGAGAGAGAGAGAGGGCGATAGGGAGAGAGAGGGAGGGCGATAGAGAGAGGGAGGGCGATAGAGAGAGGGAGGGCGATAGAGAGAGGGAGGGCGATAGAGAGAGAGGGCGATAGAGAGAGAGAGAGGGCGATAGAGAGAGAGAGAGGGCGATAGAGAGAGAGAGAGGGCGATAGAGAGAGAGGGAGCGATAGAGAGAGAGAGAGGGAGATAGAGAGAGGGAGGGCGATTGAGAGAGGGAGGGCGAGAGAGAGGGAGGGCGAGAGAGAGAGGGAGGGCGAGAGAGAGAGGGAGGGCGAGAGAGAGAGGGAGGGCGAGAGAGATAGAGGGAGGGCGAGAGAGACAGAGGGAGGGCGATAGAGAGACAGAGGGAGGGCGATAGAGAGACAGAGGGAGGGCGATAGAGAAACAGAGGGAGGGCGATAGAGAGACAGAGGGAGGGCGATAGAGAGACAGAGGGAGGGCGATAGAGAGACAGAGGGAGGGCGATAGAGAGACAGAGGGAGGGCGATAGAGAGACAGAGGGAGGGCGATAGAGAGACAGAGGGAGGGCGATAGAGAGACAGAGGGAGGGCGATAGAGAGACAGAGGGAGGGCGATAGAGAGACAGAGGGAGGGCGATAGAGAGACAGAGGGAGGGCGATAGAGAGAGAGAGGGAGGGCGATAGAGAGAGAGAGGGAGGGGGAGGGCGATAGAGAGAGAGGGAGGGCGATAGAGAGGAAGGGAGGGCGATAGAGAGGAAGGGAGGGCCCTGGAGTATTCTATTTACTCACGAAAACACAGTAGTTTATTAATTTGAATGCGGATGTGCTCTAATTTGTAAGCCCGAGACGTGATTCTGTATGTTTTCTGTATTAATGCCTTTGTGTAATTGACATACAAAATAGACAAACAAAGCGGTATAACACATGAATATTCAAGAACCCCAATTCTACTACTCTCTTGTAGCCCAACAAACAAATCATCAGAAAATGAAGCAGAGTTGAGGGGCATGCCAGGTAGAGATCCATGCCACACAAGCGTCCGGTGGGGATGTATGGCATAATTACAGCACCAGGACGCCTCAGCGACCCATCATATTCAGAACACTGGTACTCACAACAGCAAGGAGGTAGGGAGAACGGTGGGACGGTAACTACTGCACACAAGTCTGTCTTCGTTTTGAACAAGAGATCGGCTTCTTTTTAGACAAGCAACCATCCTCAACTTGTCCCAAGTACAATATCACTCCTAATTGGAGTCCAAGGAGAAATAAAGTTGGTCGTGTCTCGGTTGCAAATTCGCAACCTTGACCGCCCCCCAAACTTGGGGGCTTATTTACAAGCCCCTTGCACCACTTTTGCGTCATTTATAACATAGGAAAAGTGACGCAAAAGTGGCGCAAGGGGCTTTTAAATCTGCCCCTTGGTATTTAAGTCACCTGCACTTCTGTTGAACGTTGTAATACCTAAGAAAGGATTCTACTCTAATGTGAATTAAAATCTCCCGAGCTGATGCCGCAGCCATTCCTTTGAAGGGGAGGCTGAGGTCAGTCAGGAGAGCTGCTGGCTGCGCCCGGTGCCGCCTGCACAGCCAGTGACCGTAGCCGGTGCGTCGGACCATGGCTCCCCGCTCCCCACAGGCCCCTCCCGGCGCGGCGCCGCTGCACTCATCGGTGTCCAGACGCACCACCTGGGGCAGCCGGTAGGAGCTGATTGTTGGTGAGCTGGTCCAGGGGCAGCGAGGCCGAATTCCAGCGCACCTCCTTGAGCGGGGGCACGGCGGCGGCGGGCTCCATGCTCCCGGGCGGGGGAGAGGTGGCGGCAGCCCCGGGCTCCCCCGTCAGCCGCAGCGGGACATGCTGCTGCTGCCACCGGTCAAAGCAGGGTCGCCTTAGCCGCGTCCGCCCGCAGCGCTGCCCCTCTGCCGCCGAGGCTGCCTCTGGTAGGAAGCGCCATCGCAGCGCCTGCCAGAGCTGACTAATCACAGCGGCGGAGGAGCTCGCGCGCGCGACATGGCAACGTAGAACTGGCCCCACCCACACTTGCGTAAATGTGTGCACAAACAGGGGGTACAGTCCCTGATGGGCGGGGTAGTGAGACGTCATGAAAATTATAATGCGCATGCGCACCATTAGTGCGCATGCGCACAACGATGAGGGGACACTGCCACATGGGGGACAGTGGATTATAGAACACCGGCGACACCATAGTGAGAGACACAGTAATTAAAGCGGAGCCCACCCGCGTCATCATGAGGCCCCCTCACCCCATGGACACATGAACTGCCGGCACCCGCGCGTGTACGAAGCGCTGTCTATAATATTAAAACGGAAGAGACTCACCACGTCAGAGGGACAATCGCAGTGCAGCCAGGTGCGTGCACAAGTGCAGCAGAGAAGCACCCCGGCGAAGACTGCAGCGTGAGTGAAGCTGCCCTGGCCAACTGGAGAGCTGCAGGCTGTTGAATGGATGCAGCAGAAAGGCGTGTGCCCCAACCGCATTTGCACAGGCACACAGGGAGAACAAAGAGGAAACACCTACCAGGCTGTGAGTGCCCTTGCCCTGGGGGAAAAAGATAATAAGGACGAGCCCAGTCCACGAGAAGCCTGCACTGGCACTCCTCCAAAGGAAGTGAAAGGCATTGGAAGACTCGGTGAGGAACGAGCCGAGCACAGCACTGGAAAAGTAAGCATCACTGCCATCTAGTGGCCAAAGCACACTACTGCGTCCACTGAATAAAAGACTGGCACCTAGGGTGCATGCAGTGAACAGACTTGAGCCGGGGAGTTTGGAGGCAACGTTGTGCCAGAAAGAAAGCAATGCAGCACAGGGGTAACTGTTGCAGCCCAGAAGTGCTAGAGGAAAAGTAACCAACTCCCTCCAGGCAAGGAAGGGAGAAAGCGAGCAAGCTCACCGTACCAACAGAATAAGACCACAGCAGAACTGGGAACACAGCCAAGAATGCCTAGAGCGCATAGATGATGCCCAAATTAGGAAAAGAAACACTTTTGTCTGTGAGATAACAGTAAGGATACCCAGGCAAGGACAATGCAAAAGGATGGTGCCCAGTAATACTGCCTGCGACCTGCACTACTCCTAAAACCACAGAAAGCAAAGGTGAAGGCAAACAGATTTGCCAGAGTGGTACTAGGCGACTACACCGTGTTTGCGGACAAAGAGAAAAAGTGCAGGAGGAGCACCAAGTAACACCGTTACAGAGACACATCAGCGCAAGACAGACTGCTAAGCAGGAAAGACTGCCAAGCATGAAGGTAAATGCACAGCAACGCTGAATATAGTGGTACCGAGATACTACCCAGATGCAAAAGGTGATGGCGCAGGAGCGCGCCAGAAGCGCAAAGAGCACCCCCAGCAACAGGAGTGCAAGAACTTCCCAGAAGACACTCAAAAGCACGCAGCAAGTGCCCCCGAGAAATTCACAAGGATCGCAACTAGCAACGCACCGAAGACGGAAGACCAGAAGAAGCAAAATGGAGTGGTGACGCAACCCTCCAGAAGCAACGTTCCAAAAGCAACCACGCCACGCCGGAAGAGAACGCAGCGATACCTAGTGGCCACAGGTCATCGCTGCAGCAGTATGGCGAAAGTAGGAGCAACCCCCTCACGAACCGACGATGGTTCTGGAACCCGGCACCAGGAAGTGCAAAGCCGCCTGACACAAATGCGCAGCTGTGCAGACAGCACTAGCCCAAAGCAGCAAACCACAACGGACACCCGAAGAGCGCACCCAGTTGCGCACCAAAGCAATCAAACTGCAATGAAAGAAAAATGGTTGCGCAGACAACCCGCAGCATTGAAGACTCAACACAAGAGCAACCTGACCACTCAGCCTGGTCACAAAGCACGAGGTCCAAGAAGCTCAGCACCACGAAGCCTACCTGCCGGACATCGGCGGAAGGGACCAGCACGAGGTCCAAGAAGCTCAGCACCACGAAGCCTACCTGCCGGACATCGGCAGAAGGGACCAGCACGTGGTCCAAGAAGTTCAGCCAAGGCGCAGTCCGTGGACATGGACCAACGAACTTCAACTTCACAATTAATGGAGGTGACAGAAAGAGGAAGTGAAGGTCGCGACGCTAACCCTGGGAGTTAAGTGACAAGAAGATAGTGTCCTAGGCCTAGGACAAGACCAGGAGGACACGTGCAGAGTGCGCGCACTGCACGAGGAAGCCTGGCCAGGAAAGATGAAGAAGATCGAGCCAGGTTACGTCGCGAGAAGAAAGATCAGAGTGGCCACCGCCACTAAGAAAGAAGGAAGGAGAAATCAGAGTGGCACGCTGCCACTGCAAGAAGAAGCCGCCCCTGCGGAAAGAAGGAAGGTGACAGGCACTGGAATACCTGAGTGCGTTGGAGAACAAGGTGATAGGCACTGGAACATCTGAGTGCATTGGAAGACAAGGCCTGGCAAGAGCACTGGCAGCACAGATCAAAGACAGCTACCTACGGGCCATCCACATGGCGATCGCAGAAGAAAGCAAGCTAGACTGTTGGCGACATCTACCTCTGGGGTTGAGCGGAAGATTGGATGGCGAGACTGCTCAGGCCTCCGGAAGCCGAGGAACTGATCACTTCACACCAGCCCGTGGCAACCCAGGAAGCAGAGGCCTTAAGGGACTCTGGTGGCAGCAAGTAACGCACGGGAGACAGATCTACAGATGCGCGTCTGCAGGACCCTCGCGGATGAAAGCCTCGCGAACAAGGAAAAGAGTCGACAACTCAACCTTCAGGTGGAACTAGGACACAACAGTGAGGCTCGTGGAGTGCCCTGCTCACGGCCCGAAGGCTATGGTAGAGCAACACGACCGACAACACCAGTCCAGTGGAAACCTGGTACAGAGGTCCTACCGGACGTCTTGTGAGAGAAGAACACCGGCGAGAGGGGCATCCTAGTGAGAGGGATGTTTGAACCTACTCTCTTCACCTGCCAAGAAACACACTGAAGCCTGCCCGGAAACATCACGGAACCAGCGTGGGGAAAAGAAGTCAGAAGACAAATAACACCCAAGTCATCCATCTCTCTTTTAACTATTCATCGTCACCAAGAGAGCAAAGCAAAAGGCAGGGCTGAGAACAACCTCCAGACGGCACAGATAAAGAATGAACCCGCCGAACAACTGCGAACCGTGCCACAGAGAACTGGTGGTCCTAGATACAGGAACTACACTGCCTGCAGCCTGCTAGCAGTCAACGAGACTCGTTGATAATCAGAAGTCCAAATGTTATTTTGGTATCTTTTCCTTCCTCGCAGGGTTTTGACTTTTTCCGTTTGGTTTGATTTTCACCAATTTTGGGAGGGATGTAAGGACTCAGAGTCAGTTAGCATTCTAGTGCTAACAATATAATTACACTAAACACCCACCCACCACTGATGTCACTGGTCAGGTGACACAGCTCCAATAAAAGTGGCCGAGCGCACGTGCTCTGGGCCAGTTGCACCATGTATCCAGAGTGTCCTGTGTCTCCGTTATTTACCAGCATGAGGGTCTAGGGCCCGACCCTACAGCAGGCATACTCGCTGTTAGACTGCCTCTTGTCCCTGAAACGCTAGAAGCTTTCACGCACTCAATGCGTGCTCTAGTGGTGGGCTTTCTCTGCAGTCACGCGGCCTTCGGTCTCCACATCCACCGCTAGGGGAGGGCGAGTCCTCCTCCCAGGTTCACCGTCCGGACACCCCCGGTGTGTCAAGGGCGCGGGGCGACAATCTAGTTCAGATTCAACAGAGCCTAATGTGAGGTGTGTGGGGCCACCCGTTGTCATGACTCAGGATCTTGTGCGGCAGTGAGGAGCGATGCAAGCAGGACCTCTGTGCCAACGGGAGTCCCAGAGCCCGATCTGGGCTTATTCAGATGACCGCCAATCAGTTCCACCCCCTACAGTCCTTGCAGCTGTCTAAGCCGCCGGGGGGCCCACAAGAAGAGTGAGCGCAAACTCAGCCCCAGGGATTCAGCTGAGCCATCCACAGCACGCCTTGGATCAAGAGAGGGGGTGGGCTTGCCACAGATGCCTGGGTGTAGATGGCGGCCATCAACCCGACTGCAGTTGCTGTAAGACCCCGATGTGTAGGCCTGCGTGGCACCCAGGTATGCTGCAGCAAATGTCAAACCCGGTGATTCTGGTAGCGGGGCGACCCGATGACAGGGAGCAAGCAATAGCCCAGCCAGCCCCCACAGCTCATGGAGGCAGGAGCCAACACCCCAGGTGGCCTCCCTCAGTGGACGGGCACGGCCCCAGACCAGGGACACCAGGCAAGTGCTTTGTCGATGCAATGGAAGAGGGCACGGGCGTGCTGCGAGTACCTGAGCAAGATGGTGACCGCCGCCCTGCTTTACAGCTTCACTCGATCAGGAGGTGCTGGAAGATGTCAATCAGCTTGGGCATGGATGCAGACTGCAATCTGAGGATCAGCAGCAAGATCCCAGGAGCCCCAAGGGCGGCTGGAACAGTTAGCACTCTTCTGAGTCCCTCCGCGGCGCCCCATGTGGCACCCACAAAATGGCAGCTGACAGTCTCCGTCTCCGCTGGTCGCTGTCCCCAGCCGGGAAGCGGCCTTTTGGGACACGATCGGTAGACTAGTGAGCCCTAGCGGGCTTCAGGTGCAGGGACAGGCGCTCCACGTCTCCGCTACCACTCTGGAGTGCTTTAAGCACCGTACAGCAGGCCCCGGGGGAAACGGAGTACACCAGAGGCACGTCTCACACCATTGCTCCGGTGGCTACGCCCACCTAAAATATTTTTTTTAATGAATGAGTGGTTGAGAGAAGGGTAGGGGTGAAGCAACACAATGGGTGGGGCATAAGCAACAGAACAGGTGGAGGAGAAGCGACACGAGGGAGAGAACACTGGCAAAAGAGAGCAACGTGGAGCCCAGGTGAAGAAGCTCGCAGGTGAGAGAGAGCATCTAGCATGTGGATGTGGAACAGGAGCAAATAAGCAAAAGTGAGGAAGGGGCATGGAGAGAAAAGCACATGCGTAAGACAGCTGGAAAACACATGCACAGTCATGGAGTGTTGAAAAAAAGCAGTTCCCTAAAAATGAGCGCAGAAAGAACAGAAGCCAGCCAATCAAAAAGATGGTAAAGGGACTATGCTCCATTGATGGGGCAAACACAAGATGGACACGCTAAATCAAGAAAAGTCATACAATAGAAATCAAGCAAATGAGAGTGACAGTATGGCCAACCAGCGGTAAGCAATGGGTGGTCTGCAAGCCCCTGTACCTTCTTGGTAACCTCTCAATATTTCCTCACAAGCAACCATACAGCTTGCATTGTCTGTAAGACTCGATCTAAAAAGGAAAAGTGCATCTACAGCACAAAATAAAATTACAATTTACAGTATGCTTTGGAAATAAAGGAAGGACAAGATAGCACTGTAGTGAGAGTGTACAGAGGGCAGGCACTGCAGAGAAGCACAATGTTTTTTTGGTTGAACATACCTGCAGAAAACAAGCAGAGCCCTAAAAGGTCAGCTTAATTTATCATACTCATCGTTGCCTCTTGGAAGGGCAGAGCCTGAGGTACCAAAAGATAAGTGAGTGCAAACATGTGCTACCTTAGCTCACCCAAATTGTAGTTAATTAAACCCCAACAACTCAAGTTGGCATCCTCCCATAGTTAATACTGTGAAACTCACAGTCAGCTAAGCTTGTGGTTTTTTCACTGATTTCTTGCTATTGCTTGTTTGTTGCTGCTGGCACAACAATAGTTCTTTAATAACTCATGGAAATAAATATTTGTTTATAATGTATATAACTCATTATAAGCTATTAGAGGTCACATTTATCACACTTTTGCCTGTTATTTTCTTAGAACAATCTACTACAATATAAATTACTTTGTTTCTTAGAAATGTGTGTCGTGTTGTTTTCTGATGAGGATAAAGTTTATTTCACCATGGAAATATATCAACAGTAGACGGATGTATGTCGTTACAACGCATGCTTTTTCCACGCATGCCTTTACAACGCAGGTTTTACAACGCAAGTCGTTACAACAACTTGCGTTGGGGAGTGCTGGATAGTGAATAGTTTAATTTACTATTCCAACTCCAGTCCCCGTGGATAGTAGGGAGGGTGCTGAATAGTAAAATAAACTATTACCTACCCTACAGCGCCCCCCAGCACAATTCGTTGTAAAGAATTGCGTTGTAAAAGTTGCGTGGTAAAAGTAGTGTGTGGTAAAAGTTGCGTTGTAAACGCTGTTTACCACAGTAGACACATGTTGTGCGATGAGCGACTCAAGATTCGCATGACAAGCAGTATTAGGCCACCACATATTTATTCAAATTGTCTGGCAAACATAACCATGCTTACTAGCCAGGGATATCTTCAGTGAACGAAATTGCGCCCTTTTTATCCTTTCTTTTGGTATCTTCACATTTTCAATGCTGGGCACGTGAACAGACAACAAAGCCTGGTAGGGGATTTGGTGCAACTCTTAGGCCCCATCCATAAAACTCTCAAGTCTACATTGCTCCTACATTCCCATAACAGAGATACATCATCAGTCAATACACAAACTGAACTCAGTCCCGGTCTCTGTTAGAAACCTCAGAACCACTAGGAAAGTCAGCTCCAGATTTCAGAAAGGGATTCAGTATCATCCCCAGGGCACGAGTCAGGGGTACACACGGGTACACAGCGTCCACCCACTATTTTCAGAAGGTGGACGCCGTCCACACGCAAAAATGTTGGGCCTCACAGAAATATGTTGAACTTGTCCCAGTGTAATTTTGAGACACCAGGAAACGTTAAGCAGCTCCTGCATGTTGTCGACTTTCCATTCGCAGCAGCAACATGGAGGAAGCAAGGGGGCTTTTTTTCACCTAAAGCTGGGCAACGATAAAGACAGAAGTTAAGTAGCCATCAGGCCTCCTTTTGATCGAGTATCGGACTAAAGGCGTCCTGGAACCTCACAAATGCAAATGCACCGGTGAGGAAACAAAAGCACACAGCTTATCTCTTCACAGGTACTTAAGAGATGCATGTTTTAACTTTGTTGTATATAAGTGCATGCACTGTAAGGATGTCAAATGGGTTGGTCTGTCTCAGAATTTACTCAAATAACAGTTTAAATAGCACTCTTTTATTTCTTTTATAGTGCTACTCATCCCACTGCAGAGTGTTAGAGCGCTGTACACAACATACACATTATCCATTCCAAATGTAAATCAATGTACAAGATGTCTTACATGAGACAGTCAGGGTTACAAGGTGCAGGAGTCAAATACCCTTCATAGCTCACTGTTGTCAACTAGAAGGATTACAATTTATTAACTGCAAAATGATCTATGTGTTCAAAGCAGTAATCCACTTACTTATCTACATAAAATTCAAATCTGGGATCTGCATGTTACACAATATGCTTTGCAGCAGACAACGTTTTTAAAAAACATATTTTATTGCATTTTCAGTTGGCATGTGTTTTAACATACACATATAAGAGCATCACTTCCAATGAGGTTACTTCCTGTGATGCCACGTGGAATGTCACACGTTGTGATGTCATATGCTTTGATGACACTGTCATGATGTCACTTGCATACTGCCTAACTTGGTCAGTCTCCCACTTCTTTTTTTAGGGCTTGTGCCCTGCTCATATCCTTAGCAAATTGTGCACTATACAAATGCCCAAAAATAATAACAATAAGTGCATATGTTAAGAAGTAAAAGAAGACGCACCTGAAACATTAATGAAAGAGTTAAAGTCACCCTAGAGTACAAGTCCGGTCATTCTGTAAAGCGGTTTAGAAAGGGTTTTTCTCTGAAAGAGTATTCTTTTTAGATATAGAACATAACTTGGCGCCTCCCCTAATCACTTTAATGTCTATTTTTTTCATCATTCTTGTGTCATTTTGTAAAGTTTTTGCATATTGGCAGAACGTGAAATCGAGACGAAACCCCACCACCCAATCCTATTCAGTGCTTAATTTGAGGCAATGGTTTCTGGTGCTTAATTGTCAACACCGGGCTTGTGACAGTCTGCCACAAAGTGGGGGTGTCTGGCTAATTTAGAGATCAAAACAACAACAGTTAATTATTAATTCAATATACATTAAAAATGACTATCACCATTCTTATAGCTTTAGGGGCCTGAAATAGTCTGAATTGTCACACTAGTAAATTCAAATTCATAAAGCTTTATTCGATTTGTAAAGACAGAATCATAAAAGCATACAGTTTAAAAACAGCATGATAAAATGCCTGTGGCATGTAAAAATAGATATATTAAAAAATAGATAAAAAGTGATGCAGTACTCGGGACACTTACTCACAAAAACAGAATAAATTGATGTTAAAAAACATATAATAACATTTGCTAATCTAGTTATTTACCAGTTGTTCTAAGATTGCATCGAGGTCCTGACCCTGACTTTTAGATAAGTAGATACAACTTTAATGACATGTGCATTTTCTAGGGTTTTCAATTTATAATAGGCCACTCTGAAACTTTCCCTCGGGAGCAAATAGAACCTGCAGAATAGTATGCAGTGGATGTTAGACTGGGGTGAGATGTTATCATACGGACAGTTTTCTGTATTTCTAGTCCAATTGTTACATTGTGGGAAAGTGACTAATCTAAAAAAAGTATCGGTGCAAAAGCGGGTCAAGAGCATACGAGGGAAGGGGGATGGTTCTAAGGTTAAGTACTGTTGTACCCCTTCAGTGTTAATGGTCAATTGGTGCTCTGCGACCATGCACTTACCCTTTTCTACAGACCATTTGTTACTATCCGCGTGCTCAATCCCCCAGATCCCAGCTCCGTAAGTGCCAGTTGATATGCATTTGTCTTTATAAATCTGTAAGAGGGCCCTAACCGGCCTTCCTCCCAATTTTTTCGCAACATGAATCAGTGCGCCCGTAGCCCTAGAGAACGCTAGGCTCCATGCCATTACGGCTGCCTGCAAGTGCCCCTTCTATAAAAGTTGATGCCAAGGTATGAAAACCTATCAGTGTTCTCCACTTTTCTACCATCCAGGAAAATTGGGCATTGTTTCTTTCTAGTCCCAGTTCCACAGGACATGGTAAAAGTTTTGGAGACATTTACGTGTAGACCTCTATTTTTCATGAACTCTGTGAACTTCCCTACTGCCCTTTATAGTCCTACACTTGTTTGTGACATTATAGCGGCATCATCCGCATATAAAAGTATGGGTATTGGAATCCCGTTAATGGTAGGGTAGTCGTGGCATGCTCCGTTGAGATGTTGACCAACTGCATTTATGTATAGGGTAAAGAGCAGAGGTGCTAAGATGCACCCCTGTCTTACTCCTCTGCGGATCTGGAACTTATCAGAGCACTCACCCCCCCTTCCGTATCTGACTCGTGCTCCTGCCCCCCTGTAGAGTTCTTTTATGAACAAGAGGATATGTTTATCTAAGCCGATCTCAGGGAGTATCACCCAGAGCAGCTCATGGTCTACGCAATCGAATGCGGAACTTACGTCCACGAAGGTCACGAAGAGGTTTCCTTTTTTTGAGGGAGTATATTTGGCTATTATTAGGGCTAGGTTTAAGCCTTGTTCTATGGTTCCTTTGCTTGCTCTAAAACCGTATTGTAAATTTGAGATAACGTCGTGCTCTCCTGTCCACTCCTGTATTCTGTTTAAAATAATCCTCCCGGCAACCTTCATCAGGGCGTCGAGTAGTGAAATTGGACGGTAACAGGAAGGGTAATTCCTGTCACCTTTCTTGAAGATCGGCACTACAATAGCCTCTGGCCAGGTTGAGATAAAACCGGAGGTATTTAAAGAGTTTAGCACGTTGGTGAGCAGGGGTGCCCATAGGTCAATCATTGATTTATATACATCTATGGGGACACAGTCCGGGCCGGGGGCCTTCCCCGAAGGGCTTTCCTTCAATGCCATAAGGACTTCCTCGCATTCAAATATGATGCCTAACGGAAATGCACTAGGTATTGTATGCCCTGTGGATGCACCATAGTCAGATCTCTGTATGTTCCCAGAATCCACAGGTTCCGCTTTATCGTATAAGCTACTAAAGTGTGTAACCCAAGTGTCACCAGGTATTACTAGGTCTATTTTAGAAGCCTGCTTACTTTGCAGGAAAGGGGCATTTACTGCCTTCCAAAAGGCTGTGTTGTCCCTCCTGTCGGTTGCCTCCTGAAGTGCCAGCCATGCATCCTTTTTTAGTTGTTTTTTCCTGCTTGATAAAGCAGCACGGTAAGTATGCCTGGCTATCCGGATTTTTACCTGTGATCTTGGGATGATATGTAAGACCTCTTTTAGTGCTTTAAGTGCCTTAGTGCAGCTCTCATTAAACCAGCCTTGTCTGTTTTGTGAAGCATGTCTAGGTGCCCTTGTCAAAAGTGTTTTTATCTCTAATAAGATTTTAGTAAACGAGTTAATAACTATCTGGTGCTCGTCGTTAGTCGAGAGGCATATCTGGATGTCCTCATAAGTATTTTTAACTAGAGTTTGTAGAAAGTCCGCAGGCACCACTTTGTCCCATTTGATGTAGTACCCATTGGTACTAGCAAGTTTTAGTGGCGGACTATGTGAAATGCTATTCATTTTATTTGATGAGTCATTAAATTTTAAGATCACAGAAATGGGATAGTGGTCACTTAAGACGATATCTGGTGTATCCCAATTAAGTATTGTCCCTGAGTACCTTGATGATAAAAGTATATAATCAATGGTTGAATTGCATCCTCTCCCATTAAAGGTGGGTCGGAAGGGCTTAACTGGGGAGCACAATTCATTAACATATGACAGAACAAAATGGGAGGTTAGACTATTCAGAAGGTCCCCTAATTTAGAGTGACAGAAATGCGTGGGAGCATCTTCCTTGTTATCTCCTAATCCACAATGCATGCCTTGCCCCGGGGACACAGAGGGCGATTAAAATCCCCTGCCCATAAAAGGGCCATGTCTCCATCCATCTGCTCCTCTATTTTAGATAGATTTAACCTAAGGTTGTTAACAACTGTTTCAGGTAATGAAGTTGGAATATTGTTATAGAAGTTTACCAATGTGAGATTTTTTAGAGCTCCCCAAGAGGTGACAATGATTTGGTAAAACTCTGTGGATGTGAGCTTTACATCTGTGGGTCCTATATTAGTTGAAATATATGTACATAATCCCCCCTTATTTCTGCCATACAAACTAGGCGTGGCTGGGGTATGGAGAGTCTTGTAACCCAAGAGGTGAAACTCATTGATTGTCCATGTTTCTTGTATACAAACGAAACTGTATTGGGTCACGGTTTCCAGCCATAGGGGATTAGTGATTTTGCCAGATAGACCCACCACATTCCAACATAATAAGTTGTTAGTAGGTTGAGCCTCTGTGATGGAGACGGGACTATCCGCCCTTGCTATTAAACCCTCCATTGTACCCGGGGCTGGAGGGGAGCTAAGGTGCAGTTCGTGCTCCTTATGGTGTGTTAAGGACTTGATTAATGGGGTGTTAGTTGACGGTAGGTTATTCGAATTGATAAACTCACAGATTAAAGGGGAGATGTTAGTACCCATATCTAAATCCTTGGTGTTTGCAGGATCCTTTCCCTGTAGCTCGTATGATTTAATCAATGTCGGATTAAACTGTATAGGTTGTTGTACCATCTTACTTGTCTCCCTTAATTAATTTTTCCCACCATTTCGTCATAAGTGCCTAAGATCGTTGCCAAGTTGATGTTGGGCAATGTAGCCTTATCTTTGTGGCTTATGTGTTCTTCCCTAACCCGGCTCCCTCCCTTTAAGCCATCCCATTCAATGGATTTTGTTTCCACATGCAATTTACTGGGATCCATTGGATTGATCTGTTCACCTTCATGTCCACCATTTGGGGCCGCTAGCTTTTCTGAATGTTTAGGTGCATAGCGGTCCCTGAGCGCCAGATTAAAGAGTCAATCTACTCCTTCCAGTCCAGAAAACGTGGCAAAACGATTAAAGGTAGGAATGTTAAAACTGGGGCCTGCTATATTACGCATGTAAGGAGTCCGGGGTCTTAGAGGATTAGTCAATAAGGATTGGGGGTAGAAGTAACTTAAGTCGTGTGTCGAAATTCCGCCCCACCTCTCTCAGTATACCAATCTCCAATATGTGTAATTACCCTGCGATCTCTAAAGTTGATAATGATAACATCCCCTTGTATGTCCTTCGGTCTGTGCCCCACCCAACCTAATCTTCTTAAGTGCAGGATTTCACCATCAATATTGGGGGGTAATGGCCTATTCTTTCTCAGCCAGTGTACTACTTTGTTTTTGAGTTCTAGATATCCTTCTGTTTTCCTGGCAACTAGTTCCGGGACCCCGGTAAGTACCACAACATAGGGTGCCATCTCAGGTGGCAGATCTATTTGTTGTGGAATTCCCCTTGGGTTCTTATCAGAGGGGAGCATCCTGACAGTGCATGGGTATTGTCTGGTTTGTTAACTTGTCCTCCCGCTCTTCCTCCCCTATGGATCACATGGCCTTTATCTGTTATCGAGGGTGCCAGTATGTTTTCATTGGATACGGGTAATAAATCCACACTATTCGTTACGTTAGTTGGTTTCAACCCTGTAGGTATAGCACATGTAGGCTGTTTCTGCCTATGGGTTATCAGTTCCTTGGTTAATTCAGTATTGGTTGCAATTGCTTCCTCTATGGACCCCAATTGTTCTGCCATTCTTTTCACCCTCTCCACAAGTGGTAGTAATAGGGATTTAACTAGTTGCTCAATGTTTCCCATTAGATCTTGAGTGGGATAAGAATGTGGGGGAAAATGATCAGGCAGGGTCTTCCTTACAGCTGTTCTTGGGCCCTTTAAGGGGCTCAGGAGTATTTTAGGTGTTTTTGCGCGCCTACCTTTTTGACTGTACCCCCCGTGCTTTCTTTTTTTACAAGCCCTGGGCCCAATGATTTATTTTGTATTTTCTTTCGTGGGGTGGGCTTAAGAGGTGTTATTGATATAAGCTCCTTGGATGTAATTTCTAGTGGTGTTTCGATATTTGAGTCGTTGGTGTTATGTTCCCTGTTTAATTCAGTTGATACTGTTAGGTCTTGTAACTGTAAAGGGACACTGATGTCACTAATTAAATCTTTTTCCGTACTTTCATTTGGTGGGGTGGTCGCTAGCTGGATGGGGCCCCGGGACGAGCGTTTGTTGTACAGGAGTTCTGAAGACAGATGACGCTCAGTGATAGTAATGTAAAGACAGTATCCAAATTAGATGAGCAGGAAAGGCTTTATTGTAAATCCCACCAGGGAGGCAAGTCTTTCAGCAGCCAGTCCAGGTTACAACTGCCTGGCTTCAACGTGAACATTCCCCAAAGACCAACCCAACATTCTTCACAAGGAATTCTGCATTTAAAGGAGAAAATACAACAGATATCTATCTCACGTTCTAACACTGAGACGGCCCTGGTTATAAACTGATCTAATGTCCCTCTAACGGACCCTCCCACCAAGGATTTCCTGCCTTTGCTAAGATGTGAATTCATATTTCTGTGATGTATAATTACAGGGCTAGAATCAGGTACAACAAAAATCTCAAGATCACGGAGAGTTAATTATAGCAGTATTGTTGCACAGTTCGAACTATTATGAGTCCAGTAAATAATGTCACTAGTAAAATACTACGATCTTACTGTAAGTGTCCCGAAGTGCAGATGTAAAGGTGGGTGGCCTCGTCTGGCCTTGGACGGCCACAGATGGCCCGCCGTTTGCCCGGGCTTAGCCCGGCACGGCCCGCGACGCGGGGGCTGCCCTCCGATTAAATGCGCCTCCGGGCGCGGAAATGGCGTGGGCGGCTTCCGCCGCAGAGGAGCCTAGGATTAGTACTCCCCTCCTCCGCTCGGCGGCCGCGAAGAATGGAGCTGCGGCAGCGGGAGGGGAGACCGAGAAGACCAGCGTCCACAGTGAAGAGAAGGTAGGTAAAGAGCTTGCCCCGTAGGTATTTTCACAATTTGCCCTTTTCCATATTTTAACGACTAATGCTGTAGGGTCAGGCATAGAGCGTGAACCCCCCCCCCACTGTCTAACTTCTGTGGATATCTCAAGGGCCAACGCCCCTCTGTCAGCCATAAGTGAGGGTTCCTGCTGCATGGCAAACACCAAATTATCTATCACCACCAACAGGGCGGCTCGAAAATAAATGAGAAAACAGTCAGCATGATACCTCCTTCATACAGGCCCCTTGATGTAGTGTGCTACATGATTCTGGGTGTCCCTCTTTCCCAGAGTAGCTACCTAGTCACTGAATCAACCGACCTAAAAATATTCTCCGAGACCTCATATGGTGTGTTTTGCACTACACAGAGGAACTTGTGCAGCATTATCATCTTATACAATGCTCCTCTCCCCATCAATGACAGTGGTAGTCTTCTCTGTTGCTTCAAACCTGATTTATAGTCTTTGAGAATCCAGTCTTGTCCAAATTGTGAAGTAATTGGGAAACGCAGGTTCATGAGAAAATGTAGTTTATTCTCAGTAGACAGCTTATACATCCACGCTTGGTAAGAACCTTCCCTTCAGTTCCCAACTCCCACTAACAGAATGTACAAGAGGAAAGAACAATAACATTCTATGGAAGAATATTCTGAAAAGGAATACCACACACCTTCCCCCTATCTATATATATAAAAACCAAAGTATGTCCGTTTGTCCTTTATGCATTACTACACCATTCATCTGATCAGCATGAAACTTTGGGAAGTTGTTGAGTACACTCCCGCAAAGGTTTCTGGCTAAAACAAAAACAACAAAAATTTGTTAAAAGTTATTTAGTACACTCCCGCGAAGGTTTCTGGCAAATAATTGTTTTTTTTTTAAAAATGGTTATATATCGGCCCCCCCGGCCACCCAGGGCCCTCATAATCTTTCCGATACTGAACGTTTACACTTTCCGGTGCGACTTGCTTTTGCACTGACCATCAACAAAGCACAAGGACAATCGCTGCAAGTGTGTGGACTAGATTTGTAGAATCCGTGCTTCTCACATGGACAACTGTATGTAGCCAGCTCACGCATCGGAAAACCTTCTAATTTATTAGTCTATGCACCAGACGGAAACACAAAAAATATCGTGTATCCACAAGCACTCGAATAAAAAAATAGAATTAAAACAACACTTTGAAATGTTTTCCATATTACAATGAATAAGTTTCAATAAAAATGACACAATGTAAATTGAATGTTATCATAACAAGTTTCCTTAAATTTCCTTTCTTCTGAGATCGCAACAACGCGCGACGGGTAAGCTAGTAAAAAAATAAAAAATAAAAATAAAAAAATGTGGATATACAAACAATTAACAGTTAATAATGAATAACATCTTTCAATTTGATATGAGTATGCTTAATGCGATAACTTTTCCTTAACTCAATCACATTACTTCCAGATTCAGAAATGTCATTACATGAGTCAGTATTGTTATCACTAGACATGGGAGAAGCTAGAGTCTGATAATTACCTACACCTATAGAACATGACTCCGAAACATTAGGAGTAGATCTGACATTCTCATATTTATCCAATACAACAGAATCATTTTCATTCTCATCAGTAGATTTGGAAGTAATGGGTTGAGAAAATGTTTGGGAATTTGCAAATTTACAAAAAGAAATGCGTCTAAAATTCCAAATCTTCCCCCCATCTACTCTTACTGCTTTATTGAAGACTTCCAATACTTTACAAGGATCAGAACATTTGGCCCACTTTTTGCCAGAAAGGCCACCAAATTTGACACAAACAAAGTCTCCCACTTTAACTCTTGAACTATGATTACGATGTTGCAAAACATTACTCTTCATTTTCTCTTGATATTTCTAAACACGCTCCCTGACCTGTGATAAATTAAGAGTAGAATCATTAGAAGTTTTAACTTTCATCCACCAAGGTAAAAGTTTAGAACCAGGTTTCCTCCCTCGTAACATCTCAAATGGCGATAAACCTGTGACAGAATTTGGAGAAGTACGATACGACAACAAAGTAGCATGTAGGGCCTTTTTCCATTCAAACCCACTTTTTTATAGCTAGTTGGATGGATTCTTTAACAACCCTATTGAAGCGTTCTACTTGACCATTGGCTTGTGGGTTATAATTGGACACTCTTTTATGCAGAATACCACACCTTTCAAGAAACAGATCAAGCTCCTTGCTAATAAATTGGGGGCCATTGTCGGAAACAATTTCTGCAGGTAGTCCTTCACGGCAAAAGACTTCATCTAAGAATTCAATTATTTGTGTTGAACCGATTTTATCTACAACTTTCAACTGAGGCCATTTTGAAAAGTAATCTATTAAGACTAATGCGTACACATCCTTGTTAGGAGACAAGCCAAGTGTCCCGATAATGTCAATGCCAAGTTTCCTCCATGGGCTTAAAACATACTCAATAGGAGTAACATCCCGCTGGCAATGGTTTCACTGATTTGTCACTTTTAGAACAAGGAAGACACAGTCTGACCCACTTATCTACCATGCCATCGACACCAGGGCACCAATAAAATTCCCTAATGCTTCTTTTGGTGCTGGACATACCCATTTTTCTCTTATCTTAAAAGGGGGAATAATTGTATCCCCTCTTCTTACACAACCATGAGAAAACATTAATTCCTCTTTGATCTTGCAAAAAGACAAAAGATCACCAGTTAATTTCCTTTTTTCAGGCCAACCCACTTGCAGAAATGTTATAACATTAGATAACATACCATCCTGACACATAGCAATCTTCCATTCAGATTCAGAAATGATATCAGATAACGAAACATTGGTGTTTCCACCCTTTATATCGTCAATTGTGTATGCAGCATCAAAATCAAAACTACTGTTAACAGAATAATGTGTGTCAGGCAAAGGTAACCGAGACAAGCAATCAGCATGAACGTTCAAATGCCCAGGAACATATTGAACGATACACGGATATTCTTGTAATTTAGCAGCCAGACGTGCCAAAAGAGCAGTAAGTGTTCTACCACCACCAGTTGCTAACATATTGATTAAAGGCTTGTGGTCTGTTCTTAAACAAAATTTGGTACCCCACAAAAATTTACGAAAATGTTGCACAGCCCAAGTACATGCTAATAACTCTTTTTCGATGGTGGAATAATTGTATTCAGCGCCACGTAACGTTCTGGATGCATACAAAACAACATATTCTTCGCCCTTATTTTTCTGCACTAACACAGAACCTAAACCAACATTGCTGGCATCCACAGTCACAATACATTCTCTTCCGACCTCAAAAGGTCTTAAAAATGGCGCATCAACAATTTCTTTTTTCAGAAGTTCAAAAGTACATTGTTGTTCTTTGTTCCAGATGAATTTTACATTTTTCTTTAAAATAGATCTTAAAGGAAGGACTTTAGAAGAGTAATCTTGTACACATTTACTGTAAAATTCTGTCACTCCTAAAAACAAAACTAATTGTTCTTTCGTTTTAGGAGCAGGGGCATTGAAAATGCTTTGGACATGATTAAGCTTAGGTCTAATACCATTACTAGAGATTTCATGTCCCAAGTATTCCACTTTGTTTTGTCTGAATTTGCATTTAGAACATTTTAAAGTCAGACCTTTCTTTAGTACGCATTTTAACACATTTCCCAAATTTTTATCATGATCCTCATGGTTCTTCCCAAAAATTTGAATATCATCCTGGAAGGCGATGGCACCAGAACACCCTTTCAGGACTTCTATCATGAGCCTTTGGAAAACAGACGCAGCAAGGGTTAGACCGAACGGCATGTAGGAAAACTGAAACAAAGGTTGTCAGAAATTTAAAGTCTTCGTGTAGAACTACCTGGTGGTAGGCACTAGCTAGATCTATAGTGGAAAAGACACAAGAACCTGAAAGTGTAGAAATTAGCTCATGTATGTGGGGTAGAGGGTGTCTATCGATCCATATTTTGCTTATTTAAACTACGAAGGTCTACACATAAACGAAGATCACCATTGCTCTTAAGGAATAAAACAACTGGAGAAACCCACTGAGAGGATTCAGTAGGTTCAATAATGTTTTTGGAATCTAAATCAGACAAAATCACTTTATATTTATCACAATACGCTAATGGTACATTTCTTACCCTGTGCCTGACAGGGATTGCGCCCTCCTTAAGAATGATTTTGTGTTTGAAATTTACAAATTCCCCTAAATTATCAGTGAAAACGGAAGGAAACCTGTTTCTTAATTCATTAGCGAGCTCTTCGCTGTCAGGAGGTACAACATAAACAGGTGACGGAGCATTGGGATCTAACTTTATACCCATTTCTTGTTGATGGGGCCACCAAGAATGGAAACACCTTTAGTGGCTACATATACTTTCCCTCTGGTTCTTCTGTTTTTAAAATCTAGATCTGCCCACATAAATCCGTCAAGATCAATCTTGTGACCAAAATAACCACCCGGCTGAATATCAGGCGGAAATAATTTTTTAGTTCTCCAAAATTCATCAAAAATATCTCTGCCTATAATACTGTACAAAAGGGGGTGGTGATGGATGGAGCATCTGAATCAATCAAACACTCACACCCAGTCAAAAGATCTGGGTTTAATCCATCACCGTTCTTTAGCCCACTCTGCCACCCCAGTTCAGACATGGCTATATGCAAATCAGTCTGACCCTGTGCCTCATGGGAACAGTCCAGCCCGAACTGCCAAGCCATGTCTTCCCCGGACCGGAAACAAGCTTCCGAGGACCGGTTTCTGGCATTCCAGCCGTCTTCAGCCCGGCTTGCTTGAATCCAGTGGCAAAGTGAGCAAGGGACTCACGTCTGAGCATACCCTGCCACACTTGTGCGGCCAAAAGCGGTACAAAAGGGGGTGGGGATGGACGGAGCATCTGAATCAATCAAACACCCACACGGTGCAGGGATGTTTATCCAATTAACCAATTAACAGCTACTGGTGCTATCAGAACACAGAAGTCGCAAGACAGCTGCTGGTGCAATCAAAACATGAAATTAGAGTAAAACACAGTACTTGTTTTGTTACAAGTGAACGCTGTCTGTTCAAAATCCCATCCTCGTCGCCAAATTGTGAAGTATTTGGGAAACGCAGGTTCATGAGAAAATGTAGTTTATTCTCAGTAGACAGCTTATACATCCACGCTTGGTAAGAACCTTCCCATCAGTTCCCAACTCTCACTAACAGAATGTACAAGAGTAAAGAACAATAACATTCTATGGAAGAATATTCTGAATAGGAATACCACAAGTCTAAGTTATGGAGTATGAATCTTTATAGTCTATAGTGACCTAGATTCCCAAATATGTGAAACAATCCCTTGTCCACTATACGAGGTACTCACAGTCTCGAGGGGACTCCCACTCATTGAGTGAATAGGCCACGTATTTGTGTCAATTGACATTTTTACCCGCATGTATCAAGAATGTGGTAAACATGTCTAAAACCCTCAGGTTCGAATGCAGGAGAACAGTGAGATGGTAGTCTGCATACAGAGAAATAACATTCTCACAGTCAGGATCCCAATGAGGGCTGCTCACCAGGGCATTATGTCTGACTCAGTCTGCCAGTGGATCCATAGCAAGGGTGAACAAAAGGGGGATAGCGGGCACCCCTAACATGTTCCTCATCATAATGTAAACTCCCACGAGAGTTGCAAATCACCCCAACCCTAGATTAGGGATGTGTTATAGCAACTCAACCCTTGATCAAAATTCGTGCCTGAATTCAATTTTTTGAAGAATTCCCCTAATATACGCCCATTCAAGCAAGTTGAGTGCCTTTTCTGCATATAGGTTATAGCACGTCTTCTCCTCTTGCCTTCATCCGGTACTGAGGGCATAGATTGTGACGGATGGATCTGTATGGCATAAAGCCCAATTGGCCCAGGCAATTAGTTTTTCGAATACGGTATATCTATTGGCTAACACCTTAGCTAATATTTTAATAGCAAGGTTAAGTAGTGAGATTGGCTTGTATCTTGTGCAGCCCCCCAGAAGTGCTTTTTTCTTAAGTATTCAAATAAATTCAGAGGCCACTAACTCTTTTCTAGTAGATATTTGTGATCTCTACTCAAATATGGAGTAGGGATATCTTGGTACAAAGATAAGAATCTATTGCTAGGGCTAAACAACCACTCCTGGTGCTTGGTACATACCTTCGCTTTCTCAAAAAGCCGAGTCCACCAGGTCTACCCCATCCGTTTTGACACTTCGGATCCAACTCTGACTCTAATCTCTATGAGCCACCCAGGCGAGGAGTTTGCCTGCTCTGTTGTCCACTTCATACAACTGGTGTTGTTTAGCGAGAAAGGTATTCCTGGCTTACCCACCCACAAGTTGTGTATATTCTTCTCTGGTTAGAGTTATTCCATGACCCATTGAGGCATTCGATTCTGCTATATCTTTTGCCTCCCTCTTGCTCAGCCATTGTTCCAGATTCATAAGGGCCTTCAGGTCTTTCCTATGACTTCTAGCTAATTTAGATATAAATCTCCCACATATAACCATTTTTTAGGATTCTCATAATGTCACCCCAGATTTAACCGAGCATGTATTTTCTGTGTTGTGCCCTGCATGTGTTTATTGGTATCCTAGCGCTTGATGTCCCCTGGATCCAGTCTCCGCCCTCTTCCACCCATACCTCTTTTGGCCTCTAATCTCATACACAGTAGGGAGTGATCAGATATTCCCCTCTGGTGAAAATGGACATCAGCACATCTTGCTCTCTGTTTCTTCGGCACCAGGAAATAATCCAGGCTAGAAAGCAACTGCATACTTCCTGATGCGTATGAGTATTGCTTCACCCCGGGTGTATATCCCTCTGCATGTCTATTAATCCCAGGTCCTCAACAAAGCTTTGTAGTCTGTTATCAGTCCTCCCTTGTATTGTGTCAGAACCCATTCTATCCATGTCTAGGTTCATGATGATATTTAAATCACCACACATAATCAGCAGTTTATCTGGTGCTTGGTCTATCCATTTCCCCATTTTCCCTACCATCATCAATTGAAGCCCAAGAGTAACATACCACAACACTACCATTACAGTTTCCCCATTCCAGTCCCTGTTGATAACGGGCTAGCAGCCCTCAGGGTCTGTCCACTCTACATAACCATCAGCGTTAGCAAGTGTCGCACAAGCGACCCCCCTTAAAATCAGGTTGAGAAACCAGAGTGAGCCAATACCTTATACCTGTCTTTTCCCAGGAAGCCTCAACGGTTCCCCATCAGAGAGGACTCCTATACCAACATCGGGTATGGGTACTGCCTGTAAAACAATTTTTGCATGATCCCTCACTTAACCTTATCACCCAGTCCATTCATTTTCCAAGTAGGTATCTTAAGGCCACTGTCCTGTGCCTAGATGTTGGTTCAGTCATTGTGCTTGATACCACTGCGTCTCACCCAACCTTCAAACACACATACCACCAGCCATGCCATATATTAGTGCAGCCTTCGACACAGTCAACCATTGTGTCCTCCTCCAACGGCTGGCGGCAGCAGGGCTCACCGGGATGGCGCTCAGGTGGATAGAGTCCTTCCTTGCCGGGCGCACATTCCAGGTATGGGACAGCAATCACCACTCGTCCACCCTCCCCCTCACGAGCGGGGTCCCCCAGGGATCATCTCTAAGCCCTACGCTTTTTAATGCTTATATGGCCCCCCTTGAAGACGTGGTGACACCCCTCGGCATCAAAATAGTGAGTTACGCGGATGACACACAGCTGGTCGTCTCCCTATCCCAACTAGACGACCACCCAGACAATTTGGCAAATTGCCTTACGAAAATCTATGGCTGGATGTGTGAATCATCACTCAAATTAAACGGGTCGAAGACCGAAGTGATGCTCATGGGAAAGCAATGGGTGACCATCCCCCCATCAGCCTGGCCAGACGTGTTCGGGGAAATTCCCACCCCGAAAAAAGAAATTAAGACCCTAGGAGTCTGGCTAGAACCCGAGCTCTCAATGAAAACACAAGCGGCCAAAACTGCAGGAACCTGTTTTGGGCTTATGCGCACCACCCGCAAGATTCTTCCCCTACTCCCGCCCACCTCCAGAAAACTCCTAGTCCAAGGGCTAATACTGTCACGGTTGGACTACAGTAACATGGTTTACCTGGGTGCCCCAGAGGCCACCTTGGCTAAAATACAACGAACACAGAACGCTGCAGCCCGACTACTCATGAACCTTTCCTCCAGAGTGTCAGCTAAACCTGCCATCAAAGCCCTGCACTGGCTCCCGGTGCGTCAAAGGGTGGAATTCAAAGCCATGTGCACGGCTTACAAACTGATTAATGGAGCTGGCCCTCCGATTCTCAGCGACCTGATAACTCCTTATATAGCTCCCAGATCCCTGCGGTCCGAGAATGAACATCTAGCCAACATCCCCAAATTTAAAAAGACACGCACTGGAGGCCGACGCTTCTCTGTGAAAGCTTCCACCGGATGGAACTCACTCCCACGTACCCTCAGACTGGAACCCAGCTATCTTATTTTCAGAAAAAAATTGAAAACACTTCTATTTCCGAAATAACGTCCCCCCCTTTTCTTTTTTTTTTCTCCTCCATCTCATCTGGATATCAAAATCATTACAGCGCGGGGATGCCTTCGGGTCACCAGGCGCTCTAAAAGTCGTTAAAATAAATAAAATAAATAAATATATACACACCATAAAATCAGCACATATCTCCATATTTCCTAACAGCTCCCCAACCTACTGCCTCATGCTTCGGGTTTCAAACTATCCACTATGTCAATGCACCTGTCACCTCCCAATAAACAATACCAGCAACCATATGGCAATGACAAAAAACTGTTTCCACGCCCCCAATTTGGGGAGGTAGACTGAACGCTTGAAATTGCAGATTTACGTTCCTTTGGCACCTCCAGCTCTGATTTTTTATTAACTCCAGGTCAATCAAAAAATATTATTGTAGTATCACCCACCTGTTACCGCATGCTCATGGTTTTCTTGGTCTGTTTGAGCATTGTCTGTAGGGCCAAAGTAATCCAGGATTTTCTCCAACTCTCGGCTAGGCATCTTTAATTCTCTTTGTCACTTACCTTGTACAGGGCATCAACCATTGAACCATTGCCCTACTTCGTCTGGTGACATAAAGACTTGTGACCCCCACTCGGATACAATTTTGAGCCTTCGTGTAAATAACACATATATTGAATATTCTATTTCCATTTTGTCAAATAGCATTCCTTGGTCTGTACTTTCTGTGTGTTGTCCAGGAAGACCATGATTGCATGGTTCTAAAACGTTATAAGGCCACTTAGCTGAGCTGACCTCAGGATAAGGTCCTGGTCTGTAAAGTTTAAGTTCAGTTTTAAGAGTGGTCAGGTTGTCGTCCCGGGTTGCACAGCAAGTTCTCAGTGCTATCTCCACAGGAAAAGACCTGGACAATTGTTCTTCTTCCATCATAGATATTCTGCAAAATGATTTGCCCTGCTCCCCTCTGCTTTTTTGGGGTGGCTCACCAGGCATTTTCTTGTAGTCAGCTCACCTGAGATTAATATCCAATGTTACGTATCCATTTTATATTCTAGCGCTGATTTGGTTTCTCTCACGGGTTCCATTATCTTACTGAGTGTAGGCTCTTGATCTCCAGGGTCTTTCTGTGACCGGCCCAACTCGTAATCTGTATTCTCACTCTCTGCCCTACTTTGAAAAGCATATTTCTCCAGTTTGTTAAATTGGCCTAGGTTTGGACCTTTGTCTCAGACCATTGTCCAGGTTTGATAGGACCTTTCACAGACCTCCTCATTCCCCAAGCTCCACCAATATTCAGAAGGGCATAGCTGTGTCCCTACAATGTTGCACTTCCACCACCATCAGTCCAGACTGCATGACAGGCCATCTGTGGGTGCTTGCTTCCACCCCTTCTGCTGTGTATTATATAGTGGGAGCCCTCTCGTCCTTCCTCATAGACACCACGCAGGTCAATGGCATCAGCTGTCACCAAGTGCTCAGCCTTTTAGTGATCAGGGCCATAATCTCCTGCACAGCTATTCAGGCAAGGGTAACACCACTACCTCCCTGGCCTCTCTTCTCACCAAGTACAGTGACTGCCACATTGGCCCACATGTCACAGGCAGCAGGGGAGGGGACCGGCAGGCTTGTTACCTAAGGACCTCAAGGCAGCCGCACCGCTCCTGCCCAGGTGTGGGGATGATGCCTCTTAACAGCCTCGGTCTTCCTCCACTGGGACTGCACCCAGGCGACCAATAGGTGTTGTATGGCATGCTTGTTGTTGGTCTTAATGAGATTGCGGCCTCTGACCTACAGAAGGAGCTCTTCCCAGCGCCAAAACACAACCTTAGGCCACCCTCCAAGATGCCACCAGACCACATATCGCCTCTGCCGATCAGGTACCAGTCCTGCTCCTCTTTGCCTCTACGCCCAGCTGCATGTTAACACCTTGGCTCTCCGTGCCTCCTAGACGTCTGGCACAACTCCTGCCTCTACACCCCTAAGTACTTCCATAACCACCCGGGCACCCCCTATTGTCTACCAGGGTGGACTCTCATGTCACCTGTGTCATCAGGATCATGCTGGAGCTTCATTTCTCGCCTAGAGCTCTACTCTGGGCCACAGTCAATGTCTTTCTAGGTATTCACATCACCTGTACATGGCAATGATGGTATAGGATTTGGACACACTGAGTAATGTTCCTTAATTGTGTGCAATGCGAGACAGTCTTTGAGTCTTTCGTGTTCTTCAGACTTGTTCACTTGTTGTGAACAGGCTAGGTGAAGTATGCAGTGGCTGTGGGCTGGGTCCTGATGAGCATGCTAAATGCCTCAAACAAAGAGTAGTCAAACTGTCACATGGCTAGAAACTATTCAGTAACCAAATTGTAAACATTTATTTTAATATTGTGTGCCCTTACATGTCACTGAGGCCTTGCTTAGCAGTCAGTAGCTTTCCTGACTCAAAAGAAGCATGCATGATAAACAATATATGTTGTTGATTTCTCCCAGTGGCTCAGGCCTGGGCTGTTCCAAGTACTATAGGGCCTAGGCAGAGTGTCATTTACCCTCCCTGAACCAGGAACCTTTCCACTTCTTAAACCTTAAATTACACACTGCACAAACAGACAAACAATGACATTGATAAACATAGACAGACAATGACACACACATGATAGGGCTACAAATACAGTTATGTAAAATCTTGAATATCGCCCTAAAAAACGTTTTTTTTAAAAAGTCATATTTTACAGAGCTGTTGCTAAATATCATCGACTTTCAACCCACCCACTGCTTTGAAACAGACACAACTTCTTATCATGTTTGGTGTGACAACATCAAAAGAGGTACAAGTCTATTTATATTGTCAAATTATATTTGCCTCAAATTATACTGTGATTAGTGAGCAATTGTTAGACCTGGTATCTTTGGCGTGCTTTCCCCTAACTTTTTGCTTTCTGACCTCTGTTTTGCTTACTTTATTTTTGCCGACCCTAGGAATCTGAGCACTTTACCACTGCTAACCAGTACTAAAGTGCATGTGCTCTTTACTTTAAACGTTGTAACATTAGTGTTATCCACAAGTGGCATATTCGATTTACTTATAAGTCTCTAGTAAAGTGCAATACATGTGTCCAGGGCTTGGAAATCAAATGCTGCTAGCGAGCTTGTAGCGCTGATTGCATCACCCATCACCCATGTATGTAGCCCTTCAAACATGTCTCAGGCTTGCCATTGCAGAGCCTGTGTTTGCAGTTTTATACTGCCATTTCGACCTGGCAAGTTACTTGCCAGGCCCAAACCTTCCTTTTATTACATATAGGTCTCTCCCAAGGTAGGCCCAGAACAGCCCATGGGCAGGGTCCAGTGTATTTAAAAAGTGGAACATGTACTTTTAAGTTTTATATGTCCTCATAGTGAAATACACCTACAATTGTATTTCACTATTGCAAGGCTTTCTCTCGCATAGGTTAACATTGGGATTGCCTTATTACATTTCAATTTCCAAATGGGGAAAGATGGGAAATCCAAATTTGGTGTCCCTGGCCTCACAATTTAAATAGTTGGGTTTTAAATTGCTGTTTCTGAATGCCACTTTTAGAAAGTTGTATAAACACGAATATCCAGTAGCTTTGTTTAGAACTTATTCAAAACCAAGCCAGTGGAATCAGTTCAAAGGCTTGTGTGATATATTTCACAATTTTTTTTAAATATTCCTGAATTCATTGACATTCAAGTCATGTCAAGCATTAAGGACAATACAAACTGATAACATTTTTCAACATATGAATTACATAGACAAATAACACATGTAAACAATTATCTACAAATGTGTATAATACATCAGCAATATTATGTGCAGTTTAGGAAACAAAAAAGGGTAGGCAAAGCACCAGTCCATAAATCAAAAATAGCAATCAGGTGGAGTAGCAAGTCCAAATTTGCAAACCACTATATTGTCTCCTGTCGTTAGGGTAACACCTCAAATCCTTCAGTCTAATATTAGGTGGTGACTTTAATGCTAAGCTGAGGCACATTTGCCACAAAGGTAACCCATTTGTGCCAGAAGATCTTGTGATCAGTGACTCCAACTCTTACCAAAGAGGCCAGAAACTTTTGGAGGCTCTTGGTTGGGCTGGGTTAAGAAATGCAATGTCTGGGGCCCTAGTCTGTCCTGGGGACTGGCCACCTTTGTGGGTTGGGGAAAAGGGGCCATTATAGATTGTATCTTTATTTTGAGATCTCTCAACAGCTTGGTTATCCCCGGAGTGGTTCACGAAACCACCTTCAGCGACCATAACCCCATAGAAATTGCTGAAGGACTCAATGTTGGCCCAGGTGTAACTCCTGACCCTGGGCTGACTGACTTAACCACCAAGGTCTGAGGGTAAAGTGGCGTAATCTCCCAATGTCCAAAGTGTATAAATATATGGTGACATAGACCTGGAGCCCCTGTTAGCCCTGGATATATCACCCTCCCTGGTTGTGACATCCTTCAACCAGCTAAATGAATCCACTGCTAACACTATAAGGGATATGGCGAGAATAACCAGGGGTGGCAAACCAGGCTGGTTCAACAAAACCTGCAGGCCCATGAGAAATTAGTAGCGTGAGGATTTAAACACTGCCCTGCAGTAGAGAAAATATTAAGGAGGCTAGGAGGGTGTATGAACTTGCCTTGGTGAAGCAAAAGGCAGAGCTTAAATAAGCTTCTTGGGATCGGTTGGTGTCTACATGCTCCTCTAGAGACCCCAGGGGTTTTTGGGCAGTGGTCAACAGAAGGCAGCTCAACGTGGCTGCTCAAGATGATTTAGGCTCCTCCATCCCTCCAGCCGTATGGGTCACACATTGTCAAAAGGTATATGCGCTGGACAAATACCTCCCTTCTAACCAGGGTGATGGTGATAATTTGTACCCTTTGGAGATTAGGTTTGAGTTTGAGGAGGAATATAAGGCAATCATGGGTAACCCATCCAATAAAGCCCTGGTGCCAGATGGAATACCTATGGACCTCTACAAGGACAAACCCCATCTCTGGGCTTCAGTTCTGGCTAACGTTCTTAATGCTGTATCCCAACTAGGTCTCGCGACAATCTGGAAATCAGCCACCGTAGTGCTTGTATTTAAGAAGGGGAACCGTCAGGACCTGGCCTGTTACAGACCAATTTCTCTGTTATGCTCAGTAGTAAAAGTAGTAGGGTGCATAGTCCTTCAGCGAGTCGCTGTTTGGGCTCGGGAAAAAAACATCATCTGCCCCGTCCAATACAGATTCAGGGAAGGGATGGGCAGTGTAGAACAATACCTGAACCTCAACCTCATTATTGGGAAGTATGTCGTGGTGAAGCAGGGATTCATCTTCCTTGCATTCATGGACCTCAGTAGCGGTTTTGATAGGGTGAACAGGTCCAAGCTCTAGGACATTCTTGGGGAGATGGTTCTGTTTGCCGACTGGATTAACTTCCTTGGAGCTTTGCATATGGACGTAAACGTATGCGCTAGATAAGGCCCAGAGGGGGAAACTACTGAATCTTTTAGTCTTCCGCGTGGGGTCAGGCAGGGATGTGTGTTGGCCCCATTATTGTCTTTATTATATAATAATAGCCTAAACACTTGCTTGAGTGAAAATGGAGCTGATCTGCCGAGGGTTAAGTCTAGCAGGGTTACGTCCTTGCTATACACTGACAATGCTGTGTTGATGGCTCAGAGGGCTAATGGGCTAAAACTCCTGGTGGACCGGTTTGTGATGTTCATGGATGACCTGGATTTGGACACTAACATCTCCAAGATACATGGTCTGTGAGAGGAAATCAGCTAAGACGAGGCCTATTGACATCAAAGGGCAACACATCACTAGGGTCTCCACTTTTTCCTACCTGGGGATTTCATTTGACCACCAAAATAACTGTCTTCCTTGTATCTCCAGCTGCTGTTCTAAATTCACCCAAGCCTGCTGCGCCCTATTGAGATTTTCACTGTCAGTATGTAACAAGTCAGTTCTGCCCCTGTTACAAATATACAAAATGAAGTGTCTCCCAGTTTTGACTTAAGAATACGCTATTTTGGGGCACCGAAAGTGCAAGGGGATCCAGTTGGAAGAGGGCCATCTATGTAGGACATTCTTGGGGGTAGGTCCAAACGTTCCTCTTTTGTCACCCACGAGGAATTAGGTTTAAATTTTGTGGAGAATCAGGTTAAACTGACTCCATTGTTACTATGTATCTCTGTCTGGGCCAATGAGAGCCTGTGGTTTAACAGGAGTGTGATTGAGGACTGTATGGAATCCATGTATGGCCAGAAGAAACCGTGGATACACTACATCAAATTGGTTACCCACTCCCTCGATCACATGAATATCTTCGATAGACCAAACCTCCTCAAAAAGGGCGACGCAGTCTCCTAATGGAAACTTTTTAAAATAGGACCAAAGAGGAAAAGGAAGCTCGGGCGCTTACGAAAAATTCTATTAGATCTTTTCTGTTGCTGAAATCTGTTAGTGGCCCAGAAAATTATCTCACTGCAGTTAAGCAACTGGGATAACTAAGGGATAGATCCTTACTTTCTAAATTCCGACTGGGTACTATACCTACGATGATTTGCTTTCCTCTGGGTCAATGTGATACCCATGCCCTTTTAATTTGTTCTTGTGATGACAGTTCCCCTCAGACCCTAATACACCTGGTCCTATTTTGTAAATATTATGAATTTCTCTGTAGAAGATACCTTTTACCACTTTTTAAAGAGAGGGGTTTTATTACATTTCAACCTGCTTTTCTATGCTTACAGTTATTACAGGGTCAGTCGATGATGACGGCAGTTATCGGCTATTTAAAAGGCGCCTTACACTGGAATAAATTAATGTATGCCTAGTAACGATGGTGTACATGATAGGCTGGGGATTTGATCTTAAATGGATTTTACATGTTCATGAATTTTTTTAATCAGATGAATTGATTTGGCTAGCATTTAATAATGGTTTTTAATGTTTTATGTGTTCCTTCTTGACATGTGTTTTATCTTTTATGATTATAATGTATAATCGAATAAATATTAACATCAATCAACTCAGCATCTGAATTTTACTTGCTGTAAGTCTTGCTCTGCCAAGTGGTGCCAATCCAGTCTGGGGCCATTGGAAGTGAGTTTAAACTGCTGCATCTGCCATAACCTGCACATTGATGCCGTTGCGCAGATCTGAACCAATACATCTCCTGCTGTGAGATAGAAATCAAGGCATCGGAGCTGTTGCAGGGACCAGGTCGCTGCATCACACTCCAAGCCACCGCAACGCCCCTAGAACCACCGAATCGGAAACAATACATTGCCGCCACTGCATGGAGATGATCGACCCATCACCCCTACAGCATCGCATTCGGAACCGCTGCAATCGGAAATTATGCTTCGCTCAAGTAAAACAATGCATTCCCAAAGATGTATGGAGAAATCTGGCGCAACAGCCAAACTGTGTGGGTATCATCGATGCATTCTGTGCTGCGACAAAGATTAAGGCTCTTTTACTCAGGGGCACCCCATCACGAGATGCCTGTACTCTTGACTTTGTCCCGGTCCAGTGTGACCAATTAATAATGAGCGCTATTGCTTTTAGGCCCTATTTTTCCATTCAATCTTTAATAATTCATTTCTCTACTGATTTGATTTTTGTCTTTTTGGTCTTGTTTTATTCATAAAATGATTGTCTATTTTCCTAAATTAGTGTGGAGTCTTCTTGTGTTATTTTCACTGTATGATTGTATGTTGTGTGCACAAATACTTTACACATTGCCTCTTAGTTAAGTCTGACTGCTCTGTGCCAAGCTACCTGAGGGTGAGAATAGGTTAATTGACTGTGTTACAGACTTACCTGACTAGGATTGTGGTTCCTGCTTAAATAGGGTGCATACCTCTGCCAAACAGAAACCATTTTTCGACCAACAATCAACAAGGGTTTCCTAGTCTAAATATGGATGTTTTTCTCAATGTAAACTAGATTATTTGGATTGATCAGGATCTACAGCAAGAAATGTTATAGATTCAGGTTATTTGAAGAAAATTGAGTTTGATAGAATTCATGTATTGTTTGATTCAGACTCTATATTTCGGTGTGGTTGAATGCAGAGGGGGCATATCCTTTTCCATTGTTCAGTTCTGTGTGTTACTAGTTGGAAATCCATTGTAGGGAATAAAGATAATTAGGTTTAACAGTAGTTATAAGTTCATGAAAATGAGGAATTACAAGTCTCCCAAATGAGGGTCACTTATTGAACTGAATCAATTGCACAAACAAAAATGGTGTATGTGATATGTGTCCTTGATGGACTAGTTTATGCTTATATGGTGAACAGCAAATACGTTTTAGAGGGTATATAAAAGAAGGTTCATTAAAATGATTTAATGAGTTGTGAAAAGAAAGACGTAAATATCAAAGAAACACCCATGATTTGCTTTGCAGAAAACCTTTCTCTTTAAAAAGTGTAAATCTTAAGACACAGTATTTAGTTGTTTTAAAGTATAGTTAGGTTTAATTTGTTTTTCTCCCTTTGTCTTTGCAAGCGTGCAAATTAGAATGTGCTGCTTTGGATTTATATATCAATGAACATTCATGCACTGGATTACTACTGCAGATTGTAGGAAATTGAGTTACTAGTTGAAGGGGGTGAAACCCTACTCATGCAGGAAGCATAGTTCTTGTCAGTGTGAAACAAAAGCAAACCTCAAATTAACCTGTTCCCAACCCTCTTGTAGCTTGGATCAGAGCAGGATAGGCTTACGTTAGAGGCAATGTGTAAAGTATTTATACAGCACTTCAAAGAGTAATAAACTGAAAACAAAATGCAAGAAAACTCCAACACCAATTTTTAATAAATAAAACAAGACCAAAATGACAAAAATCCAATTGGTAGATTCAGAGATATGCAATTATTAAGATTTTAGTGAAAATAGTACCAAAAAGCACAAAGTGGCAACTGTGATTATCAGGTGGAGCCAGACCGGTACAAAGTCACAAGTGCAAGCCAACCACAATAGAGCATGGACTGGCACAGGTAACCAAGGGCCAGATGTAGGTAGCCCAATACCGGTCGGTAACGGCCGAAAATACCGATTTTCGGCCATTACCGACCGGTATTTGGCATTCGGGATGTAGGGGACCAAAAAGTAGCTGAATCTGTAAATTTTCCGATTCGGTAACTTTTCCGATTCGGAAACTTTACCGAATCGGTAAATTTACAGAATCGGTAAATTTACCGATTCGGAAACTTTACCGAATCGGTTTATTTACCGAATCTGTAAAGTTTCCGAATCGGAAAAGTTACAGAATCGGAAAATTTACCGATTCGGTAAATAAGAAATGGTAAAAATGAATTTCGAGATGTAGGTCCCCTTTTAAATACCAAATTTGCATGAAATTCGGTATTTAAGAGTCGGTATTTACCATGGATTGAAAGCAGGTGGTAACCAGGTGCATGCTATAAAAAAGGACCCAAAATGCACCACTTACACCAGAATGGCCGCATTCTATGTCATTGCGAGGCAGCTACGGCTCCAGGCAGAAGGAGAGAGGGTCTGGAGGAAGGAGGAGCAGGTTTATAGGCAGAGGATCACACTTTTCCAGCTCACTGTGCCTGAGATCCTCCAGAGGTACAGGCTGGCCCCACAAACAATCCTAGACCTCATCAGGGACCTACACCCACTATTGGACTATCCTACCCCAAGAGCGCACCCCACCCCACCCCATGTGCAGGTGCTGTGCAGCCTACACCTGCTTGCATCTGGAACTACCAGAGTGTGGTTCCTGCGGTAGGTGGGGTGTCCCAGAGCTGTCTGTACCGTTTCTTTAAAAAATTCCTTGATGCCATGTTGCAGAGAATGCATCACTACATTAGCTTCCCTGCTACGCATTCAGAAGTGCTAAGGACGAAGACAGACTTCTATCAGATGGCGCAGTTCCCTAACATCATTGGCTGCATTGATGGTACCCACATACCAATATGCCCACCTGCTGCCACAGAGTACATTTATCGGAACCGTAAATCCACCCACACCATAAATGTACAGGTGATCTGTGATGCAAAATACGTGATCACTGACATAGTAGCCAAATTCCCAGGGAGGACCCACGACTCCTACATCTTCCAAAACAGTGGGATCTATGACCGCCTGACTGCGGGGGAATTCGGCGAAGGATACTTGCTAGGTGAGACACTGTGTGTAAATCACTTGAATCGTAATACAGGTGGATGTGTGTGAGCATGTGATTAATGTAAATTTCTTATTACTAATAGGTGACAGTGCATATGCCCTCCGGTCCTTCATCCTCACACCCTACCTCAACCCAACAACACCAAGTCAGAGGAGATACAACAGGGCACACAAAACAACTAGAAATATTGTGGAGCGCACCTTTGGCATGTGGAAGAGCAGGTTTCGCTGCCTCTATAAAAGTGGAGGGGCCCGCCAATACACACCAATCACCTGCTGCAAAATGATTGCAGCCTGTGCAGTCAAGAAGGGCACAGAAAGTGGAAATCTCAGATTATGAGGACCATGACGATGAGGAAGCAGTCCCTGAACCACACACATCTGGAGGAGCAACATCAACTGATGGCAGACACAGACGGGAAGAGGTCACACGCAACTATTTTTAAGTAAGTAAGGAGACAAAGACAGGCGTAGTATGCTACAACACTAGTTTATTTTTGTAATAACGTTGGTTTTTTAAAGCACAAAAGTGCAACAAGAAGCATTTAACTACAATGCTCTCTGTTCTGGTTAAGTTCACCATGAACTGTGAAAGTTATTTCCTTGCTCGCTTCCCAGTAACACTAGTAGGTTGTTCAACCTGCTCACTGTCTTGCTGGCCTGTGGCGTCAGCATGGCGTCAGCATGGCGTCAGCATGGCGCCTGCTCCTCCTAGTTTCAGTTACAGGGGTGCTTCCAATGCTGCTCCTGCTCGTGATCTCCTCACTAATAGGCACATCCAGAGCAGCTGTGTGTGCAGTTTGTGCATTCAACAGCGCCTCAAGGGCACTGGTCATCCTGCCCATGCCCCTGGTGACCTCATTTGTGTTTTGTGTCATGGCCTCCTGCATGTTTGAGCAGCTCCTGCATAACAGGGATGTGGCAGTGGCCAGGCAGTTGATGGCTGTACTTTGGACATGTGCACGACGCCTATCCCTGTGCCTTGCAGCAAAGTCATTTTCTATTTTGGTGCATAGTAGCTGCACCGAGTTGTTCATTCCCCGCATCCCTGCTGCCATCTCCTTGTTGACCTGTACCATCTCCTTGTTGACCTGTACTATCTCACTGATGCCCTTTCCTATCTCTCCCATGTTACTATTCAGGGACCTCAGCTGTCGTTTGCATGCCTGGATGCCTCTTCCCTGCATCCTTTGTATCCACACCATGCTCCCCTCCAGACCAAGGAACACACTTCCACCCTCAACTGGTGCATCTGCTGGCCTTTCTTGCACTCAGCGGCGTCTTGCTGTACTATGGTCCATCCCTGCACTGGAGTGTGTTGTGCCAGGGCTCACTGCTACAGGCAAGTTCTGTTGTCCGTCACCCTCCATGTCAGCTGCTACGGACTCCAAATCGGGGAGTGGAGCCACGACATGCCTCCTGCCTGGTTGTGATGGGGGGACCACATCATGCTGTGATGCTGGCATTTCTGGTGATGACAGCAGGAGAGGGGACTGTGATCTGCTAGGGGACGCCTGCAACTCTTGGGCCATTTCTGTGTCTTGGGCAGGTGGATGGCTACTTGATGCAGCTTTCTCCAGTTGTACGTTGGGGGTACTTTGTCCTGCATCCTGACTCTCCTCCCTCTCAGGTGGTGTCCCTTCAGCCTCCTGCGAGCGCCTGCGAGACGTTTCACCTGTGGACTTATGAGCGTACATTAGCTAAGCGCTACTGTCTCACAGTCACTACGATTAAATATTTATCACATTGGCCATGTTCTGCATGCAGTCATTACATGTACTAATTGGTTGGTGTGCTGTATGACATGTCCTTACATTTCCTGTCTACATATTGCATCATGCATTGGCCCTGTATATTGCTAGCAGTACTGGACTTGGGTTCACTTGCCCACTAAGGGTACAGGTAAGGGTGTTGCTTTTGGGGGGAATGCAGTGCATTTATCTTACCTTTTTTGCTTGCAGCTCTGGCCGAGCTGTCTACATCTCCTAGTCCGCAGACGCTGTCTGGTTCTAGGGATGAGGCCACCATCTCCTCCAGGTCAGTCAGGGGGGGTGCTGGGTTCTTGCCTCCGCCTGTTTTTGATGCCTGCTTGTGTTGGTCTGCCATTTTCTTCTTGGTTTGGCTCCTCAGGTCATAAACACCTTTTTTAAGGTCATCTATGTCCCTGGTGGTGACCCCCACAGCATTCACTTTCTCCATAATGTCCAGCCAGATTTTTCTTTTGGCTGATTCAGCCACAGTGAGGGACTGCCTGCCAAACAATTTGTGGTGCACCTTGACCACCTCCTCCACAAGGACCTGCAGCTCCATGCTGCTGAACTTCAGTTTCCTCCTCTTTTTCTTGGCTGCTTGTCATTTTTCACTTTTAAAAGTGCTCCAAACCCTTTCTGTTGCTCCTGCACTCTGCTCAGCTCCAACTGCCTTTCCAGAAGCTTCTAATTAGTTGCAGCTGCCTGTGTATTCACTTCCTGGTAGGGAGGGGGAGGGTGGTGGCACCTGATTGGCTGCCTACTTGAGTTTCAGTTTTGTTAGCTTTCCGAATTGGAATTTACCGAATCGGTATTTACCGAATCGGTAAATACCGAATCGGTATTCCCTATTCATTCCTATGAGGAATGAATGGGGAATACCAATTCGGTATTTACCGATTCGGTAAATACCGATACGGTAAATTCCGATTGTCCGATACCGAATTTTACCGAATCGGTATTTTTTACTGAATTTTTACCTACATCCCATGTTCCGATTCTAAAATACCGATTCGGTATTTTAGAATCGGTAAAATCGATTTACCTACATCTGGCCCCAAGTTAGGTCAGCTGAATAAGAGTACTGTGAATCTTGAGTGTGGAGTGATGCGAGGTACCGCAACGTCCCGCTTCAAGGATGTGTTGCGCAGCTGAGGCAATGCATCACTTCCCAGGTGCTGCAAAGCGGCTATGCGAGGTTCTGTGTCATCGTTGAGGATCCCTTTAAAAAGGGCTTGTGGTGCGAACTTCGGCGTTGAGGATGTGTCACACAGTCGTTGTGATGTATCGTATTATATAGATTGTGAACCTTTGGTTGTCTAAGAGTAAAGCCAATATTGTCACTCGTTGAACTATGTATAAGGTTGAAGAGGGTGACATTTTTGTTCAAAGCTTGGATTACTGCTGGAATAAAACTGGATAAAAAAGAACACATTGTTTGACTTATTTCGATTTTCCAAATATATTTGCTGTACATCCTGGGTTGTGGACCTGACCAGGCTCAAACATTTGACAAAAGTTTATTTTGCCAGGTCAAAATGACAGTTTAAACTGCACACACAGGCTGCTCAGACATTTTTAAAGGGCTCCATTTGAAAGTCATCAGGAGTGTTTTTGAACAACTACATTTTACTCAGTTAAGCCAAGAGACTGTTGTAGTATTGTGTAGGCTAATTATGCCAACAGTTTCTGGACATCGCTAAGATTTTTTTCACAAAGCTTCTGAGACTACAGAGGGATTTTCCATCATGACCAACATTATCCCTGTCAAGAATTAACACACAGGGTGCTTTGTTTACATCATAAATAAATGGCATTATATCTGTGATTTAAAAAAATTAAAATGGGTATGTATCTTTTGTGACATAAAAGAAATTTTCTACCCAAGTTATTATTAAAAAAAAAGGATCTGGATATCACTTTGATGAAAACAAGGTCCAAATGACTGTGCTGATAATATGTTGTGAAACTGAAATAAATGTGGAATCCACTATAATCACAAGAATATTGCATCCCTACATGAAGGGTCTTTAATAGATTTGTTCTCAATAGGCTAAAAACCTTCACCATTTTAAGGATCACTGACACAATATCAATGAAAACAATGTCGTTTGACACATATATTGTGTCAAAAATATTGTTTACCGAAATATTGTGTACCTATACTTATAATGGTAAGTACAACTATATTGTTGACACTAACATTGACAAAAAATATACATAAATATTGATTTTTTAATAAAGAGTTTAAAGCAGTAAAAAATATTTTAATGCATACATTTACTTTAAGATGAATTAAATAAATTCCACTAATATATATCTCTATAAATTCACTGAAAAAAAACAAAGGTTTCAGGAACAGTATAGTTAGAAATTAGCATTTAAAAAACCTTTTAAATTCACTGAAAAAACCATAGGTTTCAGGGACGTTACAGTTAAAAATTATCATTTTAAAAACCTTAGATATTCACTGAAAAAACTACAGGTTTCAGGGACATTATACTGATTTGGACATTTCACTCGTACAAAACCAGAGAAATTCAGCCGTTATAGTTAGTTTAGCTAACTATAACTCGCGCCCCCGCAATGCACTGCTGATGATGTGACATGTTACATCATTCATGACATGGTCAGTGACTTCACTGTCACATCATATGTTTTATATATATATATATATGCCAAGGTGTATTGCAGTATGAGTGGGTGTGTGAGTATCTGAATGGATGATTTAGTAGGTCCGTGACTGACTGTATAAATGAGTGATTAAGCGTGTCTTACTGAATGCATGGGTTAGTGAGTAAACTGTGTAAATGTCTGTATACGTCTGTCAGTTGGTGTGTAAGCAGCTGCATGGGTTGGTGAGTAGCTACATGAGGGTCTATATGGTTTATTGATTGGTTGTCTGAGTATCTGTATAGGTGCCTGAGTGTGTCTGTAGGTGGGTGGGGGTGTGACTCTGTGCATAGATGTGTGAGGGGGTAATTCACTGAGTGTATGGGTTCAAGAGTGAATCTGTATGGGTGGGTGAGTCTGTGTATGGGTGTGTTGGTGAGGGAATGGATGTATCAGTGGTACAGTGTGAGTAAATACATATGTGAAAGGTAGTATATGTGAGTGTTGGAGTATATAAATCACTATATGTTAAAGTGAGTGATTGTGAGAGTGGCTGTATGGATGAGTGTGTGCTTGTATCAGTGATTGAATATGAGAGTAAGTGTGTGTTAGTATCTCTAAGAATACGTGAGGTGGTGTGTGTATAACTGTATAGGTGAGTAAATGGGAGTGTGAATGATCCTTTGCATGACTGACTAGGTGTGTGAGTGACTCTATGGATGAGTGGTGGTGTGTGAATGTATGTATAGGTGTATGAGTGTATAAGATACTACTGTATTGATGAGTGACTGCATGTATGACTGAATGAGTGGATGTGTGTGTAGACCTAGGAATCAGTGAGAGGGTATGTCATAACTGGTATTGGTGTGTCTATGGTTACGAAAATGGTAGTCTGTATTTTAGAGTGGGTGTATCAACGGTTATATTAGGCTGTGAAGAGGTGCATCAGATTATCACGTGGATGATGTCATCAGTGATGTCATTTGAGATGTCATCAGTGATGTCACTGACCATGTCATGAATGATGTGATATGTGATGTCATCAGCAGTGCAATGCGGCGGCGTGAGTTGTAGTTAGCTGAACTAACTATAACAGCCGAAATTCTCTGGTTTTGTTCAAGTGAAATGTCCAACTAGCTATAACATCCCTGAAATCGTATTTTTTTCAGTGAATTTCTAATGTTTTTTTAAATGCTAATTTCTAACTTTAATGTCCGTCAAACCTATGGTTTTTTCGGTGAATTTCAAAGGTTTTTTAAATGCTAATATCAAACTATATTGTCCCTGAAACCTGTGTTTTTTTCAGTGAATTTCAAAGGTTTTTTAACCCCGGAAATGCTTCTGAATTTATAAAAAAGCATCCTTGCGATGTATATGCAGATTAATGTTGTTGTGGGAATGCAGGTAGCCCTATCACCCTGTGGATGAGGATAGAACCACATTTGTACATTGGGCGTAAAGGCCTTGTAGTTAGTGTTCGAGGCATTATGACAATGCTGCACACAGCCAGATATGTAAGGAAAGCAGTTTCAGAGAATCAAATCCAACATTGTCACACACACAAATATGTGTAAACGGTCACAGTAAAATATTATTTGTGTAGAAAGAGGACAATGTAAGAAAATGTGCAATGTTGATATGTGGGCCTAACCTGAACACATAACACTACCATTGATCCAAATAGATGGAACTGCAACACCAGAGTCAAATTTTCTCCTTTACTTGAGTGCTGCTGCTTGAGGCATTGCAGCCAGCATGTGGCCTTGTTAATAATCCAGGGTGCCATTTTAAAATATCAATTTAAAGAGCAAATGTGCAACATAGTGCAAAACATAGAAGATATGCTATCACAAAGCATTATGTATGTATGTTTACTGTATTACTTTCACATTATCTCATTGTAACTCAGTAATAGTTAACATACTGTATACCTATGGAACATTTAATTGAAACAATTTTAATTTAATTATGTTCACTGCAATTAATAATGTTTCCAATAAGCCCAAGGTGGGCAAATCTAGTACCTTACATTCAATGGTACTGTTCACTGAAACAATTCACATTCTTCTCCACATTCTTCTCCATTATTCCTAGCTATTTGTCCTAACAATTAAAAATTGTTATAATAGTTCACACAAATTTACACATATTTTGCCAAAGTGGGCTATTGCACAAGGACACCTTTCTCATCATGGTATATTTAAAACACTATTAAACGTTTTGTATCATAACATTATTTTCTCTCATTGAATATATTTTTTATCCATGGTCATTTACCTATTGTAACCCTTTATCAAGTGCTCAGACTAAAGTGCTTATTTAAAGTACGTAAACCTACTGCTTAAAGTATTTATACTACCCCTCCTGTTACCTTCAGTAATTCACACACTGCAGGATTGCTGAGAAGTCTTTGTGGCCCCACTTCCTTTTTTTACCACTCTGCAAACACACCTCCTTGTGCACTATTAGTTGGGGGATGAAGTCCCCTCAGCTGCTGAGGGTCCTCGGGGGTGGAAAACCCCCCCTATAGCCTCCAGTATGTCCCAGACAGCCGGAAGGCTAAGAGGTATTCAGAAGCAATTCCCCCTTTCTCCATTAATCTGCAAACATATCACCTGGCCCACTGTTGTTTGGGGAATAAACTCCTCTTGGATGCTGAGGGACTTTGGGGAGCCAAGAAGCCATCCTGGTACTTTCTGTAAGTCCTACACAGCAGGATTCCTGAGAGCTGCTCAGAGGCCTGCCTCCTTTCAACATCATTTTGCAAATGTCATTACTAGAAATTCACTGAAAAGTCAAAGGTTGCATGGATATTATAGTTAGGAAATATTTTTTTTTAAATTGAAAAGTGAACAGAAAAAACAAAGATTACAGGGAGGTTATAGTTAGGCTCAGGTTTAACTAGTACAAAATCAGTGAAATTCAGCAGTTATAGTTAGCTGAGCTAAATGTAATTCAAGCCCCACTATGCACTGCTTATGATCTCAAATATTACATCACTCATGATATGGTCAGTGACATCACTGATGGCATCTCAAATCACATCACTGAAGACATAATCCACAAAATCTCCTACGCACCCACTCCCACCCCATAGAACCTTTCATATATCTATTCCCACATAAGCATTCATTCATTGATCTTTATTGCGGCACAATCTGGCCATAAAAGACACATAAAAACAACAGTACATTTTACACAGTAGATACAAAAGTACATACATGATATGCTGTTGGGGAGCTGGAATACAGTACAATTCATCAAATTTAGTGTTAATTCATGAATTTAAAAAGGCACATAAAATATAAAACTTTTGTTAAAATACAAGATAAAAAACTTTTTAAGTGGCACCATAGAGAATGATCCTAAAGGTTGACTCAACAATATTCCTCGGACAATCAGGACAACATAACCTCTGCATGGCGAACGACCAGATAAGCAGCTACAGCTCCAACCCCGCTTCTTGCGTGAATAACTTACAAGCAATACAAATCTGCTGACACAGAACACAGTAAGACGACTAGTATCTGTTTTGATGATCCTAAATGCTTCCACATACGAACGAATACCTAGGGCATTACACAAGGGCTTTATCCATCGTCTCCTTGCTCTGTCGTATGTGGTGCAGAACAACAATATATGTTTCTCATCCTCTCTTAAGTTGGACTGACAACATGTACAGTTCAAACTTTTTGTTGTCCCGGTGTGCTTTTCCCACCTAGCTAGGACTACATTCGTTTTAAGTATTCCGTATCTAACTTTTAGGTATAGACTTTTTGCAAGCTGGGGTTGTATCTCATCTAAAAACTCCTCAAAGTGTGGTACACTTTTAAAGTTAAGAAAACTACTGGTGATAGAGCCACAAGCATGATCATTTAGAGAGTTATGAGAGATATAGGACCAGAATCTTGCCTTTACAAGTTTCTTGCAACTTTGTGTCAAAAGTGCAGGGTTTTCCCAGAAGTTTTTACATGCTTTAACCAAGGATTGGTATTGTAAGCATCAAGGTTCTTCACTTCCAGAATGCCACTTTTGTAATCTGCAAGATCTGGAGTACTCCATAGTCTAACCCAATGTAGGAGTGGGCGGAGTACTGCAAGATCGTCCGTGCGCTTCATATTAAGGTCTAAATAAAGGGGTAAGAGTGGGGTGCGTGTGGGTAATCTCAGAATACTCCTGTAGAAGTTATTCTCACTTTTCTTAAAAAGATTCCCCGCATTCATACCCCAAATTTCGGCACCATATAAGGCACCGGCCTGTGCCTTGGATTTGAACACTTCCAGAGCTGGTGTAATAGATTTGTTTAAGCTGGCCCCATGTCGTATTGTGATGGGTAGGGTGTTCTGATTAAAAATGGTTTTGCTTTTTTCTAGTTGTGTCTTCCAGGAATTTTTGGAGTCAAGAGAGACGCCCAAGTAGGAGAAATCTGATACAAGTTCCAGTTTTTGGTTGTTAAGAAGGAAATGGCCCTTAAAGGATTTATGGGGATTGAGGGCCATACATTTGTGCTTACTTGTGTTAATTTCTAATCCCTTCTTGTCACAGTACAATTTGAAGGAGTTTAAAAGGTTTTGCAGACCACTCAGGGTTTGTGAGATCAGAATGGTGTCGTCCGCAAATAAAGGTGCGGGAACCCTCTCTCCATTCAACTTAGGTGAGTCATTTTGACTCTCATCTAAATGTGCCGGAATATCATTGACAGATAGGAAAAGAGAGTAGGGGCCAACGCGCACCCTTGGCGGACTCCCCGCCTAATTGGAACAGGATTAGATAGTTCCCCATTCGGACCCCAGCGTATCCTTGCAAAGTTGTTATTATGCAATCTTCTGATCTGCTCGAGTAAACAGACTGGTAGTTCCATTGCAAACAAACAATCCCATAAACGATCCCGCAAAACTAAATCAAAAGCTGCCCTAAGGTCAACAAAAGCTACATAAATATTTCCCTTCAATAAAAAAACATATTTCCAACAAATACAACAAAATCTGAGCACTTGATCGATTGTACTGGTGTTACATCTAAAGCCTGTTTGGAATTTGGTAAAGATATCATGCTCATCAATCCACTGATTTATACGAATTAAAAGGTGCCTCGCAAAAATGTTTTGCAAAATATCTAAAAGACTAATGGGACGATAGTTAGAAGGAACACCTCTATCTCCCTTTTTGAAAATTAAAACAATTTCAGCGCCCCTTTAACTATCAGGTAAATTACCACCAGTAGCAAATATGTTAAAAAGATTGTTGATGTAGGGTGCCCACACTCCAATCTCATGCTTGTACAAGTCCCCAGGTATTTTGTCTAGTCCAGGCGCTTTACCATTTTTTACTGAGCTAATGGCTTGCTCAGTTTCTTCTAGACTAAACACTAGGGGATTTGTGCTATGTACAATTCTAGAGCAATTATCAACGGATGGCTCCTTGTTTCCTGGGGCTTCATATAATTGGGTGAAATGATTGACCCAGGTTTGCTCGTCAATAAACACATCCTCGGGTATTTTGTCTCTATTTTTCTCATTAGCAACAAGTTTCCAAAACCCCACACTATCCTTAGCCTTAGCAGCTAGTAACATATTCCCCCAACATTCCTCGTCCCAAAGGGCTCTGGCGTTAAGCTGTGTCTTCTTGTATTTGCTCCTAAGTGCCCTGATCACATCTGGTGTCTTGTTCTTGATAGCATCTATAAGTGAACTCTTCAGTAAGCGGCACTCCTTATTATACCAAGGTTTGGACCCTACAGCACTAATTTTATGCATCAACCTTTTTTTTGGCATTTTCGACACGTAGGGTACAAGAGATGTGAAAAACTTGGTATGTGCATCTATAAAATCATTGTCCTCTACCGGATGGGATAAATGATTAGAAAATGTATCTGCAAAGAGTTGATAGATGCTAGACAATGCCTCCCCATTTCCCAATATGCTAGGCCATTTAAGGGAACGCCTATTAATGCTCATTACTGGGGCATCATGGGATTTATTCTCCATGGAGAGAACCTCTGACATTGAGTTAGTACTAGGGAGCAATCGGTAATTTATTAACAACTGCAACGGCCGATGGTCACTTTCATACCTTGGGACAATTTCAAAGTCTATCAGATAAGACCAAATGTCAAGGGATACCAGCATATAATCTATACAGCTATGGGAGTTGTTTTTAACAAAGTTGGGGGCCTTGGGAGAATCAGAACGGAAGCGGCCATTACAAGCCCTCATTCCATGTACTGCAACTAGTTTTGTCATTTGCACAGCTAGAGTCGTACAGCGCACTCCCTCCGTATAGGATAGAGATGGGATATTGTTAGCACTGTCCTCATCTCCAAAAACATTGCCAAACCCCTTAATTGGCTCGAAATTACAATTAAAATCCCTTCCGATCAGGATGCTTCGCGAGTCTATATTATTAACAAGGAGATTGTCCAGTTTTTCCAGGGTTGTAGACTCTTTTGAGTAATGCGCCTACCATCCCTTGGGTTAACTGCCAGCCCCAGTATGTAAGCTGAGTCTGTGTGTAATTGCTTAATATTTACTTTAAGAGACACTTTAATCCACACTGTGAGTCCTCCCTCGGGTCTCCCTCGGGTTGAAGCTACTGCCTCTATATTAAAGGTTTTATACCCTACCCTGTGTGGTATATCAAGGGCCCAAGTTTCCTGCAGTAGGCAGATATCACTGGAGTCTATATAATTAGACCAATCGGGAACTGAAAGATTTTTTGCCAGACCCGCGATGTTCCAGGATATCACTATGAGGTTAGGATGGCTGATTAGGGTTTCCTCTGCTGGTTGCGACTCCTTATTTATAGCATCGCGGATACAATTTCTTGTAGCAGGGGTTGTGTCTAGAGTTGTGATTTGATGATAGTCGACCACTTCATCGCACCTTGTTATTGATGTGCTTGCTGCATGGCTTTTAGCTCCCTCATGGTTAGTCCGTTCTAAGGGCATAGCTACTCTTACTTTGTTGCTAACAGGTAAAGATGTCAAGGACTCACCTAAAGCCCCACTATCTGCAGTGATATACTTATTGTATGGGTTCTTCTCAACCTCAGGATCAATGTTCCATCTAACGATAGAGGTACCCCTGTGATAGGGTTTTTGGATTTCTCATGGACACTATTATAATTAGCACCATATACATGGGGATCAACCTTAATTGCACCAGCATTATGGTCCTCAGCAAGTGATAATCGCTGGTTTAACACCTCCCTCTCTCTAACAGAGGCAAATAATAGTCCACTTTCAATAATCGCTTTAGTGGAATTATCCCAACTTCGCTCTGAGTTTATGCTTGTCCCGCATAAATATTTTTCTTGGGCATTAATAGTTTTGCACAACAAAGGCCCAGTACCCTTTAAATGTCAATCGTTCTGGTCCAGGGAGCTCAGAGCTTGGTATCTGTTCTGTGTTAGTACCTCAAAAGCTGGCCAGTGGTTGGGGGTGAAAGGCCTATCTCTTTTAGTGGCAGCAGGTATCTTACTAAGATGATTATAAAAATAGCCCAATGGCCGCACCAGTACCTCGTTCTCATTCGGAGTTAGAGAGGCTGCTCTAAGCAAGCAGTTGCAATATGCTGTGGATATTTAAAATTAACGATGACACAATCACCCCTACAGGATTTATTTGAGTTGCCAATCCAATGTACCCTTCTAGTTGTTAAAATTTGGTCAGAGTAATTGGTTGGGAACCCACAGTGCCTATGCAACCACAAGACCGTTTTATATTTGAGCGAATCATGTGATTCCAGACGGGATTGATCCTGACTAACATCTAGAGGGGGAACGTTAGAAAGGACAACAACATAAGGTGCATAATCTGGCGGGAGATTAATAGAGCGACTTTTCTTGGGTGCTAATGCTCCAGGCATACTTACAGATGCCGCTGTTACCTTAGCGGTTTGGCTTTCCACTGGCGGGTCTAGTATATCTAATCTGTTTAGACTAGGTCCCCCAGCATGCGGTTTCGGGACAGTATAATTACGTGGTACACTCCTCTCTTTAGACCCAAGGCTGTCAATCTTACCAGTATGTGCATCTAATAGTCTGCCTAGTCTGGACACTTCAGCTGTAAGTAGGTCTATTTTGTCTGCCAGTGGTTTAACAATAGTTTCAAATTTTCCCTCTATAATACTAGCTAATAGATCCAATTGCTCGGTGTTAACATTAACAACATTGTTCTTATGTAAAGTCTCATTGTCGCAAGCAGTGTTCTTTGGTGTGTTTTCAACTCTTCTCTTGTTGTTGTTTCCCCCACGCTTGGTTTGTAGTTTTCTACAGGCCCTCATTGTTCTCAGGGCCGGAGATTGGCGTAGCGGGATATCATCAGAGACTTCAGGAAAATCCTGATTAGGGGCTGGCGTTACTGGTAATTCTGTTGGTATAACATCGGGATCATAGTTTACATCCACAGTTCCTTCTGTATCGACTGTGGGAGATGTAAGGGGTAAATCAGATTGACTTTCCCGGCCCAGCGACTTTCTCCGGTCATTATTAATCTTATTTACCACTTTGACTAGATAGTTATCCATAGTGAATTTATTTTTGGACATTTTAGTTGCCGCTAGTTGGTCCCAAGGACTATAGGTGTATAGAGTACGGATAGTTGGTGGTAAAAGATACTGTTTTTAATCAGCACAGGTACTCCAGAAGCGCACAAAGTACTACGTTAAAAATAATGTCATATAAAAAGTCTTTGTTGTAAAACATACTAATTAGTCGTTCACGACAGCCAAGATGGGTTGCCCAGCCCAGCCTCGTCCTGACCCGGACTCGCCTGGCGCTGTACGCGGGCCTCCCACGGGGCGGGAGGTGTTTCGCTGTTTAGTTGCGCCCCCGGGCGCTGACTGTGATGTCACCGGTGCGCCGGTGAACCCCGGGGCACCTGGGAAATGGAGCCTTTGGCGGGGAAATCCACGGTGTTTCAGCCATTTCCCTCCCAGCAGTCGGTCAGCAAAATGAAATATTTAGGCCGTTGCCCTCACGGCGCGGTCTCCACAAGCTGCAAACAGGCGTTAACTGGGCAAATCTAGTAACTTACATTCAATGGTACTGTTCACTGAAACAATTCACATTCTTCTCCATTATTCCTAGCTGTTTGTCCTAACAATTAAAAATTGTTATAATAGTTCACACAAATTTACACATATTTTGCCAAAGTGGGCTATTGCACAAAGACACCTTTCTCATCATGGTATATTTAAAACACTATTAAACGTTTTCTATCATAAAATTATTTTCTCTCATTGAATATATTTTTTATCCATGGGTCATTTACCTATTGTAACCCTTTATCAAGTGCTCAAACTAAAGTGCTTATTTAAAGTACGTAAACCTACTGCTTAAAGTATTTATACTACCCCTCCTGTTACCTTCAGTAATTCACACACTGCAGGATTGCTGAGAAGTCTTTGTGGCCCCACTTCCTTTTTTTACCACTCTGCAAACACACCTACTTGTGCACTATTAGTTGGGGGATGAAGTCCCCTCAGCTGCTGAGGGTCCTTGGAGGTGGACAAACTCTCCTATAGCCTCCAGTATCTCCCAGACAGCCGGAAGGCTAAGAGGTATTCAGCGGCAATTCCCCCTTTCTCCACTACTCTGCAAACGTATCACCTGGCCCACTGTTGTTTGGGGAATAAACTCCTCTTGGATGCCGAGGGACTTTGGGGAGCCAAGAAGCCGTCCTGGTACTTTCTGTAAGTCCTACACAGCAGGATTCCTGCGAGCTGCTCAGAGGCCTGCCTCCTTTCAACATCACTTTGCAAATGTCATTACTAGAAATTCACTAAAAAATCAAAGGTTGCATGGACATTATAGTTAGGAAATAGAATTTTAAAAACTGAAAAGTTAACAGAAAAAAGAAAGATTACAGGGAGGTTATAGTTAGGCTCAGGTTTAACTAGTACACAATCAGTGAAATTCAGCAGTTATAGTTAGCTGAGCTAAATGTAATTCCAGCCCCACAATGCACTGCTTATGATCTCAAATATTACATCATTCATGAAATGGTCAGTGACATCACTGATGGCATCTCAAATCACATCACTGATGACATCATCCACAAAATCACTAACGCACCCACTCCCACCCCATAGAACCTTTTATATATCTATTCCCACATAACCAATCACAAATTAATTCACAGACCCATACCAGTACTTACAAATCCACTCACTCATTCATAGAGCTACACACGCATCCACTCACTCACCCATACAGCCACTCATACACCCACCCACTCACGAATACAGCCACTGACATATACACTCATGCAGTCTTACAGTCACTCACAGAGTAAGTCACTCACTCATAGAGCTAATCACACACCTACTCATGCACTGATACAGTCAATAACACAGCCACTTACTCACCCATACAGTTACACACATACCCACTTACTCATACAGATACTAATTCATACTCACTCACTTATAAAGTCACTGACACAAACACACACCCATACAGCTACTCATATCCCCAATTACTCATGTGTACCTCCTTTCAATACCCAGTTGCTTACCCATATACCACTGACACATCCACTCACTCACACAGCCATTCACACACTCACTCACCTATACAGCTCCTCACACACACATTCACTAACCCATAAAGCCACTGATTCACCCACTCACTCATTCATACAGGCAGTCCTACAGCCCCTCACCCACCCACTCAGATATCCATACAGGTACTCAGACAGCCAATTAATCACCCATACAGCTACTCATACAAACATACATCCACTTAGACTCATACTGACAGACTGATACAAACATTCACACAACCAGTCACTCATCCATATATTCATTGAGGCACCTTATCACTCACTTATACAATCAGTCACACACCCACTGAATCATCCAAACAGGCACTCCTACACCCACTGATTCACCAATAAACCTTGGTATATGTATTTAACACTCATAAACTTTTTTAAAAACACTCACAGGCACTGGATGATCACATCACTAATGTAACTTGCGATGTCATGAATGATTTCACTGACCAAGTCATGAGTGATGTCATATGTGAGGTCATAAGTGGAGAAGTGTGGCTCACTGGTTAGAGGAGGCAGACCCTGAAGCAGAGGTGTGACCCGGGACCAGGGTTTATTTATTTATTAATAGTTTTCTATAGCGCAGACATGACCCATGGGTATCAGAGCGCTTAACATCATGAGGTATAGGTTACAGATAGATTGTACATATAGCGTTGAGCTTGAAATGAGCTTGAGATGAATGACTAACGTCCATGACAGTCTTCAGTTGTGCAAAACTTGATTATGGGAGGAATGTGCTCATAAAAAAGTTCTTAATTTCTTTCTTGAATGTTGTTGTGTTTCTAATTTTTCTAAGGTTTGCAGGAAGGGAGTTCCAAATCTTGGGAGCTACGCCTGAGAAAGTCCTTTCATATGTTTTTTTCTTCTTAAAGATAGGTGGTTTCAGGAGCAGATAATTGGCACTCCTAACAAGTCTGTTTCTTCCTGTGATTTCTATTTTGTGGGCGAGATATTTAGGTGTGTTATGGTGAATCGCTTTGTGGGTGATACATGCCATTTTCATCTGTACTCTGGCCTCGTACAGTAACCAGTTTAAGGCCTTCAGGTGAGGTTTGACGTGGTCGAATTTCCTCGATCCTGTAATAAGTCTTGCCGCAGCATTGAGACATGCTTTTAAGGGTGCAGTTGAAATTTTTGGTAGGCCAGCAAGTGTAGTACAACCATATTCGATCCTAGATATGACCAGCGATTGCACCGCCAATTTCAGGTCTGTCTCCGTTAAAAAAGATTTCATCTTTCTCAAATAGTTCAAATGGAAACGGGCATTTTTTGCCATAGAATTAATATGGGTTTTCATATCCAGGTTCTCGTCCAGTGTGATTCCGAGGGATTTCGCCGAGTCAACTAGAATTGGGATGCAATTTAATGCTGTAATCCTTTTGGACCATTCTTTGACTAAGGATTGATTTTTTTGTGGTGAGATGAGTAAGAATTCGGTTTTGTTAGCGTTGAGCTTGAGATGATTGTTGGTTAACCAATTTAGCGATGTTTTGAGGGCATCATTCATTGTAGTTATGTCTTCCAGGCTGACGATCTTGATGTAAAGTTGCGTGTCATCTGCATACATGTGATAGGATATTTTTGAATTCAGTAGAATTTCTGTGAGAGGTTCGATGTATAAGTTAAACAGAGAAGGAGATAATGTGGATCCTTGCGGTACTCCGAGTGTGTTTGGGCATGAAGGCGATAGTGTTTGGTTTACTAGGAATCTCTGTGTTCTGTTTTTTAGAAATGATTCAAACCATTTCAATACCGTGCCAGACATTCCCATCCTTTCTTGAAGTCAGTTCAGTAATTTTTCATGGTTTACTGTGTCAAATCCTGCTGACAAGCTAGGAGGATGAGTAGACACGATTGATTTCGATCAAGAGCTTGCAGTGCATCATCGACAATGTGAAGGATTGCTGTTTTCGTGCTATGATTAGCTCTGAATCCCGATTGGCAGTCATCAAGTAAAGAGTAATTGTCGATATGTTTACTCAGTTGATTCTGTACACATTTCTCTATGAGTTTTGCAAGAAAGGGGTGTTGGTTACTGGGCGGTAGTTGTTTGGATCTGTTGGGTCCGCTGTGGGTTTTTTAATGATCGGGACTACTTGTCCCGACCTAAGGCATTCTGGCATTCTGGCAGGCATCCCTGTCAGAGTGAGGCGTTTATAATGTCTGTCCATATTGGAATCATATTATGGCTGATTTCTTTCAGGCATTTCGATGGTATAGGGTCATTAAAATGGTTATTATGTTTGGTGGATGCAAGTGTTTTAGCAATTTCATTCTGGTCTAATAATTTGAAGGTGTTCCATTGTGCCTTGTTTTTGGTTGTCCTGTTCTCATAGTTTGGAACGGAAGGTGGTGTAGGCGTGATGTCTTTGATGTTATCCGCGGCGGTCTTAAGCTCTTCTTCCAACTTATTGGCTTTGTTAATGAAGAAGGTAGAAAATTCATCGCAACTTAGTTGTGTTTTAGTGACCTCTTGGACAGATTTTGCTAGTTTGTTGGATTGTTGTTTGATGATTTCGAATAGTTTACATGGTCTGTTTTTGGCGTTATCCAATTCAGTTCTGATAAATTCCTTTTTTGTGTTGATGATCTTCTTGTTATAATCATTTCTGATTTTTCTGAGAGTTTACAGTGCAGGGGAGGATGGGTGTTGTCTCCATTTTCTTTCTGCTGGTCTCAAGGTACGTCTTTCTTCATTCAGCATTCCATTGAACCAAGGATTTTTATTCCTTTCTGTAACTCTTTTTAATTTGAGTGGAATGGTGTCATTGACTATTTTTTCGTTACTCTGGTATTGTAATGGTTCGTTAGGTCGATCACATTTTTCAAGTTGTCAGGTGGGTTGAGGTCTCTCTTGCAACTTTCGGATCGCAGATCCATATTAGCGTCTCTGGTATCTCGGATCCATTTTTTCATTTTGGTAGTTTGATTCGTTTTTATTTTTTCCCGTGATTGTATTCGGAAGGTTATGGCATGGTGATCTGACCAGTCGCACTGTTCATTGGAGAGAATTGAGATGTCCTTGTTCTTCGAGATAATCCAATCCAGTGTAGCTCCTTTTGAGTGCGTTGGTTGAAGACATGCTTGGGATAGTTTCAGATCATATAAAAATTCTTTAAAGGCGTTGACCTGTTTGTCGTTGTTTTCGTTCCAACGAAGATTGAAGTCACCTAAAAATATATTATTGATGTCAGAGGTGGCGTTAGCAGTGATGATTTCCATCATTTGGTCAATGAAAATCATGTTGTTTCCAGGTGGATGATATAGGGCATGTAACTTGCAGATCTGTTTGTTTGCCGATCTTATGTTGAGCCCTAGGTATTCGCATGATTCGAGGGGGTCAGATTGAAATTGGCTAACTTCTAAATTTGACCTATGGATACAGGTAATACCTCCCCCTGTCCTTCTCTGCCTATCTAGTCCTAATATGTTGTATTGCGGTGGTACCAGAAGGTCCATGACTGGCGATGAGGATTCAGATAGCCAGGTTTCAGTCAGGATTGTTATGTCTATTTCTTGATTGATGATGATGTCAGCTATGTCCGAAGCATGTTTCGCCGCAGATCGACAGTTGAGCAGCAGTCTTTTTAGAGAATTCCCCGATCTGGTTGTGGTCATGTTTAACGGATCTGAGGATATTTGGATTTGTTGTAAATTGTTGAAGTTCAATTCCCTTACCTTCCAAGTGGATTTTCTGTTTATGTTTATCTCTACTCTTTTTATTTCTTGTGTTATCATGGGGTTTGATGATTCATATTCCTGGAGTAGTGATGTTATGTCTTCTTCCGTTAGATGGTTTTGGTTCCTAACTGGTCTGTTTTGTCGGTCTGTCAGTGGTAGAGATTTCTTATTATTTAACGCAATGGACGTATTGACTAAGTCTTTGATGAGTTCTACTTCATTCTGAGTCTTCTTAGAGATATCACATAGTTTTTCAATCCTTTTCATGGTGCTTTGTAAGTCTTCTGCTAGATTGCTGATTTGTGTTTGGGTTTCGCATATTTTTCTCATGACCTTGGGTGTCGTCGTGTGAATATTCTTCCGTAAGTTCCCAGTTTCATTGTTTCTGTTCCTGATTTTCCGTTTGGAGTCATGTGTCGTTAATTTCTTGCTCTTTCCCTTCAGTCGATTATTATCTCTCTCATTTATCTGGGTTAGCCAATTTATCATATTTTGTTGAACCGCTGCTATGTTTGTTGTTATATGTAACTTGTGTTCTCTCTGATTTATTCTCGCTTGATGATTTTTCTATCTCGTCTATGGCTCCCGATTGAGGGTCTTGTTCCCGTAGGTTATTTGATGGGATATTTGTTTGTACCGGTTCCTGTTGTTCTCTGGTTGGAGTAATAATTATAGTGTCGTTTTCGTCTTTGCTTAGGTTGTCTGGTGGCGTCTTCTGGTGTTGTATTTGTGTGGTTTGTTCCGGTTCCAGTTGGTCTCTAGTTGTTGCGTTACTTGTAGCGGGATTGTCTGGTGGGAGGAGGTTGTCTTCTGAGCTGCCCTGGTGAAAGGGTGTGTTTGAGTTCTCTACATTTCTTTTTAGGGTGGAGAAGATGTAGTCGAATTTTTCCAGATCTTTGTTAGAGTCTTGGATCATCACTATACCATTCATAAAGATAGTTATGCAAATGTCCGCTCTGAGTGTAGCCGATGCTGTGGTCATGAATTTCGTTCCATGAGGGATGTTGGTAGAGGTTTTAATATTTAGCAGGTTTGTGATGGTATTTCGCCATTTAGCCCTTCTTCTAGTGAAGAAAATCATATCTTTTAAAATGATCCCTTTATCCATACAGAATGAAGTGTCAGCGATCAGTGTTTCAGGGTTTCTCCTCATGACGTTATGTTTAAATTTTTGGGCTGCATTTTTGGAGAGATATGAAGGGTATTGTATGTTGTAAACATTTATGCCTATTCGTTCCAGATAATTGTCTTCCATCTTGTGATATGTATTGGCGTTGTAGGCAAGGAATTTCTTCATCCAAGTGGTATTGTAAATATCTTGTGTTAATTACCGGCTAATAATTATCACGGTAATATTAAGTATTATAACAATAGGATTAAATAGCTGTATCCCGTATTATAACAATTATGCTTATCTTAGTAATTGTGCTTACTTGATATATTCTTGTTATCGATTACTCCTCTCAGAAGTTTCTTCTGTATTCCATTAGAGTATGCTATCTTCATAACAAATTAGATCAATGAAGTTCAATTAGATCTTTAAAGATGTCCACCGTTTTAGTTGTTTTACTATGGGCTGAGTACTTTCTCTCTTTTTACTCTTTTAATTTAGTCCTCTTTCTCTTTTCATCCTCTGTTTGGGATCTGGAGTTGGCTCCTTTCTCTCTGTCCATTACATTTTTTAAATTCATAAGTCCTCTTTCTACTGCCTCTGAAGTGGTGCCATTTTGATTTACTCTCTTTTTGTGCAGTGCAGTAAGAGCTACATATCCTTCTCTTAGCAGTATATGGGTAAGTTGTCCTAAGCGGCTGCCATTTTAGAGTCAGGCACGCCGCTTTGGGAGTTTCCTACAGTTTCACTTTCTGCTCTTTCATAGTAATTTATTTCAATCCCCGCTAGTATTCCGTTCAGGGTTGCAGGGTCCCTTTAAATACTTTCCAGTGCAAAAACCGCTCTGCCTGCGATCCCGTCTCTTATCCCGGTCGCTTGCTGCTATGCATCACAGCGCTGTTCCCTCCTCGTTCCTCTTCTTACCGCGTTGGGCGCGCCTCTTCACTCAGGCTGCGTTCTTCATCCCGGTCCTTGGGCAGAGTCGAGGACACCCCGGCAATATCACAGATGGCATCCAGGAGCCGCTAATCAATTTCCATCAGGCGCTACACAGCCATGTACGCGGTGAGCACCGTGGCGATCCGCTCCTTTATGTCCGGTGATATCAGGCGACATCTGCTGTCCCCGTCGGTGTGCGGCGATCTACGGGGTCAGGAGGGGTCGTCCCGTCGTGTCCTCGGGCACCCTCAACAGCCTTAGATGGTGGCCGTCCCGATGTCCAGTGAGGGTCAGTCTTCCAGGCAACCTTCCAGGGTAGGTCGAGGTATCTATGTAATAACCTCTAGAACTGCTGTCTCTGCGTGCTCGGGGGGGGGGTTAAATTAGGGATTTAAACTTTAAAAAGTTATCCCGAACCCTAGGAGCTCTCGAAGTGAGCTCCTACGCTGCGGCCATCTTGCCAGCCATACTTAGCTGGCTAAGTATGGCTAAGGTTCAATTCCTGACGCAGCAGGGTCTTGAGCCCAAATGTACACGGACTCGATAATTCTCGCTTCGGTGCCTACTTGAATCACGGGTTCACACTCTGCAACTCTGCACAATAGCTTGCTTAATCTCCACTACGGCCCCCCGTGGCGGGATGCCTGGCTTTCACCTTGGGGATGCCCAGTACGGGTTATCTCACAGGGAAAAAGCCAGGACGGGTTCCCAAAGCAAGCGCCTTGAGACCTTGCGGTGATAAGGCGCTATATAAGAACCATTGACATTGACATTGACATAAGCAGTGCATTGCGGGGCACGAGTTATAGTTAACTCAGCCAACTATAACTGGTTCACTGGTTTTGTACAAGTGATACCTTAGCCTAACTATAATGCCCCTGTAACCTTTGGCTTTTTCAGGGTGTATATATATATATATATATATATATATATATATATATATATATATATATATATATATATATATATATATATATATATAAAAAAAGAAATATATATATAACTATATATTCACTGGAAAAAAACATAGGTTTTAGGGAAAGTTATAGTTAGTTGGACATTTCACTCGTATAAAACCAGGGAAATTCCCCCGTTATAGTTAATTCAGCTAACTATAACTCACGCCCCCGCAATGCGTTGCTGATGACGTCACATATAACACCACTCATGACATGGTCAGTGACATCACTGATGACATCTCAAATGACATCACTGATGACATCATCCAGTGACAGTGTGTTCTGTAAAGTTTAAATATGTTTAATATATATAGGGAAAGGCGTATTGAAGAATAAGTGGGTGTATAAGTGTCTGAATGGATGAGTTTATAGGTGCGTGACTGACTATGAGTGTTTAAACATATCTTACTGAATGCATAGGTTAGTGAGTAAACTGTGTGAATGTCTGTATCCGTCTGTCTGTTGGTGTGTAAGCGGCTGCGTAGGTTTGTGAATAGCTACATGAGTGTCTATATGGGTTATTGATTGGTTGTCTGAGTATCTTTATGGGTGCCTCAGTGTTTGTGTGGGTGGGGTGAATGTGACTCTGTGCATAGATGTGTGACTGGGTGATTCACTGGGTGCATGGTTTCAAGAGTGCATCTGTTATGGACTGTATGGGTGGGTGAGTGTGTGTATGGGTGTGTTAGTGAGTGAATGTATATCTCAGTGGTACATGTGTGAGTAACTACATATGAGAAAGGCAGTATATGTGTGTGTTGGGATATATAAATGGCTATAAGTGACAGTGTGTGATTGTGGGAGTGGCTGTATGAATGAGTGTGTGTTTGTATCAATGATTGTATAAGAGTAAGAATGTGCTAGTATTTGTATGAGTAATTTCGCTGGCGTGTGTATATCTTAATAGGTGAGTAAATGGCAGTGTGATTATTTATTTGCATGACTGACTAGGTGTGTGAGTACCTCTATGGATGAGTGGTGGTGTGTGAGTATCTATATAGGTGCATGAGTGCATATGATAGTCCTGTACTGAGTGACCATAAGTATGGGTGACTGTACAGGTGAGTGAGTGGTTGTGGGGTAAACCTAAGAATCAGTGAGTGGTTATGTAGTTATTGGGTTGGAGTGTCTATGGTTTTGAGAATGGCAGTCTGTAATTTCGAGTGGGTGTATCAAAGGTTATATTAGTTTGTGAGAAGATGCATCAAATTATCACATGGATGATGTCATCAGTGATGTCATCAGTGATGTCATTTGAGATGTCATGAGTGATGTCACTGACTATGTCATGAGTGATGTAATATGTGACGTCATCAGCAGTGCATTGCGGGGGTGCGAGTTATAGTTAGCTAAACTAACTATAACGGGGTTTTGTACGAGTGAAATGTCCAACTAACTGTAACTTTCCCTAAAACCTATGGTTTTTTCAGTGAATTTCTAAGGTTTTTTGAAATGCTAATTTCTAACTATAACATGCCTGAAACCTATGGTTTTTTAAGTGAATTTCAAAGGTTTCTTAAATGCTATTTTCTAACTATGCCTACAGAGACAGGACACGTGAATAAAGAAGAAAAATGGACGGAGGGAAGCAAAAGAAATGCAGAAAGAAGCAACAGAAGTCCACAAAGACAAAGAAAAGTTCAGGAAAAGCAAGACATCTGCAGAAAGAACCAACAGAGGAGCAGAAAGAGGCCTTGTTGAAAAATCATCCTGGCCCACAACTTTTTCAGAGGGGCACTGGTGGTAACTGACTCTGACTAAGCATGCCTAGAGCTAGTGCTATGCTAAAAGACACTTAGAATGCACTGAAAACGCCTACATACACTAGGGAACACTATGGGTTGTGGTACCCCTGTGATTAGCATGACCTCCTCTGTAAGGCCCTAGTACATAATAGGGCAGGGGGATACATGTCACTCAAGCCCGCCCCCTTCCTTCACCACTGTGCAAACGCGCCCCTTGGCACGTTTTAAGTTGGGGGATAAAGTCCCCTTGAATCCTGAGGGTCCCTGGGGTCCAACAAGCCCACCAGGTACCTCCAGTAAGCGCCACAGAGCTGTGTTGCATAGAAGTGTTAAAAGGGGCGTGGCCTGGACCACCTCTCTGCAACGCAGCCCTGTTGCGCTTTCTGGAGGTACCTGATGGGCTAGACAGCCCACAGAGACCCTCAGGTTTGAAGGGGAATTCATTTACCTACTAAAAACGAGCCACAGGGTGTGTTTGCACACATGTCACCTCATGTCCCGCCCCCTCCGTTCCCCACTGTGCAAACGGGCCCCGGGGCGCGTTTCAAGTTGGGGGATAAAGTCACCTTGAATCCTGAGGGTCCAACTAGCCCACCAGGTTCCTCCAGTAAATGCCACAGAGCTGCATTGCAGAGCGGTGTAAAAAGGGGCGTGGCCTGGACCACCTCTCTGCAGTGCAGCCCTGTGGTGCCTACTGGAGGTACCTGGTGGGCTAGTTGGCCCCCAGGGGCTCTCAGGATTGAAGGGGAATTAATTCCCCAACTTAAAATGCACCACAGGGCGTGTTTGCACATATGTCACCTCAGGCCCGCCCCTCCCTTCACCACTGTGCAAACGTGCCCCGTGGTTTGTTTTAACTTGGAGGATTAAGTCCCCTTGAATCCTGAGGGTCCCTGGAGTCCAACTAGCACACCAGGTACCTCCAGCAAGCGCCACAGAGATGCGTTGCAGAGAGGTGTAAAATGGGGCGTGGCCTGGACCACCTCTCTGCAAAGCAGGCCTGTGGCGCTTACTGGAGGTACCTGGTGGGCTAGTTGGCCCCCAGGGGCCCTCGGGATTGAAAGGGAATTAATTCCCCAACTTAAAACGCACCACAGGGCGTGTTTGCACATATGTCACCTCAGGACCCGCCCCCTCCCTTCACCACTGTGCAAACGTGCCCAGTGGCGCGTTTTAAGTTGTGGGATTACGTCCCTTTGAATCTTGAGGGTCCCTGGAGTCCAACTAGCCCACCAGGTACCTTTAGTAAGCGCCACAGAGCTGCGTTGCAGAGGGTGTAAAAAGGGGCATGACCTGGACCACTTCTCTGCAATGCAGCCCTGTGGCGCCTATTGGAGGTACCTGGTGGGCTAGTTGGCCCACAGGGACCCCCAGTATTGAAGGGGAATTAAATCCCCCTACTTAAAACGCGCCACAGGGTGCGTTTGCAGAGTGTTGCTGGGAGGGGGTGGGGCCTCCGGCACGATCCCAATTTTTTTTAAATAATTTCTTTTTTTTGGAAGAGGGCTGTGTGGCTCCCCCTTCTTTTTACTTTTTATGGGCCCTGGAGATCCCATCCCCCAGGACCTGACCCCCATTAAAAAAAATATATATATATTTTAACGGGAAGGGGGCCGTGTGGGACCCCTTCCCGTGGCCAATTCCGGGCCCTAGAGACCCCATTTTTTTTATTATTATGGAGGGTGCTGCGTGGCCCCCCTCCTCAGGCCTTTTATTGACCCGGGGACCCCATCCCCCGGGCCGGCCTTTGCGTGATTTAAAAAAAATAATAATAATATTAGGGATGGGGGGGCCCACTTCTGGCCCGGGGTCCCCATCTCCGGGGCCTGGCCACTTCTTTGGGGACCGTGAGGGGAGCCCCAATGCCCCCACGGTCCCTGCGGGCTCCCTACCTCCTTTGGGAGCTGGCATTGCTTTTCCACAAAGGGAGCTGCTAACATGCAGCCACCCATGTGGAAAAGCAACCTGGTTTGAATTTTGGAAGAGAGAGCAGGTTTCCTGCTCTCTCTTCCAAAATCCAAACCACAGTTTGCTATGGCGGGGCGGGAGCAGTGAGGCTCCCGCCCTGCCATAGCAAGCTTTTTGTGTCCTGGGGGTGGGCACCACAGGGCACTGCAGGAGCTGGCCCTGGGGGGTGGCAGTCCCCATCGCCATCTCAGGCTCCTGGAGGGGGGCTTGAAGACAACGAAGAGTGGGAGGTCGCACTTCGTTTTTAAAAATTTTCTCAGGCGGAATTGCGCACCCAACGTGAATTCGGCTGATTTGTTTTTTTAAAAAAAATGCTTTTTTGGTCCCTGGGTGTCCTTGTGGGACCCCCTGAGCAGGTGTTTCTACCCTGCCCCCTTTTCTTGTTTTTCGCATTTCTTTTTATCTTATCTTGTGCCTTGGTTACCGAGGCACAAGATGACTGCCAACACTTCCTGCTTTTGAGTGTTGACAGATAATTGGAATAAAGCTCGTGATCAGCAGGGTGGGCGGACTGACCGTGCCTCTAAATATCGAAACTTTTATTGTTTGATTTTCTCAGCAACTGCTGAACGAATTTACACCATTTAAAAAAAGGTCTCTTTCTGAACCAAAGCCTATCTTTTTGCCAAATTTGGTGTAATTCCGTTCAGCAGTTTCGACTGTAACCGTGTCTAAAGTTTCCTATGGGAAATTGATTTCCCGACCTCTATTTTTTAATGTCAAATTTGGTGTAATTTCGTTCAGCAGTTCGGGCTGTAGCCGTGTCTAAAATTTCCTATGGGAATTAACATGGAAAAAACACATTTTGGGACCCCTCTTTTTCCTCTACCCCGACTTGCCGAATCTCCCTGAACCTTTTAAGATAGGAGCAGACCGGAGCGGGCAATAAGTTTTGAAAATTTCGTGAAGATTCGTCAACTGGCGCCATAGTCATGGGAAAAAAAAAGCTTTTTGAATAGAAACAAGGTCCTAACTATAACTATTATCTCACACAATAGAGGGGAGAGGGTCAAACCACTACTCTTCCACCCCGAACCACCTAAGTCACTATATTACACACGTAGAGGTGTGGTGAGGGACCAACAAACACATAAATAGTGAATTTTACGGATACTGACAAACTCATGTGTTTGAGAAAACTGCCCTCACTCACACACAGATGTGTGTGACATGCTTCATCATAGGGCCTGCTACAATGCCCAGGCATAGCCACGTACAGGGCGGAGAATAGGGAGGGGAAAGGTATAACATAAAGAAATGACAGACACTGAAACGTGACAAACAATATACTAACCAAGACACGTTCCTACTCGCCTGGGTACAATAAAAAATGAAAAGACAAGGTACAGTCACAAATGGTAGTTTAAAACTGACTCAAGGATGCCAAATATCCCTTTATTAGTAGGCTCCAAGGCCAGGATTAAAATTTAATAATGGATGGTGGTGTTAAGGAAGGACTATTAGGAACCTATAACACCCCTCCTCAAATGCTGGAGTCAACATGTTTCGACCTGAGTGTGCCCCCAATTAGTAGGTCACTTTGGTCTTCATCAGGACGTCTTTTCTGTCCCAGTCCCAGATGCAAAACTCCTTACCTCGATGCATAGTCAAGGAGATAATGTTAGATCAAATTGATCCAGTTCGTGTAGAGGAAATTCCGACCACACGGAATACGTAAACTGTAAAGAAATAAACAAGCAACATTCCAAGAGGAGTAATCCGAACATATGAACCCCTTATAGACACTATTGAAGCCTATTCCCCTTAAGTTTATAATACTGCTAATGTATTAGAAGTCCAATTCCTTTATCCCCACATCTGACTACTAAATAGCAGAGACTCCTAACAACCGGACAAACACATCCCATACTTCGACGGAACCTCCAAACCTGAGTTTTTCCATCGTATACTGGAACGTCGCAGGCCTAACCACAAAAATAACATCCTCTACGTGGCTTGACACAGCAAACCGACACCAAATTCTGTGCCTGCAAGAAACTTGGTGCACAACCCCACTACATTTAGTGGGCTATAAAACTATTTTCACCCAAGCAGTACCTGGAAACATGGGCAGACCAAAGGGGGGCCTTACGACCTTCATAGCCAACACCCTCCCCCTTAGAACGAAACTATTAAAGGAGTCACCCACCTTCCAAATCATACTAATCACGCAGACAGCGGTACCTAATGGAAATCATCATATACTGATAAACTACTATAATAATTCAGGTACATTGGAATGCTGCTCGTACCTAGACGAAATAGCCGTATTCTTAACTTCTTTTCAAAGAGATAATAACAAATCCCGAATCTATTTCATCTGGGGTGGTGACTTCAACCTTACACTGTGCCCGAAGCACAAAAGCGGCAATTGTGGGCTTCATAATGAACTTGGGAATCCCATACCCCACTTTGTGCATATGCCATGTGGTAGCAAGTTAAATGAAATCCTTTTCACATTAGACCTAGACTTCGTCAATGAACTAGTCAATCCGCAGCAGGAGTATCTACCCACTTTCCATGGGCGAGGTTGTTCTACAACTATTGACTACATCATAGGCTCAAACTCTTATAAAGGTCAATTAACTAACTACGAAGTTGGGCCAAACCCAATAAGCGACCACTATCCACTCAGTGTGGTAATTCACTTGGAACAACCAGGAGTATGCCCCGCAAAATTTAGCTCCCTTGATCAACAATCGATGTCCATGAATAAACGGAACGGATACTCAGTAAAATGGGTAAAGATTGATCCGGAAGAGATGTCCCAGAGGATTCTCGAAAAAACTCACCACTGGTTAGCTAAATGCATGACCCTGGAGACATCACCAGAAACAATTGTCACCTCCTTCCAAAACATTCAGGAAGTAATAAAGGACGAGCTATTTGTCAACACAAAAAACAAGCCCAGACTTCCCATTACGAGATGGTTTGACACTGCCTGCCGGAAGGCACTAACATCCCTCAAAGAAGCTCTATGCAAGCGACCGAGAGACCCTCAAAATATCTCGCAGTTGAGGAAAACCTATAACTCGACCCGGAAAAATCGTAAAAAGCAGATCAAGCAAGAACTTTGGCAGCGCCTACACGACAGTGCCTATAGGAAAGATAGCACTGCATTTTGGCAGACAGTAAGGTCACCCTTCTTAGCTAATAGCAGCGACCCTGACCATCTTGACGTGGCAATAACTGAGGAAGATTGGGTCTCCCATTTCACAAAAATCTTTGGAACACCAATAGATGCTGCACCAAATAACCAGTTACAAGATCCTGAACCGGTGAAGAACAATATTTACCCGATTGACCTACGGTTCACTCTCAACGAAATCATAAAGGCAATCAAGGCCTCAAAAGCTGGAAAGGCCCCTGGCCCCGATGGGGTCCCAATGTATCTGTTCTTGCATGATGTTGACTACTGGTCAAAAATAATCACACGGGTCATGTCGGCAGTAGTATCCTCTGGTCTCTTTCATTCATGGTCAACCTCCACACTACTACCCATTTTCAAAAAAGGTGACCGTAACGACCCTGCTTGCTATAGACCAATCTCCCTTCTGGACTCCACGGGCAAGATTGCAGGTCGACTACTCCTGGACCGATTACTATCTTGGGCCCGGGAGAATAACATCATAACTGACCTGCAATATGGTTTCCAGAAGGGGCTCGGGACCGTGGAACAGGCACTTAACCTTGTCCTCCTGGTAGGAAAATATGCCCGCGCAAAAGGAGGTAACATCTTCCTTGTCTATGTAGATCTAAGCGCGGCTTTTGACTGTGTCCAGCATGCAAAGCTCTGGCAAATACTAGCTGCCCTGGGAGTAGACCCCCCGATACTAGCCTTTCTAAGGGAACTCTACAGTAACGCAGAAGGCCGAGTACGATTCGGCACCAGTGGTGAATTGTCACGTTCCTTCCGAATAACGAAAGGAGTCAGGCAGGGTTGTGTACTGGCTCCCTTCCTGTTCAACCTCTACACAAACGGGCTCGAACAGGCGATGCTGGAAGGGAGCCAGGACCTGCCTCAGATAAATCACCGCCCAATTCCTACCCTCCTGTACGCCGATGACTCTGTAATTTTAGCACGGACCCTAAACCAACTTCAACGGCAGCTCAATAAATACGTATCATTCATGGACTCACTTGGCCTTAAAGTTAACATCAAAAAAACGTTCACAATGAATACTGGCCCCAGAATAAAAGCTTCAAAGCCCATATTGATTGACAATAACAGTCTCGAAAGAACTCCGGTGTATCCATATCTGGGCATTCTGGTGGACGACGAAATGAACTGGCATAAGGCAGTGGAAGCCAGAAACCTACATTTCCGTCATGCAACCTCTACACTAATTACTTTTTCAAGGAAACTAGGCAAACCAGCCCCTCCTGAACTGTTAGCTATATATTACGCAAAATGGCACAGTGTGGCTACCTACGGAGCTGGAATCTGGGGATATGGACGTATTGACCAGCTTCAGGTTACTGAAAACGCCTTCATTAAATACATTTTAGCCCTTCCCCAAAGCTCGCCGACATTAGCTGCGCACCGGGAGCTCGGTATGGAGGTTATCATCGACACCATTCGTTGCCAGCCCATCTTATTGTGGCAACGAATATGGTGCAATACCGAAAGTCATCTAACTCGCTCCCTTATCACGGACTGCCTCGGCGTAACAAATTGGCGGAAAATCCCGTGGCTTAACTACATATATAACTTCTTCAAAGACCTGGACTGCGAGCAATATTTTCATGAACCGCCCTCAGTCGAAGACGTTTCAAGGAAACAACTAAAGCAAAAATGTATGGGCCATCTGAGAGAACTCCGAAATCAGGCAGAGATTACTAAAGCGCAAAACGGAAAAATCTGTTTAGTGCAGTCAGGAAAAGCTATCCAGTCCTATTTGACATATTTTTTAACGAATCATGAAAAGTTTCTACTTACTAGACTACGTTTTGACCTTTTTTATCGTCTGGTAGCATTCCCAGAAATGAAGAACTGGTCCCGTAATCTGCCGAGATGTCCCTGTGATGGAGTCGCTTTACAATCAACGATTCATGTCGTCCTCTTTTGCAAATATTACAAGCTAGCAAGGAAAACATGGATTATTCCCATACTCCGATCAAGTGGACTCAGACATTCATATCCAGCACTCTACTATTTACAATCCCCGAAATCCCCCTATGAAGCCAAACGTATAGCAACTTTTCTCAAAGCAGTAGTATCAATACGTCGTAATCTTTTCAGTTAAATGAATTTCTTTTTTAATCTGTAAAAACATTTCAATGATTTAAAAGTTTTATTGTATAGTGATTTATTCATTCTGTGACCTTATTACTTTCTCTTTTTGTATTAAATGTACTTTTTATGATTTGCAACTCGTCAAATCGAATAAAAGAAATTGAACTGAACTGAACGGACTACTAAATAGTTAGTCATTTACATTCATGTTCAATAATTTCGAACTTAAATAAAGTGTAGAGGTGTATCATAAAATTCAATAGAAGATGTTCAATGCAGAGTTGAGGTTGGTTTTAAGAGAGTTTATACTAATATCTAATACTCTATTTGTGCACTAGATCAAAATCCCACAAAACTACACACTCCTGTGGTTGAGTGTAATTGAGCCCCTGATGTTAATTTAGGCATATTTACTCACCGAGTTTATTAGCAAATAAAACTCGAAATGGCATAGTTGGGGTGGAGTTCCAAAGAGCATAACCTATGTTTACAGGGCACAAAACAAGACTATGGTCAATGTAACTTTGCTTGAAAACATTATCCGTGATGTTTAGTGCTTTACATAAGTACTGGCTTCCCCGTGTTTGCCAAGGATTTGTACAAACCGGGACCTCGTTACTTTACATTCCAATTAGCGATATTCCTCCCGTATATCACAATATTAAAGTGTAAGAGTGACATAAACCAAAAGGCTCCATCGTATGGTCTGCTCAGGGGGATATCCCAGGCATTCACATTGTTTAACTTAAATCCCACTGCTTCGTTAATTGCCAGTCAAAGTTTAATATTATGCCCCCAAAATTAGGTTAGCCGTAATATTTCCCGTGGTCATGCAAACATGCTATCTACATTGAAGCTGTTAATTTAACCCGGGGTACATTCGTCAGGAGTATTATAGTCTACCCTCCATAACGATCTAATGTAAGCCATATGTGCCCAATGCCCTTCTTACTGCTCTGCGGTAATGCTCCGTCACCTTCGGTGCCCCAGGAATAGATGCCGCGAAGGTAGCCGAGTATCGGGGCATTCTCCATTATATCCTGCTTGTGAGGTTGAACAATTAGCCCATCCCCTCGCGTCTCGAACGTGGTGACGTCAGAGTGTGCACGTATTCTCCTACAGTGTAAATTGTGGGAAATGTAGTCCCACCCCACCTTCCAGCACTCGTAGCGATCTCTGCTAACTGATGCACAACCATGGGTAGAACAATACCCCAATCCCCTCGCATCTAGAGCATAGTGACGTCAGAGCGCATACGTGATCGCCTACGGTGTATTTCATGGGAAATGTAGTCCCGCCCGACCTTCCATTACTCGTAGCGATATCTGTAAACTGATGCACAACCATGGGTGGTCATAGATTTATGATGGAATTAAAGTAATCGTTAGTTCTACCCCATATAGCTTGCGTTTATAATGTGTATATGAATCCAGTTGAAAGTAATTGATACAAAAATGCGGCTAGGGGGCAATCATATCAAATGACAAGTCCATATCCCTGGGTCCCCTGTTTCAGAGAAAAACTTCCATTATACTTTAATGGTAGCCTGACTCTTGCATCATTTATAGAGATGCTATTTAAAAATCTCTGAGCGAGATAGGAGCTTCACTATGTGGAGATATGGATTATTCCTGATCTAGCACCCTTCCTAATGATCAAATAATCCCACGTGTACAGTACTGCACTCAATAATTCTTCCTGGACTGGAACGGGGGTTAGATATAGGATAGGGAGAACTAAGTGTTAGGTCACAATAAAGATATTTCAAGTCCCACCACAGTTGTTACATGTTTCGTCAGAGACTAAATAAATGTTGTTGTTTTGGGACATCAATCAATCAGTCAGACATGTGATTTACATCCCATATCACGGATGGGCAGATCAGAACATGAAAGGTTTCTACTGTACATAGATCATCTGCTCAGCGCATGCCATGGTATATCGTTGTTGAGTCCATTCAAGTGGCTTTTGAGTCGGAAGACTCATTTTTGTTCACGCATAAATAATGCCCTTTCAGATGGATGAGATCCTAAAGATGGTTTCTCAATGATTGTCCATCTAAGGTCGTCGGAGGTGTGGCCTGCTTCACAAAAGTGGGATGTGAGCCTCGTATTAGATGTGCCACATATAATCGTGCTCCGATGTTCGGTGATGCGGGTCTTCACTTATCTGTTCGTCATTCCCACGTATTGTTTCGCGCATGGGCATGTAATTAAATAAATCACTCCTTGTGAATTACAATTTGTGTGTCCTCTTTGTTCCCAGGGAGTGGGTAGTCCCAGGTTAATACTTTTAGTGTCAGAGGTGAGGTGAAAAACACTACACCCCCCACACTTGAAGTGGCCCATCACAGGTGGAAGGCCTGTGATAGTAGATATTTGTCCTTGTCTATGTAGGATTCTAGGTTTAGTATGGATCAAGAGGTCTTTCAAATTATGACTGCGCCGAAATGAGAAAAGAGGTTTTTCCATAACCAAGTTCCCTGAGTTTAGAATCCTATAGTTTTTCAAAACTGTCCTTCTGATTTGTTGGAGGACGTACTAAATGTCGAAACAAACACTGTTTTTTTCACTTCTGCTCTCGTAGATTTGGACAACAGGGATTCTCTGTTCGTGTTCAATGCCCTTTTCTTAGCCCTCTTAATTATCCTCGAAGGATAGCCCCTTTCCCTCAATTTACTGGATAGGAGGGATGCTTCTTCCGCAAAGTCATTACGTTCAGAACAGTTTCGTCTTATGTGGAAGAATTGTCCCACCGGTAGGTTCTCCCGTAGTGATCTTGGATGGAAGCTGTTAAATGCCAGCAGGGCATTTTTGTCGGTGGGTTTGTGGTACACTTTGGTGTGCATAGTGCCACCCTGGGGTTCAATAACCAGATCCAGGAATGGGAGGCTAGTTTTAGTAATGGTAGAGGTAAAGTGTAGTAGGGGGTTTATATTGTTCAGCTATAATAGGAATGCATCCACCGAGTCTTTATCCCCTCTCCTGATGACAAGGACATCGTCAATATAACAACGCCACAGTCTCAGGTGCAATCTCCATGGGCAAGCGTCGTCATAGATGACTGTCTGTTCAAATGCCCCCACATATAGAACCGCCAGGCTCGGCGCAAAGGCGCTGCCCGTGGAGGTGCCATGAATCTGAAGGTATACTGTACCCGCATACTCAAAGAAGTTTTTGGTGAGGGCAATTTCCACAAGATGTAAAATGAAGGCCCTAGGTGTCTGGTATTGCCAATCTTCCTGGAATAGGATGTCCTCTAGGGGTATATTTGTATATAAGGCCTCGATGTCGAGGCCTATGAGGTATTCCATCTCCGGGTCGAATGGCATGTTCTTAACATGATTGAGGATATCCAGGGTGTCCCTAAGGTATGCAGGGAGCTTTTGGACCAACGGTTTTAGAAAGAAATCACAAAACTGTGACAGTGGTTCCAGTAGAGACCCCATTCCGGAGACGATGGTCCTACTGGCGACCGCCAGTAGGTTTTATATATATATATATATATATATATATATATTTCTTTTTTTCTTACACACGAACACTTTTCTGGTTCACAGATGAAAGGCACACACGAAGTTTTGTCAAAGCAGGATGCTTTATTTGGTGCTTATCCTCTCCCCCCCTTCATCGACAGACAGACGCGTTTCGCCTCGCGGCTTTTTCAATGTCGTTTTGTAAGCGTAAAGTTCAACCATTTAAACTCTTCACACATCATAGTTTGTTATAGACATAGAAGATGGACTTTCCATCATCCTTGTTACTATACTTTACTAAAGCGACCATCTTACAGTGTGGTTAACATGGTTCACAACAATAAAATATTTCATTATAAAGTGCATGTGCGAGAAATTATATTATAAAAAAAATAATAATAATGAAATATTATCGGGTGCCATCTTGATTGCCACAACGATTTATCCAGTCTTCATCCATCTAGGGACTGTATAATTACACCACTACAGTGTACCCGGCTGGGTTAACTGTGAGTGTAATTATTTTTATCACATATGGTGTTGTACTCCCACCCTAATATCAGTTTTGCCAACGAAAATCAGAAGTCCCATACACCGCTTCAGTCCTGACGAGACCCACTATACTATTTGGGTCGAAACATCGTCAACGCCCCTAAAAAACGAACCCTGCAAACAGTGGCTATGATTCATGATAGTCACTGAGACATATATTTTTGTCATTTTTTATTAAATAACTGGTCGTTTTTCTATTTTTCCTTGTATAATAATCCTTTTAGAAACCCTTGATAATTCACTTTATAATTGTTACTTTATTTGGTTTTTTGGTTCTTTTAAATACACTTTGGGTCACTTCTGCACATTTTGTATCTAAAACGCTATATGTGTATAAATGCAACTTTGATTGAAAACATTCAAATCATGGTTTAAAAAACAAAAAATGAAAAATGAAACATAAATGATGATGCAACATCTTACTGTGTAGAGTTCTTTTTCGCTTTTGGACATCCTTCTAAATACCCTTCCTATATGTTATTGATTAACGGTTATTATATTTATTAATCATAAAACTAATGTGCCACAAGAACCATTGTTTTTGATATATTGTGAACCCATCCAAGGCATATTTACTCCAAGCTATTCTGGGCTGGTTGCCAGCTGAGACAAGCGACACATGATTAAGGGAGTCTAATTCTGTTAAAAAACGTTTCAATGAGAGGGATGGGAATATTTTGAAATAGGTAGAGTACCTTAGGGAGGACAACCACCTTCATAAGTGCTATCAGCCATGCGACCATCAGGGGTAGTTTAATCTATTCCTCCACTTTCTCCGTAATATCTGATATGGTTTACCCATAGTTTTCTCGTAGAATTGTATCTATTTCCCAGTGGTACTGTATACCAAAGTATTGAATCAGAGCCTGCTGCAATTACGAGAGGATACTGTAGTCGTGGCGCCTCAGTGGCACTGGTTAACGGCATTAGGACAGATTTGGTCCAATTTATAGTGAGTCCAGAACATTTCCTAAATGGAATTATTTATTTTAATAAGGGCTTCAGGTTAGATGAAGGGTTTTTGATTTTCAAGAATATGTTGTCTACATATAGGCAAAGGAGTACTATGCGATGTCCAAATTGAATATGTCTGTGGTGATGGCATTCCCTGAGTATACATGCCATTGGTTCTAGTGCCAGAGCAAAAAGTATCAGGGAAAGTGGGCACCCCTGTCTAGTGCCTCTTTGGATTGCTACAGAATCTGAAAGTTGGTTGTTGACCTATATTCTAGTCTTATTGGCAGTATATAGGAGGGAGATCCATTTCAGCAGTGACTTGACTAGTCACATTCGTTCCAAGACCTTGAGTTAATATGGCAATTTGATGGAATAGAAGGCCTTGGACGTGTGTAAGAATGCTGCTGCAACCTCTGGATGGGGGTTTATTTGATGGGTGATAGCAAACAGGGTTCACAAATTATCTGCAGTTGAACGTCCTGATATAAATCCCGATTGGCCTGGGTGGACCATTGCTGGAAGTATTGGAAGCAACCTGTTTGCTATCATTTTGGTTGGCAGATTGTTGTCCCTATTTATTAGTTAGAAGGGTTATTAGAAATCACAGTATTGTGGTGCTTTGCCTGGTTTGAGTATGGGATTACTGTGGCTTCTCGAATCGTTAGTGGAAGAATCTCTAACTACATGCCTCAGCATAAACTTCCAGTAAGAAGGATGCTAATTCTGCATGTATTCTTTGTCAAATTCAGCCTGGAGGCCATTCCTGCAGGGCACTGCGCATTCCCTAGTGATTTTGTCCCTGCTCTCACCGCTTGTAGGGTAATAAGAGCACAGAGGGGTTCTCACTGTGTGGTCTCCAGCCAAGCTAGGGTGGCTCTATCTAGGTAGGTGGTCACTTCCATGCCAGTAACATTGGACTGCGTCATGTAGAGATTAGCACAGAATTCAGCAAAGGCATTCAGAATATCTATTTGATTGTGCACCATTGTACCATTGTGCCATTTTGATTTTCGACTTGGATAATGTTGGAGGTGGATAGAATAGCCATGCCAGGGTGCTTCACAGCCTCTCTCCCCTCTCCATGTTTTCTAGCTGCATAGTATTTTCTATTAATTTATAACACTTATAGAGCGCACTAGCACCTTAAAGGTATCCTGGCCTGAAGGCTTTTACATAGATAAGAAGCAAACTGCTATTGAGCGAGTTGAATCTGTGAACATAGAATTACATGGGAAAGACCCAGGTTTCTAAGGCTTTTCTGAATAGCAGATCTTAAGGCATCTGGAGGATTATTACAAAGCTAAGTCGTTCTGATCATGAACCCCCTCTCTTTTTTTCCTGATCTTTGCAACGCAAATGAAGTTTGCAGTAGCTGAGCCAAGGCATCTACCTGGAATGTATATTTTCATTCTTAGCAGGGTCCATGAAATCTAATTTCTCATTCGGCAGCTTTCCTAAATTCTAGGTGTTTCAAGTTAAGTTCCCTCAGCCCGCTCTCAGTGCAGTCTGCCAGGCTTACGCTTTTTAGTGCAACAATCTCTTGCTCAAGTTTATCAAGATCCCCTCTAAGTGATTTGAGGGAACCTCAACTTTTAGAGATGCATTCCCCCTGAATAACCATCCTAAATGCCTCCCAGAGGGTAGCACAGGCTGAAACCAATACTTTGTTATCTGTTAACTTTGCAGTAATAGCCTGTTGAATTGAGTCTAGGAGTTCTTCTGGGCTCAATCTCTGTTGTTGGGGGAAGGCTATGCATTCTGAAATGTTGAGATGCATGTGGACTGGTGAGTGATTCAAAAAGGTTCTAGAGTGATATTTCACAGTGTCAACCCATCCTACTGTATACCTATGCGCCGATCCAGTAAACTGGTCGGGAAAGGAGGTAGGTGCCCAAGAGTGATTGAAGTATTCTCTTGTTTGTGAATGACGAGTGCAATATATATCTACCAAATCTAACCGTTTCTTAGTGATCTTCAATTCCTGTCTGGGTTGTTTGTTATGCAGAGGGTACACATGTATACAGTCTAGGGTTAGTTCTGCATTAAAATCGCCCACCCAGAGTACACTGCGTAGGTTGAGTTTCTGAAGAAAGGTTGCAATCATCGAGAAGAAGGTGAGGTCGTCAGGGATGTATGACGTTACAACGCATACTTTTACAACGCCTTCCTTTACAACGCAATTTTTACAACGCAGGATCCATTACAACAAATGTTTTTACAACGCAAGTTTTTACATCGCAGATGCCTTTACAACGCATGCCATTACAACGTAAGTATTGGTAAGTATATAATATTTTTAAAAATGTAATTAATTAAAATTAATATATAATTTTTATTTTTATTTATTTTTCTTTTTTTTATAATTATATATATATTTTTAATTTAATAATTTAGGTGTTTTAAAATAACGGATGTAATAGTAGGGTAAGTGCTGGATAGTGTAGGGGTAAAAATTACTATTCTAACTCCATGGGGGTGTAATAGTAGGGTAAGTGCTGGATAGTGTAGGGGTAAAAAATACTATTCTAACTCCAGGGGGGTGTAATAGTAGGGTAAGTGCTGGATAGTGTAGGGGTAAAAATTACTATTCTATCTCCAGGGGGGTGTAATAGTAGGGTAAGTGCTGGATAGTGTAGGGGTAAAAATTACTATTCTAACTCCAGGGGGGTGTAATAGTAGGGTAAGTGCTGGATAGTGTAGGGGTAAAAAATACTATTCTAGCTCCAGGGGGGTGAAATAGTAGGGTAAGTGCTGGATAGTGTAGGGGTAAAAATTACTATTCTAACTCCAGGGGGGTGAAATAGTAGGGTAAGTGCTGGATAGTGTAGGGGTAAAAATTACTATTCTAACTCCAGGGGGGTGAAATAGTAGGGTAAGTGCTGGATAGTGTAGGGGTAAAAATTACTATTCTAACTCCAGGGGGGTGAAATAGTAGGGTAAGTGCTGGATAGTGTGGGGGTAAAAATTACTATTCTAACTCCAGGGGGGTGTAATAGTAGGGTAAGTGCTGGATAGTGTGGGGGTAAAAATTACTTATATATATTTTTTTTACTTAATATTAAAATTACTTAAATTAATTAATTTAATTTATTTAAAGTACTTTTTATTAATAATATTTTCTATTTTTTTTCTATTTAATTAATTTAAATAAAATATTTTTAATTAAATAAATGTTTTAATAAAATGATATACTTACGTTGTAATGGCATGCGTTGTAATAGCATCTGCGATGTAATGTCATGCGTTGTAAAAGCATTCGTTGTAAAGGATCCTGCGTTGTAATAGTTGCGCTGTAAAAGTAGTCCGTTGTAATAGTTGCGTTGTAACGGTTGTTTACCAGGTCGTCATGATTAGGACCACAAATAATCAAGAGCGTGACATGTGTGCCTCTTAGGACTCCTTGTATAAGTGCGACCCTGCCATTGAAAAAGTGCGACCCTGCCTTGGGTATCTGTCTCCTGGTGTAGAAGGTGAAAGGGTACTCCTTATTTAGTCAGTGTTGCTACCCTCCCTATGGTAAGTTGAGTGTGATCAGCAATGATCAGTTCACTCCAGGATCGAGTGAGCCAGCTGAGTTTATTTGGTGGGGAATGGGTCTCCTGTATAAGAGCAATGTCCATTGTATGCCAGGATGTATCGTGATTTTTGGTGCTCATTAACTCCTGGTATGTTCCAGGTAAGCAGGTTCAGTCTGTATTGAGACTGGATGTCTTTATGTGGTGGTGCAGTATGCGTGTTTATGTATTCGTCCTGTACTTTTGCCATGTTCATATGTAGGCATGTGATACCACGAAAACTGATAAATTACACTCATGTTTAGCCACTTTAACTATTCCCCTCCATCCCCCACCCACATCGAGCCTTAACTCCTTGATGACTTAACCCTAAGGAACTCATAAACATAACAACAAATGTTAATCTGTTTGTAGTACTAATGTGAGTACCTGTAGTGTCCTTACCTTGTGGGGAGCAGAGTAGCATAGTATACAAGTTGTTTTACTGGGCACCAATCTGATACATAACTCAGATAGTCTCTGTGCCTCTGGGACTGAACCATTGTCCATTGCCCCAGGATGTCTAAGAACAAGAAGTTAGATGGCTCTCCCTTGGGTGTCAGTGAGCGCTTCTTGCGATGGCTTGTTTGATGTAGTCAGAGGTATCATTCGGCTTAGCAAAGGTTCATGCCTCTTCATTATGTGATAATTGGAGTTGAGCTGGATACATCATGGCATATTGTACACCATGGTCTCACAGTTTTTGTTAGACCAGCATGAATTTCCTCCATCACTCCTGCACCTCCATTGTAAAATTCAGGAAAATCAAGATCATGGATCCCACATATTGTACTTGGGCTTTGTCTTTAGCAAGGCAATATACAGTGTCTTTGGGTCCGGTGTAGGTGGCCCATTACCGGTCGGTAAACCCGAAATTCGGTAAATTTCAGGCTTACCGACCGGTATTGAGCCATTTCTGATGTAGGGGATGATTCGGTAAATACCAATTCGGTAAATACCGAATCGTACTGATTCGGTATTGCTTACCGATTTTTTATCTACATAGCATTTACCGATTCTAAAATACCGAATCGGTAAAATTCAGTATTTTAGAATCGGTAAATTTTTATTGCCTACATCTAGCCCTAAGTCTCTAATTTAGTAGTTTACCAATGATAGGTCGAGAGCAGTTATGGTATGGGTACCAGGGCTCTGTGGGATCTTTCAATCATAAGTACCATAGTTAAGCTTTCCTTACCAAATATGTACAGTAGCATTGATTTGACATAGTCTTCGACTCGCTTCATAATTGTGGATTCTCGAATGGCCGCAATTCTCACATTATTCCTACATGATTGAGTTTCAAGGTCTTTGTTTTTGGCTCGTATTTTTACTAACTCCAAGATTACGTCACTGGGTGGTTTACACTGTTGACTGGCATCATCTTCTATATCTTATATGTGCTGTTCCGCTGCATCAATGCGTACATTTTGCCTACCTAGGCGTTTCTTCATGGCATCAAGGCGGCTGTTCTAAATGTCTAGTTTGGTTTCTATCGTTAACAATCTACCTCTCATCTCAAGAAGCAGGCCCTTCTTGTCATTGTCATCCTGCCTCTGTACAGCTGCTGACTTCTGGGCATCTGCTTGAGAAGTTCATAAAATGTGAGTGTGGATTGCCTTCCATCTGATTTCCCATTGTGGAGCTGGAGGGACAATATCCGGTGTCCCATGACTATCAGGCTAGACACCACGCTCATGGTGGGTAGTCCTGCCGGTCTGGAGAGCAGTGCGCGTCAACACAACATTCAGGCAGGTGAGGCAGCTCGGTCCTGTGGGACAAAGTAGGTGCTTGACTCTCCAACCGGTAGTTGCCCCATCGGCACAAGGCTTGAAGCAGCCCATGGTGTCTACTCAAGGAGTGTTCTATCCCTGGGCACATGGCTGATGATCTGCAATCACCAGGCTCTGGCCATCCGAATCATCCTTCCTTCGGGTCTGGGCATGGTATGTGGCTTGTCTGTAGAAAATGACAATGTATATGTACATAAGCGGCGTTCATTTGTGTTCACCACAGCCACTGTTGAAAGTAAAGCGAAAATCACGAAGCAGTGGCCACGCCATCTTGTCCCTTTTAGGCCCCATCACGAACGTAGGTGGCAGCCATTTTGTGTGTCATGACCTCTCTGCCCACTGCCAATAGCCTGCGCGTCTCTCCCCCTCACTCCCCAGCCTCGCAAGCATTCCCCCGCGCCCCGACTGCCCCCGCTCTCTCATGCACGGGTTATAAGACCTCTCCTTCTGCGCGACTCTGCCCCTGGGAATCACACCCCGCGCCTGACCAACACCTCCCTTCCTTTCACGAATACCTCTCCTTTGATGACCCCTTCCTCCCTGCCCGATTGTCCAGCCTCATCCCAGGCCATCACCTAGCCCGGCAGATGCAGTTTATTGCCCCCTACAGTAGGACCTCGCCTCACATCAAAGGAGCGGTGGTTAATCAATACCCTCACACCTCCAGATCCGACCGATCACCCACTTTCCCGTTCCCAGCGGAATGTCCAGCTGCGCGACAACCACCACATGCTGAGATTGGGGTGGGAACTCTACTGTAGATGTGTGTGGGAACGGGCTTGGACCGGGAATTCCGGGGATGCATTTCCGTGCTTCAAAGTGTCTTTATTGCAATAAGGAATGTTTGTGCTTCATAAATCTGTGTATAAAAGACGGAGCCTCAGAGAAACTTGTTAGAGCACCTCTTGAAGACATTGTGCGCGTGTCCGAAATGACAGGCTCTCCTCATGAGAAATAAAAATCTGTTCTTGCACTCCCGCTTCCAGCGCCCGTCTCTTTATTTGGTAACTAAGAGGCGTCTTGTGCCAGCAGCCTGGGCATCGGTTGTAATTTGGGCTGTTTTTCCACAATTGGCGTCCCAACGCGGGCCCATCAGCGACATAAGGTCCGGTAAGAGAGGTCCAGACGATGGGGTGAACATTTGAACGATTGGAGTATACCTGCCTTGAGAGGGCCCTCGTCCGGCTGCCGATTGAATGAACTTCACCGATTCCGAACGGACCTCTCTCAAGCGACCTACTGTCCTGACTGGGATCCCACAGGAATGCTGCGGTAAAAACATGGAGTAAGAGAACGATCGGGCGCTGGAAAGGGAAGGCGAAGAACTGTCCACACGGTCCGGTCCGGGTAAGGTTAAGTAGGACGTCTTCACGTCTGATAATCGGCATTTAAATACTGGTATTGTTCATTGATTGGTTCAGGTAGCCTTGGTTGCTACTTGAAGTATTGGTTCTCTTTGAGACATTCTCTGTTTGCAAACAGCGACGAATAGGAACGTTCCTCTCTCTTTGCAAATAGTGAAGGATAGGTAATGCGGACTTTTGTCCCCCGTTGTAATCCGTCATGCCTATTTTTCTCCCCACTGATTGATTGATTGCTCTGTTGCTCTTTGAGACATTCGCTGTCTACAAACGGGGAAGAATAGGAATATTCTGTCTCCCTTTGCAGATAGTGAAGGGTAGGTAATGCAGACTTTTGTCCCCATTGTAATCCGTCATGCCTATCTTTCTCCCCACTGATTGTTTGTTATCGATTTTTATCGATTATCGCTCTTGAGATATTCCCTGTCTACAAACAGAGAAGAATAGGAATATTCTGTCTCCCTTTGCAGATAGCGAAGGATAGGTATTGCGGACTTTTGTCTCCCGTTGTAATCCATCATGCCTATTTTTCTCCCCACTGATTGATTGATTGCTCTGTTGCTCTTTGAGATATTCGCTGTCTACAAACGGGGAAGAATAGGAATATTCTGTCTCCCTTTGCAGATAGTGAAGGGTAGGTAATGCAGACTTTTGTCCCCATTGTAATCCGTCATGCCTATCTTTCTCCCCACTGATTGTTTGTTATCGATTTTTATCGATTATCGCTCTTGAGATATTCCCTGTCTACAAACAGAGAAGAATAGGAATATTCTGTCTCCCTTTGCAGATAGCGAAGGATAGGTAATGCGGACTTTTGTCCCCCGTTGTAATCCGTCATGCCTGTTTTTCTCCCCACTGATTGATTGATTGTCTGGACATTTATTGTTCAAGGAATAGTTCTTTTGAGGTATTCTCTGTTTGCAAATAACGTGGAATAGAAATATTCTGTCTAGTCTTTGCAAGTAGTGAAGGGTAGGTAATGCGGACCTTTGTCCCCCGTTGTAATCTGTCATGCCTATCTACTCCCCACTGATTGGTAAACTAGTTCCACCCGGACCACTTATTAGAGGTAGATCATCTGGCTCAACCGGAGGGCGCCCCTAATAAAAAGGACATACGTAAAATACGAAGTAATCACCGTATCCTGTTAACAGAAACTTTAGCATGAAACGCACTAGAAAAGGAAGGAAAAAGAAATCGAGCAAAATCAGTAGGCCACTGATGAGTTTTTTTGACTTCGCTAGAAATAAGAAACGTTAGAAATAGCCCGCAATAAGAAACATGAGAGTGGTGAGAGAAGCCAAGCTTGACTTCACGGCAGCCACGAGGTAGCTAGGCTCCACCGCCCCTCACTGCTCCAAACTTGTCTGCCCCACCGCCCGCCACGCCCAATAACGGTAACATAATATAGATACAAGTCAGCAGATGCCTACCCCCATTCTGGAAGCTCCCGAAGTGCAACAGGTCCACGGTTACGCCCATCCGGAAGACGAGGCCTCGACACGTGCAGGGCGGGGCCCGGCTGGCCGCCATCGGCCGGAGAGGTCGTGGGGTGGATGGCCCGGAATGTACTGGTCTTCCCATCCTCTTCTTCTGGCACCTTGCAGGCCACGGGGGGGATGTCTTGCTTATGCCCCCGACCCCCCCTCTCTCATCGCCTGGTCCGGCCATCACGAATGTCAGCGGCCGGAGAGGTCGTGGGGGGATGGCCCGAAATGTACTGGTCTTTCCATTCTCCTCTTCTGGCGCCTTGCAGGCCACGGGGAGGGGATGTCTTGCTTATGCCTCCGACCCCCCCTCTCTCATCGCCTGGTCCGGCCATCACGAAAGTCAGCGCCGGGAGACGGCGTGGGGTGCACTGGGAGGGAGAGGCGGCGCGGACGAGCCTCTCCCACCTCCCCAGGTGGAGGTCCCTCAGCTGCACCCCCAACGCTCCACTCACCCGACAAGGGTTCGTCCACTGTTGCGGTGCAACACCACGCCCGACAGGCTGGAGTCCGTCTGCCCTTACGATCCAGCGACTGCCGGTTGCCGCGGAACTCATAACATGGCGGTCGACTCTGCAAGATTGGGCCTGGCGTGCAAAGATGGCCTGGTCGCTTGTCAGCTAGAAAATAAGTCCCCGTCCAGAAGCGTTCTCCCCAGCTTTGAAGATTCTACGAGAACCGCGGGGGCCCCCGACTCCCGCGGGCCCCCCCCCAATGGGGAATGACTGCCATGATTACCCGCGGAACGACCAAGACGTAGCCGCGAGACGTTGGCGCTCTCATGCTGGCGCCAGCCTCAGTTTGAATGACCAAAATCCTGCAGACTACCAATTTGATCAGTTCCGGTGGAACACCAGTATGACCCGGTAGGAAAGATTGTTGCCTCCCTCCCCCCTTTGACTGATGGTTCTTATCGGCGGCCCCTTCTGTTGCCCTTTAACGAAACTTTTGGACTGCCGAAAGAGGCTCTGGTCCAACCACGAGTTGGTGGAGACATTTTGACTATGCTTGGACCTGCCTGACCGCACCCAAAATGGCGCCGATGCAAATGAAACTCGCAACTCCCTGTTGTGTTCCGGTTGCTCAGCCGTGATATCATGAGATATGTATGCAGTTTTTTTTTAAGCGCATGGCGGGAGGGGATGGGTACTGATTGAACATTCGGACAATGAATTGATATTAAGTTCTGACGCGTCATTGATTACCGTATTATTGAAAGTTCGAATTTTCGACACTTATGGTACTTGCCCACAATGAATTTTCGATATGATTTTATTGCACTTGTCGCACCTTTATGAAATCAACGGTCACCGACTCCGTTACGTTTTCCTCAAATAAATATCCCTCATGTACAGTTCCAGTCTGCACCGTGGCCGGCCCACGTGGTTGTAGGCCCGTATTTGTGCGCCAACATTTTCAAATAAAGGTTTTTTGAAAAGCAAACATAGTTGTAGCGCTTAGATTGGTACGTTTCGAATAAATGGCCACTGTTTCCGATATAAGTAAAATACAGGTGAAATGAAGCAACTCGATTACTTAAAGGTTAAAAAGCAAAGTACACAGAAATATCGCAAATGTGAATGGTCCAGGTTTGTTGTGTGTGTGTTTTTTTTAAAAATATTTTTGTGCAACGTAAAGCGATCGATAAAGGTCCCGATATTTAGCCTTTACTTTATGTGCCACATGTATCAGGGAAGTTGTTTCAGATGCCCCTAAGCCACTCCGAAGGAATGCCACCTAGCCCCTCTAGTTTCCGTGCCTGATGAACAAAAACGACCCTGTACCACTGTAGACCATCCCTCCTCCTCGAAGGAGAGCACGAGTTCACCCCACTTTACACTGACTGCCCTTTGTTTTTGACCCTTCCCTACACACGATCCATAATACCACCCTTTGGCGATCTATGCAATATACAGTCCATCAATGATTATCTCTCCCGCACTACCGGTCCCTCTGGGCTTAAAACGCCGAGATGAAAGGGACTGCATCCCGCGGAGATAGGTCGAGTATGTGGTAAGTAAAAGCATTTTCGGGTTTATGCGCGCTGATGTGTTTTAAAACGCTGCCCCCACCCCTTCTTTTTCCCTTCTTTTCTGCAGGTCACATCGGAACGTCGACTAAAGTATGGAGAAGACCTAAGCAACACGCCATGGTTCCGCACGGAAAAATTGTATATTGTCTATGGGGACTGCCCCTGAGAACGTGACGAATTTGTGTGATATGAATGCACGTGTGGATGCCCTGATGTGTATAGCTCGACTGAATACACGTTGCACCCGTTTGGATTGATAAGAGAAATGTTTTATGTATGACTTAAGTGATGATCGAACGGCCGATGGAATGGGGAAAAGGGGTCTGAACACGGTGCCTATACACGACGAACAAACAAAGATATAGCACTCCCTAAACTTAGAAACGACTGTCTCTCTCTCTCTCTCTGAACCCAGCGACTGGGAGGGTGGCCTGAAGCAGAAACTTGACGGGTTATTGCAGTATGACAAAATATGACTCCAACCGGCACCCAAATAATGCAACCAAGAATGACGTGCACCCATGAGTAAATTCATACGATAACTAAATAGGGAAAGGTTCAGGAATATTCCGGGGTGAGGTTTACCCGAGTACACTCCTCCTGGAAGACTAGGAATATTGTCAATGTTTAAGATTTACCACCTCCTTCTTGCACCCTCATAGACATGAAACTCAAAGCTGCCCCATTGTTCTCCCGACTGACACCCTCCGTTGCCTCAGCCTGGATACCCATTCGCTAAAAATGATTCGAAGATCCCACCGTGAGTATTAGCCCGACCAGGTTAGTTCCCGAACAATTGACAAAGGTGTAAGTATTTGCAACCGAGGCCACCAGCAAAGGCAGCCAGATGAATTAAGTAGGATACTAAGGATGCGCAGCATGCAGGAAGAAATCTTTTTGGCCAAGTACTGTTCTATGTTTTGTCTTGGATTTTTGTATACAATACATGTACTATTCCCTCCCTGCCTGAATTCATGTGTACGTAATGTATGGATCTACGTCGTCCCTCAGCCTGTGTTTCTATATAACTTGACCCCTGTTGTTCTGTGTTGTGTGCGCCCTAAATGGCCTATTATTGTACATGTTTCTCTCTCTCTTTCTCTCTCTCCATGTCGTACGTGTACCGAATAGTTCATTTAAAATGCGGACGACTCTCTCTCTCTGAGAGTCCCCCTGTTCCCTCTTCCTTTGTGTGGTAACGCTGTGCCCCGCCGGCACAAGCTTAATTGGTTTTTGAACACAAAGGTGTTCGGCAAAATTGACAGCAACTAAAACAATTGTAATTTGCCATATTACTACCTCTCCTTTCTGTAAAATGATGGAACTTGAATTGGCTAAGAAGGAAAGGACAGGTAAGACGACTGATGTCCCCTAATATGGCCTTTTTATAAGGGGACTATATGTCAGTGGCCTTCTGTTCTCAGTCCGTTAGAAACACAATACCCAATGCCCAGATTGCCCCACCTCTCTGCACCCAAGTACGGATGTCCAAAGCGTCCTCGTTTCTCCCGATTGACCCCAGCTCCATATCCCGAAGTATAACTGACGACCCTGATTAACCGTTGCTCCCCGAGAAAAGAATGTTTAGCCTTTGTTCCTCTCTCATGATGATAGAAGACTGCCAGTGCTTGGGTTAGAAAGACGAGTCTCTACCGTAGGATCCGATTTCGACTTTGATGGAATACGCAGTTGATAAGAGTCTGACTTCTCTCCATATACGTCATGAATGAACGCCAAATAGACTTAGTACAAACTCAGTAGAAATGACCGCATACATACTCCATAGTGATAACTTCTGACTGTGACCGATGAACGTATCCCCAACTACTTAAGATTGGGGGCGGAATAGAAATGTATAAATGTCTTCTCCTGCCAGTTCTCTAAAGCTTGTTTTGGACCCATTCAAAGATACACAATCACCGGAGGAGAGGGGCCGGACGTGACGCACAGCCTAGCCACAGATCATGAAGCACATGTGACCTCGACCAAAGGTGGAGCCGCAGAGCAACGAGACGCGGGACGAGGCACCACTCTCAAACACGGGAAATGAAAGGATGGAGGGCTGCTTTGAAGCCCTCTGCTTGCTGACCCACGCGTGCCAGAAGTCCCCGCCCCTTTTAGCCCGATTGATGGGCCTGCCTGCTCGTTATCCTTTGCTCCCTTGGTTTGTCTCAAAGATCTGATCCCACTCCGCCCTCTCCTCTTCCCTCGATTATCCGACAACCCCCCCTTTTTTTTCACATGGATTTTGACTCAGAGAAGAAGAACAGCATTTAGGTAGAATAGGGTTTGCCACGGAAGGAGAAAGAAATGCAGGTGCCCAGCATGAGGCACCCTTGAAAAGATTAGTTAGAAAACAGGACTGTGGTCTAACAGCAGCGGACAGATCGCACCCTGCAACGTGTAAGGATTGATCCGAGCTGGACCTATAGCTCCACCGCCGGTGCTCAACAGCACCAACGGAAGAAGAAGAACTACTAGAGCCTACCAGTGATGGCTCGCTGCTAAAAAGACACTGTGGTGAAGACCCCCCCTTTTTCAAACTTTCTACCCCCCCCCCTGACTACTTGCTTGTATTGAACTGAATTCCTCCCTCAACCACTTTGTATTGCTTTCAAAATGTTTCATCGGTCACTTTTAACTGTACATTGATACCGCCGGAGAGAGAGTCAGAACATGGTTTCATAATGTGCCGGAACATTTCCTTGATTGACTCCGACTGAGTTGTATACCGATCTCTAGACTCGTATATATATATCGACAAATGTAAATTCATATGTATTGCACCTCGTCTATCGCATCGACTGCACATGGTTATATGCAATCCGCCAGTATTGACAAACGCTATTTCATTGACCACACATGGCTATATGTACACCCCGTCAGTTATGATAAACACGGAAATGAACTAACTTATGTTAAAAAGCGGCGACTGTGGAAAATGACAATGTATATGTACATATGCGGCGTTCATTTGTGTTCACCACAGCCACTGTTGAAAGTAAAGCGAAAATCACGATGCAGTGGCCACGCCATCTTGTCCCTTTTAGGCCCCATCACGAACGTAGGTGGCAGCCATTTTGTGTGTCATGACCTCTCTGCCCACTGCCAATAGCCTGCGCGTCTCTCCCCCTCACTCCCCAGCCTCGCAAGCATTCTCCCGCGCCCCGACTGCCCCCGCTCTCTCATGCACGGGTCATAAGACCTCTCCTTCTGCGCGACTCTGCCCCTGGGAATCACACCCCGCGCCTGACCAACACCTCCCTTCCTTTCACGAATACCTCTCCTTTGATGACCCCTTCCTCTGCCCGATTGTCCAGCCTCATCCCAGGCCATCACCTAGCCCGGCAGATGCAGTTTATTGCCCCCTACAGTAGGACCTCGCCTCACATCAAAGGAGCGGTGGTTAATCAATACCCTCACACCTCCAGATCCGACCGATCACCCACTTTCCCGTTCCCAGCAGAATGTCCAGCTACGCGACAACCACCACATGCTGAGATTGGGGTGGGAACTCTACTGTAGATGTGTGTGGGAACGGGCTTGGACCGGGAATTCCGGGGATGCCTTTCCGTACTTCAAAGTGTCTTTATTGCAATAAGGAATGTTTGTGCATCATAAATCTGTGTATAAAAGACGGAGCCTCAGAGAAACTTGTTAGAGCACCTCTTGAAGACATTGTGCGTGTGTCCGAAATGACAGGCTCTCCTCATGAGAAATAAAAATCTGTTCTTGCACTCCCGCTTCCAGCGCCCGTCTCTTTATTTGGTAACTGTTCAAGATATGAACTAAGAGGCGTCTTGTGCCAGCAGCCTGGGCATCGGTTGTAATTTGGGCTGTTTTTCCACATGTCCACCCAGCTTAAGAAACATCAATTCCTGCACTGGAGTTATTAAAATTCAAGTACAGTGCTGTGGGTTGCCGATGTTTAATATTGATGGAGGTATTTGATGGATATTAAGCTTCGACCTTGGAGCGTAATTTCTGGTGGCCATCTTGTATGGTGCTCTCTAACACCTCCCTGATGCAATATTCACTCCCCATATTCTGATTCACTCATATGAACTGACCATTACATGATTCACCTAAAGATTGCCATTTCATTGTCATTGATGGCTACAATTGCTGCAAACCGCAAGATATGAGTTAAATCTTAGAAGAACCACGACCTACCTACCTTCTGCTATGAACTAACCACGTTCTTACCTTACAACCCAAAAAAATTGTTCTTTAGCTATAACTCGTACTTATATGCATCCTGAACAACCTTTCCCAATCCAGACAGCCCGAACTACTTGATGCAGGTTGGTTGACACTTGAATTAAATATAAAAATTTCCATAAGCAACTAAAAGAATCCTGGAGAGATAGTGCAAGACAATGTATAAAGGCAGCAACAAAAGGCAAAAAGACACATTCCTACATCATTTTAGAAGTGCAGACGCAGGGATCTTTGTATCTCAGTCTTCGAGTGTAACTATTAAATAGCCCAATCACAGGTTGTATGGAACTTTGTTTGTCGACAAGGAGAAATTAACAAGAGCAATCATCTACATCAAACCTTCTTTCTTAATATGATTACTGTACGCTTTTTAGTAGTCGATAAAGAGAAAGTATTTGAGTTAAAGGGTTTTACTCGCAACACAATAAGGTTTATATTATTATTCAGTAAATATTAATCTTTTAGTTCCTCATCATTACAAGTTCAAATAATTCATTAATCAAACTTTCCAAATAAGGTCAAATGCAATATTAGTAAATATTATAGTCAAAATAGAGATAATACAATATGCGTGTTCCATAAAGGAAGTTCCTTAATCTGGCCAGATGTTTGGACAATTATATGTGCCTTTACAGACACAGAGCTACAGAAAGGGCTCAAAAGAAATCTCCCATGAAGAGAGATTATATCCCAAGATTCCCAGAAAGAGGGACTCCCAAGTGCCGCTGCTACTCTAGGAACACACGTCGGTAGGCTAGCTTTTTTTTTGTTTTTAACCGTTACCATACAGAAATCCAAGAGTCACCATTTGCCATCAGGCTTATACACAGTATCTGTAAAGCAGTGCAGACTGGACATATTGCTGCTACCACTCCAGAAACCCTGCAAAGCAGAGGTCTAATCATCTGAGCCAGCTCTATCATTGCTTAACAAAACAGTATCTAGTGCTGTCAACGTGTCTACCAGGTCCCTACATGTAATTGCATGATCCACTGTTGTATCATCCCTTCTGCATAGCTTCATGTGGATCTCTTCCTCTAGCATCCATTCCTCTACATCTCTGTGCTAATGTAGTATCTGTGGGGCGCGCTGACCCATCCATGTAATGGCCACCCTGCGCCTGGCCAAAACCAGTGTGAGCTGCAAGAATTTGTAAGCCATCTTACAGCCTTTGAGCCTACTTATATTCCCTATAAACAGAACTGTGGCTTGAGGGCAGCCTGCAGCATGCGGGTGCATGTGCGTTTGTCCCCTACCCAGACCCAGAAGTCCTGTACTCTTTCACATCCCAAGGCCAAATGAAGGAAGTCAGCCCCATGGGACCCACAGCGAGGGCACTCGTCCGAGAGGCCTTAAGTTATCCGGTGTAATGTCAGGAGCCTCAGGTAGGTACGATGTAAAAAAACTGTAATGAATCAACTTCAATTGAGCATTACTTGAGACAGTCCTCGTAGGGCGCAAATGTTAGCCCAATCAATCTCCCCCATGGTTTCCTCCAGGAATTCTCTATGGTGTACAAGTAACTCTCAAGGAGCACCATCTTGGACATCACTATTCTGCCCATTAGTGATAGTGGCAGTGTGTTCCAAAAGGCAACCAGTGCTCGCAATGAGTCCATCGCCCTCCGCACATTATGACGCAACTGCTTGGCTCCCGGAGTGCGCGACCCAAATTCCCAAGTAGCGAGAGTGATCCAGCTTCCAACAGAAGCCCATGTCAGGCAGGTGCTCCACCGGAGTCACCACCAATGTAGCAAGAGGAAATAGCAGGGATTTATTGCGATTCATCTGCAGCCCAGACAGGGCCCCAAAGTCATCCAATAGAGGCTTAGTTAGGCTAACTTAAGTCAGTTCATTATGTTACTTCTCTTATATGCAATTAATGCTTATGTATGTCTACTTACTACAAATTTGCATACGTATACATTATTTTCCATAAAATTGTGCACTCTTTGGTTAAATGCATTTTCGTTTACAAATGAGGAATCCACTGATTTAGAATGCACTTGCTCCTGAAATTAACTTCACAAAATGATTTCCAAATAGAGAAACCCAGAATGCAGTGACTCCAAAAACAGTGACTCTTAACCACTATATGGCCGTCTAGCAGATCACTTCATCTCAAAAGCCAAAGATGTTGAAAAATATCTTGACAAAAAATCCAAATATATTCATTTGATCAATCCAACCTAGGTTTTCACTAGTTAAATCATACAATGAATGAGGATCCTGTCCTTCAACTGCATGTCTTTTGATGATTTTACTAAATTTAGCAAGGCTTGTGGCTCAGCAGGATCACCAGCAGAACAATGTCAGGTAAGAATTTCAATGCGCCTTGTTGATAATAGCTCAGCAGCCTCACAGCCAAAGCTCACATCATCCCAATTCTTGGTGTCTGTACTATTCCAACATGAACCCTGCTCCTCTTATATCTAATCTGTTCTAAACAAAATAAAGGCAAAGAGCAAGCTGACCAAACACCAATGAGTCATTTTTATACAAACTCGTGAATATAGTTGTGTTGCAACCGCAGCTTCTCAGCTGCCTGGGAACCTGAGAACTGTGGTTCTGGGGTTCCCAGGTCTCAGGAAATGCTGCATTAAGCCCGCAGCTGCAGCTTGCACGTTTTATTCACCTAGGTACTGCCTTCTCTCTTGCTCCTAGGCTCCAAGCTGCTGTTCCTTTTTCCTCCCACTCCAAAAAGAGGCAATTACCTGCACTAGGGATAGCAGCTGTATTTTAAAGCGGTTCCTCAGGTTTTCGTTCCTATTTCTTTCTCTTTCCCATTGTGGCTGTTTCTTTCTTGATTCCTTTCTGGTATTTACAATCCTTTGTGTTTCCTATCATGTGATATTTGATGTCACTTCCTTTTTCTGCTCTTGTGCTACATAAAGGCTTCAGTCTGGTTGGAAGGTGCCGTGTTCCTTTGCTTGTTTTCTCACTCCCTCCACTTGCTGATCCTGACTCCTGAAGAATTCCAATGCTGGATTCTGGACTCCTGGTTTTCTTCAACCCTGTGAAGTCTTCATCCAGCAAGAAAGTTTCTACGCCTTTGGCTTTTTCCTACTGAGTATGTGTCAGCTTTCCAAGGGCATTTGCCTACCACACATTTGAGTGTGGCTTCCAGAAACAGTCAAACAATCAGGATGTAAAGGGGCTCAATGGAGCACTGTCTACGGTCGGGGGAGGAGACTTTTGAGTCAATTGACCCAAGGGATACACTCTCTCTAGTGTTTCTTGCATGGGTTTTCAGTTGTCCAATGTACAAGTGACTGTTACTGGAATAAATCAAACATGGGGTATCCCTTGCCTGTTCTGAGAAAGTCATTTTCCAAGTGAATATCCATTGATTAGTTAATACATGAAAAGGAATCCTTTTTTGTTGGTAAGAGCCTCGCCCATTCTAGTAGTGGCATGCTTCATCATCGGGTCTTATCCTTGTCCTCAAAAACCAGGATGGGCTCGACTGTTTTCCAGGGAACACTGTTGATATTTCTGTGACTGGGGTACCTAGAAAACTTAAAAATACCACTGACAGACCTAGGTTTTCCTTTATTAGTGGTCTGGGTGGGTATAGATTAAAACTTATCTTGAAAAGGGTTAGGATGTAATGGTCCTATGGCCTTAAAATAATCGTCAACACATTTCATCCCCAATTCTATGGCCTCCCTGGTCCAAGGATTTTTTTTTAGAATATTGCGATGTTGTTTTCCTTGGTATCACATTCATTCACAACTTTTTATAAAAGGCAGGCTGTGCCTAATTGCATGCAAGGTGAGTAGTTTTATTCACCTTATTTTACAATCTATGTTCCTGAAAACAAAAAGCAATACATCATCAATGCCTCTAATTAACTTAAACTTAACGTGGGATCTCACACAGGCAAAGAAACTGTAACAAGACAATGTATGCTTCCCAGGGCACGCACTTGATGGTATAGGTGACCATCAACTAAGGAGTGCCAAACCGTGCATATTTGTGTATGATTGATGCCGAGGTCATGTGAGCAAACCCACTTGTGTTTTACTCGTTTGCATATCAAATGCTACACATATTTTGTGATCATTGTTGTCATGCCTTAATTTTATTTGATTTGATTTTTAAATTTAATAAAGCGCAACTAATGGCCAGGGGCGTCTTGGTGCTGAGGACTTGGCTAGACGTGTGTAAGAAGAATGCGGCTTGTAAGCATGTCTTATAGGTCGGTTAAAAATAACCATGTTTTCAATCATTTCTTGAAGAGTCTGAGTGACGTGCTGTTTTTGATCGTCAGTGGCAGGCGGTTCCATATTTTTGCAGTTCCTAGCAGAAAATTCCTACCTCCCCAACGGGCCTGTCTGTGCCTGGGGATTTGCAGCAGTTTTAACTGAGCAGATCTCAAGTTCCTGGAGGGCACATAGTATTTTATATGTGATGTCAGGTACAAAGGGCCTCTGCCTTGGAGCGCCTTGAACGCAATACACAATGACTTAAAGATTATCCTTTTTCTTCGCAAACCATGCATCATTAGCAACAAAAAACTAACATACAGAATAACATTCATGAGGCAAAGCACCCCAATTCATACTGTATATTGTCACTTACCCCTTTTGGGATTATAGTCTTTCCCATCGGGGGCAGGGGAGCATATCCCTGTAGTCACACACTGCTGTTTTCAAGCCACCATGGAAGGTAAATAGTGGAGCCAAGGTATTAAACAGGAATCCGAAATATAGCAAGGAAGACAAATTAATTTACTTAATCCCTGAATTTATGGAGATAGAGTATTCTACTCACGTCATCAAAGGCAACTTGCCTCTCAGTTACCTAACTCAGTGCCCACACTCTCCTGGCTCATCTCAATTTGTTATGTGGGGAGGCTGGCTTTAAAAATGCTTTCTGGCGGTTCCAGGATAGTTTGATGTTGACCATGTAATGACATTGAACGTCCTCTTACGCCTTGTGTGTGGCGAGGAACTCAGGGGAATTGGAGTTTCTTCATCAGCATGGATGTATGTAGGCCACTACAAAACCAAGGGTTCTCCACTCCTACACCCTCCCCAAAATGCACAAAGGGAGATCACCACCTCCCGGAAGACCAATTTGCTTGGGTATAGGATCCATGTTGGAACCACTGTCCAATTTTACGACTCCTGGTTGAAAAGGGAAGGTCTTACATCAAAGACACTAAACACTCTCTCAATATTCTTAGTGAGATGGATTACGACCAGAACATTGAAATCATGCTCTGCATAGATGTAGAGGCACTGTACATGACACAGCGTGGCTTTCAAACAACCCTCAAACTCATCTCACTAACCCAGGAGCAATTTATTTTACTCGAAGTTGGGGCTCATAGCACTGCGAGTCACACATTCACACGCCAGAACACACTGCACCTAAATCAGTGAAAAGAAGGTGAGCTAATGGATAACAGGGGTACCTCACTAACCTATACTTTATTTCTATACATTATATACATTTCAAATACTCAACAGTCATAAGGAATAAACATCAAGGTACTCCGCTATTTGGTCAATGGACCAACTAGTAGGAATCAGTTGATGGTGATTAAGTCCAGCTCAATCACAATATTCCCATAACTTCTTAACATTTAATTGTTATGACTTTTTATTCAAATAAAAAAAGACTCAAGTTTATATTTTACAGAATTTTATCTAGATTCATTAGGGAAGGAAAATTTTGTAATAGCAAATTCTTATTAGACAAATACATTCTAAAACATTTATTGAATACATTTAAGAAATGAAAATTTTAGAAAACATACTACCAATCTGCCATAGGAAGATGACAGAACTGCATAGAACATGTTCCTAAGCTGACTGTCTTTCTAACCTCCTCGATGTCTCCCTCCCGACATAAAATCTCCGCAACCAATCTCGTTTCTGTTCCCCATCAAAAGCTTAAAGTCCAAAATATTTCAAAGTTTCTTGCACCATAAAATTGTTCAAACCGACAGCATGTCGTGGTGCGTAATAAAGTCCATGGAACCAACTTTTTTACCTCATTCGCACAAGCTCTTTTATACCCTTTTCACTAACTATCTTAACCCAAAATTTAAACTTTTAGGGTTCTGCACTAATTTCTTATTGGTCCATTAGAGGGGTGGTGATGATCACCTCATGTCCTCCTCGTTCAAACCAGTTTGTGAATTTACACAGTCATTTTCGAGGCTTTCTCATGACTTAATGTTCACATTTGTACTTGTCATTCATTTCTTGTAACAATTCTAAATATTCAAGTTTCAACTTCTTCCTTTCCCAGGCTTTTAAATGCAGGCATCCTTTGGCACATCTCCCGTTCATAGGCCAGGCTGGCCTTAACTTCCCTGGCTCCGGCATAGGCCATGCACTCATAACTTGTTACTCGTATCGCGCATGCGTGGGGGCCATCTTTGGAAACCATTTCCACCATCGTGTTTAAACAGCCACTTTCAGACTAGGCCACGGAGGCCACAATGGGAATTAATATAAAAACCAACACAACAGAAATTAGATATAGAAATTAAGCCCTTCTTTTTACCTCCCACCATTCTGATTTTTCCCTTTTTAGGTATTACCTAGCTAAGCAAACATATAGGCGATTTTTACTTACCATCTGCAATATTTGCCACAAAACTTTTAATATAAGCCCAAAACACATGTGTTTATTCAGTTATATCTACAATATTACGGCTCTATATTAGTATGACTCATTGTTTTTATTTGCAAATTAATGTTTTGCAAGACAGCAGTTAGTTTTCCCACGTGTTGTGTTAAATTCAGGAGCTTTTGGTTGATTAGTTTACATGCTTCACACAATTAATAATATTACGGTTAAGAGAGAATGACTTTACAAGGGGTACACAAACATTTTGGTCTCTCCCCTGCTCCATCAACTCCCCCCTTTGGTGATTTTATCACCAAAAATCACCCCAACTAAATTTCTAAAAACATGTTTCAGGTTCTTTTTCCTTTATGGCTTAAACATTAGTATATTTCATACTTTGTCTTTTTGAGTTGTTATACACTTTCTCTCTATACTCTTCCAACTCTATTACTCCCATTTCACGTTCTCTCTGCTTATTTTTCTCAATTTTCTTTTTTATCGGTTTTTCAGTTGTTCTTTTCCTAATACATATGCACACTAATCTTAGTATTAATGGTATCAATATTACTATTGTTACTGGTATTAGAATTGTCCCTGTTAATGAACTACCTATTTCTGAAAACCACTTCTTTACAACAGAAAAACTCCTACCAAGTTTCTCAAGAACACTATCAACCTCCTGTGGAGTAATTTCTTTATGTAATTCAGTAATATTCTTAATGTATCTTTGAATGTTTTGACTTTTGTCAGGTATGTAGGTACAACAGTGTTGCACTTTTAGTACTCCACAAACTCCTCCTTCTTTTGCTAACAGAACATCAAGAGCAAGTCGATTTTGCATCACCATAGCTCTCATGGCAACCATTTTAGTTTTTACCATTAAAAATCCTCCAGCAATATTTGTTGATAAATCTACTATTGTTGATGATTTTCTAAATTTATTTGAATTAAATGATATACCCACAGCTGGTATCAATGCTCCAAATATGTCATCTATTATCTCTACAAAACTTTCCCTTCTTCTACGTGTTAATGGTTTACCTATTTCATGAATTCCTTTAGTTCCTCTATCTACATGAAATATTTTTGGAAAGACCAGACCCACATAACAAGTCCCGTACCAATGATCAGGCACCCTACATTAAGCTTTGTTTCGCATATAAAATAAATCGCTGGAAATACAGGAACATTTCCACCTTTAAATCCCCATCCCCCTTTGATTATGTACGTGTCTTTACATTCACTTGCACCCACAAAATAATTGTCATACATAGTGTTATCCCTACGAATACACAAATTCCCTTGTTGTGGCAAATCTAAACCTATTGCTACATTAATATTACCTTTCTCAAGGTTTTTATCTTCAAAATTCCATATTGGGTTTTTTGTTTTGCTTTCAGTTGCTTTTCTTTGATATTTAATACTCCTGTCCTCAACCATATCTAAAAATAACTTTTCCTCTTACGCATTTTGCATGTTAGATTATATCTAAAAGCATATTCTAAAGTCATTTCTTTTGTTTCCAGAAAATATTCACCAAAAACTTTAGCAGATTTCACTTTGTTCAATCCATGTGTTATAGAAAGTTTTGCAAAAACATCATCTACATCTGAAAAATAATATTCTAATTTGCCTGTTTTATCAAATAAGCTGGCTAACACTACAAGTGATTCCATAAGTCAAAGGAAGGTGATGATATGCAACACCCTCTGATACAGATGCAGGTAACTTCATACAAACATAGCAGTCACGAATGTCCATTGTTTCGACATATTCATATAACAATCTAGTAAAAACATTCTTTGAAAAATCTTTAATTGATCTATCTCTATGAAGCTCAGTATTATCTACAAATTTTACATCACTCCTTAAATCATGAATCTTTTCACTCTTGGTGTTATTTTGTTCTCCATGTGAATGTTCAGAACTTGGTCTAAATGGAATAATTATTGGTAAAATAAACCATATAAGCATTAATAAACCGGTACCATAAAACCACATTCTACACCATTTATGAAAAATAGCACATTTAGATCTTCTATTACCGTTTTCAGACTTTTTTTTTACTCAAAGTCTTTTTTCACACCTAAATATGTGTCCTTTTAAATCCTTCTCCTTTGTAATGTCTCTTTAAAAGTATGTCTTTAAATTATTTTCTTTTGTAATGTCTCTTTCCTTTCTATTTTGTCGACCTTCTTTAATTTGTCATCCTTTGGTGTCCAGTACAAACACAGTTTATTTCTAATCACCTTTTCACTCACCAAAGTCACCTTGGTTCTCTTGACTGCTTTACACTTCCTCTATATCAGGCAGTGCAACATAAGTCCATTCAGGTGATTTATATTTCAGATTTGGTCTCCTCACTCTTTTTGGCCTTTGCTAAATTTCTTTATTTGTTTTTATTTGATCCTCCAGGCTGGTTATTTCATTCACTTGTTCCTTTTGATTTCTATTCACATTTATCAATTTGAACTTCAGTCCTTTGATTTCTTTAGGCCAATTATCTCCTTTTCTTGGCTAATTATTTTCAGGGTCTATTATCCCACGTCTGGTAGGAGCGCCGGGGTAGGACATGGATGATCTTGTTACTGCAAACCAACACTACAACTTAGTGTCTGCCTCCACCAGAACTGGTTGCCACACGTTCTCAACTCAACTAGGGTTGGGTTAGATCTACTAGTGCCACTTTTTAGGGTGCTGTACAGGAAGTCATATTTCACCTCATTTGGGGTTTTGACCGCTACCAAAATGTGTAGGTAGATCACTTTTGATTGGATCTGAGGAATTACCATCACTAGAATAAAGACAGGAAACATGTTGACCTATTATAATAGCACACATTCCCACACACCTTAACGTCGGCGGGTGCGTCTTTTAGTTTTTAACCAGGGTAGTGGCCACATCTCATTAAAATTGTTCTGAGTGGACCACTGCTTCCTGTTTTAACTCACACATACACCTTAGTATCACCGACACTCAAATTCATACTAAGGGCCCTCACATGCACTGCACACAATGGCTTGGAAAAAAGATCTCCGCCAAGTAGGCCCCTCTAAGGGCGCTTGATCGGGAGAGGTGTGGCTCACTGGTTAGAGGCGGCAGACCTGTAAGCAGAGAACGGCCCGGGACCAGGGTTCAATTCCCGACGCGGCAGGGTCTTGGACCAGGGTCCACGGACTTGATAAGTCTCGCCTCAGTGCCTACTCTAACCAGGGAACACACTCGGTAACTCTGGGCATTAAGCTTGCCTCATCTCTACAACGGCCCCCCACAGACGCCGGGGATGCCTGGTTTCACCCTGGAGATACCCAGAAAGGGACCATCTCACAGGGAAAACCAAGACGGGTTCCCCAGCGGTCTACAGCGCCAGGACACTCGGGTAGAGTAACAGTGCACTTTACAAGTATCCCACATTTACATTTATTGCATCGCCGACCCGAGTAGGAGCAGGCCGGATGATTTCCGAAAAGGAGGAATCCCTTCTCCTGACCTTACGTTTCCCCACACACTAGGGTACACTATCCTTTTTATCTGACCTCTACCTTCTTGTCTCATTAGGAACTTCATACCTTGTTGGTTATTGTATTATCCCATGTTCAATTTTCCAAGCTCTTTTCTTGGGACTTTTTGTTTGAGCTGTTTCTCCTTCACTTTCATCAGACTCTGTTTCCGATCTTATCTCACTTCCTCTTATCCTGAACTTTATAATTTCAGGTTCCACAATTGAATTTTGATTTTCTTTTGTTAATTCAGTTCTTCCACAAGGAAACATTCCATTGCTGGTGCTTGGAGTCTCTGCCTCATCGTGAGTTAGTTCTTTTTCACCAGTTTCAAGACTATTCCTTCTCTCCAAGTTTTCTGTTTGATTTGCAGAGTTCTCACTTTCACCAGTTTTACTTTGTTCGTTCTCAGTGTCCAAAACGGTATTTGATACTTCCAGATGTAGAATTACAGGTCGATCTTCAAGATCTGGAATCTCCACTATCTCAGTCTCTGCTTCTGATGCAGAACTTGTATCTGATATCTCCAGATGTCGCCTCACAGGTCGAGCTCCCAGATCTGGAGTTCTGTCAGTTTCACTTTCTGTGTCAGAGTCTGAACTAGTATTTGCCTCTTCCAGATGTCGACTCGCATGTGGATCTTCAGGTTCTAAAACTCTGAACGTGGGTCTTGCGGGGTCCCACCTTTTCACACCTGCGCACTTCACTGCTGTGGTGCTGACTAGGATCACTTGGCGTGGTTTGTCCCAACGCCGAACCAGGCAGTTTCTTCTTCTGTGCATCTTTATTTAAACTCAGTCTCCCGGGTTTAGGTCATGAGCTGGATGTTTTTCCTGAGTACTCGCATCAGTTTCAACCTGGTGACACACAGAAGTCACTAAATCAGCCAGTTCCTTCCAATAATCCAGTATAAGGTCATCATTTATAGTCAGCAGTTTGTTGACAGGTGCAAATGCTTGTCCCATTACTTGTCCTATCAGTATTTCATGAGGACTCAAACCTGTTTTTTCTGTCTGGTATGCTTCTTAAGGTAATTAGAACAAGTGACAAAGCATCAGGCCATTTGAGTTCTGTGGCCAAACACATTTTTCCTAGTCTGTTTGTGATTGTTCCATTTACTTGTTCAACTACCCCAGAAGCCCCTGGTCTGTAAGCGGAATGCAATTTCTGTTGAATGTCCAATGCTTTACATATCAATTGTATGCTCTCATTTTGAAAGTGACTTTGTCTGTCTGTTTCGATTGTTAATGGAAATCTGAACCTGAGGATGACTTCTCTCAAAGGGAGTTTTGCTACAGTGACTCCTTCATTCCTCCTGGTTGGATATGCCTCCACCCATCGAGAAAACAAGCAAACAATCACAAGAACATAACACAATCAATTGCCATGTGGTATCTCAATGAAATCTAATTGCATTCTGGTAAAAGGACCTCCCTCCCACACTATGTATCCCAGACTTACACAAGTTTTTCTTCCTGGATCTAATTGTTGACGCATTAGACATCTTTGACACGAGCTCTCCGCAACTATGCAAAACTTTGGATTATTCCAAGTCTGTTTGAAAAGTCTAATCTTTGCATCCCTGCCAATGTGTGCCTGTCCATGGTACATCCGGGCCATGTTAGAGATCATGCTATCAGGCATAACTGGTCTTTCATGTCTGTAAACCCAAATTTCATCTTCCTGTCTTTGTCTACAACCTGCTTTTATCCATTTATCCTTTTCCTCATCACTTGCCTCTTTTTGTAATTGTCTCACTTCCTGCCAGGTCTCAACTATGTTAGTAAGCATTAAAGGACTTCAAACATGTTCTTTTTCTCTCCCCCTATTCATGGATGCCATGTGCCTAGCACAGTATTGAGCTATAACGTCCGCAAACCTGTTTCCTTCAGTGATGTAATCATCTCCATTTTTGTGGCAGCACACTTTACAACCACAATCATTGTAGGCAGCTGTATCGCCTCAAGTAACATCTTCACAAATTTACCATTTCTTATGGGAGATCCCGCAGAAGTCATATATCCTCTTTGGGACCATAGTTGTCCATGTTCGTGGACAACTCCGAATCCATATTGACTATCAGTCACTATAGTGATTCGGACATCTTTTCCTAATTTGCATGCTCGAATCAAGGCAATCAGCTTGGCCACTTGGGCGGGACATATTCCTTTCTAACAAGATGCTTCCATGATAGCTGTTACTGTGCATATAGCATATGCAGCACTCAAAACTCCTTCATCTGTTCTCAAGCATGAACCATCCACAAATAACACAACGGACCAACATTTGCTGCTCTGCTGCTTGCGGGGGCAGTGGCTTGACATCCTACAGCCACACGCCGTGAGGGGAACAGCTGGCTGACCGCGAACGCCGTGAGGGCAACAGCAGTAGTTTCCATCAAGGGAACTACACCACCCAGCACCACCCGGGGCCGGCGCACACCTGACACGCAATCAGCGCACCCGGAGGCGCTTCAAGAGGCTCACGCTCCACGAGTCCTCGGGGGAACAACGGACCAACATTTGCTGCTCTGCTGCTTGCGGGGGCAGTGGCTTGACATCCTACAGCCACACGCCGTGAGGGGAACGGCTGGCTGACCGCGAATGCCATGAGGGCAACGGCAGTAGTTTCCATCAAGGGAACTACACCACCCGGGGCCGGTGCACACCTGACATGCGATCAGCGCGCCCGGAGGCGCTTCAAGAGGCTCACGCTCCTCTCGCCCCGCGAGTCGCGCGAGGGAGCCACCCGGGAGAAGCCCGGGACAAGGGCGGGACAGTCTTTGGCAGTCGTTGGCAGGAGGCAGGGCTGGCCCCCCCTAAGAATACACAATGGGCAAGCGGAAATGCCCCAGACCAGGGAGGTAAGAAAGCAAAATTATCCAAACATTCTGAGTCCATCATATCTTACCTCTCTTCAGCTATGGGGGCACTCACCAAGGAAATTGCTAATGCCGAATCTGAACTGGGCCTACCTTCCACCTTACCATTATCGCCCACACATCCCACTGACATTGTCCATTGGTCCCCCAGAGGTGCACATTCTAAAGGTAAATCCAACCGCAATTCCTGTGGGTTCCCCTTCTACAGAGGGTAACCAGATGACTGTCTTGCCGGAGCCTGCTTTACCGCGGGCCAAAGTTTTGAAAACCACTTCCAAACGGAGGAGGAAGACTGAGGGGAAGGTTCCCACACAAACACAGCATGATGTCACCCTCGGAGACCAACTTGAGTCCCTGTTTATTGCACGCATCGAACCCCTAGTGCTGGGTATTGCTAAGGACATTGTTGAGACTTTGAACACTTGCCTCAGTGGGTTACTTATAAAATGCACCCTAATTGACAAATTGGTTAAAGATTTTGCTACTATTTCGTCCCAGCTGGCAGGGGGAAAATTGCCTTGTGATGTTGTACCCAATAATGATATGGAAATAGCCGACTCTAGCCCACCGAGTTGTGGGAGGGTCCCCGATACGGACAGGGTAGGATGTCAAATAAGAATTACAACCAGTCCGAGCCCAGGCTCAGGGGGCACTAAGCAAGTAGAACACGTGAGGGGCAGCATCACTAATATAACATCACCACTTAAAGGGCAAAAGGTTCGACAGTTAAATGCAGAACTACCCCCAGAAGCAGCCCCCTTAGTTGCAGTCTTTGTGGGGGTACCCCCTCTGGTAGAAGGGACGGTTGAATCAGCCTCTGCCCTAATCAACAAGGCAAAGACATTGTGTGCGGGGGCATGTAGCGGCGGGACGGAAATTGCCAACAAAGTAATATTCGCCCGCAGGGTAGGGTGGATAGGGAAACGATCCAAGCAAATACAGGGTGACTGCATTATTGTTAATTTTGACTGCCCAGATGTGGCATATAGATTATTCAGGGATGGGTCAGATATCTCAGGGGATGAATATTTGAGACCCATTCCCCTGGGGTATTTTTACCCACCCCTACCTTTAGTCACTGGTTTCCGGGACAGTCATGCAGGGCGAATGAGAGGGAGAATGCACCCAATAGCAGGTGGGCCCAGACCAGTAACACAGAAACAACATAATTCCGGGAGAGACCCAGGCGCTGGACCTGTGTTGTTTTCAAGCTAAATAACGGTGATGGATCAAGCCCTGATCTTTGGACTGGGTAAGAGTGGTCTGCTTAATTCAGACACTCTTTTCATCACCACCCCCTTTTCTGAATCGTTTTTGGCCACTATAGGTGTGGCAGGGTATACTCAGACATGAGTCCCTTGCTCACTGCTCCATCAGGATTCAAGCAAGCCGGGCCGAAGACGCCTGAAATGGCAGAAACCGGTCCCCGGAAGCTTGTCTCCTTTCTGGTGAAGAATTGGCTTGGTAGTTTGGTCTGCCCTGTTCCCATGATGCACTGGGCCAGGGACAGACTAATTTGCATATAGCCAGGTTCTGAGCTGGGATGGGGCAGTGAGCTAAATAACGGTGATGGATCAAGCCCTGATCTTTGGACTGGGTAAGAGTGGTCTGCTTAATTCAGACACTCTGTTCATCACCACCCCCTTTTCTGAATCGTTGTTTTCAAGCTCAGCGCACAAGGCAAAGGAGGGGGAGGCACTGACCTTGGTCAATCGATTTTCACCCCTCTCGGACATCGAGGAAATAGATTGACATCCAGTTCCCGTACAAGTTACTCGTACGAGCCCCCCTATCATGAGAGAATTGGGTGTATGCAAGCTGATTAGCTGGAACATTGCAGGGGCAAGAGCAAAGAGGAAAGATGTAACATGGCTGGAGTTCATTAGCGCCCATGACATTATAGCTTGCCAGGAAACCTGGGACACTACCTCTGAGCTCTGGCTAGACGGTTTTATCACTTTCACTACACCAGCAGTCCCTAGCAGGTCTGGTAGGGCCAAGGGTGGTCTTATGTTCCTTTTTTCATTGAACCTGAAAAGTAAATTCAGGCAGATCAATTGTGACTCTTTAAATCTTCTTGTTGTTGAATGGAAAGTTTCACCCAATTGTATGGTTCTTTTAATTAATTTTTATAATGCTTGGGATAGAGATAAGGAAACAGAACACTTAGATTGTTTGGATAATTTCCTATCTATGTTCAGTCAGAATAATCACACGAATTTCGATTTGGTTTTATTAGGTGATTTTAACGTGCACTTATGCAGTGACTTGTGTGTGGTAGAAGAAGAGGTACACATGCGGAGCAGCCAGGCACCCCACTTCGAACATTCTAAGGGGGGGGAGGATCTGGAGGAGTTGCTAGCTAACCATAATTTGTATGAAGCAAATATTACGGAGGATGGGGCTAGAACTGTAACTTACAAAGGTTCGACTTCTGGTTCTGTAGTCGATTACATCTTTTTATCGCCGGGCTTCTTATCCAGAGTCAAGACCTATAACGCAATTGTTTCTGCCCACAGTGACCATAACCCAGTTTTGCGTGTGGTCGCATGGGGGGAACGATTGGACACTAACTTACTATCTGACATCCCGGGTCCAACCCTATGTCCTACAGACCAGGGGAGAAGGCTCAAATGGGCAAATGTGGTCCCTGGGAATTTTATGCAGGAAATATTACCTAAAATTGTGGGTCAAATGGGGATCTGTCACGAGGAAGGCTCCACTGCATGTGAAGTCATGGGAGCCTTCGAGCGCATTTGCGCGGAAGTCTCTGAGGCCTTAACGGTTAAATGCACCCGGGGGGCGGAAAAGAAATTTAAATGGTTCGATGCTAAGTGTTCTAAAGCACATAGGTTGCTAATAACGGCGCTGAAAAACACCCCGAGAGACAGGGCTGAAATTGCGGAGGCAAGAAGGGTGTATAAGGCCACTATTAAGGATAGAAAGCGAGCGATAAACCAGGCAGCGTGGGATAATTTAACATCCACAGGGGTCCTGCAGGATAGCTCCCAATTTTGGGCTACCGTTAACCAACCCTTTTTCTCAGACAATGATAACAGGATAATGGATTGTGTCATACCAGATGAAAAGTGGCTTAACCACTTTAGTACAGTGTATGGCAATAGCGATCCGGATAGTCTGTCCAAATGTGGGAGCCGCTGGAGTGTGCACCACTGGTCTTTACCCCAGCCGTGGTGGAGAAGGCCATTCTAGAAACATCTAAAAAGAAGGCCCAGGGGCCTGACGGGGTGCCCGGTGATTTTTATATGCACTCACCAAAACTTTGGGCGGGGGTCCTGAGTAAAGTTTTCACAGCTGCTAACAGCAATATCTTCCCTAATAGTTGGGTTACATCAGTCATCGTGCCAATTTTTAAGAACGGCCAGCGTGATGACCCGGGGTGCTATAGGCCCATCTCCCTCCTAGACTCTGCTATTAAGATCCTAGGCAGAGTCTTATTGTATCAACTGAGAGAAAACATCGGGAGGAGGGGTGGATTGTCGAACCTGCAGTATGGATTTTGGGAGAAAAGAGGGACTGTGGACCAATGCCTAAACCTCCAACTGCTAATATCAAAATACACAGTTGCCAAGGAGGGGTCCTTGTTTCTGGCATTCATGGACCTCTCCTCGGCCTTCGATTTAGTAAATAGGGCAAAACTGTGGGCTGTTTTATTGGAGATGGGGGTTGATTATTCGCTTATGAACTTTATAGCCTCCCTACATCAGGAACTCTTTGCTAAAGTAAGAGTTACAAGAGAGGGTAGGTGCACCACCCATTTTAAATCAGAGAGAGGAGTGTGGCAGGGCTGCATCCTAGCCCCCCTCCTCTTTACCATCTATATAAATGGTCTTGAAAAACACCTGGAAGATGTGGAGGGGATGTACCGCGTGTAGGAGAGATAAGAATACCTGCTCTCCTATACGCGGACGATGCAGTCCTGATAGCATGTACAGGGGTGAGCCTACAGCGCCTGTTAGATTCATTTGGTTCATTTATGGATCAGTTGGACTTGAAAATTAATACTACTAAGTCCCACACGATGGTGGTAACCCACAACAGAAGGAAGGAAAGATCTATTTCTTTGTTTTGTAAGGGGGAGGTAGTGACCGGAGTCACACATTTTCCCTATTTGGGTGTGACTTTTGATGAGAAAGGTACCTGGGGCCCCCAGATTAAGTTAAAGAAGCTTGCCATGGCAAGAGCTGCTTCAGCCATTATGGGATTTGCTAGCAGGATGGGAGCGAGGCCAATGGAGGCTATTCTAAAGATATATAACGCTAAGTGCATATCCATAGCCATGTATGGTGCGCCTCTATGGGGGTATTTGTTGCATGAAACGCTCCAAAGGACAGAAAACAAGTTCATAAGACAACTTCTTTATGTCCCTCAATCTACTCCGACTTATTCGATTCACAGGGAGCTGGGCATAGAGTATGTAACAGACAAGCTCAGATTGGCCCCCCTAACATGTTGGTTAAAGACATGGCTAAACAACGAACTAACTCTTAACCACGCCATTCTGAAATACCTCATGTCCCTTGCCCACAGGAAGAGAATTCCTTGGCGGGAATATGTGAGACAGACTTTTGAACAGCTTGGTCGCCAAAACTTATTCTATTCGCCATCCTCTATTAGAATGGAGGATATTTCTTGGGTTAAAAAACACTTGTTGGAAAAAATGAGTTTGGCTCGGGAGGAACTAGAATTTAAAAAATCAACAGTTAGATTACATTATATGCTGTTATCCTCCCCTTCTCTGGAGCCCTACCTCGTTTCTGTAACTAAACCCTTCCATAGACATTTGTTAATTAAACTTAGATTTATTTTAATCCCATACATGTTGGGTTGTTTTCAGTCTTGGAGTTCACCGGAAAAAGGACCTCCATGTAAATGCGATGAATTTTCCACTCAGGACACTATGCACTTTATGATGTTTTGCACTTTATATAGGGATCCGAGGATCAAATATTTGTTACCGATTTTAAAAGAAGCAGGGTTTACTCAAGTAAGGCCAGCTTTGATGTACCTACAGTCCCTTGGCAGTATTCGTATTACATACTCTGTGGCCAGTTTTTTAGTGGCAGCATATAGAATTAAAACAAGGACTTCGTCTGCCACTGTTGTTGTTGTAGATCACACTTAGGAAACAATGTGTAGTATGATCAGTTAAAATTATTTGCAATGCCTATTTTTGCACACTATGTATATAATGACTGTTTTCATGAACTATATACAATGAATTTGGATGTTTTAAATTGTATATAAATTGTTGCTGTTTTTTGGGCTTTTATGATTTTAAAACAAATTGAATAAAGTGTATTTTGACTGACTGACTGACACATAATCTGGTTCTTCCAAAGGTTCATCCTTGATGTCAGGTCTTGGTTTTGTACAATACTCAAGCACATCCAAACATTTATGATCAATGTCAGTTTTTTACTTCAACATTCAATGCATCAGGCAATAAAGTGGAAGGATTCACATTTACACATCTTGCAACTGTAACATTGTCTGCACCCAGAATCACTCGCCCATATCTGGTCAAATGACTATTTGTCATGAATTGCGTTTTCGTTCTAGTGCGGAGTATTTCAACTTAATGTGGCATGTAAACTTTCACTGGGTATCCCATCACAATGCCTTCACTCTGTTCCAAACTCACACTTGTAGCAGCTACAGCTTTCAGACATCGAGGCAATGCTCTGGCTACTGGATCCAAAACAGCTGAAAAGTATGCAATTGGTCGTCTCATTCTTCCATGCCTTTGAATTAGAACTGACAATGCACACCCATCTCTTTCACTGCAATACAGTTCGAATTCTTTTTTATATTCAGGCATGCCTAACGTGGGCGCTTAAGACAAACTGGTTTTCATTTGTTCAAAAGCTTCCATTTCTTTTTCATTCAGTACTATAGGGTCTTTCACATTCCATTTAGTTAATCGCTGTAAAGGCTGTGCAAATAATGAAAATCCACTTATCCACTGTTGGCAGTCACCAACCATTTCAAGAAACCTGTTTTTGTGTCTTTGGGGGCTCATTCCTCTTATAATCCTGATTCTTTCAATAGTCACTTTTCTCATCCCTTTTCCAATCTTATGACCTACATACTGCACCTCTTGTTGACAAAACTGTAATTTTGATGAAGACACTTTATGTCCTCCTTCTGCCAAATGGTTCAGCAATGCAATGGTATCAGAAAACACGCTTCTTTGGTCCTTGATGCCACTAATGGGTCATCAATATATTGAACCAAAACAGATTTTACAGACATATTCACACTTTCTAATGATTTTTTCAGTATCTGATTAAAAATGGAAGATCTTTCCGTATACCCATGAGGAATTCGGCACCATGCCAAAATACGCTTGCCAAACCTAAATGCAAATATTGTCTGGCTGTCAGGGTGTAATGGAACTGTAAAAAACTGCATTACACAAATGTATTGTATTTTGCTGTTTTACAACGCGCTCTGTTACTACCAGAGTGTCCTGGCGCGAAATAAATGACTGTGTACCATTTACTTGATCATTTCTCCCAGGAGAGAAAACAGTACTTAACGTTATTGCGGCTGGGGTCATTTCCATCAAAAGATCTGACACCAAAATGGAAATACCCCAGGCAATCCAAGGAATGACGCTTATGCGGAGGTCGGGACGAGTCCCTTTTACACTTGCTATGCATATTCCCCTCCCTGGCAGCTACTCGAAGAACGGTCCTCCGGGAAGCCTTAAGGAAGGAAGAAATACGGACATGCAAAGCTGCTGTCATCCAATGCCTTGGGGGGTCATCAATCCAACTGTCCTGTAGAGCAATAACATTTCTCAAAATGGCAGCAAGAGAGCTGGATAAAAAGGAAATCATTCACTAATTTAATTAGTTCCAGCATACCCATCAATGGCATTGTCTTAATGTTTTAAATTCTTCTGTTTTAAAATTTAAAATGTATTTTTATTTAAGGTGGTTCCCCACCCTTTTATGATTTTTTTATTGAAATCAAATAAAAGTATTCATGACTGACAATGACTGTGTACCATTCTGCATCATGCTGAATTTGATATAATATCACAGCTGGATTTGGTACAATTGGACAACATGGAACAACAATTTTGTTTACGTTTCTTAAATCCTGCACTATTCTAAAAGTTCTGTTCAGCTTTTTCAGTCCCATTATTGGTGAATTACATGAACTGCTCATTATTTCTTTCAGGATCCCTTGCTCAATCATTTTGTTAATTACTGGAATTACTCCTTCAATGATTTCTGGTGTCAGTTTATACTGTGGGGTATTTGGATAAATGGCATCTTCTTTTACAGTAATTTTCTCTTGGGCTTACTCCTTTCATTAGACCTATCTCTTCTCCTGTAAAAATCCCACACCTCATCTTTAACTGTTCCTTTCAATTCAATGGGAATGTTCTCTTTGTTGAACACAGGGAATGAATCACTCTTTTCTGAATCAATTATCGACATTGTCATCAATTATCGACATTGTCATTTTATACAAAATATCATAATCTGCTGTCTGGAAAGCAATGCCATCTGGTGTACAGTAAATGGCACTATTCATTTTGCAGAGTATATCGCATCCAAGCAGATTTCAGGACTGCTATCACAGACTACAAAGCGATGCATTTCTTTAACAGAACCAATTTCCACCTCCACGGGGTGAGTAAAAGGGGTTTTAATCTGCCTATTCGTTATACCTACAACTTAGATGAATTCTCCTGAGAGAGGAATGTTTTGAATATCTATTGATCTAACTGTAGAAAGTGTAGCACCTATGTCCACTAGGAAAGTAACATTTGCACCATTTACCTTTCCATTTACAAAAGGACCAGACTGATCTACCTCTAGAGTTGCGCCAAGCAGGCACTCCACTTCCTCTCCTAGGCACTTTCAATAACTCTCATCTGAGTCATTTCCATCCAGTCTCAACCAATACTGCGAAACAGTAGCTGCACGCGGCAATTGTTTTACCCGCTCTCCTCCGTAGAATCCTGTCTCTGCACTGTATTTCTGAATATTAACACTCTGTAGGAGAGGTGGTAGTGGCACATGACTCTGTTGAGTAACTACCTGTTGTTGAGGCGGTGATTGTTGATTCAACTCATTCTGCACCTGTGGATTCAATGATTTATTTTCGGGATTAACTTTTGGAGGTAAATTACACTCTTTCTTCCAATACCCTATCTTTCCGCAATTATGAAATGGCCATTTCTTTTTAGCCTCATCTATATTCATTTGCCCCTTTCCTTTACTACTATTAATTTTCATTTTTGATTGACCCATTTCATTAGTTTGATTACTCAATTGCGCTTCTTGTTGTTCTGCTGCTTTTACTTGTACCCACATAGCCTTTTCTTTAAGCTTACTTTGCCTAGCTTCTATATCATCACTACAATATTTTGCATACCTCAATATCTTATCAACTGAACTGGATTGCCAACACATCATGTGATGTTTTATCATTGTCACCTATTTCAGGTCTCAAACCAAGCACATATCGATATACAAAGTGACTCCTATCCTTCTCACTCAAGTTCCCATATCCACTATATTGTTTGAAAACTAGAAGTAATATTTCATAATAAGCATGCACAGATTATTTAGGCTGTTGAGTAGTTCTATCAATTTTTACCCAATCCGTTTGTTTTGTCAGAATTTTATTTTTCAAAAATGTTATGACTTGGTCATATTTCCTCATCACCTCCGGACCTGGAGCTCCTGTTTTTGCATCTCTTGGATATTCCTCCTTTGGCCAATCAATTGTAATTTTACATTCTGTTCACAATTCTGCAGGCACAACTATGTCAAACAATCCATCTAAGCCTTCCCACAACATCTTTGAAACTTTCACAAGCCTATGTACTTGTCTATACCATTCTACAGGTTTTTCTCGTAAACTGGAAAAGTCACTCGTAATTGATAATATATCTTGACTAGTCCATGGTACATGTACATAACCTCCTCCTGGTATTTCCCTCATCGGATATTCTGCTACCACTGGTTCCTTTTCTTTAACAGGAAAAGCTAAGGATGTTTTATCATTTGCGTCTTCCTTTTTCTTTATCCACCTGCTTCTCCATCGATCTACATCTCCCCATTTTCTTAATAATACAGTTAATCCTTTTATCTGTGTCAATCTTCCTGCTGTGTTTAAATTATCTATATCCTTTTTGGTAAATCCACTCTTTATGGTTTCTGTAATATTTTTATTTTTGCAAATTCTATCCATAATCCATTTGCTGTTTCTTCTATGTTTATCATGTAGATTTTTTGCTCTCCAAGTTATGCTTTTACACATAAACATCAGTTCCTCATCTTGATATGTTTTTGGTCTATCTGTCCCAAAAGTACTGATAATCAGTTCTTCCATGTCTATTTTTAATCTGACCACATCCAAAAGTTTAGGTTCTGAATCTTTCTTTTGTAAAGTTTTAACCCAATCATTTAATTCTTCTGCTGTTGATCCTACTGAAGTTTTAGACAAATCTATTTTATCTATACTTCTTTCCGGAGTTTCTGTTGCTAATTCTGCTCCCATAGAAATTTTATATATTGGACTTTGATTCATAGTTAAATCAGGTAGTGTTGTTCTAATTGTACTCTTTGTTTCATTAAGGTCAGGATACATTTTTTCTCTTACTTTTTGCATACTGGAATTCAAAGGAATCGTTAACGAATGCTCATCTATTGTCTGATTCTCAAAGACCGGTATTACAGGACCTATAGTTACTGGCACAGTTACAGCTTCTACATTTTTCGTTAATTCTTTTATTTTCTCAACTAATTCTTTTGTAGATCTTTTTAATTCAGAGGTACTAGGTTTTTCAATTTGTATTATCTCCTGCTCTTCAGAGATACTTTTTACTTTGGAATATCGGTTTGGGGTTTCTGTTATTCCAATCTCCATTGGCGGTGCATTTGGTGTCACCACTGCAGAAGTTGGTTGATATGGAGGGGGTCTCCTATTTAGAATGTCCTTCAACACCTTTTCTTCTGTGTCACTAAATCCACAACCACCTTTTTGTTAGTATTTGATGTTTTCTTTTCTCTGTACACTTTCTCCCTACTGTATCATCAACTGTTCGCATAGGATACATTCATCCCACATATCAGCACATCTCCATCTTTTCATCCTACTCTCATGTGTAGTTTCCCATAATCCTCTTGGACTACATCGGTTTTCTTTTGTATCTCTAAATATCTCTCTTTCTCTTTCACACATCTCATCTTCCCATTCCATCAAGGCTTCAAATTGTGTTGGTCTAGGTCTTGGCTCGAGTTTCATCATTTTTTCTCTTAAATTTTGTAACACCACTGTGCTAAACAAACCTATTTCTGGAAATGCCAATACTCCATCATTTTGAGTATATTTCACCCAGTTCTCTAGCCATATACAAGTATGATAGGCATATTTTGTCATCATGTATGATGCAGGCGTTTTCGGCAGAGGAAGGATTTTTCCCTCTGTAGTGACTATTTCTTTGTCTTTCTTAAAAAGATTCTTAATTTTCTTGAACCATGAAAGTTTCTCCTTGTCTTGTTCATAGTTATAATCCATTTAAAAATCTTTGTTTTTTTTACTCAAAACAAAATTGTACTCTCCCTTTCAGTCTGTTCCGATATTCTGACCTATCCCAGCGCAACTCACACAAACGCACCAATCAGATCAGTACACATAACAATCACACAGAACTATTCCAGAGCGATTCTCGCTGATGCAGCAATGAAAACTGTATACATTACAGTCACTTGGACCTAGCCCAGCGCGACTCTTGCTGATGTCAGCTCTACTCTCGCTTCTGCTGACCCCTCCTTTACAAAATTTATCGGCACAGTATTTATTTATTTTATACAACTAAAATCAGTTAGTTACAACACAAAACATTTCCCTTGTCTATTTCACTAAACCAAAGAGATAGTTTGTTCGAGTACACAAGAATTCTGTATTTCTAGTAGGCAGCGCTTATCTCTACCCTACCACAGAATTTAGTTTCGGCGATAAAGTAGCACTGCCCTCTATTTTACCCTTCTATCAAGCAGAAGGCAAACCCATTTTCTCTGGGGATAAAACACTTGTAGAGACTATACTGCTCCTGAAAATTAAGTCCAGAGTTTTACAAGGATACCTAATGCTATTCATTTAACATGACTCACACAAGAATTCCCTAACATAACACCTTCTTGTGTTATCAAACTTTAAAACTAGACAATGCACAATTCCATGTAACTACCTTGTTACATATATCCACTCCCAACGCGAGTCACACATTCACACACAATAACACACTGCCCCTGAATCAGTGAAAAGAAGGCGAGCTGCTGGATAAGCCAGGTACCTCATTAACCTATACTCTATTTCTATACATTATGTACATTTCAAATACTCAACAGTCATAAGGAATAAACATTTGGTCGATGGACCAATTAGTAGGAAACAGTTGATGGCGATTAAGTCCAGCTCAATCACAATATTCCCATAACTTCTTCACATTTGATTGTCATGACTTTTTATTCAAATAAAAAAAGACTCAAGTTTATATTTTACAGAATTTTATCTAGATACATTAGGAAAGGAACATTTTATAATAACAAATTCTTATTAGACAAACACATTCTAAAACATTTATTGAATACATTTAAGAAATGAAAATTTTAGAAAACATATTCCCAATCTGCCATAGGAAGATGACAGAACTGCATAGAACAGGTTCCCAAGCTGACTGTCTTTCTAACATCCTCGATGTCTCCCTCCCAACATAAAATCTCCGCACCCAATCTCGTTTCTTTTCCCCATCAAAATAATAAAGTCCAAAATATTTCGAAGTCTCTTGCACCATAAATTTGTTCAAACCGACAGCATGTTGTGGTGCGTAATAAAGTCCACAGAACCAACTTTTTTACTTCATTCACACAAGCTCTTTTATACCCTTTTCACTAACTATCTAAAACCAAAATTGAAACTTTTAGGGTCCGCACTCATTTCTTATTGGTCCATTAGAGGGGTGGTGATGATCACCTCATGTCCACCTTGTTCAAACCAGTTTGTGAATTTACACAGTCATTTTCCATGTTTTTTCATGACTTAATGTTCACATTTGTACTTGTCATTCATTTTTTATAACCATTCTACATATTCAAGTTTCAACTTCTTCCTTTCCCAAGCTTTTAAATGCAGGCATCCTTTAGCACATCTCCCGTTCATAGGCCAGGCTGGCCTTGACATCTCTTGCTTCGAGCATAGGCCATGCACTCATAACTTGTTACTCGTATCACGCACTTTTAATATAAGCACAAAACACATACCTTTATTCAGTTATATCTACAATATCACATCTCTATATTAGTATGACTCATTGTTTTTATTAGCAAATTAATGTTTTGCAAAACAGCAGTTTGTTTTCCTGTGTGTTGTGTTAAATTCAGGTGCTTTTGGTTTATTAGTTTACATGCTTCACAAAATTAATAATATTACGGTTATGAGAGAATGACTTTACAAGGGGTACACAACATTTTTTGTCTCTCCCCTGCTCCATCACTGTACACAAGCATCTCCCAGTTGGACAGCCTTAGGGTGATCACAGACCTACTACACAATCAGGAGTGAAACTGGGTTGCACCCATTGACTGGATCATGAGACTGGCCAAACTGGCCTTCCAAAGAATTACTTTGCCTTTGAAGTCAAAATCTACCTCCAATGACACCGGACTTTAAAGGAAAGCACATTTGCGCCCAGCATAGCATGTCTATACGTCTGCTGGTTTGAGGAAGAGAACATCTGGTCTATCAACCTCTATAAAAGTGAGATACACCAATGCGCTGATATAGAGACGAAGCAACCACAATGAGAGGATGGATGGAGCGCTGAAACTTTTTTGATACTCACCCCAGTCACTATTAGTTAAGGGGTGAATCCATCAACCTTCTTTACCTCACTTCGCCACCCCAGTTCAGACCCAGCCATATGCAAATCAGTCTTGACCCTGTTCCTCATGGGAACAGTCCAGCCCGAACTGCCGATTTATAGACAACATCATTGTGATCTGGCATGGCAACAATGGAAACACACTGGTCTTTCTGTAATGGTTGAACAACAGAAACTCCTTCTTAAACTTAACAAGGACTTCAGACAACCAGACAGTGCATTTTCTAGACATAACTATTAAGATAAACTGCTGACACCGGATGATGAAGAGAAGTCGTTAATTCAAACCATATCCTCAGGCACCACCTGGCAACTGAGGCACCCAACATTCTAAGGTGACCTTCACTCTAACATTCTTGGGTAGGGACGTACCAAGGGTGAGGGAAAGGCGGGTTGGGAAGGCAGGGAAGATACCAAGTATATAAATATGGTACACATGCAGAAAACAGGCATAGATTACAACAATAACAATCAAGGCAAGCTTTGGAAAACTGTCCACCACTACCTACACAAAACCTCAGGCAAGAACAGTCTACTCCACTTCATTAGCGCACACACCTTGTGCACTCATAGAGAATTGTCCAGTAGGACAGTTCTTGTAAATTAGGAGGAATTGCTCTGACCTGAACAATTTCAACAAGAAGCTGAAATCCTCGCGAAGAAATTTCTTGACAGAATACCCGAAGGGAATTATCACCAAAGCAAATCAACAAGCTAACAATGCCCCAAGAGAATCACTACTTAAAACAAGTGGGAAGAAGGAGACCAAGGGCCAGATGTAGGTAGCATAATACCAGTCGGTAACGGCCGAAATTACAGAATTTTTGCCGTTACCGACCGGTATTAGGCTTTTCAGATGTAGGAGGCCAAATTGAAGGATTCGGTAATTTACCGAAACGGTAGGTAATTTAAGTGATCGGTAAATTACCAAATCTTTAAAATACCGATTTGGTAATTTACCGAATCCCTAATGTTGGGAGCACTCAAGTAAGTGCATTCCTCATTTAAGGATTCGTTATTTACCACCAACTACAAGTTGGTGGTAAATATCGAAAACCGTTAAAAAAGCAATTTTAGGCTTTTTTAACAGTGCCATGTGGCACACATACATGCCCTTAGGGCATGTATGTGTGCCACATGTGCACCCATGCACTATTCAGGGGTGAAACAGGGTGTCAATGTGACACCCTGCCACCCTTGTAAGTCTTCCCCTTATTACCAATTCGGCAGTTACAGAATCGGTACCTCCTATGGGCCTCCAGGCCCATAGGAATGAATGGGAATTACCGATTCGGTAAATACTGAATCGGTAAATACCGAATCAGTAAATTCCGAATATTACCGATTCAGTAATATTTACCGAATCATTAGCTACATCACATTTACCGATTCCTAAATACCGAATCGGTAAAATTTGGTATTTAGGAATCAGTATATGTGATTACCTACATCTGGCCGAAAATCTCTTATTTGTGTGAGTACATGGAAAAACTCCTCCAACATCATCAAGAAAATCTTAAATAAACACTGGCCTATTTTTATTTTTTAGTTTAATAAAAGCTTTATTATAATGTAATACAAATGTACAGAATTTTCTTTTGCTTAGAATAAAATTCCAGGTTATGGAATAGATTAATTATAAACAAAGTTTGCATTTAAATAAAGATGAGTTCAATTGTACAATGAACGTATTGAGATAGTATTGTAATTCTGCACTTACGAAATTGCATTTTTATATTTTGCAATGAAAGAAAAAGAAAGAAAAACGAAGAAAAACGAAAGAAGATAGAGAAGAGAAGAAGAGGGGGAAAAGAAGGGAATGAGGGAAAAATAAGAACATATGTAGTATATATCAATATATGCATCACATAATAAACTTATATCATATAATGACTTATTTCATATAGCAACTTCTTGTCATGTAACAGCTCATCTCATATAAAGGCAATGGTACAAACTATATATGATAATAAAAAAGAAAGGGAAAAACAGTCATGGGGCTGAAAAACCATTGTAGAATCATTGGAGGGGTTATGCTTCTTGTTTAAGTAACCAGTAAGTGGAGGTCCCTATTAATCATATGTAATGTAGATGTAGCCGATGCTGTATGAAGTCTATGGTGAGAACAAAGAAGATTACACCAGCTAGTAACATTTACATTTGTGGTGTTCTTCCAGTTAGATGTGATAACTTGAAACACATTGGCAAGTGATATGTCTAAACATTTACCTAGTTTGGAGTGTGCTGGCCAAGAACATGAGGAACTTCCCAGAAAGATGCATTGAATATCAAAAAGAGAAGTTAATGGAACAAGTAGTAGAGATAGTTCTACATATATGCAGCCAAAAGATTGTAATTGTTGGACATTAAAAAAACATATGTAGGTAGGTGCCAGGGAGGGTTGTTGGAAGAGTTGTGTTGTATTTATGCAAAGAAAGCGGGATAATATATAATCTGTTATAAAAATAATAAAGAGTTTGTGTAGTCCTGGCATTGCATGAGGTATGATGTATCTTTCTCCAAATTAAGCCCCAGAACTTTAAAGAAAAGGAATGCTGATAGTCAGTCTCCCACATAAGTTACATTTTGGATTTGGGACGTGAAGGGGTAATGTATAGTATTTATATAACTACATATCGTGGGAGCTCACTTCATTTCCGCAGCAGTAGTCGTGGCATTACGAACAGGTGATTTTGTTATCTGCTCGGGTGATGTCATGAGTGATGTCACTGACCATGTCATGAGTGATGTGACGTCATCAGCAGTGCATTGCGGGCGCGTGAGTTATAGTTAGCTGAACTAACTATAACAGGGGAATTTCAATGGTTTTGTATGAGTGAAATGTCCAGCTAACTATAACATGTGTGAAACCAATGGTTTTTTCAGTGAATTTGCAAGGTTTTTTAAATGCTAATTCCTAACTATAACGTGGCTGAAACCTATGGTTTTTTCAGTGAATTTCAAAGGTTTTTTAAATGCTAATTCCTAACTATAACGTGGCTGAAACCTATGGTTTTTTCAGAGAATTTCAAAGGTTTTTTTAAATGATAATTTTTAAATGTATTAATTGTTATATTTTTTTATACTAATTTACTACATTGTTTTAAAGTATTTATTTGTAGATATTTTATTTTTTAAATTACATTACATATTTTTAATATAAATTGAAAAAATGTTTTAAAAAAATATTGAAATTGTAATATATTTTTTATTTATTTAATATTTGTTTAATTTATATATATTTTATAAAGCAGGCAATGATATCCCATGGAAGGAAATTCAAGTTACTGGTAAGTACAGTTAAATTTACTTTTCAGGAATAGTAGGGAGCTGAAAGATGCAGCACTGAGGTATCTCCTGATAACAGGTGAGTAAATTGGAATTCGTAGTTCGACTGATTTTTGAGGAATTTTTTTAAGTTCCAAAACTCCACACTTAGGAAAAATTTCAAAGTGAAACCAGTCAATGTTAGCCTATGGAAGGAAATTCAAGTTACTGTAACTACGATTAGAATTACTTTTCAGGATCAGTAGTGGGCTGAAAGATGCAGCACTGAGGTCTCTCCTGATAACAGGGGAGTAAATCGGAATTCGTAGTTCGGCTGATTTTAGAGGAATTTTTTAAAGTTCCAAAACTCCACACTTTGAAAAATTTCCAAGTGAAACCAGTCAATGTTAGCCTATGGAAGGAAATTCAAGTTACTGTAAGTATGGTTAGAATTACTTTTCAGGATCAGTAGTGCGCTCAAAGATGCAGCACTGACGTTTCTTGTGATAACAGGTGAATAGATTGGAATTCGTAGTTCGGCTGATTTTACAGGAATATTTTGCTTAATAGTGAAGGAAGGGGCCAGGGTCTGAGGAAACGTGTGCAAACACGCCCTGTGGCGTGTTCTAGATTGGGGAATTAATTCCTCTTCAATCCTGAGGTCCCCTGTGAGACAACTAGCCCACCAGGTACCTCCAGCATGCGCCAGGCAGCTGTGTTGCAGAGAGGTGTTCCGAGGGCACGCCCCCTTTTTACAACACTCTGCGACACAGCTCCGTGGCACTTACTGGAGATACCTGTTGGACTAGTTGCCCGCTAGGGGACCTCTGGACTGAAGAGGAATTAATTCCCCATCTTAAAACGTGCCACAGGGCATGTTTGCACTCACATCACCTCAAGTCCCACCCCCTACCTTCACCTCTGTACAAACGCGCCCTGTAGCGTGTTCTAAGTTGGGGGATTAAGTCCCCTTGCATACTGGGGGTCCCTGGGGGCCAACTAGCCCACCAGGAACCTCCAGTATGCGCAGGGGGCTGCTTGCAGAGAGGTGTAAAAAGGGTCGTGGCCTCATTACACCTCTCTGCAACGCAGCCCCCTGGCGGGTATGCAGAGGGGAAACTAATTCCCCTTGCATACTGGAGGCCCCCTCAGGGCCAACTAGCCCACCAGGAACCTCCAGTATGCTCCAGGGGGCTGCCTTGCAGAGAGGTGTAATGAGGCCATGCCCCTTTTTACACCTCTCTGCAACGCAGCCCCCTGGCGTGTTTGCAGAGGGGGAAGTAATTTCCCTTGAATATTGGGGGTCCCTGTGGGCCAACTAGCCCACCAGGAACCTCCAGTATGCGCCAGGGGGCTGCATTTCAGAGAGTTGTAATGAGGCCACGCCCCTTTTCCCACCTTTCTGCAACGCAGCCCCCTGGCGCGTTTGAAGAGGGGGAACTAATTCCCCTTGCATACTGGAGGTCCCTGGGGGCCAACTAGCCCACCAGGAACCTCCAGTATGCGCTCGGGAAGGTACAGAGTACAGTACTTTGTACCCCGCCATTTTAAAAAAAAGAAATATATATATTATTTGGCCTTGGGGGACCTTGTGGGACCCCCTGAGCAGGCCTAGGGGATCAGGGTGTTTCTACCCTGCCCCCTTTGCGTGTTTTGTACAATTGTTTCACTGCTTTCTTGTGCCTCGGTTCTACCGAGGCACAAGATGGCTGCCAACACTTCCTGGTTTGGAGTGTTGACTGACAGTTGACAGCCAATGACCATGCAGCTCGTGCTCGGGAAGGTACAGAGTACAGTACAGAATACAGTACAGACTACCGTACTTTGTACCCAGTGATTTAAAAAAAATGATACTTTTTTGGGGCCTTGCGGTCCTCGTTGGACCCCCTGTGCAGGCCTAGGCGGTCAGGGTGTTTCTACCCTGCCCCCTTTGCGTGTTTTGCACGTTTGTTTCACTGCTTTCTTGTGCATCGGTTCTACCGAGGCACAACCAATGACCATGCAGCTCGTGCTCGGGAAGGTACACAGTACAGTACAGAGTACGGTACTTCATACCCCGCGATTTAAAAAAAATATATATATATTTTTTGGCCTTGGAGTCCTTGTTGGACCCCCTGAGCAGGCCTAGGGGGTCAGGGTGTTTCTACATCTGGAAATTTTTTACCTTCCCCGAAGGAGAAAAGAAGGTAAATGCGGCAAAGGTGTGCTGCAAGATCTGTGCCACCAGCTTATCAAGAGGGAATCCAAATAAAAATACAGCTTTGGGAATGCCACTTTAATAAGGCATGTTGAAAGAAGACACCCCATCAACTATGCAAGGGAGAGTGTCAGGGACCTGGCACGCAATCCCCCAGCAGATGGCGGCAGCACCTCGACTGGTGGAGCAACACCTTCGGGAAGTCAAGCTGCAAGATCGATTCCGAATATACAGCCGGTCTTTGCAGACATCAAAATTGTCTGGATGGACTGTGATGAACTGCTTTGTTATGGGAGCAGAGGATTGAACTTATTGCTCATAAAAAACAAGACCACCGCTGCTCCACCCACCACTAATTTTCCCCCTTTTTTTTGCTCCTGTTGAGCAGTTTTGGATTCCCTGGTTTTGTTTTTTCTCCCCCCAAAAAAACCAAAAAAAGTTTAAAATCTTTCTAAAAAACTTTAAAAAAAATATAACATCTAAAAAAGAAGAAAAAAAAAAGTTCTTTTTAGAACTACCTCCAATTCTCCAAAAAAAGCTATATTCTGTTTAAAAAAAAAAAGAATGTATGTGAAGGGGAGAAATGACTGAAGGAACAAATGACAGAAGGGGAGTGAGTGAGGGTGAATTGATGAAGGAGAATGAGGATGTGACAGGACAGAGGGAGTGAGAGAAGGAGTGAGTGAAGTGGAGTATGGTGAGTGAGGGAAGGGGAATGAGTGAAGTAGCGAAGGAAGGGAAGAGAGGGGAAGGGAAGTGAAGCAACGGGACTGAAAGAAGGTGAGTGTGGGAGGTGAGTGAGGGGAAGGGGAGTGAACATGGGGAATGAGGATAAGTGAGGAAAGCGGAGTAAAGTAACGGGGGTGAGGATGGGTAAGAGAAGAGCAGTGAGGTTGAGGAAAGAGGGGTGATAGAGGGTGGATAAAAGCAAGTGAGCGTGAGACAAAGGGAGTGAGGGAGTGAGGAGACAGAGGGAGTGAAGGAAAGAGTGAGAGAAGGGGACTGAGTGAGGGAGCATAGAAAGGTAAGTGAGGGAGTGTAGGTGAGTTAAAGGGAGTGAGCGTGACGGAAGAGGAGTGAGAGAGTGAGGGGACGGAGGTACTGAGGCTAAGAGAGAGGGAGTGAGGGAAGGAGAATGAGGATGTGACAGGACAGAGGGAGTGAGAGAAGGAGTGAGTGAAGTGGAGTAAGGTGAGTGAGGGAAGGGGAATGAGTGAGTGAGTGAAGGAAGGGAATAGAGGGGAAGAGGACTGAAGCATAGGTACTGAGAGAAGGTGAGTGGGGGATGAAAGTAAAGGGAAGGGGAGAGAAGGATGGGAAATAAGGGGTAGTGAGTGAACCGGAGTAAGGGAACGGGGTGAAGGAGGGTGAGGGTCGGCAGAGAGCGTGAGTAAAGAGAGGTAAAAGAGGGTAGATAAAAGTGAGTGAGGGTAAGACAAGGGGAGTGAGGGAGTGAGGGGATAGAGGAAGTGAAGGAAAGAGTGACAGAAAGGGACTGAGTGAGGGAGCAAAGAAAGAAAGGTGAGGGAGTGTGGCTGAGTTATAGGGAGTGAGTGAGACGGAAGAGGAGTGAGAGAGTGAGAGAATGGAGAGAGTGAGGCTAAGAGAGAGACAGTGAGAGAAGGGGAGTGAGGATGTGAGAAGACAGTGGGAGTGAGAGAAGGAGTGAGTGAAGTAGAGTAAGGTGAGTGAGGGATGATGAATGAGTAAGGGAGCGAAGGGAGGGAAGAGAGGGGAAGGGAAGTGAAGCAGGGGGACAGAAAGAAGGTGAGTGTGGGAGGTGAGTGAGGGGAAGGGGAGTGAACATGGGGAATGAGGATAAGTGAGGAAAGCAGAGTAAGGTAACGGGGGTGAGGATGGGTGAGATAAGAGTAGTGAGGTTAAGGAAAAGAGTGATGAGAAACTAAATTTTGTTTGTCAAACTTACCTTATAAGTAATGTAAACTTAATTACATATTTTTACTAAATGTAATATCTGTGGAAGAGGAAAAAAAAGTTATAATTTTTATAATATATATTTCAAAATATAAGAGACAAGGCAGGAGATTAAAAGTCATAAAAAAGGTACTAAGAGATAAAGTATGAGTGAAGGACACAGAAAGAGAAACAAAGGAATACTGAAGGAAAGAGAGAGGGGAAATGTTGGACGGCGACCTCAGGGGCGAGCAGGAAGTGTACCTGACCACCCTGGGGCTCACCTTCCTAAGTACAAGACGAGCACTGGCGGGAGACTTCTCAGGGGGAGAGTCTCGAATCTAGGATTGTACACACTATACCAACACCACACGACAAAGAGACACCACACCGTAGCTTCTTAAGAACGTTTCTTTATCTCTTGATTCAAAAGGATCTTTATGATCGGCAAAGGCAGGTAGTTACAAATAGGGCAAGGGCCCATAGAGTCTCGGTCAGGGTAGGGGTAGCGGGACAGTCTTATGGTTCAGTGTCAATATCGGTGCGTATCCGGCGCACAGCTCTCAATCCTCGAGCCGGGGGATACGATGCCATCTTTGGGGTCCAGCCTGACCAAGAGAGTCAGGGAGCCGCGAGTCACTCAGCAGGGCTCAAGCAGGATGTTGGAGGTCTTACGATCTTCAGGGGAGCTGCGAGTCACTCAGCAGGGCTCAGGGGTTCCAAAGTTGTAGGGGAGCCGTGAGTCACTCAGCAGGGCTCAGGTGTTCCAAAGTTGCAAGGGAGCCCCGAGTCGCTCAGCAGGGCTCAGGTGGTTCCAGCAGAAGTCCTTCTCTGCCAAGCGAGCCGCGACCACGTCAGCAGGGCTCTCGTCGTCCCAGAGTCTAATCTGCCCGATAGTCCCGGAGCATCCCCAGTTATAGGACTGCTCCTCCTTGATCTCCGGAGTTCTGGTATGCGGGGGTCTTGGCACCTGGGGGCCGCTTGTTGGGGTTTCCTGCCACGCGGCCCTTTGATCCATTCATGTCAGGTTCGGGAGGAGTCCCAGACACACAGCAGGCGTGGAGCCAGCCCGCAGGGTGGCTGGAGGGGCGATCGAAACCCATCTCTCGAGGGGAGGTCGGAGGTGTGAGAGAAACTGCTCCTCCCTCTCTCACTCAAGGGGAGCGCGCTGTCCTCCAGCCAGCGTGGCGCCTCTCGGCCTAGGCCGTGCTGGATCGGGCGGCCATCTTAGATGCCGGGAAGTGGGCACACAGTGCCTACGGGCCCGGGAAGATGGAGGCACGGACGGGGCAGTCCGGGGACGGGTGTGTGTAACATGGAGGGAAGGGTTGGCTAGGCCGGGGGACTCAGGGGTCTGTTGTGGGGTACAGCTCGGAAGGGTGTGGCTAAGGGTCAGGGAGGACCACGCCATGAGGCCGGGTCTAACAGAAAAAGAAATAGAGGGAGAGCAAATTACTAAGAGGATAATGAGGTGGATAGATTCAGTGACAGAGAGCAAGAGAGGGAGAGAGAAAATAACTGAAGGTGAGTAAGATACTAAAGGAATGTGAGTTATCAGAACTAATGGAGGAAAGGGGAGTAAGGAAAGGGGAGTGAGTGACAGGGAAGGGGAGTGAGTGAGGGTGCATTCACGACAATGAGGAATGGAAGGTAAGTGAGAGTGAGTGAAGGGGTGTGAGAGAGTGAGGGGATAGAGGGAGTGAGGGTAACAGAGAGGGAGTGAGGGAAGAGGAGTGAAGAAGTGAGAGGACAGAGGGAGTGAGAGAAGGAGTGAGTAAAGTGGAGTAAGGTGAGTGAGAGAAGGGGAATGACTGAGGGAGCAAAGGAAGGAAAGAAGGGGAAGGGGAGTGAAGCAGAGGAACTGGGAAATGGTGACTGTAGGAGGAGAGTGAGAGTAAGGGGAGTTAAGGATGGGGAATGAGGATAAGTGAGGGAAGTGGAATAAGGGAAGGGAGGTGAGGGAGGGTGAGAGAAGGGCAGTGAGGTTGAGGAAAGAGGAGTGATAGAGGGTGGTTAAAGGCAAGTGAGCGTAAGACAAGGGGAGTGAGGGAGTGAGGACATAGAGGTAGTAAAGGAAGGAGTGAGAGAAGGAGACTAAGTAAGGGACCATAGAAAGGTAAATAAGGGAGTGTTCGTGAGTTAAAGGGAGTGAGTGTGAGGGAAGGGGGAGTGACAAAGTGAGGGGATGGAGGGAGTGAGGGTAAGAGTGAGAGAGTGAGGGAAGGGGAGTGAGGATGTGACAGGACAGAGGGAGTGAAGGAAGGAGGGACAGAAAGGAACTGAGTGAGGGAACAAAGAAAGGTAAGTGAGGGAGTGTGGGTGAGTTATAGGGAGTGAGCGTGACGGAAGAGGAATGAGAGAGTGAGAGGATGGAGAGAGTGAGGCTAAGAGAGAGAGAGTGAGAAAAGGGGAGTGAGGATGTGAGAGGACAGTGGGAGTGAGAGAAGGAGTGAGTGAAGTGGAGTAAGGTGAGTGAGGGAAGGGGAATGAGTGAGGGAGCGAAGGAAGGGAAGAGAGGGGAAGGGAAGTAAAGCAGGGGGACTGAAAGAAGGTGAGTGTGGGAGGTGAGTGAGGGGAAGGGGAGTGAACATAGGGAATGAGGATAAGTGAGGAAAGCGGAGTAAAGGAATGGCGGTGAGGAAGGGTAAGAGAAGAGCAGTGAGGTTGAGAAAAGAGGGGTGATAAAGGGTGGGTAAAGGCAAGTGAGCGTGAGACAAGGGGAGTGAGGGAGTGAGGAGACAGAGGGAGTGAAGGAAAGAGTGAGAGAAGGGGACTGAGTGAGGGAGCATAGAAAGGTAAGTGAGGGAGTGTAGGTGAGTTATAGGGATTGAGCGTGATGGAAGAGGAGTGAGAGAGTGAGGGGACGGAGGTAGTGAAGCTAAGAGAGAGGGAGTGACGGAAGGAGAATGAGGATGTGACAGGACAGAGGGACTGAGAGAAAGAGTGAGTGAAGTGGAGTAAGGTGAGTGAGGAAAGGGGAATGAGTGAGTGAGCGAAGGAAGGGAATAGAGGGGAAGAGGACTGAAGCATAGGTACTGAGAGAAGGTGAGTGGGGGATGAAAGTAAAGGGAAGGGGAGAGAAGGATGGGGAATGAGGGGTAGTGAGGGAACCGGAGTAAGGGAACGGGGGTGAGAGAACAGCAGAGAACGTGAGTAAAGAGGGGTGAAAGAGGGTGGATAAAAGTGAGTGAGGGTAAGACAAGGGGAGTGAGGGAGTGAGGGGATAGAAAGAGTGAAGGAAATAGTGACAAAAAGGGACTGAGTGAGGGAGCAAAGCAAGATAAGTGAGGGAGTGTAGCTGAGTTATAGGGAGTGAGCATGACGGAAAAGGAGTGAGAGAGTGAGAGGATGTAGAGAGTGAGGCTAAGAGAGAGAGAGTGAGAGAAGGGGAGTGAGGATGTGAGAGGACAGTGGGAGTGAGAGAAGGAGTGAGTGAAGTGGAGTAAGGTGAGTGAAGGAAGAGGAATGGCTGAGGGAGCAAAGGAAGGAAAGAAGGGGAAGGGGAATGAAGCAAAGGAACTGGGAACAGTTGACTGTAGGAGGAGAGTGAGGGTAAGGGGAGTTAAGGATGAGGAATGAGGATAAGTGAGGGAAGTGGAATAAGGGAAGGGAGGTGAGGGAGGGTGAGAGAAGGGCAGTGAGGTTGAAGAAAGAGGAGTGATATCGGGTTGAAAAAGGTGAGTGAGCGTGAGACAAGGGGAGTATAATATATATTTCACAATACGAAATACAAAATAACTTGTACAACATGTTATATGGTTTATTTTTGCTGTTCTCAGAATATATTGAATTTCACTTAAAACAGTGAGTTCAATACTACTCATCATATGACAGCGGGCAAAAAAAAACACAATAAAAAAGATTGTGTTTAAAAAACCCATACAACGTTTCAATAAATAATGTAAAATTTAGAAAAAAACATATCTTAACTCACTTTTGATCCACGTACTTTTCCACGAGGCCAAATAGTATATGGAACTCCTTTTCTTTGGAAATTACTCAATAGTATTCTTATACTTCCATTTACCCGAGTTTCTGAAAGAAAAGCTCCCAACATCTTTTACATCATGAAACAATAGTTATATTTCAATCTCTGGCTTACTCATGATTAACATTTCCTATAATACTGATATCACTCACTATGTGATACACTTACACTACCTCTATGACAATTACAAGTTTTTTTATTATCATGATCAATCTCACTCACAAAGTAATTTTGAACAGCAGACTAAGTTTTATTAACTGCTCCAATCCTCATAGGCCAATTACCTTTCCTAAAATGTTGGTTGTAAGAACACTAGGTAACAATTTTGTAAGTCAGAAGTCAAACGTTGTTTGAAAGTCAATTGAGTATCATTACAATTAGTCCAGCCTTTTTGACATTTTAAATAGGCTGTGTAATGTCCTGATGTTGTCGAAGGACCATCATTGTAAATATTTGCTGCAGTTGCAAAGGTTCTTCCTGAAATTGATAATTGAGAAGACACACATTTTTTAAATAAAGTTGTCAATTTAATTCCATCAGGTCTACATCGTTGGAACATTAAAATTACATACTGTCCATATCTTTGTATAAATAATGTTGATAGCATTGCAGATTTACATTGAGTATAGACCATGTTTTGATTTGCTTCTCTAACTAGATTATTAAAAGACACTGATTTGCAGTCTGGTAAAGTCAAATATATAAATCTTTCAGTGGCTATTGTAGTAGTACTTGAAAAGGAACAATTGTCACAGATATGCTGCCATTTATAAGAAAGGCCAAAAAGATTTTCTGCATCTATACCTTCATCTTGCAATACAAAAAGCATATACATTAGAAATTCCTGACAATCTTGCTGAATATTCTGTGAAAACTGGTTTAGACCAGAACATATGTCTAAAACATGTCGAATTTCAGAAACACTTTCTATTTTTGTTCTATCACTGCTACATTTCTGAAACACAGAATTCAACAAACAACAAAATCTTTGATCCTGATTTTCAACAATCTGTTCTTGTAAAGTTTGGAGAAAAAACAACAACATTAACCACTACATTAACATAGCAGTTGACACCAGAACTGTTTTCAAACTGAAATCCAACAACATATTTAACTGAATCCTTTTCCTTTCTGCTTACAATTACTGCTTAATCTACTTTTTTTCTTTTTGCTACAACTTCACTAGAATTTTTCTCATTTTTTCTTTTTCGGCCTACCGCACGCTTTTCAAATAGAGGATATCGAGGTAAATTTGGAGCATACTCTCTTCTTAACCTATTATATTCTTTTACACAATTTAGATCTGCACTAATATTTGTCTCATCAAAATCAATCAAGTACAATCCAGATAAAGTTCTGACTCGAGATAAAGCAACATATGCCATACCCTCCTTGAACACAGAACTTCCAATATTCACCAAAGCACTATCTACACTTAAACCATGAGATTTATGAATAGTCACCGCATATGCCAAAGAAACAGGAAACTGTTTTCGGCGGACATATAAATCTTTCACAAGCAAAAATCAAGCAGAACAACGGCTGATTTGTTGTACTTCAATACCATGAAATTTAATTTTTATAAATTCAATTCCATCTCTATTTCGGTAATTCACAAAATCAACAACATGACCCATTGCTCCATTTACTAAACCTCTTTCCACATGTAAATTCCGTCGTAAAATTATACGACAATTTAAACATGCATACAGAGTCTTTTCCAAACCAGCAGTTTTAGATATTGTCTTCTCTAAAGAATCCAATTTTGATTTCAATTTTTCTGACACAATAATAGTTGCTCCTTCATGCTCTATTTTATCAATAGCTTCCAGTTTCACAATCTCTTGATTTTCTAACTTTAACATTTTGTTGTTGAAGATTGAACATTCTTGCAGAGTTGGCATCAAGAATATCACAGATTTGTTGTCAGGAATTTTCTTAAAAATATTCTCTGGCAGAATGTTTTCATTTGGAAACAAATTTGAAATTAATCGTGCATGTAAAGCTTCTTTGCCATGCTCACTTACTTTTCCAATTCTTATATCTTGTAGAATATTTTTATAATCTTCATCCTTTGCCTGTCGCATATTTTGAAGCAGTTCTCAATATTTGAAATGTAACCATATGTTAACATTTCCAATGCTTCCTAAGCACTTCCTGGTATCTTAATGCGTAAGCATTTTAAACACTGGTTGTCCTTTCACTGGAGTTAGCTGCAGTAGATCTTCAAAAACAATGATGTGTTTGCCTCCAAATAACACATCATACTCTGTTTTAAGAATTGCTTGCATTCTTAAATGCACAAAAGCAAGCATTACGTTTGATACCATGCTTACCTCATCAATGATAAGAAGTTTCATTTTCTTTAGGACTCTGGAAACTTCACAAGAAGCTTCACTAGATAGCTTGTGGTATTGTAATTTATTATCATGCTCTACTGGCAGCATCAATAAACGATGTAAAGTAATCCCTTTAATGTTATGTGCTGCCAACCCAGTTGGAGCGGTACCAACACAAGACAGCGATGACTCCGTTCTTTTCTGCAGATAAGTTGCAATTGCTTTAATCAGAAAACTTTTTCCAGTTCCTGCTTCTCCACTCACATACAGTCGGACAGGCATAAATGATGTACATGAGCACTCTTTTTTCTCATGACATAAACCATGCTTAATCTGTTCTGTGACTTCGTCATATATTTGTCTCTGCTCAATGTTGAGTTCTTTTTCCAAATCTTCTAAGTTAACTACATCCTCCTGAGCTTGTTCCATGGCTCTTTCCACTTCATCCATGGCAGTGGCAGCTTCATTTGGGATAATCGGTCCTCCCAGTGGATCCTGACTCAATGAAGCAGAACTCTGACTGTCTTGAGAACTGTCTCTAGAAATCTCTGCTGCAATTGTAGCTTCTTGCTGTATTTCCTCATTCAACATTTGCAGATAATTTGAAAAAACAGGGCATTCTATGGTATCCTTGGTTGCATTGAAGGAATCTTCATAACTGAGAAAATCTCCAAGTAGTTCCTCTTCTGTACGCCATGGCTTAAAGAGTTACGAAAAAGCTAAATATTAAAATACCCTTTTGTCAGGAGATTCACAACTCAATTTTCGATGATTAATCAAATGGCCTTTTCTTTGTTTCACCAGACATCCTTCACATCCAATTACAGCATATACTCCTTTATTGATATATTTTGTGAGGTTCCTCTTAAAAGTATAGGTTTGCAGAACTTCATAAAGACAAACGTTCTCAAGATGACTACTTCTATTTGGATAGTATGTATCCAACATATTTGTCTTCAAAATATCTGTACTGTTTGGTTCTTGCTCCGCCAAATACTCTATTTCTTGTACAGATTTCAAAACTCGGTTTCGTGTTGCAGCAAGACCTAGACTCACCCAAATGATTGTTCTAGATTTGGCATGTAGACTTGCTGATGATAACTGATCAGAACATTCATATGCTCCAATTTCTCGATGCGACAACATCTTCAGACTGTAACTGTATAATTTCTTACTTAGACTCTTTTCATGTGAAATTTCCTCCCACATTTCCTTCAGTTCCGTCTTTTCTGATTTTGTGAGGTAAGACGTCACATATCGAGCCACAGCAATAGGGTTGTCAGCAACATATTGAATATCCATGTTAGCATTCCACATGGACAAAATGACTAGGTTGTAGTCATTTATGTATTTGGACTCTTCTTTTCTTCTTAAGTTGTATGTATTTTTCGGTGATTTTCTTGTCACAGTATGTCACAGAGAAGACATAAAATTGTTCACTCTTCCTTTCGATTTTACTGGACGTGGAAATGCAAAACGACATTTTGTGTAGAACTTGTCCTTGGATTTGTATTTTTGACGACAGTATTTTCCACAACGATGGGTTTGAAAGTGTAAAACTTGATTTCGTAAATTGTTCTCTTCTATACTTTTCGGAACAGCACATGTAGAATACTGTTCAATGAAACTCATCACTGTGTCATCCGAATCTGTTCCGAATTTGGGTCCATCTTTGATCCATAGCAGCATATGTATGTGAGGAGCACCTCTTGCTTGATACTCCTTTCTCCAAAAGAAATCCAAAACCTCTCCAAGTGGAGGATTTTTTTTGTTTGTGATAAAAGAAATCATAGCTTCAATCCTATGATTGAAATACCTGCATACATTAACTGGATCCAAAGAGCACAGTTCTCCAGGTGTCTTGTATTCAATATTTTCATTGCTTGCATTTGCCTCTCGTAGAAATTCAAGTAAGTCTTCCCAAGCATACTCAGCACAACTAAGAGTGAGGAACCATGTAGGAGTTCCTAAGTTTCTTAGCATACATTTCAATTCCCCATGACGATGGTACCAATACTCGTTAGTACTACACTGACATGCCATGAGATTAATTAGCTGAGATTCCAAAATACAGTCTTGCAGTTTGACTTTATCCATAAAGTCCCTTGCCGAAACATTTTGCAGATGTACTCCACTTTTTCAGTATATGGTTCACTGCATAAGAAAGTCCAGACAAGTCACTCTCAAACAGTAGATGAAACAAATATGGAATGCATTGACGAAACCTTGGATCTTCTGCATATAATCTTAAAGTACGGTATTCAGATGCAGGAATTTGAACAGGTCGGTCGTCATATCGTCCACCTTGACCTGTTGGAAATTACTGTGGAAAACAACGAGATTCCAAACTTTCTTCCCATACACTAATGGAACTTCCTTTTGCTTCTTTCATTTGTAACAAGTCAATAGCATTCCCCATTACTTCTTTGGAATGGAATGGATGAACACTATAATGTTCATAAATTTCTTCACTTCGAGAGACATCAACTTTTTCAATTTGCCCAGCTGAGAAATCACTGTCTTCTTCTACAGTTGTTTCCTCCTCTCCAATATATACATTTTTGTAGTAGTGATTATTTTTTACCAAATACAACATTGCCTTTTTGACTTTCCTAACAGCCACTAATTCTTGCCAGATTTTCTTACTCTTTGTTGGAACACCATTAACTAGAATAACCAGAGGTTCCTCTTCTACTTTTTCTACACCAATTGTATCAATATTTTTCTTAAAATCTAGAGGCAAATAAATAACTCTTCCCTTTAATCCTCTCTGTAAATCCGAAGGAGGCAATTTCCCTGTCTTAGGCTCCATGCGAACAATAGCCTGAAAAGGATGCACACATTGAATCAGAATAGACTCATAGGTATTTAAATCTATCAATTCAGAAGGAATGTCTACCAACTCCAGATTATTATGAACAGCTCTAGCAGGCATTCTGTTTTCATTTAATTTATTATAACAATATTTACAAATACATTGATCAGAACCCAAATCAAAACAATTTTCTACCAACAAATAAGTTGCAAAATCCTTCCACTCATCAATATTTTTCATTTCACTTTTTACATATAAATCAACTAACCTAGTCTGATTCTTATAATGAGTTCGTCGACAACACACACAAGAAAAATTAGGCCTTTCACTTGAATTGACCGTAAACTTTGTAATTTCATGGTCACATTTTTCTGTACTTGAAATCTGTACATTCTCTTCCACATTACCTTCTATTACTGTATCAGTTTCTGCACTGTCCTCATTTTCACCAAAGTAACAAAACTCAATTTCTTCACAAATGTTTTTCACATCTAATTCAGTTCCATGCAAAAGAGCACTGTTTAACTGTTTTAGCTTAAGTGCTGGACTTTTTGCATAATACAACCTTCTCACTAATTTCCTCACTTTATTATGATGCACTGCTAACATCCTAAAATGGTGAAAAACACTCTGACATACTTTTCTTGAAAGACAAACCAGTGAATGCCCATGCAAACCTGTTTTTTCTCTCACTCTGCAAGGATCTAACTCTTGCAACATTTTCATCTTTTGTTTTAGACTTTTCTTAGTATATGTCCGTAAGAAATTGAGAAACAAATCAATTGAATCCTGTTGCACACTACAAATACTACTACAATTCCAAGTATACACTGGAGCCTTAGGACTTCTCCCTAAAACGTCATCAGCTAACACCTCTTCTGCACTTCTAGGCACAATTTCTTTCTTTTTCAACCGGACAACCGTCCTTCACCTCATATGCTAGACCACTGGTGTCAACTGCATGCACTAAATCATTATCCTGAAAGTAACTTTCTTCATTAAAAAATGGCTCACAACTTGAACTATGCTTCCATTCTCCAGAAAAAACATCACAAAAATTAGTCCGATTGATTACTCTTTTCCACTTACATTTTGTTTCAAAACATTGATTACCTTATCTAGTGTACAAATTCTCTTGATTACTAAACCGTATAATTTTTTTTTCACTTTAAAAGCCTGATCCACAATCTTCACTATACTTTTTTCTTGTAAAAAGCACTCTTCTTTTTGTACATTTTTACATTTTTTTATAAATTTAAAACAATTCTGTTATAAAACATTCGTCTACGAATGTCAATAAATTGATTTCTCTGTCTATTGCTATAGAGAATATCATCTCCTTCTAAAGGTCTAACATTTTTTGAGGGGCTCTGTTTTTTCTTTGTATTTACAGAGGATTTTTTTTTCTTTGAAAGAACATCTTTTTTTTTAGATTGTATTAATTTCCTTAAAAACTCCTTTGTTTGCTTACCAGGAGCATTCTTTTTTTTCACTGAAGATTGTGTTTTGGATGAATCTTCTAATGGTGTTTTCTTGGACCATAAATCATGTTTATATATTTTTATCTTCTTTCCTTCGTCAGCATATTCTTTTATCTTTCAATAGATGATTACAATCTGTGGTAAAGAAAAAATAACATATTATAGACCACTACTAACATACTACATAGCAATTACAATAAGTAAACAATATAAACACTAGTTTACAACATAACTAAGTTTATACCACAGCAACTGTGTCATAGCAACAATGCAGTACAATTTCATTATTAATCTCACTCTCTGCCTGCACCATCTCACTCTGTGCCTGTGTCTCATCTCACTCTGTGCCTGTGTCTCATCTCACTCTGTGCCTGCCCCATCACACTCTTTGTGTGTCTTATTTCTCTCTTTGTGTGTCTCATCTCACTCTTTGCCTGTGTCTCATCTCACTCTGTGCCTGTGTCTCATCTCACTCTGTGCCTGTGTCTAATCTCACTCTGTGCCTGTGTCTCATCTCCCTCTGTGCCTGTGTCTTATCTCACTCTGTGCCTGCCTCATTTCTCTCTTTGTGTGTGTCATTTCTCACTTTGCGTGTGTCTCATCTCACTCTGTGCCTGTGTCTCATCTCACTCAGTCTCTGCCCCATCTCTCTCTTTGTGTGTGTCATTTCACTCTGTGCCTATGTCTCATCTCACTCTGTGCCTATGTCTCATCTCACTCTGTGCCTGTGTCTCATCTCACTCTATGCCTGTGTCTCATTTCACTCTGTGCCTATGTCTCATCTCACTCTGTGCCTGCCCCATCTCTCTCTTTGTGTGTGTCATTTCTCTCTTTGCGTGTCTCATCTCACTCTGTGCCTGTGTCTTATCTCACTCTGTGCCTGCCCCATCTCACTCTTTGTGTGCCTCATTTCTCTCTTTGCGTGTCTCATCTCACTCTGTGCATGTGTCTCATCTCTCTCTGTGCCTGTGTCTCATCTCACTCTGTGCCTGTGTCTCATCTCACTCTGTGCCTGGGTCTCATCTCACTCACTGCCTGTGTCTCATCTCACTCTGTGCCTGTGTCTCATCTCACTCTGTACCTGCCCCATCTCTCTCTTTGTGTGTGTATTTTCTCTCTTTGTGTGTCTCATCTCACTCTGTGCCTGTGTCTCATCTCACTCTGTGTCTGTGTCTTATCTCACTCATTTTTGACAAGGATCACTCTGAGTGTCTGTGTGAAATTGATTTATATTTTCACATTTTTCAATAATGTAACCTGTGTTTGCTCACAGTTTACATTTCTTACCTTAAAGGGTACTCTGTGCCTATGTCTCATGTCACTCTGTGCCTGTGTCTCATGTCACTCTGTGCCTGTATCTCATCTCACTCTGTGCCTGTGTCTCATCTCACTCTGTGCCTGTGTCTCATCTCACTCTGTGCCTGCCCCATCTCTCTCTTTGCGTCTGTCTCGTCTCACTCTGTGCCTGTGTCTCATCTCACTCTGTGCCTGTGTCTCATGTCACTCTGTGCCTGTGTCTCATCTCACTCTGTGCCTGTGTCTCATCTCACTCTGTGCCTGTGTCTCATCTCACTCTGTGCCTGCCCCATCTCTCTCTTTGCGTCTGTCTCGTCTCACTCTGTGCCTGTGTCTCATCTCACTCTGTGCCTGTGTCTCATCTCACTCTGTGCTTGTGTCTCACCTCACTCTGTGCCAGTGTCTCATCTCACTCTGTGCCTGCCCCATCTCTCTCTTTGTGTCTGCCCCATCTCTCTCTTTGTGTGTGTCATTTCTCTCTTTGTGTGTGTCTCATCTCACTCTGGTAAATATTTAATGGTAAAATGTATGTCTTTAATATTTTTGACAAGGATCACACTGAGTGTCTGTGTGAAATAAGGATTTATATTTTCACATTTTTCAATAATGTCACCACACAGGCACAGAGAGAGATGAGACACAGGCACAGAGTGAGATGAGACACAGGCACAGAGTGAGATTAGACACACGCAAAGAGAGAGATGGGGCAGGCACAGAGTGAGATGAGACACAGGCACGGAGTGAGATGAGACACAGACACAGAGTGTCTAATATTCAACACATGGGCTGAGTTCTCTGTCTTAAAGAAATGACTGTGATAAATGGTTTTAGTAAAATGAGCACTTTTATTTATTTTTTCATGCTGCCTAAGATTCACTACTAGTACATATCCTAAAGCCTAACTGACTTCAAGAATACATGTATTCCCATATTTTTTAACACATCAACTAAGCAAATTATTCACCCAGATTCATTTAAAATCAAGCTTGACTCACAGTGTGATCTTAGGCACATGACCAGGATGTTACATGTAATCTACCATGTCTGACTCTGCCTCCACTATGTGTGTTTGTGCTCATACTATCTCACTGTCTCTACTGGCAAAAAACAGACCATATATATATATAAGCAAGACATAACATTCCTTTTTCATTTCAACAGCACACCCTGGATCTTTATTGCACAGCTTAGAGCCTATTTGTGAAGTAAGAGGCCTAACAGATATGCTGCCTAAGATTCACTACTGGTACATATCCTAAAGCCTAACTGACTGTCAGAACAGAGACTGGTTGACTAACCTTAAATAAGCCGGTACAGCAGGAGCGAGGAAGCTAATTCGCCCCTTCCCTATCCGCGGCACTACCTGCGTGCGGTAAAGATACACTCCACAGATATGGCCACTCAAGGGGAAGGGGTAAAAATGGATAAATAAAACATAACACTGTGGCAGCCTGAAACCATCTTTGGACAGGGTTGGTAAGGTTGTAGACCACACTCCTATGTCTGCATCTGGCTCCCTACAATAGAGACACAAGGAACAAGCATGAGAATTCTCCCCCCTAACTCTATACCCCAAATATATATATATCTTGAATAACAAGGTGACCACTCACTCTAAGAACTGCCACAAGTATCCTGAGAATAAAGGCACAAAATGTAAAAATAAAGAACAAAAAAAGTTCTTGGCTGTTGTAGTTCAGATTTGCCAGTGGTACATCAAATACAAACGATACCAATTACAAATGATATGTAACACAGAAGACCTCTAGTTATCTGCCAACGTCTTCTTGAATTGTTCTTGGCGTTGTATTCCACACAAAAAATTAGATATATGTTCTTCCAGCAGGGATTCACTTGTCCTCAAAACCCAGTGTAATAACTCCGAGCCTCTCAACAGCTCTGTGAAGGAAAAAACAAATCACGTGGCTTCTCTTGCTCTGTGAAGGATATGGCCATCAAACATATGTCCCTTTAATACCACGGAACGCTAGTTGCCTCACTAGCTACCTGCTAGGGTTCCAAATGAGCGCGTGAGAAATGGCACTCTTAAACGGAAGAAAAACGAAAGTCGGGGATGAAAGCTCGAGTTAGCGCCCCAGCGCGACTCGAGCAGAGCTACTTCAGGTGCACTTCAGCTCTGTCGAAAGGTCATAGATCACGGATGCGCTCCAGCGCGAACGCGATCTCTTCTCAAAAATCAGGAAAACACCCGCGGCCTCTTGCATCCACTGCCGAAGGGTGTTTAGAACTTGTTACCTCACAATTAGTAGGTGGATGGCTTCTCTGGCGGTTTGTATTCTTTGGACTCGGGCTATCTCAAAAGAATGAGTGACAAGCCCCGAGTCCATGACTGAGTGGCGTCTATATAGGAAACAGAAGGAGGAAGGAAAGAATTGATAAACACAAAGGACAGATCACTATCTAGGCATTCTGGGACCTGTAGTTTTCTGAGTTTATCCTTCTATCTGACTGAGTATGTGACACTGACTTCAAGAATACATGTATTCCCATATTTTTAAAAACATCAACTAAGCAAATTATTCACCCAGATTCATTTAAAATCAAGCTTGACTCACAGTGTGATCTTAGGCACATGACCAGGATGTTACATGTAATCTACCATGTCTGTCTCTGCCTCCACTTTGTGTGTTTGTGCTCATATTATCTCACTGTCTCTACTGGCAAAAAACAGACCATATATATATAAGCAAGACATAACATTAATTTTTCATTTCAACAGCACACCCTGGATCTTTATTGCACAGCGTAGAGCCTATTTGGAAACTAAGTTGCTTGACAGACATGCTGCCTAAGATTCTCTACTAGTACATATCATAAAGCCTAACTGACTTCAAGAATACATGTATTCCCATATTTTTAAACACATCAACTAAGCAAATTATTCACCCAGATTCATGTAAAATCAAGCTTGACTCACAGTGTGATCTTAGACACATGACCAGTATGTTACATGTAATCTATCATGTCTGTCTCTGCTTGCACTTTGTGTGTCAGTGCTCATACTATCTCACTCTCTCTACCGGCAAAAAACAGACCATATATATATAAGAAAGACATAACATTCCTTTTTCATTTCAACAGCACACCCTGGATCTTTATTGCACAGCTTAGAGCCGATTTGGGAACTAAGAGGCCTCACAGACATGCTGCCTAAGGTTCTCTAGCAGTACATATCCTAAAGCCTAACTGACTTCAAGAATACACGCATTCCCATATTTTTAAACACATCAACTAAGCAAATCAGTCACCCAGATACATTTAAAATCAAACTTGACTCACAGTGTGATTTTAGACACATGACCAGGATGTTACATGTAATCTACCATGTCTGTCTCTACCTCCACTATGTGTGTCTGTGCTTATACTATCTAACTGTCTCTACTGGCAAAAAACAGACCATATATATATAAGCAAGACATAACATTCCTTTTTCATTTCAGCAGCACACCCTGGATCTTTATTGCACAGCTTAGAGCCTATTTGTGAAGTAAGAGGCCTAACAGATATGCTGCCTAAGATTCACTACTAGTACATATCCTAAAGCCTAAATGACTGTCAGAACAGAGACTAGTTGACTAACCTTAAATAAGCCGGTACAGCAGGAGCAAGGAAGCTAATTCGCCCCTTCCCTATCCGCGGCACTACCTGCGTGCGGTAAAGATACACTCCACAGATATGGCTACTCAAGGGGAAGGGGTAAAAATGGATAAATAAAACATAACACTGTGGCAGCCAGAAACCATCTTTGGACAGGGTTGGTAAGGTTGTAGACCACACTCCTATGTCTGCATCTGGCTCCATACAATAGAGACACAAGGAACAAGCATGAGAATTCTCCCCCCTAACTCTATACCCCAAATATATATATATATATCTTGAATAACAAGGTGACCACTCACTCTAAGAACTGCCACAAGTATCCTGAGAATAAAGGCACAAAATGTAAAAATAAAGAAAAAGAAAAGTTCTTGGCTGGCGTAGTTCAGATTTGCCAGTGGTTCATCAAATACGAACGATACCAATTACAAATGATATGTAACACAGAAGATCTCTACTTATCTGCCAACGTTTTCTTGAATGGTTCTTGGCGTTGTATTCCACACAAAAAATTAGATATATGTTCTTCCAGCAGGGATTCACTTGTCCTCAAAACCCAGTGTAATAACTCCGAGCCTCTCAACAGCTCTGTGAAGGAAAAAACAAATCACGTGGCTTCTCTTGCTCAGTGAAGGATATGGCCATCAAACATATGTCCCTTTAATACCACGGAACGCTAGTTGCCTCACTAGCTACCTGCTAGGGTTCCAAATGAGCGCGTGAGAAATGGCACTCTTAAACGGAAGAAAAACGAAAGTCGGGGATGAAAGCTCGAGTTAGCGCCCCAGCGCGACTCGAGCAGAGCTACTTCAGGTGTACTTCAGCTCTGTCGAAAGGTCATAGATCACGGACGCGCTCCAGCGCGAACTCGATGTCTTCTCAAAAATCAGGAAAACACCCGCGGCCTCTTGCATCCGCTGCCGAAGGGTGTTTCGAACTTGTCACCTCACAGTTAGTAGGTGGATGGCTTCTCTGGCGGTTTGTATTCTTTGGACTCGGGCTATCTCAAAAGAACGAGTGACAAGCCCCGAGTCCATGACTGAGTGGCGTCTATATAGGAAACAGAAGGAGGAAGGAAAGAATTTATAAACACAAAGGACAGATCACTATCTAGGCATTTTGGGACCTGTAGTTTTCTGAGTTTATCCTTCTATCTGACTGAGTATGTGACACTGACTTCAAGAATACATGTATTCCCATATTTTTAAACACATCAACTAAGCAAATTATTCACCTAGATTCATTTAAAATCAAGCTTGACTCACAGTGTGATCTTAGGCACATGACCAGGATGTTAGATGTAATTTACCATGTCTGTCTCTGCCTCCACTATGTGTGTTTGTGCTCATATTATCTCACTGTCTCTACTGGCAAAAAACAGACCATATATATATATAAGCAAGACATAACATTCATTTTTCATTTCAACAGCACACCCTGGATCTTTATTGCACAGCTTAGAGCCCATTTGTGAAGTAAGAGGCCTAACAGACATGCTGCCTAAGATTCACTACTAGTACATATCCTAAAGCCTAACTGACTTCAAGAATACATGTATTCCCATATTTTTAAACACATCAGTTAAGCAAATTATTCACCCAGATTCATTTAAAATCAAGCTTGACTCACAGTGTGATCTTAGGCACATGACCAGGATGTTACATGTAACCTACCATGTCTGTCTATGCCTCCACTACATGTGTTTGCGCTCATACTATCTCACTGTCTCTACTGGCAAAAAACAGACCATATATATATATAAGCAAGACATAGCGTTGGTTTTTCTTTTCAACAGCACACCCTGGATCTTTATTGCACAGCTTAGGGCCTATTTGTGAAGTAAGAGGCCTAACAGACATGCTGCCTAAAATTCACTACTAGTACATATCCTAAAGCCTAACTGACTTCAAGAATACATGTAATCCCATATTTATAAACACATCAACTAAGCAAATTATTCACCCAGATTCATTTAAAATCAAGCTTGACTCACAGTGTGATCTTAGGCACACAACCAGGATGTTACATGTAATCTACCATGTCTGTCTCTACCTCCACTATGTGTGTTTGTGCTCATACTATCTCACTGTCTCTACTGGCAAAAACAGACCATATATATATAAGCAAGACATAACATTCCTTTTTCATTTCAACAGCACACCCTGGATCTTTATTGCACAGCTTAGAGCCTATTTGTGAAGTAAGAGGCCTAACAGACATGCTGCCTAAGATTCACTACTAGTACATATCCTAAACCCTAACTGGCTTCAAGAATACATGTATTCCCATATTTTTAAACTCATCAACTAAGCAAATTTTTCACCCAGATTCATTTAAAATCAAGCTTGACTCACAGTGTGATCTTAGGCACATGACCAGGATGTTACTTGTAATCTACTATGTCTGTCTCTGCCTCCAATATGTGTGTTTGTGCTCATACTATCTCACTGTCTCTACTGGCAAAAAACAGACCATATATATATAAGCAAGACATAACAATTCTTTTTCATTTCAACAGCACACCCTGGATCTTTATTGCATAGCTTAGAGCCTATTTGTGAAGTAAGAGGCCTAACAGACATGCTGCCTAAGATTCACTACTAGTACATATCCTAAAGCCTAACTGACTGTCAGAACAGAGACTGGTTTACTAACCTTAAATAAGCCGGTACAGCAGGAGCGAGGAAGCTAATTTGCCCCTTCCCTATCCGCGGCACTACCTGCGTGCGGTAAAGATACACTCCACAGATATGGCCACTCAAGGGGAAGGGGTAAAAATGGATAAATAAAACATAACACTGTGGCAGCCAGAAACCATCTTTGGACAGGGTTGGTAAGGTTGTAGACCACACTCCTATGTATGCATCTGGCTCCCTACAATAGAGACACAAGGAACAAGCATGAGAATTCTCCCCCCTAACTCTTTACCCCAAATATATATATATATCTTGAATAACAAGGTGACCACTCACTCTAAGAACTGCCACAAGTATCCTGAGAATAACTGACTTCAAGAATACATGTATTCCCATATTTTTAAACACATCAACTAAGCAAATTATTCACCCAGATTCATTTAAAATCAAGCTTGACGCACAGTGTGATCTTAGGCACATGACCAGGATGTTAAATGTAATCTACCATGTCTGTCTCTGCCTCCACTATGTGTGTTTGTGCTCATACTATCTCACTGTCTCTACTGACAAAAAACAGACCATATACATATAAGTAAGACATAACATTCCTTTTTCATTTCAACAGCACACCCTGGATCTTTATTGCACAGCTTAGAGCCTATTTGTGAAGTAAGAGGCCTAACATTTTTTCATGCTGCCTAAGATTCTCTACTAGTACATATCCTAAAGCCTAACTGACTTCAAGAATACATGTATTCCCATATATTTAAACACATCAACTAAGCACATTATTCACCCAGATTCATTTAAAATCAAGCTTGACTCACAGTGTGATCTTAGGCACATGACCAGGATGTTACATGTAATCTACCATGTCTGTCTCTGCCTCCACTATGTGTGTCTGTGCTCATACCGTCTCACCATCTCTCACCATCTTACATTTTACCGAAAAACATGTAGCATAGTAAATTGTTTTACACACAGAGCACAGCCCATTTAAATGACCACTACATTACAAGGCAGAAACCTGACTCATTTCCAAAATACATTTCCAATATGCACCATTCATATTTTTTGCCAGCATTACAAAGAAACATGAGACACAATGCAAGAATAAACAAGCCCAATATGCTTCTTAATCTTCCCCGTAGTGCATACAGCACTCTATCTATATTAAATGAATCATTACTCACCTTTAAAAATGCTTTTGAAGATTTAGAACAGTGTCAGTCACAGACACCAGATTTTCTTAAGCAGAATCTCTGAAATTCACCTGAAACACTGCAACCACAAAGGTCCCTGATTCTCTGTAATTCTTCACACATATCCCTGGACTTAACCAATCAAAATTCTGCCCACACTATTTCAAAACCAAACTGACATTTTAATTGGTTCTACATTTCAACACTTTCAAACTCACATAATATTCACCCATCCCCTCAGTGATCATTCAGCCTGTTACCATGGTAACTCCCACCTAACTCAGCACACAGGTGAAAAGTTCATCATACTATGTTGCAAATGAATCCAGCAAGGGTGTTTGAGCTCTCAATATACTAGCTAATCATGTGCAATGTTTCTTTCAATGACTTTTTTTCAACCATTAGAATTACTTCTTTCAAAAAACAAAAGCATGCACCCTAATTTTCGGTGGAGAATTTTTAAAAAAAACACCAATCATTTCTTCTTTTTCAAGTGCACTGAATCTCAACCACTTTTTTTCATAACTCCTACTTTAAAACTGCCATTTCATTTTCACAACTCATCTGAATACAACCACATCTACCTTCAAGATGCCTAAAGTCTGGATTGTGGGTCATAGCTTTGTCCACTGGAGTGAAAGAAATGCAGCAAACAGTGGTATTCACAACCTTTATTTTATCAAATGTGGATATTATGTGGATTTGCCAGAGAGGATTGAGATGTCACCAATTGATACCATTGGTAAAATCCTTTATGCATCTACCACACCCTGACCTCAAAATTGTGCACTGTGGTGAAATGACCTGGGCACTTTGACTGGGGTAGGTCTGGAAATGCTTTTAAAGGACATCTTTGGGCAATTGATGTCACATTTTCCAAAAACGGCCTTGGTATATTCTAACACATGCCAAAGGCAAAGGCACTTTCCTCAGAGACTATGGTATGGGTTCCATATACCACAACAATCTTGCGTTACAACATGCAAGGCATCCATAGTCGAGATGGTGTACATTTTACAGATGAGGGGAATAGAGTCTTCCTCTTGAATTTTAGACTCTGCATCAGTACATACTTGTAGGTACAAAAAACACCCACATAACACAACAGCTCTTTTCAGAGCTACCCTACCTCCAAACACTATTTTCTTTCACTGTTTTTTCCCATGGTGCGCTCAGGGTACGCGTACCGGGAAGCGTACATGGGAACGCACCCAGCGGTTACCCCGCGAAAAGTTTTTAAAAAAAAGTTGTTTTGCCTTTCAGGGTCCTTCTAGGCCCCCCTCAGAAAACCTAGGGGGTCATAGGGTATCTACCCTGCCCCTTTGAATCATTTCCCCCTTTTTTTTTCACCTCTTGTGTCTCGGTTCTACCGAGACACAAGATGGCGGACTCTCCGGACTGTTTGGAATGTTGACAGACACTCGAGAGCCAATCAGCTTTCCGCTCACACACTTCCGTGGCGCGCCGGGTACGCTTACTGGTACGCGTACCGGTAAGCGCTCGAAGTGCGCATAGAGATATATATGTGTTTTTTAAGTTACTTTTCATAAAAACTACTGGAGCAATTTTAAACAAATCTGGAAAACGCCCTACTACGTACCAGTCCCTACCAGTTTGCCAAGTTTGGTGTAATTCCGTTCAGCCGTTCGGCCTGTAGCCGTGTCTAAATGTCCTATGGAAAATTGCATGGGGAAAACACATTTGAAAGTGTTGAAATTTAGAACCAATTAAAATGTTACTTTGGTTTTGAATTTGTGGGTGATGAAGTTTGATTGGTCATGTATATATCAAAAATGAGAGGGAAACACAGCCATTTTGTGATAGTACTGTCTGAGATACACTTGTGAGGAATTTTTGGTGTTCAATTTCTGGTGTGAGATTTACACAGTACTAGCTCTTCTCCTGCTTTCTAAAAGGTGAGTTGTTAATTAACTGTAAGTTAATTGGAAAAATGTTTTCTGTTAGTTATTTACTGTCCTTCTGTTATAGTTATGGATTGAGTTAGGCTTCATCACATGCAGTGCTTTATATTTCTACTTCCTGCCTGATACTATACACTGTCCAAAGTTAACTTCACTGTTAAAAACTCAGAAGTACCTTTGTCAACTTGACCTCTACAGTGACTTAACTCTAATGATATAGTTATATAAAGTATTTGAAAAAATGTGTGCATATTAATATTAAACAACTAAATATTTGATAAAGCTAGTTTTATATTATGTATTACTAAAAACGATAAATGAAAGTGATTATTTTTTTCTGCAATTTACAGCAAGAAATTTCAAAATAAAATGGATCACAATAAAGAGACCGTCGAAATTTCTTTTGAATTTTCCACTACTTTTATGGACATTTTGAATGTCCCGGTTATCGACAGCACCATTAATGAAGAATAAGCATGGGCGGATTTTGCGAATTGGCAATCCGCGAACTTGCGTATTTATGGATTCGCATTCCGCAAAATCCGCGAACTCTCGCGAATTTGCAGATTTTTTGGTTTTTTTTGTGTTCGCAAGGATTTCTGCCAGTTCGCGAGGGTTGTGTACCAGTTCGCAATTGCGAACTTACTTGTCGGCTCGCAACGGCCGCGACTATGTTGTTTCTACGTCTGGTTCATCATCACAGGTTCACAGCATCCTCTGTTTCACCACTGCCACCCTCTGGTACACCCATGCCACCCTCTGGTACATCACTGCCACTCTCTGGTTGGTTTATCACTGTAGATTATGGGGGTGAAAAAAAGCAAGCACACCTGTCCTGCTTCAACTGACATGAATTAATTTGGGGTTGATTAATGTGTCACTGAATTTAAACTTCCAGTCTGGCTGGCACCTGCTTCCTTATCTGTAATTTGCTTTCTGTTGCAGTGCAATTTTTTTTCACAGGACCTTTGTGGCCTACTTGTAGCTATTCTCTGAGCCTGCTGTGAGGGTCGGAGCAGGGTCATAGAATAGTTGCAAGTAGGCAACTGAACTCTGAGGGGGCCCCTCAGGAAGCACTACAGGGAATAGTTACTAATGATAAGATTGAACTTTTGCACCTGCTGAGTTGTTTCAGTTTTGTCTGTAATTGCTTTCTGTTGCAGTGTAATTTTTTTAACAGGACCTTTGTTGTATACTTGTAGCTATTCTCTGAGCCTGCTGTGAGGGTCAGAGCAGGGTCATAGAATAGTTGCAAATAGGCAAATGAACTCTGCAGGGGCCCCTCAGGAAGCACTACAGGGAATGGTTACTAATGATAAGATTGAACTTTTGCACCTGCTGAGTGCTTTCAGTTTTGCCAAAATCCAAATATCCCGCAGCATCCACAACAAGTAATCCTTCCAAGTCAAGATCCAAATCAAAGTGACCAGCACATGAAGAAAGCACTGGGAGGAGCCTGCTGGACAGGAACAGGAAGTTGGAGAATGTGGGACACTTTCTTCCTCCCACCCCCCCCAAAATGGACTCCTTGCAAAGAAAAAATGCAGGCAAATGTCAACCTGAGGAGTTATTCTGATAAAAATCATAATTTTCAAGGTTTATGCTGCCTGCTGGTGGATTTCAAGTGCGAAATTGCAAATTTTGCAATCTCGCAATTGCGAGATTGTCGCTGCCCGCCGCATCTACATGTTCGCAAGTGTTTACTCCCGCGAAATTGTATAGTATTCTAGTTGGCAAGTGCGACCAAGCAAAAAATCCGCTTCGCACGGATTTTACGAATTTTTGGCAAGTTCGCGAGAGTTCGCGGATTGCGAATTTGCCGAAAATCCGCAAAATCCGCGAGCGGAACGGATTTTACGCCCATGCTTAATGAAGAAGTTTCTGTTGGAGGAGATGACATGAGGGATTTTTTTGATCAGTCTCTTGACGGCAAATTTCTCGAATGTTTGGAGACCATAGAGTTCCAGGATTCACCTTTGCAGACTTTTGATGAGGAGATTCCTGATGATGTGATTGAAGAGGAAATTCCTGATGAAGACATATTACTAGTTCTTTTAAATTATGAAAATTCAGAAGAATACATTTATATTTAGAAATTAAAACATTAAGACATTATTCATTTTTATTTGTAATTTATGAGGTAGTAGCGAAGTGATTGTAGTATAAAGTGAGACTTATAGTATAGACTGCAACATTTTTATGTTACAAAGTCAGTTTACTCATAGTTACTTCCCTTCACCCACTATATTTTCTCAAATGTGTATTTGACATCTTTTCTTCATCTCCTGCCTCCTTTCTCTCACTGTCTGTCTCTGATGCACCCTATTGCCGCCATTTTGTGTAGTTTCAGAAGAGAGTGACATGTAATAGTTGAGAACGTGAAAAGGGGGCAGGGTAGATTGCCCCTGACCCCCCAGGCCTTAGCAGGGGGTCCCAAAAGTATCTGTTTCTGCTTTCCTGAGAGACTAAGGTATGGGTTCCATATACCACAATAACTTGCGTTACAACATGCAAGATATCTACAGAGGAAACGTTGTACATTTCTCAGATTAGGGGAATAGAGTATTCCTCTTGAATTTTAAAATCTGCATCGGTACCTACATGTAGATACAAAAAACACCCACATAACACAACAGCTACCCTACATCTAAGCACTCTTAATTATTTTTTTACTCTAATATTTTTTACTGTTTTTCCCCGTGGTGCGCTCAGGGTACGCGTACCAGGAAGCGTACATGGGAACGCACCCAGCGCTTACCCCGCAAAAATGTCAAAAACATTTTTTAGTTTTTTTTTCAGGGTCCTTCTAGGCCCCCCTCAGAAAACCTAGGGGGTTAGGGGGTGTCTACCCTGCTCCCTTTTAATCATTTCCCCCTTTTTTTTTCACCTCTTGTGTCTCGGTTCTACCGAGACACAAGATGGTGGACTCTCCAGACTGTTTGGAATGTTGACAGACACCCAAGAGCCAATCAGCTTTCCGCTCGCGCACTCCCGTGGCGCGCCGGGTGCGCTCCCGGGTACGCATACCGGTAAGCGCCCGAAGCGCGCATATAGAAATATATGAGTTTTTAAAGTTAAGTAAAAACCACTGAAGCAATTTTCACCAAATATAGAAAAGGCACTTCTGCGTACCAGTCCCTACAATTTTGCAAAGTTTGGTGTAATTTCATTTAGCGGTTCGGGCTGTAGCCTTGTCTATTGGTCCTATGGAAATTAACATGGGGAAAACACATTTTGGGACCCCCCTTTTTTCTCAGCCCCTGCATGACGAATCCCCCCGAAACTTCCAGAGAAGAAGCGGAGCGGAGCTGGCCTAAATTTTGGAAAATTACACGCAAATTCCTCAACGGGCGCCAAAGTTATTCCCAATAGAATGTTGTGGATTTCCTATGGAAACTAGGTCCTAATTATAACTACCTACGGGCGACCGCCAGTAGGTTATACACATATATATATATATATATACACATATATTTTATTTATTTATATATTCACTGAAAAAACCATAGGTTTCACACACGTTATAGTTAGGAATTAGCATTTAAAAAAACCATAGAAATTCACTGAAAAAACCATAGGTTTCACCTATGTTATAGTTAGCTGGACATTTTTCTCATACAAAACCTTTGAAATTCCTCCGTTATAGTTAGCTCAGCTAACTATAACTTGCGCGCCCGCAATGCACTGCTGATGACGTCGCATATTACATCACTCATGACATGGTCAGTGACATCACTCATGACATCACTGATGACATCTCAAATGACATCACTGATGACATCACTGATGTCATCATCCACTGGATGTGTGTCTTTCTGAAAAATAAATATTTTTATATATGTATATCTAAAGGTCGACTGAAGAATAAATAGGTAAATAAGTGTGTAAATGGATGTTTTTTTTGTAACTTTCATTGTATAACTGACTTATTAAGTGTATCTTAGTGAATACATGTATTAGCGAGTAATGTTTAAATATGTAAATATCTGTATCAGTGCCTCACTTTGTGTATAAGTGGCTGCATGGGTTGGTGAGTAGCTACACGAGTGTCTATATGGGTTATTAGTTGGTTTTTTGAGTATCAGTATGAGTGTCTGTATGGTTTGGTGGGGGTATTACTTACCGCATAGATGCATGAATGGGTGACTCACTGTTTGTATGTGTTTTGAAGACAGCATGTGTGCACAACTGTATTTGTGGATGAGTGTGTGTATGGGTGTGATAGTAAGTGGATGACTGGCTCAATAGTATCTTTATGAGTAAGTACATATGTTTTAAACTAGTATATGTGAGTATTGATGTATATAAGTGAGTATATGTGAGAGCGAGAGATTCTAAGATTTCCTGTATAAATAACTATGACATTCTATAAGTGATTGTTTAAGAGAGTCTACGATTCTGTAGAAGTTAGTGTAGTGGTGTGTGTATAGCTGTATGTGCAAATAAATGGATGTTTGATCGTTTATTTGCATGTGTGAGTATGTGTGTGAGTGACTCTATAGATGAGTGCCGGTGTATAACAGGATATATAAGTGTATGAGTACATATCATGAGTGACTATATAGAACTGTTGGTGAATGAGTGGATGTGTATGTAGATTTTGGAATTACTGAATAGATTGTTCTAACTGAAATTGCTATCTCCATTTTTTTGAAAATTGTAGTTTCTATTTTTGATCGTGTGTATCAAAGGTTATACTACAGTGAGAGGAGGTATGCCACAAGGATGATGCCATCAGTGATGTCATCAGGGATGTCATTTGAGATGTCATCAGTGATGTCATGAGTGATGTCACTGACCATGTCATGAGTGATGTAATATGTGACATCATCAGCAGTGCATTGCGGTCGCGCAAGTTATAGTTAGCTGAGCTAACTATAACGGAGGAATTTCAAATGTTTTGTATGAGAGAAATGTCTAGCTAACTATAACATGGGTGAAACCTATGGTTTTTTCAGGGAATTTTTAAGGTTTTCTAAATGCTAATTCCTAACTATAACGTGTGTAAAATCTATGTTTTTTCAGTGAATTTCTAAGTTTTTTTAAATTCTAATTCCTAACAATAACGTGTGTGAAACCCATGGTTTTTTCAGTGAATTTCAAAGGTTTTGTAAATGATAATTTTGAAATATACTAATTATTATATTTCTTTCTTTTTATAGTAATTGCCTACATTTTTATTATAAATACTAATATTTATTTTATTTTTAAAGTTACATTTCATATTTTTAATGTAAATTAATAACAAAAGTAAATTCAAAAAGAATGCACTGCTAGTGAAACTACCTGGGTGAATTTGTAAGTGTTTGTTAGGGGTATTTTTACAACACTCTTGTGTCTCTTTTACACCACCGTTGCATCACATTTCTGATAAAGCAGTGGTGCAAAAGATGCGCCATGGTATGTGGTATTTAGAATGTGACGTATGTGGGAGGTGCATTACATTGTAAATCCCTGTACCAGAAGGAGACATTCCTACATAGGGGGGGAGGGGGGGGGCGTTCCGCTGCAGGAACACCTCCTAAAAGTGGCTCACTAAAATCTACAAGATTTCACTTTGTCACTTTTGCGCTCTTGCTGTGTCAAAACCCTGCACTACCTTGAAGCAGGTGTAAGGATTAACACAACAGTCTGAGCATATGGCCCCCAGACCATTGCTAGAGATACGTTGCACTTCCAATATAACTCAAACAATGCACCACCTTTACAGCACAGATACATCACATATATGTTTCATTTTTGGCCCTTGGTACATCGCATTGTAAATACGACGCATCCATGGTGGTAGTGTCACGGAGCACAATAACTGACATATTCCTGGGGATATGCGAGTTATTGTACATGTGCCCATTAGTGTTTTAATGTAGTAATAGGATTACTACATACCGATAAATGAGTCACTTCAAAACTAAAACAACAGTGACAGAGTGTTTGCTGGAAGTGTAAAGATACAAACTAGTAAATTGAACGTATAAAACACAAATTTGAAAGTACATAGAAGACTGCATACATCGTTTATAAGGGTTTGAAGCAGTCTATGCCATCAGGCCTATTTTAAAGCATGACTACTTAGATAGTGGGTGGATGATTACAAGACTGCAAGGAAAGAACCTGATTGAATTTATAACAGCCTCAGTTGTACCACAGTAAACAGATAAACACATACTGCTGAATGGCTCACTACAATATTGAAACAGTAGTGGGAGAATGTTTGCTGGAAGTATTAGGATACACATTGTGGAATTGAACGTATAAAACATAAGTTTGCTGGTGCATAGAACAGTGCATCCACAGTCCATAGAGGTTTGAAACAGCCTATGCACTAAGTCCTCTTTTAATCCATGACTATCTAGATACTGACTGGATCATTACACTTCAGCAAAGAAAGTTCCTCACTAAATTTATTACAGCTTCAGTTTTACCACTGTACAATCAAAAAGAACATACTGCTGAGTGGCTCACTACAATACTAAAACAGCAGTGTCAGGGTGTTTGGTGGAAGTCTAATGATACAGACTGGGGAATTGAAGGCATAAAACACAAGTTTGCACCTGCATACAAGACTGCATGTATACTCCATACGGATTTTAAGCAATCGATACCCTCAAACCCACTTTACATATTTTAAATCAATACAAACATTTAAAGAATATATAACTGAATCTATAACTGCTTCACTTTTAGTACAATAAATACATTAGTAGATAGTGCTCAAACCTTTATTATTTTTCAACAATAAATGTATTCCTGTAACATCTCATAATTTAACAGACATTCCAATACAACTTCATCAGATATATGATTCAGATCAATGTCCTCGTCAGCAGGTTCTGATTTAATGTGTTCTAAAATTTCAATATAATTTAAAACTTCAACGAAATCTCCATCAAAGCTTTCATCTTCGAAATCACAATTCAGGTCTGCAGCACTAATTTCCCCTTCTTCACTCTCATTGCCTGTGACAGAGACGATTAGTTTTTCAATTGCACTCAAGGTAATATCCAAAATCTCCTGAGTATCAGGCTGTTCTCTTTCCATAACTTTTCCTTTATGTTCTTGCTCCTTGTATAAAAATATAAACAGCTAATTTTATCACTTTTTGTAATATATAATGTAAAACTACCGTTTTCACCTATTTTGGCCTACAAAAAATACTATATAAATACCATTATCTAATAACATTCCATTAGTAGACTTTTAGTCCTTTGCAAAATTATACAACTATAATTACCTAACATTCATTAACCTAGGCCTCTCAGTTTATTATCTAATTTTTATATTCTTAATTTCCTTCTGTTCTTCTACTAACTTTTCTTTATGCAGTTGCTTGTTATCTATTCTGTCAATACTTCAATATCTTGTGTTTTTTATTAATGTTCCTTCTTAATTTAAAAGTCTTTCTACTATTCCTAACTCAATGTGTTCTTTTCCCTTAAGACCTTGCTTAACACAAATATTATCGTTTCTTGTTTTAAGTTAGAGAAAATACATCGACTGAGTACATTCAATATTGTCTATAATGTTAGGTAAATTTACTTACTCGCTAACTTGTCAAACAACTTCCTTTAACTGCCACAGAAATATTTCCACTTTCTCTTCACGAATGTCTCAAGAACAACTCAAAACGGGTCTGAACTCCGAAACGTCTTCGATAAAGTGCGCACTCGTTAGTAAGCACGCGCCTCACCAAGGATTCCCCACAACTCTGTGGTAAATGACTAGATCGCAACCGCGTCTCAGCCGTCTCGGCCCGTGCAGGGACTTGCGATGGGGCAAGCAGGGCGGGCGTGGGAGGGGCAAGGTGAGGGGTGATAAACAACGGAATCTGCATGATTGCAGGTAGCTAAACAATTACATTAATGAAATGAATTTTGGGCCATATTATCAACAAAACGCGATATCAACAAAAGGCGACACATTATCTCCGCTTTTATCAGCAGGAAAGTGCCGATGAAGTGGCGATAATCTAACTCGTTTTGTAGATAATATGACCCGAAATGCATGCTAATGGCTTCGTGGTGACGATCATGCGTGGTTAGGGGGTCGTACATGCATGTTTAGGCTCTATTTTTTTTTTTTAAGAAAAATCGCAGCGTACGCGTACAGAAATATGTACAATTACGAGCAGGAGCTGCATGCTGATTGGCTGTCAATACTACAAGCCAGGAAATGTTGCAAGCCATCTTATTTGTCACGGCAGCCGAGTCACAAGGAAACAGTAAAACAAAGTTGACAAATAAGGAAAGGGGGCACGATCGAAACATTCTGAACCTATAGTGTTGCTCAGGGGGTGGTAGATTTATTGTACGCGTACCAACTACGTATGGACGATGTACAGCTGCAATGTTGAAAGTCGTCACGTAAGCGTACGTAAGCAAGAAAACTAAAAATAAATTTAGATATTTATGAAGTGTATTTGTGTATGTGTTGTGTGGCTCTAAAAAGAGCCGTTGTGTTTATTACGAGATTTTAGTACCTACAAGTAAGTACCCGATGCACAGTCTTAAGTTTATAAGGAACACTCCGTTCCCCTCATCTGTAAAATGTACACCATCTCTCCTATAGATGCCATGCATATTGAAACGCAGATTATTGTTGTAAATGGACCCCATTCGGTAGTCTCGGAGAAAGGCAGAAACAGATTTATTCACATATTTCCTAGCTTTTTCAAACTGTGGACAATAATGGTTGGACCGCTTCCATCTCTGCCTTTGGCATATATTAGAATATACAAAGACAGTTTTGGGGAACAGTGTCATCAATTGGGCAAAGGTGTCCTTCATGAGCATTTCCAGAGCTACCCCAGTCAAAGTGCCTAGGTCATTGCCACAACAGTGCACAATTATGAGGTCAGGGTGTTCAGGATGCATAAAGGATTTCACCAATGGCATCAATTGGTACAACTTTAATCCTCTCTGTTCAATCCATTTAATGTCTACATTTGGTAAACCTAGGTCCTTGTGAATTCTTTTCTGTTTTGCGTACCTTTGACTCCAGAAAATACAGCTGTGTCCCACAATCCACACTGTAAGCATTTTAAGAGAGGTCTGGATGCACTCTGATGGCGTCTGTAACTGAAATGCTAGTTTCAAAAGTAAGATTTTTCTAAAATGGTGGACAACATGCTGGTTTCAAAAAACGAAAAGAAATGATTGGTTGACAACATTTTACAGAAAACTAGGTTCCATCATTCTGTTTTTTAAAAGCCTTATTTTTATTGGTTAAGAAAAAGTGATAAAAAAGAAGGTTACATAAGATAAGCTGGTATATTCTCCAGTCAAGCACACTTGCTGTTTTAATTTGCAACAATGTATGATGAACTTTTCACCTGTGTGCTGAGTAAGGTGTTCCCTGAAGTGTTTCTATGGTAATTGGCAGATTCTGGAACGGGTGAAGGGTTGAAAGTTCTATTAGTTCAAAAGCTTTGGAATGTTAAACCAATAGAAACGTGTGTTTTCTTTTGAATTAGTGTGAACAGGATTTTAATTGGTTATTTATATGTATGTATGCGTAAAATGAGAGGGAAAATGTTCAATTTGACGGTTGTGCTGCAAACACTGAACTCCAGAGATTTTGTAGAAAAATATCCACTGTGTGAGTGGTATTCTTGTTAATCTAGAATTCAATTTGAAAGGTGAGTTGAAAAGTTGTATGTGAGTGCGTGTATCTGTGTACATTAACGAATTATGGGGTATATTATCAAGACTCGGCGATACAATTAAAGGTGATAGATTATGGGCCATATTATCAATAAAGGACGATACATTAGCACCGCTTTTATCGATAGGAAACTGCCACTAAAGCGGCAATAATGGTCTCGATAATATATCCTTGTGAATTTCCATAGAAGCCCAGGTTATCACCATAACCTGGATTTCTATGGGAATTCATAAGATTATATTATCGAGAGCATTATCACTGTTAGGATTCACGCCTAGTCCCCTTTCTATGACCATGCACTATCCATCACATGACTTACCTGATTGGGGATTTAAGCTGTGTACGCCCCTTCCTTTTTGCTTGGTATCTTTTCTAGGTTTGATTCCAGGTCCTGGAAGTGTTTTTGTTTGTTCTGGTTTTGGAGACTATGGTGCTTTTGGGCTCATAAGCACTTCTTGAGCTGTCTCCCCTGCTTCTAGCCCCGTGCCTTTTTGTCTTGTTTTCCCTCCCTGCCGCCCTCCCTTTTCCCGTGGACCTCTTTTGGATTCCTACGTTTCGTCGAGTTGATCGTTTTTGTCAATTCCCATTTCAGAGTCGGAACCTAGTGCTTTGGGGGTTCTGGGGCTCCAGTAACCTCGGTGGAAGCTTCGCTTTGGAGGACAGCTGCTTTGGTGGTGCAATGGAGCCGCTCTGTAACTTTCCGGAGTGCCGCACGGCTGTGCGCTTGCCCAGCGGGTCCGGCTTCTGCATCTTTTGCAGCCACTCGACGTCGTTGTGCCGATTTGGGCACTTTTGGCGTCCGTGGATTCCGACCGGAGCAGAGAAGGTGCTCCGCTCCTACTGTTTGTGGATTTTGCCCTATTACCCTCGTTTTGGAGAGTTATGTTCCCTTAACTTTAACCAGGGTTTTTTTTCTGGCCTTATTAGACTTTTTCCCCCGAGTACTTTTAACGAGAAGGGTTGGGTTTGTTTTGAAGTCTACTTCCTGGATTGGACTCCAACTGAGAAACGGAGAGCAAGGCTAGAAAGGACCACGTCCCCCACTGGATATTCTTTGCATTTAGCTCTGGTAAGAAAGTCAATGACGTTGTGATGGGTATGGCATGATCATGGTTAAAAGGGGGAGGGGTCTGATGTATGTCAGTAATGAATAGTAACGTTGCGCCTTGTTTTATAGGTGCAGTCACGTGGAGGGTCTAACTGACATAGGAGTGGTTCCCTTGTCTCTCTTCCTTGTTTTCATTTTTTCTCTCTCCCACCCTCTCCCGGTGTTCATCTGCTTTCTCATCGTGTGTTATTCGGTGAGAGACATATGGGCAGGGGTAGCGGATTGGGCCATACGTCGTTCCTGCAGTGTGGTGGGCGTTCTGAGGTGGAATCCAACAATCACTGCTTTACCGGCAATTTCCTATCGATAAAAGCGGTGATAATGTATCGTCCTTTATTGATAATATGGCCCATAATCTATCACCTTTTTGTTGATAATATGTCCCAAAATTCATTTTATTAATTTAATTGATTACTTACCTGCAATGATCCAGGGGGCATATTACCAAGGGGGCGATAGGCAATTATCAACGATTTAGTTTCCGTTTTCGGCCGCTAAACGGCGATAATTCTATCGCCCTATTAGCAACCTGTCGCTAACTGATGTTAGCGATAGCTTTTAGGCGATAGCGAGCAGTTTGAGGCCCGCTTTGCATGTCAGCGATGTTTATCGCTAATGACGTGCAAACTGGGTGTACCCAACCAGTTAGCAACTGAAAGCAATCACTAACGTCGCTATCGCCTATTAGCAAGGCAGGCTTACCCTTGGAAATATTTGCGCTAACCGCGAATATCTCCAAATACTAACACCTGCCCAGACCAGTTCTTAGCCATGTTAGCAATGGCAGGTGGATAACATGGCTAAGACCATTTCATCTCTAATGCGTGAATATCGCTGTATTCTCAACGATATTCATGCATTTTGCAGCTATGGCTGGATATTTGAGCACAACGGAGAAAAACGTTGCTAATAACATGTTTTCTCCGCTAACATATCCAGCGATAGGCAGCGATAAAAAAATCGTTGCTAACCCTATTTAGCAATCAATATCACTACTTGTTGGTAATGTGCCCCCAGATTTCGTTGTTTATCACTCCTCACCCTGCCCCACCTCCGCCCCACCTGCCTGTCCCATCGCAACTCCCTCCACGGGCCGCGGCTGTTTCTATATTCCGTTATATTGTACTGTCTATTTATACTCTCAGTTTTTATTAGTTTTTCCTTGCTTCATACTCCTTGTTCTTTTACTGTAAGTCCTCTTATTTTTATACTCCGAGGTTTGTCCTCATACTCCTCCCTCTGTTCTTGTAAGTAATATAATAGAATATTTGATATATTTTTTTTGTAATGTTATATATATTTTTTTATTATAGGTTGTGTTTATCGATACTAAAAATACTGATGTATGACGTTACAACGCAGGCTATTACAACGTCGGCCTTTACAACGCGGTTTTTACATCGCAAACCTTTACAACGCATAGCGCTTAGAGGTGCTGGATAGTGGTAAGTATAATTTTCTATTCCAACTCCAGTCCCCGTGGACACTAGGGAAGGTGTTGGATAGAAAATTAAACTTATTCCCTATCCTAGAGCGCCCCCAGCCCAATTCGTTGTAATGGTTTGCGTTGTAATGACCACGTTGTAATGGTAGTGCGTTGTAAAAGTTTCGTTGTAAGTGATGTTTACCTAAAAATACTGCATCATGCCAGCGAAGTACCAAAAGAAAAAGCAATGAAAGAAAAGTGTGTATTTGAAGAGAACTCACCAGGAAGATTTACATGAAGAGAGATGTCTTAACAAACAGAAAAAAAGTCCTGGTAAGAGCAGGAGCAGTTTTTTGAGGAAAATACTAAAGACTAAGGGGGTCATTAGGATACACCGGCGGCCACATTAGGATCAACCGCCACTAAAGACCGACCTGCGGCGGTAGCGGGCCAAGCAAAGCCGTCCGACGCGGGCGGTGATGGCCAAAACAGACCGCGGCGGTCGGAAAAGCTGTGGAAAAGCAACAACCCGCCGCAAGGAGAGCGGACACACCACATGGGAAATTAGGATATCCCTGAGGGTGTCGCGGTTGGAACCGCTGTTACCGACCGCCGCGGACGTACACAGGATTGAATGGGAAAAACAGCAGAAGAGCTGCAGTATAGCCACCACAGTGGACGGGACATGAAAAACATGGCGGACGATGACAGAACACCGCAGTGATGCCAAACATTGCACAAATAAAATAGTCATGCCCCCCAAATACATTAGAAACCGGTCCTCGGAAGCTTGTTTCCGGTCCAGGGAAGGCTTCGCTTGGCAGTTCGGGCTGGACTGTTCCCAGGAGGCACAGGGTCAGACTGATTTGCATATAGCCATGTCTGAACTGGGGTGGCAGAGTGGGCTAAAGAACGGTGATGGATCAAACCCAGATCTTTTGACTGGGTGTGAGTGTTTGATTGGTTCAGATGCTACGTCCATCACCACCCCCTTTTGTACCGCTTTGACCGCCATAAGTGTGGCAGGGTATGCTCAGACGTGAGTCCCTTGCTCACTTTGCCACTGGATTCAAGCAAGCCGGGCTGAAGACGGCTGGAATGCCAGAAACCGGTCCTCGGAAGCTTGTTTCCGGTCCAGGGAAGGCATGGCTTGGCAGTTCGGGCTGGACTGTTCCCAGGAGGCACAGGGTCAGACTGATTTGCATATAGCCATGTCTGAACTGGGGTGGCAGAGTGGGCTAAAGAACGGTGATGGATTCAACCCAGATCTTTTGACTGGGTGTGAGTGTTTGATTGGTTCAGATGCTCCGTCCATCACCACCCCCTTTTGTACCGCTTTGGCCGCCATAAGTGTGGCAGGGTATGCTCAGACGTGAGTCCCTTGCTCACTTTGCCACTGGATTCAAGCAAGCCAGGCTGAAGATGGCTGGAATGCCAGAAACCGGTCCTCAGAAGCCTGTTTCCGGTCCAGGGAAGGCATGGCTTGGCAGTTCGGGCTGGACTGTTCCCAGGAGGCACAGGGTCAGACTGATTTGCATATAGCCATGTCTGAACTGGGGTGGCAGAGTGGGCTTAAGAACGGTGATGGATCAAACCCAGTTATTTTGACTGGGTGTGAGTGTTTGATTGGTTCAGATGCTCCGTCCATCACCACCCCCTTTTGTACCGCTTTGGCTGCCATAAGTGTGGCAGGGTATGCTCAGACGTGAGTCCCTTGCTCACTTTGCCACTGGATTCAAGCAAGCCGGGCTGAAGACGGCTGGAATGCCAGAAACCAGTCCTCGGAAGCTTGTTTCCGGTCCAGGGAAGGCATGGCTTGGCAGTTCGGGCTGGACTGTTCACAGGAGGCACAGGGTCAGACTGATTTGCATATAGCCATGTCTGAACTGGGGTGGCAGAGTGGGCTAAAGAATGATGATGGATCAAACCCAGATCTTTTGACTGGGTGTGAGTGTTTGATTGGTTCAGATGCTCCGTCCATCACCACCCCCTTTTGTACCCCAAATACATAACACACATACAAATAAAAAAAATGCAAATAAAAATAAAACAGCACAGGACAACTCCCACAACACACCTGACACCCAAATTCCACTTGGACACACCCACACAGCTGAGTATAAAGCCACCCCCTTCACTAACCACAATCATTTTCAACACTCCAGAAGAGAAGGCATACACCACATCTAACAGGAGAGGCAAAAGAGCACAGCACACACACACATTCACCACTACCAGCACCATCATCATTACACCAGCACAAACAATCTACCAGCACACAACACACCTCACACCTCAACACCACACCCCTGCACCCACAAACACCTCAACCACCACACACCATGCCATCACAAAAAATGCCAAAATTCACCGAGAGTGAGTTGACAGTCAATCAATCAATCATTCAAGGGATTTGTATAGCGCGCTACTCACCGTTAGGGTCTCAAGGCGCTGGGCGGGGGTCGCTACTGCTCGAACAGCCAGGTCTTGAGTTGTTTCCTGAAGGCGAGATGGTCCTGGGTTAGCCGGAGGTGGGTGGGGAGGGAGTTCCATGTCTTGGCTGCCATATAGGAGAGGGATCTTCCTCCGGTGGCGGCTTTGCGAATTCGTGGGAGGGTGGCGAGGGCGAGGCTGGCGGAGCGGAGCTGGCGGGTTGGTGTGTAGAATGCGAGGCGGTTGTTGAGGTAGGTGGGGCCCACGTCGTGGAGAGCCTTGTGTGCATGGGTGAGGAGTCAGAATATGATTCTCTTGCTGACGGGGAGCCAGTGCAGATCGTTCAGATGGGCAGAGATGTGGCTGTGGCGGGGGATGTCCAGGATGAGTCTTGTCGAGGCGTTCTGTATGCGCTGTAGCCTTTTCTGGAGCTTGGCAGTGGTTCCGGCGTAGAGGGTGTTTCCGTAGTCCAGGCGGCTGGTGACAAGGGCCTGGGTGACCGTCTTCCTGGTTGCGGTGGGGATCCATCGGAACATTTTCCGGAGCATGCGCAGGGTGTTGAAGCAGGATGACGAGACGGCGTTGACTTGCTTGGTCATTGTGAGGGAGGAGTCCAGGATGAAGCCCAGGTTGCGTGCGTGGTCTGTGGGTTTGGGGGCGGTGCCCAGGGCAGGTGGCCACCAGGAGTCGTCCCAGGCAGAGGGGGATGGTCCCAGGATGAGGACTTCCGTCTTGTCAGACAGTCATGGTCAATGAGATTGTGAGAGTAGAGCCACAACTGTTTGGTAGCCTGGTCCAACAGACACCATTAGCCACAAGGACATGAATGTGGGAAAGGATAGTCCAAAGGGTGAATGCAGTAGGGACCACCCCAAGATCCAAGAAGGAGATCATGAAGCGGCGGCATGCTCTCAAGACTGTTGCAAAGGAGAGGAAGAGCAAGAACTGGACGCTGGCGAACGTGACTGGCAGTGGCCCTCCCATCCCACCGAAAACATTTACACCATGGGAGGAGAAGGTGCTTGCCACACTGCTTCCTGAGAGTCTCACAGGAGTAGCTGGGGGAGCGGAGGCTGGTAAGTACAAACAAATGCCAAACAACACACTGAGAAGTACTTCCTTGCAATACCTAAACACCATTACACTGTCCACCCTCACCCAACAGGTAGCTAGCCATCTTGCTTAGGAGGCCTGTATGGCGGAGGGAGGCCTGCACTACCACTCCCAGCATGCCCCCTGGCCCACACTCTAGCAGCATACAGGCCTCCCCCACCCAGGAGCATGTGTCAGCCATTGCACAGTTCAACAAACAGACTTTCAGGTAGGTAGCCATCTTGTATTGGAGCACTGTTTGGGGTGGGGAGGCCTGTATCACTACTCCCAGCATGCCCCTGGCCCACACTCCAGCAGCATGCAGGCCTCCCCCACCCAGGAGCACGTGTCAGCCCTTGCACAGTTCAACAAACAGACTTACAGGTAGGTAGCCATCTTGTATTGGAGCACTGTTTGGGGGTGGGAGGCCTGTATCACTACTCCCAGCATGCCCCCTGACCCACACTTCAGCAGCATGCAGGCCTACTCCACCCAGTAGCATGTGTCAGCTATTGCACAGTTCAACAAACAGACTTACATGTAGGTAGCCATCTTGTATTGGAGCACTGTTTGGGGTTGGGAGGCCTGTATCACTACTCCCAGAATGCCCCCTGGCCCATACTCCTGCAGCATGCAGGCCTCTCCCACCCAGGAGCATGTGTCAGCCATTGCACAGTTCAACAAACAGACTTACAGGTAGGTAGCCATCTTCACTGGGAGGGTGTTTGTGGGAGGGAGGCCTGCACTACCACTCCCAGCATGCCCCCTGGCCCACACTCCAGGAGCATGTGTCAGCCATTGCACTCTTCACCCTCACTTAACATGTAGGTAGGTATCTTAACTCTTCCTGATGTGTGTGTGTGTGTGTGTTTGGTAGACCTACATCCCTAAACACAACAACAATTGCATGCAATGCATTGACATTCAACATGTATGAGTAAATGATGTTCCTCTGCACTATGATATTACACACAGTGTTGCCATGAATTGTACTACTGGCGACTTCATAATTGTGTCGTGTACAGACCGTCGATGATACGCAGATGATACAATTCTTGCACAGTTCCCAACACTGACCATTCCCCATCTACTCCACAGGTGATGAAGAACTCACTGGTGAGGACCACGCCAACGATCAGCAGAGCCAGTCTCCACCCCCGGCACATGGACTCTAAGATGTGGACTCCCAGGACAGTTTGGACGATGAGCTCCAGCCCGGCCCATCTGGTGTGCCACAGACCCAGAGGTCCCAGGACCCCATCCTCCCCACCACCATGTCTGCTGCAACAACAGCGCAGCAGACCCCTGCTGTCACAGCCTCTGCCTCCACTGCAGCCACTACCACCACCACCGCCACCGCCACTACCACTAGTACCACCAGTACCACCTGCAGCACCCTCCCTGTCCTAGGGGATGACCAGCCCACAGCAACAAGGAGGGCAGGGAGAGAGTGCGTGAACCCACAGTGGCGAGGCAAGAGGTCCGTGGCAGTAGAGCAGGTGGGAGGGCCAGGGTCGCCACCAGACCATGGGAGAAGTGGACACCATCCCTGGACCACTTCACCAGGAGGCATACCAAGAGGTCCAGGGACAAAGTGTCCTGTTGGATGAACTATTGCGGGAGCTCATCCTGCTGATGAGGTCCATCGACAACCGCCTTGGACAGATGGTGGCCCTCATGGGCCAGCAAGTGGCGTTGCAGAGGGACAGGCCTGTGTCCCAACCACCATCTCCATCCCCTCCTGTTGTGCCGCAGTATGACAGTGCACCAGCCTCCCCTGCGCCAACAGAGAGGGCGAGTCCTCTGATGCCGCTGGCCGTTCAGCAGGCCCTCCTCTAGGGGGCATCCGAAGAAGAGCCTGGGAGTACCCAGAGGCAAAGCACCTGCCACACGCCAGTCACAGAGCCAGCCGTGATGACAACCCTCTTCCCCACTGCATTCACTGTTTGGACTGTCTTTACCCACATTTCCTTGGCAATGGCACCTGTCTGTTGGACTGGGTCACCACATCCATGTGGTGTCTACTCTTGCATCTCATCGAACAGGACTGTCAACTCACTGCTCATTCCCCACCTTCATGTAAATATTCCCGCACAATTCACATGTCCACCTTCAAAATAAAATACCTGACGCACCTCATTTTGTCCATTATCGTTTTTAGTGCAATATTTACAGTGTCCACAATGTCCATGATGTGTCCAAATGATGTACAGTATGTAGGGCAGTATTCTTCTGTAGCACCTAGGGAGACACAACAGAACAACATTCACTGGTCTCATTGTGGCATCACACGCAGAACACTACACAAAACATACACAAGACACAACTGGCAAACTAGACAATGGGCTGCAGGTGTGAACAAATAGGGTCCAGCATACGTCCCCATATGAAACGTCAATGTCACATTTACCACACACAGGTGACTGAACGTGTGCCAGTCGGTTACACCCGCGCATGGCCCGTCACAACAACAGCAACCACACCAGACAATGTACACGTTGTACCTCGTCACCCACCTTCAAGTGAAGTAGCGGCCGATGAGCTGCTGGCGCAGGTCTACTCCTTCCACCTCTCCACTGTCCTCATCACTGGACTCAGGTCCTTAAGAAGGTGGTGGCCTTGGCTCCTCACCATCGTCCAGGAGCAGGGGGACCCCTTGTGGATGGCCAGGTTGTGCAGCATACAGCATGCCACAACGATCTTGCACACCTTCCCAGGCGAGTATGCCAGTGCACCTCCGGTCCTGTCAAGGCAGCGGAATCTTGACTTCAGCAGGCCAAAAGTCCGTTCGATTACCCGTCGGGTCCTGCCATGGGTCTCATTGTAGCGGATGTCAGCTGGGGTTCTGGGATTCCTGAGGGGGCTCAACAGCCATGGCCTACTGGGATAAGCTGAGTCACCTGTGAATGACAAACACCCATTGCAATGTTGCACAGCCAGAGTGCATCAAGTAACACACAGCACGCCATATCAGTAGGCATACTCACTCACAATCCAAATACGCTCGGGATGCAGATTCTCCATCATCCGTGTCACCATGCTGTTCCTCATGATGTACGAATCATGCGCCGAGCCAGGATACTTTGCACACACATGAGACATGGTCATGTCCGCAAGGCACACCACCTGCACATTGATAGAATGATAATGTTTGGGGTTCCTATGAATGTGCTCCGTCGCCTGTGGTGCCACCAGACCTACATGGGTGCAATCGATGGCACCAACAATATGTGGGATGCGCCCAAGGGGATAGAAGTTCCCCTTCACGGCAGCCAATGCTCCTCCCCTAGGGAAATGGATGTAGCGATTCCGATACAGCATCATGGCTGCAAGAACATCCCTCAGCACCATGCTGAACATGGGCTGCGACATCCCTCCAGCGCTAGCCATGGTCTCCTGGAAGGAACCTGTCCCAAAGAATTGGAGTGCTGCCATCACCTTTGATGTGGGTGTGAATGCCGTTGGATAGTGACGGCGAGGCTGCAGGTGGGGCTCCAATAGATCACACAGGATCTTCAGTGTTGGTCTATCCAGGCGGAATTTCCGTATTATTGCCTCATTCTCCATGTCCTCCAGCACTGTCATGTGACATAGGAGATTTGGCCTCCTCCTAGTTGAGATGTAAAATTGAAAATGTCAGTGACAACCATCATGAGATGGCCGGAGCACATGCCATCAATGATGTCATGGAAAAACAAAGACTGCCTGAGAGATGCCTGGCACGCCAGGTTACATGGGTGGCCTTTTGATACACACAGAGGGCACACCTCTCCACTGACAATACACAAGTGCCACAAACACATCGGGGAATGTGAATGCGCACATACTGGAGAACACAATTCACATGTGCAGGCAAGGTGCTGCAACATCTGCCAATGTTTTGGAAATTACCATGTCTGTATCATACCCATCTGCTGTACCTGTCACACCTCAATGCATCATGTAAACTCTGCACACATCCATCAACACAATGATCACAGTATCAGGAAAACTTTCAGTTGTGTCCATGATTTGTTGTGAATGCACCAGTCTGATACGATACAATGCAGTGACACAAGCATTGTCAAGGCCATCACTGACCCACAACAAAATGATTAGTACTACATCATCAACACCAGCTCAAGAGTGTCAAGCATCATCAGCCATCAAATGCATAACTAACATGTCAGGGACCACAGACCAAAGTGTGTCACACTGAACGTTCGTCCACCTGTGGATGACATGGAAGTATGGCATTGTGTGTACAATGATGTGCCCTTCACCATGTTGCTGCTGTGTACTGATACAGTGTTCTGGAATGACATAGCCATTAATGGTTATGAAAATAGTGGTACCTACTGCCTGTCCCCGCAGTGTGACGTCAGCACCACCCCCTTCACAAGTGCGGTACCCATTGGCATATGGACATGTTTACATGGCGGTGGGCATGCTCCGCCGCATGCATCGCGGTACCTACAGCCTGTCCCCGGCGGTGTGACACCAGCAACACCCCCTTCACAAGTGCGGTAGCCATTGGCATATGGACATGTGTACATGGCGGTGGGCATGCTCCGCCAGCGCGGAGGCGGTAATTGGATACTTTTGAATGATGCACCATTGCGGTAGCGCACCCCGGGCACCCGCGGTGCATCACCACCATGGAGCATTGCCTACAGCCAATGGGAGCGATGATCACGGTGGCATGATGCAGATTTGAAAGTCGCGGAAGGTGTGCTCTGCCAGCGCGGAGGCGGTAATTGGATACTTTTGAATGATGCACCATCGCGGTAGCGCACCCCGGGCCCCCGCGGTGCATCACCGCCATGGAGCATTCCCTACAGCCAATGGGAGCGATGATCGCGGTGGCATGATGGAGATTTGAAAGTCGCGGAAGGTGTGCTCCGCCAGCACGGAGGCGGTCATTGGATACTTTTGAATGATGCACCATCGCGGTAGCGCACCCCGGGCACCCGCGGTGCATCACCGCCATGGAGCATTGCCTACAGCCAATGGGAGCGATGATCGCGGTGGCATGATGCAGATTTAAAAGTCGCGGAAGGTGTGCTCCGCCAGCGCAGAGGCGGTCATTGGATACTTTTGAATGATGCACCATCGCGGTAACGCACCCCGGGCACCCGCGGTACATCACCACCATGGAGCATTGCCTACAGCCAATGGGAGCGATGATCGCGGTGGCATTATGCAGATTTGAAAGTCGCGGAAGGTGTGCTCTGCCACCGCGGAGGCGGTCATTGGATAATTTTGAAAGAGGCAAACCTGGACAACCAATTGTTGCTGCTTTGCAGCTTCCAACGACCCCAGGGGGCTATAAATCTGTGGGAGTGAGCCTCATATTTCCACTGCTCACAGAGCCTGCTGCCTGGGACCCTCTGCTGCTTCTGCCTGGGACCCTCTCCTGCTGTGGCCTGGGACCCTCTGCTGCTGCTGCCTGAAGAGCCTGATGCCTGGGACCCCTCACCACTCACTTCCACCACAGGTGTTACATGTCCACAGGGATGGCAAGGACAGAGAAGATCCGTGCCAATCCATTCACAAGTGAGGAGCTGGAGGTCCTTGTGGACTAGGTGGTGGCACAGTATCCAAGGCTGTTTGGTGGTCCCAATGTAGTGGTAAGTCACCATGATGGTAGCTGCAGGGCAGGGGGGTGTCAGATGTGTAGTTGCGCAGCTGCAGTATATGCCTGGTGGTGTGGTGTTGTGCGAAACACTGACAGACAAGCTGTCTCCAGGGCAAGGGAGTGTGTGTCACAATGTCACTCTTTTATATGCCTGGACTTGTATGTGTGTGTGGTGTGTGTTATGTTGTCAGACATACAGAGCCAACGGTTGATAGCCATGTAGGATCCAGGACAGTATTTGCATGTGTAAATATTTCTGTGTGCACCTGTACTCTGAGTCAGTGTGACCCAGAGAGTAGATTCAGTGCCTGCCCACCATAACGAGTAGACATCACCAAACTTACATGCTCCTTGCTACAGTTCCTTCACACTGAATAGTAGATATGCCCCATCTATGCTGTGGACTACTGCAGACCTACACACTTCTGTCAATGCATATTGTGTTGAGGCATCGTGCATTTGTGGGAATATCATGGAGCCTATACGCCCCAATGTGTGCATGCAATCACAAATGTCTTTGCCATGCATAGTGCCCTTGTGAGGGGTCCCCCAGTTTTGGAGGGAGGGAGTTTACAATTAGTCATGAGTCTGTGTCTTGCTGCAATTCTGATAGATGTTGGTATCTGACATTGTGTAACTGGACATTTACCCTTCTTTTCTCTCATACCTGCAGCTCAAGGTACACTAGCGTAAGGCCTTGTGGAGGGCCATTGCAGAAAAGGTGCGAGTCCTAGGGATTTCTAACAGATGACGCACCCAGTGTCACAAGAGGTGGGACGACATCAGCCGGCTGGCAAAGCAAGTGGCAGAGATGACCTTGGGGATGCTACCACGCACAGGGCGTTTGGCACTGCGCAGCATGACTCCACTGATGGGCCGCATATTGGCAGTGACTCACCCAGACCTGGATGCACATCTGAGAGAGCATCGGCAGCAAGGCAGGGGTGGTGAGTATCTGGGGAGGGTGACATTTGCTGGGAGTGGATGCATGTGTACAGGGCCTGTGGCACCGGAGAGCCATCTGATGTGCGTGCAATGCTGTGATGTGCTGTGTAATGTGAGTGGCTGCTGTGATGTGTCATTCTATCAGGCATTGGCCCACCTTGGCCTTACTGGGCTGATAATCCCTGATGTACTTTCGCATTGCCAGATGGGTTAGGCTCCACATGGTCATTCTTCATTGGGATAGTGTGGGGAATCCATAATGGGGTGAACTGCAGTGTCAACTTTCTTAGTGTGACTTCATGTATGCCTACTTTGCATGCACCATGATCGTTGAGGCCCACACATCAGACAACAATGTGCCCCAGGTTACCACATGGTGCTTGCTATGGCCTACTTGGCATTGTGGACTGTAATGACCTAATAGATGTGTGTGTTGTCCCCTCCTGTTCTCTGAAGGTCTGACATTGGTAATAAGTGTTGTATCGACATCATGTCCCTAGGGCAGGGAGAGTTGGGGGGGGCACTCCATCTACGGGCAGGGAGTAGTGCTGTGTTGCATCAACATGGCTAATTCATGGCATTATTTGTGTGTTACAGGCACTGTTGTGGTCTATGTAGTGTGTTGCTGCACAGTGATTGCAGGGTGTGGTGGTTACCATGTAGATTTGGGCATCTCCTATACTGCATTGCTTGTAATTCGTGTGACCAGATGATGACACTTACAAAACCCTGTATCTCTCTCTCATGCAGATTCGCAAGAGACCACGGAGGAGCATGAGCCAGGAACCAGTGGTGGCGAGAGTAGCACTACAGCTGCACCAGAGGCCAGTGACACTGAGCCCACCAGTGCATCTGAGGGGGACAGAAGTATGCAGGAGGAATCTGTGCCAGAGACACAGAGTACCACATCATCAGATACCAGGGGGATGCATCCATGTTGGCAGGCACAGGGGATGGGGAGTCTGCATCATCATCTACCACCCAGCGGCCAGTGCCCAGCCTCCCATCCACTTCCTCTGGTGCTGCCCGTATCCGTGTCACTAAGAGGGGATGAGTCACATTCACACCTGGCACCGCTGCCCCTGCACCTGTCCCCCCTGCTGCCCTCCATGCAGAGTATGTTGAGCTACTGCGCCAGCTTTGTGTGGGCAACCGACGCACGCCACGACTGAACCACCGACCCCCACCACCATCCTCCGCGCCTGGACCCCGATCAGCACCGAAGACACCGTCCGCACGATGAACTCCATCCACTCCGGTTCCCCGACCGACCCCTGCCCTCACCACGTCTTCAACAAGGCCGACGCTGTCATCGCACCCCACCTGCGGGACATCATCAACACCTCCTTCGACACCGCCACCTTCCCGGAGAGCTGGAAGCACGCCGAACTCAGCGCTCTACTATAGAAGCCATCAGCCGACCCCACCGACCTCAAGAACTACCGCCCCATCTCGCTGCTACCGTTTCCTGCAAAAGTCATCGAGAAGACCGTCAACAAGCAACTGGCTGCCTTCCTCGAGACGAACGGATCTCTCGACCTCTCGCAGTCTGGCTTCCGGGCCAACCACAGCACTGAGACCGCCCTGATCGCAGCCACCGATGACATCCGAGCCCTGCTCAACAACGGAGAGACAGCGGCCCTCATCCTCCTAGACCTCTCCGCGGCCTTCGACACGGTCTGCCGCCGAACCCTAGTGCAGCGCCTCAGCAGCGTCGGAATCCAGGAGAAGGCACTGGAATGGATCACCTCGTTCCTCGCCGGAAGGACACAGAGAGTCCGCCTTCCCCCGTTCAGATCAGAAGCCACCGAAGTCATCTGCGGCGTCCCTCAAGGCTCCTCGCTCAGCCCAACCCTCTTCAACATCTACATGAGCCCCCTCGCAGCCATCGCACGCCAACACAACCTCAACATCATCTCCTACGCCGACTATACCCAGCTGATCCTCTCCCTCACCAACGACCCCGCCACCGCCAGAGCCAACCTTCACGAAGGGATGACAGACGTAGCCAAGTGGATGATGAGCAGCTGCCTGAAACTGAACGCTGACAAGACGGAAGTCCTCATCCTGGGATCTTCACCCTCCGCCTGGGACGACTCCTGGTGGCCCCCCGGCCTGGGCAGCGCACCCAAACCAACAGACCACGCACGCAACCTGGGCTTCATCCTGGACTCCTCCCTCTCCATGACCAAACAAGTCAACGCCGCCTCCTCGTCATGCTTCAACATCCTGCGCATGCTACGCAAGATCTTCCGGTGGATCCCCACCGAGACTAGGAAGATGGTCACCCAGGCCCTTGTCACCAGCCGTCTGGACTACGGCAACTCTCTCTACGCCGGAACCACCGCCAAACTCCAGAAGAGACTCCAGCAGATCCAGAACGCCTCAGCACGACTCATCTTGGACATCCCCCGTCACAGCCACATCTCCGGACACCTGAGAGACCTGCACTGGCTCCCGGTCAATAAGAGAATCACCTTCCGTCTCCTCACCCACGCACACAAGGCCCTACACAACCAAGGCCCAGGACACCTCAACAGCCGCCTCAACTTCTACGCTCCCACACGCCAACTTCGATCGACCGACCACACCCTCGCCGCCATCCCCCGGATCCGAAGAGCCACCACAGGAGGAAGGTCCTTCTACTACCTGGCCGCCAAGACGTGGAACTCCCTCCCGACCCACCTCCGCCTGACCCAGGACCACCTCGCCTTCAGGAAGCAGCTCAAGACCTGGCTGTTCGAGCAGTAGCAGACCCCCCTCCCCCAGCGCCTTGAGACCCTCCGGGTGAGTAGTGCGCTATATAAATGATGTGATTGATTGATTGATTGATAGACCACCCTGCTCAATGCCTTCAGTGACCATGACAAGAAATTAGACCAGGTGGTTGCATACATGGAGGGCATACACTCAGATGTGGGTGGGCTACACCGTTCAGTACAGGCGTTGTCATCCACAGTCACATCAGCCCTTCAACAGGCACATGCTCCTATTGCAGCTCAGGTGCCTTTCTCCACCCCCCAGTCAGTGGCCACATCAGATGACAGTGTGCACGCTTCGCCTGCATCAACGAAAAGGTACAGCACCAGGAGCACACAACAGACACAACCCAAACACTCCCGCCCACAGACACCATCCCCACTGAAGAGCATGGCACCCCAGAATGCACAGACAAAAGCCAGTCAGGGAAGGGCAAGGCCAGAAGAGCAATGAGGCAGACATCAGGCACACATGCTGCAGAGGCATCACCAGCAAAAGACTCTCCTGTCCGTAGTACAACACACAAACCTACCCATGCAGTGTCTGTGCCCACTGAGGAGCTCTTGTATATCTGGGGTACACCTAGGAAGAGCACAGGGACACATCCACCAAAAACATCTACCCCAATTCCACGTCCATTGATGCAGGTGGAGGAGGGCAGTGTAGAGACCACCCCTGGCAAGAAGGCAAAGGAGGGCACTGTAGGGGGTACACCTGGCAAGAAGGCAAGGGAGGGAAGTGTAGAGACCACCCCTGGCAAGAAGGCAAAGGAGGGCACTGTAGGGGGTACACCTGGCAAGAAGGCAAAGGAGGGCAGGATAGAGACCACCCCTGGCAAGAAGGCAAAGGAGGGCACTGTAGGGGGTACACCTGGCAAAAAGGCAAAGGAGGGCAGTGTAGACACCACCCCTGGCAAGCAGGCGAAATAGGGCACTGTTGGGGGTACACCTGGCAAAGAGGGAAAGGTGGTCCAGAGACGTAGCCAGACCAAGCTTTCTGCGGGTTCCAGCACATCTCCAGAGGTGGTACCAGTGTCTGCACCTGATGTAGGACAGTTGGGGGGTGTGCCTGTTGTGTCATCACCACTTCCCATCAACCCCAAAACAGGGAAGCCATTTCATATTCCCAAAAAGTGGAAGGGCACCCCGCCAACCTCACCCACCCACACTGTGTCAGAGGTCAGCATGACTCCACCTCCACGTGCCACTATGCCACCTGGTCCACACAGTCCTCCAGCTTGCCAAGCCACTGTTAGCCCCACAGCACCTGGGGCTCTGTCACCACAGTCAAGTGGGCCTGCTGTCCCCGACACACAGCCAGGTACAAGTCCGCATGACAGCCAGGAGTGAGTTGACATCACCCTCATACACCTGTGCATCATACAGGTGTGCTAGTTCTGTACATTGTTTGGAACATGTGTGTGTTGCTGGCCCTGTTGCTCTGCTGTGCTGTACTCTCCCCTGCCATGGACACTGGCCCTGTTGCTCTGCTGTGCTGTACACTCCCCTGCCATGGACACTGGCCCTGTTGCTATGCTGTGCTGTACTCCCCCCTGCCATGGACACTGGCCCTGTTGCTCTGCTGCGCTGTACTCTCACCTGCCATGGACACTGGCCTTGTTACTCTGCTGTGTTGGCCTCTCACCTACCATGGACACTGGCCCTGCTGCTCTGCTGTGTTGGCCTCTCACCTGCCATGGACACTGGCCCTGTTGCTCTGCTGTGCTGTACTCTCACCTGCCATGGACACTGGCCCTGTTGCTTTGCTGTACTCTCCCCTGCCATGGACACTGGCCTTGTTGCTCTGTTGTGTTGGCCTCTCACCTGCCATGGACACTGGCCCTGTTGCTCTGCTGTGCTGTACTCTCCCCTGCCATGGACACTGGCCCTGTTGTTCTGCTGTGCGCTATGCTGTACTCTCCCCTGCCATGGACACTGGCCCTGTTGCTCTGCTGTGCTGTACTCTCACCTGCCATGGACACTGGCCTTGTTGCTCTGCTGTGTTGGCCTCCCACCTGCCATGGACACTGGCCCTGTTGCTCTGCTGTGTTGGCCTCTCACCTGCCATGGACACTGGCCCTGTTGCGCTGCTGTGCTGTACTCTCCCCTGACATGGGCACTGGCCCTGTTGCTCTGCTGTGCTGTACTCTCCCCTACCATGGACACTGCCTGTTGCTCTTCTGTGCTGTACTCTCCTCTGCCATGGACACTGGCCCTGTTGCTCTGCTGTGCTGTACTCTCACCTGCCATGGACACTGGTGCCTGTTGCTCTGCTATGTTGGCCTCTCACCTGCCATGGACACTGGCCCTGTTGCTCTGCTGTGCTGTACTCTCACCTGCCATGGACACTGGCCTTGTTGTTCTGCTGTGTTGGCCTCTCCCCTGCCATGGACACTGGCCCTGTTGCTCTGCTATGTTGGCCTCTCCCCTGTGCTATGGACACTGGCCTTCCTGTTTGTGTTTCACCTGGGCATGGTATCTAGCATTTGTACATCATTTTGAGCCTTGCTGTTGTCTACTATTGTTGTACCGCTACATCTGTGCAATCTGTGAATAAATACAGATACTTGTGTTGTGTGTTTTGTCAGTGTCCTTGCTGATTAAAGTTCTGTTTGCATGTGATTGCCTGTGCACCATGCTCCATGTATAACTTCAACATTGCAAGGCTCTTTGCAGGCATCATATTTTTGGACAGGGGTGACAGGGTCTTCAGTCCATTCTGACCCTGCAAATGTTGTCATGTGTGATGGCTATTTTACCTGCCATGCAGCCATCTTGTTAGTGGTTTGCTACTGTTGCCTACACTGTTCACATGTCTGGTTGGGGGACACTGCCAGCACAGGGTGTGATGCTGTGCAAATGTTTAGGAGCTGGCTGGGATATGTCATGAAGTATGTGTGTGGTTTCCTTTCTGTGTGCCCAGCCTTGTATGTGTATGGTCATCTTGTGTTGGCCCTTGGTCCTGGTACCATGGCCTACATGAGATGCGTGGTCTTGGGTGTAGCAGAGGTGTGCAGTGTGAAGGGTGTCAGTTTGTAGTAGATGTATGTGTGCCCCTGTATTGTGGGTGACACACATGTGTCACCCAGGAGTTGTATGCCTGTTGTTTGTTTTGTCTTGCCCTGTGTAGAGGATTGTATGCACTTGTGTGAGCTGTTTGTAGTGCACTGTGCTGTGTGTTGGTGTGTCCATGGTGCTGTGTGTGACTCCTCCTTGTTGTGTTTGTAAGTTAGAAGTGTGCAAAGTGTGTGAGTTGCACATCAGTGTTGTGTTTGGTTGATCCTCAATGTGTTTTGGGTGTTTTTGTGTAAACTGTGTGGCCCTGCTGCTCCACACTGGCATTGTGTTTGTCATGCATTGCAGGCACATGGTGGTTTTCTACTCCTGTATGGCATGGTGTGTGTGGTTTTAGTCCATCCACTATGTGTGCCACTTGTGCCTGGTCATTGTGGGTGTTCCCTCCCTCTATTTGTGTGTAGTACACCCCTTACATGTCTGCTACTGACGTTCAGGCTGTTTCACTTTGATGTGAGCTGTCCCCTTGGTTTCCATGTGTGTGTGCCTCTACATCACTTCATTTGTGGGCTTGTGCTTTGTGGTGCAGTTCTTGGGCCATGAGTGTTATTCCACTCTGTACATTGCCCCAATGGTTTATGTGTGCTGTCCTTGTGCTATTGGTCATTCTGTAGTGGTCATGTGCACTTCAGATATGTGTGCTGGCCAGTGCTCTGGTGGAGGTGGCTGGGCTCTTGTATCCCTGAATGGTCCATGTTTAGTTGTTGTGTTGGATGTGTGGATGTTGGCTGTGGTATTGCTTCAGTTCCTGGGTGTGCTGTTGTATTTGTGCAGTGCTGTGTCGTGGCGTGTGTGATGCGGTTGTGTCAGTCATGTGTGTGTGTGGCTGTTGTGCTTGTTATGCACACACTTCTTGTTGTGCATGCAGTGCTGTGTGCATGTGGCCTTGGCATTGCCTGATGTGCATCCCCTGATGTCTTGTGGTGTTTGTTGATTGGGGTTTCATGTGCATCTGTGATCGGTTTGATGTGGCAGTGTGTGTTTGTCCAGATGCATTTCTTGTGTGATTAGTGTTATGGTGTGTGTGTTTTGTTCCGGAGTGATGTTGTTGTGTACTCCTGTTGTGTCTGTGCTCCTATTGCTTTTCCCCAGTTTGGCTGACAGGGTATGTCTGTTTCTGTTGGAGTTCAGTATGTGTTCCTGTAGTGTTTGTATGTTGTTCTTGTGCTGTCATCTGTTGAGGCATCCCTGTGTGTGTGTTGTGTTTGTGGCTACACCCAGGGTGTTTGTTTGTTTGTGTGTGTATGTCATGGGAGGAATTGTGAGCCTTCAGTGTGTGTGGCACTGGTGTTGTGTGTTCCTTGTCAGCCACTCCTGCAGTGACTGTGTCCCTGGTTGTGTGTTGTGTGGTGTAGAGGGTGTGCATTGTGCTTGTTGTTGCAGTGCTTGTTGGTGTGCCTGGGTGGTGCACGGGATGGGCACCTGGCCTGTGACTTGTTGGGGTGTGTTGATGTGTGGTTGGGGGTGGTGTGTCCCTATGGTGTTTGTGCCCTGCCCATGCCTTGGAGTGGCCCTGCCTTCTGCATAGTGCGCATGTGTTGACCGCGGCGGTGACGTGACCGGGACCAGGACGTTGCTGTTGGTTGGTGGACGATGTGTGTTACAGATGCAGAGGGGTGCCTTGTTGTCAGGTGGTTGATGTGTGGGTGCCCGTGTGGATGTGTTGTGTCCCCCAGCAGGGTGTCTGTGTGGTGCTTGGGCCCTGAGTCAGCATGTGTGTTGTGTGTTGCATATGTGTAGTTGCGTACCTGCCTCGTCGTCCACGGCGGCCCATCTGGCGGTAGTGTTGTAGCAGGTACATCACCGGATGCATATGGAGGGCTGGGTCCATGGCGTTCATGACCGGGTCTCCGATTTCGCGCTCCGCTGTCGACTTTCTGCCTGCTCAGGCTGGGCGGTGTCTCCGCTGCGGTGCGTCTGCTTGTTTTGGCCATCCTAATTTGTCGAGCGGGGCGGACGTCATTCGGCACGGCGGTGAGTCTCGATTGGCTCCGCCGTAGCAGGCGCACTTTCATAGCGGTGCGCGTCGCTCCGCGGCGGACGGGAATTAACCTATGCTTTGTTATCCTAATGTGGCGGACGTGAGTACCGCTGCTCGCGGGCGGAAAAAGCTCTTTTTTTGCCCCGCCACCACCGCGGTGCCACCGCCCGACATCCTAATGGACCCCTAGGAGTAGTGTTCAGAAACAGAAAAATGTCTTTAGTATATCAGCAACGAAAAAATAAACTACTAATAAAGAAAAGAATAATGGAAAATCACGTGCAGACAAAACTGAGTATAGCACAAGAAGGAAAAAGCAATTCATGGAAATTAGGAAACAAATGTTTTATAATAGATTGGTATCAAATTTAATGAAAGAAATTAAGGTATATAGGAAAAAAACAGTATTTTATAAGAAAAAGAAAGCTACAGAAAATGTAGTTGCGAAAGCTTTGGAATTGAAAAGAAAACTGTTTATTTTAGTAATCAATAGAATTGGATCACTAGATAAACCAGTCCATTTAATGAAGGGCAAAAGTAGGTGGAGAAGACAAATTAACAAAAGCCATTTTTGTGAGTTTTTTTTGGGTGAATGGAAACATAGTTCAAGTTCTGAGCCTTTTTTTAATGAAGAAAGTTATCTTCAGAGTAATGATTTGTTGCATGCAGTTGACACTACTGGTCGTGCTTATGAGGTTCGACATGGTTGTCCTATTGAGAAAGAGAAAATTGTTCCTAGAAATGCAGAAGAGGTGTTAGCTGATGAAGTTTTAGGGAGACGTCCTAAAGCTCCAGTGTACACTTGGAATTGTAGTAGTATTTGCAGTGTGCTGCAAGAATCTATTGATTTTTTACGCAATTTCTTACGTACTTATACCAAGAAAAGTGTTAAACAAAAGATTAAAATGTTACAAGGACTAGACCCTTGCAGAGTGAAAGAAAATACTGGTTTGCAAGGTCATTCTCGGCCTTGTGTTTCTAAAAAAGTATGTTGAAGTGTTTTCCACCATTTCAGGATGTTAGCAGTTCATCATACTCAGATGAGGAAATTAGTCAGAACATTGTATTACGCGAAAAGTCCAGCTCTAATGTTAAAAAGTTGAACAGTGCTCTTTTGTATGGATCTGTATCAGATGTAACAAATGTTTGTAATGAAATTGAGATTAGTTACTTTGGGCCTCAGGAAGACAGTGCACAAAGTGGGAGATTAATAGAAGAAAATGTGGAAGAGAATGTAGGACAGTGCAGTGTAGAACATTTTGAGCAAGAAATTATACAGCTTAAGGTGATTTCAGGTGAAAGGCCAAATTATTCTTGTATCTTTTGTTGACGAATTCATTATAAAAATCAGACCAGGACTGTTGATCTGTATTTAAAAAGTGAAAAGGAAAATGATAATAAGTGGAAGGATTTTGCAACTTATTTGTTGGTAGAGAATTGGTTTGATTTGGGTTCTAATCAGCGTATTTGTAAATATTGTTATAACAAAACTAGAAGAGAACAAAATGCCTGCTAGAGCTCTGCATAATAATCTTGAGTTGGTAAATATTCCTTCTGAACTGATGGATTTGAATACCTATGAGTCTATTCTTATTCAATGTGTGCATCCATTTCAGGCTATTGTTCGTATGGAGCCTAAGACAGGAAAATTGCCTCCTTCTGATTTACAAAGAGGATTAAAGGGAAGAGTTGTATATTTGCCACTAGATTTAAAGAAACATATTGAAACTATTGGTGTAGAAAATGCAGAGGATGAACCTTTAGTTATTCTTGTTAATGGCGTTCCTACTAAGAGTAAGAAAATCTGGCAAGAATTAGTGGATGTTAGGAAAGTGAAAAAGGCAATGTTGTATCTGGTAAAAAATAATCAATATTACAAAAATGTGTATGTAGGAGAAGAAGAAATAACTGTAAAAAAAGATACTGACTTGCCATCTGGACAAATTGAAAAAGTGGAAGTGTCCAGAACTGAAGAAATCTACGAACATTACAGTGTTCATCCATTGCATTCCAAAGAAATGATGGGGAATGCTATAGAGTTATTTCAAATGAAAGAAGCAAAAGGAAGTCCCATTAGTGTATGGGAAAAAAGCTTGGAAGCTCATTGTTTCCCTCAATTGTTTCCTACAGGAAAAGGAGGACGATATGATGAACGACCTGTGCAGATTCCTGCATCTGAATACCGGACATCAAGATTATATGCAGAAGATGCAAGATTTCGACAATGTAGTCCATATTTCATTTTCAATCTTTATTTCGGCTATTTGGCCATAAAAGATAAACAATAAAACATATACAATCACAGTAAATCACAGTATAATCAATCAGTGCACTCTTAAGCAATAAAACCTTGGAAATGCGTATTACTAAAGGTGTCTAAAAACTATGAATCTTAAAATTAAGAATAAGAGGGAGCCTGCGTCTTTAAAATACGGTTGCGGGTGTGCCAAGCATTGATAAGAAATGTTGCCAGTGCAAACACAGTTGGGCCTGTAACATCAGATTTTAAAATCCTATACATTGGGGCATACTCCCTACAACCCATGTTTCTAATCAATGGAAGGAGCCAGTATTTCCTCGCGACCCTGTAAGCTGGGCAAAAGAGGACCACATGTAAATCAGTTTCCTCCGCGGCATCACAGACCGGGCACTGCTTGGTGGTGGGAGGCGATGACCAGGAGCTGGTAAAAGATCGAAGAGGCAATGTGCCATATCTCCATTGGAGAAACAGCTTCCTGGCCAACACAGGGGAAATGGCATCTAAAACCCCCTCAAACCTATATAAGTCCTTAATTTGTGCAAATACAGAGGATAGTGACCCTTCACCCTGACTATCTAGGGCCCTAGCCAATTTTAGTTCATGGTATGCATTGGCCAGGGATCTCTTAGAAATGTTTAGTGCGGCATTAGCAGGATCAGTCCATAGGTCAGAGAACCCCATTTCCATACAAGTATTTTGGATATATTTAATCCAGGGGATCCGAAGCGCTTTCGGATGGGTCAATAGCTCCATCAATTCCGCCCTATAGGCTGCAAGATCGTTGCTACTCCACAGCCTACGCCAGAAGGCTATGGGTCTCAAACCTATTTCATCAGCTATTGGTCGTAGACCCAGATCCAACCTCAGGGGGAAGAGCGGGGTGCTGGGCGGAAGTGCCACTATCTGTCTGATGAAAATATTCTCCGTTAAGGTCAGACTACGACAGGGTGTGTGTCCCCACAGTTCCGCCCCATACATGGTTGCACCCCTAGCCTGCACCCTGTAAATCTGGATAAGCGACCCCAGCGGACGGTATGAGGAGCCATTCATTATCCGTGCGATACCCCCTGTTGTTTGTACCAATTTAAGGTTCGCCCTGCTCTGATGAGATCCCCAAGACATGGTTTCATTGAGAGTCACACCAAGGTATTCGAAGGTGGAGACTCTCTCAAGCCGTGCGTCTCCCAGTAGCGGGTTTGGCCGCAATTTTTGGCTTGGGTTAAAAACCATGAACTTCGTTTTGGCCGCGTTGATTTCTAACCCCCTGTCAGTGCAGAAGGCCACAAATGAATCTAGGATCCTCTGTATCCCCATGGGGGTTTTAGACGGCAGCAGGGTGTCATCTGCAAACATAATTGCAGGCACCCTGCTGCCATTCAGTTTGGGTGCGTCCGTATAATCGGTGGCATTCAGGTGGGCGATTACCCCGTTGACGAAGAGGCAAAACAGGGTCGGTGCCAACACACAACCCTGCCTTACCCCCCGGCCAACGGGGAATCTATCCGTGAGTGCCCCGGACCTCCCGCACCTCACTCGAGCATAGTTATTATGGTGTAGTCTCTGTAAGATTAGCAGGATGTCCGGGGGAACGCCCATCTCTGCCAGAACGCTCCAGAGTTTCCCTCTGGGCACCAGGTCGAAGGCGGCCCGTAAATCCACAAAAATTGTGTAAAGACTGCCGCCCTCGAATAATGCTGCCCTCCAATAGATGATGTTCAATCTAAAGACCTGGTCCACTGTGGAAACTCCCTTCCTAAATCCCGCCTGGTAGGGGCTGAGGACACCCACCTCTTCCGCCCAGTCCTGGAGCCGATTCAGCAATACCCTTCCAAACAGTTTCTGTGCTACATCAATTAAACTGATGGGTCTGTAGTTGGCTGGGAGGAGAGGCGAGCCCTTTTTAAATATGGGCACCACCTCCCCCCCCAGCCAAGTACTAGGGATTTCCATGCCGCCAAGAACTCCGTTAAACAGAGCGGCAAGGTAGGGGGCCCAAACAATGGGCTCCTGTTTAAACAGGTCTCCGGGTAGGCCATCCAATCCTGGCGCCTTTCCCGCGGCGAGTCCTGCTATAGCTGCAGTAACCTCGCCTAGAGTTATTGGATCCCCCTCATAGTTTGTCCAGCCAACCCCAGTCTCAGTGGTAGATTCTCCCGGCTCAGAGCTGTAGAGGGACTGAAAAGGTGTGGCGCCGCGGCCAGGGCGACTGACGCTGGAATCTGGGGACCACGGTTCGATCCCCGGCTCCGACGGCAGGTTAGCCCAGCACCATGTGACTCTGGGCAATAGCTCGCTTAATCTTCCCGATGGCCCCCAGCGCCTAGAGACCCTTACGGGTGATTGTGCGCTTTACAAATGTGGACTTTACTTTACTTTGGTGCGATGTTTGGCTCAATTGCCGACTGAAGATTTTCCGACCCCCCACTCACTATCCTCCAAAACAGTCGATGGTCTTTAATCACTAGGGCCTTGGTAAGTTCTTCCCATTGATTTTCCTCCCATTCAGCTTTAGCATGGGCAACAAGGTTTTTATAGGCCCGTCTACTTTCTTTTAGCTTATCCCCCCCTAGCCCCTCCTTGATAGATCTAAGGAGTTCCCCCTTTGCCCTTCTACAGGCTGTGTTGTACCATGAGGATTTGCATTGCCCCGCCCTACTTAAAGACCGTGTATTACTAAAGAGGTTAGGGGCAACAGCTTTTATGAGGTCCTCATGGGCCTTATATGATTTAGCCTGAGAGTCTTTATTATTCACCCCGGTATCCAAGTCCCCCACAGTCTCCAAGACGGGAATTATCCCTTCATAGAGCCTAGGAAGTTTCTCCTTGCTAGCGACCAGGTGTTCCCACCTGATTCTTCTCCTGCTATTTTCCAGGAGAAGTTCAGGTTTGCTTCCCTCCAAGGACGTCGTGAGAGTCTGGAGACCAGGATGAACAAGATCAAGCTCAAGTGCATTATGGTCACTATCTAACCTTTCCGTTACCCTGAAGTCCCGGATGGTTGGCCACTTCACCATTTGGACCAAGACATAATCCAAGCGAGATTCTCTTCCCACTCTATTATAGGTGGTTCTGCTGGGTATGTCAGATCTCATTCGCCCATTACAGGCTCTAATTCCAAACTTTAGGGTGAGGGCTGTGATTTGTAATGCCAGGGGAGTCCATGCCTTCGGGGGGGGAGCTTCTACCGGGGGCACTGACCATCTAGCCTCTTCTTCCATTGGGAACCCCTCCAGAAGACCTGGCAATGGCTCGAAATGAGAATTAAAATCCCCTCCCACCACATAGGATAGGTCACTTGATAACTCAGATAGATAGTTTGTGAGTTCATCTATGGTAGGTGATTCCTTGGCAATTCCAACTGGCCTGGAATAGATGTTAATTAAAACAAGTTTAACTTGATTTGGCCAGGATAGTAAAACCACAAGAATATCATCAGAGGTGACCGGTAGCCGTTTTGCCTCACAGCCTAGGTGAGATGCAACCCAGGTTGTGAGCCCGCCTGACGGACGACCTTTGCCCTCCCACCTAGCTGGAATGAAAAATGACTGGTAACCTTGGTGCCCACAGTCTTCTCTTGCCCAGGTTTCTTGAAACATACAAATATCTCCAGTTTCAATGTAATTTACCCAGTCATGGTCATCCATATATGTAGTCCATATTAGTTTCATCTTTTGTTTGAGAGTGATTTGTCTGAACTTTCTTATGCAGTAAACCACATATTGAAAACAGGTGTACATCTGCAAAATGTTTCGGCAAAGGAATTTATGGATAAAGTACAGCAGAAAGATAATGTTTTGGAAACTCAACTGATTAATCTGATGGCATGTCAGCGTTGTACTAATGAGTACTGGTACCGTCGTCATGGAGAACTTAAATGTATGCTAAGGAACGTAGGAACTCCTACATGGTTCCTTACTCTAAGCTGTGCTGAATATGCTTGGGATGATTTACTTCAATTTCTTCGAGAGGCAAATTCAAATATACCAAATATCGAATACAAGACACCTGGAGAATTGTGCTCTTTGGATCCTGTTAATGTATGCAGGTATTTCAATCATAGATTCGAAGCTATGATGTCTTTTATCACCAATAAAAAAAATCCTCCTCTTGGAGAGGTTCTGGATTTCTTTTGGGGAAAGGAGTATCAAGCGAGAGGTGCTCCTCACAAACATATGCTATTATGGATCAAAGATGCTCTCAAATTTGGAACAGACTCAGATGATACTGTGTTGTCTTTTATTGAAGAATATGCTACATGTGAAGGACCCAAAAGTACACAAGATAAGGACTTAAGACAACAAGTCTTATGATTCCAAAGCCATCGTTGTGGCAAATACTGTCATCGAAAGTACAAATATAAGGACAAATTCTACAGCAAATGCCGTTTTGCATTTCCTCGACCTGTAATATCGAAAGGAAGAGTGAACAGTTTTATGTCATCTTTGTGACATAATATCACAAGAAAGTCTCCAAAAAATACCTAGAACTTAAGAAGAAATGAACAGTCAAAATACATAAATGACTATAACTCAGTCATTTTGTCTATGTGGAATGCTAATATGGATATTCAATGTGTTGCAGACAATTCCATTGCTGTTGCTCGATATGTAACATTGTACATAACAAAGTCAGAAAAGACGGAATTGAAGGAAATGTGGGAAGAGATTTCCCATGAGAAGAGTCTAAGTAAGAAATTATACAGTTACAATTTGAAGATGTTATCTCATCGAGAAATTGGAGCGTATGAATGCTCGGATCGCTCATCATCTGCAAGTCTATTCTCCAAATCTAGAAGAATCATTTGGGTGAGTCTAGGTCTTGCTGCAACATGAAACCGAGTTCTTAAATCTGTACAAGAAATTGAATATTTAGCTAAAAAAAGCCAGAAAGTACTGATATTGTGAAAACAAATATGTTGGATACATATTATCCACATAGAAGTCATCATCTTGAGAACATTTGTCTCTATGAAGTGCTGCAAAACTATATTTTTAAACGGAATATTACCGAAAACATTAATAATGGTATATATGCCGTCATTGGTTCTGAAGGATGTCTGGTGAAACAAAGAAAATGACATTTGATTAATCACTGTAAACTGAGTTGCGAAACACCTGACAAAAGGGAATTTTACTATTTAGCTCTTTTGCAACTTTTCAAGCCATGGTGTTCAGAATTGGAATTACTTGGAAATTTTGAGAGCTATGAAGATTCTTTCAATGCAACTAAATATACTATAGAATGTCCTGTTTTTGCTAATTATATCAAAATGTTGAATGACGAAATTGAGCAAGAAGCTACAATTGCAGCTGAGATTGCTAGAGAAAGTTCTCAAGACAGTGAAACTTCTGCTCCGTTGAGTCAGGGCCCACTGGGAGAACCAATTGTTCTAAATGAAGCAGAAACTGGTATGGAAGAGGTGGAAACAGTAATGTATCAAGGTTAAGAACATCTAACAAACTTAGGAAACTTTGAAGAACAACTAAATCTTGAGCAGAAAGAAATATATGAGCAAGTGAGAGAACAGATTGACCATGGATTTCTTCATGAGAATAACGAGTGCTCTTGCTCATCATTTGAACCTATCCGTATGTATGTGAGTGGACAAGCTGGAACAGGAAAAAGTTTTTTAATTAAAGTAATCACAAGTTTTCTACAGAAAAGAACTGACTTGCATTTGTCTTGTGTTGTGTTGTTCTTTTCAGAACTAACTTCACTTTTTTTCCCAGTCTTTTAAGTCTTTTTTGAATGAATGTGTAGTGTATAAATGAATGACTGAAATGACTGAGTGAAGGGGAGGAAGGGACTGAGAGAATGAGTGAGGAAAGAGGAGTATGATGAGTGAGGAAAGGGGAGTCAAAGAGTAACTGAAACAAGGGGACTAAGGGTTGTGGAGTGAGGTAAGTGGAAAGAAAGAGTAAGGGAAGGGCAGTAAGGAAAGACAAGTGAGAGACGAGGAGTGAGAAAAGGGGAGCATGGAAAAGAGACAGAGAAGGTAAGTAAGGGATGGAAAGGGAGAAGTAGAGAAGAGTGAAGGGAGTGAAAGTAAAGGGAAAGGGTATGAGGGTGAGGGAAGGGGGTAATGGGAAGTGACAGATGGGGACTGAGAGAAGGGGAGTAAAGAATGGAGTGACAGAAGGACAGCGAGGGGGAGTGAGAAAAAGGGAATGGGAAAGTGAAAGGGTGAAAAATACAGACAGGAGAGAGTGTAGTGGGGTAAGGGGAGTGACGGTGAGTGAAGGACAGTGACACTTACGGAAGGTGTAAAGGGTGAAGGAAGAGAAATGAGAGTGAAGGAAGGATACTAAGAGAGAGGAAAGGGGATTGAGGGATAAAGTAGGAGTGAAGGAAAAAGAAAGAGAGAGACAGGAAGAGTGAGGGAGAGAAAGAGAGAGAGAGTAAGAGAGAAAGAGAGGGAGAACAAATGACTGAAAGGGAATAAGGCGGTTACACTGAGTGAGACAGAGAAACAGAGGGAGAGAGAAATGGAGTGAAGGAGAGTGGAGGAGTAAAGGAACTTCATCATCTGACTCAGATGTGGAGTTTATTGAAGAGCAGCCACATAGTAAGAAGACCAAGGTGTCCTTTATCTGGAAGTTTTCCACCTTTCTAGAGGGGCACTAGAAGGTAAATGCACCAAAGTTAACCTGCAAAATGTGTGGTAGTGTCCTATCTAGAGCACACCAAAAGAAACACTAGACTTTTAGTATACACACATTGATTACACACGTAAAAAATGTAAAAATGTACATGATGATGTCACATATTACATCATAAATGACATGGTCAGTGACATCACTGATGACATCTCAAATGACATTACTGATGACATCACTGATGACATCGTCCAGTGAATGTGGTTTGCTTCGTTATTTAAATATGCATTGAAGAATGAGTGGATATATAAAAATAATAGCAGTGTAATTGATTGTTTACTTTAACAATTTATAGTGTCTCACTAAATATAGTGCATACTGTCTAAACTGTGTGAATATCTGTATCACTTTGTCAGTTGTTGTGTAAACTGGTTGTCCAGTTGGTTTCTTGCTATGTGAAAGTCTATATTAGTTATTGATTAGTTAACTGAGTATTTGTAGGGGAGAGTGAATGTGTGTGTAGTTCGGTGGGGGTGTGTGACTGGCCAAAGATGTGTGAATAATTGATTCAGTAGATATATGAAATTAAAACTACATGTTGTAACAGTTGTTTGGGTGATTGAATATCTTTATGGGTGTGGTGATAAGCAAATATATTTCTCAATGATACATGTCCAACAAACTAGAAAAATAAAAGGCAGTGTATGTGTCAGTTGTTGTATATAAATAGGTGTACATAAGACTCAATGATTGTGTGAGTGACTATATGGATAACTGTATACTTGTAATAATGATTTTATAATACACTAAGTATGACTTACTATCTAAATGAATAGATGAAGTGGTGTTTGTATAACTGTGTAGCTAAGTAAGTATGTAAGTACGATCCATTGTTTACATAAGGGAGTACCATAACTTCATATGTGAATAGGTTGTGTACTGGGGTGTAATGTCGATATAGGTGTATAAGTATTTTTGATAGTGTTCTATTGTTCATTGACAGCATGTATGAGTGAATCTACAGGTAAGTGTTTAGATGTGTGTATACATCTAAGAATCTCTTAGTGGATTTTAATATACTTGTATTGCTGTGTCAATGGATTCAAATATGATACTCTGTATATTACAAAGAGTGATGAAAGATTTTACTAATGTATGAAAAGGTGTATTTGATTGTCACGTGGATGATGTCATCAGTGATTTCATCAGTGATGTAATTTGAGATGTCATCAGTGATGTCACTGACCATGTCATGAATGATGTAATATGTGACATCATCAGCAGTGGATTGCGGGTGCACGAAATATAGTTAGTACAACTAACTATATAGGAGCTATTTCATTGGTTTTGTATGAGTGAAATGTCCAGCTAACTATAACACCCCTAAAACTTATAGCTTTTTGAGTGAATTTCAAAGGTTTTTTAAATGCTAATTCCTAACTATATAAGGCCTGAAACCTATGTTTTTTTCGGTGAATTTGCAAGGTTTTTTAAATGCTAATTCCTAACTATATAAGGCCTGAAACCTATGTTTTTTTCAGTGAATTTCAAAGGTTTTTTAAATGCTAATTCCTAACAATATAACGCCTGAAACCTATGTTTTTTTCAGTGAATTTCAAGGGTTTTTTAATTGCTAATCCGTACCTATATCAGGCCTGAAACCTATGGTTTTTTCATTGAATTTCAAAGGTTTTTTGAATGCTAATTTCTAACTATAACGTGTGTTAAACCTATGTTTTTTTCAGTGAATTTCAAAGATTTTAAATGCTAAATCTTAACTATGACGTGTGTGAAAGCTATGATTTTCTAGTGAATTTTCAATATTTTTAAAAATGCTAATTTGTAAATCACTATATAATTATCAATTTATTTTTCAACAAACTGCCTTTGTATATTGTAATACATTGACTGTATTATGTAATATGCAACAGCACATATATTTTTTATGATTTGCATAAAGTTGATCAGTATACTCTACATCTTCAATCCACATGTAAACAGTCAAATTTTTTTTGTGTTTCTCAAACATGCGTGCACCTCGCGATTTTTTTTTAAAAGAGAAGGCCCAGGGGTTCAGGGAGTCTCTTCCTTGCCTCCTTTTCACGTTTAGATACTTTTATAAAAATCGTTGTAAAACGCCATTTTGATGTGACGTGCGCGCACCGATGCGCGCACGTCAAGTCATGTGACTCGAAAACAACACTTTTCATTGGTTAATAGTAGTTTCTGTTCTAGAATCTTCAAAAACCCGACCTACTTCCCTCACTATCTGTTTCACTCTCTTGGGAGAAGGAGCCTTTCCAGCTTTCCAGAGAAATTTCTTAATAATGGCACAAAGACAAGATTCCTCTTCAGAATCAGATGACCTTGAACATCAGATTCCACCTGCTGTGGCCAGCACATCAACAGCACCACCATATGCCTCACCATCCTCCTCACAATTGGATATAAGGCCATTCCTGAGTTCTGTGCACATGAGATGCAACATGTGCAATAAAATAATCGTCTACGGAGAGCAGAGCCTCAATCTGGTTGAACGTAAAATTCGAGGCCACCAATGCTCCCAGAGGAGATGATTTTTTTTAATTTTTGATTTACTTTGTTCCTGTTGTACAGTTTTGCTGATCCAGTTTCCTGGTCCTGTTTGAAAAAAAATAAAAACAATATTTAAAACTTTAAAAAAATATAAAACATCAAAAAAAAATGTTATTTTCAGAACTTACTCACTTTTCCAGAAAGAGCTGTATGTCTTACACACTGTGTCATTCATCTTTTTTAATGAATGTGTAGTGTATAAATAAATGACTGAAATGACTGAGTGAAGGGGAGGAAGGGACTGAGGGAATAAGTGAGGAAAGGGGAGTATTGTGAGCGAGGAAAGGGGAGTCAAAGAGTGACTGAAAGAAGGGGACTAAGGGTAGGGGAGTGAGTTAAGGGGAGTAAAAAAGTGAGGGAAGGTCACTAAGGAAAATAGAGTGAGGGAGGTGGAGTGAGAAAAGGGGAGCGGGGTGGAGACAGGGAAGGGGAGTAAGGGACGGAGAGAGGGAAATAGAGTAGGGTAAGGGGAGTGAAGGTAAGAGAAGTGAAGTGATGGTAAGGGAAAGGGTATGAGGATGATAAAAGGGAGGTAAGTGAAAGTGACAAGTGGGGAGTGAGGAAGAGTTGAATTGAGTGAGGGAATGGAGGGACTTAGGAAAGCGTAGTGAGGGAAGGGGATTGAGGATTTAAATGAGTGAAGGAGAGTGAGGGAGAGTGAGGGAAAGAGAGCGGAAAAGACAAGAGGGGTGACATAGAGATAGGAGGAAATGTAGTGGGGGAAGGGGAGTGACGGTGAATGAAGGGCAGTGACAGTTAGAGAAAGGGTATGAGGGTGAGGGAAGGAGAATGAGGGAGAAAGAGAAGGAGAGCAAGTGAGTAAGAGGGAGTGAGGTGGTTAGACTGAGTGACATAGAAGAAGAGAGGGAGAGAAAAATGGAGTGAAGGGGAGTGGGGGACTAAACGAATGGGAGTTAGCAAAAGTGAATGAGGAAAGTGAAGTAAGGGAAGAGGATTGACGGATGGAGTGATGGAAACAGAGTAAGGGGGAGTAAGAGAATAGAAGCAGGTGAAAGAGAATAGGAATGATGCACAGAGATGAGAATATGAAGTAGGAGAAGATGAGTGAGAGTTAGTGAAGGGCAGTGACAGGGTGGGAAAAAGAAGCATATTAAGAGAGAGGAAACAGTAGTGAGTGAGAGAGAAGGATTTATGGAAAGAGAGAGGAAAGAAAAGAATGAGTGGTGGAGAGGGAGGGAGACAGTGAGAGAGACAAACAGAGGGAGAGTGAAGAAGTGTGAAGGAGTAAATCAGTTATACTGACTGAGACAAAGGAAGAGACTTAGAAACGGATGACGGAAAGGAGAATGAGGGAGAGAATAAAGGAAGGGAAGTGAGCAAAAGGGAGTGAAAGAGTGAGAGAAGTAGAGAGACTGAAGGTCAGTGAGGGATGATGTAATAGAAAGAGAGTAAGGGGGAGTGAGAACAGATTGAGCGATACAGCAACACAAGGTAGTGATTAAGGAAGGAAGATAGGAAAGAGAAGTGAGAGACAGGCAGTGGAAAGAGGGAGTTAGACAAGGTCAGTTATGGTGAAGGAAGAGTACTTTTGGAGAGAAAATGAGTGTAGAGATGAATGAAGGGCAGTAATGACAACGAGAAAAGGAGAGTAAGATCAGTAAAGGAAGGTTAGTAAGAGAGAGATTAAAGAATTTGAAAGAGAGAAAGTAAAGTATGAGAGTAATGAAAAAGTATTTTTTGTTTGTCAAACTTACCTTATAAATAATGACAACTTTATAGTATATTTTTTCAAAAAATATACTATCTGTGGAAGAAAAGAAAAAAATTAGTTATAATATATATTTCATAATACAAAAGAAAATAGGAGTGAAGGAAACAGAAAGAGAAAGAGAGGAAGGGTGAGGGAATGAGAAAGAGAGAGAGAGTGAGAGAGAAAGAGAGGGAGAGCAAGTGACTAACACGAAATGAAGTGATAAGACTGAGTGAGACAAAGGGAAAGAGGGAGAGAGAAATGAACTGAAAGAAGTGAGAGACTAAAAGAATACAAATTAGCAAAAGAGGTTGAGGAAAGGGGAATAACGGAAGGGGATTGACAGGTGGAATGAGCGAAAGAAAATGAGGGAAAGCTAGGAAATGGGAGCAGGAGAAAGGGAATGACAGTGATGCACAGAGAGGAAAGCATGAAATGGGAGAACACAACTCAGATTGAGTGAAGAGCAGTGACAGTGAGAGAAGGGATATAAGTCTAACAGGAGGTGAGAGATTGAAAAAGAAACATTTTAAGAGAAACGAAAAAGAAGTACGTGAAAGACAAGTATGTATGTAAAGAGAGAATAGAAAAGGAAACAATGAAGAGAGAGGGAGAAAGTGAAAGAGACAAACAGAAGGAGACTGAGGGAGTGTGAAAGAATAAAACAGTTATAGTGACTAAGACAGAGGAAGAGATTTAGACATGGATGAAGGAAAGGTGAGTGAAGGAGGGAATAAAGGAAGGGGAGTGAGCAAAAGGGAGTGAAGGAGTGTAAGAAGTGGAGTGACTGAAGGTCAGTGAGGGATGATGTATTTGAAAGAGAGTAAGGGAAGAGTGAGAAGAGATTGAGCGATACAGCAACACAAGGTAATCATTGAGGAAGATAGAAAAGAGAAGTGAGAGACAGACAGTGAAAAGAGAGAGTTATGCAAGGTCAGTTATGGTGAGGGAAGAGTACTTTTGGTGAGAAAAGGAGTATAGAGGTGAATGAAGGGCAGTAATCACAACGAGAAAAGGTGAGTAAGATGAGTAAAGGAAGGTTAGTAAGAGAGAGATTAAAGAATGGGAAAGACACAAAGAAAAGTAAGAGAGTGATGAAAAAGTATTTTTTGTTTGTCAAACTTACCTCAAAAATTATGACAACTTTATAGTATATTTAAAAAATATATACTATTTGTGGAAGGAAAGAAAAAATTTAGATATAATATATATTTCGTAATAGAAATAAAGTAGAAGTGAAAGAAACAGAAACAAAAAGAGAGGAAGGGTGAGGAAGAGAGAAAGAGAGCGAGAGAGAGAGAGAGAAAGAGAGGGAGAGCAAGTGACTTACTGGAAATGAAGTGATTAGACTGAGTGAGACAAAGGGAGAGAGGGAGAGAAAAATGAAGTGAAAGAAGTGAGAGACTAAAGGAATGGGAGTTAGCAAAACAAAATGAGGAAAGAGGAGTAAGGGAAAGGGACTGACGGATGGAGTGAGGGAAAGAGAATGAAAGAAGTGCAGAGAGTGAAAGAAAGTGAGGGATGATGAGTAAGGGGAGAGTGAGAAGAGACTGATCAATACAGCAAGACAAGGGTAGTGATGGAGGAAGATAGGAAAAAGAATTGAGGGACAGAGAGGGGAAAGAGGGAGTTGGATAAGGTACTTCAGGGTGAAGGAAGAGTACTGATGGTGAGTAAAGGAATGTAACGGTGAATGCAGAGGAGTAAAGAGAATGATGGAAGGGGACTAACGTAAAGAAAAGGAAGGTGAGTAAGAGAGAGTGAAGAAAGGAAATAAGAGAAAAAGATATAATAGAGTGATGAAAAGAATTTTTTTATTTGTCATACTTACCTTATAAATAATGACAAGTTATATAGTATCTGTGGAAGACAAAAAAAATTGAGTTATAATATATATTTCACAATACAACAGAAAATAGGAGTGAAGGAAACAGAAACTGAAAGAAAGGAAGGGTGAGGGAGAGAGAGAGAGGGAGAGAGTGACAGAGAAAGAGAGGGAGAACAAGTGACTGACAGGAAATGAATAGGTTAGACTGAGTGAGACAAAGGGAGTGAGGGAGTGAGGTAGAGAGAAATGGAGTGAAAGGAGTGAGACACTAAAGGAATTAGAGTAAAGAAAAAAAAATTGAGGAAACGGAAATAAGGGAAGTGGATTGACGAATGGAGTGAACGAAAGAGATTGAGGGGGGTGAGGGAATGGGAGCAGGACAAAAGGAATTAGAGTGATGCAGAGAGAGGAGAACATAAAGTGGTGGAAAAGAACTAAGATTGAATGAAGCACAGTGTCAGTGAGGGAAGGCATATAAGGGTGAGGTAAGAGATATGATGGAAAAAAAGCATATTAAGAGAAAGTAAAAAGAAGTAAGTGATAGAGAAGGATTTATGGTAAAAGAGAAAAAAAATAAAAGGAAGACTGGTAGAGAAATAGGGAGACAGTAAAAGAGACAAACAGATGAAGATTGAGAGACTGTGAGGGACTAAGTCAGTTATAGTGACTTAGACAGAGGAATAGACTTAGAAACGGATCGAGGAAAGGGAAATGAGGGAGGAAAAAAAGGAGAAAGGAAGTTAGCAAAAGGGAGTGAGGAAGTGAAAGGAGTGGAATAAGTGAAGGTGACTGAGGGATGATGTGAATGAAAGAGAGTAAGAGGGCAATACAGCAAGACAAGGGTAGTGATAGAGGAAGATAGAAAAGAGAAGTGAGGGACAGACAGAGGAAAGAGGGAATAAGGACAATGAGAGAAGAGGAGTACGTTGAGGAAAGGTAAAGGAGTAAAAGAGAGAGTGAAAAAAGAAAGAGAGAAAGAGAAGTAAGAGAGTGATGAAAAAGTATTTTTTCTTTGTCGTACTTACCGTATAAATATAATATCTGTGAAAGACGAGAAAGAAACGAGTTATAATCTATATTTCATAATACAAAATAATTTGTACAATATGTTATATATTTTATTTTGCTGTTCTCAGAATATATTGAATTTCACTAAAAACAGTGACCTCAATACTACTCATCATACTACTCATCATATGACAGCGGGCAAAAAAAAAACACAATCAAAAAGATTGTGTTTAAAAAACCCGTACAACATTTCAATAAATAATGTAAATATTTGAAAACAACATATCTTAAATGTTTTCTTTCAATCAGCAATTTCTTACATAAGTACCCAATATCAACAACAACATTATTACTTCTTATTTATACTCTCTAAATAAAGTTATGTATAAACATATGCTAACAACATTTACCTTTTCTCATGGCCATATAGTATGTGTGACATCCTTAGTTTGGAAGTTACTTCATAGTACTCTTTTCCGTCCATTTCCCAACCTTCGGAATCAAAAGCACCAACATCTTTTCTACCATTCAACAATGGTTAACAACATTTACCTGAGATAGTCATTTTTTGTTTCAAATACCTTTCCTCATGGCCAAATAGTATGTGTGAAATCCTTAGGGGCCAATCATGATGACGGACGGACCTGAGTCCGCCACCATAGAGTAGGAGGGACCGTCCGCAGGGGCAGCGGCGGTCCCTCCATGCAGATTAGGATGTGACCGCCAGGGTGGCGGTCACATCCTCTATTTTTAACATTGCGGCGGGTGCAGCTTCAAGCTGCACCCTCCACAATGTTAGAAATGCATGCACGGCATTTGTGTGCACAAAGCGGCAGGCACCACGCAAATGCAGGGGGGGTACCATAGGTACCCCCATGTGCATCCCCCACCCCCCCTTCACCCAGGGGGCCCGCAACGGGCCCCCGGAGTGAAGGTCCGTATGCTTTTCCACGGCGGAAAAGCCGCCGTGGAAAAGCATACTTTCTACTCCATCATAATTTGGCTGGCGGTGTCTGATAGACACCGCCAGACATGTTAATGCTTTTCCGCCGCGGTCGGAAGGCAACCGAGGCGGAAAAGCGGCGGACAGATTCCAAGTACCACCAGCCATCCTAATTTGGCGGTGGGTCTTTCAAGCATCCGCGGCGGTTTTCCTGCATCCTCCGGGCCGGCGGTGGCTTCCGCCGGCCCAGAGGATGCGGGAAATCCGTGATCCTAATGACCCCCTTAGTTTGGAAGATACTTAATAGTACTCGTATCCGTCCGTTTCCCAACCATCTGAATAAAAAGCACCAACATCTTTTGTACCATCCAACAATGGTTATCCCTGGGGTTTTTTTCAACTTGATCACCCTCACTCACAAAGTTATTCTCAACAGCGGACTAACCTTTCTTAATGGGACTCAACTGCCTACATCAATTATTTCCCCTAAAATTTGGGTTTTAAAAACACTAGGTAAGAATTTGGTAAGTCAAAAGCAAACGTCGTTTAAAAGTCAATTGAGTATCATTACATTGTGTCCAGCCTTTTGGAGATTTTAAATAAGCTGTGTAATGCCCTGATGTTGTAGAAGAACCATCATGGAAAATAATAGCTACAGTTACAATAGTTCTTCCTGAAATTGATAGTTGAGAAGCCACAACATTTTTAATCATAGTTGTCAATTTTGTCACCAAAGACCGCTGACCTGACTGTGCCCCCTTGTCCTCCCCCCTCCCTTCTTCACTCCCCCAAGACTTCCCCCCCCTACCCCTCTACCCCTTTACTCCTCCCACTCGCCATGCAGGTCTTACCCCCCTGTAAGCCTCAGATTGGACCTCTAAATCGGCCTTCTTGTCCTCTCCCCCCCTCCCCTTCCTCATCCCGCCTACGGCGCTTTGCATCCCGCAGCCCCCCACACGGATACGGTACCGCACATGCCCGCTCCTGACTGCCCCGACTGTACCACACATTTACGGATTTGACTTCACCCAGTCTTTAATCTTTATAATCCCAGGTTGTTGTTCATAGTTTTTTTTAGTTTTGGACAAAAATTTGAATATACACTGCATAGATGTAACACCTGCTTTTACACAGTACCACAGGTATAACACATCTGTTGCCCCAACCTAACCATTCCTTTGGCGGAGTGCTGGGAAACGAATAGTTTATTCAGAGAACTGCTGTTGTTGATTTGCGATAATTTTCTAGACTTATTGTGCAACTATAACCAATGACCCTGTCATAATGTATGCATCACTTTGCTTTTATCATAGTGTCTCTTATTTGTATACATCAATGTACCTGAACAACTGCGGAGTCATGTAATGACTGTATTGTGCCCTGATTATGACATTACTGCACGTCTGTGTACTTGCCAAAAGAAAAACAAAAATGCAATAAAAGATATTCAAACAAAAAAAATAGTTGTCAATTTTGTTCCATCAGGTCTACATCGTTGGAGCATTAAAATTACATATTGTCCATATCTTCGTAAAAATAATGTTGATAACATTTGTGAGGTACATTGGGTACGGACCATGTTTCGATTTGCTTCTCTAACTAGATTATTAAAAGACACTGATTTGCAGTCTGGTAACGTTAAGTATATAAATCTTTCAGTGTCTATTTCTGTACTACTTGAAAATGGACAATTGTCACAGTCATGTTGCCATTTATAAGAAAGTCCAAAAAGAGCTTCAATGTCTACACCTTCATAATGCAATATAACAAGTATATACATTAAAAATTCCTGACAATCTTGCTGAATATTCTGTGAAAATTGAGTTACACCAGAACATATGTCCAAAACATTTCGAATATCAGAGACACTTTCTATTTTACTTTTATCACTGCTACATTTCTCAAAGACAGAATTCAACAAACAACAAAATCTTTCCTCCCGATTTTCAACAATCTGTTCTTGTAAACTTTCAAGAAAAAAACAACGTTAACCACTACATTAGCATAGCAGTTGACATCAGAACTGTTTTCAAACTGAAATCCAACAACCTCTTCAATAGTATCCTTTTTCTTTTTGCTTACAATTACAGGTTCATCTAGTTTTCTTCTTTTCTCTACAACCTCACTACATATTTTCTCATATCTTCTTTTTCGACGTACCACAGGCTTTTCAAATAAAGGATATTGAGGTAAATTTGAAACATATTCTCTTCTTAACCTATTATACTCTTTCACACAATTTTGATCTGCACTAATCTTTGTTTCATCAAAATCAATCAAGTATGATCCAGATAAGGTTCTTACTCGAGATAAAGCAACATATGCCATACCCTCTTTGAACACAGTGCTTCCAATATGCACCAAAGCACTATCTACACTCAAACCTTGCGATTTATGATGGTCACCGCATATGCCAAACAAACAGGAAACTGTTTTCGGCTGACATATAAATCTTTTACTAGCAAAAATTGAGTAGAACAACGACTCAGTTGTTGTACTTCTTCAATATCATCAAATTTGATTTTCAAAAAATCAATGTCATCTCTATTTGGGTAATTCACAAAACCAACAACATGTCCCATTGCTCCATTTACTAAACCTCTTTCCAATTTTGACTTGAACTTTTCTGACAAAATAATAGTAGCTCCTTCATGCTCTATTCTATCAATGGCTTCCAATTTTATGATTTGTTCATTTTCTAACTTAAACATTTTTTCATTGAGATTGCACATTCTTGCAGAGTTGGCATTAAGCATATTACTGATTTATTTTCAGCAATTTTTCTATATATATTCTCTACACCAACATTTTCCTTTGGAAACAAATTTGAAAGTATTCGTTCCTCTAAAGGTTTTTTGCCATGTTCACTCACTTTTCCAATGCTTATATCTTCAAGAATACTTTTATAACCAGCATCCTTTGACTGTCGCATATTTTGGGTTAGTTCTGAATATTTGAAATATAACCATATATTAACATTTCCACTGCTTCCCAGGCACTTTCTGGTGTCTTCATGTGTAACGGTTTTAAACACTGGTTGTCCTTTCACAGGAGTTAGCTGTAGTAGATCTCCAAAAATGATGATATGTTTGCCTCCAAATAATACATCATACTCTGTTTTAAGAATTTGTTGCATTCTTAAATGCACAAAGGCAAGCATTAAATTTGATACCATGCTTACCTCATCAATAATGAGAAGTTTCATTTTTTTCAGGACTCTGGAAACTTCACAACAAACTTCTCCAGATAGCTTGTGGTATTCTAATTTATTTTCGTGCTCTACTGGCAGCATCAATAAACGATGTAAAGTAATTCCTTTAATTTTATGTGCTGACAACCCAGTTGGAGCGGTAACAACACAAGAGAGTGACGATTCAGTTCTTTTCTGTAGATAAGTTGTAATTACTTTAATTAGAAAACTTTTTCCAGTTCCTGCTTCTTCACTCACGTACAGTCGGACAGGTTTAAATGACGTTACATGAGCACTCTTTTTTCTCATGACATAAACCATGCTCAATCTGCTCTGTGACTTCATCGTATATTTGTTTTTGCTCAACATTTAGTTGTTTTTCCAATTCTTCTAAGTTTATTACATCCTCCTGAGCTTGTTCCATTGCTCTTTCCACCTCATCCATGGCAGTGGCTGCTTCATTTTGGATAATTGGCCCTCCTAGTGGATCCTGACTCAACGAAGCAGAACTTTGACTGTCTTGAGAACTGTCTCTAGCAATCTCTGCTGCAATTGTAGCTTCTTGATGTATTTCCTTGTTCAACATTTGGAGATAATTAGTAAAAACAGGATATTCTATAGTATTTTTGATTGCGTTGAATGAATCTTCATAACTGAGAAAATCTCCAAGTAGTTCCTCTTCTGTACGCTATGGCTTAAAGAGTTGCAAAAGAGCTAAATAGTAAAATTCCCTTTTGTCAAGAGTTTCACAACTCAGTTTTCGATGATTAATCAAATGTCCTTTTCTTTGTTTCACCAGACATCCTTCAGATCCAATCACAGCATATACTGCTTTATTGATATCTTCTGTAATGTTCTTCTTAAAAGTATAGCTTTGCAGTACTTCATAGCGACAAACATTCTAAAGATGATTACTTCTATTTGGATAGTATGTATCCAACATATTTGTCTTCAAAATATCTGTACTGTTTGGTTCTCTCTCTGCTAAATACTCAATTTCTTGTACAGATTTCAAAACTCGGTTTCGTGTTCTTGCAAGACCTAAACTCCCCCAAATGATTGTTCTAGATTTGGCATATAGACTTGCAGAGGATAAGCGATCTGATCATTCATATGCTCCGATTTCTCAATGGGACAACATCTTCAAACTGTAGCTGTACAATTTCTTGCTTAGGCTCTTTTCATGAGAAATTTCTTCCCACATTTCCTTTAGTTCTGTCTTTTCAGATTTCGTAATGTAAGAAGTTACATATCGAGCCACAGCAATGGAGTTGTCTGCAACATATTGAATATCAATGTTTGCATTCCACATGGACAAAATGACTGGGTTATAGTCATTTATATACTTTGACTCTTCATTTCTTCTTAAGTTATAGGTATTTTTCGGTGATTTTCGTGTCACAGTATGTCGCAAAGATGACATAAAATTGTTCACTCTTCCTTTTGATGTTACTGGTCGTGGAAATCCAAAACGATATTTTGTGTAGAACTTGTCCTTTGATTTGTACTTTCAACGATAGTATTTTCCACAACAATGGGTTTGAAACCGCAAGACTTGATGTTTTAAATTCTTTTGTTCTGTCTTTTTAGGAACAGCACATAAAGAATACTGTTCAGTAAAACTCATCACTGTCTCATCCGAATCTGTTCCAAATTTGGGGGCATCTTTGATCCATAGCAGCATATGTATGTGAGGAGCACCTCTTGCTTGATACTCCTTTCTCCAAAAGAAATCCAGAACCTCTCCAAGAGGAGGATTTTTTTTGTTTGTGATAAAAGACATCATAGCTTCAAATCCATGATTAAAATACCTGCATACATTAACTGGATCCAAAGAGCACAATTCTCCAGGTGTCTTGTATTCTATATTTTCTATGTTTGCATTTGCCTCTCAAAGAAATTGAAGAAAATCTTCCCAAGCATACTCAGCACAGCTTAGAGTAAGGAACCATGTAGGAGTTCCTAAGTTTCTTAGCATACATTTCAATTCCCCATGACGACGGTACCAATACTCGTTAGTACCACGCTGACATGCCATGAGATTAAATAGCTGAGATTTCAAAACAGTGTCATTCTGTTGGACTTTATTCATAAAGTCCCTTGCCGAAACATTCTGCAGATGAACTCCACTTTTTAGTATGTGGTTCACTGCATAAGAAAGTCCAGACAAGTCACTCTCAAACAGAAGATGAAACAAATATGGAATACATTGACGAAACCTTGGATCTTCTGCATATAATCTTGATGTCTGGTATTCAGATGCTGGTATCTGCACAGGTCGCTCATCATATCGTCCACCTTGACCTGTTGGAAATAACTGAGGAAAACAACGAGCTTCCAACCTTTCTTCCCATACACTAATGGGACTTCCTTTTGCTTCTTTCATTTGGAATAACTCAATAGCATTCCCTATTACCTCTTTGGAATGCAATGTATGAACACTGTAATGTTCGTATATTTGTTCACTTCTGGACACATCCACTTTTTCAATTTGTCCAGCTGACAAATAACTGTCCTCTTCTACAGTTGTTTCCTCTTCTCCTACATATAAATTTTTGTAGTAATGATTGTTTTTTACCAAATACAACGTTGCCTTTTTCACTTTCCAAACATCCACTAATTCTTGACAGATTTTCTTGCTCTTCGTAGGTACGCCATTAACTAGAATAACTAAAGGTTCCTCTTCCACATTTTCAACACCAATTGTTTCAATATTTTTCTTTAAATCTAGAGGCAAATATACAACTCTTCCATTTAATCCTCTCTGTAAATCAGAAGGAGGCAATTTCCCTGTCCTAGGCTCCATACGAACAATAGCCTGAAATGGATGCACACATTGAATCAAAATAGACTCATAAATATTTAAATCCTTCAGTTCAGAAGGAATATTTACCAACTCAAGATTATTATGTACAGCTCTAGCTGGCATTTTGTTTTCATTTAATTTATTATAACAATATTTACAAATACGTTGATCAGAACCCAAATCAAAACATTTCTCTACCAACAAATAAGTTGCAAATTCCTTCCACTCATTATTATTCTCGTTTTCACTTTTTAAATATAGAATAACTAACCTGGTCTGATTTTTATAATGAATTCTTCTACAACAAATACAAGAAAAGTTTGGCCTTTCACCTGAAATGACCTTAAACCTTGTAATTTCTTGGTCAAATTTTTCTGTACTAAAACTTTGTACATTTTCTTCCAAATTTCTATCTATTACTGTATCAGTTTCTGCACTGCCCTCTTTTTCACAAAAGTAACTAACCTCAATTTCTTCACAAATGTTCTTTACATCTAATACAGATCCATGTAAAAGAGCACTGTTTAACTGTTTTAGCTTAAGTGCTGGACTTTTTGCATAATACATCCTGCTCACTAATTTCCTCACTTCAGTATGATGCACTGCTAACATCCTAAAATGGTGAAATACACTCTGGCATACTTTTTTAGAAAGACAAGCCAGAGAATGACCTTGCAAACCTGTTTTTCTCTCACTTGGCAGGAGTCTAATTCTTGCAACATCTTAATCTTCTGTTTAATACTTTTCTTAGAATACTTACGTAAGAAATTGCTGAAAAAATCAATTGAATCCTGCCGTACACCACAAATACTACTACAATTCCAAGTGTACACTGGAGCCTTGGAACGTCTCCGTAAAACTTCATCAGATAACACCTCTTCTGCATTTCTTGGGACAATTTTCTCTTTTTCAATCGCACAACCGTCCTTCACCTCATATGCTCAACCACTGGTGTCAACTGCATGCAACAAATCATTAGTCTGAAAGTAAGTCTCTTCATTAAAAAATGGCTCAGAACTTGAACTATGCTTCCATTGTCCAGAAAAAACATTACAAAAATTAGTTCTATTAATTAGTCTTTTCCACTTACTTTTTGCTTTCAAAAGATTAATTGCCTTGTCTAGTGTACAAAGTCTATTGATTACTAAAATAAATAATTTCTATTTTAATTCAAATGCTTCATCCACAATACCTTCAATTCTTTTTTTTGCTGATAAAAAGCTGTTTTCCTTTTAGAAGTCTTTCCACTTTTCAACAAATTTAATACAATTCTGTTATAAATCATTCTCTTGCGAATTTCAACAAACATATTTTTTCGTCTATTACTGTAGTTAATTTGATCGCTACAAACTTTTCCAATTTTTTTAACTCCTTTTTTTGTTCTTAGAGATGATTTTTTGATCTTTTCCACATTATCCACATTTTTTATCTTTCAGTTAATTTCCTTTTTAAAAAAAAAAAAAATTACATTTTTTTTTATTGACAGCACAGGCAGTTATTCATTACAGAAATAAAGCACTTTTGAAAAAAAAATGATAGTACATACAATGCCTCAAAGACTTAATCAAATAGCAATAAGCATAGAAATGACAGTAAGTCAAATAGAGGTACATCAGTTTCATTTTAAAAATCATCAAATGGGCTCGCAGCCAGCTTTTAAACCAGCGAATGACCTTGCAAACCCGTTTTTCTCTCACTTGGCAGGAGTCTAATTCTTGCAACATCTTAATCTTCTGTTTAATACTTTTCTTAGATTAATACTTTTCTTAGAATACTTACGTAAGAAATTGCTGAAAAAATCAATTGAATCCTGCCGTACACTACAAATACTACTACAATTCCAAGTGTACACTGGAGCCTTAGAACGTCTCCCTAAAACTTCATCAGATAACACCTCTTCTGCATTTCTTGGGACAATTTTCTCTTTTTCAATCGCACAACCGTCCTTCACCTCATATGCTCGACCACTGGTGTCAACTGCATGCAACAAATCATTAGTCTGAAAGTAAATCTCTTCATTAAAAAATGGCTCAGAACTTGAACTATGCTTCCATTGTCCAGAAAAAACATTACAAAAAATAGTTCTAATAATTAGTCTTTTCCACTTACTTTTTGCTTTCAAAAGATTAATTGCGTTGTCTAGTGTACAAAGTCTATTGATTACTAAAATAAATAATTTCTTTTTTAATTCAAATGCTTCATCCACAATACCTTCAATTCTTTTTTTTGCTTACAAAAAGCTGTTTTCCTTTTAGAAGTCTTTCCACTTTTCAACAAATTTAATACAATTCTGTTATAAATCATTCTCTTGCGAATTTCAACGAACATATTTTTTCGTCTATTACTGTAGTTAATTTGATCGCTACAAACTTTCCCAATTTTTTTTAACTCCTTTTTTTTGTTCTTAGAGATGATTTTTTTTATCTTTTCCAAATTATCCACATTTTTTTATCTTTCAGTTAATTTCCTTATAAAATCCTTTGTTGTCTTACCAGAAGCATTCTTCTTTTTCTCTGTACAATGTTGTTTAGATACATCTTCTAATTGTGTTGTCTTGGGAAAGTAAGCCTGTTTATATTTTCTTCTCTTAGAATCCTTAGTAGGCATCTTGATTTTCTTTCTGTAGATAATAACAATCTATTGAGAAGAAAATAAAACATGTTATACACCACTACTAACATACTACATAGCAATTACAACAACTACATGATGTAAACACTAATTCACTTCATAAGTAAGTTAAAGGTACAGCAACAGTGTCTGAGCAGAGTAGGAAATCATACAGTCACTGCTGTTTCTCAGTTTATGGCAGTTCAGTGGTGTTTCAACATTATAGGGGAATTTCCTTTGAATGGTGTTTCAAGATTCTGAACAGTACAGTTCTGTTTAGACAGTGTAGGGAGTCATGGTGAGATTCCTATTTCTGACTTTAGAGCAATACAGTTGTGCTTGGGCAGTGTATAGTATCATTCAAGGGCTAGAAGTATAAAGTACTGCATATCCTAAACTCTAACTCACTCCATGAGTACATGTATTCCCAAGTCTTAAAACACATATACCGAGGAAGAGAAATGATTACTACATGCTACAGAAAAACTTGCTATAGAATTTCTACAGCACGGCCAGGATCTTCACTACACAGCATGGAGACTGTTTCCAAATTAAGAGGCCTGACAGACATACTGTATAGCAGTTTCTAGTACTACATACCCTAAACCCTAACACACTTCATCAGAACATGTATTCCCATATTTTTTAAACACATCAACAAACCAAATTATTACAATACTACAAAAAGACTCACTCGAATAATTTTTAATTATAAATTATACATTTATTCATCAAACATTTCATACTCCATTAAAACCTCCAACATCACTTCGTCCGGTATTTCATTTTGATTTTCCTCAAATTCAAAATTTTGATCTTCAAATTCAAAATCTTCCACCGCTTCCAGTAATTCACTGTCCAAAGTCTCATGAAAGAAATCTGCATTTTTTTATTTAATTTCCTCTGCAAAAGGTCCATCTATTAGGTTCTCTATTAGTTCGTCTGACATGTCAAAATTTAAAGCAAAGTTCTCCTGATGCTCTTCCATTGCACCAATATGATAATGTTGTTGCACCTTGCAAAAAAATATAAACACTTAATTATATTATTTTCTCTAATAGATAATAATAAACTATCTTTATCAATTTTATAAGTACATATATTCCCATATTTTTAAACACACTAACTACGCAAATTATTCTGCCACCTTCCTCTTAAATGAAAACAGGCTCACACTGTGATCTTACACACATAACACTATCCCTTCCAATTCAGTAAAATGATTACTACAATCAAAGAGAGTTTTGCTGGGAATATTCTTTCAGGCTTTCCAACACTGCATTTATGTTGCAAGACTTGGTTTACTACAATGAAGTGAACTTAAAGCAGTGTATTGTCCCTCTGCCTACAGCCCACCACCATCTATCCTCTGTGTGTACCATGTCGGTGTCTGCTTGCACTATCTGTGTCTCCGCTTGAACCATCTCACCCTCTCTCTCCACCATCTTTTCTGTGACTGCACAATCTGTCCCTCTGCCTGCAGCCCTACACCATCTATTCTCTGTGTGTACCATGTCTGTGTCTGCTTGCACCATATGTCCCTCTGCCTATAGCCCTACACCATGTATCCTCTGTGTGTACCATGTCTGTGTCTGCTTGCACCATCTGTCCCTCTGCGTACCATGTCTGTGTCTGCTTGCACTGTCTGTGTCTCTGCTTGAATCATCTCACCCTCTCTCTGCACCATCTTTTCTGTGACTGCACCATCTGTCCCCCTGCCTGCAGCCCTACACCATCCATCCTCTGTGTGTACCTTATCTGTGTCTGCTTGCACTATCTGTGTCTCTGCTTGAAATATCTCACCCTCTCTCTGCACCATCTTTTCCAATTTACAGCACTATTTCTATACCAGCATTTATTCAAAACACTGCAGTTGTGTTGCAAGAGTTTTGAATATTTTTCTAGGAATGGAGTTTCAAGGTTTAGGACAATGAAGTGAACTTGAACCAGTGTAGTGAGTTAAGGTGGGACTGAGAATGTACAAATCAAATTCACTGAAATGATTACTACATGCTACAGACACAGTTGCTTTAGCATTTCAACACCACACCCAGTATCTAAATTGCACAGCATAAACACAATTTGAAAATTAAGAGGCTTGAAACACATACTGCATAGGACTTTCTACAACTACATCACCTAAACCATGAGTTCATGATTTAGGTGATTTAGCACACAGAGGGAGACAAAGTACAAACAGAGACAACATGGTACACACAGAGGGTGCGAGACTACAGGCAGAGAAGGAAAATATTTAACATGTAAGCGCTGTCTAACACACACCGCATGAAACAACAAGGGTTTGGCTATAGCGCAGCAAGGCCGCGCCATATTAGATTCTCAACAAAACAAAATGCCAGTACTGCTCACTGTTTTAGCAAATTTTGATGCACAATGATTGAAACAATTGCAGCATAACCACACAACTAATTGTGACTGTATTAATCTTTTAAATTTTTTCAAGATTTTTCACAATTTCAAAACAATTCTGTTTTAGAAGGGTTTACCTTGAGGAGAGGGAATATTTAAAATCTGTGGTTTATTTGGGTGAATAGATAAAGGTGTATTTTTTTGACACTTAAAGAAAAAATAATAATAGATAAAACTTTAGATTGAAAGGTGTTGGAACTACAATCACACATCACATTCATAATCTATCATTAGATCGAATCAAACATCCTATGCATTCATTCACAGTTAAAAGAAGGGTGTTATAGAAAAAAGGAAAAAGAATAAGGGGAAAAATGTGAATAGCCTCACCAGGGTTCGGGGGAACCGTCTATTAATCAATGTGGTGGGGTAGTATTTTACTCAATAGGTTTATGTATCTCACAATTATATAACAGGCTATCAATACTTTTTACAATCTTGATATTTTACAATGTTATTAACCCAAGATTAGCCTGAAAAACAGAAAGAGAGATGGTCGACACGTTTTGAAGCCCCTAAGTCATGGGGGTTCTAATCAGGACCTTGAGGGATCAATCCTGCAAAAGAATGAAACAACAGTTCTTACTACACTATCCCATGAGAGAAACCTTCAACTTTACAGCAGACGAACGTCCTCAGCTGAATTACCTTGTATTCTACACAATCCTGTGTTGCTCCTAGTATCAATGCACTGTGACACGTTTCACAGGTTACAAAAGGAGTTCAATACACATCCGCAACGCACTGTCAATTGTATAAGGTTGCCGTCGTCGTCTGCAGGGCAAAGGCAAGCTGTTGTATGATACTTTGTAATGTACACAATGTGGTAAACCAACATGAGACTAATATATTCACAAATATATACCTTCCCAAAGGAGGGGGCCTTCCTAAAATGGGACAGCTGCTCAATCGACCAATGTTTGTTTCATAATTCCTGTATGAAATATAAACGAATATAGTTGTTGTCGATTTCGAGTGAAACACATATTTTCAAACGTTAACTTCATTATAGTTGTACTCTGAGCGTGATGGCACCTCGTTATTGTCTTCTATCAGAAACGGCCTTATGCCGATATATTTTGTTAGAAAACGATGGGGATGGAGCTTCGCGCTGTTTGAACGGTAGACCGCTTTGGATGCCGCTTTTATTTTCAAACGTTAACTTCATCATAGTTGTATTCTGAGCGTAATGCCATCTCGTTATTGTCTTCTATCAGAAACGACCTTATGCCAATATATTTTGTTAGAAAACGGTGGGGATGGGGCTTCGCGCTGTTTGAACGGTAGACCGCTTTGGATGCCGCTTTTATCTAATATTACATCTAGCCGCGGCAGTTGCAAATCGTGCGGCTCTGAATCCCACATCGTGAGTTATTTCATGGACATACCTGGTTTGATGGAATGTCTCTCCTATCACCCAGCGCAGCGTTTGTTCATCCGCTGCTGCACTCTCGTTATGTTCGTCTCTCGGCGCTGGTAGATGAAGTACATCTAGCGCCAGGCATTGTGGGGGATGTAGTTTCGTCGGTAAGACGTACAGTTAGTTTTGCAATAGACCTTAAGTTCTCATTCACTAAGAATACTTTACAAATCAGGTACATTGATGATTTAGTGAAAAATTATATATAAAACATCGTCTTTAGTTCACCATTCAGAAGGTAATTGTTTTTTGGCCTCAATCGAATGGGAGACTGGGAATTGAAGTTCGTGTGTATTATCGGGTGACCTGCCCGATTTCGTAGGCCATATGTATGATGGTGCGTTGCAGCTGCTGTATTGTGGTCTATGAAGTTCAATCTTTCGTGTCCTTGTGTCTGTCTTTTGAATCATCCAGATTCATATGAAAAGGGTGCATTTAGAGATGGTATAATTCTGACATCTCATTGAGTCCTGTGACTGCAGAGTTGTATTTTAGAATTATAGTCGCTTCTCGTGAAGATAGTTTTGCTTCGAGGTCACCTCCTCTTGGGTCGGGTTCCACCTTGGAGATTACAGTCCATTTCAGGTCTTTTTCTGAGTGCTAGCAGATTACCTAAAGACTTTGTTGCCGGGACCCATCGAGGACCAGGAATCCAGTTGGTTCTGCGTTGCTGGGGCTGAGAAAGGACGTGACAGGAGACGCACTCGATTTGTCGGAGTGCCGCTGATTGCTGTGTAGCGCTGCGGGACTGCGAGGCATTACTAACAGCTGCAGCCTCTTCCCGCAGCGGCCACGCCCCCTGCCCGCCGAGCCCATAGCTTTTCGCGGCACCCGCTTCGCGGGTGCCACTCACTAGCAAATTACCTAAAGACTTTGTTGCCGGGACCCATCAAGGACCAGGAATCCAGTTGGTTCCGCGTTGCTGGGGCTGAGAAAGGACGTGACAGGAGACGCACTCGATTTGTCGGAGTGCCGCTGATTGCTGTGTAGCGCTGCGGGACTGCGAGGCATTACTAACAGCTGCAGCCTCTTACCGCAGCGGCCACGCCCCCTGCCTGCCGAGGGCCTTAAGAGAAGTTCAGGCTCTCCGTGGAGTGGGACGCGAGCGAGACGACGCAAGGGACGAAGCCCGGACAAAGGGCAGACAGTCTTAGACAGTCCGAGACAGGCCGTGACTGGACTGGGAATATACTGCCCGTGCTGACAACAAGCTACCCCGCCAAGGAAGACATTTTGTGCTTGGTCTGTAACCACTCTGAGGTGCACTATCTTATTTCCCTCTTTTCATAGTGTTTAACCTTACTTGTATGGTATAGATTTTGTGCTATAACTAACTCTATTGAGGATGCCAAAAAAGATTCCCGCCGTTGCGGCAAACACTATGGATAATTATATGGTACATGTTGTATCTAAGATCAATAGCGACAGAAGACAGTCACTAGGACTAAGTCAATCCCCTATTCTGCACCCCCTGAGCCCACCACCAAATTCCCCGTGGGTAGATATACCATCCCAGGATATAGGAAACGAAGTCCCAGACACTGAGATACGTGATAGTGAGACTCTTAATCATAGTGTACCTTTAGAGTCTGACCAAGAATTACATCACAATCATAACACTGAGTCTCAGGTTGATGATACAGTACAGGATTCCCCTATGCAGGTGGATACACAGGCGGACATGGCAGTCGAAGACCCCCTTATCCTCGTGCCAGTTACACGGGCGATTAGAAAGTGTAGAAAAGTTCAGATAAATCGCGGAGGGTCTCGTCCAGGGAAAAAAAGGGCTGCATCGCCAGTGAAAACTAGGGACAAAAGTAGGGGGCAAGGGGATGCTAGTGACAAACATATCAACCATAGTCACAAATTTAGCTAACACAAATAAAGAGCTTATCACGAGTGGGTTAGAGGGAGGTATAAATGTAGCACAGATCAATCCTCCTGGACATACACCAGCAATAGATCATAACCACCCAGTGACAAGAGAAGATCCGCCTCCAAAACTATCTGAATTGACCACATGAAGCGCAGAAAAAGATTCATTACAATTTATAGAAGATGACTCACCCTTAGTGTTGGTACTGGCAAACGTCCCCCCTCTGGTTACTGGCCAAATAGAATCCCCCACATCATTGACAAGTAAGGCCCTGCATTGGTTGTCGGGTAATATGCAGATGGCCCCTCGGGGAAAACAACAGCTAGCAGGAGAGGTCAGGTCGGCCAGAAGGGTACCTTGGATAGGGCAAAATCCAAAAAAGTTTAACGGTGATTGTATAGTTCTAAACTTCACGAATTCAGCTGTACTACCTAGCATCCTGTCAAATATACTCCCCCCTCAACGTAGGAGAGGCACTATTGTCCCACTCACTCTAGAATTTTTTGGCAAGAAACAACGAAGTATGACCTACCCTAAGACAACTAATACTTTTACTAGGCCAATACAGAATGGAACAACATATGGAAGGGGCACAGGTGCTCCTGTCAACAATTGGGGGAGTAGTTTAGAAAGGTGGGAAGGGCCACATCAAACTCACCATCACGAATATCAATACCCTACTCATTATAACAACCAGTACAACATCCCTATTTTCAACAGGTTTGACGCCTTCTATGGACAGGGAGGGCTGGAAGGGGTTGAATGACTACCTGATACATTTTCCTTTCCTGATTATAACATCTGTTTACAACAAGGTGTAGGATCAGGGTATGAGGATAATACTTTTGTGATGCACGGTTTTAACTCTGAGATGATAGTTTCATCAGCCCAGATAAATCGACCTAATAATTTATCAAATATGCATAACCCTGCCTCTTCTCAAGTAGATATAATATATAATTCCGTGGAAGAACACGTAGACAGATGTATAGGACCATCGCATGTTATCCCACTTGAAAAGGCAAACACAGACATTACAACTCTGTGCTCATCCCCACCCTGTAATGAAAGTTTAATATCATGGAATATCGCAGGGCTTTTTGATAAATCTAGCGACATTGGATGGTTGTCTCTAGTTAAGCAATATGTGGTAATATATCTCCAGGAAACATGGCTGGTGGAAAAAAATGTTCATATTGAGGGGTTTCAAAGCTTTTTCATCCCAGCAGAACCCTCAACTAGCGATAGAGCAAAGGGGGGTTTGGCAATCTATGTTAACCTGGCTCTTATATGCTTTAAAGCGGAGTGTCACTCTGGAAATAGAAATATTCAAGTTTTGGAGCTAAAGAGGGGTAAAACTACTTTCACTCTGATTAATTTCTATAACGCAGTGAATCATACAGGTGATTGTAACATACAATCTTTGTGCGACTTCCTGAGAGAAAATGTTGAGAATTTGCTCCGCCAAATGCTGATTGCAGGTGATTTTAATACACACCCGTGTGGAAACCCCGGAGAGACTGTTATCGACCAACTGGGATGTAACAGCCTGGAAGGCTTCCACTTTGATCACTCGCGGCGTGGAACAGAACTAAACACGCTAATGAATGAAAATAATCTAATTTCAGCAATGTCTACGGTGGCGGACCAAACTCTTTTTCCCATTCCTACGTTTAAAGGCCGTGTAACTGGATCATACATAGACCACATTTTATTGACTGCAGACCTTGCCAACACTGTTCTGGACTTCCACATCCAAATGAGCATTTATAGTGATCACAACCCTATATGTATCAAAATGGGTGGGGGAATCTTTGAGCAGCGAAAGCCACAAGTGGATCCTGGGCTCATAAAGTGTATAAATGGTAAGCGTTGTTTAAAATGGTCAATGGTGAACTGTGAAAACCTGTATACCTCTATTAATAACCTGTGTAGTTCTGAACTCTCACTATGTATATTACCTGCTTCATCATCGCAACAAATTCTGGCAGCCTTTGAGGGTGTTGCCTTAACAGTAGGGTCGATGTTAATGGTGCCAGTAAAAAGGGAATGCTAGTAGTAACCCAAAATGGTTTGATAACGCCTGCTCCAAGGCCAGCCGTGAGCTTAAGACCGCATTGAAAACCAAACCCAGAGACCCGGTCCATATTAAGGCCATGCGTGCTAGGTTTAAAAAATCCCTTGCTACCCGAAAGTGAGAGGTAAAGAAAAATGCTTGGGAGTCCCTTTTAGATCCCGAGACATTGAGAAATAGTGCTAAGTTCTGGGATATCATAAATAAACCCTTGTTTGATTGTTCAAGTAATTCCACTGTGGGTACAAATATCCCAGAGGAAGAGTGGGTAAATCATTTTTGTTCCATTTTTAAAAGCAATGAGTCTCAGGCAGAAAATATTTTGGCTAGATCTAAGGAGAATTCTCTGCTTTTCACATTAAATGAGGTTGAAAAGGGAATTGAAGAGCTGACAAGTAACAAGGCCCCAGGACCGGATGGCCTTCCACCGGACCTTTTTAAATCCTGTATATCGCTATGGGCACCAGTCCTCACCGCCGTACTTAATGCAGCCGTGTCTTCTGGTTGCCCAAAGTCGTGGGGGGTATCCACCATCGTACCCGTGTTTAAGAAAGGAGATCGTAATAGCCCCCTCGGCTACAGACCAATATAACTAATTAATTCTGTTGTCAAAGTAGTGGGGGGAGTAATTTTAAATAGATTAGTCGCATGGGCAGATGAAAATAAAGTAATATCCCCAATTCAATATGGATTTAGACCCGGCCACTCTACGATTACCCAGTGTCTGAATTTGTACCTAATTATAGGGAAGTACACCATGGCCCGTCAAGGTACAATTCACATGGCGTTCATGGATCTATCGTCGGCTTTCGACTGTGTAAGCCGTAGAAAGCTCTGGGACGCCATGGTGAAAATGGGCGTAGAGCATAATTTAATCAACTTGTTAGCTGATATGCATTCTGATACGAGAGCAAACGTCCGGTACACACAAGATTTAAATGTGACAAGAGATTTTGGAGTGTACCGGGGCGTCCGTCAAGGGTGCATTTTAGCCCCGTTCCTTTTTAATTTATATATAAATGATTTGGAAGAGCATCTTTTAAGCACAGGAGTAGACTACCCTTATATTGGACGAAAGGGACTGCCGGTTCTGCTTTATGCGGACGACGCAGTCCTTTTGTCCAGAACTGCCATCGGTCTTCAAACTTTATTAAATTCCTTCTTTACATTTATGAAATCTCGTGATCTGAGCATAAACAACTCCAAATCTTTCGTAATGAAGGTTGGCCAAGGTAATAAAAAGCCAAACTGCCTAAATGTTAACGGGGTAACAATCCCTGTAACAAAAACATTCTCCTATCTCGGAGTCCTGTTCGACCATCAACTGAACTGGGGACCCGTAATACAGAAAAAAAAGGGAGAGGTAACCCGGGCAAATGCAGCAATATTCAATTTTGCAAGAAAAATGGGCAATAGTCCAGTGGCTGCATTACTCCAACTTTACCAGGCCAAGAGTGTTGCTACTGCATGCTACGGCAGTGAGATATGGGGATATGCCCCACTAGGAGCCCTGGAGATAGTAGAAAATAATTTTCTTAAACAGATACTGAAGGCTCCTAGGGGAACAGCAAATTTTTCCGTACACGAAGAGCTGGGTATGCCATTTCTATGTGATGAAATAGCAGTAAACTCTCTAGTATGTTGGCTAAACTGCTGGTTAAATAATGATGTACCTCTCACTCAGCTCATATTGAGGGAAGCAGTAACATGGGAAAATAGGCTTAAGGTCCCTTGGATAAAGTATTTAAGCAACTGCTTTAATGAAATGGGGCACCCCGAACTCTTTTCGACTCCAAAATCCATTACGAAACTGGATATTACTCTTGTAAAGAAGGCTTTCATCTCTTCCAGGTATTTAGCCTTGGAGGCCGGTGAATTAAAGAAAAGAAGTGTACGAAAACATGTGCTATTAAAAACAACTATGCTCATGGAACCGTATTTGTCATGGCAGATGTCAAGCTATGATCGTTTTTTGTTGACAAGGTTCCGGCTGGATTTATTTCACTTACTTCTGGCTGTGCCTAAGGGATCCTACCGTGGTCAAGTGTTGCCGACTTGCTGCTGCGACGAAAAGTCTCCGCAAGACCTGGCACACTTTTTATTTTTCTGTCCATTTTATATTATACCACGGAGGTTGTACCTAAAACCTTGTCTTAAAAAATTGAAGAGCTGGGTATGCCAGACCAGTACTTTATTATCTTCAGATGCTAAGCTGTGATTGTACCTTATTTGTATGCAGTTTTTTAAAATTAGCACTCAAATTTAGGAAAAGTATGGAAGGACAATAGTGCTGGTAATAGATATGTTTCCAGTAAATTACTAACCTTTTTTATATTCTCAGAAAATTCTCTTTTAACATTTTGAGTGTATATTCTGCCTGTAACTTTTTGTAATCCACTTACTCTAAGCTGTTTTTATCTCTTTTTTATGTAAGTATGAGTCAATATCTGTTTTTTGTGTAATGCTTTTATGGTTGCTATTTTAAACAACCGAATAAAGTTATTTGACTGACTGACTGAGTGCGAATATTCCATCCAGTGTTGTACGAGTGGTGCAGTGAGAATATTCTTCTTAATTCGCGATTTATGTTGGTTTATTCGCTGTATCACCTCTTGACTTGTTTTTCCTATGTACAGTCTGTTGCAAGGGCAAACAATGCCATATATAACAAACTTGGTTTTACAATTTGTAAATTTTGAGTGTCTCCATGAAATGCCATTATGTTGGAACAAGTCTCCCTCCATTGTCAGTGGACAGCATACACATGTTCCACATTGATGATGGCCTGTGATAGGCGGCACATTAATGTATTCTCTCAGTGATGGAGGTTTTTTTGCTGGTATTGCTGCTCTGACTATGTGGTTAGCCACACTCTTATCTTTCTTGAACGCGAACAAAGGCGTTTCTTTAAGATGTTCAACCAAATCATTAACAAGGTGCCAGTTCTGACAGATCTGTTTTTTTAACCAATTTGACGTGGGGCAGAAAGTTGAAACACAAACTATTCTATTTTGGTCTTTTCCTGTCCTTTTTGTGAGGAGGGTGTCTCTTGGTGTCCACCAGGCTCTTTTTAGCGCACGCTTCAAAAGTTTACTTGGGTATCCACGAAGTAGTAGTCGCTGTCTTAGGGCATTAGCATGAAACATGTATTCGTCTTTGAAAGTACAATTTGTCCGAATGCGTAAAAATTGACCCAGCGGTAGATTTTCTCGAAGACTTCTTGGGTGGTAGCTTAAAAAATGTAAAGCTTTGTTGCGATCTGTCTCCTTTTTATACAAAGTAGTGACCAAGTTACCATCCGAACAATAAACTTCTACATCGAGAAATGGTAATCTGTACTTTGAATGTTGTATGAAGAATTTAATGTGTTCAGTCCGATTATTTAGCCACTGATGGAAGGACAATAGTTGTTCTTCAGTCCCTGACCACGTGAAAAAAATATCGTCTATGTATCAAAGCCATCCTCCGATCCATTGGAAGTGTGGATTATTCTCATAGATAAACTTTTCTTCGAATTGACTCATAAACAGAACTGCCAGTTCTGGGGCAAATGGACATCCCATTGCCACGCCACGGGTTTGGAAGAAAAAATCGTCTTTGAATTTAAAGAAATTCCATTTAAGAGCTAGTCTTGCCAAATCCATGATAAATTCAGTTGGCACCTTCATAGTTCTTTCTCTTGTATTTAAGACCAGTCTTAGTACCTCCAGCCCCTCTTCTTGGGGGATCTGGGTGTATAGTGATGTAATATCCATACTTACTAGGTAGTCTTTGTTCTCTTCAAAAGATAAGTCTGTCAATTTGCTAATAAAGTCCGTAGTGTCCTGCAAAAAGGACTTGACTTTAGTCATGAAAGGTTTCAGGAAAAAATCAATGAACTTTGAAACAGGTTCAAAGAGGGAGTCACAGCCAGACACTATAGGTCTACCAGGTGGTTGTTTCTCATCCTTGTGGATTTTTGGTAATACGTAGAACAAGGGAATGCGTGGGTGTTTATTCTGCAGATATTCTAGTTCCTTTTTGCCAAGGAAACCTTGTTCAAAACCCTGATTGATGATAGCGAATAGTTCTCTTTGTAGTTCTTGAGTGGGATCCTTATCCAGTTTCTTATAACAGCCTTGGTCTGATATTTGTTTATTAATCTCGGCCGTATATGATTCCACTCCCCAGATGACTATGGAACCACCCTTGTCGGCCTGTTTAATTATAACTTCTTTCTCATTGGCAAGGGTTTGTAGAGCGTTCCTTTGATCTCTCGATAAATTGGGTTTAATGAAACCTGCTTTTTTCTTTTCTTGTGATGAAATTGCAGAGAGGATTGTTTTTTCAAAGGCCAAAACCTCTTTTGGCACCTTGCTTGCAGGGGACAAAATTTTGATTTTTTTCTAAAGCCAGTCGTTTCTGGGCTCTGTAGTGGAGCGATGTCAGCAAAAAATGTAGTCAATCTTATTTTCCTACAGAATTCAATAAATTCTGACTTGAGCCTGATGAAATCTGTGTTCCGAGTGGGCACAAATGATAGTCCTTTTTCCAAAAGGCTACTTTCTGTTGTTGATAGAACTTTATTGGAAAGATTAAAAATTGGCGACTTTAGTTCTTTTAAATGCTGTAGTTCTGCCTCCGTGTTGACATTTCCCATGGTTGGACAAATCTGGTTTTTGCACGTGATTTTGGTTGGCCGCGGCCTAAAAAAGGCGGCTGTTGTTGTTGTTGTTGTCCTCCTTGTTGGTAATTTTGTTGTTGAAAATTGGGTTGGAAAGAGCCTCTTTTTGCAAAGCCTGGTCTGTAGTTTGTGTTATCTGTTTCACTCCCACTAGATGAAGATGTGTCTGAAAAGGTGATAAAATTGTTCCGGGATCTTCCCTGATTTTCTGGGAGGAAGCGTCGGGCTTCTGGTCTAGTACAAAAATCTTGTTGTACGTAAGGATATGCTTTCTCCAAGGAAAAATTCCTTTTGTCTCTTTCAAAGTTACTTTCTTTCTGGTTGATTGTGTAGTCTTTAAACTCGATGATATCTTTGTCTACTTTGTCCAACAAAGCTTTTGAGTCCGTAATATGTTGATTGTTTTTTATTTCTGTCTCCAAAGCTTCTATTTCTTCTAATTGGACTTTAGAGAGACGCAGTGCTGTTTCCACTGTTAATACCATCAGGTCTCTGCTACATTTGGTTTCTATTTGGCTGTAGCCTTTTTTGTAAATAGGATCCTCTGTAAATACTACTGGGATATTTCTGATAATTAATCCTCCAGGAATGGTGCCCGATCGCAGATGTTGAAGAAGGAAGTGGCCGTGAAGTTCAGTTCGTATTTGTTTCTTTTTCAACCGAATGAGTTTCTCTGACTCGTTGTTCACTTTAGCTGAATTGCTGAGTGTCGCTGATCCGAATAAAGGAGGGTTGCTCAAAAGATCTTTTATGTGTTCCTCTGAATCAGCCAGAGTGTCATTTTCTGTCATGGTCTTCAGAGAATTTTTAACACGAAAGATCTTTGAAGGAAATTGTGAGGGGTATTGAATTATCTATTTTTGTGCTTAAGAATGAAGATAAAGTGCTTGAACCATAAGACAAACGAAATGGACAAGATAGCTTGTGACAAAGAAGGAAAACAAGAGGATGCACACCTCTAGACGTGATTAATGGAAGAAGAAGAAATCAGCCTAGATATGGACTTATTTTCATGTCCTGAAATAGACCTCGTGAGCCAGCGCCCGCTAACAAAGCATGAAACAACAAGGGTTTGGCTATAGCGCAGCAAGGCCGCGCCGTATTAGATTCTCAACAAAACAAAATGCCAGTACTGCTCACTGTTTTAGCAAATTTTGATGCACAATGATTGAAACAATTGTAGCATAACCACACAACTAATTGTGACTGTATTAATCTTTTTAATTATTTCAAGATTTTTCACAATTTCAAAACAATTCTGTTTTAGAAGGGTTTACCTTGAGAAGAGGGAATATTTAAAATCTGTGGTTTATTTGGGTGAATAGATAAAGGTGTATTTTTTTGACACCTGAAGAAAAAATAATAATAGATAAAACTTTAGATTGAAAGGTGTTGGAACTACAATCACACATCACATTCATCATCTATCATTAGATCGAATCAAACATCTTTGCATTCATTCACAGTCAAAAGAAGGGTGTTATAGAAAAAAGGAAAAATAATAAGGGGAAAAAATGTGAATAGCCTCACCAGGGTTCGGGGGAACAGTCTATTAATCAATGTGGTGGGGTACTATTTTACTCATTAAGTTTATGTATCTCACAATTATATAACAGGCTATCAATACTTTTTACAATCTTGATATTTTACAATGTTATTAACCCAAGATTAGCCTGAAAAACAGAAAGAGAGATGGTCGAAGCCCCTAAGTCATGGGGGTTCTCATCAGGACCTTGAGGGATCAATCCTGCAAAAGAATGAAACAATAGTTCTTACTACACCATCCCATGAGAGAAACCTTCAACTTTACAGCGGACGAACGTCCTCAGCTGAATTACCTTGTCTTCTACACAATCCTGTGTTGCTCCTAGTATCAATGCACTGTGACACGTTTCACAGGTTACAAAAGGAGTTCAATACACATCCACAACGCACTGTCAATTGTATAAGGTTGCCGTCGTCGTCTGCGGGAAAAAGGCAAGCTGTTGTATGATACTTTGTAATGTACACAATGTGGTAAACCAACATGAGACTAATTATTTCGCAAATATTTACCTTCCCAGAGGAGGGGGCCTTCCTAAAATGGGGCAGGTGCTCAATCGACCAATGTTTGTTTCATAATTCCTGTTTGAACTATAAACGAATATAGTTGTTGTCGATTTCGAGGGAAAACATATTTTCAAACGTTAACTCCATCATAGTTGTACTCTGAGCGTGATGGCACCTCGTTATTGTCTTCTATCAGAAACGGCCTTATGCCGATATATTTTGTTAGAAAACGATGGGGATGGAGCTTCGCGCTGTTTGAACGGTAGACCACTTAGGATGCTGCTTTTATTTTCAACCGTTAACTTCATCATAGTTGTATTCTGAGCATAATGCCATCTCGTTATTGTCTTCTATCAGAAACGACCTTATGCCGATATATTTTGTTAGAAAACGGTGGGGATGGGGCTTCGCGCTGTTTGAACGGTAGACCGCTTTGGATGCCGGTTTTAACTAATATTACATCTAGCCGCGGCAGTTGCAAATCGTGCGGCTTTGAATCCCACATCGTGAGTTATTTCGTGGACATACCTGGTTTGATGGAATGTCCCTCCTATCACCCGGCGCAGCGTTTGTTCATCCGCTGCTGCACTCTCGTTATGTTCGTCTCTCGGCGCTGGTAGATGTATTACATCTAGCGCCAGGCATTGTGGGGGATGTAGTTTCGTCGGTAAGACGTACAGTTAGTTTTCCAATAGACCTTAAGTTCTCATTCACTTAGAATACTTTACAAATCAGGTACATTGATGATTTAGTGAAAAATTATATATAAAACATCGTCGTTAGTTCACCATTCAGAAGGTAATTGTTTTTTGGCCTCAATCGAATGGGAGACTGGGAATTGAAGTTCGTGTGTATTATCGGGTGACCTGCCCAATTTCGTAGGCCATATGTATGATGGTGCGTTGCAGCTGCTGTATTGTGGTCTATGAAGTTCAATCTTTCGTGTCCTTGTGTCTGTCTTTTAAACCATCCATATTCATATGAAAAGGGTGCATTTAGAGATGGTATAACTCTGACATCTTATTGAGTCCTGTGACTGCAGAGTTGTATTTTAGAATTAGAGTCGCTTCTCGTGAAGATAGTTTTGCTTCTAGGTCACCTCCTCTCGGGTCGGGTTCCACCTTGGAGATTACAGTCCACTTCAGGTCTTTTTCTGAGTGCGAATATTCCATCCAGTGTTGTACGAGTGGTGCAGTGGGAATATTCTTCTTAATTCGTGATTTATGTTTTTTTATTCGCTGTCTCATCTCTTGACTTGTTTTTCCTATGTACAGTCTGTTGCAAGGGCAAACAATACATATATAACAAACTTGGTTTTACAATTTGTACATTTTGAGTGTCTCCATGAAATGCCATTATGTTGGAACAAGTCTCCCTCCATTGTCAGTGGACAGCATACACATGTTCCACATTGATGATATTGATATTGATATTGATATTGAGATGTATTTATAAAGCGCTCGTTCGCCCGGGGGCTTCATGGCGCTATAGACAGGGACACAACGCATCAGTCACAGGAAGCAAAAAGGTACTCATCAAAACGCTTGAGAAAAGAGCCATGTTTTGAGGGAGTGTCTGAAACTAAGGATGTTTCCGCACATTTTAAGGTGAAGAGGAAGGGAATTCCAGAAGGCAGCTGCAAGGTGGTCAAAGCAGCTGCCTCCAAGACGCTTCCTTTTATAAGTGGGGACAGTCAGAAGATGTTTGTGCATGGAGCGAAGATTCCTAGGGGGGTCATATTTTTTAAACAGATCTCTGATGAATAGAGGGCCTGTTTGTTGTAAGGACTTAAATAAAATACAACCAGTCTTAAAAGCCACCCGTTGCTCAACAGGCAGCCAATGTAGTTGTTTTAGGCCCAGTCTGACAGACTGCCTCTTAGGTAGATTCAGAATGAGTCTGGCTGCCTGATTCTGAATCAACTGGAGTCGCTTTAACTCGCCGATCGGGAGCCCAAGATAGAGACTGTTGGAAAAATCCAATCTGGACAGAACCAGGGAGATAACAATCTGTGTGAGCGCCTCCAAAGAGAAGAAACGCGCAATTTTCTTAATTTTCTTCAGCTGAAATAAACTGGAGGACACCACTGCGCTGACCTGCCTTTTCAGAGACAGATCTTCGCTAAGGAAGATTCCAAGGCTCTTAACTGAAGACGATTTAGATGGGGGGGCTCCCATGCTGGACGGCCAAAAGCCAGGGTTCCAGCTGAGTACACTCTGCCCAGGCAAGACCAACTCAGTCTTGCCTGGGTTGAGCTTCAGGTGATTGCAGCTCATCCAACTCAGGATGTGAGACATGGTGTTTTGAAACACTACCACTGAGTCCTCGGTGTTTAAAGGAAAGATGAGCTGCAAATCATCTGCGTAATTGAAGATGGTAACTCTGGTATCCCTGAGGGAGTACAGCAGGGGGCGTAGGTAAAGATTAAAAAGCAAAGGTGACAGGGAGGAGCCCTGAGGGACTCCACAGGTGGTAGGGATAGTGGGGGCCGTAAAGGGGCCCAGTCTCACGGATTGGGTGCGGCCAGTAATAAATGAGCGAATCCAGCTCAACGCAGGACCCCTAAGGCCGGCCTGTTCGACACGGTTGACCAAGATGGTATAGTCAACCGTGTCGAACGCCGCTGATAGGTCTAATAATACCAGCGCCTGATGGATCCCCTTGTCTGCATTCCGCCTCAAAGTATTCTGAACTGAGACGATGACTGCTTCAGTGGAATGAAGAGGACGGAAGCCAGCCTGGTTAGGCGCAAGGAACTGTGATTCTTCCAAGAATTGGGACATGCTATCACAAACATGAGCCTCCAATATCTTGGCACAGTACGGCAGCAGGGAAATGGGCCTATAATTGAGAGGATCCGATGGATTAGCCCCAGCTTTTTTCAGCAAAGGGATGAGAAGGGCTTTTTTAAAACTGGCAGGGACCAAACCCTGTGAGAGGGAACCATTCATCATGAAAAGAATGCTCTCAGGGATGGCAGCTCCCACTTCCCGCAGGATGTAGGGAGGGCAGACATCATCAGGAGAGCCAGATTTTACTTTAAAAAGAAGTTTGGATAGGCAGGCGGCATCAATGGGGGGGAAAGATTCCAGGGTAGAGGGATTGTGAAAGATGTCCGGGGAAGGAGGGGATAAGGTGGTAAGAATACTTTGCTTTATGGTGCAAATCTTATTCAGAAAGAAGGTATTAAGGGTATTACAGAGATCCTGAGTAGGAGCCACAACTGGGGAAGTTCTGTCACTGCCACAAAGACCCTCCACAATGTTGAATAAATCTCTGGATTTATTGCGTGAATGAAGAATTTGCTCAGAGAAATAGTCCGTTTTGTGCTTCTGAATAAGTTTCTGATACTCCTTCCGTGCCCTACAATAATCAGCCTTGTCAGATTCTAAATAGGCCGACCGCCACTTACGTTCCCTTTGACGAACTTGCAGCTTTGCGGCTTTAAGATGAGGTGTAAACCATCTATGAGCGTCATGAGTACGGGAACGGGGGAAATTGGAACATGGAGCATGGGCATTGGCAGCCTGAGATAGCCAGCTGGAGAAGGCTTCTTCATACCCATCAATATCCTGATTGAACGGGGGGAGGGATGAAGTTAAGGTATCAATAAAGGCAGGGAGGTCAGCGTGCTTCCAGAGTCTGACTTTCCCTCCTTGCTGAGGCGGCTGTTTCCTATTCTCAGTGAAGGTGATGGAAAAATCGATCAGAAAGTGGTCCGACCAAATACATGGAGTGATGGAGTTAATGATGAGAGGGATGTCCTGCGACCAAATCTGGTCGAGGCTGTGTCCTTTTTTATGGGTGGGGAGATGAATCTGCTGGATGAGATTCATATCCGAAAGGGTTTCTTTCAATGCGGCTGCCTGCCCCACCGGCTCAGCAGCGTCCAGCCAGAGATTAAAATCACCCAGCAGCACAATTTTCTTATAGCTGATTATCAGGGGAGCCAAAGATTCTGCTAAAAGTGCAGCGAATGTGGGCATGCTCTGGGGGGGGCGATAGATGAGGACCATAAGTAAGGATGATGGCCTGTGATAGGTGGCAAATTAATGTATTCTCTCAGTGATGCAGGTTTTTTTGCTGGCATTGCTGCTCTGACTATGTGGTTAGCCACACTCTTATCTTTCTTGCACGCGAACAAAGGCGTTTCTTTAAGATGTTCAACCAAATCATTAACAAGGTGCCAGTTCTGACAGATCTGTTTTTTTAATCAATTCAATGTGGGGCAGAAAGTTGAAACACAAACTATTCTACGTCCCAAGTCGAATTGGTTAAAAAAACAGATCTGTCAGAACTGGCACCTTGTTAATGATTTGGTTGAACATCTTAAAGAAACGCCTTTGTTTGCGTTCAAGAAAGAAAAGAGTGTGGCTAACCACATAGTCAGTGCAGCAATGCCAGCAAAAAAACCTCCATCACTGAGAGAATACATTAATTTGCCGCCTATCACAGGCCATCATCAATGTGGAACATGTGCATGCTGTCCACTGACAATGGAGGGAGACTTGTTCCAACATAATGGCATTTCATGGAGACATTCAAAATTTACAAATTGTAAAACCAAGTTTGTTATATATGGCATTGTTTGCCCTTGCAACAGACTGTACATAGGAAAAACAAGTCAAGAGGTGAGACAGCGAATTAACCAACATAAATCGCGAATTAAGAAGAATATTCTCACTGCACCACTCGTACAACACTGGATGGAATATTCGCACTCAGAAAAAGACCTGAAATGGACTGTAATCTCCAAGGTGGAACCCGACCCGAGAGGAGGTGACCTAGAAGCAAAACTATCTTCACGAGAAGCGACTCTAATACTAAAATACAACTCTGCAGTCACATGACTCAATGAGATGTCAGAATTAAACCCTCTCTAAATGCACCCTTTTCATATGAATCTGGATGATTCAAAAGACAGACACAAGGACACGAAAGATTGAACTTCATAGACCAAAATACAGCAGCTGCAACGCACCATCGTACATATGGCCTACGAAATCGGGCAGGTCACCGGATAATACACACAAACTTCAATTCCCAGTCTCCCATTCGATTGAGGCCAAAAAACAATTACCTTCTGAATGGTGAACTAACGACGATGTTTTATATATAATTTTTCACTAAATCATCAATGTACCTGATTTGTAAAGTATTCTAAGTGAATGAGAACTTAAGGTCTATTGGAAAACTAACTGTATGTCTTACCGACGAAACTACATCCCCCAAAATGCCTGGCGCTAGATGTAATTCATCTACCAGTGCCGAGAGACGAACATAACGAGAGTGCAGCAGCGGATGAACAAACGTTGCGCCGGGCGATAGGAGAGACATTCCATCAAACCAGGTATGTCCAGGAAATAACTCACGATGTGGGATTCAAAGCCGCACGATTTGCAACTGCCGCGGCTATATGTAATATTAGATAAAAGCGGCATCCAAAGCGGTCTACCGTTCAAACAGCGCGAAGCCCCATCCCCACCGTTTTCTAACAAAATATATCGGCATAAGGTCGTTTCTGATAGAAGACAATAACGAGATGGCATTACGCTCAGAATACAACTATGATGAAGTTAATGTTTGAAAATAAAAGCAGCATCCAAAGCGGTCTACCGTTCAAACAGCGCGAAGCTCCATCCCCATCGTTTTCTAACAAAATATATCGGCATAAGGCCGTTTCTGATAGAAGACAATAACGAGGTGCCATCACGCTCCGAGTACAACTATGATGAAGTTAACGTTTGAAAATATGTTTTCCCTCGAAATTGACAACAACTATATTCGTTTATATTTCATACAGGAATTATGAAACAAACATTGGTCGATTGAGCAACTGTCCCATTTTAGGAAGGCCCCCTCCTTTGGGAAGGTAAATATTTGCGAAATAATTAGTCTCATGTTGGTTTACCACATTGTGTACATTACAAAGTATCATACAACAGCTTGTCTTTGTCCCGCAGACGACGACGGCAACCTTATACAATTGACAGTGCGTTGTGGATGTGTATTGAACTCCTTTTGTAACCTGTGAAACGTGTCACAGTGCATTGATACTAGGAGCAACACAGGATTGTGTAGAAGACAAGGTAATTCAGCTGAGGACGTTCGTCCGCTGTAAAGTTGAAGGTTTCTCTCATGGGATAGTGTAGTAAGAACTGTTGTTTCATTCTTTTGCAGGATTGATCCCTAGAGGTCCTGATGAGAACCCCCATGACTTAAGGGCTTCGAAACGCGTCGACCATCTCTCTTTCTGTTTTTCAGGCTAATCTTGGGTTAATAACATTGTAAAATATCTAGATTGTAAAAAGTATTGATAGCCTGTTATATAATTGTGAGATACATACACTTAATGAGTAAAATAGTACCCCACCACATTGATTAATAGACGGTTCCCCCGAACCCTGGTGAGGCTATTCACATTTTTTCCCCTTATTCTTTTTCCTTTTTTCTATAACACCCTTCTTTTGACTGTGAATGAATGCATAGGATGTTTGATTCGATCTAATGATAGATGATGAATGTGATGTGTGATTGTAGTTCCAACACCTTTCAATCTAAAGTTTTATCTATTATTATTTTTTCTTCAGGTGTCAAAAAAATACACCTTTATCTATTCACCCAATTAAACCACAGATTTTAAATGTTCCCTCTCCTCAAGGTAAACCCTTCTAAAACAGAATTGTTTTGAAATTGTGAAAAATCTTGACAAAAATTACAAAGATTAATACAGTCACAATTAGTTGTGTAGTTATGCTACAATTGTTTCAATCATTGTGCATCAAAATGTGCTAAAACAGTGAGCAGTACTTGCATTTTGTTTTGTTGAGAATTAAACACGGCACAGCCTTGCTGCGCTATAGCTAAACCCTTGTTGTTTCATGCTTTGTTAGCGGGCGCTGGCTCACGAGGTCTATTTCAGGACATGAAAATAAGTCCATATCTAGGCTGATTTCTTCTTCTTCCATGAATCACGTCTAGAGGTGTGCATCCTCTTGTTTTCCTTCTTTGTCACAAGCTATCTTGTCCATTTCGTTTGTCTTATGGTTCAAGCACTTTATCTTCATTCTTAAGCACAATAGGTAGATAATTCAATACCCCTCACAATTTCCTTCAAAGATCTTTCGAGTTAAAAATTCCCCGAAGACCATGACAGAAAATGACACACTATGAACACATAAAAGATCTTTTGAGCAACCCTCCTTTATTCGGATCAGCGACACTCAGCAATTCAGCTAAAGTGAACAACGAGTCAGAGAAACTCATTCGGTTGAAAAAGAAACAAATCCTAACTGACCTTCACGGCCACTTCCTTCTTCAACATCTGCGATCGGGCACCATTCCTGGAGGATTAATTATCAGAAATATCCCAGTAGTATTTACCGAGGATGCTATTTACAAAAAAGGCTACAGCCAAATAGAAACCAAATGTAGCAGAGACCTGATGGTATTAACAGTGGAAACAGCACTGCGTCTCTCTAAAGTCCAATTAGAAGAAATAGAAGCTTTGGAGACAGAAATAAAAAACAATCAACATATTATGGACTCAAAAGCTTTGTTGGACAAAGTAGACAAAGATATCATCGAGTTTAAAGACTACACAATCAACCAGAAAGAAAGTAACTTTGAAAGAGACAAAAGGAATTTTTCCTTGGAGAAAGCATATCCTTACGTACAACAAGATTTTTATACTAGACCAGAAGCCCAACGCTTCCTCCCAGAAAATCAGGGAAGATCCCGGAACAATTTTATCACCTTTTCAGACACATCTTCATCTAGTGGGAGTGAAACAGATAACACAAACTACAGACCAGGCTTTGCAAAAAGAGGCTCTTTCCAACCCAATTTTCAACAACAAAATTACCAAGAAGGAAGACAAGAACAACAACAGCTGCCTTTTTTAGGCCGCGGCCAACCAAAATCACGTGCAAAAACCAGATTTGTCCAACCATGGGAAATGTCAACACGGAGGCAGAACTACAGCATTTACAAGAACTAAAGTCGCCAATTTTTAATCTTTCCAATAAAGTTCTATCAACAACAGAAAGTAGCCTTTTGGAAAAAGGACTATCATTTGTGCCCACTCAGAAGACAGATTTCATCAGGCTCAAGTCAGAATTTATTGAATTCTGTAGGAAAATAAGATTGACTACATTTTTTGCTGACATCGCTCCACTACAGAGCCCAGAAATGACTGGCTTTAGAAAAAAATCAAAATTTTGTCCCCCGCAAGCAAGGTGCCAAAAGAGGTTTTGGCCTTTGAAAAAACAATCCTCTCTGCAATTTCATCACAAGAAAAGAAAAAAGCAGGTTTCATTAAACCCAATTTATCGAGAGATCAAAGGAACGCTCTACAAACCCTTGCCAATGAGAAAGAAGTTATAATTAAACAGGCCGACAAGGGTGGTTCCATAGTCATCTGGGGAGTGGAATCATATACGGCCGAGATTAATAAACAAGTATCAGACCAAGGCTGTTATAAGAAACTGGATAAGGATCCCACTCAAGAACTACAAAGAGAACTATTCGCTCTCATCAATCAGGGTTTTGAACAAGGTTTCCTTGGCAAAAAGGAACTAGAATATCTGCAGAATAAACACCCACGCATTGCCTTGTTCTACGTATTACCAAAAATCCACAAGGATGAGAAACAACCACCTGGTAGACCTATAGTGTCTGGCTGTGACTCCCTCTTTGAACCTGTTTCAAAGTTCATTGATTTTTTCCTGAAACCTTTCATGACTAAAGTCAAGTCCTTTTTGCAGGACACTACGGACTCTATTAGCAAATTGACAGACTTATCTCTTAAAGAGAACAAAGACTACCTAGTAAGTATGGATATTACATCACTATACACCCAGATCCCCCAAGAAGAGGGGCTGGAGGTACTAAGACTGGTCTTAAATACAAGAGAAAGAACTATGAAGGTGCCAACTGAATTTATCATGGATTTGGCAAGACTAGCTCTTAAACGGAATTTCTTTAAATTCAAAGACAATTTTTTCTTACAAACCCGTGGCGTGGCAATGGCATGTCCATTTGCCCCAGAACTGGCAGTTGTGTTTATGAGTCAATTCGAAGAAAAGTTTATCTATGAGAATAATCCACACTTCCAATGGATCGGAGGATGGCTCCGATACATAGACGAAATTTTTTTCACGTGGTCAGGGACTGAAGAACAACTATTGTCCTTCCATCAGTGGCTAAATAATCGGACTGAACACATTAAATTGTCCATACAACATTCAAAGTACAGATTACCATTTCTCGATGTAGAAGTTTATTGTTCGGATGGTAACTTGGTCACTACTTTGTATAAAAAGGAGACAGATAGCAACAAAGCTTTACATTTTTCAAGCTACCACCCAAGAAGTCTTCGAGAAAATCTACCGCTGGGTCAATTTTTACGCATTTGGAGAAATTGTACTTTCAAAGACGAATACATGTTTCACGCTAATGCCCTAAGACAGCGACTACTACTTCGTGGATACCCAAGTAAACTTTTGAAGCGTGCGCTATCAAGAGCCTGGTGGACACCAAGAGACGCCCTCCTCACAAAAAGGACAGGAAAAGACCAAAATAGAATAGTTTGTGTTTCAACTTTCTGCCCCATGTCGAATTGGTTAAAAAAACAGATCTGTCAGATCTGGCACCTTGTGGAAAAGTAAATTTTGCCATGTTATATGTGCCTACGTGTTCCCCATCCTATGTTATATGTGCATGATTAAATATGCATATGTATCCCCCTATGATCGATTAAAGACGCAATTATAGTTGTGTCCAACTCTAGTATGCCAGTTTCCAGTTCTCGTGAAAGCAACAAGTATTAGGCCCATGTTACCACGATTTACAGTGTACACGTTAATTCATTGAATTGTCCCCGTTTCTAGGCCTCAAAAGGGCCCGGACACCAGATTCAAGCTCCAGTCTCCTGAACCCGCTCCGAGGAGCGATGCAGCCCCCACCTGCATCCCTGACCCTTCACTTACTTTCTGCCGCGCGGTGCCCGGCCCGGCCTGGCTCTGCCTGCCTGTCTGCCAAGAGTATGTTATGCTTCTAGTTATCTGTCCAGCCTCTCGTCTTTGCATTCCTAAGCTACTGAACCGCATCAACAGTTCCAGCCATGGTCTAGTCTTTCTGTCTCCATGTAAGAGAAATACTGTATTAATATTCATAGAATATTCCTAGCACACGCAATACATGTAGAATTATGCATGCACCAGTCTTAGAGTCAAGTAGCCTCTGCCCTGATAACTTTTAGTTTCTATCAACATGTACTCCAAACACAAGATACCAGATATGCCATAGGTACATGTTGTCCTGACACCGTAGACTTTAGTCTCCTCTTCTAGTGTAGAAGTCATAGCCCCCAGTTCTCCCTGGTAACACGTCATTGTCCGTTTGCGCGCACCACTAGGTTAAAGGTCCCAGCTGCTCTCAGGTAGCCCCCTCCATGTTTCCGCCCACTCATGACATTTCTCTGACGTTTCATACCACATGTTTATGTATACGCCCTGTACACGCCTTCTTGTTACACCCATTTTGTTCTTATCTTTCGCGACTGCTACGAGTTACGCCTACTGCTACGCCTACTGTATTGAATGTAATGTAATTGTTTCCGTATATATACTATGTACTGTTACTGAACGTTATCCTCCCCCCATGCCATTCCCATTCCCTGGCAGCTGCCATCCATTCTATTTCCGTGCAGGCTATCCCGTTCCTGTCCCTTCCCTTATGCCTGATTAAAGCCTGATAGACTCAGATACCTCGAATCCTGTCTCTTATTTATTGAGCTATCTGTTTTATTCACTGTATTCAAAAATAGTACCGGTAATTAATTATTTATTTACCACATAATGGCGCCCGAATAGGGACTTGCCCTTTCCCCACGCGCCGGCGAAGCCACGCAGGCCCCCTGACCCTCTGCAGCCGTGACGGAACTATACCGTGCACGTGCAGATATTTCTGCTTCAAGTATCCCTCAGGCCCACGGAGGAGACGGAGGTTGAGGTCCAGCATCCAGACGAGGCGGTGAGGAATGCGGCGAGTCCCGACCAGAGCCCAAGCTGAGAGTACAAGGTCCGAGGTATCCGGAGGCCCACCTGTAACTGAAGTCCGAAGTTCGTAGTCCGACGTCGTAGCAGTCCAGTCCAGTCCGAGGCCTTCCGTTCTTGCTGCCCGGTGAGTACCGTTGCTGGGGTAGTATCTAGACAGGGTCAATTAATTTGTCTCTGGTCCATTGGGTTTGGGTACACAGATCCAGTCCGAAGTATTCACCTAGGTGGATACGGGTCCGACGTGTCTCTTTATGGGACCGGTATGTTCTGTACTGTTTTAGCAGTGCATCCAGTAATTCTAGTAAGTCTGTTCTCGAGAAATTCATGTGTTCTGTTTTCAATGTACCAGGTAATATTCTGTTCGAACTGTTATTAATGTTATTTAATGTGTTTTCAATGTCGTGGTATGAGTGATTTGTTTTGCTATTCATTACTGTGTTTAGCGTGTATTGTATTGTGTTTGGATTCAAGTCTAGAATGCCTCTGTTCTCCAAGTTACGTCAGATAGGAACCCGGAAAGGGTTACTCGAAGAAGCAGTTCCTGTCCCTCCTAGGGACAGTCCAGGACACTTTATGTATCACAAGCATGGCTTAAGTGCCATATTATATCTAGACTTATGGGCGGATTACACCAAGGAACTAGAACAGCAATATAGATGGCCCGTATCAGGTACATGGGATGCCGAGTGCATCATGCGAGTAGAAGAAGCATTATGGAAAAAGAAAGCCAGACAGTCCCAGAAAGATGCCATCGAGTTATGGCGTAAAGAATCTCATAAAAGAACCGAAAAAGAATTCAGAAAAACAGAATTAAGTAGGGAATCCGCAGAAAAAGCCCAAGAAAGGGAATTAATCGAAGAAGGTGAACGAGTTAGAGCAGAACAGTCAGACAGACAGAGAAATGCTCTTATAAGGGGCATGTATCCTCTTCTTGCCAAGGGCTTGCCGAAGGCAACCCCGGAAGCATCCAGTAATTTTCCGCCACCATTAGTCCCGACTAAGCTACGTCATAAACCGACCGCAGCTGAAATTTTTCTTTCGTCCTATTTGGACGATACAGTCCCAGAATATGCAAATCATATTCCGCCTGTTCAACCTCAGCACCCTGTTAATAATGTAATCCCTGTTCCTCCAGCCACTGGTCCCGGGGACCAAGTTAATGTACCCCCGGCCCAGCCTACAGTAAATGCACCCGTTTTACCAGTCACGTTACCAGCACCCGCACGTCCGGTATTACCTGACGACTCTAGCCCAGGAGGGGCGGCGGGAGGCGCTCCTACCACCCCGCCTCAAACGAAACGAATGACGCTGAGAGAAGTAGCGTTACAACGTACACCGAAAGTCTCTACTTACGCAGCCCTCAAGAAATACCTTACTGATTGCGTATATGATTCAGTACCAGGTGAAGATTACATGATACTGTATTCAGTACGTTTACGACGAGTTACCACCTTTTTGGTTACTCTGCCAGACATGAAGGACCATCTAGATAGAATATATCGTTTTATCCGTACAGGGGAGGATCCAGAAAGTATTCACGAAGCTATGGCACACAGAAAAGTCGAGGCTCAACATCTGATTTTACAGTTTTTGATTAACTGTTTAATAAGAGAACAAGACTATCCTGAGAAAGATAAAGATAAGATGAAAGTCCTGACAAAGTGGAGTGATAATATAGCCGAGGGAAAACACAAGACACAGAATTGTATAGACGCTATGTACAGGAAAATCCGTAAGGAAATTCTAGACATACACGAAAAAGAGAAAGCAAGGAAAATAGCCGAGAAAGAGAATGACTCTTCAAGTGAAGAGGTAGACAGCGAGAATCCCGACAGAATAGCGTATGTAGGTAGAACTAGATTTTCCGACAGACATTCACGTCCAGATTACAAGAAAAGTTTTTCTCCTCCAGTACCAGAACAGTGTTCTCTTGAGCAAGTGTTCCAAGCTACCGATAAAATTCTGAAATCACGAATAGGTTATAGTGAGCTCAGTACAATGCATGAACAAGAACTAGCCCGATCAGCAGTCCGGTGGACTACTGATTCTACCACTTTTCCAGACGAAATAGTGGCACAAATGTTCCTGAAACTGCCCCCAGCCGAGCAGCGACTGGTGGGTATGTATATGATCCAGCACCTCATTACCCTGTATGAGGAACAGCATTCTGATCCAGGTCCACTACATGATGTACTAAACGAGTTACTCCAGTACAGATGGAAAGGTCTAGGTACCGATTTAATTAATGTCATTCTAGAACAACGCCACAAATACCGAACTTTTCTGAATCCGCATTTTGTTCCCGTTCCACCCCCAGTAAGGAAGTCATTCTACATAGATAGACAGAATCCGTTACGAGAAGTACATCCAGTTAGGACAGCGGTGGGTGCTCTAGAACGAGTATTTGTTTACACCCCCATCACAAAAATAGAACTTTTAGAAATGAAAAAGTTAATTCCCTGTCATGATAAAGATCCAGCAGGGTTCCACCGTGAATTAAAGGACATGCTCCGTATGGGAGAATACACGTATCCTGATATCATTAAAATGTCAAAGGTCCTGTTGCCTGTGGGCATATATGAAAAACTCAAGGAAAAAGAATGGGAGGTGGGAGAGAAAAAGATAGATTGGACAGCTCTAGAAGCTGAAGATAATACACGAGTACCAGGTACCGGTCTTGGGGATAAAGCTAAAGAATTGCCCGAGTTATTAATACAAGTCTTGCCAAGATTACTAGCCACGAAAAAGGAAGACTGGGATGCCATCTCAGCCTGTAAACAGAAACAAGATGAAGATACTAGTGATTTTTATTCTAGATTTGAGAAATGTTTTATTATTAATAGTGGTCTGAAAACAAGTAGTGAATCGTACCCTCATCTTTTTGTTACCAAACTAGTCGAGAATTCAAGTCCACAAGTTAAAAATCGAGTCCTGAAAGTCGAAAGTACCTGGCAAGCTAATACTCCGTCACAGATGCTCCAGATGCTCCAGTATCACCAGAACAGAATCAGGGAAGAGCAGGAACATGAAAGAAGACGTATGAAAGACACGAAAATGAAAGTATTAGTTGCACAATCTGTTCCACAAGACAGTCAAAAGAGGGGTCCGAATCAAGCCAGTCATCCTACAGCTCCCGTTAAAGGGACATGCAATTACTGTAAACAGCCAGGTCATTTTATAAACGAATGTGCAGTTCTGAAACATAACATAGCTACTGGTAAGACTAAAGAAAGACCACGTCCGCCTAGACAAGAACATGTTTTACAGAATTCCCAGCCACCGCAGAACGCACAACAGACAGTTACAGCACCGCAGCCTATCGCTGCAACACAGCATGTTACACAGCAGATGTACCAGTATGCACAGTCAGAGTATCCAGATTATCAACCATATTCATGAAACAGCCTAGTGAGGGAGGTTGGCTTGCCTCTCATCGAGATTCCTGTAGATCAAGAGGGTCCCTATGTACATAGTCAAGTATTAGGGAAAGACAGAAAGTTTCTGATTGATACAGGGGCAAGTAGGACTACCATCAGTCATGACGAGGTTCCAGGGGCTCCGCTCTCAGGCTCAAGAAATGTTTCCCTTGGATTTTCAGGAAAGCCTATTGTTAATGAAATATCGAAACCAGTTACTCTAGAAGTTGGTCCATTGTCCCGAACTACAGATTTGTTACTCACGAAGTCTTGTCCAGAAAATTTATTAGGCATTAAGACACTGAAAGAATTAGGTGCCATAATTTGTTGCTCCCCAGAGGGAGTAAGACTGTTCCTGCGAGATTTTAAAGGTCATTATGTATTACGTGATTTTGATCCAAGATTATTGAATGTACCACAGCATTTATGGGCGCAAGGTCCAACTGATGTAGGTTGTATGCATATCACACCCCATCGTGTGACTCTAAAGCAAGGTGTTGTATTACCACGAATCAGACAGTACAAATTGCCACCTGAGGCTGTAGCAGCCTTATCCAAAATATTAACAACTTATTGCTCAAGGAGTGGTTGTAGAAACTGACTCCAATGTATGTAATTCTCCTATCATTCCAGTCCTGAAACGTACCGATCCAAATGCACCTCCAGTATATCGATTAGTGATTGACCTTCGAGAACTTAATAAGTGTATCATACCGCAGTACCCAGTAGTCCCTGATATTTCATCACTCTTGACAGCTATTGATTCTGAAGCCACATTCTTTTCAGTTATCGATCTCAAGAACGCATTCTTTAGTGTCCCTATTCATTCAGACAGCCAGTTCCTTTTCGGATTCTGTTTAAATGGAAGAAGCTATAAATTCACACGAGCACCTCAAGGTTTCACAGAAAGTCCTAGCATTTACAGTCAAGCACTTAAAAGACAACTAGACAATATTCACATGCCAACTGACACTGCCCTACTCCAGTATGTCGATGATCTGTTAATTACAGCCCGTTCTGAACGTGACTGCGAACGTGCGTCACTTACAGTCCTGTATTTCCTGGCCGAGATGGGGCACAAGGTGTCCCCTTCCAAATTACAATTCTGTGTCCAGCAAGTGGTCTACTTGGGACACTTACTGTCCAAGAGGGGTAGGTAGTTGACACCTGACCGTATCCAGTTAATAGTACATCTTCCACAGCCCAAGACTCAGAAAGAGGTACGAGCTTTTATCGGCCTCACTTCTTACTGTAGACAATGGATTCCTCAGTATGCATATCTAGCCAAACCACTGATACAGTTAACGACACAGGAGGCAGCCGTATCGACTGTCCTCCCTTGGACCCAGGAACATACACTTGTTTTTAATGAGTTAAAGAAAGCTTTATGCCAAGCACCTGTTCTAGCAACACCGAACTACAGTAAGTCTTTTACACTTTTTGTCACAGAACGTGATGGTACTGCATTATCTGTTCTCACACAAGATCAAGCAGGACAATACAAGCCCTGTGCTTATTTTTCTAGCACATTAGATCCAGTGGCCCAGGCTCTGCCTGCGTGCCTCAAGTCAGTTGCAGCCACAGCTCTAGCTATCAGACAAAGTGATTCCATAGTGTTAGGACATTCCCTGACAGTACAAGTTCCACACTCCGTGGAAGTTCTTTTAAACCGAACTCAGACCCAGCACTTGACAATTGCACGTTTAACAGGTTATGAACTGACACTGTTTCAGCCACACATAGAAATCAGACGCTGCAACGTTTTAAATCCAGCTACACTGTTACCGTCAGTTACTTCAAATACTGCCACACATGACTGTGTGGAAATTGTTAACACCATGACAAAGCCAAGACAAGACTTGACAGACATTGCATTACCTGATCCCGACCTGACACTTTATGTGGATGGTTCATGTATGAGAACATGTACAGGAGAACTAGTAGCCGCGTATGCAGTGACTACTGAAACCGAAGTTATAGAAACACATCGTATTGACACCCTGTCCGCCCAAGCAGCAGAGCTTGTCGCTCTGACCCAAGCCTGCATACGTGCCAAGAACCTGAAAGTTAACATATACACAGATTCACGTTATGCATTCGGAGTCGTACACGACTTTGGAATGCTCTGGCAAGAGAGAGGTTTCATGACTTCTCATGGAACTAAGATTCAGCATGGTCTCCTCATTCAAGCTCTGTTAGATGCAATACATTTACCGACAGCTATCGCCATTATGAAGTGCAAGGCACATACGAAAGTTACTGACATCATTTCCCAGGGTAACGACCTGGCAGATCGAACAGCCAAGCTTACAGCTCAGACTCCAGACATTCCAGTTAACACGACACCGACACTCATTCCAGATCAGACTACTTGTATGACAGTTAAGGACCCTACACAAGATGTAATAGATATACAGTCACATGCCACTCCAGATGAAATCAAGAAATGGTCCGAACAAGGAGGGGTCCAGACAGATCAAGGATGGTTGACGAAGGGAAAAGCCACATGGTTTCTCCCCGACTCAATGGTTCAAGTCATTATTAATACCGCACATAGTCCAGTACACCTAGGAGAAAAAGCTATGTTAGACAGTATCCAGAACATTTGGTTCAACAAGCATTTACGAGCAGCAGCCAAACAGAAAGTGCGTACCTGTATGATATGTTGTCAGTTCAATCCAGGTAAAAGTGTCCCGGTGGAACAAGGTGGATTCCAACCTCCTGACCACCCTTTTGAAGTCCTCCAAATGGATTATATTCAGATGGAGAGATGTCGAGGTTTCAAGTATGTCCTCGTAGTTGTATGTGCTTTGTCCAGATGGACAGAAGCGTATCCGGTTCCAGATTACACAGCCGCGACCACTGCCAGGCAGTTGGTTCGTGAGTTTTTCCCCCGCTATGGTTTACCACGGGTCGTGTATTCAGACAACGGCCAGCCATTCTCATCTGAACTCATGAAACAAGTATCCCTTCTGTTAGGGTACCAGTGTGTACGGCACCCCGAAGCAGCTGGTCTAGTTGAGAGACATAATCAGACTTTGAAAATCCGCATTGCCAAAGTATGTACAGAAAAAGGTGTAGATTGGTTGGTAGCACTGCCAGTTGCCCTTTTTTATATGAGAATGGTTGCACACTCTAGATCAGGTCTGTCCCCGTACGAGGTCGTATTCGGCCGTCCTCCTAATATGTGGGGTACACCTATGCCCCGAAAGATTACAGACGTTTCCAGTAATATGTTGACAGATTACCTAGCTTCCTTGATGTCTGCCCTACACTCTTGTCGTTCACAGGTTGCCGCTGCTTTTCCAGACAACACTGAGGTGAAACCGCATGAAGTCGTTCCGGGAGAATTCGTCCTGGTGCGCAATTTTGATCGTTCAAGTCCGTTGGAGCCCCGTTGGAAGGAGCCCCAGCTGGTGTTATTAACAACAAGGACCGCAGTCAAGCTCGAGGGACGCAAAGGCTGGGTGCATACCAGCCATATCAAGAAATTCCATGGATTACGGCCAAAGACATTTATCAAGGACTGCCCTATTCTTAAGGACTGCCCAAAGACAGACTCTGAATTCAAACTTCCCCTGTTAGAGAAAACTCCGCAGCAGGAGTATAAAGTAAAACTCCGGTCGAGTAAAATAAGTCAGCCAGTTTAATTGTTTAAGTCCCTCTCGGGTGAAGCGGTTAGACAGGTTCCTGACATGTATGAGATAGACCCACATAGTGAGAGAGTTAGTCAAAACTCTAAAAGATGTATTATCGTTCTATTCTTTTTATTGTTTTTGAGTCTTATGGTTACATGTATAAGTTATGCTTTACATTTATGTTTTCCTATTTCACATGTACATATGTATTCTAATGCTACAGTAGAGCACACATTTAGTGACCTGCCTCCTCACGAGTTATCCTATCGTCTTGCTATGCGTAATAACACATTTATCAGAATGTTACACTATTCACACCAGACCAGCAATGCCACTAATTGTTGGGTGTGTGGTCGACTCCCCCCTTTCCAGACACCGAAGGGAGTTCTGCCACTCTTTCCTTATCCGTTTTCACATAATGGTTCGTGTGGAGCATGGTCCACGTTAACGTCATCCTCCACTGATATGTCCCTTCTGAATCGAACATGTTTCCCAGACAAGCAAGGTCTTTCCCATAGAACAGGGTTAGATCTAGAAAATGAAGTATATGATTTAGGTAATTATTCCTCGAATTTCATGGTTCTGAATGTTCAGTCCGATACTACTCCAGATTTGCCTGCTATTTCAGTACTACCAGTCAAAGGCGAATTATGTGTCAGAAAGAATGGTTCCGCACATGTAGGACATAGTGATTGTACTACTGTGGTCGAGTATAGTGACAGTGGGAAATCTATTTTCAAAGCCTCACGTCATTCTTATTTTGTTTGTGGTCAGACCGCATATGTTCGTCTGCCCCTCGATTGGGATGGAACATGTTACATTGCCTTCCTACTGCCACCAGTTTTTCTAGCCCCATCCGATTATCACAGAAACACACATCTAGTACACGTTAGACATAGAAGGGAGACTGAGTCCCCAATTGTCGATCAAACTGAAACTACTCTAGAACAATATCAAGACTTCAATAAAGGTTTCTTTTTCTTTATAGGCCCTGTCCAGAATAGTAAGTTAATACGTAGGTTAACCAGAACCCTTGAAGCAGTAGTGAATGAGACTACTTCCGCTCTAGGTAACTTAACCGAAGAGCAATCTGCCATTAGATTTGTCGTGCTCCAAAATCGTCTCGTTCTTGACGTCATACTGGCCGATAGAGGAGGAGCTTGTAGAGTCATCGGATCTAGTTGCTGCATTTTCATTCCTAATAACGCGCCGTCTGTTTATTCAGCTATAACCAGACTTCATAAAATTGCCCATCAGTTACACCAAGATCCAGGCACCTGGACATGGTCCGGTTGGCTCTGGAGTATCATATCTGCCTGGGGATGGAAAGTATTGTCATTCCTAGGTATAGCAGTAATGATCATATTCAGTTGCTGCCTCTGTTTACAATGTGGCCCTGCGATTTGCGGCTTGTGCGCTACATCCTGTATTCCTAGTCCTAAGTCCCGTTCCAAGACAATTCGAGACGAGCAAATGATGCTATATGAACAGATAGATGGTATCATGAATATTGATGTTTCCTGATGGAAACGTAGGGCACAAGGAGGGAATGTGGAAAAGTAAATTTTGCCATGTTATATGTGCCTACGTGTTCCCCATCCTATGTTATATGTGCATGATTAAATATGCATATGTATCCCCCTATGATCGATTAAAGACGCAATTATAGTTGTGTCCAACTCTAGTATGCCAGTTTCCAGTTCTCGTGAAAGCAACAAGTATTAGGCCCATGTTACCACGATTTACAGTGTACACGTTAATTCATTGAATTGTCCCCGTTTCTAGGCCTCAAAAGGGCCCGGACACCAGATTCAAGCTCCAGTCTCCTGAACCCGCTCCGAGGAGCGATGCAGCCCCCACCTGCATCCCTGACCCTTCACTTACTTTCTGCCGCGCGGTGCCCGGCCCGGCCTGGCTCTGCCTGCCTGTCTGCCAAGAGTATGTTATGCTTCTAGTTATCTGTCCAGCCTCTCGTCTTTGCATTCCTAAGCTACTGAACCGCATCAACAGTTCCAGCCATGGTCTAGTCTTTCTGTCTCCATGTAAGAGAAATACTGTATTAATATTCATAGAATATTCCTAGCACACGCAATACATGTAGAATTATGCATGCACCAGTCTTAGAGTCAAGTAGCCTCTGCCCTGATAACTTTTAGTTTCTATCAACATGTACTCCAAACACAAGATACCAGATATGCCATAGGTACATGTCGTCCTGACACCGTAGACTTTAGTCTCCTCTTCTAGTGTAGAAGTCATAGCCCCCAGTTCTCCCTGGTAACACGTCATTGTCCGTTTGCGCGCACCACTAGGTTAAAGGTCCCAGCTGCTCTCAGGTAGCCCCCTCCATGTTTCCGCCCACTCATGACATTTCTCTGACGTTTCATACCACATGTCTATGTATACGCCCTGTACACGCCTTCTTGTTACACCCATTTTGTTCTTATCTTTCGCGACTGCTACGAGTTACGCCTACTGCTACGCCTACTGTATTGAATGTAATGTAATTGTTTCCGTATATATACTATGTACTGTTACTGAACGTTATCCTCCCCCCATGCCATTCCCATTCCCTGGCAGCTGCCATCCATTCTATTTCCGTGCAGGCTATCCCGTTCCTGTCCCTTCCCTTATGCCTGATTAAAGCCTGATAGACTCAGATACCTCGAATCCTGTCTCTTATTTATTGAGCTATCTGTTTTATTCACTGTATTCAAAAATAGTACCGGTAATTAATTATTTATTTACCACATAATGGCGCCCGAATAGGGACTTGCCCTTTCCCCACGCGCCGGCGAAGCCACGCAGGCCCCCTGACCCTCTGCAGCCGTGACGGAACTATACCGTGCACGTGCAGATATTTCTGCTTCAAGTATCCCTCAGGCCCACGGAGGAGACGGAGGTTGAGGTCCAGCATCCAGACGAGGCGGTGAGGAATGCGGCGAGTCCCGACCAGAGCCCAAGCTGAGAGTACAAGGTCCGAGGTATCCGGAGGCCCACCTGTAACTGAAGTCCGAAGTTCGTAGTCCGACGTCGTAGCAGTCCAGTCCAGTCCGAGGCCTTCCGTTCTTGCTGCCCGGTGAGTACCGTTGCTGGGGTAGTATCTAGACAGGGTCAATTAATTTGTCTCTGGTCCATTGGGTTTGGGTACACAGATCCAGTCCGAAGTATTCACCTAGGTGGATACGGGTCCGACGTGTCTCTTTATGGGACCGGTATGTTCTGTACTGTTTTAGCAGTGCATCCAGTAATTCTAGTAAGTCTGTTCTCGAGAAATTCATGTGTTCTGTTTTCAATGTACCAGGTAATATTCTGTTCGAACTGTTATTAATGTTATTTAATGTGTTTTCAATGTCGTGGTATGAGTGATTTGTTTTGCTATTCATTACTGTGTTTAGCGTGTATTGTATTGTGTTTGGATTCAAGTCTAGAATGCCTCTGTTCTCCAAGTTACGTCAGATAGGAACCCGGAAAGGGTTACTCGAAGAAGCAGTTCCTGTCCCTCCTAGGGACAGTCCAGGACACTTTATGTATCACAAGCATGGCTTAAGTGCCATATTATATCTAGACTTATGGGCGGATTACACCAAGGAACTAGAACAGCAATATAGATGGCCCGTATCAGGTACATGGGATGCCGAGTGCATCATGCGAGTAGAAGAAGCATTATGGAAAAAGAAAGCCAGACAGTCCCAGAAAGATGCCATCGAGTTATGGCGTAAAGAATCTCATAAAAGAACCGAAAAAGAATTCAGAAAAACAGAATTAAGTAGGGAATCCGCAGAAAAAGCCCAAGAAAGGGAATTAATCGAAGAAGGTGAACGAGTTAGAGCAGAACAGTCAGACAGACAGAGAAATGCTCTTATAAGGGGCATGTATCCTCTTCTTGCCAAGGGCTTGCCGAAGGCAACCCCGGAAGCATCCAGTAATTTTCCGCCACCATTAGTCCCGACTAAGCTACGTCATAAACCGACCGCAGCTGAAATTTTTCTTTCGTCCTATTTGGACGATACAGTCCCAGAATATGCAAATCATATTCCGCCTGTTCAACCTCAGCACCCTGTTAATAATGTAATCCCTGTTCCTCCAGCCACTGGTCCCGGGGACCAAGTTAATGTACCCCCGGCCCAGCCTACAGTAAATGCACCCGTTTTACCAGTCACGTTACCAGCACCCGCACGTCCGGTATTACCTGACGACTCTAGCCCAGGAGGGGCGGCGGGAGGCGCTCCTACCACCCCGCCTCAAACGAAACGAATGACGCTGAGAGAAGTAGCGTTACAACGTACACCGAAAGTCTCTACTTACGCAGCCCTCAAGAAATACCTTACTGATTGCGTATATGATTCAGTACCAGGTGAAGATTACATGATACTGTATTCAGTACGTTTACGACGAGTTACCACCTTTTTGGTTACTCTGCCAGACATGAAGGACCATCTAGATAGAATATATCGTTTTATCCGTACAGGGGAGGATCCAGAAAGTATTCACGAAGCTATGGCACACAGAAAAGTCGAGGCTCAACATCTGATTTTACAGTTTTTGATTAACTGTTTAATAAGAGAACAAGACTATCCTGAGAAAGATAAAGATAAGATGAAAGTCCTGACAAAGTGGAGTGATAATATAGCCGAGGGAAAACACAAGACACAGAATTGTATAGACGCTATGTACAGGAAAATCCGTAAGGAAATTCTAGACATACACGAAAAAGAGAAAGCAAGGAAAATAGCCGAGAAAGAGAATGACTCTTCAAGTGAAGAGGTAGACAGCGAGAATCCCGACAGAATAGCGTATGTAGGTAGAACTAGATTTTCCGACAGACATTCACGTCCAGATTACAAGAAAAGTTTTTCTCCTCCAGTACCAGAACAGTGTTCTCTTGAGCAAGTGTTCCAAGCTACCGATAAAATTCTGAAATCACGAATAGGTTATAGTGAGCTCAGTACAATGCATGAACAAGAACTAGCCCGATCAGCAGTCCGGTGGACTACTGATTCTACCACTTTTCCAGACGAAATAGTGGCACAAATGTTCCTGAAACTGCCCCCAGCCGAGCAGCGACTGGTGGGTATGTATATGATCCAGCACCTCATTACCCTGTATGAGGAACAGCATTCTGATCCAGGTCCACTACATGATGTACTAAACGAGTTACTCCAGTACAGATGGAAAGGTCTAGGTACCGATTTAATTAATGTCATTCTAGAACAACGCCACAAATACCGAACTTTTCTGAATCCGCATTTTGTTCCCGTTCCACCCCCAGTAAGGAAGTCATTCTACATAGATAGACAGAATCCGTTACGAGAAGTACATCCAGTTAGGACAGCGGTGGGTGCTCTAGAACGAGTATTTGTTTACACCCCCATCACAAAAATAGAACTTTTAGAAATGAAAAAGTTAATTCCCTGTCATGATAAAGATCCAGCAGGGTTCCACCGTGAATTAAAGGACATGCTCCGTATGGGAGAATACACGTATCCTGATATCATTAAAATGTCAAAGGTCCTGTTGCCTGTGGGCATATATGAAAAACTCAAGGAAAAAGAATGGGAGGTGGGAGAGAAAAAGATAGATTGGACAGCTCTAGAAGCTGAAGATAATACACGAGTACCAGGTACCGGTCTTGGGGATAAAGCTAAAGAATTGCCCGAGTTATTAATACAAGTCTTGCCAAGATTACTAGCCACGAAAAAGGAAGACTGGGATGCCATCTCAGCCTGTAAACAGAAACAAGATGAAGATACTAGTGATTTTTATTCTAGATTTGAGAAATGTTTTATTATTAATAGTGGTCTGAAAACAAGTAGTGAATCGTACCCTCATCTTTTTGTTACCAAACTAGTCGAGAATTCAAGTCCACAAGTTAAAAATCGAGTCCTGAAAGTCGAAAGTACCTGGCAAGCTAATACTCCGTCACAGATGCTCCAGATGCTCCAGTATCACCAGAACAGAATCAGGGAAGAGCAGGAACATGAAAGAAGACGTATGAAAGACACGAAAATGAAAGTATTAGTTGCACAATCTGTTCCACAAGACAGTCAAAAGAGGGGTCCGAATCAAGCCAGTCATCCTACAGCTCCCGTTAAAGGGACATGCAATTACTGTAAACAGCCAGGTCATTTTATAAACGAATGTGCAGTTCTGAAACATAACATAGCTACTGGTAAGACTAAAGAAAGACCACGTCCGCCTAGACAAGAACATGTTTTACAGAATTCCCAGCCACCGCAGAACGCACAACAGACAGTTACAGCACCGCAGCCTATCGCTGCAACACAGCATGTTACACAGCAGATGTACCAGTATGCACAGTCAGAGTATCCAGATTATCAACCATATTCATGAAACAGCCTAGTGAGGGAGGTTGGCTTGCCTCTCATCGAGATTCCTGTAGATCAAGAGGGTCCCTATGTACATAGTCAAGTATTAGGGAAAGACAGAAAGTTTCTGATTGATACAGGGGCAAGTAGGACTACCATCAGTCATGACGAGGTTCCAGGGGCTCCGCTCTCAGGCTCAAGAAATGTTTCCCTTGGATTTTCAGGAAAGCCTATTGTTAATGAAATATCGAAACCAGTTACTCTAGAAGTTGGTCCATTGTCCCGAACTACAGATTTGTTACTCACGAAGTCTTGTCCAGAAAATTTATTAGGCATTAAGACACTGAAAGAATTAGGTGCCATAATTTGTTGCTCCCCAGAGGGAGTAAGACTGTTCCTGCGAGATTTTAAAGGTCATTATGTATTACGTGATTTTGATCCAAGATTATTGAATGTACCACAGCATTTATGGGCGCAAGGTCCAACTGATGTAGGTTGTATGCATATCACACCCCATCGTGTGACTCTAAAGCAAGGTGTTGTATTACCACGAATCAGACAGTACAAATTGCCACCTGAGGCTGTAGCAGCCTTATCCAAAATTATTAACAAACTTATTGCTCAAGGAGTGGTTGTAGAAACTGACTCCAATGTATGTAATTCTCCTATCATTCCAGTCCTGAAACGTACCGATCCAAATGCACCTCCAGTATATCGATTAGTGATTGACCTTCGAGAACTTAATAAGTGTATCATACCGCAGTACCCAGTAGTCCCTGATATTTCATCACTCTTGACAGCTATTGATTCTGAAGCCACATTCTTTTCAGTTATCGATCTCAAGAACGCATTCTTTAGTGTCCCTATTCATTCAGACAGCCAGTTCCTTTTCGGATTCTGTTTAAATGGAAGAAGCTATAAATTCACACGAGCACCTCAAGGTTTCACAGAAAGTCCTAGCATTTACAGTCAAGCACTTAAAAGACAACTAGACAATATTCACATGCCAACTGACACTGCCCTACTCCAGTATGTCGATGATCTGTTAATTACAGCCCGTTCTGAACGTGACTGCGAACGTGCGTCACTTACAGTCCTGTATTTCCTGGCCGAGATGGGGCACAAGGTGTCCCCTTCCAAATTACAATTCTGTGTCCAGCAAGTGGTCTACTTGGGACACTTACTGTCCAAGAGGGGTAGGTAGTTGACACCTGACCGTATCCAGTTAATAGTACATCTTCCACAGCCCAAGACTCAGAAAGAGGTACGAGCTTTTATCGGCCTCACTTCTTACTGTAGACAATGGATTCCTCAGTATGCATATCTAGCCAAACCACTGATACAGTTAACGACACAGGAGGCAGCCGTATCGACTGTCCTCCCTTGGACCCAGGAACATACACTTGTTTTTAATGAGTTAAAGAAAGCTTTATGCCAAGCACCTGTTCTAGCAACACCGAACTACAGTAAGTCTTTTACACTTTTTGTCACAGAACGTGATGGTACTGCATTATCTGTTCTCACACAAGATCAAGCAGGACAATACAAGCCCTGTGCTTATTTTTCTAGCACATTAGATCCAGTGGCCCAGGCTCTGCCTGCGTGCCTCAAGTCAGTTGCAGCCACAGCTCTAGCTATCAGACAAAGTGATTCCATAGTGTTAGGACATTCCCTGACAGTACAAGTTCCACACTCCGTGGAAGTTCTTTTAAACCGAACTCAGACCCAGCACTTGACAATTGCACGTTTAACAGGTTATGAACTGACACTGTTTCAGCCACACATAGAAATCAGACGCTGCAATGTTTTAAATCCAGCTACACTGTTACCGTCAGTTACTTCAAATACTGCCACACATGACTGTGTGGAAATTGTTAACACCATGACAAAGCCAAGACAAGACTTGACAGACATTGCATTACCTGATCCCGACCTGACACTTTATGTGGATGGTTCATGTATGAGAACATGTACAGGAGAACTAGTAGCCGCGTATGCAGTGACTACTGAAACCGAAGTTATAGAAACACATCGTATTGACACCCTGTCCGCCCAAGCAGCAGAGCTTGTCGCTCTGACCCAAGCCTGCATACGTGCCAAGAACCTGAAAGTTAACATATACACAGATTCACGTTATGCATTCGGAGTCGTACACGACTTTGGAATGCTCTGGCAAGAGAGAGGTTTCATGACTTCTCATGGAACTAAGATTCAGCATGGTCTCCTCATTCAAGCTCTGTTAGATGCAATACATTTACCGACAGCTATCGCCATTATGAAGTGCAAGGCACATACGAAAGTTACTGACATCATTTCCCAGGGTAACGACCTGGCAGATCGAACAGCCAAGCTTACAGCTCAGACTCCAGACATTCCAGTTAACACGACACCGACACTCATTCCAGATCAGACTACTTGTATGACAGTTAAGGACCCTACACAAGATGTAATAGATATACAGTCACATGCCACTCCAGATGAAATCAAGAAATGGTCCGAACAAGGAGGGGTCCAGACAGATCAAGGATGGTTGACGAAGGGAAAAGCCACATGGTTTCTCCCCGACTCAATGGTTCAAGTCATTATTAATACCGCACATAGTCCAGTACACCTAGGAGAAAAAGCTATGTTAGACAGTATCCAGAACATTTGGTTCAACAAGCATTTACGAGCAGCAGCCAAACAGAAAGTGCGTACCTGTATGATATGTTGTCAGTTCAATCCAGGTAAAAGTGTCCCGGTGGAACAAGGTGGATTCCAACCTCCTGACCACCCTTTTGAAGTCCTCCAAATGGATTATATTCAGATGGAGAGATGTCGAGGTTTCAAGTATGTCCTCGTAGTTGTATGTGCTTTGTCCAGATGGACAGAAGCGTATCCGGTTCCAGATTACACAGCCGCGACCACTGCCAGGCAGTTGGTTCGTGAGTTTTTCCCCCGCTATGGTTTACCACGGGTCGTGTATTCAGACAACGGCCAGCCATTCTCATCTGAACTCATGAAACAAGTATCCCTTCTGTTAGGGTACCAGTGTGTACGGCACCCCGAAGCAGCTGGTCTAGTTGAGAGACATAATCAGACTTTGAAAATCCGCATTGCCAAAGTATGTACAGAAAAAGGTGTAGATTGGTTGGTAGCACTGCCAGTTGCCCTTTTTTATATGAGAATGGTTGCACACTCTAGATCAGGTCTGTCCCCGTACGAGGTCGTATTCGGCCGTCCTCCTAATATGTGGGGTACACCTATGCCCCGAAAGATTACAGACGTTTCCAGTAATATGTTGACAGATTACCTAGCTTCCTTGATGTCTGCCCTACACTCTTGTCGTTCACAGGTTGCCGCTGCTTTTCCAGACAACACTGAGGTGAAACCGCATGAAGTCGTTCCGGGAGAATTCGTCCTGGTGCGCAATTTTGATCGTTCAAGTCCGTTGGAGCCCCGTTGGAAGGAGCCCCAGCTGGTGTTATTAACAACAAGGACCGCAGTCAAGCTCGAGGGATGCAAAGGCTGGGTGCATACCAGCCATATCAAGAAATTCCATGGATTACGGCCAAAGACATTTATCAAGGACTGCCCTATTCTTAAGGACTGCCCAAAGACAGACTCTGAATTCAAACTTCCCCTGTTAGAGAAAACTCCGCAGCAGGAGTATAAAGTAAAACTCCGGTCGAGTAAAATAAGTCAGCCAGTTTAATTGTTTAAGTCCCTCTCGGGTGAAGCGGTTAGACAGGTTCCTGACATGTATGAGATAGACCCACATAGTGAGAGAGTTAGTCAAAACTCTAAAAGATGTATTATCGTTCTATTCTTTTTATTGTTTTTGAGTCTTATGGTTACATGTATAAGTTATGCTTTACATTTATGTTTTCCTATTTCACATGTACATATGTATTCTAATGCTACAGTAGAGCACACATTTAGTGACCTGCCTCCTCACGAGTTATCCTATCGTCTTGCTATGCGTAATAACACATTTATCAGAATGTTACACTATTCACACCAGACCAGCAATGCCACTAATTGTTGGGTGTGTGGTCGACTCCCCCCTTTCCAGACACCGAAGGGAGTTCTGCCACTCTTTCCTTATCCGTTTTCACATAATGGTTCGTGTGGAGCATGGTCCACGTTAACGTCATCCTCCACTGATATGTCCCTTCTGAATCGAACATGTTTCCCAGACAAGCAAGGTCTTTCCCATAGAACAGGGTTAGATCTAGAAAATGAAGTATATGATTTAGGTAATTATTCCTCGAATTTCATGGTTCTGAATGTTCAGTCCGATACTACTCCAGATTTGCCTGCTATTTCAGTACTACCAGTCAAAGGCGAATTATGTGTCAGAAAGAATGGTTCCGCACATGTAGGACATAGTGATTGTACTACTGTGGTCGAGTATAGTGACAGTGGGAAATCTATTTTCAAAGCCTCACGTCATTCTTATTTTGTTTGTGGTCAGACCGCATATGTTCGTCTGCCCCTCGATTGGGATGGAACATGTTACATTGCCTTCCTACTGCCACCAGTTTTTCTAGCCCCATCCGATTATCACAGAAACACACATCTAGTACACGTTAGACATAGAAGGGAGACTGAGTCCCCAATTGTCGATCAAACTGAAACTACTCTAGAACAATATCAAGACTTCAATAAAGGTTTCTTTTTCTTTATAGGCCCTGTCCAGAATAGTAAGTTAATACGTAGGTTAACCAGAACCCTTGAAGCAGTAGTGAATGAGACTACTTCCGCTCTAGGTAACTTAACCGAAGAGCAATCTGCCATTAGATTTGTCGTGCTCCAAAATCGTCTCGTTCTTGACGTCATACTGGCCGATAGAGGAGGAGCTTGTAGAGTCATCGGATCTAGTTGCTGCATTTTCATTCCTAATAACGCGCCGTCTGTTTATTCAGCTATAACCAGACTTCATAAAATTGCCCATCAGTTACACCAAGATCCAGGCACCTGGACATGGTCCGGTTGGCTCTGGAGTATCATATCTGCCTGGGGATGGAAAGTATTGTCATTCCTAGGTATAGCAGTAATGATCATATTCAGTTGCTGCCTCTGTTTACAATGTGGCCCTGCGATTTGCGGCTTGTGCGCTACATCCTGTATTCCTAGTCCTAAGTCCCGTTCCAAGACAATTCGAGACGAGCAAATGATGCTATATGAACAGATAGATGGTATCATGAATATTGATGTTTCCTGATGGAAACGTAGGGCACAAGGAGGGAATGTGGAAAAGTAAATTTTGCCATGTTATATGTGCCTACGTGTTCCCCATCCTATGTTATATGTGCATGATTAAATATGCATATGTATCCCCCTATGATCGATTAAAGACGCAATTATAGTTGTGTCCAACTCTAGTATGCCAGTTTCCAGTTCTCGTGAAAGCAACAAGTATTAGGCCCATGTTACCACGATTTACAGTGTACACGTTAATTCATTGAATTGTCCCCGTTTCTAGGCCTCAAAAGGGCCCGGACACCAGATTCAAGCTCCAGTCTCCTGAACCCGCTCCGAGGAGCGATGCAGCCCCCACCTGCATCCCTGACCCTTCACTTACTTTCTGCCGCGCGGTGCCCGGCCCGGCCTGGCTCTGCCTGCCTGTCTGCCAAGAGTATGTTATGCTTCTAGTTATCAGTCCAGCCTCTCGTCTTTGCATTCCTAAGCTACTGAACCGCATCAACAGTTCCAGCCATGGTCTAGTCTTTCTGTCTCCATGTAAGAGAAATACTGTATTAATATTCATAGAATATTCCTAGCACACGCAATACATGTAGAATTATGCATGCACCAGTCTTAGAGTCAAGTAGCCTCTGCCCTGATAACTTTTAGTTTCTATCAACATGTACTCCAAACACAAGATACCAGATATGCCATAGGTACATGTCGTCCTGACACCGTAGACTTTAGTCTCCTCTTCTAGTGTAGAAGTCATAGCCCCCAGTTCTCCCTGGTAACACGTCATTGTCCGTTTGCGCGCACCACTAGGTTAAAGGTCCCAGCTTCTCTCAGGTAGCCCCCTCCATGTTTCCGCCCACTCATGACATTTCTCTGACGTTTCATACCACATGTCTATGTATACGCCCTGTACACGCCTTCTTGTTACACCCATTTTGTTCTTATCTTTCGCGACTGCTACGAGTTACGCCTACTGCTACGCCTACTGTATTGAATGTAATGTAATTGTTTCCGTATATATACTATGTACTGTTACTGAACGTTATCCTCCCCCCATGCCATTCCCATTCCCTGGCAACTGCCATCCATTCTATTTCCGTGCAGGCTATCCCGTTCCTGTCCCTTCCCTTATGCCTGATTAAAGCCTGATAGACTCAGATACCTCGAATCCTGTCTCTTATTTATTGAGCTATCTGTTTTATTCACTGTATTCAAAAATAGTACCGGTAATTAATTATTTATTTACCACAACCTTATTAATGATTTGGTTGAACATCTTAAAGAAACGCCTTTGTTCGCGTTCAAGAAAGATAAGAGTGTGGCTAACCACATAGTCAGAGCAGCAATGCCAGCAAAAAAACCTCCATCACTGAGAGAATACATTAATTTGCTGCCTATCACAGGCCATCATCAATGTGGAACATGTGTATGCTGTCCACTGACAATGGAGGGAGACTTGTTCCAACATAATGGCATTTCATGGAGACACTCAAAATTTACAAATTGTAAAACCAAGTTTGTTATATATGGCATTGTTTGCCCTTGCAACAGACTGTACATAGGAAAAAGAAGTCAAAAGGTGAGACAGCGAATAAACCAACATAAATCGCGAATTAAGAAGAATATTCTCACTGCACCACTCGTACAACACTGGATGGAATATTCGCACTCAGAAAAAGACCTGAAATGGACTGTAATCTCCAAGGTGGAACCCGACCCGAGAGGAGGTGACCTAGAAGCAAAACTATCTTCACGAGAAGCGACTCTAATTCTAAAATACAACTCTGCAGTCACAGGACTCAATGAGATGTCAGAATTATATCATCTCTAAATGCACCCTTTTCATATGAATCTGGATGGTTCAAAAGATAGACACAAGGACACGAAAGATTGAACTTCATAGACCACAATACAGCAGCTGCAACGCACCATCATACATATGACCTACGAAATCGGGCAGGTCACCCCGTGTGGGGTCTGTAAATTTACTAAGAGTACAAAAATTTTGCAATTGACTGACCAACTACTATGGACCCAACGCTATCACACGAATTGCAACTCGACCCACGTGATTTACCTCATCACCTGCCCCTGCCAAAAACAATACATTGGGATGACATGCAGGAAGGTGAAAATCCGAATCGGAGAACATCGGAGCAATGTGAGGCTAAAAAAGAATACAACAAAACTATGTGCCCACTTTGTCGAAATGGGCCACACATGCGATGACTTGAGGTGGACAGTCCTTGAGGTGCTGCAAGAGAGAGACACTAATTCTGAACAAATCCTTTTCGAAAAGGAGCAAAGATGGGTGAATCGCTTGAAAACCCACTTGCTTGGGATGAACGATAATATTCCCTGGCACCATTTTTCCTGAGTTTTGCGTAAAGCTCAGCTCTGATCACAAGAATCAGGGAGATCCCTATCTGTTATGAGTGTGCAACCTAAATTGAGACCAACTTCACATGAGCACTATGTTTGCACTCACTCCGTCACACTTCTTATTATTATAGATCTTCCCACTGAGGTGTGACAACATGAACACTCTAGAGGAGTGTGCAACCTAAATTGAGACCAACTCCACATGAGCATTATGTTTGCACTCATTCCGTCACACTTCTTATTATTATAGATCTCCCCACTGAGGTGTGACAACATTAACACTCTAGAGGAGAATGACCCCTCTTTGGAAATTAATCGTTTTTCATATGAGGAGGTACACCAACCCTTTATCTGTTACGAGTGTGTAATCTGACCGGAACTGAACACTGTTCATTTCAACTACTAACAGTATGTGAGGCTCCCTACATGGGGACTTGTCCGGTAAAATTCAGACCTTGACTTATCTCATGACATTAGTCTGCAGATTTTATCTGATTCTAGGTATCAGTATTAAATAGCGTTTTTGGTTAACACATTATAATTGTGTTTTTTAATACCTAATTTTTTGAGCAAAAACACAGAAATGGCGTGTATTTGGTAAACTTTGCAATAATATTCTCTGCCGTGACGCTAGTCTGTCTTCCCGACAATGCAGACCTTGTCCATTTCTATGCTATCTTGTCATAACACGCTGCCTCTCCGCGCCTCGGCGCTTCCAGAGGCAGAGTCAGTACTAGCAACAAACGGACGAACATGTGGGTAAGTGAGAACCCTGCCGTGTGAATCCCGGGTGGGGCCCCTCCGTCTAACATGACTACTCACATTGTGTTTATCGTTTTCAGTAAATTCTGCATTGACTCTTAGCACTCTGAAGAGGAATTCTCCTCCGTGTACTCAGGTAATTAAGTGCGGAGTGTTTGACAAATGATATGAAGATGCATTAGCGTCTTCTCTTTATTCACCAGCCTGCCCTCCGAATTGAGCACTAAAAAGATACTGAGATAATGTTTATTGAATCCTAATGCCAATGACACTGCTAGCGCTCTTTCAAAATCACACCAGTGTTACTATACTAAGGTTGCCTGCTTGCTAGTGGTCACCTTAATTCTGTGAATTCCATAACAAAGAATTGATCGTTTCTGACTGAGACTCTAGCCTGTTTCTCTACCCACTTTTTCATCACTCGTAGAGAGTATGTGTGCATGCATTTTCACGCACATTTTACAATTTGGCACATTCTAAATAGAATAAGATGTCACAGACTGCGACGCATGTGGCCAGTCCAGTATGCCGATGTCACATATATGAATCATATGATGTTGTGTTTTATGTATCCAAAATACAGGGAAATGAATCTGTGAGTACTTAAACACATGAATACTGCACAAGTTGTGTAAGTACTTTTTGCTTTGTTTTTGTCCTGACGAAAGCTCCACAGACCCGGCTGGGCCATAAGGAGCTGAAACATGTCGACTTTTAACTACCAATTGTATATGGTAATCTAGTCACTCGATTACCGAATATACCCTATTCTTTTAGTCAACAGTTCTCACCTTCCCGAATAAATTGCTTGAGGTGTGCTAACTGTTTTTAATATTTCTCTTATAGTTCGACCTTGTGTTCCCTTCCATTTGGAGGTACAATTGTTGGTCTCTGGACACTTCTACACTGTTCCAGAGGTGCCTCGGGTGAGGCCGGCATACCAAACCTTTTGACTACCCAATGACTATGCCATGAGGCTTGATGAGGGGCGGAAGAAACAAATATACCGCAACTTCTAAATCTTCAGCGTCTATGAGGGTTGTCAATTTGAACCAATGGTTCGTGTAGATACAAGTGTCTCCTTCTCTTTGATTAATCTAAACTCTATCCCTGGGGAATCGAATGGGACAAGTTTCCTCATCCCTCCTTTTTTGATGAACACCCGATAATACACACGAACTTCAATTCCCAGTCTTTTATTCGATTGAGGCCAAAAAACAATTACCTTCTGAATGGTGAACTAACGACGATGTTTTATATATAATTTTTCACTAAATCATCAATGTACCTGATTTGTAAAGTATTCTAAGTGAATGAGAACTTAAGGCCTATTGGAAAACTAACTGTACGTCTTACCGACGAAACTACATCCCCCACAATGCCTGGCGCTAGATGTACTTCATCTACCAGCGCCGAGAGACAAACATAACGAGAGTGCAGCAGCGGATGAACAAACGCTGCGCCGGGTGATAGGAGAGACATTCCATCAAACCAGGTATGTCCACGAAATAACTCACGATGTGGGATTCAGAGCTGCACGATTTGCAACTGCCGCGGCTAGATGTAATATTAGATAAAAGTGGCATCCAAAGCGGTCTACCGTTCAAACAGCGCGAAGCCCCATCCCCACCGTTTTCTAACAAAATATATCGGCATAAGGTCGTTTCTGATAGAAGACAATAACGAGATGGCATTACGCTCAGAATACAACTATGATGAAGTTAATGTTTGAAAATAAAAGCGGCATCCAAAGTGGTCTACCATTCAAACAGCGCGAAGCTCCATCCCTATCGTTTTCTAACAAAATATATCGGCATAAGGCCGTTTCTGATAGAAGACAATAACGAGGTGCCATCACGCTCAGAGTACAACTATGATGAAGTTAACGTTTGAAAATATGTTTTCCCTCGAAATCGACAACAACTATATTCGTTTATATTTCATACAGGAATTATGAAACAAACATTGGTCGATTGAGCACCTGTCCCATTTTAGGAAGGCCCCCTCCTTTGGGAAGGTAAATATTTGCGAAATAATTAGTCTCATGTTGGTTTACCACATTGTGTACATTACAAAGTATCATACAACAGCTTGCCTTTGTCCCGCAGACGACGACGGCAACCTTATACAATTGACAGTGCGTTGTGGATGTGTATTGAACTCCTTTTGTAACCTGTGAAACGTGTCACAGTGCATTGATACTAGGAGCAACACAGGATTGTGTAGAAGACAAGGTAATTCAGCTGAGGACGTTCGTCCGCTGTAAAGTTGAAGGTTTCTCTCATGGGATAGTGTAGTAAGAACTGTTGTTTCATTCTTTTGCAGGATTGATCCCTCAAGGTCCTGATGAGAACCCCCATGACTTAGGGGCTTCGAAACGCGTCGACCATCTCTCTTTTTGTTTTTCAGGCTAATCTTGGGTTAATAACATTGTAAAATATCAAGATTGTAAAAAGTATTAATAGCCTGTTATATAATTGTGAGATACATAAACTTAATGAGTAAAATAGTACCCCACCACATTGATTAATAGAAGGTTCCCCCGAACCCTGGTGAGGATAATCACATTTTTTCCCCTTATTCTTTTTCCTTTTTTCTATAACACCCTTCTTTTGACTGTGAATGAATGCATAGGATGTTTGATTCGATCTAATGATAGATGATGAATGTGATGTGTGATTGTAGTTCCAACACCTTTCAATCTAAAGTTTTATCTAATATTATTTTTTCTTCAGGTGTCAAAAAAATACACCTTTATCTATTCACCCAAATAAACCACAGATTTTAAACATTCCCTCTCCTCAAGGTAAACCCTTCTAAACCAGAATTGTTTTGAAATTGTGAAAAATCTTGAAAAAATTAAAAAGATTAATACAGTCACAATTAGTTGTGTGGTTATGCTACAATTGTTTCAATCACTGTGCATCAAAATGTGCTAAAACAGTGAGCAGTACTGGCATTTTGTTTTGTTGAGAGTCTAACGCACACCAGCAACCATATCATATTAGGCCTCTGCAGATGCACATGAAAGGGTGCAGGCAGTGGGAGAGGGTTGGTGCAGACAGAAAATGAGATACTGCAGGCAGAGAGTAAACTGGTACAATCAGAGGATAGGTGATGCAGGGCTACAGGCAGAGGAAGAGATGATGCAGTCAGAGAAAAGGTGGTGCAGAGAAAGGGTGAGATGGTTCAAGCAGAAACACAGATAGTGCAAGCAGACACAGACATGGTACACACAGAGGATAAAATGGTACAACAGAGAAGAAATACTGGAAACAGTGAGTGAAATGTTACATGCAGAGACTAATTGGAGCACAGAGAGGGAGAGATAGGGAAGACAGAGATAAAATGATACACACAGAGAATGCAAGACTACAGGCAGAGAAGGAAAAGATTTAACATGTAAGCGCTGTCTAACACACACCAGCAGCCATATCATAATAGGTCTCTGCAGATGCACATAAGGCAGTGGGAGAGGGTTGATGCAGACAGAAAATGAGATAAGCAGAGAGAGGTAGACTGTGAGGAGAGACGGGAGATTATAGAAAAAGGTGCAAATATAATTCTTTATTTTACACAGACACTCAGTGTGATCCTGGACAAAAAGTTTAAAACCATCCATTTTAAGAGACAGAACACAGCCTATCTATTTCAGAACTACAATACAGTACAGAAACCAGAGTCATTTTCAAAATACATTTCCAATTTACAGCATTACTTTTTTGCCAGCATTACATCCAAACAGGAGACACAATATCAGGAGAAAGAACACAGTATAAGCAGAGAGATACACTGTGAGAAGAGACAGAGGATATTATACAAAAAGGTGCAAATATAATTCTTTAATTTACACAGACACTCAGTGTGATCCTGGACAAAAAGTTTAAAACCAAACTGTTTACCAAAACACATTTACTACACGAAAAAGTTTAAGAGACAGAACACAACCTATCTATTTCAGAACTACAATACAGTGCAGAAACAAGTAGTCATTTTCAAAATACACTTCCAATTTGCAGCATTACTTTTTTGCCAGCATTACATCCAAACATGAGACACAATATCAGAAGAAAGAACACAGTATAAGCAGAGAGAAGCACACTGTGAAGAGAGACAGGAAAGAAAATAGAAAAAGGTGCAAATATAATTCTATAATTTACACAGACACTCAGTGTGATCCTGGACAAAAAGTTTAAAACCATACATTTTACCAAAACACATTTACCACACAAAAAAGTTAAAGACACAGAACACAGCCTATCTATTTCAGCACTACAATACAGTACAGAAACCTGAGTCATTTTCAAAATACATTGCCAATTTACAGCATTACTTTTTTGCCAGCATGACATCCAAACATGAGACACAATATCAGAAGAAAGAACACAGTATAAGCAAAGAGAGTTACACTGTGAGAAGAGACAGAGGAGATTATACAAAAAGGTGCAAATATAATTCTTTCATTTACACAGACACTGGTATCCTGGACAAAAAGTTTAAAACCAAACTTTTTACCAAAACACATTTACAACACTAAAACGTTTAAGAGACTACATTACAGTGCAGAAACCTGAGTCATTTTCAAAATACATTTCCAATTTACAGCATTACTTTTTTGCCAGCATTACATCCAAACATGAGACTCACTCTGTGACCTTAGACACATAAAAGAAATCCTTCAATTCAGTCAAATGATTACTACAGTGAAAGGGGTGAGGAGGGGGTCTTGCTAGTAGTGTTGTATAAAGAGAGCAAGGGTGAGGTAGAGAGAAAGACAGAGACAATGAGAGGGAAGAAATAAACAAAAAGAAGTAAATCACATGGAGGGAGGGAGTTAGAAAACAGGAGTAAAGGAAAGGGATAATGACAGTGAGGAAAAAGATATGAGAGTAAGGAAAGGAGAATGATAAAAAAGCATATTAAGAAAAAGGAGTAAGTGAAACAGAATGATTTATAGAAAAAGAGAGGAAGGAAAAAGAACAGTGGTGGAGAGAAAGGAAGACAATGAGAGAGAATGAAAGACAGGGAAAGTGAGTAACTTCCACACTACAACACATTTTTATTATCAACTTACATTGCACAACATATATCCCATTACAAATTAATAACTCAGCTTTAAAAATGCTTTTGAAGATTTAGAACAGTCAATCACACACCAGATTTTCTTAAGCAGAATCTCTGAAATGTAGCTCACACACTGCAACCACAAATGGCACTGATTCCCTCTCATTTTTCACACATATTCCAGTACATAACCAATGAAATTTCTTCCCACACAAATTCAAAACCAAACTAACATTTTAATTGGTTGTACATTTCAACACTATCAACCTTCCCCCACTGAACTCTCTGCCTGTTACCATGGTAACTCTCCATAGAACACCTAATTGCGCTCAAAAGGTGAAAAGTTCTTCTCTCAATGTTGCAAACCAAAGCAGCAAGTGTGTTTGACTTCTCAACAGAGTCTTCCTTTTAAACTTTAGACTCTGCATTGGTACTTACTTGTAGGTACAAAAAACACTCAATAAACACAATGGCTCTTTTTAGAGCCACCCAACATCTAAACACACAAACTTGTTATTTGAATGTATTTTTTTTTGTTTTTTATTCTGGCGTGCGCGCACCTCGCGACTTTTTCAAAAAAATGTTTTGTTTGCCCTTCGGGGTCCTTCAGGGACCCCCTCAGAAGGCCTAGGGGGTCAGGGAGACTCTACCCTGCCTCCTTTACCACATTCTCCACTTTTATTTCTCACACTCTTTTAAAACTACACAAAATGGCGTCTATAGGGTGCGCGCAGCGTGCGCGCACCTCCCGACTTTTTTGTATAAAAAAAGATTTTTTTTTTTGCCCTTTGGGGCTCTTCAGGGACCCCCTCAGAATGCCGAGGGGGTCAGGGAGACTCTACCATGCCTCCTTTACCACGTTCTCCACTTTTATTTCCCACACTCTTTTAAAACTATACAAAATGGCGGATATAGGGTGCGCGCAACGTGCGCGCACCTCGCGACTTTTTAAAAAAAAATTTACATTTTTTTTGCCCTTCAGGGTCCTTCAGGGATGCCCTGAGAAGGCCTAGGGGGTCAGAGAGACTCTACCCTGCCCCCTTTTCACACTTTCCACTTTTGGCCTCTGCCTCGGACAAAAAATGGCGGCCAACACTTCCTCATTTCGTCCGAATGGAATGTTGACAGACGTCTAAAAGCAAATCAGAATTTCGCTCAGGCATACATGGTGCGCGCACAGGTGCACGCATGGTGCGCGCTTATAGATATATAATTTTTTTCAAATTCAATTTTCTCAACAACTACTAGAGGGATGTACGCCATTTAAACAAAAGGGCAATCTGCGAATCAGACTCTACCTTTTTGCCAAATTTCTTTGAATTCCGTTCTGCCGTTCGGGCTGTAGCCGTGTCTAAATAGTCCTATGGAAAATTGCATGAGGAAAACACGTTTTGGGACCCCCCTTTTTTCTCAGCCCCCACTTCACGAATCCCCCCAAAACTTTCAGGGAAGAAGCGGAGCAGAGCGGGCCATCTTCTTTGAGAAATTTGCGAAGATTCATCAACCGGTGCCAAAGTTATTCCCAATACAATGTTGCAGATGTCCTATGGAAACTAGGTCCTAATTATATCTACCTACTGGCGTACCCCGCAATTAAAAAAAAAAACCAAAAAAACAGCAGGCCTGGGGGTCAGGGTGCTTCTACCCTGCCCCCTTTTTGAGTTCTACACATTTGTTTTTCTGCTTTCTTGTGCCTCAGTCTACCGAGGCACAAGAGGGCTGCCAACAATTTCTGTTTTGGAGTGTTGACAGACAGTGGCAGCCAATCAGCACGAGCTGCATGCTCATTGGCTTTCAACACTTCAAACCAGGATGCCTTGACAGCCATCTTGTGCTCGGTAGACCGAGGCACAAGAAATCAGAAAAATAAACGTGTAGAACACAAAAAGGGGGCAGGGTAGAAACGCCCTGACCCCCCCAGGCCTGCCCGGGGTGGTCACACAAGGACCCCCAAGGCCCAAAAAATGTTTTTTAAAAACCCGGTCTGTCTTTTTTCAAATTACCCCCCTGGGGGGACCAAATCGCGGGGGCATAGTGATAAAGAAGTGTGGTGGGGCACCAATCCCCCCCACACTGCCCCGGGGACCGCCGTCCCCGGGGCAAAGCAACGCACCCCCCTGGCGCATACAGGAGGCTTCTGGTGGGCTAGTTGGCCCCCAGGGACCCACAGCATGCAAGGGGAATTAGTTCCCCCTCTGCAAACGCGACAGTGGGCTGCGTTGCAGAGAGGTGTAAAAAGGGGAATAGCCTCATTACACCTCTCCGCAATGCAGCCCCCTGGTGCATACTGGAGGTTCCAGGTGGGCTAGTTGGCCCCCAATTACCCCCAGTATGCAAGGGGATTTAGTTCCCCCTCTGCAAATGCACCCGGGGGCTGCGTTGCAGAGAGGTGCAAAAAAGGGTGTGGCCTCAGTACACCTCTCTGCAATGCAGCCCCCTGGCGCATACTGGAGGTTCCAGGTGGGCTAGTTGCCCCCCAGGGACCCCCAGTATGCAAGGGGAATTAGTTTCCCTTCTGCAAACGCACCGGGGGCTGCGTTGCAGAGAGGTGTAAAAAGGGGCATAGCCTCATTACACCTCTCTGCAATGCAGCCCCCTGGTGCATACTGGAGGTTCCAGGTGGACTAGTTGGCCCCCAGGGACCCCCAGTATGCAAGGGGAATTAGTTCCCCCTCTGCAAACATGCCAGGGGGCTGCGTTGCAGAGAGGTGTAAAAAGGGGCATAGCCTCATTACACCTCTCTGCAATGCAGCCCCCTGGCGCATACTGAAGGTTCTAGGTGGCCCCCAGGGACCCCTAGTATGCAAGGGGAATTAGTTCCCCCTATGCAAACGCGCCTGGGGGCTGCGCTGCAGAGATGTGTAAAAAAGGGTGCGGCCTCATTACACCTCTCTGCAATGCGGCCCCCTGGGGAATACTGGAGGTTCCTGGTGGGCTAGTTGGCCCCCAGGTACCCCCAGTATGCAAGGGGAATTGGTTCCCCCTCTGCAAACACATCAGGGGCTGCGTTGCAGAGAGGTGTAAAAATATTTTTTTTCAATTTATATTAAAAATATGTAATATAATTTAAAAAAATAAAAAATCTAAAAATAAATAATTTAAAATAATGTAGTAAATCAGTATAAAAAATATAACAATTAATACATTTAAAGATTATCATTTACAAAACCATTGAAATTCACTGAAAAAACCATAGGTTTCAGCCATGTTATAGTTAGGAATTACCATTTAAAAAACCTTTGAAATTCCCCCGTTATAGTTAGTTGTACTCACTATAACTTGCGCGCCCGCAATCCACTGCTGATGATGTCACATATTACATCATTCATGACATGGTCAGTGACATCACTGATGACATCACTGATAACATCTCAAATGACATCACTGATGACATTATCCTAGTGAAAGAGTGGCAGACCTCCTCTCAGCGTAATATAACCCTTGATACACACATTCAAAAATAGAAACTAAAATTTTCAAAAAAATGGAGATACCAATTCCAGTTAGAACAACCTATTCAGTAATTCCAAAATCTACATACACATCCAGTCATTCAATAACAGTTCTATATGGGCACTCATACATATACTCACTCATCATATGTACTCATACACCTATACATCTTATTACACACGGATACTCATCTATAGAGTTACTCACACACAAAGAATCCTGTGGCTGCTGTTCGGCCATTTTGATATGAAAAAAGCTGGAACAAAGCAGAGATCCTTCTCTCAGGAAACCAAAAGAGATAGTGAGGGAAGTGGGTGGGGTTTTTCAAGATTCTGGAAAAGAAACTACTATAAACCAATTAAAAGTGTTGTTTTCATGTCACATGACTTTACGTGCGCACAACGTGTGCGCACGCATGCATGCACGTTGCGCGACCGTCACATATAAAATTACGTTTTACCCGATTTTCGTAAAAGCTTTTAAAAACCTGAAAAGGAGGCAGGGAAGAGACTCCCAGACCTCCTAGGCCTTCTCATGGGGTCCCTGAAGGACCCCGAAGGGCAAAAAAAACATTTTTGTTTTTAAATCGCGAGGTGTGCGCACGTTGCTTGCACCCTCGAGGCAGAACTGAGTCAAAAACAATAGTAGAGAACATGAAAAGGGGGCAGGGTAGAGACTCCCTGACCCCCTAAGCCTTCTCAGGGGGTCTCTGAAGGACCCCGAAGGGCAAAAAAAACATTTAAAAAAAAAGAAATCACGAGTTGCGCGCAACTTGCGCGCACATTGAAAAAAAAAATCTATTGACAAATTTGACTGTTTATATTTTGATTGAAGATGTAGACTATACTGTTTAACTTTATCCAAATCATAAAAAACTAGCTGTGCTGTTGCATATTACAGGATAAAGCCAATGTATTACAATATACAAAGGCAGTTTGTTGGAAAAATAAATATATACAAAATATAAAAATTGATACAGAAATTAGCATTTTATAAACCTTGGAAATTCACTGAAAAAACCATAGGTTTCACACACGTTATATTTAGGAATTAGCACTTAAAAGACTTTGTAAAATCACTGAAAAAACCATAGGTTTCAGGCCTGATATAGTTAGGAATTAGCATTTAAAAAACCTTGGAAATTCACTGAAAAAACTGTAGATTTTAGAGGTGTTATAGTTAGCTGGACATTTCACTCATACAAAACCATTGAAATTCCTCCGATATAGTTAGTTGTACTAACTATATCTCGTGCGCCCGCAATCCACTGCTGATGATGTCACATATGACATCATTCATGACATGGTCAGTGACATCACTGATGACATCTCAAATGACATCACTGATGACATCATCCATGTGACGGTACACCTCATCATACACTAGTATAACCTTTCGTCACTCACTGTAAAATACATATATTTACCAGAGTACCATATTTAAATCCATTGACACACCGATACAAGTTTCTAAAAAACACTTAGTGATTCCTAGATCTATACACACATCTAATCACTTACTTACAGATTCACTTATACATGCGGTCAATGATCAATAGAACACTATCAAATATACTTATACACCTATATCGACATTGCACACCAGCACACATCCTATTCACTTATAAAGTCATCCTATTCACTCATGCAAACAATGGATCATACTTACATTTACTTGGCTATACACTTATGCAAACAGCACTTTATCTATTCATATAGATAGTAAATTAAACTTAGTGTGTTATAAAATCACTATTACAAGTATACAGTTATCTATATAGTCACACATACAATCAGAGAGTCTTACGTATACTTATTTATAAACAACAACTGACACATACATTGCCTTTTATTTTTCTACTTTGTTGGACATGTACCATTAAGAGAGATATTTGCTCATCACCACTCCCATACAGATATTCACTCACTCAAACAACTGTTATAACATGTAGTCTTAACGTCATATACCTACTAAATCAACAATTCACACATCTTTGGGCAGTCACACACCTCCCACCGAACAACACACACATTCACTCTCCCATACAAATACTTAGTTAACTAATCAATAACTAATATAGACTTTCACATAGCAAGAAACCAACTGGACAACCAGTTTACACAACAACTGACAAAGTGATACAGATATTTACACAGTTTAGACAGTATGCACTATATTTAGTGAGACACTATAAATTGTTAAAGTAAACAATCAATTACACTGCTATTAAATCCTCCATCCAAATATCTACTCCGGTAGGGCTGTGCCATTGTCTTTACAGGGTGGTACAGAGGATTTTGGCCCAGTGCTGGCTGGAGAGTCGCATATGCCCGTCTCTATAGCCAGCATATGAGATAAAAAGCCCAGGGCGGAAACAATCGAACAATGGGTGGCGTAAAGGCTAATGAGGATTAAAAAAAATATATAGACTTTCAAATAGCTAGTAACCAACTGGAGAAGTAGTTTTTACAACAACTGACAAAGTGATACAGATGTTCACACAGTTTTGTCACTATCCAATATATTTAGAGAGATACTTTAAATTAGCAAGTAAACAGTCAATCACACTGCTACTAAATTCTCCATCCAGATATTTATATTTATATATCCACTCATTCTTCAATGCAAATTTCTATATATATAATACATATTTAAATAACAAAGCAAACCACATTCTCTGGATGAAATTATCAGTGATGTCATTTGAGATGTCATCAGTGATGTCACTGACCATGTCATGAATGATGTAATATGTGACATCATCAGCAGTCGATTGCGAGCGCGCGAGATATAGTTAGTACAACTAAGTATATCAGAGAAACTTCAATGGCTTTGTAAGAGTGAAATGTCCAGCTAACTATAACACTCCTAAAATCTACAGTTTTTTCAGTGAATTTTTAAGGTTTTTTAAATGCTAATTCCTAACTATATCAGGCCTGAAACCTATGTTTTTTTCAGTGAACTTCAAAGGTTTTTTAAATGCTATTTCCTAACTATATCAGGCCTGAAACCTATGTTTTTTTCAGTGAATATATATATATATATATTACCTACTGGCGGTCGCCAGTAGGTATATATAGTTAGGATTTTTTCCCTATGGGATTTTTGAAAATTCTATGTCTAATAACTTTGGCGTTTGTGGACGGAATTGGCTGAAATTTTCTGGAAAATGGAACATTTTGTTTCTGAGCAGCCCCTGGAAATTTGGGGGGGGTTCGTCCAGGGGGGGTTGAGAAAAAAGGGGGGTCCCAAAACGTGTTTTTAACATTGAGTTTTCCATAGGGCGGTTGGCCTCACTTTTAGCCTGAACGGCTGAATGGATTTGCACGAAACTTGGCAAAATTGTAGGGACTGGTAGCCCGATGTGCCTTTTGTAGGTCTCAATATATGTGCTCCAGTGGATTTTGAGAAATTAACGTTTAAAAAAAGATATATATCTGTAACAGTGGACCGGGCAGCGCCCCGGTTCGCGGACCTTACGCGTACCGGAACTTCGCGTAGCGAAGCTGATTGGTTCTCCGGTGTCTGTCAACATTCTAAACAGTCCGGAGCGGCCGCCATCTTGTCTCTCGGTAGGATTGAGAGACAAGAGGAGGCCAAAACAAAGGGGGAAATAACCATAAGGGGGCATACTAGATCCTCCCTGACCCCCTAGGTTTAATGTGGAGGTTTTAAAAGGGCCCCGCGGGGCAAAAAAAAAAAAAAAAATTGTTTTTTTGCGTGGGTAGCGCCCGGTCCGCGAACCGGGAAGCGTTCTGGGCAGCGTACTGCAATGAAAAATGAATGATAGACTTTTCAAATACTGTATGTTAATTGATTGTTGGTTTTGTTGATTATTTTTTATTTTTTTTTATTTTTCAAGCAATTATTTATTATTGTGATTGTGTTTCAAAATTTAAGAACATTTCTAACATTTCACTGTCTGAAATGTCGTAATTTTCATTGAACATAGCTTGTAATCTATGAGGGTGTAAAATGTCCTCATTTTGAAGGAGGTCATCCACTGCTTGCACACATTGCAGTAGTTCTTGGTCCCAAGTTTCATCCATAAATTCTATATAATTTGGATCAATTAATTCTTGGCTGCTCTGTTGCAGGACAATTTGAAATGAAACTTTCTGTTCGCCTTCCATGTTGCCTGAAATTTGGATAAAAAAATATATATTAGTAGAGATAGGGCACTGTTGGGATTAATTTTAGATAGGCATTTTTTAACAGAGAATTTATCTTTGGGCAGTGTATAGTATCAGAGTGGAAGTAGGAATATAAAAAAGTGTATGTGATTTAACGTAAGTAAATTCATAATTATAAAAGAGAAGCCTAACTCCATCCATAACTATAACAGAGAAGTCTATCAAAATCTATAACTACTACAGAGGGATAGTATATAACTATCAGAAAAAGTTTACCATATTAACTGATAGTGCACAATATAGTTCAGTTTTTAAAATAACAACTTACCTTTAGAAAGAAGTTGAAGTGATTAGTGAAAATCCAATTGAAATGTACACCAGGAAGTAGTAGTCAAAATGGCTGTGTTTCATTCTCTTCTTTTATATATATTCAGGTACATAACCAATCAAATGTCAGGTAAAAAAAGTAGAAAATGAAAGTAACATTTTAATTGGTTGTCAATTCCAACACTTCAGATGTGTTTTGAGAAGTAATTTACCTCAGGGTATTTAGAGAGGTCTACAGGCTAAATGGCTAAATGGAATTCCAATCAAATTTGTGAAAATGGTAGGGATTGGTATGTAGTATGAGCTAATCTATATTTGGTGAAATTGTCTCCAGTGGCTTTTCTGTAAACTACTTTCCCACCTTTTTTGATGGTGCGCTTCCCAGGGAGCGACCCGGTACGCGAACCGTTGAGCGCCCCGGTTCGCGAACCTTAAGCGTTACGGGAGTCCACCATTTTGTGTTTCGGTCGAATTAAGATACAAAATGGAGGGCAAATAATGTTCAGAATGGGTAGAAGGGGGCACGGTAGACTTATCTTGACCCCCTAGGTTTTGTGAGGGTGGCTGAGGAGGCTTATATGTGCGAAAAAAAACCATTTTTTTTAAAAATTTCGCGAGGTTAGCTCCCGGTTCGCGTACCGGGTAGCGCCCCGGGGAGCGTACTTTGTTGAAAATTAGTGAAAAAAGTTAGAGTAAAATAATAATTGTGAGTGATCAGATGTAGGGTAGCTCTGAGAAGAGCTTTTGGGTTTATGGTACATTTAGGTACTTATAAGTAGGTACCAATGCACAGTCTTAAATTCAGAGTGAAAATTCTGTTGCCCTCATCTGAGAAGTGAACTCCATCTCCTCTGTAGATATCTTGCATGTAGTAACGCAAGTTATTGTTGTACATGGAGCCCATTCCATGGTCTCTCATGTAAGCTGAAACAGATTTGTTTACATGCTTCCTCGACTTCTCAATTTGTGGACAAAATTGGTTTGACCACCTCCATTTCTGTCTTTGGCATATATTTGAATATACCAAGGCAGTCTGAGGAAAAAGTGCCATTAATTGCTCAAAGGTGTCCTTTAAAAGCATTTCCAGACCTACCCCAGTCAAAGTGCCCAAATCATTACCTCCACAGTGCACAATTAACAGGTCAGGTTTGGGCAAATGCATAAAGGTTTTCACCAATGGTATCAATTGGTGACATTTTAATCCTCTGTGGCCAAACCACTTAATTTCCACATCTTGTAAATTGAGGTTAGGTAATTTTCTGTTCTCAGCATACCTGTGAGCCCAGTGGATATAACTATGTCCAACAATCCAGACAGAAAACATGGTGAGAGAAGGTTCTCCTGCAGTCAGATGAAGTGTGGCAATGAAATGGCAGTTGAAAAATGAGAGTTTAAAATGAAAAAAACTGTGGAGTTTCTGTGTTCATGAAGCAGTAACAGTGATTGGTGGATTTTGATTGCTGAAAACAGAAAGTTAGGGTGCATGGATGAGTTCTTTGAAAGATGTATTTTGAGTGGTCAATAAAAAATCATTAAATGAAAGAATGCACTGGATATGCAGGTGCACTGAGAGTTCAGAGTTCAATTGCAACATTGTTGTGTGAACTTGCAAACACCAGACGTCTTCCAAGAGGTGGTTGCCATGCAGAAAAGGCATGAAATGGCAGAGGGGGGAAGGGTTTTCATTTGAAAAAAAGTGAGGGAAGAGTTTTGATTGGGTGACATGAGAGATATGTGTGAAGAATTACAGCATTTCTGTGCTTTTGATAGCTGCAGACTCTGGAGTGCATACCTTTTGCTCTGCTGAAGACAAATTGGTGTGTTTCTGAGACTGTTTTCAAACTCAAAGTATTTGCTAAGGTGAGAAAATATTTCTTTAATTTAGATAGAGAATAGTGTGCTTTAAGGAGAAAATTATGAATTATGTGGCGCAAATTGCTTGTAAATATGCTCCCACCTGTGCATGGAAAATTTAGATTTTGAATGTTTGTGTTACATAGCCATGTTAAAAGGGATACAAACATGCTGCAAAGGCAATCAAAAAACGCTTTTATGTGTCTTAAGGACATTTTAAGTAATTTTCCCATGTGCAGTGTTTTGAAATTATGATTTGAAAATCGTTTTTGGGGAAAAGGAATTGTTTTTAAATTTATGACAAGGACATAATGGTGTATGCTTCTTTATAAGGCAATTGACTGTCCCTGATGTTATTTTTCCCATTTTAATGTAAGACCTTTCTCTGTGGCGCAAATTGCTTGTAAATATGCTCCCACCTGTGCATGGCAAATTTAGATTTTAAATGTTTGTGTTACATAGCCATGTTAAAAGTGACCCAACCATGCTGGAAAGGCAATCAAAAAACACTTTCATGTGTCTTAAGGACATTTTAAGTAATTTCCCTGTGGGCAGTGTTTTCAAATTATGAATTGAAAATCGTTTTTGAGGTAAAGGAATGTTGTTAAAATTTATGTGCGCCATATGCCCCCAAATTTCTTTTTCAGGGGTGCAGCAGGGTGTTCTTGAGACACCCCTGCACCTTTGGAAAAATTCCTAATTTGCGATGAGCTAATTGCTAATCGCAAATTGCACCTTCATTCATATGGGTATCCTGGCCCATGGAAATGAATGGGTAATTTGCAATTAGCAATTTGCTCATCGCAAATTTGGAATGGTAAAGAATCGCTATTTATTCCTTAAAATTCGCTATTTAGGAAATGCAAAATAGTTTGATGGTACATATGGCGGTTTATGTCTAACAAGATAAGAAGCTTAGGGATACATTTATGATGACTGGCGCAATGAAGTGGACATCACTTACTTCATTGGTAGAGCTTTACATGTATTATGTCCTCTGTATTCTTCATCAAGCGTAACTTTAATCTGCAATCCTGAGTAGGCCTCACCTTAAACAAACCTCTGGATAGGCCACACCTTATCGTCATCATGAATTAATCATTTAAAATGCTAGGGACAGATTTATGATAGGTGTATGCCTCTTTTGCGCCACTTACAAAACACTGTCCACGGGGAAATGACTTAAAATGTCCTTAAGACACATGAATGTGTTTTTTTAAAGCGTTTGCAATTTTTTTGGGTAACTTTTAACATGGCTATGTGACTCAAACAGTCAAAATCTAAATTCACCATGCACAGGTGGGAGCATATTTACAAGGAATGTGCTCCATGGGGAAAGGTCTTATAATGTAATATGGGAAAAATGACATCAGAGACAGTGAAATGCCTTATAGAGAAGCATACACCATTATGTCCTTGTCATAATTTTACAAACCATTCCTTTTCCCCAAAAACGATTTTCAAATCATAATTTGAAAACACTGCACATGTGGAAATGACTTAAAATGTCCTTAATTCAAAATTTGCTATTCTTTATTTTGCGATTGCACTGAAGGATTTGCAAATTTTGCGATTCCTTAAATGCAATGTATCAAACAAAAAATATGTAAAAAATAACATTAAGGATTTGGAAACTACCACCAACTTCTAGTTTGTGGTAATTTCCGAATTCTTTTCAAAAAGCATTTTTTTCCAAAAAACAAAAGGTGCCATATGACGCCAATACATGTCCTTAGGGCATGTATGTGCGCCATATGCCCCCAAATTTCTTTTTCAGGGGTGCAGCAGGGTGTTCTTGAGATACCCCTGCACCCTTGAAAAAATTCCTAATTTGCGATGAGCTAATTGCTAATCGCAAATTGCACCTTCATTCCTATGAGCCTCCTAGCCCATGGAAATGAATGGGTAATTTGCAATTAGCAATTTGCTCATTGCAAATTAGGAATGGTAAAGAATTGCTATTTATTCCTTAAAATTCGCTATTTAGGAAATGCAAAATAGTTTGATGGTACATATGGTGGTTCATCTGTAACAAGATAAGAAGCTTAGGGATACATTTATGATGACTGGCGAAATAAAGTGGACATAACTTACTTCATTGGTAGGCCTTTACATGTATTATCTCCTCTGTATTCTTCATCAAGCGTAACTTTAATCTGCAATCCTGAGTAGGCCTCACCTTAAACAAACCTCTGGATAGGCCACACCTTATCGTCATCCTGGATTAATCATTTAAAATGCTAGGGACAGATTTATGATAGGTGTATGCCTCTTTTGCGCCACTGTGCATCACTTTTATGATGCAGCGGCGGTGCAAAAGATTTGCTATGAGGCGACAAAATTACAAATTGATGCATTTAGGCAGATATGTCATGGTGTAAAAAAAACGTACCACATGAAACCGATGCAGCAGTGATGCAAAAGATGCACCATGTTGCAAGACAAAACAAGTTTGATGCAAAATAAGGAATAGCAAAATTTGCTATTCCTTATTTTGCGATTGCACTGAAGGATTTGCAAATTTTGCGATTCCTTAAATGCAATGTATCAAACTAAAAATATGTAAAAAATGACATTAAGGATTTGGAAACTACCACCAACTTCTAGTTGGTGGTAATTGGCGAATTCTTTTCAAAAAGCATTTTTTAAAAAAAAACAAAAGGTGCCATATGACGCCAATACATGCCCTTAGGGCATGTATGTGCGCCATATGCCCCCAAATTTCTTTTTCAGGGGTGCAGCAGGGTGTTCTTGAGACACCCCTGCACCCTTGGAAAAATTCCTAATTTGCGAAGAGCTAATTGCTAATCGCAAATTGTACCTTCATTCCTATGAGCCTCCTAGCCCATGGAAATGAATGGGTAATTTGCAATTAGCAATTTGCTCATTGCAAATTAGGATTGGTAAAGAATTGCTATTTATTCCTTAAAATTCGCTATTTAGGAAATGCAAAATAGTTTGATGGTACATATGGCGGTTCATCTGTAACAAGATAAGAAGCTTAGGGATAGATTTATGATGACTGGCGCATCACCAGGGATGTGCCAGTCATCCTGTGCCGCTGTTCCGCCACCCATGGTGTGCTGCATTTACAATGCGGGGCATCATGGGGCAAAAATGGCACAGATGCGTGACGTATCTGTGCTGTAAAGGTAGTGATTGCTGGAGTTGTATCGCAAGTGCGATGCAGCTCAAGCAAGGCTCAGGGGTGCCCCATCTCCACAATGTTGCGTCAAGACCTATGCCTGCTTAAAGCAGGCGCAGGGTTTTGACGCAGCTTTCTCCTATCTGATTGTAAATACGGCACACCATGGGTGGCAGAGCAGCGGTGCACGTTAACTGGTGCATGCCTGGGGATGTGCCATTTAACATAAATCTGCCCCTTTACATTTAAGTATGTGCAGGGGACACAGAGTTGGTGAGGCGTATCCAAGGTTAAGAAGAGATGAGTCCTGTTCACTGAAAAATTAGACATAGGCTTCACCTGCTCAGCATCGCTGGACATGGCTAAATAATAGCTGCAAAATGTTAATATTGTTAAACAATTTTACTATTATAATCTCTGAGATTTGTCTCTTACTCTGCAACATCTCATTGTTGTTATCTTTCTTTAAAGATAAAGACAACATCAACATGAGCGACAATCTGCAATCAGTTGATTTTGACCTCATCATTGAACTTGTAATTGAAACATCAGTGGATGTTGATCCCTTGGATGATTTAAATCCTGAGGATGAAGAAGAGCGTGATGAGGATGCAGATTTGTCCGAATTATATGACATAGGGTGGGAAGCTGACCTGCTTGAGCCTATTTAACTATAAACATTTATTTTTAAAATTTATAATAAATAAAAAGTAAAAGTGTAAACCGTTTAATTTAAAAATAAAGACACCTTCAAAAACAGGTTATGTGTAGTGTCTTCAATAAAATATTAAAATATGCTCATAAAATTAGATCAGATTCACATATAAAATAGCACAGGTAACATGAATATAAATTCCATTTCTTTTCTGCTATTTCGGTATTGTAAATTTGCCAAGGACTAAAAAATCTTCTATTTAAAATGTCAAGTAGTGTGTTAAGTTTTTGATCACTGTTATTGATTTACTGTTTGGTAATAGTGGTTAATAACATTTTTTAATATATTTTACCACAGATTCAACTGCAGATCATTTCAACATTTCACCATGCCAACGAAAGAAAGAGAGAGAAAGGCTGCAAAACGTCAAAGACAGCAGGTGAATCAAAAGAAGCAGCAGTCCTCTAACAAAAAGATTTGTCAAGTCACGAAGAAAGCACCGGGTAAGAGTACAAAAACATTCATAAGAAATATGTGTAGTAAAAAAAATATTACTACAGAAAATGTTTCAGTCCATAAAAAGAGAAGCAATTCAAATGGAAAGGAAAGGCCAATCAAAAATGTTACTGCTAGAGCAAGAGATAACTCTGTGCATGATAGTAGAAGGAAACAACAGTTTAGGGACATTCGTAAACGAATGTTCCGCAACAGGATAATTGGCAATTTGTTAAAAAATATTAAGAAAGGTCAACAGAAAGTGGTTTTTTATAAGAGAAAAAAAAAAGTTGAGAAAGTTATTGATCAGGCATTTGAAATTAAACGTAAGTTATTTATTTTGATAATCAATAGAATTAGGAAGCTAAACAAGGCAATTTATGATTTCAAAAGAAATAGTAGATGGAAGAGAATAGTTAATCGTAGTAATTTTTGTGAAGTTTTTTCTGGAGAATGGATTCATAGTTCAAGCTGTGAGGCATTTTTTAATGAGGAGAGTTATTTCCAGGATAATGATTTGGTGCATGCAGTTGACACCAGTGGTCGTGCTTATGAAGTGAAAGATGGTTGTCCAGTTGAAAAAGAAAAACTTGTGACAACAGAGGCAGAAGAGGTGTTAGGTAATGAGGTTTTAGGAAGACGTGCTAAGGGTCCTGTGTACACCTGGAAGTGTAGTAGTATTTGTAGTGTGTGACAGGATTCCATCAATTTGCTTTGTGATTTTGTACGGTCATTTAATAAGAAAAGTTTGAAGCAGAAAATAAGGTTGTTGCAAGAATTAGATCCTTGCAGAGTGAGAGAAGTGACAGGTTTGCATGGTCATTCACTGGCTTGTCTTTCCAGGAGAGTATGCCAGAGTGTTTTTCATCATTTCAGGATGCTAGCAGTGCATCATAATAAAGTGAGGAAATTAGTTAGAATGTTGTATTATGCTAAGAGTCCAGCAATTATGCTTAAACAATTATGCGCTGCTCTTTTGCATGGTTCTGAAATAGATGTGAAGAATATATGTGAAGAAATTGAGTTTTGTTACTTTGGAAGTAAAGAGGAGAATGTTGAAATTGACCAAGAAGAAGCGGGTAATGTGGAAGATAGTGTACAGGTTTCCAGTACAGATAATTTCCAGAGGGAAATTGTCACATTTCAGGTCAAATCAAGTGAGAGGCCAAATTTCACTTGTGTGTGTTGTCGACGCACTTATTATAAGAATCAGACTAAGTTAGTGGATTTATATGCAAAAAGTGAAAGGGAAAATAATAGTGAATGGAAGGATTTCACAACATACTTGATGGTAGAAAATTGTTTTGATTTGGGATTGGATCAACGTGTGTGTACTTATTGTTGTTGCAAATTAAATCAAAACCAGATGCCTGCTAGAGCAGTTCATAATAATCTGGAATTGGTTGAGATTCCTTCTGAATTGAAGGATTTAAATACTTATGAATCTATTTTGATTCAAAGTATCCATCCCTTTCAGGCTATTGTAAGAATGGAGCCAAAGACAGGGAAATTGCCTCCATCAGATTTACAGAGAGGATTAAAGGGAAGAGTTGTTTATTTGTCTCTAGATTTGAAGAAAAACATTAACACAATTGGAGTAGAAAAAGTGGAAGAGGAACCTCTGGTTATCTTAGTTAATGGGGTTCCGACAAAGAATAAGAAAATATGGCAAGATTTAGTAGATGTTAGAAAAGTTAAAAAGGCAACATTGTATTTGAAAAAAAATAATAAATACTATAAGAATGTATATGTTGCAGAAGAGGAAGTAAGTGAGGAAGAGGATAGCGATTTGTGTGCTGGTCAAATTGAGAAAGTAGAACCCTCTACTAGTGAAGAAATATATGAACATTATTGTGTTCATCCTTTGCATTCCAAGGAAGTCATGGGGAATGCTATTGAGTTGTTTCAAATGAAACAAGCCAAAGGGAGTCCCATTAGTGTTTGGGAGGAAAGTTTGGAAGCTCGGTGTTTCCCACAGCTTTTTCCAACAGGTCAGGGAGGAAGATATGATGAGCGACCTCATCAAATTCCTGCTTCTGAATACCAGACTTTGCGATTGTATGCAGGAGATGCTAGTTTTCGACAATGCATTCCTTATTTGTTTCATCTCCTGTTTGAAAGCGATCTGTCTGGACTGTCATATGCAGTGAACCACATCTTGAAAAGTGGTATACACATGCAAAACATCTCGGCAAGTGACTTTATGGATAAAGTCAATGTCCAAGACAGTATTTTGGATTCTCACCTGATTAATCTCATGGCGTGTCAGCGTGGTACTAATGAGTACTGGTACCGTCGTCATGGTGATTTAAAATGTATGCTGAGGAACTTAGGTACTCCCACATGGTTCCTCACTCTGAGCTGTGCCGAGTATGGCTGGGAAGACTTACTTGAATTTCTACGAGAGGCAAATGCTAACGTAGATAACATCGAATTCAAGACACCCGGAGAACTGTGCTCTTTGGATCCAGTCAATGTATGTAGGTACTTCAATCATAGATTTGAAGCTATGATGTCTTTCATCATGAATAAGAAGAATCCACCTCTTGGAGAGGTGTTGGATTTCTTCTGGAGAAAGGAGTACCAAGCAAGAGGTGCTCCTCATATACATATGTTGCTGTGGATCAAGGATGCACCTAAATTTGGAACGGATCCAGAAGACTCAGTGATGAGTTTCATCCAACAGTATTCTACGTGTGCTGTTCCAAACGCAAAGGAGAAGAAAAGCCTAAGAGAAAAAGTTCTGCGTTTCCAAAGCCATCGATGTGGAAAGTACTGCTGTCGTAAATTCCGAAACAAGGACAAGTTCTACACCAAATGTCGTTTCGGCTTTCCACGACCGGTGATTTCTAAAGGAAGAGTAAACAGTTTGATGTCTTCGCTGCAACATAATGTCATGAAGAAATCACCTAAAAACACATACAATTTGAAGAGGAACGAAGAGTCAAAGTACATCAACGACTACAACCCGGTGATTTTGTCCATGTGGAATGCTAACATGGATATACAGTTTGTGGCTGATAACTGTATGGCTGTGGCTCGGTATGTGACGTCTTACATCACCAAAAAAGAGAAGACAGAATTGAAGGATATGTGGGAGGACATTTCCCATGAAAAGAGCCTCAGCAAGAAGTTGTACAGTTTCAGTCTGAAGATGTTGTCGCATCGAGAAATTGGAGCTTACGAATGCTCTGATCGGTTGTCTTCAGCAAGTCTCTATGCCAAGTCCAGGAGTATCGTTTGGGCGAGTCTTGGTCTTGCTGCAACGCGTAATCGAGTTCTGAAACCTGTGCGGGAAATTGAGTATTTGGCGGAAAAGGAGCCAAACAGTACCGACATTTTGAAGACCAACATGTTGGATACATATTATCCAAATAGAAGCAGTCACCTCGACAATGTTTGTCTGTATGAGGTTCTTCAAAATTACATATTCAAGAGGAACATCAAAGAAGATACTGAGAAAGGAGTGTATGCTGTAATAGGAAGTGAGGGATGTCTGGTCAAGCAAAGAAATTGCCACTTGGTAAACCATCGAAAATTGAGTGGCGAATCTCCTGAAAAAAAGGAGTTTTTCTATTTAGCACTTTTGCAACTTTTCAAGCCTTGGCGTGCAGAAGAGGAACTGCTTGGAGATTTCCTCTGTTACGAAGACTCTTTCAATGCCGCCAAGGAGACCATAGAATGTCCTGCTTTTCCCAAATATGTAGAAATGTTGAATGCGGAAATTGAGCAGGAAGCAACGATTGCAGCCGAGATTGCCAGAGACAGTTCTCAGGACAGTCAGAGTTCTGCTTCATTGAGTCAGGATCCACTAGGAGGACATGTTATCGAAAATGAAGCTGCCACTGCCATGAATGAAGTGGAAAGAGCCATGGCACATGCTCAGGAGGATGCGGTTAACTTAGAAGAGTTGGAAAGACAACTCAACGTTGAGCAGAGGAAAATATATGACGAAGTTACCATGCAAATTGATCATGGATTAAGTCATGACAAGAAAGAGTGCTCATGTACGTCGTTGAAGCCTGTCCGACTGTACGTGAGTGGAGAAGCGGGAACTGGAAAAAGTTTCCTCATTAAAGCAATTTCATGCTATTTGCAGGAAAGGACAGAGTCATCGCTGTCTTGTGTTGTCACCGCTCCAACTGGACTGGCAGCACATAACATTAAAGGGATTACTTTACATCGTTTACTGATGCTGACAGTGGAGCATGACAACAAATTACACTATCACAAGCTATCTGAAGATGCTTGTTTTGAAGTTTCAAGAATCTTGAGGAAAATGAAACTTCTTATCATTGACGAAGTAAGCATGGTTTCCAATGTCATGCTTGCCTTTGTGCATTTGAGAATGCAAGAAGTTCTCAAAACAGAGTATGATGTGTTATTTGGTGGCAAACACATCATTGTTTTCGGAGATCTTTTGCAGCTGACACCAGTGAAAGGGCAACCTGTGTTCAAAATGCTCACGCATGAAGATACCAGGAAGTGCCTAGGCAGCATTGGCAACGTCAATATATGGTTAAACTTCAATTATGCTGAACTGCATGAAAATATGCGTCAGGCGAAGGATGAAGTTTACAAGACTATTCTACAAGATGTTAGAATTGGAAAAGTGACCGAGCATGGGAAAGAAGCTTTACATGCACGATTGCTGTCAAATTTATATCCAGAACAAGATGTTGTGCCTGAGAATATTTTTCAGAAAATTACTGATAAGAAATCTGGAATATGTTTGATGCCAACTCTTGCAGAATGTGCCAAATTCAACAACAAAATGTTGCATTTAGAAAAGCAAGAGATTGTGAAACTGGAAGCTATTGACAGAGTAGAGCATATGGGATCAACAATTATTTTGTCTGAGAATCTGAAAACAAAATTGGATTCATTAGAGAAGAGTATATCTAAAACTGCAGGTTTTGAAAAGACTCTGAATGTGTGCTTGAACTGCCGTATAATTTTAAGAAGGAATTTACATGTTGAAAGAGGTCTGGTAAATGGATCAATGGGTAATGTTGTTTATTTTGTAAAATACAGAAATAGAGATGGAATTGAATTTTTAAAAATAAAATTTGATGGCATTGAGGAAGTACAGCTAATTGGTCGTTGCTCTGCTAGATTTTTGCTTGTAAAAGACTTATATGTTCGCCGTAAGCAGTTTCCTGTTTGCTTGGCATATGCGGTGACAATCCATAAATCGCAAGGTTTAAGTGTAGACTGTGCATTGGTGAATATTGGCAGTTCTGTGTTCAAGGAGGGTATGGCATATGTGGCATTGTCACGAGTTAGAACTTTATCGGGATTGTACTTGATTGAGTGTGATGTCACAAACATTTGTGCGAATCTAGATTGTGTTAAGGAATACAATAGGTTAAGAAGAGAGTATGCGCCACATTTGCCTCAGTATCCTTTGTTTGAGAAACGTGTGGTAGGCCGGAAACGAAGAAATGTGACCAATACTGGGGAGGTTGTAGCAAAAAGACGAAAAGTCGATGAACCTAAAATTACAAGCAGAAACAAAAAGGATTCTGTTGAAGATGTTGTTGGTTTTCAATTTGAAAACAGTTCTGGTGTCAACTGCTATGCTAATGTAGTGGTTAATGTTTTGTTTTCTCTAGAAAATGTAAAAGAAGAGATTGTGGTCAATTCTGATCAAAGATTTTGCAGTTTGTTAAATTCTGTGTTAGAGAAATGTAGCACTGATAGAACAAACGTAGAAAGTGTGTCTGAAATTCGAAATCTGTTAGACAGATGTTCAGGCCAAACACAATTCTCTCAAAATATTCAGCAAGATTGTCAGGAGTTTTTAATGTATATGCTTGATGTATTGCATGCTGAAGGTGTAGATGTAGATCAGCTGTTTGGGCTTTCTTATCAATGGCAGCATGACTGCGAGAACTGTATGGTATCAAGTACTACTAGTGTAGACTCAGAAAGATTTATATATTTAACTTTGCCAGACAGTAAATCAGTCTCCTTTAATAAGCTAGTAAAAGCAGCTGATCACAACATGGAGTGTAGCCAATGTAAATCTGAAATGATGTCCACATTATTTATACGAACATATGGCCAGTATGTAATTTTAATGTTCCAACGATGTAGGCCTGATGGAACAAAATTGACAACTTTAATTAAAAATTTTGTAGCTTCGCAGTTGTCAATATCAGGAAGGACTTTTGTAACTGCAGCAATTATATATCATGACGGCCCTTCAATAACATCAGGACATTACACAGCTTATTTAAAGTCTAGAAATGGCTGGTCATTCTGCAACGATTCTGTTTTAATTTACAAAAAAAAATTGCCGTATGACCTTAAAAACTCTTACCTGGTGTTTTTAAAACCAAAATTTTAGGGAAATAATCTCGGGATGTGCTCTGTGGAATTTCAAGAAGTTCTAATGGCTCCTACACAATTTGGCCTTGAGGATAAGTGTAGTTCAGAGACATAACTTCTAACTATAAGACTGGACGTCATGGAGAAATAAGTGCACTTTGAATGAGTTCAGAAAAACTATTTCTTTTTATAAGCTAATTGAAGCAGCCAATCAAAACATAGAGTAGAGGGAATGTAAGTCTGCAATGCTGTCTACTGTTTTACATTGCTTTGTGATTGAAAGTGATGTAGAGAATTAAATAATTGTAGTAGTCATAGAGTTAGTGTAAGTCTGCTTCATAGTAAGCAGTATCAGTGTCATAGGAAATGTAGAACATGACTGAGCAAGAAGGGGAAGATATTACTATTCCTGGATTGTGAAAATGATCTTCAACATTTTAATTCTGAAAGTTGCAGAAATGTCAAATGACGGGATTGGCTTACAAGAAATCCAAGAGTTATAAATGGCTCTGACAAGATTTGGCCTTGTGGAAACTTGTGGTAGAGAGCAAGAAGTCATTTATTGCATGTAACATGTTTTTAAAAACGATGGAGATTTTCTTTCAGAAAGTGGCGGGCTGAAATTAATAACAGCACAACAGAGTGTAAGCTGTTCATAGGACATCCTTTGACGTCATGGAAAGTAAGTTAACTTTAAGGAGTTCTGAATTCTGATTTGTTATGTTGTATGGGTTTTTTAAACACAATCATTTTGATTGTGTTTTTTTTCCCCGCTGTTATATGATGAATACCTTCAAGTCACTGTTTTTAGTGAATTTTGATACATTCTGAGAACAGCAAAAATAAACCATTTAACATGTATAATTAATTCTGTACTGTTTGCATTTATGATGTATATGTAGAACTGTGTAGGAGGCATGGAGAAGGTGAGGCTTCTGTAAGTGTCAAAGTTGTTGCATGCAGTGCTGCGCTTCTGCGTATTCTTTCATATGCTAGACTACATCTGCACAATGAGATACCTAAGCAAAGGAAACACAAGTGATGTGATTGTGAAATGAGCAAAATAAATTGCACGTATTTCATTTACATCACCTGTGTTTCCTATCATTACGAATCACATTGTGCAGATCAAGTTTAGGTCTGTCCAGGGAAACATAGGAGGTTTGGACTTTGTTCAAGAGTGCAGTGGACATGACTCACTTCATTGGTAGACCTTCACATATATTATGTCCTCTATTCTCTTCAACAACTCGAAATTTCATCTGCAACCCTGAGTAGGCCTCACCTCAAACAAACCTCTGGATAGGAGACATCTTATTGGCATCCTGAAGCAATTATTTAAAATGTTAGTGTCTTGCGACACTTTTCTGAGACAACAGCAATGCAAAAGATGCACCATGTTTTAAGATAGGCCTCACTTCATCTGCATCAAGATACTGTTAGTTTAAAATGTATATCTTTAGGACTGTGTAGGGGGCCTGGAGAAGCAGAAGCTTCTGTAAGTGTCAAAGTTGTTGAAAAACTGTTTGTCCTTCAATCTTTTCCCTTGTCTTTTGTAATTTTTAAATACATGTTTTAATATTTTTCAAATGTTTGTTCTCTCTTTCACAGATTGAAAGTATAAAAACAAAAAGTGAGTAATTTAACGACAATTATAAGGTAAATGTTTTGTACTCTTTTCGTTACATTTCTATCACATTCACCTACTATTAGTTTCACAGCTTCATTTCTTTAACCCTCAGTTTCCTGCCTTTGCTACTTCCCTCATTCTTTTCTCTATTACCTACTTACTCAACTCCTTCCACTCTTTTTGTCAGTCCCTCTCTTCTCATAGTTCCTCACTCTTGTTCACTCACTCCGTCTCTATTACTCTTAGTGTCTTTGACTGATCACTGTATCACTATTTGTTCATAATGCTTTCTCTGTGTAGTTGAAGCACACTAAGGGGCATATTATGAACACAGCCAATAAAATTATTGCTCTTTTTATTGGCAGAAAACTGGTGCAAAAGTGGTTTTAGCGGCAGTTTTCTGCCGCAAAAGCAGCTTTAGCGACACATTTCTGCCAATAAAAGCTGCAAAACTTTTATTGCCTATGTTGATGATATGGCTCTATGTTACTTACATTTCTTTGCTGTTTCAATTAATCTTTTTCTGTTATTTTTTGTTTTCTGTTTTCTATTTTTTCTCTCTGTTATTCCTCATGTTTTAATCTTATTTTGAACATTCACTCACATTCTCCAAGAAACTCTTCTTTGTTAATGTTATACTCTCTCTTTTTTTCTTTCACTTCGTTATCTGTTTTGTTTTTCACAATTATACCCTCTTCCGTCTTTTCTTCGGTAAATAGATCTATTAAACAGTATCTCTTCTTTACTCCCTATAGCTGTCTTTCTTTTAACATCACTCTCTGTTTACTTTCCTTATACTTACTCTTTTTAAAAAAAAAAAAAATTTGGGTTAGCTCCCGGTCCGCGTACCGGGAAGCTAACCGGGAAGCGAACCAAAAGAAATAGAGCTTGCCAGAGTGCTAAACATTCTAGCAATTTTTTTTGAAAGGGAAGGTAGTTCTGAAAAGAACTTTTTTTTAAATATTTTTGTTGTTTTATATATTTTTTTTATTTTTTTTTTATTTTTTGTTTTTTTTGTATTTTTTGAACGATTTTATATTTTTTTGGGTTTTTTTGGGGGGGGAAACAACAAAAAACAGGCATTGAAAAGGGCTCAACAGGAGCAAAAAAAAAATTACTGGGGGCGGTTAGGGCAATTATGATGTTCATAAGCCAGGTTGATAGCATTTATGCTCATATTGCCACATGCTAACAACGCACGACAGTGCATACAAGTGTGTATCATGTGGCCAAAATTTTCTTGTATGTTTGGCACAGTTTCCCGTGCCTCTGCTGGTGTCAATGAAATTGATATTCTTGATCTGGCCACAGGAGTTGATCTTGGATTTTCCTGCAAATCCCGTATTTCCGCCCGGCTATAATTGAGTGGATGCTTCCTGGTCATGTGCCTGTGCATAGTATGGTTCCCATAACTATATTTCTTATCCGTCCCTCTGGATAATTGTTCTTTGCAGATGAGGCAGGTGACATACCTCGCATTCACTTTTTTTTGGCCAGGAGGGATCGAATAAAACTGCCAGATGAAACTGGCTTTCTTATGGGAAACCCGGGGCACCTCTTCTAAGAACTGTGGTTCTTCTCCCTCCTCTTCCTCCATTTCTTCCTCTTCCTCCTCAGTGTTGGTCATGACCTGGGGAGGTGGTCCTCTCTTCCCATGAGGAGGTGGAGGTGGTGGTGGTGGTGCACCAGCTGAAGCAACTACTGAAGCCATTTCTGATATAGTAATAAAGGTCTTCCTCTCACAATGATGAAAGTCAGAGTGAGGAAAGAAGGAGGGGTTTTCATCATTTGGGAAAAACAATACTTCTCAACCAATGAAAAGTGTTATTTTAGGTCACCTGACCTAGCCTTACATGATTATGAAACCAAAAGTGAAATGAACCAATGAAAAGTGTTATTAACAAGTCACATGACCTGTTATGCTGACCTGTTATGCTTACGTTACGCGCTCCGGTCCGCGCCCCGGATAGCTTCCGGGTCGCTGCGCTTCGCGCCTCGGTCCGCGCCCCGGGGCACTTCCGGGTGCGCTAACGCGGTACGTCACAAGACGCATTACGCGGCAACGCGATACGTCGCGCTTTCGCGACGCGCCGCGGATTGCTTTCGGGGAGCTGCGTTTCGCGCCTCGGTCCGCGCCCCGGGGCACTTCCGGGTGCGCTAACGCAGTACGTCATAAGACGCATTACGCGTCAACGCGATACCGTCACTATGTTGATTTCTTACCGGTTCGCGGACCGGGTCGCGGCATCAATTTGAGCTAACGGAAAGCTTTCCGGTTCGCGGACCGGGAGCGAAACAAAAAAAATATTTAAAAAAAATTATTAATAAACATATAAAATATATTTTTGGATTTAAAGAAGAATACATTTTACAGCTATAGATATTAGCTTTTAAAAAACCAATGAAATTCACTGAAAAAACCATAGGTTATAGACCATATATAGTTAGGAATTAGCATTTACAAAACCTTGAAAATTCACTGAAAAAACCATAGGTTATACACCACATATAGTTAGGAATTAGCATTTATAAAACCTTATTTTACTCACACAAAACCAATGAAATTCCATATATTGTTAGTTGTACTAACTATATATCGTGCACTCGCAATCCACTGCTGATCATGTCACATATTACATCATTCATGACATGGTCAGTGACATCACTGATGACATCACTGATGACATCTCAAATGACATCACTGATGACATCACTGATGACATCTCAAATGACATCACTGATGACATCACTGATGACAACATCCAGTGACTGTATTTTTCTGTAAAGTTAAAATATATCTTACATATTTAAGAATGAGTAGATGTATAAGTGTCTGGATGAAGGATTTAGTAGGTGCATGACTGACTGTATGAGTGAGTGGTTAAATGTGTCTCACTGAGTGCATGGTTTAGTGACTAAACTGTCTTAATTTGTGCATCATTATGTCTGTTGTTCTGTAAACTGCTGCATGTGTTGATCAGTAGCTATATGAGTAACTATATGGGTTATTGATTGGTTGCCCAAGCATTTGTATGGGAGACTGAGTGTGTGTGTGGGTGGCTGGGAGGTGTATGACTCTGTGCATAGATGTATGGGTTCAAAAGTGCATGTGGAAACAGCTGTATGGGCGGTTGACTGTGTGCATGACTGTATTGGTGAGTGAATAGATATCTCAGTGCTACATGTCAAAGTAAGTACATATGTAAAATACAGTACATGTGAGAGTTGACATATATAAATAACTGTGCATAAGAGCCAGTGAATGTGTGAGTGGCTGTATGGATCCTTGTGCACTTGTATCCAGGATTGTATAAGTGAGTAAATATGTTTTAGTATATGTTTGAATAAGTAAGGTGTGTATAACTGTATAGTTGTGAAAATGGAGGTGTGATTGATTCTTTGCATGACTGACTAGGTGTGTAAGTAACTCCATGGATGAGTGACAGTCTGTGAGTGTCTGTTTACACTGAGTGTATCTAAGGTTATATTAGAGTCTGAAGAGGTTCATCGTATTATCACATGAATGATGTCATCAGTGATGTGATCAGTAATGTCAAATGAGATGTCATCAGTGATGTCATCAGTGATGTCATTTGAGATGTCATCAGTGATGTCATCAGTGATGTCATTTGAGATGTCATCAGTGATGTCATCAGTGATGTCACTGACCATGTCATGAATGATGTAATATGTGACATGATCAGCAGTGGATTGCGGGTGCGCGATATATAGTTAGTACAACTAACTATATATGGAATTTCATTGGTTTTGTGTGAGTAAAATAAGGTTTTTTAAATGCTAATTCCTAACTATATATGGTGTATAACCTATGGTTTTTTCAGTGAATATATATATATATATATATATATATATATATATTACCTACTGGCGGTCGCCAGTAGGTATATATAGTTAGGATTTTTTCCCTATGGGATTTTTGAAAATTCTATGTCTAATAACTTTGGCGTTTGTGGACGGAATTGGCTGAAATTTTCAGGAAAATGGAACATTTTGTTTCTGAGCAGCCCCTGAAAATTTGGGGGGGGGTTCGTCAAGGGGGGGCCGAGAAAAAAGGGGGGTCCCAAAACGCGTTTTTCCAATGTTAATTTCCATAGGGCGGTTGGCCTCACTTTTAGCCCGAACGGCTGAATGGATTTGCACGAAACTTGGCAAAATTGTAGGGACTGTTAGCCCGATGTGCCTTTGCTAGGTCTCAATATATGTGCTCCAGTGGATTTTGAGAAATTAACGTTCAAAAAAAGATATATATCTGTAAGCGCGCTCTGGGCAGCGCTCCGGTTCGCGTACTTGACGCGTAACGGAACTTCGCGAAGCGAAGCTGATTGGCTCTCCGGTGTCTGTCAACATTCTAAACAGTCCGGAGCGGCCGCCATCTTGTCTCTCGGTAGGATCGAGAGACAAGAGTAGGCCAAAACAAAGGGGGAAATGACCATAAGGGGGCATAGTAGATCCTCCCTGACCCCCTAGGTTTGATGTGGAGGCTTTAAAAGGGCCCCGCAGGGCAAAAAAAAAAACATTTTTTTTTTTTTTGCGTGGGGAGCGCCCGGTTCGCGAACCGGGAAGCGTTCTGGGGAGCGTACTATAAGGAAAAAAGAATGATAGACTTTTCAAATACTGTATGTTAATTGATTGTTGGTTTTGTTGATTATTTTTTAATTTCTTTATTTTTTAAGCAATTATTTATTATTGTGATTGTGTTTCAAAATTTAATAAACTTTCTAACATTTCACTGTATGAAATGTCATTATTTTCATTGAACATAGTTTGTAATCTCTGAGGGTGTAAAATGTCCTCATTTTGAAGGAGGTCATCTACTGCTTGCACACATTTCAGTAGTTCTTGGTCCCAAGTTTCATCCATAAATTCTATATAATTTGGATCAATTATTTCTTGGCTGCTCTCTTGCAGGACAATTTGAAATGAAACTTTGTGTTCGCCTTCCATTTTGCCTGAAATTTGGATAAAAAAAATATATATTAGTAGAGATAGGGCACTGTTGGGATTAATTTTAGATAGGCAGTTTTTATCAGTGAATTTATCTTTGGGCAGTGTATAGTATCAGAGTGGAAGTAGGAATATAAAAAAGTGTATGTGATTTAACGTAAGTAAATTCATAATTATACAAGAGAAGCCTAACTCCATCCATAACTATAACAGAGAAGTCTATCTAAATTTATAAGTACTACAGAGGGATAGTATATAACTAACAGAAAAAGTTTACTATATTAACTTAAAGTGCACAATATACTTCAGTTTTTAAAATAACAACTTACCTTTACAAAGAAGTTGAAGTGATTAGTGAAAATCCAATTGAAATGTACAACAAGAAGTAGTAGTCAAAATGGCTGTGTTTCCTTCTCTTCCTTTATATATATTCAGGTATATAACCAATCAAATGTCAGGTAATAAAAGTAGAAAATGAAAGTAACATTTTCCTTGGTTGTCAATTCCAACACTTCAGATGTGTTTTGTGAAGTAATTTACCTCACGGTATTTAGAGAGGTCTACAGGCTAAATGGCTAAATGGAATTTCAATCAAATTTGTGAAAATGATAGGGATTGGTATGTAGTATGAGCTAATCTATATTTGGTGAGGGTGTCTCCAGTCGTTTTTCTGTAAATTACTTTCCCACCTTTTTTGATGGTGCGCTTCCCAGGGAGCGACCCGGTACGCGAACTGGCGAGCGCCCCGGTACGCGAACCTGAAGCGTTACGGGAGTCCACCATTTTGTGTTTCGGTCGAATTAAGATACAAGATGGAGGGCAAATAATGTTCAGAATGGGTAGAAGGGGGCACGGTAGACTTATCTTGACCCCCTAGGTTTTCTGAGGGTGGCTGAGGAGGCCCATATGTGCGGAAAAAAAAAGAAAATTAAAAAAAAATTCGCGAGGTTAGCTTCCGGTTCGCGTACCGGGTAGCGCTCTGGGGAGCGTACTTTGTTGAAAATTAGTGAAAAAAGTTAGAGTAAAATAATAATTGTGAGTGATCAGATGTAGGGTAGCTCTGAGAAGAGCTTTTGGGTTTATGGTACATTTAGGTACTTATAAGTAGGTAACTAATCAACAACAAACTTAGGGGTCTACTTAGAAATCCAATAGTGATCATATACTTATTGTCGCCAAGTCAATAGTACAAGGGTACAATAACAGAAAACCTAACAAACCAGATCACAAGATGTGAAGCACCAGTAAACGTAAGTCACCCCTAGTTGAGGATTCCCATCAAAGGTCTTGTATGAATCAATATTATCATTTGGTAATCCTTATCGGGTATTGTGCCTCTTGATCATTGAGACCAGCATACCCAGATAGCCAGTTCGGGGTAGCGACCCACAATCACTCGGTACTACCACATGATGTTGATATGATGGGAAGTGCAGTGCAAAAAAGGGGATCAGTGGTGATTAAAATAGGATAGGGAGCTTAACAAAGACTAATTTTAATAAACGTTAGCCCCTTCCTCACTAAAAACAAGAACAGTGTAACATCATAATCGCAGTCCACACAAATAGCTGCGAGGAGACCAACATGTTTCAGCCACCATGGGGTAATTCCCCAGGCTTTCGTCAGGGTCTCTGTTCTAGGAATATGCTACTGCTAATAAGTGAATAAGGTGTGAAAAATTATACAAAAAACACACGTGAAAACCAGTAAAGGATATAATGTTCCTTCAACTGTGTCAACTCCTCTCTTCGGCACCTGGTTGACTAAATACTGTATGAGGGGGACAAACGTACAAGTAAAACACAATCAGCTATACTGGTCCGTTATGAAAATACAATGTTTCGCAAACTCTGTAACTTCTTTACTCACCCAGAATGTCCGGGGAGTGGACCTCACCTCTTCCTGGACCTGGCTCAGGATATGTGAGACCCCGCTCTACAATAACAGAAACCAACTCCGTGAATACAAAAGACCAAGGGGTCAGACATTATTCTGCTCTGGCAATGTACATAATATGAAGTCATAAGGTTTTCTATGTTTGGAGCTTATTAACAACCATCAAAAGATTCCCAGGTACAACCTTCTGTCCATTCTACTGTCAACTATCGGCTGAGTAAATACTAGCGCTATATGACTTGAGCCAGCAAACAAATAGCAGATAGAAAAAGCGCCTGGTATATAACTAGTAAAAACGGTAGAAAATGGTTCCTACCTGTCCGTCGTTGTCTCAGGCAGTGACTGAGTCAGGGGGAGGCACAGACACTCCTGTCTACTGACTACTTCACTGTTCTGATGTGTGATGGCCACCCAATTGGTTACGTTTACTGGTGCTTCACATCTTGTGATCTGGTTTGTTAGGTTTTCTGTTATTGTACCCTTGTACTATTGACTTGGCGACAATAAGTATATGATCACTATTGGATTTCTAAGTAGACCCCTAAGTTAGGCTTGGTCTTTAAACATTCCTCTAGCCCTGCAATAGAGTGTGTTTTTTCACTTATAAGTAGGTACCAATGCACAGTCTTAAATTCAGAATGAAAATTCTGTTGCCCTCATCTGAGAAGTGAACTCCATCTCCTCTGTAGATATCTTGCATGTAGTAACGCAAGTTATTGTTGTACATGGAGCCCATTCCATGGTCTCTCATGTAAGCTGAAACAGATTTGTTTACATGCTTCCTCGACTTCTCAATTTGTGGACAAAATTGGTTTGACCACCTCCATTTCTGTCTTTGGCATATATTTGAATATACCAAGGCAGTTTGAGGAAAAAGTGCCATCAATTGCTCAAAGGTGTCCTTTAAAAGCATTTCCAGACCTACCCCAGTCAAAGTGCCCAAATCATTACCTCCACAGTGCACAATTAACAGGTCAGGTTTTGGCAAATGCATAAAGGTTTTCACCAATGGTATCAATTGGTGACATTTTAATCCTCTGTGGCCAAACCACTTAATTTCCACATCTTGTAAATTGAGGTTAGGTAAATTTCTGTTCTCAGCATACCTCTGAGCCCAATAGATGTAACTATGTCCAACAATCCAGACAGAAAACATGGTGAGAGAAGGTTCTGCTGCAGTCAGATGAAGTGTGGCAATGAAATGGCAGTTGAAAAAATAAGAGTTTAAAATGAAAAAAACTGTGGAGTTTCTGTGTTAATGAAGCAGTAACAGTGATTGGTGGATTTTGATTGCTGAAAACAGAAAGTTAGGGTGCATGGATGAGTTCTTTGAAAGATGTATTTTGAGTGGTCAATAAAAAATCATTAAATGAAAGATTGCACTGGATATGCAGGTGCACTGAGAGTTCAGAGTTCAATTGAAACATTGTTGTGTGAACTTGCAAACACCAGAGGTCTTCCAAGAGGTGGTTGCTATGCAAAAAAGGCAGAGAGGGCAGAGGGGGGAAGGGTTTTGATTTGAAAAAATGAGGGAAGAGTTTTGATTGGGTGACATGAGAGATATGTGTGAAGAATTACAGCATTTCTGTGCCATTGTTGGTTCCAGCCTCTGGTGTGCATACCTTTTGCTCTGCTAAAGACAAATTGGTGTGTTTCTGAGACTGTTTTGAAACTCATAAAGTATTTGCTAAGGTGAGAAAAGATGTATTTAATTTAGATAGAGAATAGTGTGCTTTAAGGAGAAAATTATGAAGAAAGTTGTGTTTTTAAAATGTTGCTTTGTCTCAAGTGTTTTACAAATAGATTTTGTTTCTTTGAGAAATTGTAATTGGAGAAAATGTGAAGTATTAGTACTGACAGGGTGTTTTTGTGCATAGGAGCTGTGGAGTGTTTTCAAATTATGACTTGAAAATCGTTTTTGAGGAAAAGGAATGGTTTTAAAATTTATGACAAGGACATAATGGTGTATGCTTCTTTATAAGGCATTTGAGTGTCTCTGATGTTATTTTTCCCATTTTAATGTAAGACCTTTCCATGAAAATCGTTTTTGGGGTAAAGGAATGCTTTTAAAATTTATGACAAGGACATAATGGTGTATGCTTCTTTATAAGGCATTTGAGTGTCTCTGATGTTATTTTTCCCATATTAAATTAAAAGACCTTTCCCCGTGGTGCAAATTCCTTGTAAATATGCTCCCACTTGTGCTTGGCAAATTTAGATTTTGATTGTTTGAGTTACATAGCCATGTTAAAAGTGACCCAAAAATGCTGCAAAGGCTTTAAAAAAACGCTTTCAGGTGTCTTAAGGTCATTTTAAGTCATTTCCCCATGTGCAGTGTTTTCAAATTATGACTTGAAAATCGTTTTTGAGGTAAAGGAATGCTTTTAAAATTTATGACAAGGACATAATGGTGTATGCTTCTTTATAAGGCATTTGAGTGTCTCTGATGTTATTTTTCCCATTTTAAATAAAAAGACCTTTCCCCGTGGTGCAAATTCCTTGTAAATATGCTCCCACCTGTGCTTGGCAAATTTAGATTTTGATTGTTTGAGTTACATAGCCATGTTAAAAGTGACCCAAAAATGCTGCAAAGGCTTTAAAAAAACGCTTATAGGTGTCTTAAGGTCATTTTAAGTCATTTCCCCATGTGCAGTGTTTTCAAATTATGACTTGAAAATCGTTTTTGAGGTAAAGGAATGCTTTTAAAATTTATGACAAGGACATAATGGTGTATGCTTCTTTATAAGGCATTTGAGTGTCTCTGATGTTATTTTTCCCATTTTAAATTAAAAGACCTTTCCCCGTGGTGCAAATTCCTTGTAAATATGCTCCCACCTGTGCTTGGCAAATTTAGATTTTGATTGTTTGAGTTACATAGCCATGTTAAAAAGTGACCCAAAAATGCTGCAAAGGCGTTAAAAAAACGCTTTCATGACCTGTGTTTCCTAAGTTTACGAATGACATTGTGCAGATGAAGTTTAGGTCTGTCCATGGACACAACAGAGGTCTGGCCTTTGTTCAAGAGTGAAGTGGACATCACTTACTTCATTGGTAGGCCTTTACATGTATTATCTCTTCTGTATTCTTCAACAAGCGTAACTTTGATCTGCAACCCTGAGTAGGCCTCACCTTAAACAAACCTCTGGATAGGCCACACCTTATCGTCATCCTGAATTACCGCCATATGTATCATCAAACTATTTTGCATTTCCTAAATAGCAAATTTTAAGGAATCGCTATTTAGGAAATGCAAAGCGGTATGTATGTACAAAATCGCTATTAAATAGCGATTCTTTACCATTCCTAATTTGCGTTGAGCAAATTGCTAATTGCAAATTACCGATTCATTTCCATGGGCCAGGAGGCCCATAGGAATGAAGGTGCAATTTGCGATTAGCAATTTGCTAATCGCAAATTAGGAATTTTTCTAAGGGTGCAGGGGTGTCTCAAGAACACCCTGCTGCACCCCTGAAAAAGAAATTTGGGGGCATATGGCGCACATACATGCCCTAAGGGCATGTATGGGCGTCATATGGCACCTTTTGTTTTTTTGAAAAAAGCTTTTTGAAAAGAATTCGCAAATTACCACCAACTAGAAGTTGGTGGTAATTTGCAAATCCTTAATGGCATTTTTTGCATATTTTTTGTTTGATACATTGCATTTAAGGAATCGCAAAATTTGCAATTCCTTAAGTGCAATCGCAAAATAAGGAATAGCAAATTTTGCTATTCCTTATTTTGCATGAAACTTGTTTGCTACATACCATTTGTCTAATTAGCATTCGCAAAGGCCGAAATTCGCAGAATTTCGGCCTTTGCGAATGCTAATTAGCTTGATACATATGGCCCTTAATCATTTAAAATGCTAGCGACAGATTTATGATAGGTGTATGCCTCTTTTGCGCCACTGTGCGTCACTTTTGTGACGCAGTGCCGGTGCAAAAAATTTGCTATGTGGCGACAAAATTACAACATGATGCATCTAGGCAGATGTGTCATGCTGTAAAAAAAACGTGCCACATGAAACCGATGCAGCAGTGATGCAACAGAGGCACCATGTTGCAAGACAGGCCTCACTTGGGGCCATATGTATCAAGCTAATTAGCATTCGATAAGGTGTGGCCTATCTAGAGGTTTGTTTAAGGTGAGGCCTACTCAGGGTTGCAGATCAAAGTTACGCTTGTTGAAGAATACAGAGGAGATAATACATGTAAAGGCCTACCAATGAAGTAAGTGATGTCCACTTCACTCTTGAACAAAGGCCAGACCTCTGTTGTGTCCATGGACAGACCTAAACTTCATCTGCACAATGTCATTCGTAAACTTAGGAAACACAGGTGATGAAAGTGTTTTTTTAACGCTTTTGCAGCATTTTTGGGTCACTTTTTAACATGGCTATGTAACTCAAACAATCAAAATCTAAATTTGCCAAGCACAGGTGGGAGCATATTTACAAGGAATTTGCACCACGGGGAAAGGTCTTTTAATTTAAAATGGGAAATATAACATCAGAGACACTCAAATGCCTTATAAAGAAGAATACACCATTATGTCCTTGTCATAAATTGTAAAAGCATTCCTTTACCTCAAAAACGATTTTCAAGTCATAATTTGAAAACACTGCATATGGCCCTTAATCATTTAAAATGCTAGGGACAGATTTATGATAGGTGTATGCCTCTTTTGCGCCACTGTGCGTCACTTTTGTGACGCAGTGGCGGTTCAAAAGATTTGCTATGTGGCGACAAAATTACAAATTGATGCATCTAGGCAGATGTGTCATGCTGTAAAAAAAACGTGCCATATGAAACCGATGCAGCAGTGATGCAAAAGATGCACCATGTTGCAAGACAGGCCTCACTTGGGGCCATATGTATCAAGCTAATTAGCATTTCGCAAAGGCCGAAATTCTGCGAATTTCGGCCTTTGCGAATGCTAATTAGACAAATGGTATGTATCAAACAAGTTTGATGCAAAATAAGGAATAGCAAAATTTGCTAATCCTTATTTTGCGATTGCACTTAAGGAATTGCAAATTTTGCGATTCCTTAAATGCAATGTATCAAACAAAAAATATGCAAAAAATGCCATTAAGGATTTGCAAATTACCACCAACTTGTAGTTGGTGGTAATTTGCGAATTCTTTTCAAAAACCTTTTTTCCAAAAAACAAAAGGTGCCATATGACGCCCATACATGCCCTTAGGGCATGTATGTGCGCCATATGCCCCCAAATTTCTTTTTCAGGGGTGCAGCAGGGTGTTCTTGAGACACCCCTGCACCCTTGGAAAAATTCCTAATTTGCGATTAGCTAATTGCTAATCGCAAATTGCACCTTCATTCCTATGGGCCTCCTGGCCCATGGAAATGAATGGGTAATTTGCAATTTGCAATTTGCTCATCGCAAATTAGGAATGGTAAAGAATCGCTATTTAATACCGATTTTGTACATACATACCGTTTTGCATTTCCTAAATAGCGATTCCTTAAAATTCGCTATTTAGGAAATGCAAAATAGTTTGATGATACATATGGCGGTTCATCTCCAACAAGATAAGAAGCTTAGGGATAGATTTATGATGACTGGCGCATCCCCAGGGATGTTCCAGTCATCCTGCGCCGCTGTTCCGCCACCCATGGTGTGCTGCATTTACAATGCGGCGCACCATGGGGCAAAAACGGCACAGATGCGTGATGCATCTGTGCCGTAAAGGTGGCGCATTGCTGGAGCTGCATCACAAGTGCGATGCAGCTCCAGCAAGGCTCAGGGGTGCCCCATCTCCACAATGCTGCGTCAAGACCTATGCCTGCTTCAAGCAGGCGCAGGGTTTTGACGCAGCATTGTCCTATCTGATTGTAAATGCGGCACACCATGGGTGGCAGAGCAGCGGTGCATGTTAACTGGTGCATCCCTGGGGATGTGCCAGTTAACATAAATCTGCCCCTTTACATTTAAGTATGTGCAGGGGACACAGGGTCGGTGAGGCTTATCCAAGGTTAAGAAGAGAGGAGTCCTGTTCACTGAAAAATTGGACATAGGCTTCACCTCCTCAGCATCGCTGGACATGGCTAAATAATAGCTGCAAAATGTTACTCTTGTTAAACAATTGTACTATTATAATCTCTGAGATTTGTCTCTTACTCTGCAACATCTCATTGTTGTTATCTTTCTTTAAAGATAACAACAACATCAACATGAGCGACAATCAGCAATCAGTTGATTTCGACCTCATCATTGAACTCGTAATTGAAACATCAGTGGATGTTGATCCCTTGGATGATTTAAATCCTGAGGATGAAGAAGAACATGATGAGGATGCAGATTTGTCAGAATTGTATGACATAGGATGGGAAGCTGACGTGCTTGAGCCTATGGAACTATAAACATTTATTTTTAAAATGTATAATAAATGAAATGTAAAAATGTAAACCGTTTCATTTAAAAATAAAGACACCTTTAAAAACAGGTTATGTGTAGTGTCTTCAATAAAATATTAAAATATGCTCATAAAATTAGATCAGATTCACATATAAAACAGCACAGGTAAAATGAATATAAATTCCATTTCTTTTCTGCTATTTCTGTATTCTAAATTTGCCAAGCACTAAAAAATATTCTATGTAAAAATGTCAAGTAGTGTGTTAAGTTTTTGATGACTGTTATTGATTTACTGTTTGGTAATAGTGGTTAATAACATTTTTTATTATATTTTACCACAGATTCAACTGCAGATTATTTCAAGATTTCAGCATGCCAACCAAAGAAAGACTTAGAAAGGCTGCAAAACGTCAAAGACAGCAGGTCAATGAAAAAAAGCAGCAGTCCTCTAACAAAAAGATTTGTCAAGTCACCAAGAAAGCACCAGGTAAGAGTACAAAAACATTCATAAGAAATATTTGTAGTAAAAAAAATATTACTACAGAAAATGTTTCAGTCCAGAAAAAGAGAAGCAATTTAAACGGAAAGGAAAGGCCAATGAAAAATGTTACTGCTAGAGCAAGAGATAACTCTGTGCATGATAGTAGAAGGAAACAACAGTTTAGGGACATTCGTAAACGAATGTTCCGCAACAGGATAATTGGCAATTTGTTAAAAAATATTAAGAAAGGTCAACAGAAAGTGGTTTTTTATAAGAGAAAAAAAATAGTTGAGAAAGTTATTGATCAGGCATTTGAAATTAAACGTAAGTTATTTATTTTGATAATCAATAGAATTAGGAAGCTAAACAAGGCAATTTATGATTTCAAAAGAAATAGTAGATGGAAGAGAATAGTTAATCGTAGTAATTTTTGTGAAGTTTTTTCTGGAGAATGGATGCATAGTTCAAGTTGTGAGGCATTTTTTAATGAGGAGAGTTATTTCCAGGATAATGATTTGGTGCATGCAGTTGACACCAGTGGTCGAGCTTATGAAGTGAAAGATGGTTGTCCAGTTAAAAAAGAAAAACTTGTGACAACAGAGACAGAAGAGGTGTTAGGTAATGAGGTTTTAGGAAGACGTCCTAAGGGTCCTGTTTACACCTGGAAGTGTAGTAGTATTTGCAGTGTGCGACAGGATTCCATCAATTTGCTTTGTGATTTTGTACGGTCATTTAATAAGAAAAGTTTGAAGCAGAAAATGAAGTTGTTGCAAGAATTAGATCCTTGCAGAGTGAGAGAAGTGACAGGTTTGCATGGTCATTCACTGGCTTGTCTTTCCAGGAGAGTATGCCAGAGTGTTTTTCATCATTTCAGGATGCTAGCAGTGCATCATAATAAAGTGAGGAAATTAGTTAGAATGTTGTATTATGCTAAGAGTCCAGCAATTATGCTTAAACAATTATGCGCTGCTCTTTTGCATGGTTCTGAAATAGATGTGAAGACTATATGTGAAGAAATTGAGTTTTGTTACTTTGGAAGTAAAGAGGAGAATGTTGAAATTGACCAAGAAGAAGAGGGTAATGTGGAAGATAGTGTACAGGTTTCCAGTACAGATAATTTTCAGAGGGAAATTGCGACGTTTCAGGTGAAATCAAGTGAGAGGCCTAATTTCACTTGTGTGTGTTGTCGACGCACTTATTATAAGAATCAGACTAAGTTAGTGGATTTATATGCAAAAAGTGAAAGGGAAAATAATAGTGAATGGAAGGATTTCACAACATACTTGATGGTAGAAAATTGTTTTGATTTGGGATTGGATCAACGTGTGTGTACTTATTGTTGTAACAAATTAAATCAAAACCAGATGCCTGCTAGAGCAGTTCATAATAATCTGGAATTGGTTGAGATTCCTTCTGAATTGAAGGATTTAAATACTTATGAATCTATTTTGATTCAAAGTATCCATCCCTTTCAGGCTATTGTAAGAATGGAGCCAAAGACAGGGAAATTGCCTCCATCAGATTTACAGAGAGGATTAAAGGGAAGAGTTTTTTATTTGCCTCTAGATTTGAAGAAAAACATTAACACAATTGGAGTAAAAAAAGTGGAAGAGGAACCTCTGGTTATCTTAGTTAATGGGGTTCCGACAAAGAATAAGAAAATATGGCAAGATTTAGTGGATGTTAGGAAAGTCAAAAAGGCAACATTGTATTTGAAAAAAAATAATAAATACTGTAAGAATGTATATGTTGCAGAAGAGGAAGTAAGTGAGGAAGAGGATAGCGATTTGTGTGCTGGTCAAATTGAGAAAGTAGAACCCTCTACTAGTGAAGAAATATATGAACATTATAGTGTTCATCCTTTGCATTCCAAGGAAGTCATGGGGAATGCTATTGAGTTGTTTCAAATGAAACAAGCCAAAGGGAGTCCTATTAGTGTTTGGGAGGAAAGTTTGGAAGCTCGGTGTTTCCCACAGCTTTTTCCAACAGGTCAGGGAGGAAGATATGATGAGCGACCTCATCAAATTCCTGCTTCTGAATACCGGACTTTGCGATTGTATGGAGGAGATGCTAGGTTTCGACAATGTATTCCCTATTTGTTTCATCTCCTGTTTGAAAGCGATCTGTCTGGACTGTCATATGCAGTGAACCACATCATGAAAAGTGGTATACACATGCAAAACATCTCGGCAAGTGACTTTATGGATAAAGTCAATGTCCAAGACAGTATTTTAGATTGTCATCTGATTAATCTCATGGCGTGTCAGCGTGGTACTAATGAGTACTGGTACCGTCGTCATGGTGATTTAAAATGTATGCTGAGGAACTTAGGAACTCCCACATGGTTCCTCACTCTGAGCTGTGCCGAGTATGGCTGGGAAGACTTACTTGAATTTCTACGAGAGGCAAATGGAAACATCGAAAACATCGAATTCAAGACACCCGGAGAACTGTGCTCTTTGGATCCAGTCAATGTATGCAGGTACTTTAATCATAGATTTGAAGCTATGATGTCTTTCATCATGAATAAGAAGAATCCACCTCTTGGAGAGGTGTTGGATTTCTTATGGAGAAAGGAGTACCAAGCAAGAGGTGCTCCTCATATACATATGCTGCTGTGGATCAAGGATGCACCTAAATTTGGAACAGATCCAGAAGACTCAGTGATGAGTTTTATACAACAGTATTCTACGTGTGCTGTTCCAAACGCAAAGGAGAAGAAAAGCCTAAGAGAAAAAGTTCTACGTTTCCAAAGCCATCGATGTGGAAAGTACTGTCGTCGTAAATTCCGAAACAAGGACAGGTTCTACACCAAATGTCGTTTCGGCTTTCCACGACCGGTGATTTCTAAAGGAAGAGTAAACAGTTTGATGTCTTTGCTGCGACATAATGTGATGAAGAAATCACCTAAAAACACATACAATTTGAAGAGGAACGAAGAGTCCAAGTACATCAACGACTACAACCCGGTGATTTTGTCCATGTGGAATGCTAACATGGATATACAGTTTGTGGCTGATAACTGTATGGCTGTGGCTCGGTATGTGACATCTTACATCACCAAAAAAGAGAAGACAGAATTGAAGGATATGTGGGAGGACATTTCCCATGAAAAGAGCCTCAGTAAGAAGTTGTACAGTTTCAGTCTGAAGATGTTGTCGCATCGAGAAATCGGAGCTTACGAATGTTCTGACCGGTTGTCTTCAGCAAGTCTCTATGCCAAATCTAGGAGTATCGTTTGGGCGAGTCTTGGTCTTGCTGCAACGCGTAATCGAGTTCTGAAACCTGTGCGGGAAATTGAGTATTTGGCGGAAAAGGAGCCAAACAGTACCGACATTTTGAAGACCAACATGTTGGATACATATTATCCAAATCGAAGCAGTCACCTCGACAATGTTTGTCTGTATGAGGTTCTTCAAAATTACATATTCAAGAGGAACATCAAAGACGATACTGAGAAAGGAGTGTATGCTGTAATTGGAAGTGAGGGATGTCTGGTCAAGCAAAGAAAATGCCACTTGGTAAACCATCGAAAATTGAGTGGCGAATCTCCTGAAAAAAAGGAGTTTTTCTATTTAGCACTTTTGCAACTTTTCAAGCCTTGGCGTGCAGAAGAGGAACTACTTGGAGATTTCCTCTGTTACGAAGACTCTTTCAATGCCGCCAAGGAGACCATAGAATGTCCTGCTTTTCCCAAATATGTAGAAATGTTGAATGCGGAAATTGAGCAGGAAGCAACGATTGCAGCCGAGATTGCCAGAGACAGTTCTCAGGACAGTCAGAGTTCTGCTTCATTGAGTCAGGATCCACTAGGAGGACCTGTTATCGAAAATGAAGCTGCCACTGCTATGAATGAAGTGGAAAGAGCCATGGCACATGCTCAGGAGGATGCGGTTAACTTAGAAGAGTTGGAAAGACAACTCAACGTTGAGCAGAGGAAAATATATGACGAAGTTACCATGCAAATTGATCATGGATTAACTCATGAGAAGAAAGAGTGCTCATGTACGTCGTTGAAGCCTGTCCGACTGTACGTGAGTGGAGAAGCGGGAACTGGAAAAAGTTTCGTTATTAAAGCAATTTCATGTTATTTGCAGGAAAGGACTGAGTCATCGCTGTCTTGTGTTGTCACCGCTCCAACTGGACTGGCAGCACATAACATTAAAGGGATTACTTTACATCGTTTACTGATGCTGCCAGTGGAGCATGACAACAAATTACAATATCACAAGCTATCTGGAGATGCTTGTTGTGAAGTTTCAAGAATCTTGAGGAAAATGAAACTTCTTATCATTGACGAAGTAAGCATGGTTTCCAATGTCATGCTTGCCTTTGTGCATTTGAGAATGCAAGAAGTTCTCAAAACAGAGTATGATGTGTTATTTGGTGGCAAACACATCATTGTTTTCGGAGATCTTCTGCAGCTGACACCAGTGAAAGGGCAACCTGTGTTCAAAATGCTCACGCATGAAGATACCAGGAAGTGCCTAGGGAGCATTGGCAACGTCAATATATGGTTAAACTTCAATTATGCTGAACTGCATGAAAATATGCGTCAGGCGAAGGATGAAGTTTACAAGACTATTCTACAAGATGTTAGAATTGGAAAAGTGACCGAGCATGGGAAAGAAGCTTTACATGCACGATTACTGTCAAATTTATATCCAGAACAAGATGTTGTGCCTGAGAATATTTTTCAGAAAATTACTGAGAAGAAATCTGGAATATGTTTGATGCCAACTCTTGCAGAATGTGCCAAATTCAACCACAAAATGTTGCATTTAGAAAAGCAAGAGATTGTGAAACTGGAAGCTATTGACAGAGTAGAGCATATGGGATCAACAATTATTTTGTCTGAGAATTTGAAAACAAAATTGGATTCATTAGAGAAGACTATATCTAAAACTGCAGGTTTTGAAAAGACTCTGAATGTGTGCTTGAACTGCCGTATAATTTTAAGGAGGAATTTACATGTTGAAAGAGGTCTGGTAAATAGATCAATGGGTAATGTTGTTGATTTTGTAAAATACAGAAATAGAGATGGAATTGAATTTTTAAAAATTAAATTTGATGGCATTGAGGAAGTACAGCTAATTGGTCGTTGTTCTGCTAGATTTTTGCTTGTAAAAGACTTATATGTTCGCCGTAAGCAGTTTCCTGTTTGCTTGGCATATGCGATGACAATCCATAAATCGCAAGGTTTAAGTGTAGACAGTGCATTGGTGAATATTGCCAGTTCTGTGTTCAAGGAGGGTATGGCATATGTGGCATTGTCACGAGTTAGAACTTTATCGGGATTGTACTTGATTGAGTGTGATGTCACAAACATTTGTGCGGATCTAGATTGTGTTAAGGAATACAATAGGTTAAGAAGAGAGTATGCGCCACATTTGCCTCAATATCCTTTGTTTGAGAAACGTGTGGTAGGCCGGAAACGAAGAAATGTGACCAATACTGGGGAGGTTGTAGCAAAAAGACGAAAAGTCGATGAACCTGAAATTATAAGCAGAAACAAAAAGGATTCTGTTGAAGATGTTGTTGGTTTTCAATTTGAAAACAGTTCTGGTGTCAACTGCTATGCTAATGTAGTGGTTAATGTTTTGTTTTCTCTAGAAAATGTAAAAGAAGAGATTGTGGTCAATTCTGATCAAAGATTTTGCAGTTTGTTAAATTCTGTGTTAGAGAAATGTAGCACTGATAGAACAAAAATAGAAAGTGTGTCTGAAATTCGAAATCTGTTAGACAGATGTTCAGGCCAAACACAATTCTCTCAAAATATTCAGCAAGATTGTCAGGAGTTTTTAATGTATATGCTTGATGTATTGCATGCTGAAGGTGTAGATGTAGATCACCTGTTTGGGCTTTCTTATCAATGGCAGCATGACTGCGAGAACTGTAGGGTATCAAGTACTACTAGTGTAGACTCAGAAAGATTTATATATTTAACTTTGCCAGACAGTAAATCAGTCTCTTTTAATAAGCTAGTAAAAGCAGCTGATCACAACATGGAGTGTAGCCAATGTAAATCTGAAATGATGTCAACATTATTTATACGAACATATGGCCAGTATGTCATTTTAATGTTCCAACGATGTAGGCCTGATGGAACAAAATTGACTACTTTAATAAAAAAAATTGTGGCTTCACAGTTGTCAATATCAGGAAGGACTTTTGTAACTGCAGCAATTATATATCATGACGGTCCTTCAATAACATCAGGACATTACACAGCTTATTTAAAGTCTAGAAATGGCTGGTCATTCTGCAATGATTCTGTTTTAATTAAAAAAAAAAAATTGCCGTATGACCTTAAAAACTCTTACCTGGTGTTTTTAAAACCAAAATTTTAGGGAAAGAATCTCGGGATGTGCTCTGAGGAATTTCAAGAAGTTCTAATGGCTCCTACACGATTTGGCCTTGAGGATAAGTGTAGTACAGAGACATAACTTCTTACCATAACACTGGACGTCATGGAAAAATAACTGCACTTTGAATGAATTCAGAAAAACTGTTTCTTTTTATAAGCAAATTGAAGCAGCCAATCAAAACATGGAGTAGAGGGAATGTAAGTCTGCAATGCTGTCTACTGTTTTATATTGCTTTGTGATTAAAAGTGATGTAGAGAATTAAATAATTGTAGTAGTCATCGAGATAGTGTAAGTCTGCTTCATAGTAAGCAGTATCAGTGTCATAGGAAATGTAGAACATGACTGAGCAAGAAGGGGAAGATATTACTAGTCCAGGATTGTGAAAATGATCTTCAACATTTTAATTGTGAAAGTTGCGGAAATACAACATGAGGGGATTGGCTTACAAGAATTCTAAGAGTTATAAATGGCTCTGACATGATTTGGCCTTGTGGAAACATGTGGTAGAGAGCAAGAAGTCATTTATTGTATGTAACATGTTTTTCAAAACGATGGAGGTTTTCTTTCAGAAAGTGGCGGGCTGAAAGTAATAACAGCACAACAGAGTGTAAGCTGTTCATAGGACATCCTTCGACGTCATGGAAAGTAAGTTAACTTTAAGGAGTTCTGAATTCTGATTTGTTATGTTGTATGGGTTTTTTAAACACAATCATTTTGATTGTGTTTTTTTTTCCCCGCTGTTATATGATGAATACCTTCAAGTCACTGTTTTTAGTGAAATTTGATACATTCTGAGAACAGCAAAAATAAACCATTTAACATGTATAATTAATTCTGTACTGTTTGCATTTATGATGTACATTTAGAACTGTGTAGGAGGCATGGAGAAGGAGAGGCTTCTGTAAGTGTCAAAGTTGTTGCATACAGTGCTCATATTCTACGTAGTCTTTCATATGATAGACTACATTTCCACAATGAGATACCTAAGCAAAGGAAACACAGGTGATATGATTGTGGAATGAGCAAAAAAAATTGCACGTTTTTCAATTATATTACCTGTGTTTCCGAACATTACACATCACATTGTGTAGATGAGGTTAAGGCCTGTTCCTGGAGACAGAGGAGGTCTGACATTTGTTCAAGAGTGCAGTGGACATGACTCACTTCGTTGGTAGGCCTCCACATGTATTATCTCCTCTGTATTCTTCAACAAACCTAAATTCCTTCTGCAACCCTGAGTAGGACTTACCTGAAACAAATCTGTGGATAGGTTACACCTTATTGGCATCTTGACACAATCATTTAAAATGTTAGGGTCAGATTTATGGTGGCCGTGCGCCTCTTATGCTCCGTTGTGGGTCACTTTTGTGTAAAAGATGCACTATGTTGCAAGATAGGTTTCAGTTCATCTCCAGCAAGATACCATCAGTTTAAAATGTATATAATTAGCACTGTGTAGGGGGCATACAGAAGCTGAAGCTTTTGTAAGTGTCAAAGTTGTTGCATGCAGTGCTGCACTTCTGGGTACTGTTTAATATGCTGGACTACATCTGCACTATGAGATACCTAAGCAAAGGCAACACAGGTGATGTGATTGTGAAATGAGGAAAAGAAACTCCACATTTTTCAATTACATCACCTGTGTTTCCTAAGTTTACGAATGACATTGTGCAGATGAAGTTTAGGTCTGTCCACGGACACAGAAGAGGTCTGGCCTTTGTTCAAGAGTGAAGTGGACATGACTTACTTCATTGGTAGGCCTTCACATGTATTATCTCCTCTGTATTCTTCAACAAGCATAAATTTGATATGCAATCCTGAGTAGGCCTCACCTTAAACAAACCTCTGGAGAGGCCACACCTTATCGTCATCCTGAATCAATCATTTCAAATGTTAGGGACAGATTTCTGATAGGTGTATGCCTCTTTTGCGCCACTGTGCGTCACTTTTGTGATGCAGCGGCGGTGCAAAAGATTTGCTATGAGGCGACAAAATTACAAATTGATGCATCTAGGCAGATGTGTCATGCTGTAAAAAACCCGTGCCACATGAAACCGATGCAGCAGTGATGGAAAAGATGCACCATGTTGCAAGACAGGCCTGACTTCATCTCCAACAAGATAAGAAGCTAAGTCTTCTGTAAATGTCAAAATTGTTGTATATACTGCTCAACTTCTATGTACTCTTTGATATGCTAGACTCCATCTGCACTATGAGATACCTAGCCAAAGGCAACACAGGTGATGTGATTGTGAAATGAGGAAAAGAAACTCCACATTTTTCAATTACATCACCTGTGTTTCCTAAGTTTACGAATGACATTGTGCAGATGAAGTTTAGGTCTGTCCACGGACACAGAAGAGGTCTGGCCTTTGTTCAAGAGTGAAGTGGACATGACTTACTTCATTGGTAGGCCTTCACATGTATTATCTCCTCTGTATTCTTCAACAAGCATAAATTTGATATGCAATCCTGAGTAGGCCTCACCTTAAACAAACCTCTGGAGAGGCCACACCTTATCGTCATCCTGAATCAATCATTTCAAATGTTAGGGACAGATTTATGGTAGGTGTATGCCTCTTTTGCGCCACTGTGCGTCACTTTTGTGATGCAGCGGCGGTGCAAAAGATTTGCTATGAGGCGACAAAATTACAAATTGATGCATCTAGGCAGATGTGTCATGCTGTAAAAAACCCGTGCCACATGAAACCGATGCAGCAGTGATGCAAAAGATGCACCATGTTGCAAGACAGGCCTGACTTCATCTCCAACAAGATAAGAAGCTAAGTCTTCTGTAAATGTCAAAATTGTTGTATATACTGCTCAACTTCTATGTACTCTTTGATATGCTAGACTCCATCTGCACTATGAGATACCTAACCAAAGGCAACACAGGTGATGTGATTGTGAAATGAGGAAAAGAAACTCCACATTTTTCAATTACATCACCTGTGTTTCCTAAGTTTACGAATGACATTGTGCAGATGAAGTTTAGGTCTGTCCACGGACACAGAAGAGGTCTGGCCTTTGTTCGAGAGTGAAGTGGACATGACTTACTTCATTGGTAGGCCTTCACATGTATTATGTCCTCTGTTCTCTTCAACAACTCGAAATTTCATTTGGAACCCTGAGTAGGCCTCACCTCAAACAAACCTCTGGATAGGACACATCTTATTGGCATCCTGAAGCAATCATTTAAAATGTTAGTGTCTTGCGACACTTTTGTGAGACAACAGCAGTGCAAAAGATGCACCATGTTTTAAGATAGGCCTCACTTCATCTGCATCAAGATACTGTTAGTTTAAAATGTATATCTTTAGGACTGTGTAGGGGGCCTGGAGAAGCAGAAGCTTCTGTAAGTGTCAAAGTTGTTGAAAAACTGTTTGTCCTTCAATCTTTTCCCTTGTCTTTTCTAATTTTTAAATACATGTTTTAATATTTTTCAAATGTTTGTTCTCTCTTTCACAGATTGAAAGTATAAAAACAAAAAGTGAGTAAGTTAACGACAATTATAAGGTAAATGTTTTGTACTCTTTTCGTTACATTTCTATCACATTCACCTACTAGTAGTTCGACAGCTTCATTTCTTTAACCCTCAGTTTCCTGCCTTTGCTACTTTCCTCATTCCTTTCTCTATTACCTACTTACTCAACTCCTTCCACTCTTTTTCTCAGTCCCTCTCTTATCATAGTTCCTCACTCTTGTTCACTCACTCCGTCTCTATTACTCTTAGTGTCTTTGACTGATCACTCTTTCACTACTTGTTCATAATGCTTTCTCTGTGTAGTTGAAGCACACTAAGGGGCATATTATGAACACAGCCAATAAAATTATTGCTGTTTTTATTGGCAGAAAACTGGTGCAAAAGTGGTTTTAGCTGCAGTTTTCTGCCGCAAAAGCGGCTTTAGCGACACATTTCTGCCGATAAAAGCTGCAAAACTTTTATTGCCTATGTTGATGATATGGCTCTATGTTATTTACATTTCTTTGCTGTTTCAATTAATCTTTTTCTGTTATTTTTTCTTTTCTGTTTTCTGTTTTTTCTCTCTGTTATTCCACATGTTTTAATCTTATTTTGAACATTCACTCACATTCTCCAAGAAACTCTTCTTTGTTATTGTTCTACTCTCTTTTTTTTCTTTCACTTCCTTATCTATTTTGTTTTTCACAATTATACCCTCTTCCATCTTTTCTTCGGTAAATAGATCTATTAAACAGTATCTCTGGTTTACTCCCTATAGCTGTCTTTCTTTTAACATTACTCTCTGTTTACTTCCCTTATACTTACTCTTCTTTTTTTTTTTTTAAATGTTTTGGTTCGCTCCCGGTTCGCGAACCGGGAAGCGAACGGGGAAGCGAACCAAAAGAAATAGAGCTTGCCAGAGTGCTAAACATTCTAGCAATTTTTTTTGAAAGGGGAGGTAGTTCTGAAAAGAACTTTTTTTTAATGTTTTTGTTGTTTTATATATATATTTTTTTTTCTGAACATTTTTTGTTTTTTTGTATTTTTTGAACAGTTTTATGTTTTTTTTTGTTTTTGATGGAGGTGAAACAACAAAAAACAGGCATTGAAAAGGGCTCAACAGGAGCAAAAAAAAAAATTACTGTCTGGGGCGTTTAGGGCAATTGTGATTTTCATAAGCTAGGTTGATTAAGGTAATGCTCATGTTACCACATGACAGCAATGCACCGCAATACAAACAGGTAAACTTGATATGAACAAAGTTCTCCTGAATGTTTGGCACGGTTTCCCGTGCTTCTGCTCCTGTCAAAGATATCTGTGATGTTGACCTGGCCACAGGAGTTGTTGTTGGGTTGTCCTGCAGGTCACGCATCTCTGCCCGGCTGTAGTTCAATGGATGCCACCTGCTCATGTGACGATGCATGGTGTAGTTACCGAAGCTATACTTTTTATCAGTGCCTCTAGATAACTGGTCTTTACATATGAGGCAGGTGACATACCTAGCATTTACTTTCTTCTGCCCTTCAGGGAGTGAAAAAAACTGCCAAATAAAACTGGTTTTCCGATGAGAAACCCGGGGCACCTCTTGTAAGAACTGTGGTCCTTCTGTCTCCTCTTCCTCTAGTTCATCCTCTTCCTCCTCTGTGTTGCTGATGAACTGGGGAGGTGGTCCTCTCTTCCCATGAGGAGGTGGAGGTGGTGGTGGGGGTGCACCAGCTGAAGCAACTAATGAAGCCATTGCTCAACTATCAAAAAAGGTCTTCCTCTCACAAAGATGAAAGTCAGAGTGAGGAAAGAAGGAGGGGTTTTCATCATTTGGGTAAAACAATAGTTCTAAACCAATGAAAAGTGTTATTTTTAGGTCACCTGACCTAGCCTTACATCATTATGAAACCAAAAGTGAAATGAACCAATGAAAAGTTTTATTAACAAGTCACATGACCTGTTACGCTTATGTTACGCGCTGCGGAACGCGCCCCGGATCGCTTCCGGGTCGCTGCGCTTCGCGCCCCGGAGCACTTCCGGGTGCGCTAACGCGGCGCGTCATAAGACGCATTACGCGGCAACGCGATACGTCGCGCTTTCGCGACGCGCCCCAGATCGCTTCCGGGGAGCTGCGCTTCGCGTCTCAGTTCGCGTACCGGAGCACTTCCGGGTGCGCTAACGCGGCGCGTCATAAGACGCATTACGCGACAACGTGATACGTCGCGCTTCCGCGACGCGTCACGATGTTGATTTCTAACGCGGCAGTTGCGCAAACGGAACGTTTACCGGTTCGCGGACCGGGTCGCGGCATCAAGATGAGCTAACGGGAAGCTTCCCGGTTCGCGAACCCGGGAGCGAAGAAAAAAAAATATTTTAAAAAAAATTATTAATAAACATATAAAATATATTTTTGGATTTAAAGAAGAATACATTTTACAGCTACAAATATTAGCTTTTAAAAAACCAATGAAATTCACTGAAAAAACCATAGGTTATAGACCATATATAGTTAGGAATTAGCATTTACAAAACCTTGAAAATTCACTGAAAAAACCATAGGTTATAGACCATATATAGTTAGGAATTAGCATTTAAAAAACCTTATTTTACTCACACAAAACCATTGAAATTCCATATATAGTTAGTTGTACTAACTATATATCGCGCACCCGCAATCCACTGCTGATCATGTCACATATTACATCATTCATGACATGGTCAGTGACATCACTGATGACATCACTGATGACATCTCAAATGACATCACTGATGACATCACTGATGACATCACTGACGACATCTCAAATGACATCACTGATGACATCTCAAATGACATCACTGATGACATCACTGATGACATCTCATTTGACATTACTGATCACATCACTGATGACATCATTCATGTGATAATACGATGAACCTCTTCAGACTCTAATATAACCTTAGATACACTCAGTGAAAACAGACACTCACAGACTGTCACTCATCCATGGAGTTACTCACACACCTAGTCAGTCATGCAAAGAATCAATCACACCTCCATTTCCTCAACTATACAGTTATACACACCTTACTTATTCAAACATATACTAAAACATATTTACTCACTTATAGAATCCTGGATACAAGTTCACAATGATTCATACAGCCACTCACACATTCACTGGCTCTTATGCACAGTTATTTATATATGTCAACTCTCACATGTACTGTGTTTTACATATGTACTTACTTTGACATGTAGCACTGAGATATCCATTCACTCACCAATGCACTCATGCACACAGTCAACCGCCCATACAGATGTTTCCACATGCACTTTTGAACCCATACACCTAGTGAATCAACTGCTCACACATCTATGCAGAGAGTCATACACCTCCCAGCCACCCATACACACTCTTAGTCTCCCATACAAATACTTGGGCAACCAATCAATAACCCATATAGTTAATCATATAGCTACTGATCAACACATGCAGCAGTTTACAGAACAACAGACATAATGATGCACAAATTAAGACAGTTTAGTCACTAACCCATGCACTCAGTGAGACACATTTAATCACTCACTCATACAGTCAGTCATGCACCTACTAAATCCTTCGTCCAGACACTTATACATCCACTCATTCTTCAATATGTAAGACATATTTTAACTTTACAGAAACATACAGTCACTGGATGTTGTCATCAGTGATGTCATCAGTGATGTCATTTGAGATGTCATCAGTGATGTCATCAGTGATGTCATTTGAGATGTCATCAGTGATGTCATCAGTGATGTCACTGACCATGTCATGAATGATGTAATATGTGACATGATCAGCAGTGGATTGCGGGTGCGCGATATATAGTTAGTACAACTAACTATATATGGAATTTCAATGGTTTTGTGTGAGTAAAATAAGGTTTTTTAAATGCTAATTCCTAACTATATATGGTCTATAACCTATGGTTTTTTCAGTGAATTTTCAAGGTTTTGTAAATGCTAATTCCTAATTATATATGGTCTATAACCTATGGTTTTTTCAGTGAATATATATATATATATACACATATTACCTACTGGCGGTCGCCAGTAGGTAGTTATAGTTAGGATTGGCCACCATAGGAAATCCGCAACATTCTATTGGGAATAACTCTGGCGCCGGTTGAGGAATTTGCGTGTAATTTTCCAAAATTTTGGCCAGCTCTGCTGCGCTCTTTCCCTGAAAGTTTCGGGGGGATTCGTGAAGTGGGGGGCTGAGAAAAAAGGGGGGTCCCAAAACGTGTTTTCCCATGTTAATTTCCATAGGACGGACTGACAAGTCTACAGCCCGAACCGCTGAACGGAATTACGCCAAACTTGGCAAATTTGTAGGGACTGGTACGCAGATGTGCCTTTGCTATGTTTGCTGAAAATTGCTCCAGTGTTTTTTTTGAAAATTAACTTCAAAAACACATATATATCTATAGGCGCGCTCCGAGCGCTCACAGGTGCACGTACCGGGGAGCACACCCGGCGCGCTACGGGAGTGCGCGAGCGGAAAGCTGATCGGCTGTTGGGTGTCTGTCAACATTCTAAACAGTCCGGAGAGTCCGCCATCTTGTGTCTCGGTAGAATCGAGACACAAGAGGTGAAAAAAGAAAGGGGGATATAATTAAAAGGGGGCAGAGTAGACACCCCCTGACCCCCTAGTTTTTTTGAGGGGGGCCTTTTTTTTTTTTTTTTTTTTCGCAGGGTAAGCGCTGGGTGCGTTCCCGGGTACGCTCTCCGGTACGCGCACCCTGAGCGCACCAAGGGGAAAAACAGTGTAAAAAAATAGAGTAAAAAAATAATGTAGAGTGTTTAGTGGTAAGTTAGCTCTGAAAAGAGCTGTTGTGTTCATTGGGTGTTTTTTGTACCTACAAGTAGGTACAAATGCAGAGTCTATATTCAAGAGGAAAACTCTATTCCCCTCATCTGTAAAATGCACACCATCTCTCCTATAGATGTCTTTTTTTCTTTTTCTTTTTTACCTCATATTTGCGAGAGAGTAGATAAAAAGGTATTTGAGAGATTTGACGGTCTTTCCAAATTGTGTGCCTTCACTGCCCCATATGGTTGTCGATTCCCAGCTGTTATTTGGGACCAGTCAACGTACTCCATTATATCTTTATCCTACACAATAATTCCAACGTTCCTGAGATGAGCTAGCTATATAGCTACCCGGCAGAGTTCCGATCTTGCCTGGAAGTTATTGTCTCCGCTTTAATCATTGGTAAACAAAAAGAAAAACAGAAAAAAAAAAGAAAAAAAAAAGGAAAAGGAACAAAGAGAAAGAAAAGAACGAAAAATAGCATGGAAATTGAAGAAGAAAAAGACAAAGGAATCTAGGTTATCAACTAGAGGTAGTAAAGTTTTCCCATATCTCCCAGAACAGCGATCTTTTACTGCGTTTCCCTTTCCTGTCTAGTCTACTTACTTTAATAACAGAATTTAGCCAGTCCTCATGTGTCGGTGCTACTGGTTTTACCCAATTTATACAGATCTCTCTTCGTGCTAATAGTATCAAGACAAAAATTAAGCTTTCTTGAAGTTTACTTAGCCTTAGGACATCTGTTTGGATCCCAAAGATAATTAAAGGCGTACTTACAGTTATTGGTGTTCCCAATACCACCGATAGTGTCTTACCAATCTCTTGCCAATAACACATGAGGGCCGGACATCGATGAAACATATGAATGTCATCCGCCTTATCTTCACCACATTTACTGCATGCTTTTACTGGTGCACCTTTAAACTTCGATAATCTTTTTGGCGTCCAGTACGCTCTATGAATTGAAAGCAGATGATTTCTTTTTAAAGCTGCCGATTTCACACACGCCCAACATTTTTCCGAAGATTTTTTCCAAATCACTTTCAAGTCAATATCTTCGTTAGGGAACTCTTTTCTCCAAATTTTTTCTGATATTGATAAATCTTCATCTCCAGCCTCAATTAGCGCACAATACCATTTTGATACCTCTTTTTTTATTGTGGATTCCTTTACCATTTCTTCTTCAAAGTTACTTTTATTTGTTGCTTCTTTTGGTATGGTATTAGCCCAGCTGTTCAATTGATAATATTTAAATTTCGAAACCTTCCCTTCCGTTATTGTGTGTAGATGTTCCCAAGATATTAAGGCGTTTTCAAATAGAAGTTGTCCCCATTTTTCAAATCCTAGTTGTCTGAATGGTCTTGCTAATGCATCTTTTAAACACTCCGGTGTCCCAGGTGAGTCCCATATTGGGGCCATATTGCTGTAATATGGGATCTTCACTACGTTTCTAATCTGAGTCCACAATTTGACCGCATTATTTAGAATCTTCAGTTTTAGTTTCTTAAAAAATTTTGGATGGCCAAATTTGAAGAGAAAATTTTCTTCTCCATTTGTAAGATGTTGTAGGAAGTTTGGGTATACACAGTGTTTTCTTAGCAAAGTTCTGAGATTTTTAAACTGAAAAGCTCTATAATATTCAAACACATCTGGGCTTGCTATGCTGCCTTGTTCTTTTCTTTTCCTAAGTTTGTTCCAAGCAATTCTTGTGCTTTTCTCCGACCAAATAAAGCTGGATATTTCTGCTTGTATTTTTTTAAGAGCTACTTTTTAAAATTCCAACGGAATGGCATTAAAAAGATACGTAAATTTAGGGATGATTGTCATTTTGACTGCGTTTGATTTGCCCAAAAAGTTTAATGGTAGACCGGACCAGGTTTTAAAAAGTCTTCTCAATTCTTTTACTACTATATTTAAATTTAGTTGTGGTATTTTCTCCAGGTCTTTGGTTAGCGTAATTCCTAGATATTTTATTTTATACTTTGAGAAGGCTGGCTTTGGATTGCTATTCCAACTCATTGCCTCTGTCTTGCTAATATTTATTAAATATCCTGAGACCTTGCCAAAATTAGTCATTATTTCATTAATTGCTTTTTCTGAGGAGTTATATTTATCCGTGAACACCATAAGGTCATCTGCATATAGTGCCACTTTCTTTGTCCAATTTCGGTATTTAAATGGTGTTATTTGTCTATGGTTTCTGATCGCACAAGCCAGTGGTTCAATATATAAATTGAAGAGCAATGGGGACAAGGGGCAACCTTGCCTCGTGCCCCTCTGAATAGTAATGTTGCTTGTCAGATTTCCATTCACTATTATTTTTGCTCTGGGGCTCATATAGATTTCCTTCACCATGTGGCTGAACTTACTCCCTAGATTGTTTTTTTCTATGATGTTATTTAGAAAGGCCCAATTCACACGGTCAAAGGCTTTCGCCGCATCGTACGTGATGACTGTAAGAGGTAATTGTTCCGAGATAGCTACATCAATCGTAGCTAATAATTCATGTGTAATTTCTTGAATTTGTCTGCCTTTTATGAAACCCTTCTGATCCAGATCAATCAGTTTCGGTATTACTTTTGATAGTCTTTTTGCTATTACGTTCATAAACAATTTATAATCACAATTGAGAAGTGATATTGGTCTATAAGACTCACATAGCTTTGGATTTTTCCCTGGTTTTAATATTAGACTTATTGTAGTGTCATTCCATGAATCAGGGATCTTTTCACAATCCATGTAGGTCTTGTTCATGACCTCTGTCAAGTGGGCAATTAACGGCTCTTTTAGAGCTATGTAGAATTCATTAGGGAGTGCGTCGGGACCAGCAGCTTTCCCCCTTTTTGAACTATTTATAGCAGTTCTCACTTCCTCTGTTGTTATCTCGCTATTCAAAAAAAACACTTCCTCTTCAGTCAATTTTGGCAAAGGTATACCATCTAAATATTTCTTGATGTTTTCTTCTGTGGGGTTTGTGTCTTCTTTATATATTGTTGAAAAAAAATCTAGGAACTCTTGTCTTATTAAGGCATCATCCTCACATAATGCTGATTGGTCTTTGGTATGTACACTTGATATAGTATTTCTTGTCTGGTCCGTTTTCAATTTCCATGCTAACATCTTTCCGCAGCCTTCCCCGTACTCATAGGTAGCCAATTTACTGTTCTCCCATTTCTCTTGAACAATACTCTCCAGATAATCTGTCAGGTCCTCTTTTAACTTGCGATTCTTCTCTCCTAGTCTTTCTCTTAACTCCGAAGATATCCCATCACCTAGCTGTACTTCTATTTCTTTGATTTCTACTTCTAATTTTTTAATGTCTAACTTTCTTCGCTTATTTTTGTAGGCTCCCAAGCTGAGTAGATTACCTCTAATTACCGCTTTGTATGCGTCCCATATTACTCTTTTAGGAGCTGCCACATCATTATCAGTGAAATAATTGATGGTGGATGTTAAAAGTTGATTCACCATATCTTCCACCGTTAGTATTGACCGGTCCAGTGTCCATCTAGTTGGAGTTGGAATTTGTGGTAATAAGAGTTTTAATAGGACTGCTGAATGGTCCGATAAATGTGCCGGTTGGTGCTCAATGCTTTTAACCTTATCCCAAAGCAAATTATTTATTAGGAAGAAGTCTATTCTGGATTTATGCCCTAGCTTCTTATTGTGAAAAGTGAAAGGGTAGGTTTTCTCTCCTTTTTGTTTCCACATGTCATCCAGATTTAAGTCTTTTTTGTATATTCCCAGCCATTCCCTCATCTTTGGTGAGTTCATTTGTTTAGAAGGAGGCAGTCTATCTACTTTCGGATCTAGTATGATATTATAATCTCCTCCTACTATTATCGGGGCTGAGGATGTCAAAAGTTCTGAATATAATTTCTTAAGAGGAGCAGAATCATCAATATTTGGGCCATAATATCCTGCGATCGCAAATATAGATCCTTCAATCCTGATTTTAGCCACTGCCCATCTACCCTTACTATCCACTACTTCAGACTCCAATTTAGCATTCAGGGATTTTTTAATAATGATTGCTACCCCTTTTATATTACAGTCTTGTGATGTATGAATACTTGAGCCTATCCATCGTAAATTTTTTACCATTTGGGACCATTCTGATTTCACCAGATGGGTTTCTTGGAGAATAATAATCTCACTCTCAGCTTCTCTCAGATATTCTAATATTCTTCTTCTTCTTTTAGGAGTTCTAAGTCCATTGACATTCCATGAGAGTATTTTTACCATCTTTTCTCCTGCCATTCCGTATTAAAAACAATCTTATTTTGAAAATGAAATCGAAAGGACCATTTGGTCCTCATCAAATACCTTTTGTTTACCAATTTTGAGGTTATTTTTTGATTTTTTTTCCCTATTTTGCTCCCCACCCTCGTGCAAATATATCTTACACAATTAGTGTACAGTGTGAATCTAGAGTCCCACCCTGAGGAAGCCTCCCTTTTCTTCTTTCAGGTGGTTTTCCACCCGTCTTCGGACTCCATTTCACCAGTTATCTTACTTCTTAAACATTTGTTATATCAGCGTTTCCCCTTCTTTTTATGCTCTTTATTCTTAAGAACTTAACCCCTTCTTTGTAATACAGAAATATATCCTGAGATCTTACTCCTTATTAGTCTTTTCTACTTTGATTTGATCTTTTATTTGTTGGATAAGGTTTTCTACCTCTTTTGGTTCCCTTAGATTATGCATTTTATTTCTCCACATTATTCTCAAAGCCGCAGGGAATTTCAACGGAACATTTGCTCCCAAACTTTTTAATTCCTGCATAAATTGGCCCAGTTCCCATTGCCTGTCCTGTGTAGCTTTGCATATATCCGATCTGACTCGGAACGACCAATTATCCTTATTGATGATTCCGATTTTTAATCCTTCATTTAGAATTTTTTCTTTCAAGGAATAAGACCTAAAATTCACCAAAATTTTTCTCGGGGCTTTTCTCTCCTTACTTTTTCTGAACGGATCCCTGTGGACTCGCTGAATGTCTGCTGCTAAGTCGCTATCTTTTGCCCAGGGGAAAAATTCCTCTAATAAGGATATAACATACGTCTTAATATCCGACCCCTCCGAGTTTTCAGGGATGTTCAGCAGTCTAAGGTTATTTCTTCTTCCCTGATTCTCCAGAGATTCCAGTTTGTCTTTAATCGCCCTCTCACTGTCTTTTAACTGTCGTATTTCCTTTTGATTTGTATCCACTTTTTTGGTTAAAAAGCCAAGTTCATTTTCCACAGCCGTTACTCTTACCCCTAATTCATTTAATTTCTGGTCTAAGTTTTTAACTACCTCTTGAATCTTTGTTTGATTTCCTTCGGATATTGAGAATTTCTCTCTCATTTCCCCCAGAATTTTGTCCATCATTTTGTCCATACACATCTCAATTACCAGTTCCATTTTACTTGTACCTTTCTGGTCTTTATCCTGCTGTTCTGATATCTCCTCATGGATGTCTGCCTCATTTTCTTCCTCGGTTTGCTGCACCGTCGCGCTTGAAGCTTGTGAGGCTATAACTACGTCTACCTGTTTTCCTATAGGTTGTGCCATTGGGGTACTCAATACTGGTTTTAAAGGTAGTTTGTTTAGAGTTTGTACTGGCTGAGCCAAGATTGGTGATTTTATTCCTTGATCTTCTGTGGCACCTTCCAAGAAATCTACTGCAGGTACCCTTTCCTCTTCTCTTTCTTCTTCTTCCTCGTCCTCCCACGTAGAATTTGGAGACCTCTCTTCACCTTCAGCTACACCTTCACCTTCCCCTTCACAAAAAATTGAGACTGATTCAGAGGCAATATCACCCGCCACAGACTGGCCACTCCTTATCTGTAGTACTTGTTGCACCTTAAAATAATATCTTAAGGATGGTGTTATCTTTACTTTTTGCCCCTTAATTTTTGCTTTAGAGGCTCTAATTTTTATACTCTCTGACAGTGCTTCTAATCGTGGTAAATTCTTCTTCTTTGTACTTCTCGGGGATGTAGACTTTTTTTTGTATTGATATTATGCTTTGTTTGAGTAAATTTCGGTTCCTTAAGCTATACACTGACCTAATTCCTTCTCCTTCTATTTTGTCTTGTGTAGTTAATGGCGTTACTGGCGTTGTTTTCTCTACTAGTAATTTCCTTGACCTCGTTGCGTAAACAATTGTGTTTTTAATATCTTCAGCTTTAGCTGGATACTGTGGTTTAAAATCACCATGTGAACCAGAGGAATGTGCTACTGTGGGGGCTTTATGTTTAAGCACTTTATTATTAAGCACACTTATCTGCTTCTCCTCCCTTATTGCCGTGTACGGTAGTTTGTTTTGTGATAGCTCTTCACTTCTGGTGAGACCCACTGTATCGGGCGGTTGGAGGCCTTTTTTACTCATCCAGCACCAGTTAGTCAGGAATTCTGGGGTTTTATTTTGTGCCTGTTTCTCCTTTAAAGAAGTGCTTGAGATGTCTAAAAGCTTATTCTCGTCATAGTTCCTTATTGTGTGCCTTTGTTCACTCAGCGTGATTGCACCTTTGCTTAACTCACTATAATGTTGGCTGTGCTCCCCATTACGTGTTTCAGTTACATTGCACTTGCCGGTGCCGTCGGCTCTGCTGCCTCTCCCCCAGAAGAAGAAAGAGATTCCACCGAGAGTCTTCTTGTAATTCCGGGCGGCGTCTTGCGCTCTCGCCCACAACCCGGTAACCGGCCTCGCATACAACCCGCTCTCTCCCCGCTCCAACATGCAAGTTTTCCAAGTCGCTGCCGCAGCCGCTGTTACTTTACTTTTTAATCTCCCCCCTGACAGGGGTTCATTCGCAGAAGGCGGACTCCACGAGCGGTTTTCAGGCTCCGCTACAATCACCACAGTTGCCGTCACCACCGACACCAGTCAACGCTGCCTCCGTAATCCCCAGGTAAGCGCCGCCTCTCTAATCTTTTAGCAGCCTCTTGAGGATATTGGCAATATCAGCATTAATATGTCACCACTGGGGCTCAAGGCGATTCCTACCTTGACTGTGTTTCTCTATCGGCTGTAATTCACCATGTATTCTCTCTGGGGAAACGCTGAAGCCGTCTTGCTTCACTGGTACCACTGGAGCTCACGACCGAGCGTCTTAGCCGGCCGTCATCTTCCTCCCCCGGGCCCTCCTATAGATGTCTTGCATGTTGTAACGCAAGTTGTTGTGGTAAATGGAACCCATAGCATAGTCTCTAAGGTAAGCAGAAACAGATTTATTTACATGTTTCCTTGCTTTCTCAATCTGTGGACAAAATTGGTTAGACCAGTTCCATTTTTGCCTTTGGTATATATTAGAAAAAAACCAAGGCAGTTTTTGGAAAAAGTGACATCAATTGCCGAAAAAGTGTTTGAGAATCAGTGCAGATGAATAAGTAGAAATAATTGGAGCTTTCTTAAAAATCTCCATTGAAAATTAGGCTGCATGCTTTTATTTTGTAAGAAGTCATTTCAATGGTTGAGAAAAAGTCATTTAAAGAAACATTGCATTTTATTAGCTAGTAGATTGAGAGGTCAAGCAGGCTTGATGGATTTTTTTGCAACATAGTAAAATGAACTTGTGAACTCTGTGCTGGTTTTAGAGGGAGTTACCATGGTTACTTGGTGAATGAGCACTGGGGGATGGGTGAATGTTATGTGAGTTTCAAAGTCTTGAAATCTTCAACCAATTAAAATGTGTAGTTTGGTTTTGAATTTGTGGGGGAATAATTTTTATTGGCTATGTGCAAGAATATCGCTCTGAAATCAGAAAGAATCTGTGCCATTATTGAAAGGCTCTCAGTGAAGGAAGCATTGTTCAGAGATTCTGCTTAAGAATATCTGTTGACTGTGACTGACACTGTTTGACATCTTCCAAACCATTTTTAAAGGTGAGTAATGATTCTTTTAAAAAAGATAGAGAGTTGAAAGATTTTTTACAAGTATCATAGTGTGTGTCTCTGTGAATTAAGGAATGATATTTTTACCTTTTTCCATAATGTTAGCTGTGTGTTTATAAGGTAGTCTTCTTTATACATTGTTTTTTATGCTTGGATTCAATGCTGGTTTAGAAATTGTGTGATGGTTTCATTGGAGTTGTAAATTTGCTCATTTTTTTGAAGCACATTGTGCAACCTGTAGCATGGGTGGAAGGAGTGAATGTCTGGAGAGGAATAGCAGATAGAAAACCATATGAAATGGTGGGGAGATGCATAAACACACAGCTATGTCAAAGATTGTGCACGCAGCTTGTAAATATGCAGGCAGACAAAGCAATCTTTGACATAGCTGTGTGTTGATAAGGTAGACTCTCACAGTGATAAGATCTCTCACAGCATTTCATATTCTTGTCTGGGTGTATATTTACAAGCTGTGTGCACAATCTTTGACATAGCTGTGTGTTTATAAGGTAGACTCTCACAATGTTAACATCTCTCACATTACATAAGGTAAGGTCATGAGATTGCCCCATGTGAAAGTATGCATTGCTGGAAATTATTTTTATTCTACAATTTTTACACTGTTTTTCCCTGTGGTGCGCTTGAGGGCCTCATTTATGAGGCCATGCGTCACTTTTATGCCGCCGGTGCGTCACTTTTTGTGACACAGCAGTGGTGTAAAAATTGCACCTTGTTGAGTTATATTTTCAAAGTGACGCATCTAGGTAGATGCGTCACTTTGTAAAGCCCTGTGCCACATTATACGTGCATCAGGTGTAATGTATGCAAAGGGGGCGTATTGACGCAAAGAAGGGTTGTAAAAATTACGCAGTGAAATCTATGAGATTTCACTGCGTCACTTTTAGGACGCTGTTGTGTCAAAATTTTGCACCTGCCTCACAGCAGGTGTAAGACTTACGCAGGCCCTTTCACTTAGGGCTTGCCCCACGTGAAAGGATGCATTTTTGGAAATAATTTTTTTAAATGGCATACATGGAGATAGAATATACAAAAAAAGAGAGACATATTTATAAGCTGCGTGCGCAATCTTTGACATAGTTGTGTGTTTATAAGGTAGACTTCTTTATAAATTGTTTTTTATGCTTGGATTCAATGCTGGTTTAGAAATTGTGTAATGGTTTCATTGGAGTTGTAAATATGCTCATTTTTTTGAAGCACATTGTGCAACCTGTAGCATGGGTGGAAGGAGTGAATGTCTGGAGCGGAATAGGAATAGCAGATAGAAAACCATATGAAATGGTGGGGAGATGCGTAAACACACAGCTATGTCAAAGATTGTGCACACAGCTTGTAAATATGCAGGCAGACAAAGCAATCTTTGACATAGCTGTGTGTTTATAAGGTAGACTCTCACAGTGATAAGATCTCTCACGGCATTTCATATTCTTGTCTGGGTGTATATTTACAAGCTGTGTGCACAATCTTTGACATAGCTGTGTGTTTATAAGGTAGACTCTCACAATGTTAACATCTCTCACATTACATAAGGTTAGGTCATGGGATTGCCCCATGTGAAAGGATGCATTGCTGGAAATTATTTTTTTCCTACAATTTTTACACTGTTTTTCCCTGTGGTGTGCTTGAGGGCCTCATTTATGAGGCCATGCGTCACTTTTATGCCGCCGGTGCGTCACTTTTTGTGACACAGCAGTGATGTAAAAATTGCACCTTGTTGAGTTATATTTTCAAAGTGACGCATCTAGGTAGATGTGTCACTTTGTAAAGCCCTGTGCCACATTATACGTGCATCAGGTGTAATGTATGCAAAGGGGGCGTATTGACGCAAAGAAGGGTTGTACAAATTACGCAGTGAAATCTATGAGATTTCACTGCGTCACTTTTAGGACGCTGTTGTGTCAAAATTTTGCACCTGCCTCACAGCGGGTGTAAGACTGACACAGGCCCTTTCACTTAGGGCTTGCCCCACGTGAAAGGATGCATTTTTGGAAATAATTTTTTTAAATGGCATACATGGAGATAGAATATACAAAAAAAGAGATACATATTTACAAGCTGCGTGCGCAATCTTTGACTTAGTTGTGTGTTTATAAGGTAGACTTCTTTATAAATTGTTTTTTATGCTTGAATTCAATGCTGGTTTAGAAATTGTGTAATGGTTTCATTGGAGTTGTAAATATGCTCATTTTTTTTTAAGCACATTGTGCAACCTGTAGCATGGGTGGAAGGAGTGAATGTCTGGAGCGGAATAGGAATAGCAGATAGAAAACCATATGAAATGGTGGGGAGATGCGTAAACACACAGCTATGTCAAAAATTGTGCACGCAGCTTGTAAATATGCAGGCAGACAAAGCAATCTTTGACATAGCTGTGTGTTTATAAGGTAGACTCTCACAGTGATAAGACTGACGCAGGCCCTTTCACTTAGGGCTTGCCCCATGTGAAAGGATGCATTTTTGGAAATTATTTTTTTAAATGGCATAAATTGAGATAGAATATACAAAAAAAGAGAGACATATTTACAAGCTGCGTGCGCAATCTTTGACATAGTTGTGTGTTTATAAGGTAGACTTCTTTATAAATTGTTTTTTATGCTTGAATTCAATGCTGGTTTAGAAATTGTGTAATGGTTTCATTGGAGTTGTAAATATTAAGGGTGGGCGTAGTTCGCGAAGTAGCGCTACGCGAAGCTACACGAAGTGCACTTCACACTACGCGAACTTCACGTAGCACTACGTGAGCTGCGTAGTAGCATGTTCGCACTGTGCAAGCTGCGTTTTCAATGATTGCACAGTGCGGACAAGCATCCGGCACTGTGCAAGCATTGAAAACGGCATCTTGCACAGTGCGAGCTGTAGTTTTCTGCTGCTCGAGTAGATTATTACTCGAGCGGAAGCTTTCTCAACGCGAACAGGTAGTTTCTCATTGAGAGTGGTCGCGAGCATGCGCAACCTCTCACAATGAGAAACCTGACCTCCTCGCATTGAGAATCTCGCCGGGATGTCATTTTGCTTGCTCGCGATCGCGAACATGACGTTCAGGACCGCGAACAAGCAAAAAATGACCGCTGCACTACGCTACGCTGCACTACGCATGCTCGCACTGTGCTACATGCAGCTCGCGTAGTGCGAAGTTGCAAAAACTTCGCAAACTCCGCGAGCGTAGCGTAGTGCTTCGCCCAGGGTTGGTAAATATGCTCATTTTTTTGAAGCACATTGTGCAACCTGTAACATGGGTAGAAGGAGTGAATGTCTGGAGAGGGATAAGAATAGCAGATAGAAAACCATATGAAATGGTGGGGAGATGCATAAACACACAGCTATGTCAAAGATTGTGCACGCAGCTTGTAAATATGCAGGCAGACAAAGCAATCTTTGACATAGCTGTGTGTTTATAAGATAGACTCTCACAGTGATAAGATCTCTCACAGCATTTCATATTCTTGTCTGGGTGTATATTTACAAGCTGTGTGCACAATCTTTGACATAGCTGTGTGTTTATAAGGTAGACTCTCACAATGTTAACATCTCTCACATTACATAAGGTAAGGTCATGGGATTGCCCCATGTGAAAGGATGCATTGCTGGAAATTATTTTTTTACTACAATTTTTTACACTGTTTTTCCCTGTGGTGCGCTTGAGGGCCTCATTTATGATGACATGCGTCACTTTTACGCCACTGGTGCGTCACTTTTTGTGACATAGCAGTGGTGTAAAAATTGCACCTTGTTGAGTCATATTTACAAAGTGACGCATTTAGGTATATGCGTCACTTTGTAAAGCCCTGTGCCACATTATACGTGCGTCAGGTGTAATGTATGCAAAGGGGGCGTATTGACGCAAAGAAGGGTCGTAGAAGTGACGCAGTGAAATCTATGAGATTTCACTGCGTCACTTTAAGGGCGCCATTGTGTCAAAATCTTGCACCTGCCTCACAGCAGGTGGAAGACTGACGCAGGCCCTTTCACATAGAGCTTGCCCAATGTGAAAGGATGCATTGCTGGAAATTATTTTTTTAAATGGCATAAATTGAGATAGAATATACAAAAAAGAGAAACATATTTACAGTATGCGTGCGCAATCTTTGACATAGTTGTGTGTTTATGCATCTCCCCACCAATGCTGTGAGAGATGTTAACATTGTGTGAGTCTACTTTATAAATATTTATATTGAGTTTTTAAAGAAGCATATTGTGCTTTTGTATGATTTATATAATGGAAATTAATTTTGGTAATGAGTTAGATTTCTGCTTTGCTGTGTAGTGGTCATTTAAATGGGTTGTGCTCTGTGTTAAAAACGATTTAGTATGGAAAATGTTTTCTGGTAAAAAGTCTGGTATATATATATGCTTATATATAGGTGGCCTGTTTTTGGCCAGTAGAGACAGTGAAATATTATGAGCAGAGACACATATACTGCTTGTAGAGGCAGAGGTGGTAAATTACATGTAATATGCTGCTTATGTGTTTAAGTTGACATTGTGAGTCAAGCTTCATTTGAAATGGATCTGGCTGAATATTATGCTTACTTGTTGTCTTAAAAAATATGGAAGTACATGTTTTTTAAAGACATGGGGGCATATTTCCAATGATTAGCGATATTTATCGCTAACGAGGCTTAGCAACACATTTTTTAACGCTAAGCATCGCCGGAAATTATCGCAGAGATAACTTGCTATTAGCAAGGATTATCTCAGAAGTGATAAAAATCCGCGCGCTAGCTGCCAAATGAGAGATTATCGCTGGAAAACCAACGATAATCTCTCAAAGTTTGGCGTTAGCTTGATGATAGGGGCTCATAAACTTAGCCATGATATCCACCTTCCATAGGATATCTTGGCTAAGTCAGGAAAATACAGGTGTAAAAAAAGCAGCACTAATCGCGGTTAGCGCTGCTTTTTTATCACTAACAGGGTTAGCGAAATTCTTGATAATAGGAGAAATGTCGCTTAACAACATTTCTCCTATTATTTTTCTCTGGAACGCCCCCTTTGCATCTCATTAGAGATGCAAGGGGAAGCGTAGAGAAAAAGGGTGCTAACATGCGAATTTGCGTGTTAGCACCCTGTTGCTGATAGGGAGATAATTTTCTCTCCGCTTTCTTGGCTTTTAAAGCCAAAAAAGTGGAGATAAATCCCTTGATAATATGCCCCATGGTATATTACATGTGACATTCTGGTCATCTGCCTAACACCACACTGATGGGTGAATGACGCTTCAGTCATAGTGTTATTTTAGGCACATGAGCAGGATGTTATATGTAATGAGCAATTAATGTTATGTGTTGCATATATATAGGTGGCCTGTTTTTAGACAGTAGAGACAGTGAAATAATATGAGCAGAGACACACATACGTATTGCAGAGACAGACACGGTACATTATATCTAATATTCTGATGATGTGCCTAAGATCACACTGTGACTGAAGCTTGATTCACCAATCACTGTGATCTTAAGCAGAGTCACACATACTGTTGGCAGAGACAGACATGGTACATTATATCTAACATTCTGATTATGTGCCTAAGATCACACTGTGACTGAAGCTTGATTCACTCATTATTGTGATGTTAGGCAGAGTCACATATACTGTCCGCAGGGATAGACATGGTACATTATAACTAACATCCTATTAATCTGTCTAAAATCACACTGTGAGTGAAGCTTGATATAATGAGCAACTAGAGTGCTAACATTCAGAATATATAGCAAATGTGTGACACATTTGAATGCCTTCTTGATGGAACTAAAGTAAACAAGCATTGAAAATACAATAGATTTGGTGAGATCTTAGGCACATGTGCACGATGTTACATGTAAGCTACCATCTCTGTCTCTGCAAGCAGTATGTGTGTCTCTGCACTAATTATTTCTCTGTATCTACAGGCCAAAAACAGACCACCTATATATAAACAAGATATAACATTAATTAGTAAATCGTTTTTGACACAAAGCAAAGCACATGTAATGTAAATGAGCCTTTTGTTGTATACTAGTGTTTATATTGTTTATTTATTGTAATTGCTATGTAATATGTTTGTAGTGGTCTATAATATGTTATTTTTTGTTTTCCACAGATTATAATCATCTATACAAACAAAGAGAAAGATGCCTTTTAAAACAAGGAGAGCAAAAAATTATAGGAGAAAATTAAGGTCTAAAGAAAAAGAAAATCAAGAACCAACCAAAATAAAATCTTCAGAGAAAAAGAAAAATGCTCCTGGTAATCAAAGTACACATTTTCTCAGGAAGTTATTGAAATGTGAAGCAAAAAAAAGTGTTTTAAATAAGAAGAATGAAACACGTGTAATTTCGAAAAAGACAGGATGTCCTTCTACAATTGTTAGACATGTATAAGGAGACAATATTTTGAAAAGCAATAGAAGAAGCAAACAATTTTCTGACATTCGTAGACGAATGTTTTACAACAGGATTATATCGAATTTATTAAAAAATATAAAAAGGTATAAAAAAAAGACAGCTTTTTACAAGAAAAAAAACATAGTTAAGATCGTGGATGAAGCATTTAAAGTGAAAAATAAATTGTTTTGTTTAGTAATGAATAGAATTCGTACACTTGATACGATAATCAATGTGTTTAAATCAAAATGTAAGTGGAGGAGAGTAATTAATTAAACTCATTTTTGTGATGTTTTTTCTGGAGAATGGAAGCATAGTTCAAGTTCTGAGCCATTTTTTTATGAAGAAAGTTACTTTCAGGATAATGATTTGGTGCATGCAGTTGACACCAGTGGTTGAGCATATGAGGTGAAGGACGGTTGTCTGGTTGAAAAAGAAGAGATTGTGCCTAGAAATACAGAAGAGGTGTTAGCTGATGAAGTGTTAGGGAGATGTCCTAAGGCTCCAGTGTATACATGGAATTGTAGTAGTATTTGTAGTGTCCGACAGGAATCAATTGATTTGTTTCGCACTTTCTTACGGACATATACTAAGAAAACTGTGAAACAAAAAATGAAAACTTTACAAGAGTAGATCCTTGTAGAGTGAGAGAAAAAAAAAGTTTGCAAGGGCATTCACTAGCTTGTCTTTCAAGAAAAGTATCTCAGAGTGTTTTTCAGCATTTTAGGATGTTAGCAGTGCATCATAATAAAGTGAGGAAATTAGTGAGAAGGTTGTACTATGCAAAAAGTCCAGCACTTAAACTAAAACAGTTAAACAGTGCTCTTTAGCATGGAACTGAATTAGATGTCAAAAACATTTGTGATGAAATTGAGTTTTGTTACTTTGGTGAAAAAGAGGTCAGTGCAGAAATTGATACAGTAATGGAAGGTAATGTAGAAGAGAATGTAGAGATTTTAAGTACAGAAAGTTTTGAAAATGAAATTATAAAGTTTAAAGTCAATTCAAGTGAAATGCCTAATTTTTCTTGTGTTTGTTGTCGACGGACTCATTATAAGCATCAGACTAGATTAGTTGATTTATATGTAAAAAGCGAAAAGATAAATAATAATGAGTGGAAGGATTTTGCAACTTATTTGTTGGTTGAAAATTGTTTTGATTTGGGCTCTGATCAACGTATTTGTACATATTGCTATAATAAATTAAATGAAAACAGAATGCCTGCTAGAGCTGTTCATAATAATCTGGAGTTGGTAGACATTCCTTCTGAATTGATGGATTTAAATACCTATGAGTCTATTCTGATTCCATGTGTGCATCCTTTTCAGGCTATTGTTCGCATGGAGCCTAAGACAGGGAAATTGCCTTCTTCAGATTTACAGAGAGGATTAAAGGGAAGAGTTGTTTATTTGCCTCTAGATTTTAAGAAAAATATTGATACCATTGGTGTTGAAAAAGTAGAAGAGGAACCTCCGGGTATTCTAGTTAATGGTGTTCCGACAAAAAGTAAGAAAATCTGGCAAGAATTAGTGGATGTTAGGAAAGTCAAGAAGGCAACGTTGTATCTGGTAAAAAATAATCAGTACTATAAAAATGTGTATGTGGGAGATGAGGAAACAACTGTACAAGACGACACTGATGTCTCTGCTGGACAAATAGAAAAAGTTGATGTCTCTAGAAGTGAAGAAATTTACGAACATTATAGTGTTCATCCATTGCATTCCAAAGAAGTAATGGGGAATGCTATTGACTTGTTTCAGATGAAAAAAGCTGAAGGAAGTCCCATTAGTGTATGGGAAGAAAGTTTAGAAGCTTGTTGTTTTCCACAGTTATTTCCAACAGGTGAAGGTGGACGATATGACGACCGACCTGTTCAAATTCCTGCATCTGAATACCAGACTTCAAGATTATATGCAGAAGATCCAAGGTTTCGTCAATGCATTCCATATTTGTTCCATCTACTGTTTGAGAGTGACTTGTCTGGACTTTCCTATGCAGTAAACCATATACTGAAAAGTGGAGCACATCTACAAAATGTTTCGGCAAGGGATTTTATGGATAAAGTGAAACTGCAAGACAGTGTTTTGGAATCTCAGCTAATTAATCTCATGGCATGTCAGCGTGGTACTAACGAGTATTGGTACCATCGTCATGGGGAATTGAAATGTATGCTAAGAAACTTAGGAACTCCTACATGGTTCCTCACTCTTAGCTGTGCTGAGTATGCTTGGGAAGACTTACTTGAATTTCTACGAGAGGCAAATAAAAACATTGAAAATATTGAATTCAAGACACCTGGAGAACTGTGCTCTTTGGATCCAGTCAATGTATGCAGGTATTTCAATCATAGGTTTGAAGCTATGATGTCTTTTATTACAAACAAACAAAAAATCCTCCGCTTGGAGAGGTGTTGGATTTCTTTTGGAGAAAGGAGTATCAAGCAAGAGGTGCTCCTCATATACATATGCTGCTATGGATTAAAGATGCACCTAAATTTGGAACAGATTCAGATGAGAAAGTGATGAGTTTCATTGAGCAGTATTCTACATATCCTGTTCCGAAAAGTACAGACGAAAACAATTTAAGACAGCAAGTTTTACGCTTTCAAACCCATCATTGTGGGAAATACTGTCATCGAAAATACAAATCCAAAGACAAGTTCTACCCGAAATGTCGTTTTGCATTTCCACGTCCAGTAACATCGAAAGGAAGAGTGAACAATTTTATGTCTTCTCTGCGACATACTGTGACAAGAAAATCACCCAAAAATACATACAACCTAAGAAGAAATGAGGAATCCAAATTCATAAATGACTACAACCCAATCATTTTATCCATGTGGAATGCTAACATGGATATTCAATATATGGCTGACAACTCTATTGCTGTGGCTCGATATGTGACGTCTTACATCACAAAATCAGAAAAGACGGAACTGAAGGAAATGTGGGAAGAAAGTTCACATGAGAAGAGTCTAAGCAAGAAATTATACAGTTACAGTCTAAAGATGTTGTCGCATTGAGAAACTGGAGCGTATGAATGTTCTGATCGGTTGTCATCAGCAAGTCTATATGCCAAATCTAGAACCATTATTTGGGTCAGTCTAGGTCTTGCTGCAACATGAAACCGAGTTTTAAAATCTGTACAAGAAATTGAGTATTTGGCGGAGAAAGAACCAGACAGTACAGATATTTGGAAGACAAACATGTTGGATACATACTATCCAAATAGAAGTACTCACCTTGAAAACGCTTGTCTCTATGAAGTTCTGCAAACCTACATTTTTAAAAGGAATGTCACAGAAGACATCAATAAAGGTGTATATGCTGTAATTGGATGTGAAGGCTGTTTAGTAAAACAAAGAAAAGGCCATTTGAATAATCATCGAAAATTGAGTTGTGATTCTCCAGACAAAAGAGAATTTTATTACTTAGCACTTTTACAACTCTTTAAACCTTGGCGTAGAGAAGAGGAACTTCTTGGAGATTTTCTTACTTATGAAGATTCGTTCAATGCAACCAAAGATACCATAGAATGTCCTGTTTTTTCAAGTTATCTGCAAATGTTGAACGAGGAAATACAGCAAGAAGCTACAATTGCAGCAGAGATTGCTAGAGACAGTTCTCAAGACAGTCAGAGTTCTGCTTCATTGAGTCAGGATCCACTAGGAGGACCAATTATACAAAATGAAGCTGCCACTGCCATGGATGAAGTTGAAAGAGCCATGGAAAAAGCTCAGGAGGATGGAGTTGATTTAGAAGATTTGGAAAAAGAACTAAACGTTGAGCAGAGACAAATATATGACCAAGTCACACAACAAATTGAGCATGGTTTATCTCATGAGAAAAAAGAGTTCTCATGTACATCATTTGTACCTATCCGACTGTATTTGAGTGGAGAAGCAGGAACTGGGAAAAGTTTCCTGATTAAAGTGATTGCAACATATTTGCAGAAAACAATGGAATCATCGCTCTCTTGTGTTGTTACTGCTCCAACTGGGTTGGCAGCACACAACATTAAAGGAATTACTTTACACCGCTTATTGATGCTGACAGTGGAGCATGATAACAAATTACAATACCACAAGCTATCTGGAGAAGCTTGTTGTGAAGTTTCAAGAGTACTAAAGAAAATGAAACTTCTTATCATTGATGAAGTAAGCATGGTATCAAATGTAATGCTTGCTTTTGTGCATTTAAGAATGCAAGAAACTCTTAAAACAGACTATGATGTGTTATTTGGAGGCAAACACATCATTGTTTTTGGAGATTTACTGCAACTAACTCCAGTGAAAGGACAGCCAGTGTTTAAAATGCTTACGCATGAAGATACCAGGAAGTGCTTAGGAAGCATTGGAAATGTTAACATATGGCTAAATTTCAAATATGCAGAACTGCTTCAAAATATGCGACAGGCAAAGGATGAAGATTATAAAAATATTCTACAAGATGTAAGAATTGGAAAACTAACTGAGCATGGCAAAGAAGCTTTACATGCACGATTAATTTCAAATTTGTTTCCAAAGGAAAATATTCTCCCAGAGAATATTTTTAAGAAAATTCCTGAAAACAAATCTGTCATATTCTTGATGCCAACTCTGCAAGAATGTTCAATCTTCAACACCAAAATGTTAAAGTTGGAAAATCAAGAGATTGTGAAACTGGAAGCTATTGATAAAATAGAACATGAAGGAGCCACTATTATTTTGTCAGAAAAGTTGAAAACAAAATTGGATTCTTTAGAGAAGACAATATCCAAAACTGCTGGTATGGAAAAGACTCTGTATGCATCTTTAAATTGTCGTATAATTTTACGATGTAATTTGCGTGTGGAAAGAGGTTTAGTAAATGGAGCAATGGGTCATGTTGTGGATTTTGTGAATTACCGAAATAGAGATGGAATTGAAATTATAAAAATTAAATTTGATGATATTGAAGAAGTACAACAAATCAGTCGTTGTTCTGCTTGCTTTTTGCTAGTGAAAGATTTATATGTCCGCAGAAAACAGTTTCCTGTTTCTTTAGCATATGCAGTAACTATTCATAAATCTCAAGGTTTAAGTGTTGATACTACTTTGGTGAATATTGGAAATTCTGTGTTCAAGGAGGGCATGGCATAGGTTGCTTTATTTCGAGTCAGAACTTTATCTGGATTGTACTTGATTGATTTTGATGAGACAAAGATTAATGCAGATCTAAATTGTGTAAAAGAATATAATAGGTAAGAAGAGAGTATGCTCCAAATTTTACCTCAATATCCTCTGTTTGAAAAGCGTGTGGTAGGCCGAAAAAGAAGAAATGAGAAAAATTGTAGTGAAGTTGTAGCAAAAAGAAAAAAAGTAGTTGAACCAGTAATTGTAAGCAGAAAGGACATGGATTCAGTTAAAGATGTTGTTGTATTTCAGTTTGAAAATAGTTCTGGTGTCAACTGCTATGCTAATGTAGTGGTTAATGTTGTTTTCTTTCTCCAAACTGTAAAAGAACAGATTGCTGAAAATCGTGATCAAACACTTTGTTGTTTATTAAATTCTGTGTTTGGGAAATGTAGCAGTGATAGAACAAAAATACAAAGTGTTTCTGAAATTCGAAAGGTTTTAGACATATGTTCTGGTCTAAATCAATTTTCACAGAATATTCAGCAAGATTGTCAGGAATTTCTAATGTATATGCTTGTTGTTTTACAAGATGAAGGAGTAGATGTAGAAAATCTTTTTGGCCTTTCTTATAAATGGCAACATGACTGTGACAATTGCTCCTTTTCAAGTAGTACTACAGTAGACACTGAAAGATTTATATATTTGACTTTACCAGACTGCAAATCAGTGTCTTTTAATAATCTAGTTAGAGCAGCAAATCAAAACATGGTCTGTAGTCAATGTAAATCTGAAATGCTATCAACTTTATTTTTAATAAGATATGGACAGTATGTTATTTTAATGTTCCAACGATGTAGACATGATGGGACTAAATTGACAACATTAATTAAAAATGTTGTGGCTTCTCAATTATCAATTTCAGGAAGAACCTTTACAACTGCAGCAATTATTTACCATGATGGTCCTTCAACAACATCAGGACATTACACAGCTTATTTAAAATGTGAAAAAGGTTGGCAGCTCTGTAATGATACTCAATTGACTTTCAAACAACGTTTGCCTTCTGACTTACTAAATTCTTACCTGGTGTTCTTACAGCCGAAATTTTAGGGAAGGTAATTGGCCTATGAAGATTGCAGCAGTTAATATAACTTAGTTTGCTCTTCAAACTTACTTTCTGAATGAGAGTGATGAAGGTAATAAAAAACATGTAGTTCTCATAGAGATAGTATATGTTTAATATATAAAGTGTGCTGTGAGTATCATAGGAATTATTTATTAAATTTAAGCTAGAGATGGAAGTCAAACTCTTGTTTCATAACGTGAAAGATGTTGGAGCTTTTCTTTCAGAAAGTCGGGTAAATGAGACATTACGAAAACAGTGGACTAATTTCTATAAAAAAAGGACTTTCCATATACTATTTGGCCTTGTGGAAAAGTGGATGGATCAAAAGTGAGTTTAGATATGGTTTTTAAAAAATTACATTATTTAAGTAATTATTTAATGGGTTTTTTAAACACAATCATTTTGATTGTGTTTTTTTTTGCCCGCTGTTATATGATGAGTACTTTTGAAGTCACTGTTTTAAGTGAAATTCAATATATTCTGAGAACAGCAAAAATAAACCATTTAACATGTTGTTGAAATTATTTTGTATTTTGTATTATTAAATATATATTATTATCCCATTCTCTTATGCTCACTTAGCTATTTCCACCCTCTATCACTTCTCTTAACTCACCCTCACTGGCCTTTTTGACTCTCCCTCACCTCCCTTCCCTTATTCCATTTTCCACACTTATTCTCATTAACCACTCCTTCACGGCTCATTACCTCTCTCCCATCCACCAATTTCCAGCTGTCAGTCACTCTACTTCACTCCCCTTCCCTTTGTTTCTTTTCTTTATTCTCTCAATAATGCTCGTTCTCTCATTCACCTTATTACACTTCACTCACTTCTTTTCTCACTTCTTATATCCTCTCACATCCTCACTCCCTTTCCCTCACAGCCTGTCTCTTATCTTCAGTCTCTGGATCCTCTCAATCTATCACTCCTCTTCCGTCATGCTTACTCCCTAAAACTGACCCACACTCCCTTCCTTACCTTTCTATGCTCTCTTACTCAGTTCCTTTGTGTCACTCTTTCCTTTACTAGCTGTATATTCTCACTCCTTCACTTCATTTGTCTCAAGCTCACTTGCTTTTATCCTCTCTTTATGTTTCCTTTTTCATCAACCTCCCTGCCCTTCACTCACCCTCACTTACCCTTGTTAATCTCCTACTTTGTCTCTTGTATTGTAAAATATATATAATAAATATTGTAACTTCTTTTGTTTTGTCTTTCACAGATATACATTTAAATGAAAATATAAAACTAAGTTGATATTACTTATAAGGTAAGTTTAATGTACAATATTTATTTTCTCTATACTATTTTCCATAACCTCACTACTCTTCTTTGATATTCCCACACCTCTGTTTTCTTATAGCGCTTGCCTCACTTATTCTAAATCCCAACATTTACTCTCTTTTTTCACACTCTTTTCTTACTCTCACCTTCTTTCAGGTGTACTCTTTTACTTTCTTTCCTCTGTCTTCTCTTACTTCTTTGTTTTATTTTTTTCCCTTCCTTTACTGTCCTTACTCCACTTCACTAATTCCTTCTCTTACTCCCTCTGTCCTCTTAATTCTACACTCCCCTTACCTCATTCTGTCTCTGTTAGCCTCATTCTCTCCGTCTCTTTAGTCTCTCACTTGTCTTCTGTCGAGATCACTCCCTATAACTTAGTTATAGTCACACACTCACCTTTTTTGATACCTTCTCTTTTATTTACCTTCCTCTCTGTTCCCATCCTTTGCTCTTTCATTCTTTTCCTTTCTCTTACTCTTCTTACTCCAGTTCAATAACTCCTTTTCTCAAATCCTCTGTCTTCTAATTTATTCACTCCACTTTTCTCAGTCTTTTTCTATTACCCTCAAATAATTTCCAGCAATGCATCCTTTCAACATGGAGCAAGTCCCATGTGAAAGTACCTGCATCAGTCTTACGCCTGCTGTGAGGCAGATGCAAGATTTTAACGCAATGGTGTCCTAAAAGTGACACAGTGAAATCTTATAGATTTCACTGTGTTACTTCTACGACTTTTCCTTGCGTCAATACGCCCACTTTGCATAAATTACATCTGACGCAGGTATAATGTGGCGCAGGGGTTTACAAAGTGACGTATCTACCTAGATGTGTCACGTTGTAAATATGACTCAACAAGGTACAATTTTTACACCACTGGTGCGTCACAAAAAGTGATGCACCGGCGGTGTAAAAGTGACACATGGCCTCATAAATGAGGCCCTGAAGCGCAACACAGAGAAAAACAGTGTAAAAAATTATAGTAACATTTTTTTTTCAAGAAATGCATCTTTTCACATGGGGCCAGCCCCATGTGAAAGGGCCTGCGTCAGTCTTAGGCCTGCTGTGAGGCAGGTGCAAGATTTTAACACAACAGTGTCCTGAAAGTGATGCAGTGAAATCTCTTAGATGATACTGCGTCACTTGTACGACCCATCTTTGTGTCAATACGCCCCCTTTGCATATATTATACCTGGTGCAGGTATAATGTGGCGCAAGGGTTTACAAAGTGACACATCAACCTAAATGCATTACTTTGTAAATATGACTCAACAAGGTGCAATTTTTACACCACTGGTGCGTCACAAAAAGTGACGCACCGGCTGCGTAAAAGTGACACATGTCCTCATAAATGAGGTACTGAAGCGCACCATAGGGAAAACAGGCCTTCTATTTTATTTTATTTCCTTTCTCTTGTTTTACTTCATTGTTTTATATATTTCCCTTATTTTATTCTCCTGACTCCACTTCAATTACTACTTCTTTTTTTTGTCTGTCTTCTTAGTTCTACGCTCCCCTTCCCTTAATGTCTTTCTGTTAGCCTAATTCTCTCCATCCCCTTAGTCTCTCACTTTTCTTCTGTCACGCTCACTGCCTATAACTCAGCTATACTCCCACACTCATCTTCTGTCAGACCTTCTCCTTTATTTTGCTTCCTCTCTTTTTCCTTCTTTTGCTCCTTCACTCTTTTCTCTTCACTTACTTTCTTATTCCACTGTAGTAACTCCTTCTCTTACTTATTATGTAATCTTATTTGTACACTCCCCTTCCTTCATACTCTCTCAGTTAGCCTCATTCTCTCTGTCCTCTTAGTCTCTCACTCCTTTTCTATGACACTCACTCCCTATAACTCGTCCATACTCCTACACTCACCTTCTTTCAGACTTTCTGCTTTACTTTCCTTCTTCTCTTTTCCCATCCTTCACTCCTTCACTCTTTTCCCTTCCCTTACTCCTCTTTCTGCAGTTCAGTAACTGCTTCTGTCAATCCCTCTGTCCTCTAACTTACTCACTCCCCTTTTCTCACTCTCTCTGTGTTACCCCCATTCTCTCCGTCCTCTTAGTCTCTCACTCCTCTTCTATCATGCTCACTCCCTATTACTGAGCCATACTCTCACACTCATCTTCTTTCAGACCTTCTCCTTTACTTTCCTTCCTCTCTCTACACTCCCCCTTACCTCATTCTCTCTCTGTTAGTCTTATTCTCTCCGTCTCTTTAGTCTATCGCTCCTCTTCTGTCAAGCTCACTCCCCATAACTTAGTTATACTTACACACTCACCTTCTTTCAATCCCCCTACTTCACTTCCCTTCCTTTCTCGTCATTTATTTTGCTCCCTCACTCATTTTCCTTTCCTGTCTCACTAAAATTAGGACTGGGGATGGCAGAGGTGGTTCTCTAATGCTCAAACAATGATCATAATACTTTGTTCCCCGTAACAAAGTAGGGCATCACAATTTTTGCATTTGATGGAGGCCTCATTAAAAACAGGCTGAATATTTGGGATCAGCTGCTCTGGTGGCCCCCTGACCGATGCAGTTATTCCTCTAGTTGAAGTAGAGGCACTATTTCTTGGAGCCTCTCGTGCCAGAGCCCTGACACTCTTCCGGGCATAGTTCTAGGCGTGCCTCCTCTGCACATGCCGAATCATAGTTGGATTACAAAAATTGTACTTCATTCTGGGGTCTTTTCTGCAAAATATAGTATGGCACAAATTGAACTCCACGTTTGGAGTATTACAATTCACTGTCTTCTGAAAATACAAAAAATGGCGGCGATAGTGTACATTAGAGAGAAATAGTGAGAGAAAGAAGGCATGAGATGAAAAAGAGATGTGAAATGCACATTGGAGAAAATATAGTGGGAGAAGGGAAGTAACTGTGAGTAAACTTACTATGTAATACAGAAATGTTGCACTCTATACTATGTCTCACTTTATACCACAATCATTTCACTACTATCTCATAAATTTCAAGTACAATAACAGAAGAATGTCTCAAACAATTTATAATTTATAAATATAAATTTATTCTTCAGAATTTTCATAATTTAGCAGTACTTCTAGCATTAATTGAACAGGAATCTCCTCAGCAGAACTCTTCATAAATGACTCCTGGAACTCAACATAGTCCAAACATTCCATTAATTCAGCATCCAATGTTTTATCATTAAAATCCTCCATTCCATCTTCTCTCAAAAGAAGGTCTTCTACATGGATAGTGTTATGAACAGGATCATCTGAGACCTCAATCAAACTCTCCTCAACAAAGGTTGCAGAAATTTCAAAATTAATATTAACGGTGTCCTCATTGAGATTCATATTCTTTTCAAATTTCTTGCTGTAAATAGCAGAAAAAAATCAATTTAATTTATCGTTTTTAGTAATAGATAATATTAAACTTGCTTTATCAAGTATTAAATTCCCCTTACAAATTAACAACTCACCTTTTAGAAAGGAGTAGAAGAGATAATACTGTGTAAATTTCACACCAGAAATAGAACACCAAATATTCCTCACAAATGTACCTCAAAGAGTACTATCACAAAATGGCTGTGTTTCCCTCTCATTAGAGAACCATTTCATTAGTAGAAAACCAATGAAACTTCATCACACACAAATTCAAAACCAAAGAAACATTTAAATTTTTTGTAAATTTCAAAAGCTAATTGGCTCTTGGGTGTCTGTAAACATTCTAAATGGTCTGCATAGTCCCCCATCTTGTGACTCTGAACAACAGAGACACGAGAGGTGAAAAATAAAGGGGGAAATAATTAAAAGGGGGCAGAGTAGACACCCCCTGACCCCCTAGGTTTTCTGAGGGGGGCCTAGAATGACCCTGAAGGGCAAAAAACCTTTTTTTTTTTTTTTAAATCGCGGGGTAAGCGCTGGGAGCGCTCCCAGGTGCGCGCTCCGGTACGCGCACCCTGAGCGCACCACGGGGAAAAACTGTGTAAAAAAATAGAGTAAAAAAATTAAGTAGAGGGTTTAGAGGAAAGTGATGCATTGCTGGAGTGTGTCACAAAAATGATGCAACTGCAGCAATGCATCCTTTCACATGGGGCCAGTACTATGTGAAAGGGCCTGCGTCAGTCTTACGGCTGCTGTTAAGCAGGCGCAAGATTTAGACGCAACAGCGTCATAAAAGTGACGCAGTGATATCTCTTAGATGTCACTGTGTCACTTCTATGACTCTTCCTTATGTCAATATGTCCCCTTTGCATACATTACAGCTGGCGCAGGTATAATGTGCGCAGGGGTTTACAAAGTGACACATCTACCTAGATGCGTCATTTTGTAGATATGACTCAACAAGGTGTATTTTTTACAGCACTGGTGCGTCACAAAAAGTGACGCATCGGTGGCGTAAAAGTGACGCGTGGCCTCATAAATGAGGCCTTCAGTCTTCTACTCATGCGTCATATTTAATGTATGATGCATTATGTCGCAAGGAGTTACAGATACGTCATTATTTCTGACGTATCTGTAAGCACAAAAGTGATGCATTGCTGGAGTGTGTCACAAAAGTGACACAACTCCAGCAATGCATCCTTTCACATGGGGCAAGTCCCATGTGAAAGGGCCTGCATCAGTCTTATGCCTGCTGTGAGACAGGCGCAAGATTTTGACACAACGGCGTCCTAAAAGTGACGCAGTGAAATCTCATAGATTTCACTGCGTCACCTCTATGACCCTTTCTTGCGTCAATACGCCCCTATGCATACATTACACCTGACGTAGGTATAATGTGGCGCAGGGGTTTACAAAGTGATGCATCTACCTAGATGCGTCACTTTGTAAATATGACTCAACAAGGTGCATTTTTTACAGCACTGGTGCGTCACAAAAAGTGACGCGCCGGTGGCGTAAAAGTGATGCATGGCCTCATAAATGAGGCCTTCAGTGTTCTACTCATGCGTCATATTTAATTTATGACGCATTATGTCGCAAGTAGTTACAGATACGTCAGTATTTCTGACGTATCTGTAAGCGCAAAAGTGATGCATTGCTGGAGTGTGTCACAAAAGTGACACAACTCCAGCAATGCATCCTTTCACATGGGGCAAGTCCCATGTGAAAGGGCCTGCATCAGTCTTATGCCTGCTGTGAGGCAGGCGCAAGATTTTGACACAACGGCGTCCTTAAAGTGACGCAGTGAAATCTCATAGATTTCACTGCGTCACCTCTACGACCCTTTCTTGCGTCAATACGCCCCTTTTGCAAACATTACACCTGATGTAGGTATAATGTGGTGCAGGGGTTTACAAAGTGACGCATCTACCTAGATGCGTCACTTTGTAAATATGACTCAACAAGGTGTATTTTTTTACAGCACTGGTGCGTCACAAAAAGTGACGCACCGGTGGCGTAAAAGTGACGCATGGCCTCATAAATGAGGCCTTCAGTCTTCTACTCATGTGTCATATTTAATTTATGACGCATTATGTCGCAAGTAGTTACAGATACGTCAGTATTTCAGACGTATCGGTAAGCGCAAAAGTGATGCATTGCTGGAGTGTGTCACAAAAGTGACACAACTCCAGCAATGCATCTTTTCACATGGGGCAAGTCCCATGTGAAAGGGCCTGCATCAGTCTTATGCCTGCTGTGAGGCAGGCACAAGATTTTGACACAACGGCGTCCTAAAAGTGACGCAATGAAATCTCATAGATTTCACTGCGTCACCTCTACGACCCTTTCTTGCGTCAATACGCCCCTTTTGCATACATTACACCTGATGTAGGTATAATGTGGCGCAGGGGTTTACAAAGTGACGCATCTACGTAGATGCGTCACTTTGTAAATATGACTCAAGAAGGTGTATTTTTTTACAGCACCGGTACGTCACAAAAAGTGACGCACCGGTGGCGTAAAAGTGACGCATGGCCTCATAAATGAGGCCTTCAGTCTTCTACTCAAGCGTCATATTTAATTTATGACGCATCATGTCGCAAGTACTTACAGATACGTCAGTATTTCTGACGTATCTGTAAGCGCAAAAGTGATGCATTGCTGGAGTGTGTCACAAAAGTGACACAACTCCAGCAATGCATCCTTTCACATGGGGCCAGGCCCATGTTAAAGGACCTGCGTCAGTGTTACGCCTGCTATGAGGCAGGTGCAAAAATGAGGCCTTCAGTCTTCTACTCTTATTTTTTCTTTCACTTTCTCTGTTTCTTCACTGCCTTACTTACCTGGTCTCACACTTACTTGTCTTTATCCAGTCTGTATCTCCACTCTTTCCAAAACATCACTGCTCTTTTCTTACCCTTCCACACCCCGTTGCTTTACTACATTTTCTTCGCATATCCACATTCCCCATGTTCACTCTCCTTCTCCTCACTCTCCTTGCCCACACTCACCTTCTTTCAGTCCCCCTACTTCACTTCCCTTCTCCTCTCGTACCTTTTTTTGCTTTCTCACTCATTTTCCTCTCCTCTCTCACTGCACTCCACTCCACTTCACTTACTCTTTTTCATTTTTTTAAGAACACAGCTCTTTGATGAGAATTGGAGGTAGTTCTGAAAAGAACTTTTTTTTTCTTTTTTTAGAACAAAAACAAAAACAGGGAATGGGAAACTGCTCAACAGGAGCAAAAAAACAAAACAAAATTAGGGCTGGGAACGGCAGCGATGGTTATCCAATGCTCGAACCTTGATAAGAACACTTTGTTCCGCATAGCAAATTAGCTGATCGCAATATCTGCATTTAATAACACTTTTATTAAAAGCAGGCTGAATGTTGGGAATCAGCTCTCGTGATTGCTCCCTCCCTGATGCAGTTTGTCCTCTGGTTGAAGTAGAGGCCCCATCACTGGGAGCCTCTCGTGCCAGAGCCCTGACACTCTCCCGGGCAAAGTTCTGGGGGTGCCTCCTCTCAACATGTCGAATCATTGTGGAGTTCCCAAATGAATATTTCTTTGTTGGGTCACCCCGTGAGAGGACAGTGTGACAAATTCTGCACTCCACCTTTGGAACATTTACTTTTTTCCGGTCATTTGGAATAGAAAAAAACTTCCATATGAAGTGTTCTTTTATTTTCCGCTGAGGAACTTCTTCATCAAGAAATCCCTCTGTGTCATCTTCACTGCTGGATGCTCTGGCAGCAATGGTAATCCAAGATATTAATCCAAGAAAGATCCGACAGCAAAAAGAGAGGTCTTGTAGTCACAAAAGTGAAAGAAGAAGTGAAGGAAATGGGTGGGGATTTAATTCTTTGTAAAAAAAACTGTTAGCAACCAATGAAAAGAGTTATTTTAAGGTCACATGACTTGACGCGCTTACGCTGCGCGCACCGGAGCGCTTCCGGGGGCGCTCATGTGGCGCGAACGTAGGCGCTTCCGGGGGCGCTCCCGCGGCGCGAACATAGGCGCTTCCGGGGGCGCTTACGCGGCACGCCTGAGTTACGTTTTGATAGCTTTACGGAAATGCAAAATCATTTTCATTTCGTAAATCAAAAATACTGCTTTTATAACTATGGTACTAAATGTCTTCCATTATTATTTACTTTTCATGCATAATTTTTTTTACGAACGCAGAACTAGCGCTCTCGGTGCAATCTCGGGAGAGCTTACCGGTGCGGGCACCAGGAAAAAATGATTAAAAAAAAATATACATTGAACAAATATTTTTTTTCCCCAAAAATATAATTAATAGTTATAAAAAACAGCTAATAAAAAAAAATAGTAGGTTACAAAGTCGATATACAAAGGAATTAGCTTTTAAAAAACCTTTGAAATTCACTAAAAAAAACATAGGTTTCACAAACGTTATAGTTAGGAATTAGCTTTTAAAAAACCTTTGAAATTCACTAAAAAAACCATAGGTTTCACAATCGTTATAGTTAGGAATTAGCATTTAAAAAACCTTTGAAATTCACTAAAAAACCATAGGTTTCACAATCGTTATAGTTAGGATTTAGCATTTAAAAAACCTTTGAAATTCACTGAAAAAAACTAAGGGTGGGCGTAGTTCGCAAAGTAGCGCTACGCGAAGCTACACGAAGTGCACTTCGCACTACGCAAACTTCACGTAGCACTACGCGAGCTGCGTAGTAGCATGTTCCCACTGTGCAAGATGCGTTTTCAATGATTGCACAGTGCGGACAAGCATCCGGCACTGTGCAAGCATTGAAAACAGCATCATGCACAGTGCGAGCTGTAGTTTTCTGCTGCTCAAGTAGATTATTACTCGAGCGGCAGCTTTCTCAACGCGAACAGGTAGTTTCTCATTGAGAGTGGTCGCGAGCATGCACAACCACTCACAATGAGAAACCTGACCTTCTTGCGTTGAGAATCTCGCCGGGATGTCATTTTGCTTGCTCGCGGTCGCGAACATGACGTTCAGGACCGCGAACAAGCAAAAAATTACCGCTGCACTACGCTACGCTGCACTACGCATGCTCGCACTGTGCTACGTGCAGCTCGCGTAGTGCGAAGTTGCGAAAACTTCGCAAACTCCGCGAGCGTAGCGTAGTGCTTCGCCCAGGGTTAAAAAAAACATAGGTTTCACACCAGTTATAGTTAGCTGAACATTTTACTTATACAAAACCATTGAAATTCCCACGTTATAGTTAGTTGGACTCACTATACCTCGCGCGCCCGCAATCCACTGCTGATGATGTCACATATTACATCATTCATGACATGGTCAGTGACATCACTGATGACATCACTGATGACTGATGACATATATATATATATATATATATATATATATATATATATATATATATATATATATATATATATATATATATATATATATGTGTGTGTTCACTAAAAAACCATAGGTTTCAGGGATGTTATACTTAGTTGGACATTTGACTCATAAAACCAGAGAAATTAGCCTGTTATAGTTAGTTGAGCTAACTATAACTCGTGCGCCCGCAATGCACTGCTGATGACATCACATATTAAATCACTCATGACTTGGTCAGTGACATCACTGATGACATCATTGATGACATCTCAAATGACATCACTGATGACATCTTTCAGTGAATGTGTATTTCTGTAAAGTTTGAATATTTTTCATATATCTATGCTAATGTGCATTAAAGAATGGGTGGATTTACAAGTGCCTGAATGGATTATTTAGTAGGTCCTTGACTGACTGTATAACTGATTAATTGAACGTGTTTTACTGAATGCATGGGTTAGTGACTAAACTGTGTGAAAGTCTGTATTAGTCTCTCAGTTGGGGTGTAAGCAGCTGCATGGGTTGGTGAGTAGCTACATGAGTGTCTATATGGGTTATTGATTTGTTGTCTAAGTATCTGTATGGGTGCCCGAGTGTGTGTGTGGGTGGGTGGGGGTGTGTGACTCTGTGCACAGATGTCTGAGTGGGTGATTCACTGGTTGTATGGATTCAAAAGTGTATCTGGGAAGGGTTGTATGGATGAGTTAGTGTGTGTATGGGTGAGTTGGTGATTGAATGAATGTGTCAGTGATATATGTGTGAGTATCTACATATGTTTTAAGGCAGTATGTGTGAGTGTTGGAGTATATAAATGACTATACGTGAGAGTAAGTTATTTGAAGAATGGGTGTATAAATGAGAGTGTCCTTGTATCAGTGATTGTATAAGAAAGTAAATATTTGTTAGTATCTGCATAAATAAGTGATGTGGTGTGTGTGTATAAATAATTGAGTTGGTGTGTATATACACATGAGTAAATGGGTATGTGATTCATTCTTTGCATTACTGATTAGGTGTGTGAGTAACTATAGATGAGTAGTGGAGTATGACTGTATGTTTAGGTGTATGAGTGCATATTATAGTAGTGTATTGATGAGTAACTGTATGTATAAGTGACTGGATGTGTGTATAGACCTAGGAAAACGTCGGTGGTATGTAGTATCTGGCATTGTTGTATGTATGGTTTCAAAAATAGTAGTCTGTATTTTAGAGTGGGTGTATCAAAGTTTATATTAGAGCATCAGTATGTGCATCAGATTATCACGTGGATGATGTCATTAGTGATGTCATTAGAGATGTCATCAGTGATGTCATCAGTGATGTCACTGACCATGTCATGAGTGAAGTAATATGTGACGTCATCAGTATTGCATTGTGGCCGCGCAAGTTATAGTTAGCTCAACTAACTATAACAGGTGAATTTCTCTGGTTTTATATGAGTCAAATGTCCAACTAACTATAACATCCCTGAAACCTATGGTTTTTTTAGTGAATTTCAAAGGTTTTTTAAATGCTAATTCCTAACTCTAACGTCTGTAAAACCTATGATTTTCTCAGTGAAGTTCAATGTTTTTTTAAATGCTAATTTCTTATTTCAATATTTATAAAACCTATATTTTTTCTATTTTTTTAATAATATTTTGGAAATCTATTATCCTTTTTTTAACTTTAAAAATTATGTAATGTTTTATATTTTCATATTATCATTTTTTTGGGGGGAGAAAACTTGAGTCCCGTACCGGTAGTCTACCAAGCTCCATCAGCACCCGAATCCTATCTGCCATATTGCTAAACTCGTAAATGATGCGCATTTCATATCCGACGGGTTCGTGGCACCACGTCCTGCCTAACAACATATACGTATGAGGTCGTGCCAGCTGCTACTTTGGTATGAGACGGGTACGTAGTACCAAGCCGCTCATTACATCATGTACGTATAGGGTCGCGCCAACTACTACTATCATATGCGACGGGTACAGAGTACCAAGCCGCGCGTTCTGTCATGTACGTATAGGATTGCGCCCGCTGCGCGTTGCGTATGCGACGAGTGCAGACTGCCAGGCCCTGTGTTACGTCATAGAAGTATAGTGTCGTGCCGGATACGCCATTCCCTCATTTTTTTATGTCTCCAGACTATATCTAAATAACTTCAAAGTGTATATGAGAGCCAGCGATAATCTAAAATATTTTAAACATTTATATAATTCTAACTATAATAAACTTATATTGTAATAAATAATATATTTTCTCAAAATCGCGTTGGGTACGGTCTCCTTGCGCGCTGTCTGCACAATTGCCATGTGACCTTAAAAAAAGCATTTGATTACTTCATAACATTTCCCATTGAAGCAGTTGGAAAACGGCTCCCATTTTACTCTTTCTCTCTACAGCATTTGATGAGACACACCTCTTCTCCTTATAGAGCTTTTTTGAAAACATTTTGCTATGTACACATATCTTACACTACACACAACATGCAACCATCATCTGCATCAATATTCATGGTCTGTAAAGTAGCCTTCCACCTGTGATAGCCATGCATTTAAAAGTTACATAACCAAACTTTTCCCCACTGCCAGAGGTAACATGGTTGCATACGCTGTCCACGGCACAATCTAATGTGGTACGGCCCAGGGGCTGTATCATGCTTAGATAATGAACACAATGACACAGATAGATAGTGGAATTGGGTACGGGCACGTGCGCTCGACACCTTTTTATTACTAGGGTCACGTATCCAGTGACGTCTCTCCTGGATGCGTGTGGGGTGAGTGTAAACCAGCCCTCAAGAAATGGTTGCTGCTAGCATCAACTACAACAGCAACCAATCGATCACACACAGAGATTCAATAATAAAAGGGTCAATAGTTTGTGCTGCAGTAAGGTACGTACAGTAGATGTGAAAAAATACAGAAACAAATCTATCATAAAAGAACCACAACTTGTGGTATACTGAAACACAGGCAATAGCTCTGAAATGATACACAAAAAGATTGTATCATAAAGTTCTAGTGCACTCAGATAACAACATCAAAAACATTCAGCATGTGCACAGCCAACGATGATGCGTGCTGCAGGCGGACCGTACTAGGAGCAATGTCTGTTGCCATCAACACTGCATCATCTGCAATAGCGATTCGATCTGAATTGTGAACACTGCTGTCTGCAGTGTAGGCCAGAGAGAGCGGTCAGCAAGGGCCCACATTTGCGTGGCATTGACTTGAGCTGCCCAGTTTTCAATACATGAAGCAAGAAAAAGCGGTTGCCGAACCAGCCATGATACGTATGTGTGTTGCGGACAGAGCGCACTGGAGCAATGTATTTTGCCTACAGGACTGCATCATCTACAATAGCAACTTGATCTGAATTGTGAACACTGCTGTCTGCAGTGTAAATTGAACGCAGTAGTCACACAGACATCCATGAATACTTTTTCTCACTTCCTCTTCACAAAATACAACAATATAAATTACAGAAAACTCCGCAATAAATAAATCAAAACAATTCGATTTACGATCTCTGCTGTCCACAGTGTAGATTGTTATTCAGTGTTCTTTTCCACTCCCAAGAAGAATTTGGTCATTGTACTAAACCTATAACTCTTCTAAAATAAGTTCTTCAAGCAAGTATACCAAAAGGATATTGAATATATTTCAATAGACGTTGTAGTTACTTCACTACTGGATTCTCTGCTTAAACAATCATCACTCGATCTGAATTGTGAGCCCTGCTGACCGCAGTGTGGGCCATAGACAGTGGTCATTACACCTCACAGTTACGTACCATTGAATTCCGAAGCACGGAGTTGGTTGCACCTGATCGGAGGGGGTACATAGAAATGAACACACACTTTAACTTCTGACATCCTCAATCATAGAATCAACACACCGATTCACTTTTTGGACCTGCTGTACCGCGGTACAGTCCAGCCACTGGAGTTGGCCAAGCCCAATAATCATGTGCAGCAGTTAACCACCGAAGCACAGAGTCTGAAGCACCTCAACGGAGGGAGTTGTGTAAAACCAAGCAGCAGGTAATATCGGACATCATCCATTGTGGCATCAAGACACTGTTCCACTGTTGGGACCTAGAGTAGGTTGCACTTGGTCGAAGGGAGTACCGTCATATCCACTCTCAGATGCAATTCTAATATCTTCCATTGTGGGATCAAGACACTCTTCCACTGCTGGGACCTACAGTTGGTTGCACCTGCTCAGAGGGGGTACACAGAAATTATCACAGACTTTAACTTCTGACATCCTCAATCATAGAATCAAGACCCAGTTTCACTGTTCGGAACTGCTGTACCGCAGTGTAGTCCACCGACTACAGTTAATCAAGCTCAATAATCATGTGCAGCAGTTAGCTACGGAAGCACAGACTGTGATGCACCTCAATGGAGGGAGTTTTGTGAAAAGCAAGCAGCAGATAATATCGGATATCGTCCATTGTGGCATCAAGACACCGTTCCACTGTTGGGACCTAGAGTTGGTTGCACCTGGTCAAAGGGAGTACCTTTATCTCCACTCTGAGATGCAGTTCTAACATCGTCCATTGTGGGATCAAGACACCGTTCCACTGTTGGGACCTACACTTGGTTGCACCTGGTCAGAGGGGGTACACAGAAATGATCACAGACTTTAACTTCTGACATCCTCAATCATAGAATCAAGACCCAGTTTCACTGTTCGGACCTGCTGTACCGCGGTATAGTCCACCGACTACAGTCAATCAAGCTCAATAATCATGTGCAGCAGTTAGCTACGGAAGCACAGAGTCTAATGCACCTCAATGGAGGGAGTTCTATGAAAACCAAGCAACAGGTAATATCGGACACCGTTTATTGTGGGATCAAGACACCGTTCCACTGTTGGGACCTAGAGTTGGTTGCACCTGGTTGGAGAGAGTACCTTCATCTCCACTCTCAGATGCAGTTCTAACCTTGTCCATTGTGGGATCAAGACACAGTTCCACTGTTGGTACCTGTTGGACTACTGTGTTAGTAGTATACAGAGCACTCTACGCTTCTGGACCACAGACTGGGCGCTGTGTGCCTGTGTTGCGGTAGCCAGTGTTGATCTCAGGAACCCTACGACCTCGGCCCAGGAGCTCCTGCCGGCACATGGTGGGCCCTCTTTCACATACGGCGGTGTCGAAAGGTGAACTGTGCGGCATATATGCGTCACAGTGGCCATGACGGTTTCTGAGTACCAGCAGGCTGAGAGCATCATTCACACAGCCACCTTTGCTCACAGGGTCAACCTCGTGGCGGTGTAAGCTCGGCAGACCTGGCGGACACTTTCGCCATTCTGGAAGAGAACAACACCCATAGAAAGAAACGTGGCTTTTATTCATACCCCTACGCTATCCTTGCATACGCTGAGCCAGCCCACTACGCTAAAGATTTTGGGGGGAGGGGGCACGTACGCACTATGTTTTCGTAATCTTCCCTACAGACTGTAATATCATGGTTGCGTCCACTGTCTACTTCACTCAATAGACCATCAGTGTATGTTCACATGTACATGTCTGTGCTCTGCGTACTCAGTCTGTCCGGCACATCCCTTCAAAAGTTTGCATTGTAAACTTTTATAATCGAAAACCACTTGCCACCTTCGCAACTACTTTGCTCCCGTCTCTCCCAGCATTCTGCATTGTGTGGCAAAGGTGCCATGTCATCTTTGGTTTGTGTCCATGGCTAGCCAGGGTTGCCACAGTACATAGTATCATTGTGTCTGCTAGGTGTACAGGTTGTTTTTCATGTTGTATGTGATCATACAAGGTAGCACGTTTATTCACGAGCAGTGGTTTGTCCCATTTACATATCGCTGTCTTCAAGAGGATACAGAGGTTTTTCTCACAGGTGAAAAGTGCGACCACGATAGCAGTCATTCATTACTATCCAAGAATATCCAAGTGCACGACACTTCTAAGCTTACATCCCCCAATCTTGCATGCTTTCTTAAAAGCACGCCAACTCCCACAATCAGACCAACATTCACACAGCTTTCTAACGGCAGTTATCTGCTTCTCAATAACATCCACTCCTACGGAATGTGAGCTGGCATACCGTATGTCCTTAGTGTTTCAAACCGAGTAACTTTCTGTGGCAATGTCTATTCCCACCCACACAAAACAACTCCCAAACTTCAACTTGACGTTCAATACCTACTTTGAAAACAGATTTCATTAAAATAACCAAACTGAAAGTGCATTTGTTCAGAACAGAAGTGTTCCTGACTTCTGTAAAACAAATGTATCGACTGCAGATAGCACCAACTTCAAGTAAAATACATTCCCTTTCAAATAAGAACCTCCCATTACACTTTGTGAATTGTTACACAATTTTCAACACATCTCGCACTCAAGGTCTGCAACAAATTTTTAACAAGGTCTCCTCCGTCCTTCCCACACTCTTTCAAACTGTTTTTTGTATAATACCTGACTTAATTTATTCGATCATCTATGGAATAACAGGAACAGTGCCCAATATTCTCGCTCTCTTTGCGGCAATCCAACTACTATTTTTGCTTGTAAAAAATAGCTGCGTTCCCTGTGGTAACAACTATGTCCAACAGAATACGCCTCTACGTGAAGCTACATCAATACTGTCAAAAAATGGAATTACTTTTCGGTTGCCTGCCTCTATCTATAATCGGAGCAAGCTACAACATGACATTTATTTACACATATGCAATCTGCGTGCAACCATCTTTTTATTGCAAAACTTGCCCATTCGACTGCCGAATGGATCTATGCCTTGCCAACATCCCAACAATAGCTCCCGATATCCAACAGATAATGGGGTATCTTGAAAACCATGAACTTGATTGTTCAGGCAGTGGAGAAATGGTGGATGCAATGCAAAAAGGTATTGTGGGGGAATGGGATTTCTGCGCAGCCGCGAAAGATCTCCTGCAACGTGCAACCTTTGACAACATCGCAGATTGCCTGCCAATTCAAATTGCTGCTTCAACATTCGAGGAACATTACTGTCTCTTCGGGGATATGAATTGGATCGCTTTGCTTTTCTTACTTTAAGTACACTGCTCAAAAAAGAGCAAGTTCATATAGAGTGAATATCATTAGCATACTGCTATTTTGTAGCTCCACGAGATAAGATTTTCAAGTCCTTGGTGTCCTTTACATCTTAGGGGCCGATTCCAATCTCGGTCGGAAGGGCATGAATCGGGTTCGGCATTAGCGGATCCGATTCGGAGGCTGAATTTCTGTCCGAGTCGTACACGGGCCCGGACGTCGAAGTACGATGCGAACAAGCGCAAAATCTCTGTCCGAATCGTTTCCTGGTCCGAACCGCTCCTTACGACTCGGTCACAAGCAAACCGTGGTGTGCAGTGGAGACGTTTCACGACCAAGCTAGTACGATGCTCAATTTGGACAGCCGGATCGAGTCAGAGCGTTCGGCTCGCAATAGCTCACGTAGTTGGACTTTGGGGGTCCGCGTCGGACCACTGTTACCTACAGCCTTACGACTCGGACACAGGGGGAGACCCATGGGTCTCCCCAACACAGGCATGTACAGTGCGTATGGCACTGACGCGTACCCTATGCAGGGGGCGCACTTGTCAGCAACGTACACATTCAGTCAATGGGAGCCCATGTACGCGTTGTACGACCGGCTCCCATTGACTTCTATGGGAGTCCGACCGAACCGAGTCCGAAAGCAAACGGCCGCATCGTACTCGCTCGGTCGGACTGCAGGAGTCCGGATCGGTCAGAAAACACCCCGGATCCAGCTCGGTTGGAGTGCTTTCCGACCCAGATCAGAATCGGCCCCTTAATAAGCAGCATTCCCAGCTGTTATCACCTTTAACTTGCGGGAAAAAACCCAGTAAAAAAGCAATCAAATTTAGGTTTTAGGCCTCTGTCAAGCTCATGAGGCCATAAGCAGCTAGCGCGACTGAGCGTGAAAAGCTGGCTCCGTCGCGCTCATTAAGCATAAATTGGCGGGAGAGGAAAAGCAAGGTAAAATGGCTTAAAAATGAACCATAAAGAAAAAATACCTGCTCTCTCTGCATTTGCGCACCAGATTCCTCACAGCATGCCTCGATTATCGGCGAACCACTTCCCGTAACGAGTGACGAGTGAAAGTCTCCAGCAGCAAACTGAGCTTCACTTACCTGCGGCCATCTTAAGGGTGGTTTGCCACACCCCCAACACTGGCGTAACCAATTGTCCTTTGAGAAACCTCTTTTTTTGTTCTCAAATGTCCCAAAGTTTTTTATTATGATTTGAAACTCAAAGAGGTCCACATAAAAAATAGTTCTACAAAACCAAATTTCACAATTGATAATAAACAAAATAGAATACATGCCGAAAACAGTCAGTATGTAGATCTCATAAATAATTATATACATAGTAAAATACATGACAGAAACAATCAATGTACAAACACATTCCACATATATAAAAAGACCTGGACTAATGAAGTGGAAATGCACTATTGAATTGTGGAAAAATGAAGTACCTGACCAATGTAAAGAATGCAGCAGAGACAACAGTGCAACTCTAGTACAGTACTTCAGTATAATGCAGTGCAATCAGCTTTAGGCATTGTAAATGCTGTAAACTACTTAAACTGTGCAAATCTGATTACCCTAAAGTACCATATTCAGCAAATGTGAAAGCAATACCATAACTATAATCCTGTCTAAAAAATATTTAAAAATTGTTGAAAAAAGATTAAAAGTTTTGAACAAACTATTTCCTGAGGGTGAGGCCAAAAGACAGTTCTGGGCCTCCACTGCTGAAGAAATATTGTACTTTATGAACACTGGTCGATGTTGTAATGAATGTAGTAGAAAACAAACAAATAACACATGGTTTAAATTTTGAACATGCTTCCCGCAAAGGTCACAAAAGCCTCTCTTCCCTAGATAATCCCTCCTATGCTCCTGTTATATTTCGTAAGGGGAGAAAGTTCAGCCTTAATAACAAAAAGGTTCTACGCACACCATGGGGAAGGTTCCAGAGAACATACAGTTGGGGTATTTTGCATTAGCTACACTCCATTATTATATCAATCCTGATCTGCCGAGAACAGAAACATGAAATACATGAACCACTGCCTCTCGTTCCACGCACCCCAAAGATCCCTCCGTTCAGCCCAGCTCTCCCTTACGACGGTGCATGCATCAAGAAGACCAGAACAGGAGGTCGCTCCTTCTTCTTCCTCTCGGCCAAGGAATGTAACACCCTCCCTCTCCACCTCCGTCAGACACCAACAATCTCCATGTTTCTGAGAGACCTAAAGACTTGGCTCCTTGATGAACCACAGTGAATGTCCAGTAGCTGGGCACCCCGCCCCCACCCGGGCCTTGAAACCCATTCGAGTGAGTAGTTGCACTTAAAAAACCTTTGATTGATTGCGGACAGGAGGGGAGCAAGGAGGCATCAAATAGAGCGTGAGAGGTTCAAGATGGGAGGAATCACAGAAGATGGTTTTAGACCATGAGCGTGGTCTCAAGGAGCTGGAGCTACAGAGTAAATCCAGCTCAGATGGTGGCAGCAATGCCTCAGTGCACTCAGACAGAGTAGTACACATTCCGAAGAATGTAGGGAAAGTGTACAAGAAGGGTGATGACATGCAAGGGTGGTTTCAGGTCTATGAGGCATCTATTCACATGAATGGAGTTCCTGAAAAGAATTGGAGAGCAGGATTGTGGCCTCATTTCTCAGAAAAGGGGAGGGACACCTTGTTGGCTTCATGTAAGGGACACAACCTCACCTACACTGTCACAAAGGAGGCCCTTCTCACTAGGTATGGTCTCACTCTTGAAAAGGATTCACTAACAGAATATCGATGTAAAATATATAGAAGTCAAAAATAGAAATGAAAAAATATAGAATGCAAAAATATCGACTACCTATGCTTAAACAGGTACGTACAAAAATATTGATATAAAAAACATAGCTGTACAAAATATCGATTTTATATATATATATATAAAATAAAATATTAAATATTAAATATGGTAAATAATAAAATTAATATAACAAATAAAGTAGATTTAATATACATTTTAACAAATATAACAAATAAACGTAATTACAAAAAGTTACGAACCTACATAAAAATACATATGTATATATTTACTTTAAAACAATTAATAAACTATTAATTTTAATTTATTTTATAATTTTAAAATTATATACAAATTTACAAAAATTCATATATATGCACAATAAACTCTATGTGCTGTCCTCTTGGTGTGCCGCTTGACTTATTCTGGATTTCCTGGACATTTCATTGTGTGGATACTATTAGCTGGTGTCATTACTGCTGCAGGCACCGACGCGAAAGGAGGAGGAGAGGCATCAGTGACAAGCTGTTGAAGATATATATTACCTACTGGCGGTCGCCAGTAGGTAGTTATAGTTAGGATTGTTTTCCATAGGAAATCCGCAACATTCTATTGGGAATAACTTTGACGCAGATTGAGGGATCTGCCTGTAATTTTCCTCAAATATGCCTCGCTGCGCTTCGCTCCTTTCCTGAAAGTTTGGGGGGGATTCGTCAAGCAGGGGCCGAGATAAAAGGGGGGTCCCAAAACGTGTTTTCCCTATGTTAATTTCCATAGGGCGGTTGGACTCACTTTGAGCCCGAACGGCTAAATGGATTTCCACCAAACTTGGCAAAATTGTAGGGACTGGTAGCCCGATGTGCCTTTGCTATGTCTCAAGATATGTGCTCCAGAGGATTTTGAGTAATTTAGGTTAAAAAAATATATATATATCTATAAGCGCGCCCCGGTACGCGTACCGGGAAGCGCTCCAGCGCGCACCGGGAGTTCGCGAGCGGAAAGCTGATTGGCTCTCGGGTGTTTGTCAACATTCCAAACAGTCCGGAGCGGCCGCCATCTTGTGTCTCGGTAGGATCGAGACACAAGATGTGGCAAAAACAAAGGGGGAAATGACCAAAGGGGGCAGGGTAGAGCCCCCCTGACCCCCTAGGTTTGATGTGGGTGCCATAAAAGGGCCCCGCGGGGCAAAAACATTTTTTTTTAAAAATTCCGATTTTCGCGGGGGGAGCGCTCGGTGCGCGCACCGGGGAGCGTACCGGGGAGCGTATTTTGGTGAAAAATAGTGAAAAAAGTTAGTGTAAAATAATCATTTTCAGTGATCAGAGGTAGGGTAGCTCTGAAAAGAGCTTTTGGGTTCTGTGGCTGATTTAGGTACCTACAAGTACATCCCACACACACCCACACGCACAGACCCCACACACACACCCACACACACCCACACACACACTCCTCACACACACACACACCCACACATCCCACACACACACACACACACCCCACACACATAACCCTCACACCCCCACACCCACACACCCCCCACACACACCTCACACACCCACACCTCCACCCACACCCAAACACCCCACACACCCACACACACACTTTACACACCCATGCCCCACCCATACCCACACACCCCACACACCCACACCCACACACACACCTCACCCCCCCACACACACACACCTCACAGACACACCCCACAGATCCCACACACACACCTCACACACCCCCACACACACACACCTGTGACACACACCCCACACACACACACACTAACACACACCTCTCTCACACACACACACACACACACACCCCACACCCCCACACAATCCACCCCACACACACCCACACACACCCCACACACACACACTCACACCCCCCCTCACAGCCACACATCCCACCCACACCCACACACCCCACATACACACCATACACACACCCCCACACCGCCAAACACACTCCCACACACACCCACACACCCCATATACACACCCCACACACACCCACATATCCTACACACACAAACATACCCCACAGACACCCCCCCCACACACACACACCCACACATCCCACACACCCACACACACACTCCTCACACACACACACCCACACATCCCACACACACACACACACATCCCACACAATACCCCCCACACCCACACACCCCCCACACACACCTCACACACCCACACCTCCACCCACACCCAAACACCCCACACACCCACACTCACACACACACCTTACACCCCCACACCCCCACCCACACCCACACACCCCACACACCCACACACCCCCACACCTCATCCCCCCACACACACAAACACACACACCTCAAAGACACACCCCACACATCCCCCACACACACCTCACCCCCCCACACACACACACCTCTGACACCCCCCCCCCCCACACACACACAAACACACACACCTCACACACACACCCCACACATCCCCCACACACACTTCACCCCCCCCACACACACACCTCTGACACACACCACACACACACACACACACTCATTATTATTATTATTATTATTTTTGAGAGGGTGCGCGCCCCAGTACACGTACCGGTACACGTACCCTGGAGAAAAAAAGAAAGACAGAGTTTTTTAAAAATGTAGCATTTTTATATAAATTGGAGGTAGTTCTGAAAAGAACTGTTTTTTCTATTCTTTTTGTTGTTTTATCTTTTTTTTGTTTTTTTTGTTTTTGTTTTTTGAACATTTTTTTACTTTTTTTGGCTTTTCTGAGCAATTGTATATTTTTTTTGTAGTTTTTCTGGGGTCAAACAAAACACAGGGAATTGCAAACAGCTCAACTGGAGCAAAAAAAATAGAAACAAATTAAATTGCTTGAGGCACTGATGGTTGTCTGCAGCTCGATTGAGTAAAGTGATGCTTTGCTCACCATATGAAATTGTTTTGTTGCAATATATGCAAACAAATTTAAATTTTGCAAACTTGGTTTGTACATTAGGGACCATCTCCCTAGCCTCTGCACCCGATGGAGTGGGTTGATTGGAGGCGCTTGAAGAAGAAGGATGGGGAGGGTTCTTGCTCAGTTCCCTGACCTCTGCTGCCGAATAATTGTTCGGGTGCTTCCTCTGCATATGTCGAATCATAGTGTGGTTCCCAAAAGAGTACTTCTTCTTTGGGTTCCCTCTTGACAGTTCTACGCCACAGATGAGGCATGTCACCTTAGCTGCATTCACTTTTTTTGCACCCCTTGGCATCTTGAAAAAGTTCCGAATAAAATGTTCCTTGGGTCTGTATGGGGGATTGTCCTCAGGCAGAAAGTCCCTCCGCACCTCCTCCTCTTCGTCCTCCTCTTCTTCTTGACCATCAATATGGTCTTGTGGTGGTCATTGTGGTGGTGGTGGAGGTGGTGGTGGTGCAGATGCACCTGCAGCTGCTACTAGTGAAGCCATTTCTCACAGAATGAATGCAGGTCTTCTTCACTCAAACAACAAAGTGAGAATGAGGAAAAAAGGTGGGGTCTTTCATCATTTGGAAAACAAAACTGTTGTGAACCAATCAAAAGTGTTATTTTCAGGTCTCATGACCTGGGCTTTCTCATCATTTGGAAACCAAAAGTGTTCTGAACCAATCAAAAGTGTTATTTTCAGGTCACATGACCCGACACGCCTACGCTACGCGCCCCGGGGCACGCCCGGCGGCGCTTACGTTGCGCGATCATATGCGCACGGGTGCTTCCGGGTGCGCTTACGCAGTGCGTCATATGACGCATCACGCGGCTACGCGATACGTCACGATGTTGTTTTCGTTTGCGAGAATAGCGCTAATGGGACGCTCACCGGTACGCGCCCCGGGGCGCGCCGAAGCACTGCGCTTACCGGTGAGCGCATCGGTACGCGCCCCGGGAGCGCTCCGGGGCTAAAAAAACAAAACTATTACATAATTATACAATATAAAATTCGTTATAAAAAATATTACTTTTCATACCTATAGAGATTTGATATTAAAAAACCATTGAAATTCACTGAAAAAAAACATAGGTTTCACGCCAGTTATAGTTAGGAATTAGCATTTAAAAAACCTATTAAATTCACTGAAAAAAACATAGGTTTTACACCAGTTATAGTTAGGTGGAAATTTTACTGGCATAAAACCATTGAAATTCACACGTTATAGTTAGTTGGACTCACTATAACTTGCGCGTGCAATGCACTGCTGATGACGTCACATATTACATCACTCATGACATGGTCAGTGACATCACTCATGACATCACTGATGACACCATCCAGTGAATGTGTGTTTTTAAAAAAAATATATGTGTTATATATGTATATGTAAAAGTTGATGGAAGAATAAATGTTTAAATAAGTGTTTACATGGATTTTTTTTTTTTTTAAATGGATTGGTTAACTGGCTTATTAAGTGTATCTTAATGAATACATATATTAGTGAGTAATGTTTAAATATTTAAATATATGTATTAGTGTTTCACTTTGTGTATAAGTGGCTGCATGGGTTGGTGAGTAGCTACATGTGTATGTATATGGGTTATTAGATTTTTTTTATATCAGTATGAGTGTCTGTATGGTTTGGTGGTAGATGCATGAATCACTGACTCTCTGCTTGTATCTGTTTTGAAGACAGCATATGTGCAGGACTGTATGGGTGAATGAGTGTGTATATGTGTGTGTTAGTGAGTGAATGACTGTCTCACTAGTGTCTTTATCAGTAACTACATATGTTTTAATCTAGTATATGTGAATATTGATGTATATAAGTGAGTATATCTGAGAGTAAGAGATTGTAAGAGTTCCTGTTTAAATAAGTATGTGTCTCTATAAGTGATTGTTTAAGAGAGTACATATGTGTAAGTTTCCTTAGAAGTAAAGTGGTAGTGTTTGTATAGCTGTATATGCAAATAAATGGATGTTCAATAGTTTATTTGCATGTGTGAGTATGTGTGAGAGTATCTCTTGGATGACTGTCGGTGTGTCACAGGATGTATAGGTGTATCACTACATATGATGAGTGAGTATATGTATGAGTGACTATATAGAACTGTTGGTCAATGAGTGGATGTGTATATAGATGGTAGAATGATTGAATTGGTTGTTGTAACTGGTATGGATATCTCCATTTTTTTGAAAAATGTAGTGTCTATTTTTGAATATGTGTTTCAAGGGTTACATTACAGTGAAAAGAGGTCTGTCACTCTATCACAAGGATGGTGTCATCAGTGATGTCATGAGTGATGTCACTGACCATGTCATGAGTGATGTAATATGTGACGTCATCAGCAGTGCATTGCACGCGCAAGTTATAGTGAGTCCAACTAACTATAACGTGGGAATTTCAATGGTTTTATGCCAGTAAAATTTCCACCTAACTATAACTGGTGTAAAACCTATGGTTTTTTCAGTGAATTTAATAGGTTTTTTAAATGCTAATTCCTAACTATAACTGGTGTGAAACCTATGGTTTTTTCAGTGAATATATATATATATATATATATATATATATATTCACTGAAAAAACCATAGGTTATAGACCATATATAGTTAGGAATTAGCATTTAGAAAACCTTATTTTACTCACACAAAACCATTGAAATTCCATATATAGTTAGTTGCACTAACTATATATCGCGCACCCGCAATCCACTGCTGATGATGTCACATATTACATCATTCATGACATGGTCAGTGACATCACTGATGACATCACTGATGACATCTCAAATGACATCACTGATGACATCACTGATAACAACATCCAGTGATTTTTTGTTTCTATAAAGTTTAAATATGTCTTACATATTGAAGAATGAGTGGATGTGTAAGTGTCTGGACGAAGGATTTAGTAGGTGCATGGCTGACTGTATGAGTGAGTGATTAAATGTGTCTCACTGACTGCATGGGTTAGTGACTAAACTGTCTTAATTTGTGCATCATTATGTCTGTTGTTCTGTAAACTGCTGCATGTGTTGATCAGTAGCTATATGAGTAACTATATGGGTTATTGATTGATTGCCCAAGTATTTATATGGGAGACTGAGTGTGTGTGTGGCTAGCTGGGAGGTGTGTGACTCTGTGCAGATCAATCTGTACTTGTATCAATGATTGTATAAGAAGGTAAGTATGTGTTAGTATATGTTTGAAAATGTAAGGTGCTCTATGTTTAACTGTATAGACAAGAAAATGGAAGTGTCATTGATTCTTTACAGGACTGACTAGGTGTGTGAGTAACTCCATGGATGAGTGGCAGACTGTGAGTGTCTGTATAGGTGTATGAGTGCATATGATAGTGTTGTAAAGATGAGTGATTGTATGTATGAATGATTGTATGGGTGAATGAGTGAAGGTGTGTGTAGACGTAGCAATCAGTGAGTGCGTATGTAGTAACTAGTATTGGTGTGTCAATGGTTTCAAAAATTATACTCTCTTTTTAACACTGGGTGAAACAGAGGTTATATTAAAATGTGAGGAGATGCATTGTATTGTCACATGAATGATATCATCAGTGATGTGGTCATTGATGTCAAATGAGATGTCATCAGTGATGTCATCAGTGATGTCATTTGAGATGTCATCAGTGATGTCATCAGTGATGTCACTGACCATGTCATGAATGATGTAATATGTGACATCATCAGCAGTGGATTGCGGGTGCGCGATATATAGTTAGTGCAACTAACTATATATGGAATTTCAATGGTTTTGTGTGAGTAAAATAAGGTTTTCTAAATGCTAATTCCTAACTATATATGGTCTATAACCTATGGTTTTTTCAGTGAATTTTCAAGGTTTTGTAAATGCTAATTCCTAACTATATATGGTCTATAACCTATGGTTTTTTCAGTGAATTTCATTGGTTTTTTAAAAGCTAATATCTATAGCTGTAAAATGTATTCTTCTTTAAATCCAAAAATATATTTTATATGTTTATTAATAATTTTTTTTTAATATTTTTTTTGTTTCGCTCCCGGTCCGCGAACCGGGAAGCTTCCCGTTAGCTCAATTCGATTCCGCGATCCGGTCCGCGAACCGGTAACAAATCAACATAGTTACGGTATCGCGTTGCCGCGTAATGCGTCTTATGACGTACGGCGTTAGCGCACCCGGAAGTGCCCCGGGGCGCGGACCGAGGCGCGAAACGCAACTCCCCGGAAGCGATCCGCGGCGCGAAAGCGCGACGTATCGCGTTGCCGCGAAATGCGTCTTGTGACGTACTGCGTTAGCGCACCCGGAAGTGTCCCCGGGCGCGGACCGAGGCGCGAAGCGCAGCGAACCGGAAGCTAACCGGGGAGCGTTCCGCAGCGCGTAACATGAAAGTTAGAGTCATGTGACTTGTTAATAAAGCTTTTCATTGGTTCATTTCACTTTTAGTTTCATAATTATGGAAGGCTAGGTCAGGTGACCTAAAAATAACACTTTTCATTGGTTGAGAAGTATTGTTTTTTCCAAATGATGAAAACCCCTCCTTCTTTCCTCACTCTGACTTTCATCATTGTGAGAGGAAGACCTTTATTAATACTTGAGAAATGACTTCAGTACTTGCTTCAGCTGGTGCACCCCCACCACCACCTCCACCTCCTCATGGGAAGAGAGGACCACCTCCCCAGGTGATCACCAACACAGAGGAGGAAGAGGAAGACCTAGAGGAAGAGGAGAGAGAAGAACCACAGTTCTTGGAAGAGGTGCCCCGGGTTTCCCATAGGAAAGCCAGTTTCATCTGGCAGTTTTATTCAATCCCTCCAGGGCAAAAGAAAGTGAATGCGAGGTATGTGACCTGCCTCATCTGCAAAGAGAAATTATCAAGAGGGACTGATAAAAAGTATAGCTATGGGAACTATACCATGCATCGGCACATGACCAGGAAGCATCCACTTAATTACAGCCGGGCGGAAATACGGGATATGGAACAAAACCCAACAGCAACTCCTGTGGCCAGGTCAACATCGTCAATATCATTGACACCAGCAGAGGCACGGGAAACTGTGCCAAACATCCAAGAGAATTTTGGGCACATGAAACATACTTGTATGCACTGTGGTGCGTTGATATCATGTGGTAACATGAGTATTAATGCCATCAACCTGGCTTATGACAATCATAATTGCCCTAACCGCCCCCAGTAATTTTTTTTTGCTCCTGTTGAGCCCTTTTCAACGCCTGTTTTTTGTTGTTCCCCCCCCCCAAAAAAACCCAAAAAAAATATAAAATCGTTCAAAAAATACAAAAAAAAACAAAAAATGTTCAAAAAATACAAAAAAAATATAAAACAACAAAAATATAAAAAAAAAAGTTCTTTTCAGAACTACCTTCCCTTTCCAAAAAAATTGCTAGAATGTTTAGCACTCTGGCAAGCTCTATTTCTTTTGGTTCGCTTCCGGTTTAGCTTCCCGGTACGCGTACCGGGAGCTAACCAAAAAAAAAACTTTTAAAAAAAAAAGAGTAAGTATAAGGAAAGTAAACAGAGAGTGATGTTTCAAGAAAGACAGCTATAGGGAGTAAAGAAGAGATACTATTTAATAGATCTATTTACCAAAGAACAGACAGAAGATGGTATAATTGTGAAAAACAAAATAGATAACGAATTGAAAGAAAAACAAGCATTGGCATAGCCAATAGGTATCGACTTTTGGACCTTCTAAGTCTTTAGTTATGCAGCATAATATCCTTGGTGCAGCAACATCAACTGTTGCATGGCTAAACACGTATAAGGTCCCAAAGGCAAGACCTATTGTCTATGCCAATGCTTGTTTCTTAAGTAGAATTGCAATACGTATGGCTCTTCCATGTAAAAAAATCTTATCTTGTGCTCTAAAGATTGCTAAAGTCTCGACAGAGAACAGGCTAGATTGTAAGTAGGGTAAATTGCGCTTGGTGATCTGTTTGAGGGAGCGTCTGCTTTGCCTGGTGTCTTTGGAGAGCAATTTTGATTGTTATACTGGACAATATAGCCCTAATGTAAATAACATAGGGGCATATTATCAACATAGGCAATAAAAGTTTTGCAGCTTTTATAGGCAGAAATGTGTCGCTAAAGCTGCTTTTGCGGCAGAAAACTGCCGCTAAAGCCGCTTTTGCACCAGTTTTCTGCCAATAAAAAGAGCAATAATTTTATTGGCTGCATTCATAATATGACCCTTAGTGTGCTTCAACTACACAGAGAAAGCATTATGAACAAATAGTGATACAGTGATCAGTCTAAGACACTAAGAGTAATAGAGACGGAGTGAGTGAACAAGAGTGAGGAACTATGAGAAGAGAGGGACTGAGAAAAAAAGTGGAAGGAGTTGAGTAAGTAGGTAATAGAGAAAGGAATGAGGGAAGTAGCAAAGGCAGGAAACTGAGGATTAAAGAAATGAAGCAGTGGAACTAATAGTAGTTCAATGTGATAGAAATGTAACGAAAAGAGTACAAAATACTTACCTTATAATTGTCGTTAAATTCCTCACTTTTTATTTTTATACTTTCAATCTGTGAAAGAGAGAACAAACATTTGAAAAATATAAAAACATGTATTGAAAAATTACAAAAGACAAGGGCAAAGATTGAAGGACAAACAGTTTTTCAATAACTTTGACACTTACAGAAGCTACACAGTCCTAAAGATATACATTTTAAAGTAACACTATCTTGATGGAGATGAAGTGAGACCTATCTTAAAACATGGTGCATCTTTTGCATTGCTGTTGTCTCAGAAAAGTGTCGCAAGACACTAAAATTTAAAATAATTGCTTCAGGATGCCAATAAGATGTCTACTATCCAGAGTTTTGTTTCAGGTGAGGCCTACTCAGGGTTGCAGATGAAATTTCGAGTTGTTGAAGAGAATAGAAGACATAATACATGTGAAGGTCTACCAATGAAGTGAGTCATGTCCACTGCAATGTTCAACAAAGTCCAAACCTCCTATGTTTCCCTGGACAGACCTAAACTTGATCTGCACAATGTGATTCGTAATGATAGGAAACACAGGTGATGTAATTGAAATACATGCAATTTATTTTGCTCATTTCACAATCACATCACTTCTGTTTCCTTTGCTTAGGTATCTCATTGTGCAGATGTAGTCTAGCATATCAAAGAATACGCAGAAGTGCAGCACTGCATGCAACAACTTTGACACTTACAGAAGCCTCACCTTCTCCATGCCTTCTACACAGTTCTACATATACATCATAAATGGAAACATTACAGAATTAATTATACATGTTAAATGGTTTATTTTTGCTGTTCTCAGAATGTATCAAAATTCACTAAAAACAGTGACTTGAAGGTATTCATCATGTAACAGCGGGGAAAAAAAAACACAATCAAAATGATTGTGTTTAAAAAACCCATACAAGATCAGAAATCAAAAATCAGAACTCCTTAAAGTTAACTTACTTTCCATGACGTCCAAGGATGTCCTATGAATAGCTTATACTCTTTTGTGCTGTTATTACTTTCAGCCCACCAGTTTCTGAAAGAAAATCTCCATCGTTTTTAAAAACATGTTACATACAATAAATGACTTCTTGCTCTCTACCACAAGATTCCACAAGGCCAAATTTTGTCAGAGCCATGTATAACTCTTGGATTTCTTGTTAGCCAATCCCATCATTTGGTATTCCCGCAACTTTCAGAATTAAAATGTTGAAGATCATTTTCACAATCCTGGAATAGTAATATCTTCCCCTTCTTGCTCAGTCATGTTCTACATTTCGTATGACACTGATACTGCTTAATATGAAGCAGACTTACACTACCTCTATGAGTACTACAATTATTTAATTCTCTACATCACTTTTAATCACAAAGTAATGTAAAACAGTATACAGCATTGCAGACTTACATTCCCTCTACTCCATGTTTTGATTGGCTGCTTTAATTAGCTTATGAAAAGAAACAGTTTTTCTGAACTCATTTAAACTGCACATACATGTCCATGATGTCCAATCCTATGATTAGAAGTTATGTCTCTGAACTACACTTATCCTCAAGGCCAAATTGTGTAGGAGCCATTAGAACTTCTTGAAATTCCACAGATCATATCCCGAGAATATTTTCCTAAAATTTTGGTTTTAAAAACACCAGGTAAGAGTTTTTAAGGTCATACGGCAATTTTTTTTTGAAAATTACAACAGAATCATTACAGAATGACCAGCCATTTCTAGACTTTAAATAAGCTGTGTAATGTCCTGATGATATTGAAGGGCCGTCATGATATATAATTGCTGTAGTTACAAAAGTCCTTCCTGATATTGACAACTGCGAAGCTACAAAATTTTTTATTAAAGTTGTCAATTTTGTTCCATCAGGCCTACATCGTTGGAACATTAAAATGATGTACTGGCCATATGTTCGTATAAATAATGTGGACATCATTTCAGATTTACATTGGCTACACTCCATGTTGTGATTAGCTCCTTTTACTAGCTTATTAAAGGAGACTGATTTACTGTCTGGCAAAGTTAAATATACAAATCTTTCTGAGTCTACACTAGTAGTACTTGATACCATACAGTTCTCGCAGTCATGCTGCCATTGATAAGAAAGCCCAAACAGCTGATCTACATCTACACCTTCAGCATGTAATACATGAAGCATATACATTAAAAACTCCTGACAATCTTGCTGAATATTTTGAGAGAATTGTGTTTGGCCTGAACATCTATCTAACAGATTTCTAATTTCAGACACACTTTCTATGTTTCTTCTATCAGTGGTACATTTCTCTAACACAGAATTTAACAAACTGCAAAATCTTTGATCAGAATTGACCACAATCTCTTCTTTTACATTTTTTAGAGAAAACAAAACATTAATTACTACATTAGCATAGCAGTTGACACCAGAACTGTTTTCAAACTGAAAACCAACAACATCTTCAACAGAATCCTCTTTGTTTCTGCTTGTAATTTTAGGTTCATTCACTTTTTGTCTTTTTGCTACAACCTCTCCAGTATTGTTCTCATTTCTTCGTTTCCGGCCTACCAGACGTTTCTCAAACAAAGGAAACTGAGGCAAATGTGGCGCATACTCTCTTCTTAACCTATTGTATTCCTTAACACAATCTAGATCTGCACAAATGTTTCTGACATCACAGTCAATCAAGTACAATCCCGATAAAGTTCTAACTCGTGACAATGCCACATATGCCATACCCTCCTTGAACACAGAACTGCCAATATTCACCAATGCAGTGTCTACACTTAAACCTTGCGATTTATGAATTGTCACCGCATATGCCAAGCAAACAGGGAACTGCTTACGGCGAACATATAAGTCTTTTACAAGCAAAAATCTAGCAGAACAACGAGCAATTAGCTGTACTTCCTCAATGCCATCAAATTTAATTTTTAAAAATTCAATTCCATCTCTATTTCTGTATTTCACAAAATCAACAACATTACCCATTGATCCATTTACCAGACCTCTTTCAACATGTAAATTCCTTCTTAAAATTATACGGCAGTTCAAGCACACATTCAGAGTCTTTTCAAAACCTGCAGTTTTAGATATACTCTTCTCTAATGAATCCAATTTTGTTTTCAGATTCTCAGACAAAATAATTGTTGATCCCATATGCTCTACTCTATCAATAGCTTCCACTTTCACAATCTCTTGCTTTTCTAAATGCAACATTTTGTTGTTAAATTTTGCACATTCTGCAAGAGTTGGCATCAAACATATTCCAGATTTCTTATCAGTAATTTTCTGAAAAATATTCTCAGGCACAACATCTTGTTCTGGATATAAATTTGTCAGTAATCGTGCATGTAAAGCTTCTTTCCCATGCTCGGTCACTTTTCCAATTCTAACATCTTGTAGAATAGTCTTGTAAACTTCATCCTTTGCCTGACGCATATTTTCATGCAGTTCAGCATAATTGAAGTTTAACCATATATTGACGTTGCCAATGCTGCCTAGGCACTTCCTGGTATCTTCATGCGTGAGCATTTTGAACACAGGTTGCCCTTTCACTGGTGTCAGCTGCAGAAGATCTCCAAAAACAATGATGTGTTTGCCACCGAATAACACATCATACTCTGTTTTGAGAACTTCTTGCATCCTCAAATGCACAAAGGCAAGCATGACATTGGAAACCATGCTTACTTCGTCAATGATAAGAAGTTTCATTTTCCTCAAGATTCTTGAAACTTCAAAACAAGCATCTCCAGATAGCTTGTGATATTCTAATTTGTTGTCATGCTCCACTGGCAGCATCAGTAAACGATGTAAAGTAATCCCTTTAATATTATGTGCTGCCAGTCCAGTTGGAGCAGTGACAACACAAGACAGTGATGACTCTGTCCTTTCCTGCAAATAGCATGAAATTGCTTTAATGAGGAAACTTTTTCCAGTTCCCGCTTCTCCACTAACGTACAGTCGGACAGGCTTCAACGACGTACATGAGCACTCTTTCTTATCATGACTTAATCCATGATCAATTTGCATGGTAACTTCGTCATATATTTTCCTCTGCTCAACGTTGAGTTGCCTTTCCAACTCTTCTAAGTTAACCGCATCCTCTTGAGCATGTGCCATGGCTCTTTCCACCTCATTCATAGCAGTGGCAGCTTCATTTTCAATAAGAGGTCCTCCTAGTGGATCCTGACTCAATGAAGCAGAACTCTGACTGTCCTGAGAACTGTCTCTGGCAATCTCGGCTGCAATCGTTGCTTCCTGCTCAATTTCCGCATTCAACATTTCTACATATTTGGGAAAAGCAGGACATTCTATGGTCTCCTTGGCGGCATTGAAAGAGTCTTCGTAACAGAGGAAATCTCCAAGCAGTTCCTCTTCTGCACGCCAAGGCTTGAAAAGTTGCAAAAGTGCTAAATAGAAAAACTCCTTTTTTTCAGGAGATTCGCCACTCAATTTTCGATGGTTTATCAAGTGGCATTTTCTTTGCTTGACCAGACATCCCTCACTTCCTATTACAGCATACACTCCTTTCTCAGTATCTTCTTTGATGTTCCTCTTGAACATGTAATTTTGCAGAACCTCATACAGACAAACATTCTCTAGGTGACTGCTTCGATTTGGATAATATGTATCCAACATGTTTGTCTTCAAAATGTCGGTACTGTTTGGCTCCTTTTCCGCCAAATACTCAATTTCCCGCACAGGTTTGAGAACTCGATTACGCGTTGCAGCAAGACCAAGACTCGCCCAAACGATACTCCTGGACTTGGCATAGAGACTTGCTGAAGACAACCGGTCAGAACATTCGTACGCTCCGATTTCTCGATGCGACAACATCTTCAGACTGAAACTGTACAACTTCTTGCTGAGGCTCTTTTCATGGGAAATGTCCTCCCACATATCCTTCAATTCTGTCTTCTCTTTTTTGGTGATATACGACGTCACATACCGAGCCACAGCCATACAGTTATCAGCCACAAACTGTATATCCATGTTAGCATTCCACATGGACAAAATCACCGGGTTGTAGTCGTTGATATACTTGGACTCTTCGTTCCTCTTCAAATTGTAAGTGTTTTTAGGTGATTTCTTCATCACATTATGTCGCAGCGAAGACATCAAACTGTTTACTCTTCCTTTAGAAATCACCGGTCGTGGGAAGCCGAAACGACATTTGGTGTAGAACTTGTCTTTGTTTCGGAATTTACGACGGCAGTACTTTCCACATCGATGGCTTTGGAAACGCAGAACTTTTTCTCTTAGGCTTTTCTTCTCCTTTGCGTTTGGAACAGCACACGTAGAATACTGTTGGATGAAACTCATCACTGAGTCTTCTGGATCCGTTCCAAATTTAGGTGCATCCTTGATCCACAGCAACATATGTATATGAGGAGCTCCTCTTGCTTGGTACTCCTTTCTCCAGAAGAAATCCAACACCTCTCCAAGAGGTGGATTCTTCTTATTCATGATGAAAGACATCATAGCTTCAAATCTATGATTGAAGTACCTACATACATTGACTGGATCCAAAGAGCACAGTTCTCCGGGTGTCTTGAATTCGATGTTTTCTACGTTAGCATTTGCCTCTCGTAGAAATTGAAGTAAGTCTTCCCAGCCATACTCGGCACAACTCAGAGTGAGGAACCATGTGGGAGTACCTAAGTTCCTCAGCATACATTTTAAATCACCATGACGACGGTACCAGTACTCATTAGTACCACGCTGACACGCCATGAGATTAATCAGGTGAGATTCCAAAATACTATCTTGGACATTCACTTTATCCATAAAATCACTTGCTGAGATGTTTTGCATGTGTATACCACTTTTCAAGATGTGGTTCACTGCATATGACAGTCCAGACAGATCACTTTCAAACAGGAGATGAAACAAATAAGGAATGCATTGTCGAAACCTAGCATCTCCTGCATACAATCGCAAAGTCCGGTATTCAGAAGCAGGAATTTGATGAGGTCGCTCATCATATCTTCCTCCCTGACCTGTTGGAAAAAGCTGTGGGAAACACCGAGCTTCCAAACTTTCCTCCCAAACACTAATGGGACTCCCTTTGGCTTGTTTCATTTGAAACAACTCAATAGCATTCCCCATGACTTCCTTTGAATGCAAAGGATGAACACTATAATGTTCATATATTTCCTCACTAGTAGAGGGTTCTACTTTCTCAATTTGACCAGCACACAAATCGCTATCCTCTTCCTCACTTACTTCCTCTTCTGCAACATATACATTCTTATAGTATTTATTATTTTTTTTCAAATACAATGTTGCCTTTTTAACTTTCCTAACATCTACTAAATCTTGCCATATTTTCTTATTCTTTGTCGGAACCCCATTAACTAAGATAACCAGAGGTTCCTCTTCCACTTTTTCTACTCCAATTGTGTTAATGTTTTTCTTCAAATCTAGAGGCAAATAAACAACTCTTCCCTTTAATCCTCTCTGTAAATCTGATGGAGGCAATTTCCCTGTCTTTGGCTCCATTCTTACAATAGCCTGAAAGGGATGGATACTTTGAATCAAAATAGATTCATAAGTATTTAAATCCTTCAATTCAGAAGGAATCTCAACCAATTCCAGATTATTATGAACTGCTCTAGCAGGCATCTGGTTTTGTTTTAATTTGTTACAACAATAAGTACACACACGTTGATCCAATCCCAAATCAAAACAATTTTCTACCATCAAGTATGTTGCAAAATCCTTCCATTCACTATTATTTTCCCTTTCACTTTTTGCATATAAATCCACTAACTTAGTCTGATTCTTATAATAAGTGCGTCTACAACACACACAAGTGAAATTAGGCCTCTCACTTGATTTCATGTCAAACGTCGCAATTTCCCTCTGGAAATTATCTGTACTGGAAACCTGTACACTATCTTCCAAATGACCCTCTACTTCTTGCTCAATTTCAACATTCTCCTCTTTACTTCCAAAGTAACAAAACTCAATTTCTTCACATATATTCTTCACATCTATTTCAGAACCATGCAAAAGAGCAGCGCATAATTGTTTCAGCATAATTGCTGGACTCTTAGCATAATACAACAGTCTAACTAACTTCCTCACTTTGTTATGATGCACTGCTAGCATCCTGAAATGATGAAAAACACTCTGGCATACTCTCCTGGAAAGACAAGCCAGTGAATGACCATGCAAACCTGTCACTTCTCTCACTCTGCAAGGATCTAATTCTTGCAACAACCTTATTTTCTGCTTCAAACTTTTCTTGTTAAATGTCCGTACAAAATCACAAAGCAAATTGATGGAATCCTGTCGCACACTGCAAATACTACTACACTTCCAGGTGTACACAGGACCCTTAGCACGTCTTCCTAAAACCTCATTACCTAACAACTCTTCTGCCTCTGTTGTCACAAGTTTTTCTTTTTCAACTGGACAACCATCTTTCACTTCATAAGCACGACCACTGATGTCAACTGCATGCACCAAATCATTATCCTGGAAATAACTCTCTTCATTAAAAAATGCCTCACAGCTTGAACTATGTATCCATTCTCCAGAAAAAACTTCACAAAAATTACTACGATTAACTATTCTCTTCCATCTACTATTTCTTTTGAAATCAAAAATTGCCTTGTTTAGCTTCCTAATTCTATTGATTATCAAAATAAATAACTTACGTTTAATTTCAAAAGCCTGATCAATAACTTTCTCAACTTTTTTTTTTCTCCTATAAAAAACTAATTTCTGTTGACCTTTCTTAATATTTTTTAACAAATTGCCAATTATCCTGTTACGGAACATTCGTTTACGAATCTCCGTAAACTGTTGTTTCCTTCTACTATCATGCACAGATTTATCTCTTGCTCTAGCAGTAACATTTTCATTTGTCCTTTTCTTTCCATTTGATTTACTTGTCATTTTATGGATTGAAACATTTTCTGTACTAATATTTTTTTTATTACAAATATTTCTTATGAAATATTTAGAGCTCTTACCCGGTGCTTTCTTCATGGCTTGAGAAATCTTTTTGTTAGAGGACTGCTGCATTTTTTTTTTCTCCTGCTGTCTTTGACGTTTTGCAGCCTTCATCTCTCTTATTTTTGTAGGCATCTTGAAATGATCTGCAGTTGAATCTGAGGAAAAAGATACTAAAAAATGTTATTAAACATTATTATCAAACAGTAAATCATTAATAGTGATCAAAAATATAACACACTACTTGACATTTTATTTTGAAGATTTTTTAGTCATTGCCATTTTTACAATACAGAAATACCAGAAAAGAAATGACATTTATATTTATGTTACCTATGCTATTTTATATGTGAATCTGATCTAATTTTATGAGCATATTTTAATATTTTATTGAAAACACTACACATAACCTGTTTTTGAAGGTGTTTTTATTTTTAAATTAAACGGTTTACCTTTTTACTTTTTATTGATTATAAATTTTAAAAATAAATGTTTATAATTCCAAAGGCTGAAGCAAGTCAGCTTCCCATCCGATATCATATAATTCAGACAAATCTGCATCCTCATCACGCTCTTCTTCATCCTCAGGATTTAAATCATCCAATGGATCAACATCCACTGATGTTTCAATTACAAGTTCAATGATGAGGTCAAAATCAACTGATTGCAGATTGTCGCTCATGTTGAGGTTGTCTTTATCTTTAAAGAAAGATAACAACAATGAGATGTTGCAGAGTAAGAGACAAATCTCACAGATTATAATAGTAAAATTATTTAACAAGAGTAACATTTTGCAGCTATTATTTAACCATGTCCAGCGATGCTGAGCAGGTGAAGCCTATGTCTAATTTTTCACTGAACAGGACTCATCTGTTCTTAACCTTGGATAAGCCTCAACGACTCTGTGTTCCCTGCACATACTCAAATGTTAAAGTGCAGATTTATATTAAATGGCAGATCCCCAGGCATGCACCAGTTAATGTGCACCACTGTTTTACCACCCATGGTGTGCCGCATTTACAATCAGATAGGAGAAAGCTGCTTCAAAACCCTGCGCCTGCTTGAAGCTTGCATAGGTCTTGACGCAGCATTGTATAGATGGGGCACCCCTGAGCCTTGCTGGAGCTGCATCGCACTTACGATACAACTCCAGCAATGCGCCACCTTTACAGCACAGATACGTCACGCATCTGTGCCATTTTTGCCCCATGCTGCGCCGCATTGTAAATACAGCACACCATGGGTGGCGGAACAGCGGCGCAAAATGACTGGCACATCCACTGCTGCATCGGTTTCATGTGGCACGTTTTTTTTACACCATGACACATCTGCCTAAATGCATCAATTTGTAATTTTCTCGCCTCATAGCAAATCTTTTGCACCGCCACTGCGTCACAAAAGTGACGCACAGTGGCGCAAAAGATGCATACACCTATCATAAATCTGTCCCTAGCATTTTAAATGATTAATTCAGGATGACGATAAGGTGTGGCCTATGCAGAGCTTTGTTTAAGGTGAGGCCTACTCAGGGTTGCAGATCAAAGTTACGCTTGATGAAGAATACAGAGGAGATAATACATGTAAAGGCCTACCAATGAAGTAAGTAATGTCCACTTTATTGCACCAGTCATCATAAATGTATCCCTAAGCTTCTTATCTTGTTACAGATGAACCACCATATGTACATGACATTTTAAGTAATTTCCACATGTGCAGTGTTTTCAAAATATAATTTGAAAATCGTTTTTGGGGAAAAGTAATGGTTTGCAAAATTATGACAATTACATAATGGTGTATGCTTCTCTATAAAGCATTTCAGTATCTCTAATGTCATTTTTCCCATATTACATTATAAGACCTTTCCCCATGAAGCACATTCCTTGTAAATATGCTCCCACCTGTGCATTGCAAATTTAGATTTTCACTGTTTCAGACACATAGCCATGTTGAAAGTGACCCAAAAAAATTGCAAACGTTTCCCCATGAAGCACATTCCTTGTAAATATGCTCCCACCTGTACATTGCAAATTTAGATTTTGACTGTTGCAGACACATAGCCATGTTGAAAGTGACCCAAAAAATTTGCAAACGTTTAAAAAAAAAAAACATTCATGTGTCTTAATGACATTTTAAGTCATTTCCCCATGGAGAATGTTTTCTAAGTGGCACAAAAGAGGTATACACCTATCATAAATCTATCCCTAGCATTATAAATGATTAAATCAGGATGACAATAATATGTGGCCTATCCAGAGGTTTGTTTAAGGTGAGGCCTACTCAGGATTGCAGATTAAAGTTACGCTTGATGAACAAAACAGAGGAGAACATTTTATTGTAAATGCCTACCAATGAAGTAAGTGATTTCTACTTCATTGCACCAGTCATCATAAATGTATCCATAACCTTACTTAAATTGTCCTTAAGACACATAAAAGCGTTTTTTGATTGGCTTTCCTGCATGGTAGGGTCACTTTTAACATGGCTATGTAACATAAACATTCAAAATCAAAATTTTCCATGTACAGGTGGGAGCATATTTACAAGCAATTTGCGCCACAAAGAAAGGTCTGACATTAAAATGGCAAAAATAACATCAGGGACAGTCAATTGCCTTATAAAAAACCATACACCATTATGTCCTTCTCATGCATTTAAAAACAATTCCTTTTTCCCAAAAACGATTTTCAAATCATAATTTCAAAAAACTGCACATGAGAAAATGACTTAAAATGTCATTGAAACACATTAAAGCATTTTTTGATTGGTTTTCCTGCATTGTTGATTCATTTTTATCATGGCTATGTAACACAAACATTGATAATTAAAATTTTCATGCACATGTAAGAGCATATTTACAAGCAATTTGCGCCACAGAGAAAGGTCTTACACTAAAATGAGAAAAATAACATCAGGAACAGTCAATTGCCTTATAAAGAACCATACACCATTATGTCCTTGTCATGATTTTATAAACAATTCCTTTTCCCCAAAAACGATTTTAAAATCATAATTTCTAAACACTGCACATCAGAAAATGACTTAAAATGTCATTAAAACACATGAAAGCGTTTTTTGATTGCCTTCCCAGCATGGTTTGGTCACTTTTAACATAGCTATTTAACACAAACATTCAAAATCTAAATTTTCCATGCACATGTGAGAGCATATTTACAAGCAATTTGCGCCACATAAATCATAATTTTCTCCTTAAAGCACACTATTCTCTATCTAAAGTAAAGAAATATTTTCTCACCTTAGCAAATACTTTGAGTTTGAAAACAGTCTCAGAAACACACCAATTTGTCTTCAGCAGAGCAAAAGGTATGCACTCCAGAGTCTGCAGCTATGAAAAGCACAGAAATGGTGTAATTCTTCACACATATTTCTCATGTCACCCAATCAAAACTCTTCCCTCACTTTTTTTCAAATGAAAACCCTTCCCCCTCTGCCCTTTCTGCCTATTTTCCATAGCAACCACCTCTTGGAGAAACTCTGGTGTTTGCAAATTCACACAACAATGTTGCAATTGAACTCTGAACTCTCAGTGCACCTGCATATCCAGTGCTTTCTTTCATTTAATGATTTTTTATTGACCACTCAAAATACATCTTTCAAAGAACACATCTCTACACCCTAACTTTCTGTTTTCATCAATCAAAATCCACCAATCACTGTTACTACTTCATGAACACAGAAACTCCACAGTTTTTTTCATTTCAAACTCACATTTTTTCAACTGCCATTTCATTGCCACACTTCATCTGACTGCAGGAGAACCTTCTCTCACCATGTTTTCTGTCTGGATTGTTGGTCATAGTTATATTCACTGGGCTCAAAGGTACGTTGAAAGCAGGAATTTACCTAACCTCAATTTACAAGATGTGGAAATTAAGTGGTTTGGCCACAGAGGATTAAAATGTCACCAATTGATACCATTGGTGAAAACCTTTATGCATTTGCCCAAACCTGACCTGTTAATTGTGCACTGTGGAGGTAATGACTTGGGCACTTTGACTGGTGTAGGTCTGGAAATGCTTTTAAAGGACACCTTTGAGCAATTAATGGCACTTTTTCCTCAGACTGCCTTGGTATATTCAAATATATGCCAAAGACAGAAATGGAGGTGGTCAAACCAATTTTGTCCACAAATTGAGAAGTCGAGGAAGCATGTAAACAAATCTGTTTCAGCTTACATGAGAGACCATGGAATGGGCTCCCTGTACAACAATAACTTGCGTTACTACATGCAAGATATCTACAGAGGAGATGGAGTTCACTTCTCAGATGAGGGCAACAGAGTTTTCACTCTGAATTTAAAAATGTGCATTGGTACCTACTTATAAGTACCAAAATGTACCATAAACCCAAAAGCTCTTCTCAGAGCTACCCTACATCTAATCACTCACAATTATTATTTTACTCTAACTTTTTTTACTAATTTTCAACAAAGTACGCTCCCTGGGGCGCTACCCGGTACGCGTACCGGGAGCTAACCTCGCGAAATTTTTAAAAAAAATGTTTTTTTTTCGCACATATGGGCCTCCTCAGCCACCCTCACAAAACCTAGGGGGTCAAGATAAGTCTACCATGCCCCCTTCTACCTATTCTGAACATTATTTGCCCTCCATCTTGTATCATAATTCGACCGAAACACAAAATGGTGGACTCCCGTTACGCTTAAGGTTCGCGTACCAGGGCGCTCACCGGTTCGCGTACCGGGTCGCTTCCTGGGAAGCGCACCATCAAAAAAGGTGGGAAAGTAGTTCACACAAAAGCCACTTGAGACAATTTCACCAAATATAGATTAGCTCATACTACATACCAATCCCTACCATTTTCACAAATTTGATTGGAATTCCATTTAGCCATTTAGCCTATAGAACTCACTAAATACCGTGAGGTAAATTACTTCACAAAACACATCTGAAGTGTTGGAATTGACAACCAATTAAAATGTTACTTTCATTTTCTACTTTTTTTACCTGACATTTAATTGGTTATGTACCCGAATATATATAAAGGAAGAGAAGGAAACACAGCCATTTTGACTACTACTTCCTGGTGTACATTTCTATTAGAATTTTCATTAATAACTTCAACTTCTTTTTAAAGGTAAGTTGTTATTTTTAAAACTGAAGTATATTGAGCACTTTAAGTTAATATGGCAAACTTTTTCTGTTAGTTATATACTATCCCTCTGTAGTACTTATAAATTTAGATACACTTTTTTATATTCCTACTTCCACTCTGATACTATACACTGCCCAAAGATAAATTCTCTGTTAAAAACTGCCTATCTAAAATTAATCCCAACTGTGCCCTACCTCTACTAATATATATTTTTTTATGCAAATTTCAGGAAAAATGGAAAGTGAACAAAACATTTCATTTGAAATTGTCCTTCCAGAGTCCAACACAGAAATCATTGATCCAAATGAGATTGAATTTATGGATGAATCTTGGGACCAAGAACTACTGCAATGTGTACAAGCAGTAGATAACCTCCTTGCAAATGAGGACATTTTACAACCTCAGAGACTACAATCTATATTCCATGATTATGAAATTTCTGACAATGAAATGTTAGAAAGTTTAATAAATTATGAAACACAATAAAAAAAACTTAAAAAAAAAAAAATAAATAATCAACAAAACCAACAATCAATTAACATACAGCATTTGAAAAGTCTATCATTCATTTTTCATTGTGATACGCTCCCCAGAACGCTTCCCGGTTCGCGTACCGGGCGCTAACCACGAAAAAAAATAAAAAAAAAATTTTTTTTTTTTGCTTAGCGGGGCCCCTTTAAAGCCTCCACATCAAACCTAGGGGGTCAGGGAGGAGCTAGTATGCCCCCTTATGGTTATTTCCCCCTTTGTTTTGGCCTCCTCTTGTCTCTCAATCCTACCGAGAGACAAGATGGCGGCCGCTCCGGACTGTTTAGAATGTTGACAGACACCGGAGAGCCAATCAGCTTAGCTACGCGAAGTTCCGGTACGCTTAAGGTCCGCGGACCGGAGCGCTGCCCAGAGCGCGCTTACAGATATATATCTTTTTTTAAACGTTAATTTCTCAAAATCCACTGGAGCACATATATTGAGACCTACAAAAGGCACATCGGGCTACCAGTCCCTACAATTTTGCCAAGTTTCGTGCAAATCCATTCAGCCGTTCGGGCTAAAAGTGAGGCTAACCGCCCTATGGAAAACTCAATGTTAAAAACACGTTTTGGGACCCCCCTTTTTTCTCGGCCCCCCCTGGACGAACCCCCCCAAAATTTTCAGGGGCTGCTCAGAAACAAAATGTTCCATTTTCCTGAAAATTTCAGCCAATTCCGTCCACAAACGCCAAAGTTATTAGACATAGAATTTTCAAAAATCCCATAGGGAAAAAATCCTAACTATATATACCTACTGGCGACCGCCAGTAGGTAATATATACATATATATATATTCACTGAAAAAACCATAGGTTATAGACCATATATAGTTAGGAATTAGCATTTACAAAACCTTGAAAATTCACTGAAAAAACCATAGGTTATAGACCATATATAGTTAGGAATTAGCATTTACAAAACCTTGAAAATTCACTGAAAAAACCATAGGTTATAGACCATATATCGTTAGGAATTAGCATTTAAAAAACCTTATTTTACTCACACAAAACCATTGAAATTCCATATATAGTTAGTTGCACTAACTATATATCGCGCACCCGCAATCCACTGCTGATGATGTCACATATTACATCATTCATGACATGGTCAGTGACATCACTGATGACATCTCAAATGACATCACTGATGACATCACTGATGACATCATCCAGTGATTATGTGTTTCTGTAAAGTTTAAATATGTTTTACATATTGAAGAATGAGTGGATGTATAAGTGTCTGAATGAAGGTTTTAGTAGGTGCGTGATTGACTGTATGAGTGAGTGATTAAATGCGTCTTACTGAATGCACGGGTTAGTGACTAAACTGTCTGAAAGTGTGCATCAGTATGTCTGTTGTTGTGCAAGCTGCTGCATGTGTTGATCAGTAGCTATATGAGTGGCTATATGGGTTATTGATTGGTTGCACAAGTATTTGTATGGGAGACTGAGTGTGTGTATGGCTGGCTGGGAGGTGTGTGACTCTGTGCAGATCAATGTGTACTTGTATCAGTGATTGTATAAGAGAGTAAGTATGTGTTAGTATATGTTTAAAAAATGTAAGGTGTTTTGTGTTTAACTGTATAGATGAGAAAATGGAAGTGTTATTGATTCTTTTCAGGACTGACTAGGTGTGTGAGTCACTCCATGGATGAGTGGCAGAGTGTGAGTGTCTGTATAGGTGTATGAGTGCATATGATAGTGTTGTAAAGATGAGTGATTGTATGTATGAATGATTGTATGGGTGAATGAGTGAATGTGTGTGTAGACATAGGAATCAGTGAGTGCGTATGTAGTAACTAGTATTGGTGTGTCAATGGTTTCAAAAATTATACTCTGTATTTAACACTGGGTGTAACGGAGGTTATATTAGAGTGTGAGGAGATGCATTGTATTATCACATGAATGATATCATCAGTGATGTGATCATTGATGTCAAATGAGATGTCATCAGTGATGTCATCAGTGATGTCATTTGAGATGTCATCAGTGATGTCATCAGTGATGTCACTGACCATGTCATGAATGATGTAATATGTGACATCATCAGCAGTGGATTGCGGGTGCGCGATATATAGTTAGTGCAACTAACTATATATGGAATTTCAATGGTTTTGTGTGAGTAAAATAAGGTTTTTTAAATGCTAATTCCTAACGATATATGGTCTATAACCTATGGTTTTTTCAGTGAATTTTCAAGGTTTTGTAAATGCTAATTCCTAACTATATATGGTCTATAACCTATGGTTTTTTCAGTGAATTTTCAAGGTTTTGTAAATGCTAATTCCTAACTATATATGGTCTATAACCTATGGTTTTTTCAGTGAATTTCAATGGTTTTTTAATAGCAAATATCATAAGCTGTTGAATGTCAAGTACGTGGTAAGTAAAAACATTTTCGTGTTTATGCACACTGATCTGCTTTGAATGCTGCCCCCCCCCCCATTTCTATTAGGAGTACTCTCTCTTTGCAGATAGTGAAAGGTAGTTAACGCAGGCCTTTGCCCCCGTTGTAATACGTCGTGCCTGCTTCTCTCTCCATTTGATTGATTGTTATCCAAGCATTTACTGTTTTAGAATTGGTTCTCCTTGGGTCATTCTCTATTTACAAACAAACACAGAGTCGCAATACTCTGTTTAGTCTTTGCAGATAACGAAAAATCGTGTAAAAAAACAAAAGGAATCGAGCAAAATCAGTAGGCCACTAATGGGATCTCTTTTTGACCTCGCTAAAATAGAAACATTAGGAACAACCCCTTATGACAAATACGAAACTAGTGAGATGAACTAAACTCCACACCATGATGGCTGCAATACAGCTCGGCTCCGCCACCCACCCCGCCCAAAATAACGATAAAGAGCGGCTGCCATGATTGCTCGCGGAATGGCCACGACGGAGCTACGAAATGGTGGTGCTCTCATGCTAACCCCAGCTTCAGTCTGAAACATCCAGAAACACTGTAGACTACCAATTCGATCAGTTCCGGTAGCGCCCCAACGTAACCCGGTAGAGAAGAACTAGCCCTCCCCTCTTTGACTGATGGTTCTTGTTGCCTGTCCCTTCTGTTGTCATTTAACAGAACTATTTAGCCTGCTGAAAGGGGTTGTGTTCCGACCGCTGGTTGGTGGAGACATTTCGACTATATTCTGGACCTGCGTTGTCGCGTAATGCGTCATATGATGCGCCGCGTTAGCGCATCCGGAAGTGATCCGGGGCGCGACGCGCAGCGCGTAACGTAAGCATAACAGGTCATGTGACTTGTTAATAAAACTTTTCATTGGATCATTTTACTTTTCTTATTCTAATGATGAAAGGCTTGGTCATATGACCTAAAAATTATGCTTTTTATTACTTCCGAACATTATTTTTTCTTAAACATATATGTTATAATGTTCCAGGCTAATGTACTTTCCCGGAAAATTTACAACTGTCCTGCAAGTAAAATATATTCTTTTTTCGAGAAAAAGGGCGTTTCTTCGTCCCATGACGGAGCCGTTGAGCAAAAGAGGGTCGACCTGCTGTCTTAGTTGCCGATACGCCTGAATATGAGATTCTTATCGATCACTTTATGTTGCAGGAGTAGAAAACACAACAGCCCTTGACCATTTATCTTTACTGCGTTCCTGCGTATTATACCTTTTACCCTTCATGTAATTGGTCTGCTTTATTTCACTTGCCTTTTACTGATTCTAAAACAGTGACTATTATTAAAAACTTTACCAATGTAAATACTACTACCATGTTTTCTTTTAAAAACCTTTATTGTGAAAATGTCAGTATACAAATACGGGCCTATAACCACGTGCGCCGGCCACGGAGCAAACTGTAATCATATATGATGAGGAGACATTTACACTGTAGAGGAACGTAACGGGCGGGCCATTAGGTTGCAAGAACTAAGGTGTCTAACAGTTGCGGAATCGGTGGACGTACATTTTATAATTAAAATACGACAGGGCCAGTTACAATAAAATTATCTAGATATACATTTGCGGGCAAGTACCATGGGTGACGTTAATTCGAACTTTCAATAGTACAGTAATCAATAACACATCACAACTTAATATCAATAGAGATGTCGAAATATTCAATCTATTCTCGTCCCCGCCCGCCATGTGCTTCAAAACTGCATACGTATCTCGTGATATCAAGGTTGTACAACAAGTACACAACAAGGAGTTACGAGTCCCATTTATTCCGGCGCCATTTTGGGCGAGGACGGGCAGGTCCAGGATATAGTCAAAATGTCTCTACCAACCATCGACTATCATGATGTTCAAATGCTGTATTTATTAGAGTAACACTCATCTGTCCACATCAAATTAATTTGCCACAATCTAAACATGTCATTTTAATCTTTCCAAAGTTCTTCTAAATATTTGGGACCGTTTCCCTTGCCTCTGATGCTGTCAGTGCCACTTCTTTGATGAATGTACTGGCAGGTCGGGGGGTTCTTCTCCAAATCTCTCTTTTATGCAGCACTATAATTAATCGGTGCCACCTCTCCATATGACGATGCATGGTATAGTTACCATAACTATATTTTTTTTCGGTTCCTCTGGAGAGTACATCGTGGCAGATGAAGCGTGTAATGTACCGGGCATTTACCTTTTTTTGCATGTAGGGGAAAGGAAAAAAAATTAAAGCGTCCCAGTTCTAAGGTGTCCCAGGGCCATTTTAGTGGACCAGGCCCAAATCCAAAGAACAGGCCGCCATTTTGAGAGTCCTGTTGCAGCCGCCTGTCGCTGTAGCATCAAGAGCTGCCGAAACTCAGCTGAATGGCAACTGAAACGGTAAAGGGGCGCCCCACTACAGCAGACGAGCCTCCACCTGGGAAGGCCCGTTCACGCCGCCTGCCCCCCCCCTTCGGGCACCCCACGCCGTTATTCGGAGCAGTATTGTAGGATGGCCACACCAGTGCAGCAACTTGCTAGACACCACCTCGGTGGTAACCGAATCTCAGCGCCTTGTGGTGTCTTCTAGTCAGAAAATATTGTTGCGCTGCCTTTGGCCCCATTCGCACATCGGTCCGCTACTGACGCCACCTCACAGGCCAACGGGGTGCCCCACGCCGACTTTCAGCATTGTAGGATGGCCACACCAGTACGGCAACTTGCTAGACACCACCTCGGTGCCATCCGGATCTTGGCATCTCAGCGCCTTGTGGTGTCTTCTATTCAGAAAATATTGTTGCGCTGCCTTTGGCCCCATTCGCACATCGGTCTGCTACTGACGCCATCTCACAGGCCAACGGGGCGCCCCACGCCGACTTTTACCATTGTAGGATGGCCACACCAGTGCGGCAACTTACTAGACACCACCTCGGTGCCATCCGGATCTTGGCATCTCAGCGCCTTGTGGTGTCTTCTATTCAGAAAATATTGTTGCGCTGCCTTTGGCCCCATTCGCACATCGGTTCGCTACTGACGCCATCTCACAGGCCAACGGGGCGCCCCACGCCGACTTTCAGCATTGTAGGATGGCCACACCAGTGCGGCAACTTACTAGACACCACCTCGGTGCCATCCGGATCTTGGCATCTCAGCGCCTAGTGGTGTCTTCTATTCAGGAAATATTGTTGCGCTGCCTTTGGCCCCATTCGCACATCGGTCCGCTACTGACGCCATCTCACAGGCCAACGGGGCGCCCCACGCCGTCTTTCAGCATTGTAGGATGGCCACACCAGTGCGGCAACTTACTAGACACCACCTCGGTGCCATCCGGATCTTGGCATCTCAGCGCCTTGTGGTGTCTTCTATTCAGAAAATATTGTTGCGCTGCCTTTGGCCCCATTCGCACATCGGTCCGCTACTGACGCCATCTCACAGGCCAACGGGGCGCCCCACGCCGACTTTCAGCATTGTAGGATGGCCACACCAGTGCGGCAACTTACTAGACACCACCTCGGTGCCATCCGGATCTTGGCGCGTTGTGCTGCCTACGGCCTATTCGCACATCGTTCCGCTACTGACGCCGCCTCACGTGCCAACGTATTTTCTCCGCATTTTATACCCTATGCCGCATAACAGGTCATGTGACTTGTTTATAAAACTTTTCATTGGTTCATTTTACTTTTGGTTTCCTAATGATGGAAGCCTTGATCATATGACCTAAAAACAACACTTTTCATTGGATGAAAACTTTTTTTTTTCCCAAACGATGAAAGCCCCACCTTGTTTCTGGATGTTTCAGACTGAAGCTGGCGTCAACATGAAAGCACCACCATCTCGTGGCTCCGTCGTGGTCATTCCGCGAGCAATCATGGCAGCCGCTCCCCACCAGAAGCCTGCAGGAGTCGGGGGCCCCCAAAACTTTTGTTGAATCCTCAAGGCGGAGGGGACGCTTTCGAGAATGGGGTCCAAGACCTAGCAGACAAGCGTGCGATTTCCAAGGTGTCCCAGGGCCATTTCAGTGGACCAGGCCCAAAAAGGAAAGAGCCTGCCGCCATTTTGAGAGTCCTGTGACAGCCGCCTATCGCTGCACCGCAAGAGTGGGCGCAACTCAGCTGAATTGCGGCTTTTGACACAGTGGACCAAAAGCGGACGGAATGGCAACTGAAACGGTAAAGGGGCGCCCCACTACAGCAGACGAAACTCCACCTGGAGAGGCCCGTTCACGCCGCCTCCCCCCCCCCCGGGGCGCCCCACGCCGTTATTCAGAGGGCGGCAACTTACTGGACATCACCTTGGTGCCATCGTTCTGCTGCCTTGGAACTATTCGCACAACAGACCGCTACTGATGACCCACCCCCCGCGTCGCCCCACGCCGGATACCGAAATCAGTGCCGCACCCAGGCAACATCACCTGGGTGCCGTCCAGAAATATGGACGTTGTGCTACGTTGGGACTATTCGCACAGCCGACCGCTACTTCCTTCATTTTCCCTAAAAATGTTTAAATGTTTTTACTGTTTTTGTTTTGTTGTATATATTTATAAGTTATTAAAGTTTTATAATCTTACTACTTTGTTGGAGTGCTATATATTTTTAATGTGACACATAATTGTAAAAACTTTGATGTACAAAGAGTCATCCCTGGAATCTTCGGCTTCAGGCTCGGTCCCCTCCCCAATCACAATACAGGATGGTTTTCAGATAGTAGGAACGCGTGTGCTGTGACGGATCTCATCGGGTGTGGGCCTTGATCTACTATAACTCCTTTGAAGAGGGGTGATTCTTTACAGCTGGGGCCATAAACTACATCTGCAGGGCTAGCTGATAGCCTAGGACCGGCCTGGACAATCGGACACAGAGGAAAAGGAGTGTCAGAGGGTGCGGTAGTGAATAGGGCGAAAGGGAGGTGTCGGGCGGGCACAGGGTGTGATTCTCAGGGAAGAGCAGCGCAGATGGGGGAGGTTTATTACCCATGCATAAGACAGAGAGCGGGGGTGACCAGTGCCTGGGGGAGATGCTTGCGAGGGTGGGGAGCCATGCTAAGGATCGACAGCGTACAGAGAGTGGGTCTGGTCAAGGCATCTAAAATGGCTGCCGTGCACGACAAAAGTGTGGCATTTGAAAAAAGGCAAGATGGCGCAGACAATGTTTTTCAACACTTCCTGATTTCCTTCGAATCGAACGTTAACAGACGTTCGGGCATATTACCAAAGTTAAGCGATATTTATCCCTAACGATGCTTAGCAACGAATTTTTTACCGCTAAGCATCGTCAGAAATTATTGCAGATAAACCTTGCTATTATCAAGGTTTATCGCAAATGCGATGAAAAACGACCGCAATGCATTAATATCGCTGAAAAGTCAGCGATATTCATGCATTACCGAGCTAATGCTCTTAGCCATGTTATCCACCTCCCATTGGATAACATGGCTTAGAACTGCTCAGGGCAGGTGTTACTTTTTGGAGATATTCGCGCTTAGCGCGAATATCTCCAAAAGTTGGTAATAGGAGATAGCGATGTTAGCGACAGTTTCCAGTCGCTAACATCTTGGCATGCCCACTTTGCATGTCATTAGTGATAAATATCACTGACATGCAAAGTGGAGCCCAAGATGGTCGCTATCTCCTACTAGCGGTCGCTAACTGGTGTTAGCAACAGCTAGGTAATACAGAGATAATTTTATCTCCGCGAAGCGGAGCGCTGTTACAGATATATATCTTTTTTTGAACGTTAATTTCTCAAAATCCACTGGAGCACATATATTGAGACCTAGCAAAGGCACATCGGGCTACCAGTCCCTACAATTTTGCCAAGTTTCGTGCAAATCCATTCAGCCGTTCGATTATTATTTTTTTTTTTGCCCCGCGGGGCCCTTTTAAAACCTCCACATCAAACCTAAGAGGTCAAGGAGGATCTACTATGCCCCCTTATGGTCATTTGCCCCTTCGCTTTGGCCTCCTCTTGTCTCTTGATCCTACCGAGAGACAAGATGGCGGCCGCTACGGACTGTTTGGAATGTTTACAGACGCCGGAGAACCAATCAGCTTCGCAAAGCTCCGTAACGCGAAAAGTACGCGAAGCGGAGCGCTGTTACAGATATATATCTTTTTTTGAACGTTAATTTCTCAAAATCCACTGGAGCACATATATTGAGACCTAGCAAAGGCACATCGGGCTACCAGTCCCTACAATTTTGCCAAGTTTCGTGCAAATCCATTCAGCCGTTCGATTATTATTATTTTTATTTTTTTTTGCCCCGCGGGGCCCTTTTAAAACCTCCACATCAAACCTAGGGGGTCAGGGAGGATCTACTATGCCCCCTTATGGTCATTTGCCCCTTCGCTTTGGCCTCCTCTTGTCTCTCGATCCTACCGAGAGACAAGATGGCAGCTGCTACGGACTGTTTGGAATGTTTACAGACGCCGGAGAACCAATCAGCTTCGCTTCACAAAGCTCCGTAACGCGAAAAGCACGCGAACTGGAGCGCTGCCCGGTCCGCTGTTACAGATATATATCTTTTTTTGAACGTTAATTTCTCAAAATCCACTGGAGCACATATATTGAGACCTAGCAAAGGCACATCGGGCTACCAGTCCCTACAATTTTGCCAAGTTTCGTGCAAATCCATTCAGCCGTTCGGGCTAAAAGTGAGGCCAACCGCCCTATGGAAAACTCAATGTTAAAAACACGTTTTGGGACCCCCCTTTTTTCTCGGCCCCCCCTTGACGAACCCCCCCATATTTTCAGGGGCTGCTCAGAAACGAAATGTTCCATTTTCCTGAAAATTTCAGCCAATTCCGTCCACAAACGCCAAAGTTATTAGACATAGATTTTTCAAAAATCCCATAGAGAAAAAATCCTAACTATATATACCTACTGGCGACCGCCAGTAGGTAATATACATATATATATTTATATATATATATATGTCTGGCGAGGACTGGTGACTGGGCACTGTTGACGCCTAAGATGAAGCGGTGAAGTGTGTTTGGCATTTTCATCCTTTTCTTTCCATCGGCCCCCTTCAACCCCGAGTTTGTGCCTGGTAATTACTCTATTTCAAATACTACTGGTCTTTTAGATTTCGAGACTCTCGCCCTGTCCCTGGTCATATTACATCCATGATTTGACCTCGAATTGTTTAAGATAGCCGGAAACTCCTTTGGATCACTTTCTGAACTACCTTATAGCATTCTGGGATAGAGAGCTTAAATATTTTTGTCAAGTATCATAGTGAGTGTCTGTGTGAATTAAGGAATGTTAGCTGTGTGTTTATAAGGTAGACTTCTTTTTAAATTGTTTTTTATGCTTGGATTCAATGCTGGTTTAGAAATTGTGTAATGGTTTCATTGGACTTGTAAATATGCTCCTTTTTTTGAAGCGCCTTGTGCAACCTTTAGCATGGGTGGAAGTAGTAAATGTATGGAGAGGGATAGGAATAGCAGATAGAAAACCATATGAAATGGTGTGGGAGATGCATAAAGTATTTCAGTAATGGTATCAATTGAGATGGAATATAAGATAAAGAGGGGTATATTTACAAGACTTTTGCTCAATTTTTGACATGGGTACAAGCAGAAAATGCATGCAGAATTATAAAATATGCACTCAGACAAGAATATGAAATGCCGTGAGAGATGTTTAAAGCTTTTTTTTAATGGCATAAATTGAGATAGAAAGTACAAAAAAAGAGAAGCATATTTACAAGCTGTGTGTGCAATCTTTGACATAGCTGTGTGTTTATAAGGTAGACTTCTTTATAAATTGTATTTTATACTTGGATTCAATGCTGGTTTAGAAGTTGTGTAATGGTTTCATTGGACTTGTAAATATGCTCCATTTTTGAAGCGCCTTGTGCAACCTTTAGCATGGGTGGAAGTAGTAAATGTATTGAGAGGGATAGGAATAGCAGATAGAAAACCATATGAAATGGTGTCGGAGATGCATAAAGTATTTCAGTAATGGTATCAATTGAGATGGAATATAAAATAAAGAGGGACATATTTACAAGACTCTTGCGCAATTTTTGACATGGGTACAAGCAGAAAGGCATGCAGAATAATAAAATTGGCACGCAAACAAGAATATGAAATGCAGTGAGAGATGTTTAAAGCTTTTTTTAATGGCATAAATTGAGATAGAATATACCTAGATGTGTCACTTTGTAAATATGACTTAAAAAGGTGCATTTTTTACACCACTGGTGCGTCACAAAAAGTGACGCACCGGCGGTGTAAAAGTGACGCATGGCCTCAAAAAAGAGGCCTTCAGTCTTCTACTCATGCATCATATTTAATGTATGACGCATTATGTCGCAAGGAGTTAAAGATACGTCAGTATTTCTGACGTATCTGTAAGCGCAAAAGTGATGCATTGCTGGAGTGTGTCACAAAAGTGACACAACTCTAGCAATGCATCCTTTCACATGGGGCTAGCCCCATGTGAAAGGGCCTGCGTCAGTCTTACGCCTGCTGTGAGGCAGGCGCAAGATTTTGACGCAATGGTATCCTAAAATGACGCAGTGAAATCTCATAGATTTCACTGCGTCACTTTTACCACCCTTCCTTGCGTCAATACGCCCCCTTTGCATACATTACACCTGGCGCAGATAAAGATAAAGAGGGGCATATTTACAAGACTTTTGCGCAATGTTTACCATTAAAGCTGATACAGAGATAGTGTATTGGTTGCATTGGCATATTTACAAGCCGCGTGCGCAATGTTTGACATTAAAGCTGATACAGAGATTGTGTATTGGTTTCATTGGCATATTTACAAGCCGCGTGTGCAATGTTTAACATTAAAGCTCATACAGAGATAGTGTATTGGTTTGATTGGCATATTTACAAGCCGCGTGCGCAATGTTTAATATTAAAGCTGATACAGAGAAAGTGTATTGGTTTCATTGGCATATTAGAGTGCTAACATTCTGAGTTTATGGCAAATGTGTGACACATCTGAATGCCTTCTTGATGGAACCAAAGTAAACAAGCATTGAAAATGCAATAGATTTGGTGTGATGTTAGGCACATGTCCATGATATTACATGTAATCTATCATCTCTGTCTCTGCAAGCAGTGTGTGTGTCTCTGCACAAATTATTTCTGTGTATCTACAGGCCAAAAACAGGCCACCCATATATAAACAAGATATAACATTAATTAGTAAATTATATCTAACATTGCGCAAGCGGGTTGTAAATATGCTAATGAAACCTTTACACTATCTCTGGACCAGCATTAATGTCAAACATTCAGAATTTATGGCAAATGTAAAACACGTCTGAATGCTTTCTTGATGGAACCAAAGTAAACAAGCATTGAAAATGCAATAGATTTGGTGTGATCTTAGGCACATGTCCACGATATTACATGTAATCTACCATGTCTGTTTGTGCAAGTAGTATGTGTGTCTGTGCACAAATTATTTCTCTGTATCTACAGGCCAAAAACAGGCCACCTATATATAAACAAGATAAAACATTAATTAGTAAATTATATCTAACATTGCGGAAGCTGCTAGAAAGTATGCCAATGAAACCTTTATACTATCTCTGGACCAGCATTAATGTCAAACATTCAGAATTTATGGCAAATGTGTGACACATCTGAATGCCTTCTTGATGGAACCAAAGTAAACAAGCATTGAAAATGCAATAGATTTGGTGTGATCTTAGGCACATGTCCACGATATTACATGTAATCTACCATCTCTGTCTCTGCAAGCAGTATGTGTGTCTCTGCACAAATTATTTCTCTGTACCTACACTCCAAAAACAGGCCACCTATATATAAACAAGATATAACATTAATTAGTAAATTATATCTAACATTGCACAAGCGGCTTGTAAATATGCCAATGAAACCTTTACACTATCTCTGGACCAGCATTAATGTCAAACATTGAGAATTTATGGCAAATGTGTGACACATCTGAATGCTTTCTTGATGGAACCAAAGTAAACAAGCATTGAAAATGCAATAGATCTCGCCCTTGGTGTCACACATGGTGACAGTGACAGACATGGTACATTATATCTAAAATCCAATTAATGTGTCAAAGTTTACACTGTGAGTGAAGCTTGAAATAATGAGCAACTAGAATGCTAACATTCTAAATGTATGGCAAATGTGTGACACATCTGACTGCTTTCTTGATGGTAGCAAGGTAAACAAGCATTGAAAATGCAATAGATTTGATGTGATCTTAGCCACATGTGCACGATGTTACATGTAATCTACCATCTCTGTCTCTGCAAGCAGTATGTGTGTCTCTGCACAAATTATTTCTCTGTATTTACAGGCCAAAAACAGGCCACCTATATATAAACAAGATATAACATTAATTAGTAAATCGTTTTTGACACAAAGCAAAGCACATGTAATGTAAATGAGCCTTTTGTTGTATACTAGTGTTTATATTGTTTACTTATTGTAATTGCTATGTAATATGTTTGTAGTGGTCTATAATATGTTATTTTTTGTAGAAAATTAAGGTCTAAGGAAAAAGAAAATCAAGAACCAACCAAAATAAAATCTTCAGAGAAAAAGAAAAATGCTCCTGGTAAGCAAAGTACACATTTTCCCAGGAAGTTATTGAAATGTCAAGCAAAAAAAAGTTTTTTAACTAAGAAGAATGAAACACGTGTAATTTCAAAAAAGACAGGATGTCCTTCTACAAATGTTAGACGTGTACAAGGAGACAATATTTTGAAAAGCAATAGAAGAAGCAAACTATTTTCTGACATTCGTAGAGGAATGTTTTACAACAGGATTATATCCAATTTATTAAAAAATTTAAAAAGGTATAAAAAAAGACAGCTTTTTACAAGAAAAAAACATAGTTAAGATCATGGATGAAGCATTTAAAGTGAAAAATAAATTGTTTTGTTTAGTAATGAATAGAATTCGTACACTTGATAAGATAATCAATGTGTTTAAATCAAAATGTAAGTGGAGGAGAGTAATTAATCGAACTAATTTCTGTGATGTTTTTTCTGGAGAATGGAAGCATAGTTCAAGTTCTGAGTCATTTCTAATGAAGAAAGTTACTTTCAGGATAATGATTTGGTGCATGCAGTTGACACCAGTGGTCGAGCATATGAGGTGAAGGACGGTTGTCCGGTTGAAAAAGAAGAGATTGTGCCTAGAAATACAGAAGAGGTGTTAGCTGATGAAGTTTTAGGGAGATGTCATAAGGCTCCAGTATATACATGGAATTGTAGTAGTATTTGTAGTGTCCGACAGGAATCAATTGATTTGTTTCGCACTTTCTTATGGACATATACTAAGAAAACTGTGAAACAAAAAATGAAAATTTTACAAGAGTTAGATCCTTGTAGAGTGAGAGAAAAAACAGGTTTGCAAGGGCATTCACTGGCTTGTCTTTCAGAGTGTTTTTCACCATTTTAGGATGTTAGCAGCGCATCATAATAAAGTGAGGAAATTAGTGAGAAGGTTGTACTATGCAAAAAGTCCAGCACTTAAACGAAAACAGTTAAACAGTGCTCTTTTGCATGGAACTGAATTAGATGTCAAAAACATTTGTGATGAAATTGAGTTTTGTTACTTTGGTGAAAAAGAGGTTAGTGCGGAAATTGATACAGTAATGGAAGGTAATGTAGAAGAGAATGTAGAGATTTTAAGTACAGAAAAATTTGAAAATAAAATTATAAAGTTTAAGGTCAATTCAAGTGAAAGGCCTAATTTTTCTTGTGTTTGTTGTCGACGGACTCATTATAAGCATCAGACTAGATTAGTTGATTTATATGTAAAAAGCGAAAAGATAAATAATAATGAGTGGAAGGATTTTGCAACTTATTTGTTGGTTGAAAATTGTTTTGATTTGGGCTCTGATCAACGTATTTGTACATATTGCTATAATAAATTAAATGAAAACAAAATGCCTGCTAGAGCTGTTCATAATATTCTGGAGTTGGTAGACATTCCTTCTGAATTGATGGATTTAAATACTTGAGTCTATTCCGATTCAACGTGTGCATCCTTTTCAGGCTATTGTTCGCATGGAGCCTAAGTCAGGGAAATTGCCTCCTTCAGATTTACAGAGAGGATTAAAGGGAAGAGTTGTTTATTTGCCTCTAGATTTTAAGAAAAATATTGATACCATTGGTGTTGAAAAAGTAGAAGAGGAACCTCTGGTTATTCTAGTTAATTGTGTTCCGACAAAAAGTAAGAAAATCTGGCAAGAATTAGTGGATGTTAGGAAAGTCAAGAAGGCAACATTGTATCTGGTAAAAAATAATCAGTACTATAAAAATGTGTATGTGGGAGATGAGGAAACAACTGTACAAGACGACACTGATGTCTCTGCTGGACAAATAGAAAAAGTTGATGTCTCTAGAAGTGAAGAAATTTACGAACATTATAGTGTTCATCCATTGCATTCCAAAGAAGTAATGGGGAATGCTATTGACATGTTTCAGATGAAAAAAGCCGAAGGAAGTCCCATTAGTGTATGGGAAGAAAGTTTAGAAGCTCGTTGTTTTCCACAGTTATTTCCAACAGGTGAAGGTGGACGATACGACGACCGACCTGTTCAAATTCCTGCATCTGAATACTGGACTTCAAGATTATATGCAGAAGATCCAAGGTTTCGTCAATGCATTCCATATTTGTTCCATCTACTGTTTGAGAGTGACTTGTCTGGACTTTCCTATGCAGTAAACCATATACTGAAAAGGGGAGCACATCTACTAAATGTTTCGGCAAGGGATTTTATGGATAAAGTGAAACTGCAAGACAATGTTTTGGAATCTCAGCTATTTAATCTCATGGCATGTCAGCGTGGTACTAACGAGTATTGGGACCGTCGTCATGGGGAATTGAAATGTATGCTAAGAAACTTAGGAACTCCTACATGGTTCCTCACTCTTAGCTGTGCTGAGTATGCTTGGGAAGACTTACTTGAATTTCTATGAGAGGCAAATAAAAACATTGAAAATATTGAATTCAAGACACCTGGAGAACTGTGCTCTGTGGATCCAGTTAATGTATGCAGGTATTTCAATCTTAGGTTTGAAGCTATGATGTCTTTTATTACAAACAAAAAAATCCTCCGCTTGGAGAGGTGTTGGATTTCTTTTGGAGAAAGGAGTATCAAGCAAGAGGTGCTCCTCATATACATATGCTGCTATGGATGATTTAGATGAGAAAGTGATGAGTTTCATTGAGCAGTATTCTACATGTGCTGTTCCGAAAATTACAGAAGAAAATAATTTAAGACACCAAGTTTTACGCTTTCAAAGCCATCGTTGTGGGAAATACTGTCGTCGAAAGTACAAATCCAAGGACAAGTGCTACACAAAATGTCGTTTTGCATTTCCACGTCCAGTAATATCGAAAGGAAGAGTCAACAATTTTATGTCTTCTCTGAGACATACTGTGACAAGGAAATCACACAAAAATACATACAACCTAAGAAGAAATGAGGAATCCAAATTTTTAAATGACTACAACCCAGTCATTTTGTCCATGTGGAATGCTATATGGATATTCAATATGTGGCTGACAACTCTATTGCTGTGGCTCGATATGTGACGTCTTACATCACAAAATCAGAAAAAAGGGAACTGAAGGAAATGTGGGAGGAAATTTCACATGAAAAGAGTCTAAGCAAGAAATTATACAGTTACAGTCTAAATATGTTGTCGCATCGAGAAATTGGAGCGTATGAATGTTCTGATCGGTTGTCGTCAGCAAGTCTAAATGCCAAATCTAGAACCATTATTTGGGTGAGTCTAGGTCTTGCTGCAACACGAAACCGAGTTTTGAAATCTGTACAAGAAATAGAGTATTTGGCGGAGAAAGAACCAGACAGTACAGATATTTTGAAGACAAACATGTTGGATACATACTATCCAAATAGAAGTACTCACCTTGAGAACGCTTGTCTCTATGAAGTTCTGCAAACCTACATTTTTAAAAAGAACGTCACAGAAGACATCAATAAAGGAGTATATGCAGTAATTAGATGTGAAGGCTGTCTAGTGAAACAAAGAAAAAGCCATTTGATTAATCATCGAAAATTGAGTTGTGAACCTCCAGACGAAAGGGAATTTTATTACTTAGCTCTTTTGCAACTCTTTAAGCCTTGGATTAGAGAAGAGGAACTACTTGGAGATTTTCTTACTTATGAAGATTCGTTCAATGCAACCAAGGATACCATAGAATGTCCTGTTTTTTCAAATTATCTGCAAATGTTGAACGAGGAAATACAGCAAGAAACTACAATTGCAGCAGAGATTTCTAGAGACAGTTCTCAAGACAGTCAGAGTTCTGCTTCATTGAGTCAGGATCCACTAGGAGGACCAATTATACAAAATGAAGCTGCCACTGCCATGGATGAAGTTGAAAGAGCGATGGAACAAGCTCAGGAGGATAGAGTTGACTTAGAAGATTTGGAAAAATAACTAAACGTTGAGCAGAGACAAATATATGATCAAGTCACACAACAAATTGAGCATGGTTTATCTCATGAGAAAAAAGAGTGCTCATGTACATCATTTGTACCTATCCGACTGTATGTGAGTGGAGAAGCAGGAACTGGGAAAAGTTTCCTGATTAAAGTGATTGCAACATATTTGCAGAAAACAACGGAATCATCGCTCTCTTGTGTTGTTACTGCTCCAAATGGGTTGGCAGCACACAATATTAAAGGGATTACTTTACATCGCTTATTGATGCTGCCAGTGGAGCATGATAACAAATTACAATACCACAAGCTATCTGGAGAAGCTTGTTGTGAAGTTTCAAGACTCCTAAAGAAAATGAAACTTCTTATCATTGATGAAGTAAGCATGGTGTCAAATGTAATGCTTGCTTTTGTGCATCTAAGAATGCAAGAAACTCTTAAAACAGACTATGATGTGTTATTTGGAGGCAAACACATCATTGTTTTTGGAGATCTACTGCAACTAACTCCAGTAAAAGGACAGCCAGTGTTTAAAATGCTTACACATGAAGATACCAGGAAGTGCTTAGGAAGCATTGGAAATGTTAACATATGGCTAAATTTTAAATATGCAGAACTACTTCAAAATATGCGACAGGCAAAGGATGAAGATTATAAAAATATTCTACAAGATGTAAGAATTGGGAAACTAACTGAACATGGGAAAGCAGCTTTACATGCACGATTAATTTCAAATTTGTTTCCAAAAGAAAACATTCTCCCAGAGAATATTTTTAAGAAAATTTCTGAAAACAAATCTGTCATATGCTTGATGCCAACTCTGCAAGAATGTTCAATCTTCAACACCAAAATGTTAAAGTTGGAAAATCAAGAAATTATGAAACTGGAAGCTATTGATAAAATAGAACATGAAGGAGCAACTATTATTTTGTCAGAAAAGTTGAAATCAAAATTGGATTCTTTAGAGAAGACAATATCTAAAACTGCTGGTATGGAAAAGACTCTGTATGCATCTTTAAATTGTCATATAATTTTACGACGTAATTTAGATGTGGAAAGAGGTTTAGTAAATGGAGCAATGGGTCATGTTGTGGATTTTGTGAATTACCGAAATAGAGATGGAAATGAAATTATAAAAATTAAATTTGATGGTATTGAAGAAGTAGAACAAATCTGTCATTGTTCTGCTCGTTTTTTGCTAGTGAAAGATTTATATGTACTCAGAAAACAGTTTCCTGTTTCTTTGGCATATGCAGTAACTATTCATAAATCTCAAGGTTTAAGTGTTGATAGTGCTTTGGTGAATATTGGAAATTCTGTGTTCAAGGAGGGCATGGCATATGTTGCTTTATCTCGAGTCAGAACTTTATCTGGATTGTACTTGATTGATTTTGATGAGACAAAGATTAATGCAGATCTAAATTCTGTAAAAGAATATAATAGGTTAAGAAGAGAGTATGCTCCAAATTTACCTCAATATCCTCTGTTTGAAAAGCGTGTGGTAGGCCGAAAAAGAAGAAATGAGAAAAATTGTTGTAGAGTTGTAGCAAAAAGAAAAAATGTAGATGAAACAGTAATTGTAAGCAGAAAGGAAATGGTTCAGTTAAAGATGTTGTTGGATTTCAGTTTGAAAATAGTTCTGGTGTCAACTGCTATGCTAATGTAGTGGTTAATGTTGTTATTTTGCTCCAAAGTGTCAAAGAACAGATTGCTGAAAATCGTGATCAAACACTTTGTGGTTTATTAAATTCTGTATTAGAGAAATGTAGCAGTGATAGAACGAAAATACAAAGTGTTTCTGAAATTCGAAAGGTTTTAGACATATGTTCTGGTCTAAATCAATTTACACAGAATATTCAGCAAGATTGTCAGGAATTTCTAATGTATATTCTTGTTGTTTTGCAAGGTGAAGGTGTGGATGTAGAAAATCTTTTTGGCCTTTCTTATAAATGGCAACATGACTGTGACAATTGCTCCTTTTCAAGTAGTACTACAGTAGACACTGAAAGATTTATATATTTGACTTTACCAGACTGCAAATCAGTGTCTTTTAATAATGTAGTTAGAGCAGCAAATCAAAACATGGTCTGCAGTCAATGTAAATCTGCAATGCTATCAACTTTATTTTTAAGAAGCTATGGACAGTATGTTATTTTAATGTTCTAACGATGTAGACCTGATGGAACTAAATTGACAACATTAATTAAAAATGTGTGGCTTCTCAATTATCAATTTCAGGAAGAACCTTTACAACTGCAGCAATTATTTACCATGATGGTCCTTCAACAACATCAGGACATTACACATGCTACTGAAAATGTCAAAAAGGGTGGAAGCTGTGTAATGATACTCAATTGAGTTTCAAACAACGTTTGCCTTCTGACTTACTAAATTCTTACCTAGTGTTCTTACAACCGAAGTTTTAGGGAAGGTAATTGGCCTATGAAGATTGCAGCAGTTAATATAACTTAGCTTGCTCTTCAAAATTACTTTCTGAATGAGAGTGATGAAGATAATAAAAAACATGTAGTTTTCATAGAGATAGTTTATTTTTATCATATAGTGTGTGCTGTGAGTATTATACAAATTATTTATAAAAAGTAAGGTAGAGGTGGAAGTACAATTCTTGTTTCATAATGTAAAAGGTGTTGGAGCTTTTCTTTCAGAAAGTTGGGTAAATGAGACATTAAGAAAACAGTGGACTAATTTACATAGAAAAGGACTTTCCATATACTATTTGGCCTCGTGGAAAAGTGGATGGATCAAAAGTGAGTTTAGATATGGTTTTTAAAATGTTACATTATTTAAGAAATTATTCAATGGGTTTTTTAAACACAATCATTTTGATTGTGTTTTTTTTTGCCCGCTCTTATATGATGAGTACTATTGAAGTCACTGTTTTAAGTGAAATTCAATATATTCTGAGAACAGCAAAAATAAACCATTTAACATGTTGTTGAAATTATTTTGTATTTTAGATTATTAAATATATATTATTATCCCATTCTCTTATGCTCACTTATCTATTTCAACCCTCTATCACTCTTCTTAACTCACCCTCACTGGCCTTTTTTGATTCTCCCTCACCTCCCTTCCCTTATTCCATTTTCCTCACTTATTCTCATTAACCACTCCTTCACGGCCCTTTACCTCTCTCCCATCCACCACTTTCCAGCTGTCAGTCACTCTACTTCACTCCCCTTCCCATTGTTTCCTTTCTTTGTTTCCTCAATAATCCCCCTTCTCTCACTCACCTTATTACACTTCACTCACTGCTTTTCTCACTTCCTCTGTCTTCTCACATCCTCACTTCCTTTCCCTCACAGCCTGTCTCTTAGCTTCAGTCTCTGGATCCTCTCACTGTCTCACTCCTCTTCCGTCATGCTTACTCCCTAAAACTGACCCACACTCCCTTCCTTACCTTTCTTTGCTCTCTTACTCAGTTCCTTTCTGTCACTCTTTCCTTCACTACCTCTATTTTCTCACTCCTTCACTTCCTTTGTCTCAAGCTCACTTGCTTTTATCCTCTCTTTATTTTCCCTTTTTCATCAACCTCCCTGCCCTTCACTCACCCTCCCTTACCCTTGTTAATCTCCTACTTTGTCTCTTGTATTGTAAAATATATATTATAAATATTGTAACTTATTTTGTTTTGTCTTTCACAGATATAAATTTAAATGAAAATATAAAACTAAGTTGACATTACTTATAAGTTAAGTTTGATGTACAATATTTATTTTCTCTATACTGTTTTCCATAACCTCACTACTCTTCTTTGATATTCCCACACCTCTGTTCCCTTATTGCGCTTGCCTCACTTATTCTGAATCCCCACATTTACTCTCTTTTTTTACACTCTTCTCTTACTCTCACCTTCTTTCAGGCCTTCTCTTTTACTATCTTTCCTCTCTCTTCTCTTACTTTGCTTTATTTTTTTCCCTTCCTTTACTCTCCTTACTGCTCTTCATTAACTCATTCTCTTACTCCCTCTGTCTTCTTACTTCTACACTCCCCTTCCCTCAATCTCTTTCTGTTAGCTTTATTCTCTCCATCCCCTTAGTCTCCCAATTCTGTTCTGTCACGCTCACTGCCTATAACTCAGCCATACTCCCAAACTTACCTTCTATCAGACCTTCTTCTTTAGTTTACTTCCTCAATCTTTCCTTCCTTACCTCCTTCACTCTTTTGTCTTCCCTTATTTTCTTATTCCACTGTACTAACTCCTTCTCTTACTACTTCTGTCCTCTTAATTGTACACTTCCCTTACCTCATTCTCTCTCTGTTAGCATCATTCACTTTGTCCTTTTATTCTCTCACTCCTTTTCTATCATGCTCAGTCCCTATAACTCAGCCATACTCCTACACTCACCTTTTTTCAGATCTTTTCCTTTACTTTCGTTCCTCTGTCTTTCCATCATTCGCTCCTTCACTGTTTTCACTTCCCTTACTCTCCTTACTCCACTTCATTAATTACTTGTCTTACTCCCTCTATCCTCTTCCTTCTACACTCCTCTTATCTCATTCCCTCTCTGTTAGTCTCATTCTTCCGTCTCTTTAGTCTCTCACTCCTCTTCTGTCAAGCTCACTCCCTATAACTTACTTATACTCACACACTCACTTTTTTTGATACCTTCTCCTTTACTTACCTTCCTCTCTCTTCCCATCCTTTGCTCTTTCATTCTTTTGCTTTCTCTTACTCTTCTTACTCCACTTCAATAACTCCTTCTCTCAAACCCTCTGTCTTCTAATTTATTCGCTCCACTTTTCTCACTCTTTCTCTATTACCCTCAAATAATTTCCAGCGATGTATCCTTTCACATGGGGCAAGTCCCATGTGAAAGTGTCTGCGTCAGTCTTACGCCTGCTGTGAGGCAGACAAAAGATTTAGACGCAATGGTGTCCTAAAAATGCCCCAGTGAAATCTCATAGATTTCACTGTGTCACTTCTATGACCTTTCCTTGCGTCAATACGCCTCCTTTGCATACATTATACGTGGTGCAGGTATAATGTGGTGCAGGGGTTTACAAAGTGACGCATCTACGTAGATGTGGCACTTTGTAAATATGACTCAACAAGGATCAATTTTTACACCACAGGTGCGTCACAAAAAGTGATGCACCAGCGGCGTAAAAGTGACACATGGCCTCATAAATGAGGCCCTGAAGTGCACCACAGAGAAAAACAGTGTAAAAAATTATAGCAAAAAAATTATTTCAAGCAATGCATCCTTTCACATGGGGTAAGCCCCATGTGAAAGGGCCTGCGTCAGTCTTAGGCCTGTTGTGAGGCAGGCGCAAGATTTTGACACAACGGCGTCCTGAAAGTGACGCAGTGAGATCTCTTAGATGTCACTGTGTCACTTGTACGACCCTTCTTTGCCTCAATATGCCTTCTTTGCATATATTATACCTGGTGCAGGTATAATGCGGCGCAGGAGTTTACAAAGTGACGCATCTACCTAGATGCGTCACTTTGTAAATATGACTCAACAAGGTGCAATTTTTACACCACTGGTGCGTCACAAAAAGTGACGCACCGGCGGCATAAAAGTGACGCATGTCCTCATAAATGAGGTCCTGAAAGCCCCATAGGGAAAAACAGGCCTTCTCCTTTATTTTCTTTCCTCTCTCTTCTTTTACTTCATTGTTTTATATATTTACCTTATTTTATTCTCCTGACTCCACTTCACTTACTACTTCTCTTTCTTTTTCTGTCTTCTTACTTCTGAATTTGAATTTGAATTTAAAAAGTTTATATAGCGCATCTTACACCATTACGGTTTCTTGGCGCTTTTGACGGCATGCAGGCAGAAAAGGAAGGATCATTAGAGTGGAAAGGCCTGAGCAAACAAAAAAGTTTTCAGTCCCTTACGGAAGAGGGAGTATTGTTTTGAGGCCCTGAGATGATCAGGCAGGGAGTTCCAAAATACAGGAGCCAAAATGGAGAAGTTGGAACCTCCCCATTTTTTCCTAGTGAACCGAGGAACCTGCAAGAGGGATCGATCGGATGAACGAAGATGTCTGGCGGGGACATAGTTAGTTAAAAGGGAAGAGATAAATGCTGGGGCCGTTCCCTGTCGTGCCTGAAAGACCATGCATCCAGTCTTAAAAAGCGATCTTTGCCGAACAGGCAACCAATGCAGTTCCTTCAATAATGGTGTGGAATGGTGGCACCGGGGAAGACCATACACCAACCGGGCTGCTTGGTTCTGCACAAGCTGAAGTTTGCGTAGACTATATGCCGGAATGCCGTTGTACAGGGCATTGGCATAGTCTAGCCGGGAGATGACCAAGGCAGACATAATAAGTTTAAGTGCCAAAGGGGAAAAGAAGCGGGAGACAGAGCGAATAGTTCGAAGCATCAGAAAACAGGAAGAAACAACAGCACCAACCTGTGAGTGAAGAGTGAGCTGGTTGTTAATCTTAATACCCAGTGTCTTAACCGTAGAGGACGGAAGGGGAGGAGAACCAAGAGTGAGGGGCCAAAAGGAAGAATTCCAGGGACTGGAAGAGCCACCCGTAAGCACCAACTCGGTTTTATCCGGGTTGAGCTTCAGATGGTTGTGGCTCATCCAGTCCCTGATAAAAATCATAGTGGATTGAAAATTAGAGATAGCATGAGGGGAGGCAGAGAGGTCAAAGACCAGCTGGAGGTCATCCGCATAATTATATACGGCGACCTCCAGCTGCTGAAGTGCAAAGATAAGAGGATAGATATAGAGATTAAACAATAAGGGAGATAGGGAAGAACCTTGGGGGACACCACAAGTGATCTTCAAAGGATCTGCCATGAACTCCCCCAGCCGAACCGCCTGTGTGCGGTCCCGCAGGAAGGACGAGAGCCACACTAGTGCTGACCCCCCGATTCCCGCCGCTCCGATACGTGAAAGCAAGATGGAATGGTCCACCGTATCGAATGCGGCGGAAAGATCGAGGAGCACCAGGGCTTGATGTTTATTTTGGTCCAAGCCCTCCCTGAGGGTGTTTAGGACCGACACCACCACAGACTCAGTGGAGTGTTTAGGGCGGAAACCAGCCTGGCAGGATGCCAGGCCTCCCGTGGCCTCTACATGGGTGCTAAGTACCGCGGCAACATGGCGCTCAAGCACCTTACCCAAGTATGGCAATAAGGATATAGGCCGGTAATTAGTTGGAATAGCTGGGTCGGCCCCTGGTTTTTTCAGAATGGGCACAATGGTAGCTACTTTAAGGGCCGGTGTCACGATTCCTTGTGAGAGGGAACTATTAAGAAAGGCGATCGGGGCCTGAGTGCAGACTGAGAAAATTTGCTGTAAAATACGTGCCGGGCAGATGTCAGCAGGTGAACCTGACTTGACTTTAAGTAAAATTTCCCGGAACCCTGTTTCCGTGATAGAAGGAATAGACGTTAAGCTAGGCGACAGGGTCGGCGGACAGGGCTCAACATAGGAGACAGAAGGAAGGGGGATGTCGTTCTTGATGTTAATGACTTTATCAATAAAGTAAGAATTTAACGAGTCACAGAGGATTTGAGTGGGGGGGGGTTTAGATACACTCCTATCTGAAAAAGCTAGCTCATTAACTATCGAGAAGATTTCTCGTGGTTGATTCTCCGCTGTTAAGATTTTTGAAGAGAAATAGGTAGTTTTAGTTTCTACGATAGCTTTTTTATATTCCTGCCGTAATGTTAAGTAGCAGGTTTTCAGATGGGGGCAGTATTCCCTTCTCCAAAGTCTTTCGGCGCGCCGAAGGGATAATTTCTTAACCTTTAAGTTAGAATCAAACCATCGGTTCGCCTCCTTAGGTCTTTTAATAGAGATCCGGCGTAGGGGGGCCGCTGACTCGCAGCCGTCCGTAAGCCAGGTATCAATCCCAATGGCTTGTGCTGACGATGATAAGCCAGTTAAGTCAGGCGTAGAGGCTAGGAGAGAAGATGACAGCGAGATCAGGTCGACCCGGTTCCAATTCCTGGCCCAGATGTTTTTTTCCCGCGGAATCCCAGCTGATAGGATAAGATGAAGGTTGAAGGAGATGAGGGCATGGTCGGACCAAGGACAGGGGGACACTGCTACAGAAGAAATAGGGTAATTAAGGGACCAAACTTGGTCGAGCACGTGTCCACCAGTGTGTGTGGGAACGTGAATACTAGAGATAAAATTTAGCGACTGGAGCAGGTCAGTAAATTGTTTCGATGCCTGGCATTCAGACGGATCGTTGGGCCAGTAGTTGAAATCCCCCAATATGAGGATGGAGGCATGGTTAACCGTCAGTGTGGCTACCAGGTCCTGAAAGGCCGTAATAAAGTGGGGAGTGTTCTGGGGAGGGCGATATGTAAGTAAACAGATCAAAGGAGGGGAGAAAGTGTCCGACCGAGCTACAAGATACTCGACCGAATCAATAAAAGCAGATGGGAGAAGCTGAAAGTTGTACTCGGCTTTGGCGATAAGCGCCACACCACCTCCTTTCTTCCCTGCAGGGCGGTCAACCCGAAGGGCCGCATAGGTGAGAGGAAGGGCCGCCAGGAGAGTGGGCAATGACGAGTCGCCAAACCACGTCTCCGTCAAGCACAAAATATCTGGCTTCAAAGAGTCGAGCAAAATAAATAGGTCCTGGTGATGTTTCACCGCTGACCTAGTATTTAATAATATACAAGACAGGGAGGGAGAGGGAGAGGGGAGAGAAGAACAAGGCCCCAGAGCAGAAAGGGCAAGGCCGAGGGCGGAGATGTTACTGCTAATAGCCGGTGAAAGCGGCCACTTACCTCGTAAAAGTTTCAGAGTAGCCGAGGAATAGGTGATAAAAGGACCAGAATGACATGCCCCTGACCCCGGTCGGCCGCGGACGGGCGCAGACGGGCTTAACTCAGGCGCAACTCCGGCGCGCCTTCGTCGCGCCCGCTGCGCTCGTCCGCTGCGCTGACACATGAGGTCCGTATAAATAGACCCGTGACCAGGGTGGGCGGGGTGAACAGGGCGGGTAGGGCGGGGTTACTAAAAAAGAAGAGAGCGTTTCACCGCTATTAGTCAGCGGAGACAATTGTCCTGTAAAGGCTAGTGGTCAGCCAAGGGTGGTAAGTTTTAAAATTATTGCGCGTGCCGCCAGCGAGCCCGTCCTCTGCCACAGGACAGCTCGAGTTAGACAGGCGGAGCAAAGCAGGATCTAAATAGACCCGTGACCAGGGTGGGCGGGGTCAACAGGGCGGGTAGGGCGGGGTTACTAAAAAAGAAGAGAGCGTTTCACCGCTATTAGTCAGCGGAGACAATTGTCCTGTAAAGGCTAGTGGTCAGCCAAGGGTGGTAAGTTTTAAAATTATTGCGCGTGCCGCCAGCGAGCCCGTCCTCTGCCACAGGACAGCTCGAGTTAGACAGGCGGAGCAAAGCAGGATCTAAATAGACCCGTGACCAGGGTGGGCGGGGTCAACAGGGCGGGTAGGGCGGGGTTACTAAAAAAGAAGAGAGCGTTTCACCGCTATTAGTCAGCGGAGACAATTGTCCTGTAAAGGCTAGTGGTCAGCCAAGGGTGGTAAGTTTTAAAATTATTGCGCGTGCCGCCAGCGAGCCCGTCCTCTGCCACAGGACAGCTCGACAGCTTCTACACTCCCCTTCCCTTAATCTCTTTCTGTTAGCCTCATTCTCTCCATCCCATTAGTCTCTCACTCCTTTTCTATCACGCTCACTCCCTATAACTCGGCCATACTCCTACACTCACCTTCTTTCAGACCTTCTCCTTTACTTTCCTTCCTCTCTTTTACCATCCTTCACTCCTTCACTCTTTTCCCTTCCCTTACTCCTCTTTCTGCAGTTCAGTAACTGCTTCTGTCAATCCCTCTGTTCTCTAAGTTACTCACTCCCCTGTTCTCACTCTCTCTGTGTTACCCCCATTCTCTCCGTCCCCTTAGTCTTTCACTCCTCTTCTATCATGCTCACTCCCTATTACTGAGCCATATTCCCACACTCATCTTCTTTCAGACCTTCTCCTTTACATTCTTTCCTCTCTCTTCCCATCCTTCGCTCTTTCACTGTTTTCCCTTCCCTTACTCTCCTTAATCCACTTCACTAATTCCTTGTCTTACTCCCTCTTTCTTCTTAGTTCTACACTCCCCTTACCTCATTCTCTCTCTGTTAGTCTCATTCTCTCCGTCTCTTTAGTCTCTCACTCCTCTTCTGTCAAGCTCACTCCCTATAACTTAGTTATAATCACACACTCACCTTCTTTCAATCCCCCTACTTCACTTCCCTTCCCCTCTCGTCCCTTTTTTTGCTCCCTCACTCATTTTCCTTTCCTCTCTCACTAAAATTAGGACTGGGGACGGCAGCGGTGGTTCTCTAATGCTTGAACAATGATCATAATATTTTGTTCCCCGTAACAAAGTAGGGCATCACAATTTTTGCATTTGATGGAGGCCTCATTAAAAACAGGTTGAATATTAGACATCAGCTGCTCTGGTCGCCCCCTCACCGATGCAGTTGTTCCTCCAGTTGAAGTAGAAGCACCATCTCTTGGAGCCTCTCGTGCCAGAGCCCTGACACTCTTCCGGGCATAGTTCTGGGGGTGCCTCTTCTGCACGTGCCGAATCATAGTTGGATTACCAAAATTGTACTTCATTCTGGGGTCTCCTCTGCAAAATATAGTATAGCAGATATTGCACTCCACCTTTGGAGCATTACATTTCACTGTCTTCTGAAAATACAAAAAATGGCGGCGATAGTGTACATTAGAGAGAGACAGTGAGAGAAAGAAGGCATGAGATGAAGAAGAGATGTGAAGTGCACATTGGAGAAAATATAGTGGGAGAAGGGAAGTAACTGTGAGTAAACTTACTATGTAACACAGAAATGTTGCACTCTATACTATAAGTTTCAATTTATACCACAATCATTTCACTACTATCTCATAAATTTCAAGTAGAATAATAGAAAAATGTCTCAAACAATTTATAATTTATAAATATAAATGTATTCTTCAAAATTTTCATAATTTAGAAGAACTTCTAACATTAACTAATCAGGAATCTCCTCATCAGAACTCTTCATCATGACTCCTGGAACTCAATATAGTCCAAACATTCCATTAATTCAGCATCCAAAGTCTCATCATTAAAATCCTCCATTCCATCTCCTCTCAAAAGAAGGTCTTCTTCATGGATAGTGTTATCAACAGGATCATTTAAGACCTCAATCAAACTCTCCTCAACCAATTTCAAAATTAATATTAACGCTGTCCTCATTGAGATCCATATTCTTTTCAAATTTCTTGCTGTAAATTGCAGAAAAAAAAATCACTTTCATTTTTCGTTTTTAGTAATAGATAATATTAAACTAGCTTTATCAAGTATTAAATTCCCCTTACAAACTAACAACTCACCTTTTAGAAAGGAGTAGAAGAGTTAATACTGTGTAAATTTCACACCAGAAATAGAACACCAAAAATTCCTCAAAAATGTACCTCAAAGAGTACTATCACAAAATGGCTGTGTTTCCCTCTCATTAGAAAACCATTTCATTAGTAGAAAACCATTGAAACTTCATCACACACAAATTCAAAACCAAAGAAACATTTTAGTTGGTTGTAAATTTCAAAAGCTAATTGGCTCTTAGGTGTCTGTAAACATTCTAAATGGTCTGCATAGTCCGCCATCTTGTGAATCTAAAGAACAGAGACACAAGAGGTGAAAAATAAATGGGGAAATAATTAAAAGAGGGCAGAGTAGACACCCCCTGACCCCCTAGGTTTTCTGAGGGGGGCCTAGAAGAACCCTGAAGGGCAAAAAAACTTTTTATTTTTTTTTATTTTCGCGGGGTAAGCGCTGGGTGCGCTCCCGGGTGCGCTCTCCGGTACGCGCACCCTGAGCGCACCACGGGGAAAACCAGTGTAAAAAAATAGAGTAAAAAAATAATGTAGCGTGTTTAGAGGAAAGTGATGCATTGCTGGAGTGTGTCACAAAAATGATGCTATTCCAGCAATGCATCCTTTCACATGGGGCCAGTCCCATGTGAAAGGGCCTGCATCAGTCTTACGCCTGTTGTGAGGCAGGCGCAAGATTTGGACACAACAGCGTCGTAAAAGTGACGCAGTGAAATCTCTTAGATGTCACTGCGTCACTTCTATGACCCTTCCTTATGTCAATACGCCCCCTTTGCATACATTACACCTGACGCAGGTATAATGTGGCGCAGGGGTTTACAAAGTGACGCATCTACCTAGATGTGTCACTTTGTAAATATGACTCAACAAGGTGCATTTTTTACAGCACTGGTGCGTCACAAAAAGTGACGCACCGGTGGCATAAAAGTGAAGCATGGCCTCATAAATGAGACTTTCATTCTTCTACTCATGCGTCATATTTAATGTATGACACAATATGTCGCAAGAAGTTACAGATACGTCAGTATTTTTGTGATGTATCTGTAAGCGCAAAAGTGACGCATTGCTTGAGTGTGTCACAAACGTGACGCAACTCCAGCAATGCATCTTTTCACATGGGGGCAAGCCCATGTGAAAGGGCCTGCATCAGTCTTACACCTGCTGTGAGGCAGGTGCATAAATGAGGCCTTCAGTCTTCTACTGTTATTTTTTCTTTCATTTTCTCTGTTTCTTCACTGCCTTACTTACCTGGTCTCACACTCATTTGACTTTATCCAGTCTGTATCTCCACTCTTTCCTAAACATCACTGCTCATTTCTTATGAACACGTTGCTCCCCATAGCAAAGTAACTGATCACAATATCTGCATTTAATCACGCCTCTATTAAAAGCAGGCTGAATGTTAGGGATCAGCTCCTCTGATTGCCCCCTCACTGATGTAGTTGGTCCTCCGGTTGAAGTAGAGGCACCATCCCTGGGAGCCTCTCGTGCCAGAGCCCTGACACTCTCCCGGGCATAGTTCTGGGGGTACCTCCTCTCGACGTGGCGAATCATGGTGGAGTTTCCAAATTAATATTTTTTTGTGGGGTCACCCCGTGACAGGATAGTGTGACAAATCCTGCACTCCACCCTTGGAGCATTTACTTTTTTTTGATCATTGGGAATGGAAACAAACTTCCATATGAAGTGTTCTTTTATCCTGGGCTGAGGAACCTCATCATCAATAAATCCCTCTGTGTCTTCATCACTGCTGGATGGTCTGGCAGCCATGGTAATCCAAGAAAGATCCAAGAGCAAAAACACAGGTCTTGCAGTCACAAAAGTGAAAGAAGAAGTGAAGGAAATGGGTGGGGATTTCAATCTTTGTAAAAAAAACTGTTAGCAACCAATGAAAAGAGTTATTTTAGGGTCACATGACTTGACGCGCTTACGCTGCGCGCACCGAAGTGCTTCCGGGGGTGCTTACGCGGCGCGAACGTAGGCGCTTCCGGGGGCGCTTACTCGGCGCGCCTGAGTGACGTTTTGATAGTTTTCGGAAATGCCAAATCATTTTCATTTCGTAAATCAAAAATACTGCTTTTATAAGTATGGTACTAAATGTCTTGCATTATTATTTACTTTTCATACATATTTTTTTTATGAACACAAAAATAGCGCTCTCGGTGCGCTCCCGGGAGAGCTTACTGGTGCGCGCACCCTGAGCGCACCAGGAAAAAATGTAAAAAAAATATATACATTGAACAATTAATTTCTTAAAAAATAATTAATTGTTGTAAAAAACAGCTAATAAAAAAAATAATCGTAGGTTACAAAGTCGATATGCATTGGAATTTGCTTTTAAAAAAAGTATGAAACCATAGGTTTCACAATCGTTATAGTTAGGAATTAGCATTTAAAAAAACATTGAAATTCACTGAAAAAACCATAGGTTTCACAGCTTACACAACAACAGACATACTGATGCACACATTCAAACAGATTAGTCATTAACCAATGCATTCAGTAAGACACATTTAATCACTCACTCATACAGTCAGTCACGCACCTACTAAATCCTTCATCCTGTCACTCATACATCCACTCATTCTTCAAAATATAAAACATATTACTTTTCACAAACACACATTCACTGGATGATGTCACCAGTGATGTCATTTGAGATGTCATCAGGGATGTCATCAGTGATGTCATTTGAGATGTCATCAGTGACGTCATCGGTGATGTCACTGACCATGTCATGAATGATGTAATATGTGACATCATCAGCAGTGGATTGCGGGCGCGCGAGTTATAGTGAACCCAACTAACTATAACGTGGGAATTTCAATGGTTTTGCATGAGTAAAATGTTCAGCTAACTATAACTGGTGTGAAACCTATGTTTTTTTCAGTGAATTTGAAAGGTTTTTTAAATGCTAATTCCTAACTATAACTGGTGTGGAACCTATGGTTTTTTCAGTGAATTTGAAAGGTTTTTTAAATGCTAATTCCTAACTATAATGAGTGTGAAACCTATGGTTTTTTCAGTGAATTTCAATGGTTTTTTAAATGCTAATTCCTAACTATAACGATTGTGAAACCTATGGTTTTTTCAGTGAATATATATATGTGTATCTATATAATCATGTGATCAAGACAGTGGATACTGTCGAAACGCGTAATGGCGGGCATGCTGAGCGAGATTGAGCAGAAATAAAACACACTTGTTTGGCACCATTCCTGGGTTCCTCTCTTCGTTTTTCCAGAGCTGTGCAGATTTGGCAGTCTTGTGGATTTGGGACGAGTTTTCTTGAATATATATATATATATACACACGATTATGTGCGGCAGCAGTTTTAAAACTATTTTGTGATATAATTTTTAAGAATATATAGGCAACACTGGATGTGAGTTTGGCTGAACTGTCTAAATGCCCGTATGCATCTCACTGAGCAGTGCTTAAATTGTTATACATGCTTCATCATATATTTTGTCTGCTTTACTGGTAACATTGCAACTTTGGTTATTGCACTGTGCACTGTATAGTAGTATGTTGCGTCTTACCTGCATTTAAGTTTGTGAAGAGCTTTAGGCAGCGCAAGCATGTTGCATTTAAGCTGCAATGGGAATACAGACGCTATAGTATGTCTTCTATGTTTACCAATTGGGTCAGTGAGATGGGCTATTTAACTTATGAGCTATGCATTGCCAAACTAGATTGACAAAGGCCTCCTGAAGGCTGAAACGCTTCTCTCCTTGTGCTTGTGATTGAGGGCGTCCTGCATTGATAAATAAATACCGAATCCAATGCCACTTCGTGTCCATGCCTGCTTTCCATGGATTCTCTGTGGGAGTTGGGTGTTTTGGTTTATATATATATATATATATATATATATATATATATATATATATATATATATACCAATAACATAAAATCTAATTAAACAAATATTCTATTATATAATAAAACACTAAATTATATCAAATCTTTAAACTTAAATTTCCCACTCCAGTCAGTGCAACAGCAGGGAAAGCATTGGATAGCAGAGAGGTAACTAATACTATTCCGACTCTAGTGAGTACAACAGTAGGGAAAGTGTTGGATACCTGAAGGCTAAAAATTACTATTCACACTCCAGTGAGCACAACAGTATGGAAAGTGTTGGATTCCGGAGGGGTAACAATTAATATTCCCACTCCAATAATTGTACCAGTAGGGAAAGTGTTGAATAGCAGAGGGGTAACAATTACTATTCCCACTCAAATTAGTGCAACAATATTGAAAGTGTTGGATAGAGGAGGGGTAAAAATTACTATTCCCACTCCAGTGAGGGTAACAGTAGGGAGAGTGTTGGATACCAGAAGGCAAAAAATTACTATTCGCACTCCAGTGAGTGCTACAGTAGGGAAAGTGTTGGATAGTGGTGAGATAAAATTGACAATTCCCACTCCAATCAGTGCAACAGTATGGAAAGCGTTGGATTGCGGAGGGGTAACAATTAATATTCTCACTCCAGTCAGTTCAAAATTAAGAACAAACAAAATATGAACAAAAATATTTAAAAAACAAAATAAATCAAATTACAACTATATTTAATATTAAGAATGAAAACAAAAAGAATATAATGTTAAACACATTTGACAAGTACCTACAAATATATTAAATACAATTTAAAATAATTTTCAAACAAATTAATATTTTTAATCAAGTCAAATTTGCTTTATTCGAGGTTAACTCATAACTAAAGCATATACAATCTTCAATAAAACCATTCAAAAACATTTGTATTAAAAGTAGGACTTAAAACAGATAAAGTACATCAATTTCATCACGAGAAATTTTTTACAGATAAAATGCAGACACTCTTGCAATACATCATTTTCAAAGTTAAAGGGATAGCTAACTTAAAAGAAACAATCAACTGCCTAAAAACTTCTGTCTAATAGTCCATGACCAACCAAGATATTTGGTGGTGGCTATTACTATAGGCAGTAAAGTGCTAGTGCGTATAATTCTTAGAGCTACCACACTACTAGTCGTACCTAAATTCTTACACATTGGGGTAAGCCAGATGCGTCTTGGCTCTGCATAGATCGTACAAGCAAATAGAAAATGGCCAATTGTTTCATTATGTGCTCCACAAGAGGGGCAGTTGCTAATTGATGGACCACCCCACCTGCCTGTCAGAGATCTAAGGGGAAGGGCACCCGCTCTGGTTTGGAAGAACAACTTCCTATCCCTTGGGCTAGTTATAGCGTCCTAGTAGAGTTCTAGGCTGGGATTGGGCTTTGCTTCTAGGAATCTTCCAGCCATAGACTCTGTACTAGTATAGCTCCACTTTTGAGCGGCCACCTTTTCCCAATAGATTTCTTTAAGGACTTTCTCTGGTGGGAATGAAGCTACCTCTGGGTTTTCCCATAACATGTGAAGACCAAGATCACCCAGCATTTTTCTCAGTTCATTCAGCCATCCAATTTTGTGGAACACAACTGCTTTAATAATGTCCAAAACCCCCTCAGCATAGTGTGAAAGTTCAGGTGTAGTCCAGAGTCTACGCCAATACAAAATTGGACGCAGCCTGGCCAAGTCAACAACATCCTTCCTGCCTAGATCATACCTAAGCGGCAGCAAGGGAGTACTCTTAGGAAGGCCAGTAATGAGTCGGAAAAACTTTTTTTCCGAAATTTGTAATGACTGAAGCTTCTCATAGCCCCACAGCTCAGCACCATAAAGTGCTGATCCGAGGGCTTTGGCCTCATACACCTGAAGTGCTGGTTTTATTGGTTTTATCAGGGATTTTCTATGCTCAGAGCCAAGGGCACCAGCTAATTGTTTGTGCCTCATTGCTGCAATATCTATGTGTTGGGACAATCTTAAATCATTTGATACATGGATTCCCAGGTACGTAAAGGCATTAACTACCTCTAAATGACGACCATTCATGACAATGTGAGATCTACAGCCAAGGTGAGGATTAAAAACCATGAGCTTAGTTTTAGCCAAATTAACTTCTAAGCCATGCTCCGCACAAAATTGGTCGAAGATAGATAGAGCGTGCTGTAGACCACTCGGAGTCTTAAATAAAGATAGAGATGAAATCAGAGTGTCGTCTGCAAACATTAAAATCGGTATCTTGGTGCCAGCCAATGAAGGGGCGTCCACATTTGCAGACAACATGCGGGCAACAACACCATTGATGTACAACGTAAACAGCGTGGGAGCCATCGAGCAACCTTGACGAACTCCCCGCTCGACCGGGAAGTCTGTGGTAACCATACCCTGCCCTCCCCACTGAATCTTTGCAAAATTTGCTTCATGGAGCCTCATTAGCATTGTCAAGAGTTCTTCTGGTAGGCCCAAATTCTTCAGCACCTGCCACAGCTTAGACCTTGGGACTAGGTCAAAGGCAGCCCGCAGATCGACGAAAGCCGCATACAGGCTGCCCTTGCCCAGTAACACGGTCTTCCACTGCAATAAGGTGAAACGGAAGACCTGGTCCATTGTGCTGGTAGATTTTCCAAATCCTGCCTGGAATTGTGACAGAGCATTATTCTCATCGGCCCAATCCAAGAGCCTATTGACAACCACCCTACCTACCACCTTTTGGATGGTGTCTATTAGGCTTATGGGCCTATAGTTTCCCGGTTGGGATCTGTCCCCTTTCTTAAAAACAGGGATTATAACTGCGCCTTGCCAAGACGCCAGTATATTTGCACCCTGGGCAACTGCATTGACAAGAAGAAAGATGTACAGGCTCCAGCGTTCTTTATCATTTGTGGTAAATAAATAATTAATTACCGGTACTATTTTTCTATGCATTAAATAAAACAGATAGCTCAATAAATAAGAGGCAGGATCCGGGGTATCTGAGTTGAACAGGCTTTAATCAGGCATAAGGGAAGGGACAGGATCGGAATAGCCTGGCTTGAAATGGAATGGCAGCTGCAACGTCCTATTAACAGTACATGGTATATATAGTAAAACATTATAATTGCATTGAATACAGTAGGCGTAACAAGTGACAAACGTAAGATAAGAACACATGGGCGTGAATAGAAGGCGTGCACAGGGCGTGCACGAAGACATGTGATGAGAACGTCACAGAAGTGTCATGAATGGGTGGATACATGGAGGGGGCTACCTGGGCAGCTGGAACCTTTAACCTAGTGGTGCGCGCAAACGGACCATGACGTGTATCTGGGGAGAACTGGGGGCTCTGACTTCTACACTAGAAGAGGAGACTAAAGTCTGGGAGGTCAAGACGACATGTACCTATAGCATATCTGATATCTCGTGTTTGGAGAACATGTTGATAGAATCTAAATGTCATCAGAGCAGAGGCTACTTGACACTAAGACTGGTGCATGCATATATTCTTCATGTATTGCGTGTGCTATGAATCTTCTATGGATATTAATACAGTAATTCACTTGCATGGAGACAGAAAGACTAGACTATAGCTGAGGATGTTTATGCGGTTCGTTAGCTTAGGAATGAGAAGACGGAGAGCTGAACTGATAACTGTAGGCATAACATATTCTTGGCAGGCAGGCAGACAGAGCCAGGCCGGGCACCGCGCTGCGCGGCAGGAAGTAAGTGAAGGGTCAGGGATGCAGGTGGGGGCTGCATCGCTCCTCGGAGTGGTTCAGGAGACTGGAGCTTGAATCTGGTGTTCGGGCCCTCATGAGGCCTAGAAAACGGGGACAACTCGATGAATTAACGTGCACAATGTAAAACGTTGGCAACATAGGCCTAATACTCGTTGCTTTCAGGGGGACTAGATAACTGGCATACTAACGTTGGACACAACTATAATTGCGTCTTTATTCGGGCATAGGGGGAACATATGCATATTGATCATGCACATATAACATATAATGGGGAACACGTAGGCACACATGATAAGGCAAAATTCAATTTTCCTCATTCCCTCCTTGTGCCCTACGTTTCCATCAGGAAACATCAATATTCATGATACCATCTATCATTTCATATAGCATCATTTGCTCGTCTCGAATATTCTTGGAACGGGACTTTGGACTAGGAATACAGGATGTAGCGCACAAGCCGCAAATCGCAGGGCCACATTGTAAACAAAGACAGCAACTGAATATGATCATTACTGCTATACCCAGGAATGACAATACTTTCCATCCCAGGCAGATATTATACTCCAGAGCCAACCGGACCATGTCCAGGTGCCTGGATTCTGGTGCAACTGATGGGCAATTTTATGAAGTCTGGTTATAGCTGAATAAACAGACGGTGCGTTATTAGGAATGAAAATGCAGCAACTAGATCCGATGACTCTACAAGCTCCGCCCCTATCGGCCAGTATGACGTCAAGGACGAGACAATTTTGGAGCACGACAAATCTCATAGCAGATTGCTCCTCGGTTAAGTTACCTAGAGCGGAAGTAGTCTCATTCACTACTGCTTCAAGGGTTCTAGTTAGTCTACGTATTAGCTTACTATTCTGGACAGGACCTATGAAGAAAAAGAAACCTTTATTGAAGTCTTGATACTGTTCTAAGGCAGTTTCAGTTTGATCGACAATTGGGGACTCGATCTCCCTTCTATGTCTAACGTGTACTAGATGTGTGTTTCTGTGATAATCGGATGGGGCTAGGAAAACTGGTGGCAGTAGGAAGGCAATGTAACATGTTCCATCCCAATCTTGGGGCAGACGTACATATGCGGTCTGACCACACACAAAATATGAATGACGTGAGGCTTTGAAAGTAGATTTCCCACTGTCACTATACTTGACCACAGTAGTACAATCACTGTGTCCTAGATGTACTGAACCATTCTTTCGGACACATAATTCGCCTTTCACTGGTAGAACTGTAATAGCAGGCAAATCTGGAGTGGTCTCGGACTGAACATTCAAAACCATGAAATTCGAGGAATAATTACCTAGATCATATACTTCATTTTCTAGATCTAACCCTGTTCTATGGGAAAGACCTTCCTTGTCTGGGAAACATGTTCTATTCAGAAGGGACATGTCGTTTGAGGATGACGTTAACGTGGACCATGCTCCACACGAACCATTGTGTGAAAACGGATAGGGAAAGAGTGGCAGAACTCCCTTCGGTGTCTGGAAAGGGGGGAGTCGACCACACACCCAACAATTTGTGGCATTGCTAGTCTGGTGTGAATAGTGTAACATTCGGATAAAAGTATTATTGCGCATGGCAAGACGATAGGATAACTCGTGAGGAGGCAGTTCACTAAAAGTGTGCTCTACTGTAACATTAGAGGAAAAATGTACATGTGAAACAGTAGGAGGAAAATATATATATAAAACATAACTTATGCCTGTAATCGTAAAACTCAGAAATAATGAAATTAAAAGAGTAACAATGCATCGGCTTCGAAGAGCTTTGTGATAACGTATTTTCTTAGAGTTTCGACTAACTCTCTCACTATGTCGGTCTATCTCATACATGTCAGGAACCTGTCTAACCGTTCCACCCGAGAGGGACTTAGACAATTAAACTGGCTGACTTACTAGACCTTAATTTTTCTTTATACTCCTGCTGCGGAGTTTTCTCTAACAGGGGAAGTTTAAAGTCAGTATCTGGGCAGTCCTTGAGAACGGGGCAGTCTTTGAAAAAAGTTTTTGGATGGAGTTCATGGAATCGCTTCACGTGACTGGAATGCACCCAGCCTTTCCTGCCCTCAATCTTCACCGCGGTCTTTGTGGTCATCAGGACGAGTTTTGGCTCCTTCCAGCGGGGCTCCAGCAGACTTGAACGATCGAAATTTCGGATCAAAACAAGGTCGCCTGGTATGACCTCGTGCGGTTTCACTTGGGTGTTGTCTGGAAAAGCAGCAGCAACCTGTGAACGACAAGAGAGTAGTGCAGACATCAAGGCAGCCAGGTAATCTGTCAGCATATTACTGTCAACATCAGTTATTTTACGGGGCCTAGGTGTACCCCACATGTTTGGGGGACGACCGAAAACTACCTCGTAACGGGACAGACCTGAACGGGAGTGAGCGACCATTCTCATGTAAAAAAGGGCGACTGGCAGTGCTACCAACCAATCTACGCCTTTCTCTGCGCATACCTTTGCAATGCGGATCTTTAAAGTCTGATTGTGTCTCTCAACGAGACCTGCTGCTTCGGGATGTCGTACACAGTGGAACTTCCACTGGTACCCTAACAGAAGGGATACTTGTTTCATGAGTTCGGATGAGAATGGCTGGCCGTTATCTGAATACACGACCCTCGGTAATCCATAGCGGGGGAAATACTCACGAACCAACTGCCTGGCAGTGGTCGCGGCAGTGTAATCTGGAACTGGATATGCTTCTGTCCATCTGGACAAAGCGCATACAACTACGAGGACATACTTGAAACCTCGACATCGATCCATCTGGATATAATCCATCTGGAGGACTTCAAAAGGGTGGTCAGGAGGATGGAATCCACCTTGTTCCACCGGGACACCTTTACCTGGATTGAACTGACAACAGATCATGCAGGTACGCACTTTCTGCTTGGCTGCTGCTCGTAAATGCTTGTTAAACCAGAGGTTCTGAATACTGTCTAACATGGCTTTTTCTCCTAAATGTGCTGGACTATGTGCGGTGTTAATAATGACTTGAACCATAGAGTCGGGGAGAAACCATGTGGCTTTTCCCTTTGTCAACCATCCTTGATCTGTCTGGACCCCTCCTTGTTCAGACCATTTCTTGATTTCATCGGGAGTAGCATGTGACTGTATATCTAGTATGTCTTGTGTAGGGTCCTTAACTGTCATACAAGTAGTCTGGACTGGAACGTCTGTCTGTGTCGTGTTAACTGGAATGTCTGGAGTCTGAGCTGTAAGCTTGGCTGTTCGATCTGCCAGGTCGTTACCCTGGGAAATGATGTTAGTGACTTTCGTATGTGCCTTGCACTTCATGATAGCGATAGCTGTCGGTAAATGTATTGCATCTAACAGAGCTTGAATGAGGGGGCCATGCTGAATCTTGGTTCCATGAGAAGTCATGAAACCTCTCTCTTGCCAGAGTACTCCAAAGTCGTGTACGACTCCGAATGCATAACGTGAATCTGTGTATATGTTTACTTTCAGGTTCTTGGCTCGTATGCAGGCTTGGGTCAGAGCGACGAGTTCTGCTGCTTGAGCAGACAGGGTGTCAATACGATGTGTTTCTATAACTTCAGTTTCAGTAGTCACTGCATACGCGGCTACTAGTTCTCCTGTACTTGTTCTCATACATGAACCATCCACATAAAGCGTCAGGTCGGGATCAGGTAATGCAATGTCTGTCAAATCTTGCCTTGGCTTTGTCATGGTGTTAACAACTTCCACACAGTCATGTGTGGCAGGATTTGAAGTAACTGAGGGTAACAGTGTAGCGGGATTTAAAATGTTGCACCGTCTGATTTCTATGTGTGGCTGAAACAGTGTCAGTTCATATCCTGTTAAACGTGCGATTGTCAAGTGCTGAGTCTGTGTTCGGTTTAAAAGAACTTCCACGGAGTGTGGAACTTGTACTGTCAGGGAGTGTCCTAACACTATGGAATCACTTTGTCTGATAGCTAGGGCTGTGGCTGCAACTGACTTGAGGCACGCAGGCAAAGCCTGGGCCACCGGATCTAATGTGCTAGAAAAATAAGCACAAGGCTTGTATTGTCCTGCTTGATCTTGTGTGAGAACAGATAATGCAGTACCATCACGTTCAGTGACAAAAAGTGTAAAAGGCTTACTGTAGTTCGGTGTTGCTAGAACAGGTGCTTGGCATAAAGCTTTCTTTAACTCGTTGAAAACAAGTGTATGTTCTTGGGTCCAAGGGAGGACAGTCAATGTGGCTGCCTCCTGTGTCGTTAACTGTATCAGTGGCTTGGCTAGATATGTGTACTGAGGGATCCATTGTCTGCAGTAAGAAGTGAGGCCGATAAAAGCTCGTACCTCCTTCTGAGTCTTGGGCTGTGGAAGACGTGCTATTAACTGGATACGGTCTGGTGTCAACTGCCTACCCCTCTTGGACAGTAAGTGTCCAAGGTAGACCACTTGCTGGACACAGAATTGCAGTTTCGAAGGGGACACCTTGTGCCCCATCTCGGCCAGGAAATACAAGACTGTAAGTGACGCACGTTCGCAGTCACGTTCAGAACGGGCTGTGATCAATAGATCATCGACATACTGGAGCAGGGCAGTGTCAGTTGGCATGTGAATATTGTCTAGTTGTCTTTTAAGTGCTTGACTGTAAATACTAGGACTTTCTGTGAAACCTTGAGGAGCTCGTGTGAATTTATAGCTTCTTCCATTTAAACAGAATCCGAAAAGAAACTGGCTGTCTGGATGAATGGGGACACTAAAGAATGCGTTCTTGAGATCAATAACAGTTAAGAACGTAGCTTCGGAATCAATGGCAGTCAATAGGGAAGAAATATCTGGAACCACCGGGTACTGGGGTATGATACATTTATTAAGTTCTCGAAGGTCAATCACTAATCGATAAACTGGAGGTGCATTTGGATCAGTACGTTTAAGAATCGGAATGATAGGAGAATTACATACATTGGAGTCAGTTTCTACAACTACTCCTTGAGCAATGAGCTCGTCAATAATTTTGGATAAGGCTGCTACAGCCTCAGGTGGCAATTTGTACTGTCGGATTCGTGGTAATACAACACCTTGCTTCAGAGTGACACGATAGGGTGTAATGTGCATACAACCTACATCAGTTGGACCTTGCGCCCATAAATGCTGAGGTACATTCACTAATCTTGGATCAAAATCACGTAATACATAATGACCTTTAAAATCTCGTAAAAACAATCTCACTCCTTCTCGGGAGCAACAAATTACTGCTCCTAACTCTTTCAGTGTCTTAATACCTAATACATTTTCTGGACAAGATTTCGTAAGTAACAAGTCAGTAGTTCGGGACAATGGACCAACGTCTAGGGAAACTGGTTTCGATATTTCATTAACAATAGGCTTTCCTGAAAATCCAAGGGAAACATTTCTTGAGCCTGAGAGTGGAGCCCCTGGAACCTCGTCATGACTGATGGTAGTCCTACTTGCCCCTGTATCAATCAGAAACTTTCTGTCTTTCCCCAATACCTGACTGTGTACATAGGGACCCTCTTGATCTACAGGAATCTCGATGAGAGGCAAGCCAACCTCCCTCTCTAGGCTGTTTCATGAATACTGCTGATATTCTGGATAATCTGACTGTGCATACTGGTACATCTGTTGTGTAACGTGTTGTGTGGCAGCTATAGGCTGCAGTACTGTAACTGTCTGTTGTGCATTCTGCGGTGATTGCGGATTCTGCGGAACAGGTTCTTGTCTAGGAGGACGTGGTCTCTCTTTCGTCTTACCAGTAGCTATGTTGTGTTTCAGAACTGCACATTCGTTTATATAATGACCTGGCTGTTTACAATAATTGCATGTCCCTTTAACGGGAGCTGCAGAATGACTAGTTTGATTCGTACCCCTCTACTGACTGTCTTGTGGAACAGACTGTGCAACTAGTACTTTCATTTTTGTGTCTTTCATACGTCTCCTTTCGTGTTCCTGCTCCTCCCTGATTCTGTTCTGGTGGTACTGGAGCATCTTGAGCATTTGTGACGGAGTATTAGCTTGCCAGGTACTCTCGACTTTCAGTACTCGATTTTTAACTTGTGGTAAAGAATTCTCAACTAGTTTGGTAACAAAAAGATGTGGATACGACTCACTACTTGTTTTCAGGCCGCTATTAATAATGAAACATTTCTCAAATCTAGAATAAAAATCACTAGTGTCTTCATCTTGTTTCTGTTTACAGGCTGAGATAGCATCCCAGTCTTCCTTTTTCGTGGCTAGTAATCTTGGCAAGACTTGTATTAGCAACTCGGGCAATGCTTTAGCTTTTTCCCCAAGACCAGTACCTGGAACTCGTGTGTTATCTTCAGTCTCTAATGCGGTCCAATCTATCTTTTTCTCTCCCACCTCCCATTCTTTTTCTTTAAGTTTTTCATATATGCCCGCAGGCAACAGGACCTTTAACATTTTAATGATATCAGGATACGTGTATTCTCCCATACGGAGCATGTCTTTTAATTCACGGTGGAACCCTGCTGGATCTTTATCGTGACAGGGTATTAACTTTTTCATTTCTAAGAGTTCTATTTTCGTGATAGGGGTGTAAACAAATACTCGTTCTAGATCACCCCCGCTCCTTTAACTGGATGTACTTCTCGTAACGGATTCTGTCTGTCTATGTAGAATGATTTTCTTACTGGGGGTGGAACAGGAACAAAATGCGGATTCAGGAACGTTCTGTATTTGTGACGTTGCTCTAAAATGACACTAATTAAATCAGTACCTAGACCCTTCCATCTGTTTAGGAGTAACTCGTTCAGGACATCATACAAGGGACCTGGATCAGAATGCTGATCCTCATACAGTGTGATGAGGTGCTGGATCATATACATACCCACCAGACGCTGCTCGGCTGGGGGCAGCTTCAGAAACGTTTGGGCCACTATTTCATCTGAAAACGTGGTAGAATCACTAGTCCATCGGACTGCCGATCGGGCTAGTTCTTGTTCATGCATGGTACTAAGCTCACTATAACCTATTCGTAATTTCAGAATTGTATCTGTAGCCTGGAATACTTGTTCCAGAGAACACTGTTCTGGTACGGGAGGAGGAAAAACTTTCTTGTAATCTAGGCGTGAATGTCGGTCGGAAAATCTAGTTCTACCTACATACGCTATTCTGTCGGGATTCTCGCTGTCTACCTCTTCACTTGAAGAGTCATTCTCTTTCTCGGTTGCTCTCATTGCTTTCTCCTTCTGGTGTATACTTATAATTTCTTTACAAATTTTCCTGTACATACTTTCTATACTACCTTGTGTCTTATGTTTTCCCTCGGCTATATTGTCACTCCACCTCGTCAGGGCTTTCATCTCGTCTTTGTCTTTATCAGGATAATCCTGTTCTCTTATTAAACAGTTAATCATAAATTGCAGAATCATACTTTGAATCTCGACCTTTCTGTGTGCCATAGCTTCGTGAATACTTTCGGAATTCTCCCCTGTACGGATAAAATGATATATTCTGTCTAGATGTTCCTTCATATCGGGCAGGGTGGCCAAAAAGTTGGCAACTCGTCTTAAACGTACTGAATACAATATCATGTGATCTTCACCTGGTACTGAATCATATATGCAGTCAGTAAGGTGTCGCTTGAGGTCTGCGTATGTAGTCACTTTTGGCGTGCGCTGTAACGCTGCGTCTCTCAGCGTCAGTCGTTTTACTTGAGGCGGGGTGGTAGGAGCACCTCCCCCCGCTCCTCCTGAACTAGAATCGTCCATTAATACTGAATGTGCTGGTAAAGTGACTGGCAAAACACGTGACGTGGACTCGTCCGGGGGTACTGGCACATGGACAGGGTTCCCGGGACCAGTGGCTGGAGGAACAGGAATCACATTATTAACAGGGTGCTGAGGTTGAGCAGGCGGAATAGGATTTGCATATTCTGGGACTGTATCGTCCAAATAGGACGAAAGGAAAATTTCAGCTGCAGTCGGTTTATGACGTAGCTTAGTCGGGACCAAGGGTGGCGGTAATTTACAGGGTGCTTCCGGGGTTGCCTTTGGCAAGCCCTCGGCAAGAAGAGGATACATACCTTTAATAAGGGCATTTCTCTGTCTGTCTGACTGTTCTGCTCTAACTCGTTCACCTTCTTCTAGAAGTTCCCTTTCTTGGGCTTTTTCTGAGGATTCCCTACTTAATTCTGCTTCTCTGAATTCTTTCTCGGATCTCCTATGCGATTCTTTACGCCATAATTCTATGGCATCTTTCTGGGACTGTCGGGCTTTCTTTTTCCATAATGCTTCTTCTACTCGCATGATGCACTCGGCATCCCATGTACCTGATACAGGCCATCTATATTTCTCTTCAAGATTCTTTGTATATTCCACCCATAAGTCTAGATATAATATGGCATCTAAGCCATGCTTGTGATACATAAAATGACCAGGACTGTCCCTAGGAGGGACAGGAACCGATTCTTCGAGTAACCCTTTTCTAGTCTTTATCTGACGTAACCTAGAAAACAGAGGCATCTTGAACTTGTACTTGGACTTAAACACAATAAACACAGAAATGAAATGGCAAACATATCACTCATACAACGACATAAATATACATTAATAACAGTTCGAACAAAATTCTACCTGATACATTGAAAACATAATACTTGAATTTCTCGAGAACAGACTTAATAGAAATACTGGATGCACTGCTAAAACAGTACAGAACATACCGGTCTCATAAAGAGACACGTCATACCGTATCCACCTAGGTGAATACTTCGGACTGGATCTGTGTACCCAAACCCATCGGACCAGGGACAAACTAATGAACCTGTCTAGATACTTCCCCCGCAACGGTACTCACCGGGAAGCAGAAACTGAAGGCCTCGGACTGGACTGGACTGGACTGCTACGACGTCTGGTTGCTGCTACGCATGCGCTTCGAGCTTCGGGCTTCGGTTACAGGTGGGCCTCTGGATACCTCGGACCTTGCTCTCTCGGCTTGGGCTCTGGTTGGGACGAACCGCATTCCTCACCGCCTCTTCTGGATGCCGGACCGCAGTCTCCGTCTCCTCCGTGGGCCTGAGGGATACTTGAAGCAGAAATATCTGCACGTGCACGGTAGAGTTCCGTCACGGCTGTAGAAGGGTCAGGGGGCCTGCGTTACATCTCCGGCGCGTGGGGAAAGGGCTGGTTCCTATTCGGGCGCCATTATGTGGTAAATAAATAATTAATTACCGGGACTATTTTTCTATGCATTAAATAAAACAGATAGCTCAATAAATAAGAGGCAGGATCCGGGGTATCTGAGTTGAACAGGCTTTAATCAGGCATAAGGGAAGGGACAGGATCGGAATAGCCTGGCATGAAATGGAATGGCAGCTGCAACGTCCTATTAACAGTACATGGTATATATAGTAAAACATTATAATTGCATTGAATACAGTAGGCGTAACAAGTGACAAACGTAAGATAAGAACACATGGGCGTGAATAGAAGGCGTGCACAGGGCGTGCACGAAGACATGTGATGAGAACGTCACAGAAGTGTCATGAATGGGTGGATACATGGAGGGGGCTACCTGGGCAGCTGGAACCTTTAACCTAGTGGTGCGCGCAAACGGACCATGACGTGTATCTGGGGAGAACTGGGGGCTCTGACTTCTACACTAGAAGAGGAGACTAAAGTCTGGGAGGTCAAGACGACATGTACCTATAGCATATCTGATATCTCGTGTTTGGAGAACATGTTGATAGAATCTAAATGTCATCAGAGCAGAGGCTACTTGACACTAAGACTGGTGCATGCATATATTCTTCATGTATTGCGTGTGCTATGAATCTTCTATGGATATTAATACAGTAATTCACTTGCATGGAGACAGAAAGACTAGACTATAGCTGAGGATGTTTATGCGGTTCGTTAGCTTAGGAATGAGAAGACGGAGAGCTGAACTGATAACTGTAGGCATAACATATTCTTGGCAGGCAGGCAGACAGAGCCAGGCCGGGCACCGCGCTGCGCGGCAGGAAGTAAGTGAAGGGTCAGGGATGCAGGTGGGGGCTGCATCGCTCCTCGGAGTGGTTCAGGAGACTGGAGCTTGAATCTGGTGTTCGGGCCCTCATGAGGCCTAGAAAACGGGGACAACTCGATGAATTAACGTGCACAATGTAAAACGTTGGCAACATAAGCCTAATACTCGTTGCTTTCAGGGGGACTAGATAACTGGCATACTAACGTTGGACACAACTATAATTGCGTCTTTATTCGGGCATAGGGGGAACATATGCATATTGATCATGCACATATAACATATAATGGGGAACACGTAGGCACACATGATAAGGCAAAATTCAATTTTCCTCACATTGATAAAGAGACCCGCGGCACCCCATCTAGTCCCGGAGCTCTACCACTAGACACTGAACTCAGAGCCATCATAACTTCACTGCTACTAAATTAGTTATCTTTGTAATAGGCAGGCCTATAGCCGACCATCAGGTTATCAGGCTGTGTGTCGAGGTACTGGGGCTTAAAATAATTGACCCAGTCCTCCTGGGATACGTTGTTATTGGGAGGCTCAAATAGTAGAATAGCCTAGAGTCTTTTTTATCACTAGCCTCCTTTAACTCTTGCCAGTGGAGCTCGTCCCACAATTTCTTAGCATTTGCTATACTTTTCTTGTATTCTATTCTGGCGAGGGGAATAGTCGCCAATTGCCTCCCCTTAATCGCTGCACCTAAGGCTAATCTGGCGTTCCTGCACTCAGTGTTGTACCACTTAGCCGGCTTAAGGGTTGTCACACTTCCTCTCTTTGCCGGTTTCAGGAAGTGATCCCTGATGCATGAGAAGAGGTTTTCGTGGATTTGAGTTACTTTGTCACTATCTGGGTCAGGTGGATTCGCTTGCTCAAGAGCTATTACTGCTTCATCAACCTCAGTGTTAATACTGTATATGACCTGCTGGTTAGCCTTAACATATACCCATTTTAACCGGCGCATATCATTAGTAGGGACAGTCAAAGGGGCGTTATCCACCTCAAGTGTCAGGACCATGCTGTTTGAAGTCCACCATTTGTGTTCAACACACAGCGGATTGTGGTCGATTTCAATTTTTGATTTTACCTCCATATCAACCACTTGTCTCCAGAACTTCAAACTGCATAGGACATAATGGATTCTGCTCTTATGACGCCCATTGTCAAAGGTATTTGCCCCTGCCTTATCACTCTTGGTCCTCCCATTTAATGCCCTTAGACTACTTTCATAGCATATTGCGTTTAAAGAGATGACATCCTCGGTCCAACGAGTAACAGGTTTCAAATGTAATTTGGGAACACCCCATTGCCTGTCCTCCTCGTCTCCAGCAAAATCATCATAAATGGCCAAAGGTTCAAAGGTTCGGTTTAGATCACCCGCTATCACAACATTGTTATCCAGAGAATGTGTTTCAAGGAGGGAGCCCAAAGCCGCACAAACTTCTGACCTCCCACTCCTGTTACCCCTGGCATAAACATTATAGATATCGAGCCAACCCGAAGAGCCCAGGTCGACTCTCATAAGTTGAATATCTTTGCTTCTGGTGTCGACCACTTTGACAGTAAGTGATAAGCTTTGCCGAACCCAAATGGTAAGGCCACCCATGGGTCGCCCCTTAAGACCCTTTGATGCTGGAATATAGTAGTTCAAGTAACCCTCGGCAAAAGAAGGTTCGCACAGCCACGTCTCCTGAAAAATGCACACATCAAAGATGTTTACAAAACTTATCCAATCCTGGAATTCCTGTCTGGAACGTAACCCGGCTATATTCCATGAGACTAGCTTGCCCACGCCAGCCCCAGTACCCTTGATTATTCTATTAGAAATAGCCACAGTGGGGGTAGTGAGCGGTCCCTGATCAGCTTGACATGAAAAGCCTGAATTCGGGTCGGTTAAGGAAATCTCCCCACAGTTCAGACCTAACTTTGAGTTAAAATTGGGAGGATAGTCAACACCCAACACTATCCCACGAGCTGTCTCTAGTACCCCCGTGGTTTCCTCACCATTCATGACCATCCAGTAGCCCTCATTTCCTGTAGATGAATCTATTGAATGTCAATCATTACTGTCCAATCCGGAACAACTTCTCTCACATGCTCTACCCTTAGCATGAAGGGTTTGCTCCTGAGACTAAGGGCACGATTTTCTTAGCTAGATCAGAGATTGCGCTGGGGCGCTAGTTCTGAATTCTAAGGCAAAGAGATTTTCAGCAAGAGATGCTGATTTCAGGGTTAACTCTATGGAGTCATATTTATAGTTTGGGGGGCTAATCCTTTTCGCCTCCAGAATGTCTTCCCTAATCACTGAGCGGCAGCCTCTAACCTGCCGCAGCCAGTGGATGGCTTTATTTATTAGGGAGTCTGGATACTCTATATTAACATTTGCCAGTTTAGGAACATTAGTCATGTATATTTTGTTATGGGAATAATCGTTATTAACAAAACTAGTCCCTTTTTCCCCAGGGTACTAATACCTGGTACTTTCACCTTCTCTAATGCTCTGGGAATTGTTTTTGATCCTCCTGGCATGGAACCAGACTTCTGACAAGTTTCAGAGGCATTCCCTATTACTGTAGAGCTATGTGATATTGGCCCTTCTATGGTCCTTTTCAGAGTAGAACGACCAATCTTACTAGGGTCAGCAGCATGCGGCATTGTTAAATCGCTACGCTTGTCCCTTACAGGGATTTGATGTACCTTGCATTTTAAGGGGAAGGAATCTTGTGAATTTATTGCCACATTTGATGGAATTTTTCTTCCTTCCTCGTGCTCGCCCCTGACTAGAGTAGTTAAATTTATTATTAATGACTTTAGTGAATCTATTTCACCACGAAGAAGAATAACAAGATTTGTTAAGGTATTAACTTCTTCAGAGACTACTTTGCCCCTACTGATGTTGGCATTGGGCGCAACGTCCAAACTGAGTACGTACCCCTTCAGCTCCTGCGCCTAGCAACATTTGAGGGGCAGGGAGCTCATTATGAATATCAGCCAGGACTGTATACCTATTGCGACAAGGTATCGATGGAACAGCAGCAGGTGGCAAGTTATCACAAATGGCATTAATGGGTGCGTCCTGACCCGCGTAACAGTTAGCCTCACTCGATATAATTGAACAATCCCCGTTATCTTTATTGTTACCAATCCTACATTTTCTTTTTGCCCGAAACATTGCTGGAATTGTAGGGAGATCAGTAGTATCCTCTGGCAATCTTAGTATGTCACCCCCCTTGTCTCTCGTAGCCTCCCCGCTACTATGGCCTTGATCAGCCACAAGGATTCCCTACAGTCATCAAAAAGATCATTGATTTGTTCCATTACACAATTTACAGCTGTGTGTCTAGCCACTTTTCTGGGTTTCTTTCCCTTTCGTTGTTTGGGGGGTTTGCCATCCCCGACCCCCTTCCATAGTTTTGCGTTTCCCCATAACACCAATATATAAGCGACTTTGATTAATACAGTACAGCTGTTGATGATAACTACAGTCAATCCAGTGTAGTAAAGTCTGGATACTTAGCCCTGACCTCGTCTGGAGTACCCTCAGTCCTCAGGTATGGTGCAAGGCCAGTCGAAGATCTAAAATAGCAGATGTTATGGATATGGCCCAGCCCTGCCTCGTACTGCCCCGGACGGCCACAGACGGCCCGCCCTTTGTCCGGGCTTTGTCCAGCACGTCCCGCGCTGCGGAAACCCGCTGCTGATGTAGAATGCCGGTAGGCAGGTGGCATGCCTCCACACAGGTGAGATCACGCACGGGCTCCTGGACAATGAAGTCCCGTGCGGCATGCAGGATGAGCCCTCATCGGCGATTGTCAGGCAGGGGATGTAGAGCTACTCCGGGAGCGTCGGCAGCTTAAATGATGGTGAGACTTTGCTCACGAAGCGGGACCCGCGCCAGCGGGTCTAGCGTGGAGTTTTGAAGCGCCGGTGGGCGGGTGGCGTGCCCCCGCACAGGTGAGATCACGCACGGGCTCCTGGACAATGGGTCCCGTGCGGCGTGCAGGATGAGCCCTCCTCGGCGATTGTCAGGCAGGGGATGTAGAGCTCCTCCGGGAGCGTCGGCAGCTTAAATGATGGTGGGACTTTGCTCACAAAGCGGGACCACCGCTTATTTAGAAACAAAAACATGAATTTTTACATAAATTTACTTTTTTTATTACTTACCCTATAACACCACACAATTCACAACCCACATCTAAATTTTAAAACAAATGTACCTCCATAATTAACATAATTAATTACCAATTAAAGAAATATTACTAATTAAAAATGAAATTAAAACTCATAAAATGTAGGAATTTCCCACACTTTACTCCTATAATCTCCACAACCCACAGCTAAAATTAAACTGTAATAACATTAATTGCACAATTAGAACAAACATCGTTGAAGTAAGCGGAGCGGAGGGGCTTCGCGTAGCAGACTTCAGTTTCTATGAGCTGGGATTAAGGCGATCCCTGATGAAGGTGCTGTATGCACCGAAATGCATTGGAATGAGGAATGATGTATATTAACGCCTAATATGAGCAAATAAGAATTAAATGTGAATTAACATGTGGATATAAGAATGAAAGAACTTTGAATAATCGAACTACTGGATGAACTATATGATTTAACAGAGCTGGCAGTTCCAGCACACCATACTCGTGCCTAGGGTGACACACCTATGATGTAATAGGTGTGCTACTAGTGGATTTATCGTGTACACCCCTAGGAGGGGGGTGATACCCCAGAGCACAGTTCAAAACGAACTATAAAAATCAAGGAGCGGTGCACAACCCATTGTCTAGAAACAATTAGAATGGATTCACAATTAAAAAACTAATAGTATTTAACAACTAATTATAAAGTAAAATTAATTTACTCCCCGCCCTTTACCCCTATAAAAGAAAAACCCACACACCCAAAAATATAAACAATTACCCTAATTAAATATCAATTAATTATTATAATGATCAACTAATAATAATTAATTACACATAAACTAATTCCCACCCTTTACCCCTATAAACACCATAACCCCCACATTCAAAATTAATTACACAATTTCCATATACAATTTTCAATTAATTAATATCAATTAACTGCTAAATATTAATTAATGAATCCCAAATTACTTCCCACCCTTTAACTCCATAAACCCCACAACCAGCACCTGAAAGTAATAATACAATTTCCATAATTAATTTCCAATCAGTTAATTAATATAAATTAACAACTCATTATTAATTATTCAAACATAAATTACTTCCCACCCTTTACCCCATAAACCCTACAACCTGCACCTAAAGAAATAACACAATTATCATATTTTCAAATTAATTAATTATTATTAATTAAATAATGAATTATAATGAATTTCAAATAAATTACTTTCCACCCGTTACCCCTGTAAACCCCACAACCTGTGCCTAATTTTTTAACCATTTCCATAATTAATTACCAATTAATTAATTAATATTAATTAATAATGAATTAATAATTCATTACAAGTAAATTACTTCCCACCCTTTACCCCAATAAACCCCACAACCTGCGCCTATGTTTTTTTACATACTTTCCATAATGAATTACCAATTAATTAATATTAATTAACAACCAATAATTAGTTACAAATAATTTACTTCCCACAATTGACACTATAAAATCTCAACTTAATAAATAATAATACATAAAAAATAATAATTCATTTATAATAATTAAATTACTACCCACCCTATTTCCCTATAAGCCAACAACCCGTTACAGAACTAAATAATGCAAAATAAAAATAAAATAAAATTGGTAATTACTAAAAATTTAACAAATATATGTACGGTCTGGTATGGGGGATTGATGGCCTTGAATCCCTCCATCACCAGATCCCATTTAATGGCGATCGGTGTTTTTTTGTAACCCGCGGTATTCCTCCCTTCTAATGACTACGCTTTCTGCTCCAACCCAGCGGGATGTCTCCCCATGCCAGGTAAATGCTGTTGGGGGAAGAGCCAATTTCCACCTCATTGTGATAGAGCGCTTCAGTATAAGTAGGGCCAAGTGAGAGAATCGGAGCTGCACTTTCTGAGACTTAGGGCGGCGGTATAGCCCTAGAATACAGTGCTCCACTGTGTCCCAGTTGGGGATTCCAGTGATATCTCCTATAATTTGTGCAAGCTCGGACCAGAACCCTTGAAGGCGTGGGCAACTCCACGACATATGCAGCCAAATTCATCGAATTTATAATGCAATGCCTATGTACCAAATGTAACAATGCTTACGCGTGGCGCGACAATGCATAAAACCAATAAAGTATGTTTAGAAACAAATATATATATTAAAAAACATAAACAATACTTACACCAAAAAACAGACATCACATACTCTTAAAATATAAACTAAAATACATAACTCTAATTAAAAAATCGATATTTTAAACAACAAAGGGCCACATGCATCAAGCTTTTTTCCGTCCGCAAACGGGGCGATTCGCAGAATTGGCCCATTTGCAACTGGAAAAAGGCCTTTTCTGATGCATGTTCCTTTTTGCATTCGCAATATAGGTAATTGCAATTTATTGTGATTACCTAAATTGCAAATGCATTTAGGGAATCGCAAATTGTGATTCCCTATTTGAGATGCATCAAGCCTTTCCTAAATGTGGCTTTGCATTTAGGAAGCGCTAATTACCATCAACTTTAAGTTGATGGTAATTTACAAAATCTTTGAAAAATGCACAAAAGTGCCTTTTTCAAAGTGACATGTGGCGCACACACATGCCCTTAGGGCATGTGTGTGCACCACATGTGCATACTTACCTTTTGGGGGGGTTCATCAGGGGGGCCCTAAGGACCCCTGACCCCCTTGCAATTGCATTTACAATTTGCGATTAACAATTTGGTAATCGCAATTTGCGAATGCATTCCCAATTTGAGAATCGTTATCAGGTAATGTGTAGGAATTGCAATTTATTTTGCGATTCCTACATGCATAAGGAATTGCGATTCCTAAATAGTGATTCCTTAAAATTTGCTATTTAGGAATCACAATTACTTCTGTTGATGCATTAGCCCATATGTTTTTGTAAACGATATTAAAGACTTCTATACTTTTGAAAACGATATTTCTTACCTTAAATTCGATATTCTTGACCACAATATTCTTGCTGTCAATATTTCTGTATCACGATATTTCCAACTCGATATTTGTGTAAGTTGACATTTCCAACTCGATATTCTGTCTGAATACCCTTGAAAAGTGCAGGGATCAGTTTAAAACCAGTACGAAAACTCATTTCCAGACATGGTCAGAATGTGTGTCTTCTTTTTGCAGGTCACTGGATGGTTGGGTAAAGGGCAGAAATGTGACAGATTTTCAGGGGCTGTACAATTTGATTGTGTGGAAGTACTTGTCTAGTCTATGTTTTGCAGAGCTGTGCCAGCACTTTACAGATAGTAAACTAACTGACCGCAGAAAGCTTGGTATGGAGGCGGACCGCTGTGTGAGTACCAGGGTCCACAAGAAGGTATATTAGGGATTTAGGAGGCTGGCTTAGTCAATGGTGCACACTTATTAAAGTGAAGCACCCTGCACTAATCCAGCCAACCCTTATGGTGATAATAGTAGTCTTGGGCAACCATAGAAAACTCTCTAAGTGGTAGCTGTGGAGAACAGCCTTTAGGCTTAGTCCAAAAGGAGTATTACACAGCTGCGTACTCAATGCAAGTCAATGGGAAAGTCACGGTTGCAGTTTTTAAGAAGATGGACCCTTTCCAGTGGACCCTGAAGTAACCCTGTGGAAGATAGTAATTTGGTGAGTCACCACACCTGTGGTTACCCCAGGAACCAGGATACCTACACCAGGGAAGCCGGGTGCATAGGTGTGAAGTGACGTAGGAAACCGCCGTAGAATGCAATGGAGGACTTCAGTAAAGATGCCGCTGGTGAAGTAGGTGAAAGAGTCCATGGAATCCAAGGGTGGATTCCTGAAGAGGAGTACCTGCAAGCAGAGGGGACAGAGTCTATGCCCTTCAGAGGTGACCAGGAGGTACGGAAGACCAATAACCACCGATGACGGAAGATGCAGAAGTGATGATATTGACCTTGTCGCTGCAGCTGTGCAGACCAGGCGATGCTGTAGAAGACCAGGCGCAGTTCACAAGCTGCTCCATGTCGGTAGTCAAGAACCAGAGGGTAGGTGTCCGGCGGGAGCACCAACAAGTCTTGGAAGCAGCAACAGACGTGGTAAATGAAGAAGGTGCAGCATTGAGACCAGCAAGGTCCTGGGGACTCATCAAATACAGGAGAGTAGGAGCAGGCCAGAGCAAGCAGGGGAGCTCACAGAAGCCAAAAAAGATCCTCAAGAGGACCCACAGGCCTAAGGCACTGGAGTCACAAGAGGACCTCGAGCAGCTCACCAGAGATCCTGGCCCACAGTGCAGAGGCTGTGGTGAGCATGAAAATCTTGGCATGAAGATATGCTGGAGGCTGGAGCTTCTTGTAGCCTGAAGATCTCTGGAGAACAGAGTCAACAAGCCTTCGCAAAGGCAAGTCGATGCGTTGCACAGGGGTTTTGTTTCAGCGGTTCCGATGAGGGATATCGGCCTCAAACCTGCTGAGAAGAGAGAGCAGGTCTCAAGGGAGTTTCAGAACCACCATTGGTGTTGCTGAGCCTTTCAAAGTCTGTGGGACTTCAGGAACAGTATACCAGTCAGCTTGGTTGCGGTGCCTGCAGATGCAGGGGAGTAAGTCCTTCACTCCAAGGGAGATTACTTAGGGTGTCTTTGATGCCCACAGGCCTGGAGAAGAACCTGGATGAAGCACAGGCACAGATGACGCAGAATACCGGAAGTACAACGAGACCAGGAGCACCAGGAGTCTTCCTTGATGCAGTCTCAGTTCCAGGCGAAGTTTAGCGAAGTCTAAGATGGCCAAACGGTCAAAGTTTAAGTGATTTCAGATTAGAATCTTTTCGCACGACAAATCTGAAGAGCCACCTACAGGTAAGCTCTTAAGTACCCTGAGGAAAGGCTTGTGACAATTCAAGGATCCCTCCAAGAGGAGGGGCTGGACAAAGGGGAGGATACTCTCATGTCCTTTGTCCAGTTTTGCACCAGAGCGGGAGCCAATGGCTCTCTGAACTGGCTTAAACTGGAGTTTGTAAGGATGGCAGCAAAGGTGCCATTCAAAGCTGTCTGGGGCACTGACAAGCGCCCCACCCTAGTCCAATACATTAAGTCCTGTCTGGGAGGTGGTCACACCTCCCTGTGACAGGAAATCTATTGTTCTACCTTACCCTGCTCAAGCTCAACTCAGCAGCAGGATGGTAGAATCATGTCTGTGGTCAGCAGAAGCACTAACTTGCTTTTGGATCCTAAAAGTCTGGTTCCGGGAATACAGGGGTGCACCCTAGGGGAGCCCCACAGTACATGGGATCCTACATCCAACGCTGGAATCGGTGTTGGGGTAGGATTTCAACATGTTTGAGACCAAAGATGATCGGTTCTGGTGCAGCCAATATATAGTTGGACTTCTCGTATTTGACTTCATGTCCACTATATGTATTAAATGACTGACCACACTTACACCTGGAGAATCTACTCCGGTATTTGTAGAGTAACTCTGCTCATGGAGGGTCATCCTCACACTCCCAACCAAGCACTCTGCCCTAAGGACTGAAGGGCCTGCCCTAGGGGTGACTTATAGTTTTTTGTGTAGTGACCCCAGATATAGGGAAATGTATTTCTGCTGTAAGTGGTGCTTGCACCAACCTACAAGGGCTGCAATGGCAGGCCTGTAGTCACAGATTGAGTGGTCTATCATGAGTGGCATAATACATGCTGAAGCCCACGGGACCTATGCCCTGGGTACCTCAGTACCATATACTAGGGACATAATAGGCTACACCAGTAGCCAACTGTGGAGGCATCAAAGTACTTACCATAACAAATTTAGGGGGGAAGCACAGTGACTGGGGTCCTGAATAGCAGGATTCCAATCAGACTAGTCAGAAAACAGAATAACACCAGCAAAAAGTGGGGGTAACCATGAAAGCAGATCCTACTTTATTACACAACCCCCCTCCAAAATGAAAGGCGATGAGACTAACCTTACCTAGTTGAGTCTTCATTTTCTAAGTGAAAATATCTGGAGAGTGCATCTGTGTTGGCATGGTTACTCCCAGGTCTATGTTCCACAGAAAAGTCCATCACCAGTAGGGAAATGGACCACACCACAAGTTTGGGATTTTCAGCCTTCCTCATTTTATTTATTTATAGATTTATAAAGCGTGCAGCTACCCAACAGGGTTTTCCAGCGCTGAGCAGGACATAATTAAAGCCACAGGTTGCAGATAGAAAAGGGCAGAAGCATTAAACTTGCTTGTAAAGGAAGGTCTTTAATTTCTTGCGAAAGACTAAAAGCGAGTGACACAACTTAAGTTCTAAAGGAAGAGAATTTCATAGTTTGGGGCTGAGACAGGTGAACGAGTGGCCTCTCATACGAGTAAGACGGACTCTGGAAATAGAGAACATAGAGAGGCTCGCTGATCTTGGCAGTCGAATGGGCACATAAGGTTCAACCAGACTTTGTATGTAGGGGGGCGCCAAGCCATATTTGGCCTGGAACATGTATCATCAGGCCTTAAACTCAACACTCTTGTGCACCTTGAGCCAATGGAGTTGATGGAGCAAAGGTGGGGCTGAGGCATGCAGAGGTAGCTGAAAAAGAAGGTGCACAGCTACATTTTGTATAAGCTGTAAACGATGGATGGAGGCTTTATTGACCCCCAAATACAATACGTTGTCATAATTGAGTCTGGATATCACCAACGCCTGCATTACTGTTCTCTGGTCAGCCGGAGGAATTAACCAGAGGATTTTTTTTTAGCCACTTGCGGACCGCCAAGCCGGTCGCGGTGACCCCAGACACCTGGGATCTAAGGGAAAGATTGTTGTCGATAGTAAAGCCCAGATTCTTGACTTTAGGGACTGGAGCAGGTAAAGGTCTCAGAGTGTCAGGCCAATGGGTGATTACCCGGAGTTCAGGATTTTTCCCAAAATGAGGACCTCAGTTTTAGAGCCATTCAGCTTTAAGGTGTTTCTGGACATTCACAGGGAGATATTACTCAGTCCGAGCTGGAGCAGGGAGGGGTCCTGATGCTGAGCAGCAGAAAGAGAAAAGATGACCTGTGTATCATCTGCATAGGAAAAAATGGTCAGTCCCGACTTTTGAAAACGTTTGAAAAGCAAAGGGCTCAAATTTGAACCCTGCGGCACTCCTGATGTTAAGGCTACTGGATTAGATTTTGTGGTGTGTGAGAAGACTTTGAACGAGCGATGTTCTAGAAAAGAGATCAGCCACTGAGGCTTCAAGACGATCAACCAAAATGGAATGTGAGACTGTGTCAAATACCACACTCAAGTCCCGTAAAATAAGAGCTGCTGTGCCACAGCAATCAAGCTGTTTAAGCCATAAGAGGGGCTTATGGTCTATCTGAACAATGAAGTGAGTAACAAACAGGTATGGCCTCACCTGTTTCAAGGCCCAGACCACAGCAAAGGCCTCCCTCTCAATAGCTGACCAACGTTTCTTCCTGGGGGTCAACCTTCTGCTATGAAAGCTACTGGTCGGTCCTGGCTCTCTGCATTAAGTTGTGATAAAACAGCTCTTGCTCCTATCTCAGAAGCATCTGTCTGGACAATGAAGGTTTTGGAGTGAACAGGACTTCGCAGAATCGGAGCAGAGCACATGGACTGCTTCCGGTCTACAAACTGTCCACTGAACTTTCTTAGGCATCCTTTTGGAGGTGAGATCATTAAGCAGAGTCACTATGGACCCATAACCCTTAACCCCTTCCATGCTCATGACGAGCTCAGCTCGTCATGCAGCACAGTGCTCGTGTGCTTATGACGAGCTGAGCTCGTCATGACCACACCCGTTTTTATTGCTGTCCAGCACAGCAGGGGATAAACTCAAGCAACGATAAGGTTAACACACCTCCTGTAGTACCCAGTTAGTCCCAAGAAAGCTCTGACCTGAGTCTGGGTAGTGGGAGCAACCCAGTACATTATGGACTGGATTTTGTTCTCCAATGTTGAACTTAACCACCACCTTTCAAGTGACCCAAGTACACAACCTTGTTCTTCCCTTTCTGGCACTTTGTGGCCTTCATAGTGAGACCTGTGTTTTTCAGTGCCTCCAGAACATTTCTGAGGTGGACCAGGTAATCCTCCCAGCTGGAACCAAAGACAGCAATATAATCTAGATATGCTGCACTATAGGCTTCCAGACCTGTGAGAATTTTGTTCACCTACCTCAGAAATGTGGCAAGTGCATTTTTCAAGCCAAAAGGCATCACAATACATTGATGATGCCCACTAGGGGTTGAACTTGCTGTTTTTGGTGTGGCATTCTCAGAGAGTCTGATCTGCCAGTACCCAGCAGTCAGGCCAAACATACTAAGATACTTGGCTGAGGCCAGAGTATCAATTAGCTCATCTGCCCTAGGAATTGGATCGGCATCAGTCCTAGTGACTGCAATGATGCCTCTGTAGCCTTCACAAAACCTCATCTTTCTTTTACCATTTTGGGTGTGAGGTTTTTGTACAAGGACTACTGGACTAGCCCAAGGGCTACCCGAAGGCTCAATGATTCCCAATTCTAGCATCTTTTGGACCTCAGTTCTGATGCAATCTCTTACATGGTCAGGCTGTCTGTAAATGTTATTCTTCACTGGCAGACTGTGTCCACTTCATGGGAAAGCCAGGTTCTTTGACTGGGAGTCAGAGAAAACAAGTGAGCAAACTGGTTGAGGACTTTCCTGCAATCAGCTTGCTGCTAGCCAGTGAGGCTGCCTACCAAGGATACTCCATCAGCCTACCCATCTACAGGGTCCTGAGAGAGATCAGGGAAATGGTCACTCTCGTCCTCCTCTCCCTCATCAGAGACCATGAGTACCTCATCCATGGCCATTAGTGGCCATCATGTCAGCCCTGTCAACAAAAGGTTTTAGGCGGTTCACAGAAAGTACCCTGTGGGGACTTCTAGGAGTACCCAGGTCAACCAAATAGGTGGCCTCACCTTTTTTCTCAAGAATGATGTGGGGGCCACTCCATTTGTCCTGGAGAGCTGCTGAGGCCACAGGCTCTAACACCCACACTTTCTGTCCTGGTTGGTAAATTGTCAGCACGGCCTTCTGGTTATGCCAAGCTTGCTGAAGCTTCTGGTTGACCTCAAGGTTTTTGCTGGACTTCTTCATGTACTCAGCCATACCTGAACTCAGGCCAAGGGATAAGGGAGAACATTGAAAGGTATTGTCCCAACACTTGGTGGCAGTCTCTCTGTTGTTCAGGAGTTGGAGTGGTGGAAAGGATTACTTCTTCCACAGACCCATCCTTCTCCTTGGAGTCCAAGAGGTCAGGGAGAAGTTCACTCTCCTCTTCCTCTTGTTTATCAGTCAAAAACAGCATTATGAGCTCCGACCTCTCAAAGTGTGGTTTGAGGTGATTTACACGCTTGGTTGCCTAGGATGTTGAAGTTCATCAGGTATGTGGCCTCATCCTTTATTTCATTCACCTCGTATGGTCCATTCCAGCAGTCCTGGAGGGCCTTTGGCTCTACCAGCTCAATCTCCTGACTTTCTGTCCAGGTTGAAACACCACAGTGGTAGAATTTGTGTCATACCACTCCTTAATGACTTCCTGGCTGGCTTCAAGGTTACTGGAAGCTTTCTTCAATAACTTCGCATCTGAAGGCCAGCATGTAACTGACTACAACCTGGGGTACCTTCCTTAGGGGCTTACTCCCACCCTTCTTTCATCAGACTCAGAGGTCCTCTGAGTGGGTGTGCATACAACAGTTCAAAGGTGTTAACACCCATTCCCGTCTTATGCTACCTCTTGGTAAGCAAACAGCAGGCATGGTAAGAGGATATTACACTTTTTCCTCAAGGCCTCAGGTAGGCCTCTGATCATGCCTTTAAGGGTATTGTTGAACCTCTCTACAAGCCTATTGGTTTGTGGATGGTAAGGGGTAGAGAACTGCATGTTACCCCACACTCCTTCCACACTGACTGCACATAAGCAAACATGAAGTTTGTGCTCCTGTCATACACATCTTCCTTGTGGAAACCCACTCGGGTAAAAATTCCCATCAGGGCCATTGCAGTATTAGTCTTCAGAGGGATTGCCTCTGGATACTTAGTGGCATGATCCACCAGAACCAGGATAAACTTGTTGCCTGATGCAGCATGGGGTTCCATACACCCTACACTGCTGATGGCCACCCTCTAAAAGGGGGTGCTAACAACAGGCAGGGGATTAAGGGGGGCTTAAAGCCTCTGCCATGCCTTCCCGCAGGCCTGGCAGGTCACACAAGTCCTACAGAACGCATCTGAAAAATTCTTGATCCTAGGCCAATGGAAGTGCGGGACAAGCATGGTACAGGTTTTGTCTTGGTCTAGGTTTCCTGCCAGGAGAGGTTTATGAGCCAGCTCCTGTAGGAAGGCTCTGTAGCATTTGGGGAGCACCAGGGCCCAAGATGTCCCATGCCCAGGAGCCTTAGGATCACTATACAAGAGGTTGTACTCCCAGTAAATGTATTGTCTACCGGAGGCATCACCTGCTGCTTGGGCTTCAGCCTGTTTCCTCATGCCCACAAGAGTTGGACACTCCCATTGTGCCCTACAGAATTCCTCCCTGCTGAGTCCTCCTTCCACATGACATCCAGCAAGCTCAGGCAAGTCACCATGGGAAGCAACGTCCTACTCAGTGGACTCCGGGTGGCCTCTGCATCTATCTTATATCACTGAAGGTACATTCAGGGACTGGTTTCCCATGCCCTCTAACTCTCCCCTTCTTAACAGCGGGCTGGGCCATTGTTCCAGGCTGGCTTCAGCCCATTTTGTTTCCCATCCTAGGCAGCCATGGACTGCATTGTAGCACAGATCCAGTTAGGTATCCCTAACATCTCCACATGAGCCCTGAACCCCACTTCCTTCCAAGTAGTGTGCTCCAGGTCATCACCTAAAAACAGTACACAGGCATGGCAGGGCTCACTGCAACTTTCAGAAGACTTGACCCTTGCCCCACACAAATGGAACAAGTGCCACATGATAGTGACCATCTCTGTTGTCAGCCACCACAACCTGGTGGAATGCATGGGACATTACCTGGTCCGGGGAAACCAGCTGACTCTGTATCATAGTCATACTAGCTACTGTATCCCTCACAGCCTCAACCCCTCGCCCATTGATGGTGACCCATTGTCTATACTTTGTAGTATTTGAGGGCACATGGATCTTAGGAACCATCTCACTGTCACCCAGGGACAGTAGGGTAACCCTCAACCCCCCCCCCCCATTAACTGGGACAAACGTCTCCCCCAGGACTATATTAGCCACCTCTGGTATCTTTCCTCTAGTGGGAGGTTGTGCTCCTCTTTGACATTTGGCATTCCCCTTGTAGTGTCCATATTCACCGTTCTCCTAGCACTTGGGAATTCTGGGAATGTGAACCAGACCGTTTCCCCAGTGAGCTGTTTTTGGAGCCTACAGAGAACTCCTTATTTTTCTCTCCCTTCTCCTTCTTCTGGTGGAAACCCTGACCACCCTTTTGGGAGTCCCCCCAGATACCTTTCTGGACACTCTGGTCCTATTCCAGAGGTCTGCTTCATCAGTAAGCTTCCCGGCATCAATAAGCTTGCTATCAACCAGGTGTTGGCACAGCTCTGGAAAACAAGTGTCAAGAATGTGCTCCTTCAAAAACAAGTTGTACAACCCATCATAGTCATTAACTTTGCTGCTCCTCACCCAGCCCTCAGTGCCTTACCAGCAGAGACAAAGAAATCCACCCATGTTTGTATAGCAAGTTTCTGACTGGCCCGGAACCCCACCTTGATGTACATTGTCATTGTCTTGTAGATAACCAACACCCCTATGTAATGTACAGAACTCCGTTGCTTCCTAGCTAGGTTTGTACTAATATGGCACGGTCTCTCTGAGAGTCTCTCGTTAAGAGGTTGAGGAAGAAATATTCACAAATCCTACGGCTTAGTGTGCTTGGGTGATGCTGAGGTCAGCTGCTAGTCTGAATGTGAGGGATCAGAGTGCCACTATGATACCTAACTTTGGGGGGTTGCTTCTGCAATAACAAAACATATTGTGCAGCTGCCATGCCACAGGAACCACATGGCATTTTAGATTTGCCAAATAATCTTCAGACAGAGAAGTGGATGTACTTTTGGCAAAAGTAAAATTGTCACTAATACGGTGTGGGTTTCTTAATTAGGTGGACAGCCTGCTGCTATGGGGTGCCAGAGGCAGGTTTTCGTCTGCTCAGCATACCCTTTAGGCCACCTGCACCCACAAGTGAACATAAAGCCTTATATGTTTTCAAAATATAACCTTTAGAATAAAAGTGAAAAATGTACTTTTTAAGCTAAATGTTTCAAACTATTTCCCTCATATCTAGGAGAAATATTTCCCCAATATGATTCTGGCAATTTGGCATGTCACCAAAGAACGTGTGACCTAACATATGCAAATATACTGAGAACACCACACATAAGAATAAGAAGTAGCTCATATGGACAATAATGACATTCAGTTGGGTTTTCAACATGAACAACAAGCAAACTAAAAATCTGAAGTGAAACTTCTGTAAATTGTTCTCATAAATATTCATTGTGAATGTCCTGAAACCTCACTGGATATGTCCTTACAAGGCAACAGTGAGTCTTGCCCTAAGTGAATTTCAGTAATGTAAAGGAGGATCAATAATTGCCACTGAATAATATTTATAAGTGCCTTTAGAAATAGTTAAAATAGAAATTATGTTAAGAGCGAACACTATGTGATACTACAAGGCAGTTTTTTTTCATGCTTAACCCCTTCCATGCTGATGACGGCCGGGAGCCATCATGGCACAGTGCTCGTGTGCTGATGACGGCTCCCGGTCATCATGACTGCACCCGCGATCGGAATGTGCCGCACAGGCGCAGAATCGCGGCCGCGCACAAGGGGTTAAATACTGAGATGTCAATATCTTTACCACCTGCTGAATTGCAAAGGTAGCTAAAACACATACACGAATTCAAAGGCACACAGAATCTCCCTGTGCAGGAAAAAAAGGTTGCTGAGCTGATCTCCATATCTCATTGACAAAGGTGCAACTATCTGAGATTCTAGCAGTGATGTATGAAGGCCAGATGACCTGCTTGCTGAATGTATTCTAGGCTTCACAACTTGCAATGAAATTGAAACAGGATATGTCCCCATTACGCAAATCTTTGCATGGGGCACATCTAGATTTCTATACACCTTAGTCATAAAGAAATAGGTTCTCCTTGCCCTGAGAAATCACCATGGTACAGAAGGATCAAACCAAGACACCAGACAACACTTCCCGATCTTAGGTGTTCTATTTTGTTTTTTACACTGGCTCAATTGGTATAAAAAAATCCCATGAGCCTTAAGGAGCTCCCAGAACTATTTCCCACCTGCACATAGGTAAATACTGCAATCATCTAGGTTTTTAAATCATAACTCTGTGCCATTATTCCAGATGAATGTTAGAGGTCGTTGGCTTCAGCACATTGAATAGTTTCTTCTTCTATGTGCACGATGAGAGCATACTTAAATACAGATTTCGTGCAGAATTCTATCTATTTAAAACTACCTTTATTGCTTTCACATTCAATTTGTTTGGAGTCCTGTGGTTCAAGAGGAGGCACGTGGTAAGTAGACGCTTTGTGATCTACATGCTGAACTGATGCACATGTTCCCTAAGGAACCTGGCTCATCATCAACCTTGGTCCAGTCAAGGATAAACACAACATGGTGCCAAGGATCTATCGGCACTTATTTTAAGGGTGTTTATGTGGTCCATCCCAGTCTAGAAGAGGTGTGAGCTGAGTAGGCAAATGGAACTTAAGCCAGTCAGTGAGCAATAACATTGTCTTACCTTAAAGACAAACAGCAACTATAATGACAAATCCACCTGACAATGACTGTATAAAATATCATATTCTTTATTCTTAGGTTGACTTTCAGTTGTAATCATTCACACTGTGTAAGAATAACGCATGTTATATAAATTAAGTTTACTCTACTCCAAAATGTTCTACCTTCACCTACGGTGACTATTAACAGTAGACAAAATCCTGATTTCACTGTGGGAATATTGTCCTGCTTGGCCACTAAAAAAGCTCACATACCCTACCTATAGTTAAAGAAGTGGAGTGCATCTCTGACATTAGCTCAAATTTGCTTTTACTTTGACCTTAAATGTCATTAATTTCATGTAAAAATGTGCCTAATCTTCTCCAAAATTATGTTAACATTCTTTGAAAAATGGCCCCCACTTTCCCACAAACCATCTTTCGTTTGAATCAGAAATAATGTTCTTCATTCATAAATTGTTTGATCACTGAAAAGTATCACTGCAAATGTTTTTCTGTCCCAAACTATCAAATGGCTGTCTCCAAAATGTCCCTTTTCACTTAGTGAATTCAGATCCCTAACAACCCTACCTAAATATACCACTGCTGTCACCCAAGAGGTGGTCAGAAAAAGCACAACACTGCTCAATTAATATGGCTGTCCTTCCCCTGACTGTTGATGCATTTAGGCAGGTTAGAGAAAAGTAGTAAGTTTTAAGGAGGCGCTTTTAATTGCACTTGGACTTTAGGCTCCCCCAGCACATTTAGGAATGCAAAGGGGAGATAAAAAAGAAATTATGAACGTAAGCTGGCATAAAAGATGTTTTGGTCTCTGATTGCTTCCAAAACTCTTCTTGACTGTCTTCATTTTGGCAAGAAAAAACACAAAATTGTGAAAGAAAATATGTTGAGCTGCCTATCACTAAAGTGTAACAGGACCCGGAAGACCCCATAATTCAAGGCTAACACATTAGTGTATCCTAATTCCAATTTTCAGTAAATGACAAAACCAAATGAACTGCAACATTTCTTAAAAGTTATGAGTGTTGTTGAAGTGGGACAATGTTACTTCTCTCTCTAATTCCACCTACTCCTTTGATGATGGCATCAAAATGCGGAAGTTTCAAAAGTTAATCGATTTACTGATAATAACAGAGGCAAAGCACAAACTTTACATGAAGATGATAATTTTATACATGGAAATATAAATACCGACCCTTTATTAACACGTAGACAGTGATATATTAATATCATGTGTACAGACCCTTTGATAAATCATGATCAAATAAAGAAACGCAGTACATTAAAAGGTCTATTGCACATGTTCAAATAAGACATAGGCTTCAACATATAGATATAAAAGTATAGAAATTCAATTTTTATAACAGCAAATTTGGCAAAATGACATCGAAGAACGTGAGGTACTAATCAGCATGACTGAAAAGAAGGCCCACTGGTGAAACGATCGAAGCTTCAGGCAATGATGCTACATTTCTTCTTCTGATTCATGATCCTGTTCTGATGATTTTAACCTCTTAAATTCACTTGGCTGCTCCTCCTTTAACCGGTGTTGCACTACCCTGAAAAATAAGAAGACACAGGTATTTGAATACAGCAGATATCGTTTATTTCCTTGTATACCATAAATAGATAGCTTTTCAGTACTGTTTTTAAAACGCTTTATGGGTGCACGTTTATTCCACTCAGCAGCACCACGCTACCCAATCTGCACATTGGTCTAAAACATTTAAAATGTTCGCAACAGACAGGGTTTCAAACAGATGGCATTCTAAGAAGCCATTAACATACCTCTTCATGAAACACGTTAGTTGTGCCACCAAAATGTGAAATTATTGCAGTAAATTCCCAAATGAAAATCCCCATTTCCGATACAAAAATACTACCTTGCCCTCGCTGAAATGGCCTTCAGTATCTGGAAAAAAGCACATGTGCAATTATTGAATCCCCCAGCACACGCTAATGTCAAAACATAATCATATTCATATAAAGCATATAAATGACATGATCACATCAATTCTTGTAATTCATGTATTCTTTAGTTTATTCTTGAAGTTCTGGTCTTTAGCCTCTTTAGCCAACACGTGTTTCGTCGCCAAAGGTAATTAACCGCGACGTCCTCAAGGCTAAAAAATATAGACATAAGCATCGCTCGGATTAATTCTTTTGTTACATAGTTTATAGCATCAAAATTATGTGACTCACGTGCCTCTATTAGCACACGCTAATGTCAAAACATATTCATATTCATATAAAGCATATAAATGACATGATCACATCAATTCTTGTTTTTCTTGTATGCTTTAGTTTATTCTTCAAGTTCTGGTCTTTAGTCTCTTTAGCAAACACGTGTTTCGTCCCAAAGGTAATTAAACGCAACTTACTCAGGGCTAAACAATTACAGACATAAGCATTGCTCGGATCCATTCTTTTCTTACATTGCTTATAGAATTCAAAATATGTGACTCTCGTGCCTCTCTTAGCCGCATTTAAAGTTTTGGTGAAATCATAGTGGCAACCAATGCACAGTATTTGGATCATATTGTTAGCCTTGGTCATCGCAAAGGATTCAATTCTGAGTTATGCAGAATTATTTAAATAATAGTGTTCGTTTAAGGTTTGGATTATCATAAACATAGCAGTGGACTGTGAAAAGCACTAATATACACTTCTTAAGTAATAATCCATATTTATTACATTCTAATTTTCACTTGCAAACATGCATCCCAGTGTTATAACGTGTTATTCTGACTTTCTTATGTATCCACCCAAAATCGTGATATACCCTATTATGACTCCTTGTGACCTCCTGAACAATAAAGTACCTGTAGCTTTGAGTAAGTTGTATCTATCTGCAAATATACCATAAATAAGGTTTTGTCAGTCAGATGTTCCATTATTGCATTTCAAAGTCTTTACGTGCAGATAATCAAGGTTTCGCATGTAAACAAGGTCTGAAAGACCCTACCTTACGGCCAGTTTTTCTTCCGTCCCGGGATCCCATTAATTTCCTATGTCAGAGGATGTTTCCAAAGTTCAGACAACTCCAAATCTGTTGCCTCCATTCGTCACTATGTCTGTATTCTGGACTATGGAAATACCCAACGTAAGCAATTTACAGCGTCTTGTCTCACAAGGGGCCACCTCTTCCTACTGAAAACGTAATTTTAAGAACCGCCATGGTCTCTTACCAGAGTATTGGTTTCATGGCATCTGGTGATACAAGCGAGTACGCTCTGGTGTCTCCCTCGTGACTTCGGCGCTGTGTCTCAATAAAGACAGAACGAACATGGGTATGGAAAGCGAACTGTCTTCTCATCTTATCTATGTCTAAATGGTCGCCATTTTGAATTGGCAATAGAATGAGAAATTATACTCGATTTAGTACCCAGTTGACATGTTAATTGAATAATATATATGTTCTGGTAATGTTATGTAATTGTAACCAAAAGGTTTCAGGACAAATAGGGTTTATAATCAATTTCACCCATGTTCCCATCTATGTATACCACTTGAACATTGGGTGTAATGTACTTTCATATGTATAAAACGACTTTAAGTTGTTTCCTTGAGGAATGAAATGCGACGTCATGAAGGTCAATCACGTTTTAACTAAATTAAACTGCCCCGATGACTCAGTAAAGGCAACAAATTATCTGTGAATACACAGGATTAATGTCCCTTCATATCCACCTTAACCTGACCACCATTTGAATGTGACCTCTACATGAGTGGTTGTCAATACTTAATATACATTTAGTCAAGTATGTACCCCAGTGTATGGCTGCTAAACTGTTTGATCAATTATTGTGTCCGTTATATGTTTTTACCACCTGTGTCAATAACTGATGATGCATGCTTGTCGTAAGTCACATTCACGATGAAAATCCAAGTGCGTCCAAATCGCCCATTGTCATACGCCCAACAAATTTGGTTAGTCATATTAATAGTGTGTATTATTTATGTATCCATTTACATTTACTAAACAATTTACATTATACTTCAGCATATAAATGTTTACATTTTTGTATGGGAGGTCTGCATGGAGTTGCGCAGTTTGCAAGATGGCGTCTTGGTCCGTATAGTTGAGGATCTTTGCGATAATCATTCTTGGGGAGGCCCCAGGTTTTGTTGGGGGAACCGAGGCCCTGTGGGCCCTTTCCACTGTGAAGAAGGTGGAGAGCCACTTTGGTTTAAGGTGATTCAGGATTAAGTCCTCAAGAAAAAGGGCCATACTGGGGCCTTCAACCCCTTCCGGGACCCCCAACACTCAGATATTGTTTTGGCGAGCCTGCCCCTCCTGATCTTCGAGCCTCAGGGCCACCTGGCGATGTTGGTGGATCAGTTGTTCGACTTTTTCTTCTAATTTACGTGTGGTAGTTTGTAGCACTGTAATATTTGTCTCCGCCGTTGTGACTCGCTCCGACATCTTGTTCATATCTGCTCTTAGGAGATTCATTTCAATCAAGACTTTATCAATTTTTGATCCTAACATTGCTGCGAGGACCTTAATAGCTGCCATAATTGAGCTGAGAGATGGTTCGGAGGTTTCAGCCTGACCACCTGATGCGCTGTTGTCTGTGAAAGTCTGTTTCGGGACTAAATATTTGTCCGGTTTGTTCGATTGCACCGGTGGGGCCCCTTTCGGCTTCATTGTGGGAGAGTCCCAGACGTTGTTGGATCGGTACATGATTTCCAGAAGCATATCCCAGTCTCTCTCCATCCCTCTGGGTGCCCCAGGCTGTATGGGTGGGTCACTGATGACTTTCAGTGGGGGGAGGGCTATTGCTGAACCCCTGTGCTCTTATTGCATGGACGCTTCGTAGGTACTTGCATCACGCAGTGTGGACAGGGTGTGACTGCTGTATTGGAGCAATGTGTGGGGTTGTTTCCCCTCCCACTGTGTTTATTACGCCTCTGCAATATCTGGCAAAGACAGTGCCTACCAGGCCCAGATGTACGTCCCTGGGTTCCCGATAATCGCCGTGAAGCGTTCTGATGTACCTCTCTTCAGTGTGGCCTAGCAAGACCACACCGGCCAACCGGGTTGCTGTGAGAGTGTTAGGACCTTAGGCGAGGCCGTCGGGGTATGAAGTCAGGGGTGCTACAAGACTCAGCCACTCAGATGGGTCTCATCCAGTATCAACTATACCTTAACCATTTCAGAGACGCCGCAGTATGCAATGGCTACAAGATCCTCCCTGCTGCGTAATTAATTGCTCAAGGCCTTAGCTCTGCTGATCAGTCACGGCACTAGGAGGATGTAGCTCCCTTTACAGCTTCCTTGGGGGCCAAACATAAGGGGCTCACATAAAAGGTAAAAAATGGGCCAGTCTTATGTATGGGTGCCTTTGATGTAGCCCTGACGGAAAGCTGCGGTTCATTAGGTGTGGCAGTGCCCCAGCAAGACCACCCTCTCTCTCCTGGGTCAGGGACCTCGGGCCAGGCACTGCGACAAGGTCGGATGTCGCTACTTCATTCTTGGGCTGTATTCTGCCGGTGTTCTGGAGTATAATCGGGGCCTGTTTCTGAGTGGTGGGGGCTCAGTCGGTTCACAGGCTCAGGAACACTGTTGTGAGACAGGCAAGCACCCCGTTGTTCCCGTGCGGCCCCTTGCACAGTTACACTGCCTTTCATATGCCGCCCATTGATTCCGTCTCCCCATGGGTGGATGTTGCCATATAGTATCAATTTGTCTCTTTATGCTGGGCCAATTCTGCGTCGGAGCGGTATCTCGGATTCACGGGGTCTCTCCATTTCTTACACAATTCAAGGCTGCCTCGTACCATTGGTCGAGGCTTCATAGGGAGACACTTTGACTCAGCAGAGCGCCCAGTCCCCCCCGATTGCCTGGGATACTCACAGTGAGGCACCCACAGCCTCCGCCGATAACGCCGCGATTCCTCAGTCACTCGATGTCATCTGGCTCTTCAACTCATACGGAGCGGTTGAGAGAACGCGATGCAGGGGTCCATGAACACAGGGTAGGCTGTCCCTAGTTCTGTGCGACAGTCCCGCCGCCTCTCCCCACAAGATGCTCCTGCTGGGTGCCACTTGATCTCTGCCCCTCCCCACCGAAGACCTCCACACGCATTCCCTCTCACGGCTTAGTAGTCGGCGAACTCGGCCATTACAGGGTGCAGCGCATTACTTTTGGGCTCATTCTGTTACTGTTAGTTTCCGCTGGCACTGCAAAGAACTGTAACACTGCCCTGGAGGAGAAAGGCAGGATATAAAAGGCTTTTCGCCTCGGCCTCTGCGGAGCTCTCCTTCTAGGCTGCCATCTTGGCTGACACCAGGCCACGCCCCCAAAAGAAGGACTTTGAGGGTGTCCATAACCAAACATTTGAAATCATCCCAAGCATCAATTGCAATACTAAATATGTAATATATGCCATAGAATACAAGTGCAGGTAGAGATATATGGGCAGCACAATCAGGACCCTCAGGGAAAGGATTAGTGAACATATAAGAGCTGTTGTACATAAAGACTTAAGAGACCCCATGGCTGAACATATAGCGGAATGCGATAAACAAGGGACACATAGGTCGTTCAATTTCTATGGTATAGAGCACATACCTAGAGACCCCCATGGGGGTAACAGAGAACTTACCCTAAGAAGGAAGGAAGCAATGTGGATTTTACGCTTGAGATGTGTGGAAATGGGTTTGAACACAGATCACAAACTTCCTTGGTGAATGAAAAAGCGTAATAAATAAAGAAAATAATAAAGGGTTTACTTGCCTGTGAAAGAGATTCGTAGGCAATAATGTGATACATAGAATGTTTTGCATGAATTTGATTAACTATACAGTTTCTTTTTTTACATATTCATATGCTGAAGTGTAATGTAAATTGTTTAGTATATGTAAATGGATACAAACATCATACACACTGTTAATATGAGGGACCAAATTTGTGGGCTTCTGACAATGGGCGATTTAGACGCACATGGATTTTCATCGTGAATGTGATTTACGACATGCATGCATCATCAGTTATTAACACCGGTGGTAAAAACATATAAAGGACACAGAAACCAGAAAAGTAATTACTTGCAGAAACGTGATTATCTGCAAGTAATGACTTTGGAATGCAATTTTGGTACATCTGTTTGACAAAACCTTATTTATGGTATATTTGCAGATAGATATAACTTACTCAAAGCTACAAGTACTTTATTGTTCAGGAGGTCACAAGGAGTCATATTAGGGTATTATCACAATTTTGGGTGGATACATAAGAAAGTCAGAATAACACGTTATAACACTGGGATGCATGTTTGCAAGTGAATATTAGAATGTAATAAATATAGATTATTACTTATGAAGTGTATATTAGTGCTTTTCACAGTCCACGGCAATGTTTATGATAATCAAAACTGTAAACAAACAATATTATGTAAATAATTCTGCATAAATCAGAATTGAATCCTTTGCGATGACCAACGCTAACAATGTGATCCAAATACTGTGCAGGGGTTACCACTATGATTTTACCAAAACTTAAAATACGGCTAATAGAGGCACGAGAGTCACATAATTTTCATTCTATAAAGAATGTAAGAAAGGAATGGATCCCAGCGATGCTTATGTCTATAATTTTTTAGACCTGAGATAGTTGCGGTTAATTACCTTTGGTGACGAAACACGAGTTGGCTAAAGAGGCTAAAGACCAGAACTTCAAGAATAAACTAAAGAATACAAGAAAAACAGGAATTGATGTGATCATGTTACTTATGTGCTTTATATTAATATGCATATTTTTTTACATTAGCGTGTGCTGGGGGATTCAATAATTGCAAAATTTGTTTGACCTGTGGTCATCTAACTGGGTAGTGGGTGACCTCCCTACCTCATAGCACCGCTTAAAAACAAGCAATAACAATATCTACATTTACGTTTATTAGAGCGCCTTAGACCTTCTACAAAGTTCACCTTATCTAGTGTAAAAAAGCACATGTCCTTAACTGACTGCAGTAAGATATACCCTCATGTGCTAAGCTTGTAGGGTATTAAAGTATAACAGCTGCAGACTCAATCTTAAAAAGTTAAATGCATGCACTCATTTGCTTAAACACATAAGGGTCTATTTATCAGGAAGTCACGCAACGTAGCACGTCATCTTGATGCGGTGAACTGCATAAATGAGGCATGAATGAGCTGTATTTAAAGCAATATGATGCAATCATGGCCTTTCCCCTGCACTGGCACCCTTACACCATAGTGCAAAGTGACTGCATTGTATAGAGGATTGTTTTTGTGCAAAAACAATCATGGGAGGCCTCTTCCTCTTTCTATGTGTGCTGTAAATGCAGCACTCTTAGAAAGAGGAATACACGAGGACAAATAGAGATATTTCTTCTTGTTATGCCTCTCCTGTGTAGGTATAAGATTTTGGCTCATTCCCAGGTTTACAAGTTCTTGTAGATCTGGGAATCCTTCATGGAAAACCATGGGATTTGCACGTAACTCCAGATTTTTAGAGATACTAAGGGCCACACAAAGTGACTTTGTGTGGCTTCAAAAATATGCCTACGGTTTGCGTCACTCTTGCACCATGTTGTAAATTTCTATGGGGCAAGTCACAAATGGATTTAGCAGTAAGGGAATAAGTGCTACCGGATTTTACATACTTATAAATCCCTTTTTGTCTTCCCTGGAGGCTGTCGCGGGGAGCAGTGCAGCCTGTATTGCACTTGCTCATGCAGGGCACTTCACAGAGGTAGTGTAAGCAGTCACCTAAATCTTTATTTTTGAGTGTCAAGTTTGAACACATTCAACTGTTGCTATTCGCATTGGTCTGGAAAGGACACCCACCGCAGGATTTCTAAGGAGTTTTAATGTAGCTGATTAAATATGAAAGGCATCTCTGCCCCCTCCCCAACTGGGCTGCTGAACCCTTTATTGCATACAAGAAAAAAACGTAAGAAAGCCAGGAACTAACATTTATTTAGCATTTCACAACTCCTTTCTTTGGTAGGAGAACAGAGGATACCATCATTCATTTTAGTTTATTCAACCATGTGCTCGCTTCATTGTGGGCCTTGTATTTTGTTTTTTTAACGGTTTCATCATGGGCTCAAAAATAAATGTGCCTTTCTTGAATTTCTTAGCAACTAGGATAATATGCTGCATAGCTAAAAATGTATTAGGTCCCAAAGACAAGACCAATTGCATTGCAAATGCTTGTCTTTTTTATCTTGCATGTAGCTTTGAGGCTAAAATCTCCCAGTTGGGCCCAATATCTTACTTGACAGCACTGCACTGCACACACTTGATGCAGTCTTTACAAATGTCCGGGGGTTGAGTCAAACTTTTCCGAGCCCAATGGAGAGCAGGTCTTCCTGCTTCTCGCCAGCTGGTAGCACCCTGGTTTCAGACAGTGTGACCTATTTGATTGGTCCTGTCCAATGCTAGCCTTTCAGGCTGCACTGCTGATGTAGCATTGTGTTATCAAAAAACAATGGTCCTGAACCTATGAATTCCAAACCTTATATATTTTAGTAGCTTTTCATTTACTTCCAAGGAGCACCCACAACACAGTATGCTCTGTACTGAAAATTTAGTACCACAAGATTAACATAAAACCACGGTTAGGAGAAAACATATTTAAATTTGTTTTCCATTTTCTACAACAAACATTTTTATAGAAAGTATTTTTATATACATCATCAAAATTGAGTCAATAAAAACAGAGTGGTCGCCCAAACAAAGAAAAAGGAGTGCAAGAAAAACCGTGCTCAAGAGAGTAAAGTGAATGATCCGAGAGACGAGATCATAGAGGTGCTCAAAAGGTCATAATATTAAACAAAACAATATCCAACATGTATATTGTATTTTTTGAAACCTGGCCAAATAATAAGATCAAAAAACAATGTTGTTGCATCTAGGCATATCAGTCCTAGGATTATTTAGCACTATATACAATGTTAATTGGTCCAAGGTTTACTACAAATGACGTCGACGTTTCGACTCGTCTTATGCCCATACGGAGATTTGAACCTGGGGAATGCGAGTCTTCATCAGGACGAAGAGAATACAGGGGCAACCAAGGGATAAAGATAACCCTAAAGAGATTAATAAAGAGAATTACTAACCGTGGTCCTAAGGATTCAAATTAAAAATTAAAAACCTATCTGACTCCACATAGTGGTAAAGACATTACTCTTACCCTACTGGTTGGGAGATACGGATAGGTGATGGTCTCAATTCCAAAAAATGGCTAATACAATCCTCACTGGTGATTGATAGCACAGTATCACATAGATGATACCTATGATAAAGGAATAACAACAAAGTCTCCTTCAGACTGAAGTTGAAATTAATTCTGTCCTCAAGTGAGAATAATTAATTACAGTGTCTTACCCTGCTGATTGAGTAATATCACTAGCCAGCTGACAAAGTTCTCACTGTTGAATAATGTCCGAAGTGGTACACAGTCGGTACCTGTTAAATAAATGATAACGTATACTTCAGACTCCATACAGCATGGGTGTTTAGGCAAAAAATGAATTCAAAAACGTAATTTACCTGGTCGAGATAAGGTGGGGGGGGGGGGGGTTTAGTGGGGAGGCTCACATCGTTCGCTCCACATCACTTGTACAAATACACTCCCACGTTGTCTTGGAAAACTAGTGGATAACGCCACACAATAAAGATTCTCAAAACCGGTAGGTAAGGCTCCTCAATGTTAAACCGGTAGCTGTGGGGAAAAACGGTAAATAATTCCCACTAAGTAGCTAAAACAACACTGCAGTAGGTAAATGTTAGGCGGAAAAGAGACACCGACGTGTCAACTTACCCCTAACCGACTAGAGTTCATCCGACCGCAAATTGATCCCGACGGCAAAACTGAGGGAATAGCAATGCGCTTCCGCATTCGCGTCTATAACCATGAGTCTCTCTGTTCGTTAGACATAGAGAGAGGACTCGATTACCGGTGTTTAGTGCAACGCGTTGTCCTTGCCCCGGGGAGTATTTTATTTAATTGCATGCCAATTCGAGTCCAAATAGATTCGGGTTACGCATGTATCCTACCTCTAACGTAATTAAGGAACCCATTTCGCGCACTAATTTTAATTTTATACGCGATGAAAAAATTATTATTAAACATATATAATCCACTAGATGTTATTAAAAATTCTCAAATTCGCTAATCATATATGTATGATTGGTTTGTAATCCGTGAAACTACGAGAGGAACACGAGAAAAACAGTGTAGAACCAATCCATACTGCATGATGAACATCAAGAAAGGACTAGTACATGGACATTTCAAAAATTCAATGAGGAGGTGAAAACAACCACATTGCAGACGTCACATTATTGGTGAAACCAAAAAAGCACTGTCATCAAATTATGATACATCAAATAATTTGATGACAGTGCTTTTTTGGTTTCACCAATAATGTGACGTCTAATGTGACGTCTGAATGTGGTCTGAAGTATACGTTATCATTTATTTAACAGGTACCGACTGTGTACCACTTCGGACATTATTCAACAGTGAGAACTTTATCAGCTGGCTAGTGATATTACTCAATCAGCAGGGTAAGACACTGTAATTAATTATTCTCACTTGAGGACAGAATTAATTTCAACTTCAGTCTGAAGGAGACTTTGTTGTTATTCCTTTATCATAGGTATCATCTATGTGATACTGTGCTATCAATCACCAGTGAGGATTGTATTAGCCATTTTTTGGAATTGAGACCATCACCTATCCGTATCTCCCAACCAGTAGGGTAAGAGTAATGTCTTTACCACTATGTGGAGTCAGATAGGTTTTTAATTTTTAATTTGAATCCTTAGGACCACGGTTAGTAATTCTCTTTATTAATCTCTTTAGGGTTATCTTTATCCCTTGGTTGCCCCTGTATTCTCTTCGTCCTGATGAAGACTCGCATTCCCCAGGTTCAAATCTCCGTATGGGCATAAGACGAGTCGAAACGTCGACGTCATTTGTAGTAAACCTTGGACCAATTAACATTGTATATAGTGCTAAATAATCCTAGGACTGATATGCCTAGATGCAACAACATTGTTTTTTGATCTTATTATTTGGCCAGGTTTCAAAAAATACAATATACATGTTGGATATTGTTTTGTTTAATATTATGACCTTTTGAGCACCTCTATGATCTCGTCTCTCGGATCATTCACTTTACTCTCTTGAGCACAGTTTTTCTTGCACTCCTTTTTCTTTGTTTGGGCGACCACTCTGTTTTTATTGACTCAATTTTGATGATGTATATAAAAATACTTTCTATAAAAATGTTTGTTGTAGAAAATGGAAAACGAAATTAAATATGTTTTCTCCTAACCGTGGTTTTATGTTAATCTTGTGGTACTAAATTTTCAGTACAGAGCATACTGTGTTGTGGGTGCTCCTTGGAAGTAAATGAAAAGCTACTAAAATACATAAGGTTTGGAATTCATAGGTTCAGGACCATTGTTTTTTGATAACATTGTACACCCAGGTCCATGCCTTAGGGTTACCCCATTTTTTCTTAATGATGTAGCATTGTGTAGCATAGCTTCTTCTTCTTGCCTGCAGCCACCATTGCTGGTGTCAATCGGTCCTGCCCTGGAACTCTGGCCAGATATTGGTTTGGCCCTGTGCCTGCGGGGATGTCAGAAGATTTTCAGATTCTATGTCCCACAGCCCAGTGCAGATCTGCTGGTACTTCACACAGAGCGCCCTTTGGTGGGCAGCTTCCATCTGGGTCATCACTTAATGTAGGCTTGGAAGGAGTAACTCCCCTGTGAGGACTCCCTCTTTTCCTTCTTTTAGGGCAAAGTATTCAGGATGCAAAGAAGGGTTGCTGTGGGAGGCGAGGATCTCCTTTTACTGGCAGTAGCAGCAGATTGCCACTAGGGGGCACACAACTTTTCTCACGCCCATAATGGATCAATGGCGTGACCCTGGTCACTGCGAGAGAGGCAGGAGCTGTATCAATAAATCCTTGGCCACGTTCAGGATCGGATGGGCCAACTTTTTTGTTATGGCTTCCTCCTTGTTGCGATGCTCCTCATTCTTATGATGGGATAGGCACCAGCTGTGGAGAATGGGCTGCAGCAGTTCCACAGCCTTCTCACAAGCCGGGTGTCCTCTGAGCTGTGGTGGTGCTCCCAGTCTGCGCTGCTGAGGCCGTGGTGGTGACCATCGGTCTCTAGCACCGCCTCAGTTGGAGGCACTGGCTCTGCTGGGTGTGGATGGGGAGGAGGCACAGGGGTACTCTTCCTGCTGGTGACAGGAGGCCGCTGCTCTTTCACCGCCAAGTGTGAAGAGTGCCATTCCCTCCTCACCCCAGTGACTGTCTAGTGTTTAGCGCAGCAGCGAGGCTCATGCAGACGACAGCCTTGTCAAATGGAGCAGCAATGGTCTGTCTGGCGGGTGGTTGCAGGGAGCTCTACAGGGTCTTTATGTGCTGAAGCTGTGCTGCAGCGAGCTTCCTACCCCCCAGTAGTGGAACAATCTGGAGCTGAATCGGTGTCACTCCTGTAGTGAAGCAGCTATCCGGCCTGTTCACGTACCCTCTGCTCGCACCCACGCACCCAGAGGGCGGGCTCATCCGAGGGTTTAAATGAAGGGGGTCAGGCCGCTCGGGTCTTGGCCCAGTAACTGAATCTAGTGTGTGTGTGTAATTGTTTGATGTGGCCCAAACCTACGGCCTAGTTCCATCGTGACCAATGTCCCGACCCACACGGACACTACTCTGGCGACGAGATGGGTCTCTCCCACTCCTTGCCGTGTCCATACCTGTAGGTGCTCCCTGGTGCCTGCAACTCACGACCAGCTGCTGCGGGTGCCCACCCTGTGAGAATCTGCCTGCCCGGAGCGGAGGAACGCCGGTGTGAGTCTCCTCGGTGGGTGCACCCCGCCTCCTTCATCGTTGCTGGCTGGTGTCTTCGAAGCACAGAGGCCTGCCCTGCACGTGTGAGGGCACGCGCTGCCCCGGCCCACTACTGCGTTGCTTGTGCCCTCGCACCCATGCCCCCGCTGCATCTCGGCCCGGCCGCGCTCCCACAGTCACGTGGTCCAGCCGGCGGGTGAATTCACACGCTGCTCACGCCGTGTCCAGCATTTGGCTACGTGTTTGCCCTGCGAGGGCGCGATAGTCACCCAAAGTAGCCCTCAATACAGTCCTATCACGTTTGGACTCCACAGCTTGGCAAGGTCCAGGGGGAAAACGCCTGCACTGTAGTGCCACACACAAAGGGATACATTCACTACAGGAAACACAGCCAATCATCCACACGCCGCCCTACAGTTTGGACCTTCATGGAAGGGATTTAACCCAGTGTGGACACACGCACACCTGGGCCAGTGAAGCCACCCAACCAGGCCAATGCTCAGAGGCTCCCCATTTCCACTCCAGCAGCCAGAGCGTGTCCTCACGACACGTGCACCGAAACCAACCCCACGTGTGCTTGCCCTACACACCACGGACCGGTGAGAGATCCTCTCCCACACGGGCTCTACGCCTATTGGCGTCACCAGTCGTTACTGCCTCAGTACCTCACTAAGCAGGCCCGCAGCTGAGGATGAGTGTCTAAGGTGCCGATGGTAGGGGCGCTCCCCTGGCGGTGCCACCATCAACCCCTCAGCGGGTAGACCCACCAGCTCACACTCGGCCTAGCCAGGCCATAGCTGCCCCTTTACCACCCTTCAGCGAACTCTCGGACCCGTACACAGCCACGGTGCTCTGGAAATCCTGGATTGGCCGCCTGGACCATTATTTTATTGGCGTGCGAGAAACCGCTGGGAGGGTGAAGATGTCGCTCCTCATGTGCTACGTAGGAGGTGAGCTGTACAACCTCTTTGAGACTTTACCAGATTGAGGGGCAGATGGTGACTACAACGAGGCTGTCGTGGCCCTAAAACGTCATTTTGATCTCCAGATAAACGCAGATTTCGAGTGCTGCAAACTCCGGCAGGCGCGGCAGGGCGAGGCGGAGACCATCGATATCTTCTACGCTCGCTTACAGAAACTTGCAAGCTCATGCACGTTACCGGACCAGAGGGAGGAGATCAGGGCGCAGCTTATCCAGGGATGTCGGTCGGTCACGCTGCGACGTCTGATACTGCGTATCAGCCTCGATGAAATCCTTGTGCTCGCCAGGTCCCACGAGCTGTCCAACACTCACTCGGGTGAAATTGAAGCGGCCCTCAACCGGCCGTCCTCGCAGCCTGCATCACAGCGGACACCCACGATTAAAGAGGAGAGAGTAGATGCGATTCAAAGACGTCCGACTCAATCAAAAGGATCCACAAGGCCTTCTCAGAGGAGCACGTGCGGAAACTGTGGCCTAAACCACCCTCCAGCGGGAAGGTGCTTCGCAATAGGAAAGACATGTTCCCAGTGTGGAAAATTCAACCATGTTGCAAAGGTTTGCAGGAGTGGAAAAGGACGCAGTAACGCCCTGAGTCCACATGGGCTCTCGGTGGCAGTAAGGCAACTGACGATGGAGGACCCAATAGACCAAGTAGACAACACCCCACCAGGGTTTGGCCAAGGAACTGAAGAAGAAGACGTATTCTTTGTGTCAGTTGTCGGCTGGGAAGGAACAAAGTGCCAACCACCGCCCATGTGCAACATCACCATAGCAGGGTCTCCCGTAAGTACCCTCATTGACACCGGAGCATCAGTCAACATGATGGACAGCGACCAATACGAAAAACTGTCGCCACGCCCGCCGTTCATACCGTCCAAGGCAAGGATATACACGTATGACAGCGACAAGCCTCTTCCTCTACAAGTAGTCATGGAGGTCAAAATTAGCAGTGAAGGCCATTGTCTCAACACAAAATTCCATGTCACGGAAGGAAAACGAGGGACGCTCCTCAGTTACCACACAGCGGAGGACCTGGAGCTTTCGTTCTTCGCGAACCAGGTGCATGATCTGCATGCTCGAGCGATACTCAGAGACTTTCCTATGCTGTTTGAAGGCCTTGGGTGCTTAAAGGGGAAAACGTTTAAGCTTCACGTTGATCCGACAGTCCGTCCCATGGCGCTGAGGTACAGGAGGGTGCCATTTTCCTTGCGGCCGCAAGTGGAGGAGGAGCTGAAGAATCTGGAGAACTTAAGGGTGATAGAGAAGGTGCTGGGCCGCACACCGTGGGTGACTCCTCTCGTTGTAGCCCTGAAACCAAAACAGCTGGGAGCCATATGACTCTGCGTCGACATGCGCCTGCCGAATAAGGCCGTGAGGAGGGAACGCCATCTCACACCCACGATGGACGACATTTTGGCCGACCTGAACGGCGCCAAATGGTTCACAAAACTCGACCTCAATGCTGGATATCATCAGCTGGAGCTCCATCCCGATAGTAGGAACATCACGACCTTCTCCACTCACGTAGGACTACTTAGCTGCTAGAGGTTGAGTTTTGGCATCTCTTCTGCCGCGGAGATGTTCCAGAATGCCATAAGGGAGACCCTCACAGGACTGCAAGGCGTGATAAATTCAAGCAATAACATTCTCGTGTTCTCCAAGATGCTAGAGGAGCACCATGTACACCTCCAGGCCACCCTTCAATGACTTGCCGACAATGGACTCCCCTTGCACAGAGCCAAGTGCTCGTTCTATCAGGAGTCGGTAGACTTCTTCAGATACATTTTCTCCTGGGAAGGGGTGCGAGTAGACTCGAAGAAACGGCGGCCATACGATCTGCCCTGAGGCCCACGTCAGCCACCAAAGTCCGAAGCTTCCTGGGAATGACCACGTACTGTGGCCAGTTCATACCCAACCTGTCCGAGCCGCTCCATGCCCTCACAAAGTCCGGCCAACCGTGGGTCTGGTCCACCAAGGAAGACCTGGCATTCCATGCCATCAAAGAGGCCCTCATTGATGACCGAGTCATGGCATACTTTTGCCCACATCGGCGCACAGAGGTAGTGGTGGATGCCAGCCCCGTAGGACTAGAGGCAGTCCTGATACAAGAGACCGAGTCCAAGGAATGGGTCCCTACCGCGTATGCCAGCAGGGCGTTGACTGTTACAGAGATGCGGTACGCACAGACAGAACGGGAGGCCCTGGCCATCAAATGGGCGTGCCAGCACTTCCATCTGTACCTGTATGGACATGAGTTCCAAGTGATCACCAATCACAAGCTTCTTGTCCCTCTCTTTGCCGGCACATCTCGACTTGCTCATTCCCGGATCGAGTGGTGGGCAATGCAGCTGCAGGAATACCATTTTGAGGTGATTTTCTGGCCGGGGGCCAACAACCCTGCCGACTTCCTGTCACGCCAACCCGGCCCGGCCCTGCCACACTGTGTGCCGGCAGATAAAGACTACACTGAGGAGTTCATCCGGATGTTCTCTCTCGAAGCATGTCCCGTTGGCCTCACGCTAGAAGACATCGGGAAAGTAACCGAATCGGATGAGTGCCTCATCAAGGTGAAGACCACATTAGCCAACAGAAACTAGCGTCACTTCCTGGATGGTGTCAGCTCCCTTACTGCGGACAAAAGGCTGTTCCGACAACGAGTGTGGAAAGTGCAAAGCGAGCTCAGCGAAGGCCTCCATGGTTTTGTGTTGCGTGCAACCACACTCGTGATCCACGAGGAGCTTGCAGAACAGAAGCAAGTGGTCTGTCTAGTGCACCAAGGCCATCAAGGAGTCTCAAAAACCAAGGCCAGACTAAGGAGCAAAGTCTGGTTTCCGGGAATGGACGTCATGGTTGAGGAAGCAAGCCGTACGCACATGTCACTTCTGCATCATCACGAGTGGCGATCCTGCACCCCACCCAGTGATCACTTAAGATCCATGTCTGGAGCCATGGTTCAAAGTGAGCATTGACTTTGGGTCGTTCCCGGATGGGCGAAACATGCTGGCGCTCATCGACTCCCACTCCAAGTTCCCGGTGGTGGAGGTAGTGTCGTCAACAGCATTCCACCACGTCAAGACAGCTCTGGAGCGCGCCTTTGCCATGATGGGACTGCCAGAAGAGATCAAATCTGACAATGGGCCACCGTTCCAAGATGGAGACTTCCAAGAATACCTAGACTCCAGAGGAATTCGACACCGGAAAATCACGCCACAGTGGGCGCAGGCGAAGGGGGAGGTGGAGCGGTTCATGCGTACAATGAACGGGGGCCTCAGGATCGGGGTTGAGAAGGGAGAAGATGCTGCGCAGTGTCTATTGCAGTTTCTCAGTGCCTATCGTCAAACCCCACACTGCACCACCCAGTCTGCACCGGCTCACCTAGTGTTTCGAAGAGCGCCAAGAGACAGTATTCCTGCGGACGCATCGTGGAGTCCCCCAGCGCTGGATCAAGGTGCAGCCTAGGCCAGAAGAAAATCGTCCAATGATAAGGTGAGCCAAGCTGGAAGAGTCCAGTCAGTGATCATCCATGTTGGGGACCGAGTTGTGGTGAAGGACCATCACCCAAATAGGAAGTATCCCACCCCATAAGAGCCCGAAGTGTGGGAGGTTATCAATGTACACGGCACCATGGTATCGGCCATGCGGGGAACCCGGGTGGTCACAAGAAACACCTCCTGGTTCAAGAAGGTTGCAGGTGGAACACCACCTACTGACCAAGGTACGGAAGATATGGAAGACGGAGATGGGGTAGCCCCCAGAGATGCCCCTCCAGGAAGCCCTGAGCCTGTACGCCATCAAGCCGGAAGAGAAGTGGGAGCGGTGGAAGAATTGCAAAACTCTGGAACTGTATCCTCCGAGCTAGAGAAGGATCGGAATCAAGGGCGAACTCCCAGAGCCAGAAGTATGGTCTCCGGCCAAATCCCACCCCCAGCCAGAGACTGAGAGACTTTGTGTGGTGTGCCAAGAGAGACTGAACACCCACCCGAAAGGGTCTTTGTATCTAAAAGATTGGAGGGATGTAGTGACCGAGCCACCCGGCCCGTTCACGTATGCCCTGCACGCACCCACGCACCCCAAGGACGGGCTCGCCCGAGGGTTTAAGTAAAGGGGCTCAGGACCGCTCTGGGTCTTGGCCCAGTAACTGAATCTAGTGTGTGTGTAATTATTTGATGTTGCCCAAACCTGTGGCCTAGTTCCATCGTGACCAGTGTCCCCACCCACACGGACACTACAACTCCCAGGCTCACCTCGACTAAAACCCTATGTACATGGGTCTTTACTTGCTGCAATGCCTCTCCCTCCCATGCAGGAGAAGAGCCCTGCCGGCCTTGCTAATAGGTGGGCAGGCTGAAGCGGCAGGCAGAGTTTGTCTGCCTCATTGTCATTGTAAAGTTGTGGGCCCTAGACCCAAATGCTACGTAACAGATCACACACCTTATGCTGGATTGGTGAGGGGTGGGTGTCAGCACAACCCCTAGGGAGGGGCTGCTGCATTACGTGTCCTGTAGGGCACTACAAGCCAGTGCGGGGGGAGCGTTGCCCAACTGCTGATAGTCAGGTGATGAAAAATAAAATTATACTAAAACAATGTTATTATCATGTGATTTTTCACAGACTAAGCTGAGTGTGGGCCAAGTCTAGGGCGGACGGGGCCATCCTCTACGGACAGCAGCATGGAAGAGGAGAGGTGGGCACTGCAAGAGCATATGTCAGTTTGGCCGGTTGTACTGGGAAGTCCAAACCTAAAATGTGCCCTTAGATTTCTCCAACCCGAGCTGTGTTGCACAGACGAGTGGAAAAGAGGCTCAGGCACACATTCCCTGAGCGAGCATCAATCCTGCCCACTGAGACCAATCCTGGTGCTTCTCTCATGCTGGCTAATAGGTTTACCAGCATGAGAGCAGTGTCTGGATTGGGTGGGGAGTAAGGGAGCCTGTGCAGTATGGTCCATGGAGTGCCGGGAGCTGAGGAGCACCAAGGTGGTGGCCAGGAAGTACTTTATTTTTTGTTATTACTTTCTTTCCCCTACACTGTCTCACTATTTTTTATTAGTAGCAGCCGCCACTGCTACATGTATCCTCCAGCAACACACTTTTTGCGCTCTGAAATGCCTAGCAATTGGCTTTAGACATTGTTAGTGAAATCTTGACTCACACACAGGAGCAATATAATATCACAGTTTTTCTGAAGGCTGGTTGGAGGTGTCCTGCTATATCCACTGGAATACATGCAGGGCTATATTACATTTTTACATCTGAAATCAGTTGTAGAGCAGTCTAGTAGGATGGGGGAGTGAGCTACGGCAAAAGCATCGGAAAAATAGATGCTACAGAAAAGAAAGATACCCTATTTTTATAGCATCCACTTTTCAGATATGTTTGTCTACACTTGCTCCCACGTGCTGCCAGGCAAACAAGCATTAGTAAAGCCAATAGATTTGATGTGTGTATACTCAATCCACATGCCCCATAGAGTTCAATACAGGGCACAAGTCGAGGGCACATGTGGGTGGATGGCGTCCACCCTGCCAAGAAGTTGGGCTCCACTGAATAATGTGCTGAACACATTCAGCAGAGCCTGCACATTGTCAATCAATCAATCATAACATTTGTATAGCGCGCTACTCACCCGGAAGGGTCTCAAGGCGCTTGGGGGAGGGTTCCGCTACTGCTCGAACAGCCAGGTCTTGAGTTGTTTCCTGAAGGCGAGATGGTCCTGTGTCAGCCGGAGGTGGATGGGGAGGGAGTTCCATGTCTTGGCTGCCAGGTAGGAGAAGGATCTTCCTCCGGCAGTGGCTCTTCGGATGCGTGGTACAGAGGCGAGGGCAAGGCTCGTAGAACGAAGCTGGCGGGTTGGGCGTGTAGAAGGTTAGGCGGTCGTTGAGGTACTTGGGGCCCAGGTCGTGGAGAGACTTGTGTGCGTGGGTAAGGAGCCTGAACGTGATCCTTTTTCTGATGGGGAGCCAGTGCAGGTCCCTCAGATGGCCGGAGATATGGCTGCGTCGGGGGATGTCCAAGATGAGTCGGGCGGAGGCGTTTTGTATGCGCTGGAGTCTTTTCTGTAGTTTGGCTGTGGTTCCCGCGTAGAGGGTGTTCCCGTAGTCCAGTCGGCTGGTGACGAGTGCCTGGGTGACCGTCTTCCTGGTTTCGGTCGGGATCCATCGGAAGATCTTTCGGAGCATACGCAGGGTGTTGAAGCACGATGAGGAGACGGCGTTGACTTGTCTGGTCATTGAGAGGGAGGAGTCCAGGATGAAGCCCAGGTTGCGTGCATGGTCTGTTGGCTTGGGAGCGGTGCCCAGGGCAGTACATTGTCTGCTTTCGATAAGCAACAACGTGCAGGCGGGACGGGATGGGGATTTCTTATTTCAGACTCCTGCTGGGCCCATAACAAAGGCTGAATTTGAGGGGTCATCAGGTCTCCTTTTGTTCGAGTCTCCTGGCTGGGAGCAGTTAGGAGCCTCATACCTGGAAGCAAATGCAGCAGACGGGAAAAAAAGGCTAAAATCTTGTTAGCACTTCACACATACTTAAAAGAGGCAGCTTTTTGCTTTATTCAGGCTCTGTTTAGGAGATATGCATGCACTGTAAGTATGTCAGATGTGTTGGTCTTTCCCAGTATTTACATAAAATAAATGTAATTTATGTAGCGCTTACTACCCTTGAGGAGGAGTTGAAATAATTTAAGTACCACTATTGTTTCTTGTATAGCGCTACTTATCCCAATGCAGGGTGTCAGAGCGCTTTACATAACACGCACATATTACATATACAATAAATCATATGCATGCTGCCAGAACTGAGATTCTCGACCCTCCTGCACAGCGGCCGGGCTTGGCTCCGCCAGATTTACTGCAGCAACCGACCGGCCGGGCTTGGCTCCGCCGGCCGGACCACATCCCCCAGCATCCTTAGGGGGCAGCGACGACGCCGTTACCAGCGCGCCAGGCGGTGCATAATGCACCGGCAGGGGCCGAGTCCCCTATCTTTCATTTCTTTACGCCTGCTGCCAGAACTGAGATTCTCGACCCTCCTGCACAGCGGTCGGGCTTGGCTCCGCCAGATTTACTGCAGCAACCGACCGGCCGGGCTTGGCTCCGCCGGCCGGACCACAACCCCCAGCATCCTTAGGGGGCCAGCGACGGCGCCGTTACCAGCGCGCCAGGCGGCGCATAAAGCACCGGCAAGGGCCGAGTCCCCTATCTTTCATTTCTTTACGCCTGCTGCCAGAACTGAGATTCTCGACCCTCCTGCACAGCGGCCGGGCTTGGCTCCACCAGATTTACTGCAGCAACCGACCGGCCGGGCTTGGCTCCGCCGGCCGGACCACATCCCCCAGCTTCCTTAGGGGGCCAGCGACGACGCCGTAACCAGCGCGCCAGGCGGCGCATAAAGCACCGGCAGGGGCTGAGTCCGCTATCTTTCATTTCTTTACGCCTGCTGCCAGAACTGAGATTCTCGACCCTCCTGCACAGCGGCCGGGCTTGGCTCCGCCAGATTTACTGCAGCAACCGACCGGCCGGGCTTGGCTCCGCCGGCCGGACCACATCCCCCAGCTTCCTTAGGGGGCCAGCGACGACGCCGTAACCAGCGCGCCAGGCGGCGCATAAAGCACCGGCAGGTCCCTCGTCCCGCGAGGACGCGCGCGGGACGCGCCGGACTAAGCCCGGACAAAGGGCGGGCCCTCTGTGGCCCTCAGTGGCTGAAGTAGGCTGGGCTGGGCCTACTTATTTACATTATTATCTATTTTAATTGAAAATATTTTCTTTGTTTAGTACTACATGGCATAATATGTCAATATAGACATTATCCGTCTGTGCAGGAACTCATCGTGACTCTCCTCCAATTATTTAAACTTTTATTGACTAATTGGTATTAATTACATTTTTCGGGGCTACGGTCCCCCCTCTTCTACACATACAAGGATGACGGCTAAAAAGTTACGATCAGGGAGAATATTGGGGGAAATGTCCTGCATGAAAACAAGATCCAACCCCCTTAGAAATAAGGCTTCCAATAATCTGTTACTAAAGGGACAATGCCAGCTGTTGCAATTGTGGGAAAAACCCCAGGACAAGGATTTGTTAAACGCCGCAAACAAAGCTTCTGATATAGCTTCCCCATCCGGCATAGCCCCTGCGGTGGTTAAGAAGGTCCCTTTTCTGGTGAATGAAGAACATTTGGGCTCCTTGACTACTGAGGAGCCTTGTCCAGTCTCTTCTGAATTAACTGGTGTCATTAAGTCCTCTGTTTCCAGTTCTGAGGGCGGCAAACAAAATAATGTAGCTACAAACCATAAAGTGTTGTTATCCAATGTTCTTATAGGAGATTCACCGCTAAAGGTGGAAGTTAAGGGGGACTCTAATTTGTCGAGTATTGACCTGGAGCTATGTGGTCGATACCTAGCTGATGTTACCTTGAAATCATCAGAAGCGATTAAGTCCCCTATTGGTGCTACTCCATCTGGTCTTTTGCTTTATAGTAGTACCCCCTCCATAAAATCGCAAGATATGTCTTCACAGTTTAACATCTCGAAGAGCCCATTGCTTAATATCTCTGGCATTGGTCCCATTGGTCCCTCAGGCTCTGATAAATTGGAAAAACCGATTTCTGAATCTATGATTGCATTGGAACATTTGTTGGCATCTATTTTACTGTTACTGGGTAAATTTGTGGGTAGCTCTGATTGTATTTTGGAATCGGTTACTCAGATATTAAATGTCTTACTGTTAAAGCTCCCGGAAAAGGGTCGTGACCCAGATCCTAAGGCTGGATTGCATGGGTCTGAGTTGAGCAGTGACCACTTAGCCGGAAATGTTAATCCAGTCCAAAATAAACATGGGGGAAAAAATGAGCCATCTCCAGTACCCACATCTTCTGCATTTAACTGTGTAAGAAATTCTGCTCTCGAAATTGAAGAAGAAAATGTTGATATTACCGCTCCAAAATCTGAAAAAGAGCTATTCCCAATTTTTGTGCCTGAAAGTAAGGTGTTAGGGGGTGTTAAAAAAGTAAAATCTGGAAATCACAGAAAAAATAAAGTAAAAAAGAGAAAACCAATTCGCAGATATAGGAAAAAAAAGCAGACACAAATAATTTTTGAGGATTCTCATGTTCCCGATATCAATGAACCTATCACTCAAGAGCTTGTGAATGGGTCCCTGAGTCAGGAAGTTGCCATTCATTCTTCTGACAATTTGAATCCCTCTGAATCAGGTATTAAAACTTTTCCTAATTGCACTATCCTTCCTGTGGGAGACCCCTCCTTAGATGTAGGAGGATTGACGATCTCTCCCTCCACAGCAGAAATGATGGAGTTAGGTCCTATTATACCTGCGGCTCTTAATCCGTTTGCCCCCGCTTTTCACGCTACAGGTGACGGCGCGGTATGGCCTCACCATTTGCCTACAAAAGCACCAGAAGTTTTTGTTGATACATTGACTTTGGATTTTCTATCGTTATTTGATTTTGATCAGCCTTTAAATAGAGCATGGTTACTCAAATGTTTCAAAAGCATAGAAAGTTTAAAGTTAATTCAAACAAATGATATTGACCTAGTTTTCTTATCTGGAACAGCTGCCGCGCCTTATGCTAGGGTAAAGTTTTATTCCAAATTCATAGTAAATCTTATATTGCAACAGGCTGAGAATTTCCAGTGTAGGGGAGTGTAGTGTAGTGTACTACCTGTTTTTTCTTCTCGAAGAGATAGTTTCCCTTACAACAGACTCCCTCAGCAGGGCACTGGTAATGATGGTCCCACTACCTCTTATGATGATTTAAAAATATGGGTATCGAAAAACTCTTGTCTGGTGACACATGTAATGCCCGCCCCATTAATTCAGAATAGCCTTCCAATAGAAGAAAACCAGCGGTGGAATTGGCTGCCCGGTGCTTTGTCTAGTAAAATTACAGACAATCATAAACTTTTTCAAAATCTTTAGTAATAATTTGAAAGTTATCTCTTGGAATGCCGCCGGGATAAATAGTAGTCCTGAGAAACTACAGTATTTGTTCTCTCTGAACGCTAATGTGATTTGCATCCAAGAGACCTGGTGTGCTAGTAGATTGTGTGCAGGGAGAGATTATTTTGTTCTTGAGGCTGTGGCTGCTTCTTCGAAGAAAGGGCATGCAAAAGGGGGAATTGCGTGCCTTCTGTCCAATAGATTAAAGTGGAATTTCACACATTATGTTGATCCAAGCAACCTATTTCAGGCTGTGTCCCTCTGTAGCTTACCCAGTAAGGGAAATTATAATTCCCTGGTAATAATAAATGCCTACATCCCCCCCGACGAATGTTTTAATATTCTATTGAAGCAAATGTTTTCATACATTAAACTGATTAAAGATGTAGAATTTCCCCCATATGTTTTGTTAGTAGGTGACTTTAATTGTAAAGTTTCTAATTCTAGCTTAGAGCTATTTAGAAACAAATTTAAAGAAGAAGCCCTTCTTATCCCCCAAGCCCTCTTCCCTAATAAAATTAAAACTAATAAGAGAGGGAAGCTGTTACTAGAAGAACTTTCAGCGGCGGAAAGGTTAATAGTGAACGGTAGGCTTCCCTCTGATGTCCCTGCAAAATAAACTCATAGATCCTCCCAAAGTGAGTCAATTTTGGACTATGTAATCACTGACTATTGTACTTTTTCCCTAGTGAAGGATTTGGTGGTCACGTCAACACTATTTAGTGACCACAATGTGATTACTATAAGCCTCCTATTTCAACCTCCTAAATCCGATTCATGGTCCCTTAACAGTGATATAGTTAACTTCCATAAGGATTCTGGTAGATGCTTCTGGAACTTTAAAGGCAAGAAGGGCCTGGAGGGTATACTTGGTAAAACAATACTAGAACTGAATGTTTGGCAGGGTTCCGAAATAATGTATTTTGAGAATTTTATGAAAGAGGTTATCTCTGTTGCCAAAAGGTCCAGCTCCTCTGTAAAAAAGATTTATGTTCCTAGAACAATTACCCTCCTAAATAAGGAAATAAATAAATTAGTGTGGGAGCAATTTTTGTGTAGAACTATTGAAACAAACAAGAAAATATACCTGCTAAAAAGAAGGAGAAGCAGAATTAGGAAGAAACTTAGAAAAGATAAAGAAGACTCACTTTGGATAAGTCTTCGGGAGGCCGCTGTTTATGGCAAAGTTAAACAATTCTGGTCCCTCATTGGTGAGGGTTGTGGAGCAAGAGTTAGCTCCTTCCCTATTCCCATTGCTGAATTGTCATGGGTCATTTACATTTCTAACTTGTATGCTGGGAATATTGCAATGACAGAATGTAAGGAGACTATTAAAGAAGATGAGTTATCTATTGACTCCCCTTCGGAGAAAACCATTGAATTGGCCATTAGGGATATGCGCTCCTCCGGAGCAATGGGGCCTGATGAACTTCCCATCTCAGTATTGAAACAGGATCCTATCTCATGGAGTAAGATTCTTTTTCCTTTATTTAGATCTTGCTTCATTAGCAAAACTGTACCCTCTTCTTGGAAGGGGAGCATATTGGTCCCTCTATTTAAAAAGGGCGATAGGGATAAGCCAATGAATTATCGCCAGATAGCTCTCCTTGATGCCATTGGAAAAGTCTTTGCCAAATGTCTCCTTTCTTTAATTACGGATTGGGTTGATGTGAATCAGATATTACCCCTTGAACAAACTGGTTTCCGTAAGGGACATGGTACATTGGATAACCTCACAGCCCTTCAGGTTATTTCGGACAAATATATTAGAGTTCGGGGGGGAGGAGTGTATGCGGCTTTTATTGATTTCTCCACAGCATTCGACAAAGTTGACCGTGCCTTGCTGTGGAGAAAGTTGTTCGATTTGGGCATGCCCCCTCTCTTATTAGATCTGGTGCGATCTCTACATACGGACACCTGGTGCCGAGTTTTACAGGGGGGAGAAAGGGGTTTATCGCGGGTAATCCCCTCCATTAATGGATTAAAACAAGGTTGTCTTCTTGCACCTTTACTTTTCTCCCTGTACATTGCTGATCTTCCTGCTACCCTCTCATCTTGTGTTGGCATAGCCCCGGTAGTGGGGGGATAATCTATTTCCTGCTTGCTATATGCAGACGACATTCTTATCCTAGATTTAACGCCCAAGGGATTGGCCAATCGTCTGCAGGCTGAGGATAAATGCCTCTAAAAGTAAAATCATGTGCATTACAGGGAAGAAAAAATCTAAATCTGAGAATTTTGGTTGGGCAGTAGGTGGTCAGAAACTGGAGGTGGTTAAGACATATACCTTTTTAGGAAAAATAATTTCCGCCAACTTGAGTGAGAAGCCTCATATTGATAATAATTCCCGTAAAGCCAGATCCCAAGGCAAAAGTCTGAGTGCCCTTTACTCCACCACAGGGAGAAGACATTTTGCTTGTTTACTGGAGGTTTTTAGGGCAAAAATTCCTCCAACTCTTCTGTACGGAATGGAACTGGTTGATATAAAGCATTGGGGCTTTTTGCAGACGGTAGAAGGAAAATTATTAAGGTCTATAACATCCCTTAATCCGGCTTGTACTGTGGCCGCCTGCAGACTGGAATTCGGTCTCCGTAGTAGTTGGGCTCAGGGCCTATCAGCGCTAGTGCGATGGGTTGTTAGCCTAGCTAGAGGAGAAACGGGTTCTTTGAGATTCCTTCTTAAAGGGGAATTCTTGGGTAATTTAAAAGAGTACTCCCAAATTGTTAAGAACTTTAGAAAGGCTGTGGCACTTCTTGAATTGGAAGAGAGTACTCTTTTTACTATCTCTCCTACCCAGTTAAAATCCCTTTTGAAACAGGCGTCATGGGATTTATGTTTTACGTTGGATAAGAAGTCTATGCAAGTAAAGAGGGGAGGTGATCTCCTTGCTAACTCATATCTTATGAAGCTTGCCCAACCCTATGTCGCCTGGAATTTACCTCATGGTATTCGGAGATTCTGGTTCCTTTTAAGGCAGGACTTGTTGCCCCTGAACATTCTTTTGGCAAAATGGTATGGGTCCTCTCCCACATGTAACTTTTGTAATATATCCGTTCAGGATCGTTCCCATATATTGTTTACATGTCATGCATTGCGCCCACTTCGGTTGAAGTGGTTAAAGCCAATATGCCTACAATTGGGTATCCTTAATATGAATTCTTTTTTACATGCCTTATATACTCCTCCTAATGAAATGTTTTGCTTCAATATTTTTAACTTTTTTAAATGTTTTTTAGCTATTTATTGATGAAATATGGAGGTCTGTGACGCTGATTTTCTTGTTTAGTGGAAAATGTTGTAGTCGTCATTTGTATTTAGAGAAATGTGTATTTGTATTTGTTGTATTTTGTTTTATGTGGCCCTCTTTGGAGTGCCAAAACATAATAAAATAAAATTGAATATGCATTTGTAAATCATTTCACAGGATGTGTTACATAAACAGTGAGGGATTACAAGGTGTAGAAGTCACATATCATCTTTCATAGCTCACTGTGCTATATTAGAAGGTTTACAATGCAACTGCAAGTAACATAAGGATCTCTGTGTTCAAAGCAGTAACCCACTTACCTATCTCCATAAAATAAATTCTGACTTTTGCATGTTACATGATGTGCTTTGAATTAACCCTCTATTCTGCTTTGAGTGAAAACTGATGCTAGACCAACCACATATCTTTCCAGCAAGTGCAATAATCTCAGAAGTTATTTTACAATTATTATTTACTCTGATTTACTGGGAACACACAGATCTCTGCAGCAGGTGCCATACACCCATAAGATATTTTAAAATACAGTCTTTGCAACCAATTAACTGGAACAGATTTACTGTAAGTTTTTTTTTTCTTGTTGCCATTTTCTTTGTGACAGAGTTTAAATAAAAATAAATGTATAAGTTGAGTCCCAGATTTTGCATCAGGGTTAAGTCACTTCTCTGGGTTAAGTCACTTCTCTGGCACAACCCTGGTGTAAACTCTGTTTTGGGATTTACAGTACCACATATTGCCCTGCCTTGCATTACCTTAGGCCAGGCAGGCATTATATGGGTTGTGCTAGGGCTTCCCCGTGCATCCATCAATATATTTTTATGCAAAACCATATTTACAAAGACTTGTAAATATAGTTTTACACCAGACTAGTGTGTCTACCTCAGGCTGGTGTAGCAAGAAGAAATGTATCCATTTCTCCCCGTTATTTCCTCTTGCATTCTGCAGCACAAGTATAAAGAGAAAACAACCTCATAGGTTAGTTTTTGTGTGGCTTTGGGAAAAACAAATAAGCAAACTTGTTCTTAGGGTCTTTAGGGTCCTATTGATGAATGCCAAGGTTGCAATAACCTTTTTCTTTCACTACCCTAAAGTTGCTTATTCTCGCTGGCTCTTTTTTCAGCCCCTTTTATGCATTAATCATAGTTTTCTTATCTCTCTCCTATCTTCCCTTTCTGTCTTTCTCTCTTGCTTTAGGTCATGGTCTGTTGGTGAAAAATTAGCTCCAATCTCGCAAAATGAGTGCAGGTGGGTAAGGCTGAGTAAGAATACTTCACTTAGGAGAGTGATCTAACTTCTAGAGAGCAGTTAAGATAATCACATCTACATGGATATGTGCTGCATATGGAATATTATGCCTTGTTGAGTAGGCTGGCGGTGGAGTTAGTTTGTTCCATCCTTTAGTAAAGGAAGCTTTACAATAACAAAAGGCAACATTTTTTTATGTGTAGCTTATAAAAGTGTTAATCTTTTTCCTAAATCAGGAGGGTTTGCATGTATACTCAAATTGCGCTCATATGTTCTCATGATTGACTTGCTAAACATATATGTGAGGTCTTGAGATCTGATGTGACTTCTTGTGATGCCACTCCGGTAAAGTTGTGGCTTGTGATGCCACTTCCTATGATGTAAATTCCTGTGATGCCATGTGTGATGTCATGTGCTGTGACGTCATGCACCGCAATGTCACTTGCATACTGTCTAATTTAGTCCCCCTCCTTTTTTTTAGGACTTGTGCCCTGGTCAAATCTATTAGATCTGCCAATGCTTGTTCCTCTTTTTTCCATTATTGTGGGACAAATGTGCAGTAACGTAGGTTATTCTTCTCTACATGTATCTTAGCATTAATTTAGAGTTAATATTCATTTAAATCGCCCCTTCTTCGTGACAGTTTTGCCAGCATAAGACACCGTTTCACCTCTACCTTGTGGTTGCAAACTTGTAGTCACTTGTAAAATAATTCTCCTTTAGTGTCCAGTAGGTGGCAGTCCGCCCACGTTTTAGGAATGGAGGACTCTGGCTATAAGCAAACCCAGTTTTATCTAATTTTTTCAACCGATTTTTGTGCAGAGAAAATTGTCTGTTTGAAATTATATGTATTATGGAGTTAAGCATCTACAGTGCCTGTAACTGTTGCTTTCCTGCAGTGCCTAATTTGTAATAAGAGGTGTGCAGGGACTCTAGTCAGGAGGCTACTGCAGCTGGCACCACCCATTGCCCATGCAAGCGCTGCCAATGACAATAACAACACAACTGATAACCATCACACTCACACAAGTGTCACAGTACGAACTATTCCAGGCCACCAAATCTATAAGAATGGCTTGAGGAGCAGGTATCAGTCGTTTTTAATGTATATTGAATTAATAATGTGAGGGAGCAAGGAGAGAGGTGCTACGGTGAACATCCACAGCGACGCTGATGAGAGATGTATGTGTGGGAGGGGAAGTGTGTGAGGGACGCACAGACCATGACTTCACAAACCCTAGCTGCAGACAGATGTGCGTGAAGAGGACACCGAGACCCGATATAGTTTAAGATATCGTTCTCCAGGAATGTTGAAAATAATTGTGGTGAGAGCAGTTTGATGCACCGACCTATTTATGTTTCTGTTTCTAACAAATATTAATGTGAATTTTCCCCACAGAACTTGTAAGACATCCTGCAGGTTTGCATTCCCTTCTATTACACACCCGGACGGCCTCTGCCCACATTCTGCCGTGGGGAAGCCAGAGACACGTGAGGCCAGCAGGGGTGGGGCAGAGTCAGTCGCGGGCGAGGCTGGCACCCGACCCTTGACTGGCTCTTCTCATATCTGCATGCCAGTCCGGTTTGAAGCTACCAGGTTTGGTTGCCAGTAAAATCTGGGCACCCTATTGGTAAACACTGCTCTTCAGCCACCTCCCCTCCCCCCGGCTCTGCTCTATTTAATGTGTTCTTGTTGTGGAGAGGACATGGAGGTACCGCAGTCATGTCATCACCAAAAAAAAAAAGTAGCGTGTGTTGGTTCGGCAATGGACAGGGCATTGCATGATGACTTACAGCCTGATTCATGTACATGCCGTTTTGCGTGTCCCTAATAGCGAATCATAGCGATTCGCTATTGAGGACACGCAAAACGGCATTCATGTAGGAATTGCTACTTAAATAGCGATTCCTACATGTTCTTTATTTGCGAGTAGCAATTTGCTACTCGCAAATACTCCCCATTCATTCCTATGGGCCAAGAGGCCCATAGGAATGAATGGGGATTTGCGAGTAGCAATTTGCTACTCGCAACTAAGATAGCGATTCTAAGGGTGGCAGGGGTGTCCAAAGGACGCCCTGTAGCACCCCTAAAATGCACTTTTGGACAGGTGTTGCGCACACACATGTCCAAAGGACATGTGTGTGTGCTACATGCAACATTGAAAAATGCTTTTAAAAGCATTTTTCTGAGTTTTTGCTATTTACCGACAGGTCTGACCTGTCGGTAAATAGCGGCCCCAAAAGTCCAAAATCGCTATTTTGTTTTGTGTCATGAATAGCATTTGAGGAATCTCTATTAGAGATTCCTTAAATGCCATTCCACGCAAATATGCGAATTCTTACATAGCGATTTTTGCATTTGGTATCATGAATACCAAATGCAAAAATCGCACTCGCAAAGGGCCAGATTCTCAGAATCTGGCCCTTTGCGAGTGCAATTTACCTACATGAATCAGGCTGTTAGTGCTTAGTACTACTTATGGTTCCACTCGGGGCTGCGGGGCACTGACTTTAGTAACTGATAGGCCGCCTGGTGCTGCTACTGCTGCGCTGCCTGCCCTCAACGTGGTCGGACTGATGACTCATGGGGAGCGGATGTGCCGGGGCGTGGCAATTGGAAATAAAACCGCGCGCATCGCACACAACCAAATCCAGCACAGCCCAATCAATGTCTGACTCCCGCCCACCAACAGCAGCACTGAATTAAGGGCCGCCATGACGCCATCACATATATCATCAATGCAGTAAGTAGTAATTTTTGCTCAATGAATGCAGTGTCCAGGACTCCGGCTCATATTCACCCTCAGTGACTTAACCGAAGCACTCACTAGGGACTCAGGAGACCGACAAGTTAGAACAACACCCTGCGCATTAGTCAGTAAGCTAACAACATGTCATATGCGACATGCAGTAGTGCAGAGTGTAGACACGGCCCTGAAATGTAAGTGCCGGTGCTAAGCACCGGAAGGCTCCGGCACAAATTAAGCACTGTTCCTGCGTTGACATCTTCCATGGGGGTTGGGATGGTCTAGTGGGACGTTTTTGGGCTGTGCGCTGCTATTTTTCCCCATTTGCATCTCCTGCTTTGATACTTTGTAGGTTTTCCTCTGATGCTGCCCTTCAGCTGGCGATTTTGGGGCTGGCTCGGGTGGCGGTGGCGATGGCTGGCTCTAGCTGACCTCCCTGTAATGGCAGTCTCCCTCCTCTGCTGGGCTAGGAAGTTGGGTTTCTGCCCTATGAGCTTCTGTTGTAGGATTTCTCTTCGGGTATCTCGAAAGCCGAGGCTAGTTTCCGCTTGGTTCTTCTCCTGGATGACAGTGGGCACCTCCTCTTTAGGGTGACCAATTGGCATGGGTGCAAATTCAGGACGGTGAGTGTAAAAGTTCAAGACAAAGGGTCAAAACTCAGGACAAAAATTCAGGACAGAAGGTCAAAATTCAGGACAAAACTTTGGGACAAAAGGTACGTTTTACAGACCTATCAAAGGAGGTTGCGTGATATTATGTAAGTAAGTAAATAGACAACCACTTAAGTCAAAATAAGTTTATATTAGTTTGAGCAACTGTGCAGGTCTTTCTGTGGTATTTCATATGCTATTAATATATTTATATGGTTGCTGATACATTGCTGAATGGACACCGACATTCAACAATTCATCAGTATTTTGCTATGTAAAATTGTATTGGGGTTCAGACACACGAAATCTCCATGACTCAAAATAAACATGAACTGATCTTGTGCAATGTGGTGCACATGTTAAACGCTCCAATGCCCTTGGGTCCAACGCACGCTATATTAAACCATCAAACATAAACAAATAGTATTTTTTTAAATAAATTTCTTATTAGGTTTACATCTCCAGCACATTAAAGCAAGCAAGGTACAAACATACAGCGTAGCCGCTCCTGCTGAGGTGGTCCGTAAATCAGCAACAACACCTGGCAAGCCGTATATCGATGATTATGATGGCGGAGGTTCCTTTATCTACCACATTTGCAGTATCAATGTCACTTAAACATAATACAACTGTATGAAAACTCCCCCCACCCCCCCACACCCGCCATCCTCCAAATGCCCCCCCCGCCCCCTCCCCTGCTGCCGGGTCCGTAAAAATAAAGTCTAAGTCACCTATTCTCTATGTTGGGTCACCGTGTGTCACTCCTTCCTGTGCTGGTGTCTCCCCCGCCCAGAGGGGGTTGACTCAGAACTGCCCTGTGTCAACTGGGAGTCCTGTCCCACCATCTCCTGAAGCATTGCCCCCCAAGCCAGTAGGACCTCAGGTAGTTTGTCGTCCCTCCTGGTATTCCGCATGCGCCCTTCCTCTGCCAGTGCCCACTCCCGCAGATCCGCCCTCCATTTCAGCAGTGTCGGGCCCTGTTGGAACAACCAATGGATTGCAATACGTCTCCGAGCTGTAACTAGGCCCAACATTAGGAATCGCCTGCTTACTTTCCGTTTGGGATCCCGAGGGATCAAGCCCAGGAGACAAGCACGCGGGTCCAGGTCTATTATCCACCCCGTCACCCTTGTCAGATCCTCCAAGACCGACACCCAGTACGACTGGAGCACAGGGCACGCCCACACCATATGTATAAAATCCGCCTGCGAACTGCGACATCTCGGGCAGTGGGTGTCTCTGGTGTTATCAATGGCCTGGAGCCGCTTGGGTGAGAGATAGGTCATAAGCATAATATTATTTTGGATTTGCTTGAAGCGGTTACTCACTGATACCTTCCGAACACTTTCGGGTATTTTTTCCCACTCACGTGGGGTAATCTCCTGCGGACATACCTGCTGCCATTTGTGTTCTATCGCCAGGGGCCGCAACTTTTTATCCTCCCTCAAAGCCCTGTAGAGATGAGTCACAGACTTACGACCCCTTTCCATCGCTATCATGGTAACCAGAGTGCGGGTGTGCACCGGAGCCTCCAGAAACGAGGGCCAAAGTTGCCGCGCTGTTGCCGCTATTTTAGCGTTTTGGAGAAATTGCCCCGGTCCCAGCTCGAAGGAGATCACCGCCTCCTGATAAGTGATACATTTATCGTCTGGATAAAGGTCGGCCACCATCAGGTAGCCCCCCTCCTTCCACTTGTCTGTTGACATGACCTGTTCCATCTGGGCAAAGGGTGGCATCAGTCAGAGATCTATTTCAGGGGCAAATGGCCTGTCTCGAATTAGGCGCCGTACCACTCGATTCCACATTGTGGCCACCAGCCGCACCAGTGGGGGGGGGGTGGTCTCGTCACCCCCTTACCTGCCATAGCAGCGCTCTCAACTGCCCACTCCCATAAGTACCTGCCAATAAGGACCTCTCCCAAGAGGGGTCAGTATCTAGCAATAACATGTTGCAGTTGTGAGGCAGAATAGTAAAGTTCCAGATCCAGGACTTCTAAACCCCCTGCGCTCCACCTACGTTTCAGAACCTCTAGACTCACCCTACACCGCTTCCCATTCCACACTAAGAGGACCAGCAGGGAATCCAGTTCTCTAAAGAGCCAGTGCGGCAGTTCATAAAATGACCTTTGCATTGTGTACAGACAGCGAAGGAGGACCACCATTTTAATTAAGGCGATCTTCCCCATCAAGGAGAGCTTAAGGGTGTTCCAGAAGGCGATACTCCCCCGCAGACCCCGGATTATCCTCCCCATGTTGTGCTGGAAGAAGGTTGCCGAGTTCCGTCCAATCCATATCCCCAGATAGCGAAGCGTGTCGTCTACCCATGGGAGTCCCACCTCTGGGTGTTGGACTCCCCCCCCCACAGTCGGACTGCTCTCCAATCGCGTAAAGCTGGGATTTTGCTTTATTCACCACAAGCCCGGAAGCAGCCACAAACTGCGACAGTGAGGCCAGCAAGGTTGGCAGTGACTGCGTCGGCCGATTCAAGTAAATCAACGCATCATCAGCATACAGGGACACCACGTGCTCGATGTCCCCCACTTGAATGCCCTGATCCTAAAGCACCGTGTGGAGATGACATGCCAGCGGTTCCATTGCCAGGGCAAAGAGTAAGGGGGAGAGCGGGCACCCTTGACGTGTCCCCCTTGTTATGGGTATTATTTTTGATACTCATGTAAAGCGCTTTGATACCTCCGGGTCTAGCCAGCGCTATATAAAACTCTTTAAATAAGAAAAAAAAAAAAAATGTCTGACATGAATCGTCCCGTGCGGACCCTGGCCACTTAGTAGAAAGCAGTTTTATCCACTTTACAAACCCCTCCCCTAATCCCATTTTCAAAAGTACCTTCCAGAGAAAAGCCCAACGGATTGAGTCGAACGCTTGTTCGATATCAAGAAATACTAGGGTGTTCTGCTGGGCACGTCCCCCCAAAGCTTGCATGACGTGGGCTAGGTGACGAATGTTCCGCAACGTATTCCTGCCCGGAATAAAACCAGACTGGTCATCATGGACCAGCCGTCTGAGACAGGGGAGGAGTCTACTGGCGAGCACCTGACTGATAATTTTCAAATCCACATTCAGCATGGATATAGGCCTATACGAACTAGGAAGAAGAGGCTCCTTACCCGGCTTGGGGATCATAACTATCATTGCTGCCCGCATGGAATCTGGGAGCGAGCCTCGGTCGTGGGTCTCTGCCGTAATTTTGAGGAGCTTCGGGACCAGGACCCCCTTGAACTCTTTATAGAGTTCAGCGGCTAATCCGTCCATCCTAGGGGACTTTGCTGTCTGCAGGTGGGCTATCGCGACTTGTATATTTTCTCCTCCCGAAGGGGGCCACCCAATTCCTCCTGACTGTCCGCGTCAACACAGGGCAGCTGCAACCCTTCAAGATATATTTCCATGCCCTCGGGCCCGTGGGGGCTGAGACTCAGAGTATATTTTACATAAATGGGATTGAAATACGTCTTTGATCGCCTGTTGGGTATACACCATCTGGCCCATTTCATTCTTCAGTTTCAGAATCGGGTGGGGCTGAGTTTCCGCCCTAATCAGACGTGCCAGCAGCCGTCCAGCCTTGTCGCCCTCCGTGTACCATCTCCGCCTGCTGGCCGTTCTATTAAATTTGCCGAGCGAGGCCCACGTGTCCCCCAGCTGCTGGCTCGTGGCCGTCCAGTCAGCCAGCCTCTCCTTTTCTATGGGAAAGACTTTTTCCAGCACCGCCAAACGGTCCTCATACCGGCAGAGATCCCGTTCCAACAACCTTTTTACCCCCACCTCTGTGGACACACAAATCCCTCAAATTACCACCTTCATAGCGTCCCATTCAGTTGCCCTGGTGCTAGCTGAGCCCCAGTTCACCTCCAGATACGCCTCAAGCCCCTGCATATTAGCATCTTTGTAGGTAGGGTCGCCCAAAGCCTCCGTGTTGAGCCTCCATACTGGGATCCTAGGCTGTGATCTGTCTAACGAGTACATGAGCAGGAGCGGGGAGTGGTCGGACAAGTAGCGAGCCAAATATTGGATCTCCGCTACTCGATGCATTGCCGTTCCCTGGAGAAAGAAATAGTCCAGTCTACTATGTGTATTGGCAGCAGGCGTGTAGCACGAGTACACCGGACGAGCTGGGTTGCGGTGCCTCCATGCATCTAAAAGGCCATACCTCTGGAGCATCTGGCCCATCGCTTACCTCGTCCTAGGCTTGACATCTCATTTTGGGGGGTACCTATCTAATTCCCCGTCAAGGGCACAATTAAAGTCTCCTGCAAGAAGTAGCTCTATGTCTGGGTCCAGGTCTAACTGTCCCAGCAACCGACCCAGAAATTCCCCATCAGCACTGTTTGGAGCATAAACATTTACCCAGCATACTCTACACCCATCTAGCATCCCCACCACCATCACAAACCTTCCCTCAGGATCCTGTTTAGTGTGCATGGCCTTGAAAGGGACTCCCGGCACCACCCATATTAGTGCACCTCTGGCGAACCCAGAGTAAGATGTGGCGAAAAACTGCCCCCGCCATCTACGCTTGACATACTTGAGACAGTCTCCCCAAAGGTGCGTCTCATGCAACAACGCAATGCTTACCCCATAGCGCCGGAGGTAGGTGGCCACCCTAATTCGCTTAATCATGTTATTGAGCCCCCGGACATTCCATGTTATCAATTTATACCTTTGTGTAGCACCTGTCATGAGTTAGCAGTCTGTGATATCGCAGCACCCAACTAGCATGCAAGGGACCCCTCACCACATGGCAATGTGACCCTCCAAAAAGCAGACAACTTATATATCCCATAACACAGCAACGGTTAGACCCAGCAGAACCCCCCACACAACCAGAACAAGAAACCCCAACAACCCTCACCCACAGGGGGCAGTGCTGCATTCTCCTAACCCAGTCTCGGTCAGAGGACTCAGAACCCCGCCCCAAAACTCCACCCACCCACTAGATCACCCCCTCAACTTGTAATCAAAGAGAAGAAAAGCACAACAATGTACATGCACAAGTCCAGAGGAGTCACTCTCTGGATGACGCTGGAGCGAAGCTGGTGGCACCAGCCAGGCTAGAGTGGTTTGTGTGTTCCTATGTGCATAGCGCCTGGTCCTTTTATTACCTAATGTCCTACGCATTTAGAATGACAATGGGAGTGTGGGGCTGCTGTTATGCTAAGAGGAGGAATGCGAGGCGGCCCCAGCAGGGAGCTGAGGCTTCTTATAGGGGAACAGCTCTGCTTCCTGCCAGGCCCAACATTACGGACAAAAAACGTCCGTAAAAGGGATCCTCACGACAACGGACGTGAGGCCCAATTTATGGACGGTCAGTGAAATTTACGGACGGTTTGTCATTCAACTCCTCTTCTCTGTTTTTGGGCGGGTCTGCCTAGTTTTTTGGTGGTGGGTTAGCCGTTTGCTTTGTCAGCGTTTCTCCTCAGTGTGTTGGGGGTCCTGGCTTTGTGGGAGTCCTTGCCTTTTCTGATATTTCCGCCGGTTATGTTGCAGGCAAGGGTTGCTGCTCTTGCAGCTGGGGTGGGACTTCAGCACCCTCTGTTCAACCAGTTTCAGGTTTGGCAGATGCTTTCTTGGCAGGTGTCTATGAGTTCTTCTGGCTCACCTTTTGGTCCGTTTTTGTCTTTTTCAGTGTCCCGTACGTATGTCCGTAAGTATGGCCTTGGTGGCCTCTAGTTTGTGTCACTGGTGCCACCTAATTGTTTTGTGAGAGACTCTTCCTATGTGGTGGGTCTTTCTTTGATTGTGATGAGAATTGCTTCTAGTGGTTCCATTCGGTTTTCCAGGGTGCTTTATCCCTGCTTTTTCTGGCCCATAGGGTGGTGAGTGCGTTCCGCCCTGTTCTGGACCTCAGGGTCGTTCTGATCTCCTTCTTGTGCAGTGGCGGCCGGCATGGCTGGCAAGTGGTGAGGTGGGTGTTTGCACGAGGATGCGTTTAATTGAAAAAAAGTTAAAAAAGATAACTTACCCTCCCGCCAGGTCCTGCGCCTCTGCTCTTGCCCTCCTTGAGGAACAGGAAGCCTAGCCAGGCCCACTGACCAATCACAATGCTGCAATGCAGTGTGGTGATTGGTTGGCACCCATGCTGCCTTGACCGATCAAAACGCTGCAAAGCAGCGTTGCCATTGGTTTTGAGCATCTTGGTTCTATGCTCAACCAGGGAATGGGGACCTGGGCATGTTCTCCATGCAGGCTGTAATGCAGCTGCATAGAGAACGGGAAAAGTGTGCAAGACTGGTTTGGGCAGTCCCAGAGGGCTGACCAAATGGTCATTGCACACTTAGGAGTGGGCAGACTACTCCTCCCCTGCCCTGCTCTGAGAACAGAGCAGCCCTGCCCACTCACCCACCCGCAAAGCAGCACAAACATAAAATGATAATAAGTGAAAGTTATTATCATTTTATGTTTCCTCTTTTTGCACTACTTTAAAGCAGTGGTGCGACACTCCACCATAGCAGAGGAGCCGATACTGCTGTTGTGATGCTTCAATTGGTGTCTTCGGCTATTCTGCACCGCTTACGAAGATGCAGTGTCCTATCCTTCATTGGACTTGTGGTTCTCGTCTTCCCGAACTTGGTTCTTTCGTCTCACCTACGGACCTCTGTTTCACTGTCCGGAGCTTTCTCTTCCTGATCTGGGTCCTTCACTTTGGGCTGGCGTCTGGCCCCTGGTGTTCTCTGCTCCGTGGCTCATTCTGGGGGCGCTTGGCTTCTGTGGGGTTCATCTCTCCCCACTCTGGCTGGCTGGTTGCCTCTCATTTCTTCCTTCTGGTTCCAGTTGCTGGTCTTGGTGCCTGCGCTGTTGCTGGTTTTGTCTTCTTGCTCAGCTAGATGTGGCTCCTTGGTCCTGCTGTGGTTGCTTCCCCCCATCTTCGGGCCCCACTGTGGGTTGTTCTAGGGGGTGGTCTTTGTGTCCAGGGAGCATTATATTGGTCTCCGCTCCTTTGGTCCTCGCTCCTTCTCCACCCCTTCTTCTGAGCTATGGCTCCCCTGTCTTGGGGTGTTGACCTCTATGTTGGGCTTTCTCACTAGAGGGGGGGGGGCTGTACCTGTCTCCCCTTCTTCGCAGTCTCTTTGGCTTTGTTCCTGTTGTCTCTGAAGTACATGCCTCTGGTCTGGTGTCTCTTGGTTCCCGCAGGACTCTCCTGTGGTGGTGCAGCTTCACTCCTTTGACTGTAAAACTTAAAACTTGCCAGGTGGAACCGAAATGGCGGAGAAGCTATTCCCCTGCGGAAAGGAAAAGGTATGAAAAAGCACTAACTGATTATAAAGTTGCCATTGTGGAGGCAAAAAAGCCTTCTACACAAACAGGTTGATTAGCTCTGAAAACAAATCCAAAGATATCTTCAAAATAGTCAGAGAACTTTCCATTCCTGACCGTGTCACACTGGCCATTACTCCCTCCCAAGCCTTATGTGACAATCTGAATACTTTCTTTGTTGATCAAATTAAGGTCATTCAGAACTCTATTTCCTCTAGTTCTCAAGAATGGAAATCATATAAGTAATTTACAGATCCCATAACTATGTCTAGTTTTCAAAACATTACCTTAGATGGGCTCGTAGAACTTAGAAACAAGATACAATCTGGCACCCCCAATGACCCTCGTCCCGCTAGGATACAAAAAGATCTTCTCGCACAATTCCTGGATACCTTTCGTTCTCTTCTCAACCTCTCTTTAAAGCAAGGACTGGTCCCACGTGCTTTCAAAGAGGCAGTGCTGGTCCCCTTGGAAAAGAAAGCTGGAGCTGGAGCCTTCTGAGCAATTACAGACCAATATCTCTCCTTCCATATGCAGCAAAAATGGTGGAGGCACATGTAGCAAAACGTATTTGTGCATTCATCAAAGAAACTAATTTCCTGGACTCCCCTCAGGCAGGCTTCAGACCATGACACTCTACTGAATCAGTTATCTTGAGTGTATTGGATGATCTGAAGGAGGATGCAGACAGGGGGTGCACACAGGCTTTGGTATTACTCAACCTGTCCACTGCGATACAGTGGATCATACCATATTAGCGGATAGAATGGCAGTTGCGGGCCTGAGGGGCATGGCACTGGTTGGGATGTTCTCATTCTTAGGGGAACGTACCCAGTCTGTTAGGCTGGCACTATTCAACTTAGCCTGGGTCAATACCACATGTGGTGTACCTCGAGGTTCATCCCTCTCCCCTCATCTGTTTAACATCTCTATTTGTCCCCTGATCCACGCCCTTCAAAACAGGGGAGTAAAGGTATATAATTATGCAGACGATATGCAGCTGATTTTCCCGATTGACAAGACAGAGGAATCCAAGGATTTCTTCCAACATACCATGCTCTTCATTAAAGGTTTGATGAGTCACAACTATCTCAAATTAAACTCTGATAAAACAGACTAGTGGACGCCAGCCCATTGACTAGCTGCATTGGGTACTCCAACCATCCCTAAAAATGTGGTCAAAAGTCTGGGGATTAAAATCAATGCCAATCTATCAATGAATGAACAGATCAACCTGGTTATCGCATCTTGTGACCTTTAAGAAAATCAGGAAATTCTTCACTAGGGAGGCAAGCATGGTAATCATACTGGCCTTGATCATGTCCAGGCTGGAATATGCCAAGGCCATCTATTTAGGGCTCCCTGCCAATCAAACCCATAGGTTGCAGCTGATTCAAAATTAAGAGGCTAGGCTAGTCTTTCAGCAACTGAGACATTGTCACACCAAGCCACTTATGAAGCAGCTACACTGGCTTCCGGAGATTCAGCCGTCCATGTTTAAGACAGGTTGTATGATTTTTAACACGCTTTACGAGATGGACCCCAAATGTATATGCGTAAAGATCTCAAGGTACTTACCCAAATGGAATCTCAGATCAGCCAAAATGAATATGCTGACTATTCCTAGATTTAAGCGCAAGAGAATGGGTGGCTCTCGCTTTTCTGTACTTGGCCCAACACTTTGGAATTCTCTGCCGATAGACATCAGACTAACATCGGGGTACACCATCTTCAGGAAAAAACGGAAAACATGGTTGTTCACCCTAGCCTACTGTTAGAGCTCTTCAGCGCCAAGAGACCTTTTGGTATACGAGCGCTTAACAAATTCCCCAAACATAAACATAAACATAGGTCATCTCTCTCATGATCAACTTGCGATTCCAACATGTCCTGATCCCCCGGCTCAGGCGGGGCCCCTGGGATTCCTCTGAACAGTTTGAAGTGGGATGCATTTCGTGTGACTGTCTCTCGCCCTTGAGAGGTGGTTATCATGGTCCTGCTGACATTCAATATTTTCCACAGGTTTAGTTCAAAAGGGAGCCTAAACTTGCTCACCAGGTGTTGGTCTTTCACAAGCACCCAGTCTTCGAAGGAAAGCTTGGAGTTTCTCACTCTTCTGCACTGTGGCACTTGGCGGTTTTGTTCCTTGCAGCCATTTTGGTTGTGGTTCTGTGGCTCCGGGGCTTGCTGCCACAGATGTGATGGGGATGATTTCTGTGACCTTCCTTCCGAAGCAGAGAGAGCTTGAGGCCACTCCAGTGGTTGTGTGTGGTGTCAGATGGTAGTCTTTCAAAAAGGTGTAGATGGCTTTCTCGACGCACTGCTGCTCGGCCTTGGCAATGCGGATAGTCTTCGTGATGGTTTGCATGGATCATTAAACTTCACCATTGACTTGTGGCCAACAGGGGGTAATTGGCAATATTTTGTCACTCTGGATTGAAAGTTGGGCCATTTACGGTGCATAGTTCTCGGATGAGGCCGTGGGTTGGCATCACTTTTTCTAGTTTTTGATGGTTTCTTCGGCTGAGGTGGTCTGGACAATCTCTATTTCTAGCTAGCGAGAGTAGATCATGACAACGAGGAGATGGTTGTTGTCAGGCAGGCTGCCGAAGTCAGCACTGATGTGATGTCAGGGGCGGTCGGGAGATGGTTTGGTGATGATGGGCTGATGAGGGTCACCTCCCCGGTGGCTGGCAGAGGCTGCATTGTTGGACTGTCCTTTCGACCTTCTCATCATGGCCGGAAAACCACACCTTGTTTCTTATCCTGCTCTTGATCTTGGCGACCCCTTTGTGTGACCTTTGGGCAATATCTACCATCCATTGGGTCAGGTTGGCCGGCACCACCAAGCAAGGTCTGCGGAGCAGACATCCGTCAGCTGAGATGGTGAGCTCCTCCTACACTTGACGCAGTGATTTGAGTGTGTTCTGGGCCTCTGCCGTCCTCTCGGGCAGTTTCGCCTTGATCATGTCCCACTGTCCTGACTGGGTGGCGGTGATAGCTTGTTGGAGGCAGTCATCAGCTTGGGTTGCTTCGATGATCTTGGCCAGTGAGATGGGAAGTGGGTGCAATCTCTCCACCATGACCTGCACATACTCCTTGGCTTCTTCGGCCTCTTGCTCTTCTTAGGGGGTAGTGGGCCAGGGGTGGCTCAATAGGTAGTATTCTGGGTTATGAGATTTGGGTCGGTATTCTACAGAGAAGTGATACTCTTGGAGTTGTAGTATCAACTTCTCGATTCTCGATGGAGGCTTGGATGCTGACCCTTTGAGGGAGTGGTAAAAGAGGCTTGTGGTTGGTGTTGACCACAAAGGGGTGCCCGTAGAGGTAGATGTGGAAATGTCTGCAGCCCCAATGGATAGCGATCGCCTCTTTCCCAATGTTGGAGTACCTTTGCTCAGTGGAAGTCAGGGCACGACTGGCGTAAGCAATGGGAGCCAACTCCACACGGCGCTTCTGGGACAGGACGAACACAGACCTGTGGTGCTTGCTTCTACTGATACCTCAGGGTATTTGCGGGGGTCAAAAAGACTGAGGGTAGTGTCAGCGGACAGAGCTTGTTTTGTATCCTGGAATTACTTTTCTTGTTCCGGATCCCATTGCCATGGAATCAATGTCTTGGTGAATTATCGCAGAGGTTCGGTGAGCTGAGTTCGGTTCTGGAAAGAGTTGCTTTTAACTTAATGCTGCTGCAGGGTGGGATGAATGTAAAGGGGGCGGAGCCCCAATGCCCTACCACAGAAACCGCACCTGACTCGAGCAGTCTTTTAGGCATCTGATGCCTTGGAATAACTGTTTGAAATCGTCCAGCAAAGCCTGTCCTAATGCAACTGCATGTCTCATATCAGGATCTAGAGAATCTGATCACATCACGCCACACCAGAAGGTGCTCAACTAGCTGCCATACGAAGCAAGAATACAACTAAAGATGGCCTGTATCACACATAAAGCAATACACTACAATACTCTCTTGTATCTAGCCCAGAAACTTACGATTTCAGGAGAAAGCAGACTCTCTCGGAGTTCCGGTAATCTTCTACTGAAACCTTCATTCTTCCGTAAGAAAAAAACATGTGATAGAGCATTCTCTGGAGCTGCACCAAGAATTTGGAACTCGCTCCCCCCTGAGTATCAGTAGAATCCAGTCGACTACCGTATTAAAAAAGGAAGTTAAGTCCTTTCTAATGAGCAAATTCCTCCCTTAAATCCACAGCAGCCTGTTCTCATCTTTACTCTAAATGTTCCAACAGATAATCTCTCGACCTTACCTTCCCTTTGGAGGGATACCCTCTGATAATTTCATACGTGATCCGACTCCTGGATGGCGCTCTACTTTCTATAAAAAGTGTGTCTGCTATGAATCAATCTTCTATACTAAACTCGGTTCTTTGATATCCTATTGAGGACAGCCTTTCTAAATGTGAACTTTTATTACTTAGAACACGTTCGACTGTACTAGAAGTTAACAACCTATTTTCTTTTAGACTGTTTTATCAAATGTTCACTTATTTGTTAAATGTATGGAGATGCTTGGTAACTATCTATAGGACTCAACTAAACGGTTGTAGAATTACAATGCTTTTGAACTGTGAAGCACTCTGATACCCAATTCTGGGTCTTGTTTGCGCTATACAAAACGCTAAATAAATAAATAATGAACCCTATGGGGCTAGTACATAACCTAAGCTGGGGTAAGTTTGATAAAAGAGTAAGTCCATTTCGTTAAGATTAATATGTCTTATGTTTGCTTTGTTCCTAGCTGTTCTATCTGTATAATGAATGTTCACGCCTGCCACCACCACGTTCAACAAGTGTGCAGTGACCACACGTTTTCACATTTGTTTTCGCACATAAAAGAAATGAGAGCCCTTAATAAATAATATTTTGTGTCCTACTACCCTGCTGCCACAGGTGAACAATGTGTTCTCCCGCATATGAAAGTTTGCATGATAGTGCACATGTTTTTGTATATCTATAAAACTAGCTACATTATAGGGAATCATTAGGGGATTCTAGTCCATGTTGTTTAGGGATATTTTGGTCCTGATGAAGGCCGCATGACTCTTCTGGGCAATTCATGATGGCCCTAATATGCAGACCACAGGAGAGGACGTAGGAGCCATTGTTACCCTTAGGCGTTCATTATAGTACTACTTCAGTACTCCTTGGATGTAATCTTAACAGGATAACCCTCACTAAATAATATTTGTATGGTTACATCATAGATGATTTTAACTCCCTCATCCCGATGCTATCAAAGACCTCCCAAGTCTCTGGTTGAGCCACCCCTAATGCATTGTCATTTTAGGGTGAGCGTTCAATGCTGAAGCATGCCACACAATTTCATGGGTGAGGACTGTTTTATAACTTTACTGGTTATACATGCATACTGGTTATTTTGAGCCTAGCAGAAGTGGCACCTAGCAGGAATTTCTTCCAGTTTGATAAAACAATGTACCTTCAGTCACATGGTACTTCTATGAGGAGTACATTTGCACTGAGTCTGGCATACCTTTATGTTTCAGAATTCAAGAGGGAACATATTTATTCCCCAGGAAAACCCCTTTTCAGAATCTATCATGATTTGGCATCGTTATATTGACGATGTGCTCCTGATCTGGCGAGGTGACAGACACAAAACATCAATGGAGAGGAAAAGAGAATCTGTGATCCATTCGGCTTCAAATGGCTAGTACAAAGATCAAGTTGGGGGGAGAATTGACCACTTGTCCTGTGTCACCAGGGTCTTTGTTAATGTGGGAGACCATTGTTGTAAAAAACCCTCATAGACAGTCAGTGGAGGAATTTCTCAGATGGTTGAATAGTAAAAACACTTTTTATTTTTTACCTCAACTATCTCCACCCCGTCTTTGCCATTTTTTGATTTGTTGATTAAATCATAGGCCAGCAGGTTGGTGAGTGAAGTATATCACAAACTGACCGATAAGAGCAATCTGCTATCCTTCCAGAGTTTTTATCTGAAACCTATGAAAGAGAACCTGCTCTTTGGGCAGTTTCTTCGCTTGAGAAGGAACTGCTCTGAGAAAAGTAACTATGAAATGGAAGCAGAAAGACTCAGTACAAAACCGCAGGAAAGGTATTACCCCAGACATGTCATCAGGATGGCTAGGAAGAGAGCAAGTAACAACAATAGGGACTCCCTCTTGGAGACATTAGAACAACCTAAGGTAGATAGTAATATCTGTGTGCCTACTTTTAGCACAGCCTCAAACTGTGTGAATAGAATTGTGACAAGAAATTGGCATATTCTGATTTCCAACGGGTTGAACTTAGGAACATCACTATTTTCCTGTAAGAAAAGTGCAAGCATTAAGAACGTATTGGTACACACGAGACCACAAGGGCTGAAATCAAAACCAGGACCTAACATATGGGGGCTTCCTCCGGTAACATGACATTATGCCTGTGGATCATGCAAAGCTTGCCCACTTACCAGCAGTACACAATCAGTGGAGTAGGGCTTATATTACCCCTGGATACTAACAAGTCATACTACATGTAACACAGAGAATGTAATATATTTAAGTAAGGGCCCATGCAACCTTATGTATGTGGGGATGACGACAAGACGAATAAGAGTCAGAATTTTGGAACATATGAGTAATGTGAGGTGCAAGAAAACAATGACAAGATTGACCTCTTATTTTGCTGACAGGAAGCACTCAGAGAAAGATCTGAAATGGGTAGTGACTGACAAACCCTTCATTTCAAACACTGTGAGAGATATTAAAGCCTACCTGTCAGATGCGAACAACGATGGATACATGGATATATTATTAGCGAGAGGGGGTTAAATGATTACATCTCTTGGCACTATTTCAATTGTACCCAATAGGGTGAAGTTGGGAGGGGAACTCTCCCCTGAATATAACATGTGGGATTAACTCAGTACCAGTAGCTAGGAATGTTCACAACATCTGATTTTTACCCTTGAGACGTTACTTAAGCAGAAGATTAGAATGATCATGGTGTGTAAAATACACAGAAAAATACACAATAACAAATGAGGGACTTGGAATTCACAGTTTTGCAGGATGACCATGGTGGGGGCAGTAAATAATTACACCAGTGAGGACACAGACTAGTGTTGAGAAACACATGCACACTATGACTAGTTAATGAGCAGGCTTCCTGCAAAAGCGATCAGGCACTTAATGTGCATTTGGGTGCTTGCTATATACAGGCAGACATATGGTATGAATATCTACTCACTTAGGATTAGAACAAATTTAAAAAACTAGCGGGGAATGCCACGGAGATACATTGTAGTTTTTGATGAAATACACAGGATGGGGTCACAGCGGCAGCTCCTACAATAAGGCGGAGGAGCGTCGCTCCACTGCTTATCAGAAGTGCAAAAAAGGAATAATAAAATGATAATAACACAATATTATTATCATTTTATTTTTCCCTGCTGAGGCAGTTTTGCGGGGCAGGGTTGCTCAGGAGTGGTTGGGGCACTTTCTAAGTGTGCATGATGGTTTGGCCAGCCGTCTTGGCTCTCAGACCAATCACAAAGATGCTGTCATGGTGAGGTTGGAAAAAGCAATAGCATTCTGGAAGACATTGGGGTTGTAATAAGTTCAAAAGGAATTTTGTAGCTTGCGTTTTTAACCTGTGAATGCTGTGACATTGAATATAGTAGAGTTGGAAAGGTGGCCCCGTGCATCTGAGAGGGAGAGGAGTAACAAATAGCATTTACTTACACCACATAGATGACAGAAGTAAAGGTACATGGTATGAGGGGGTAACTTTAAACATGATTTATGGGATTCTTTCAAAAAAATATCTATGTAGGCTCACTGTAGGAAAGTAGGATCTGCTTTTATGGTTATCCCCACTTTTTGCCTGGTGCTATGCTGCTTCTGGCTAGTCTGGCTGGGATCCTACTAACCAGGACCCCAGTCTCTGTGCTTTCTCCCCTAAATTGGTATGGTAAGTACTTAGGTACATCCCAGATTGGATACGGGTGTGCCTTTATCTGTCCCTAGAATATGGGACTAAGGTACCAATGGCACAGGTACACCAGGGGTCCCACTTGGGCTGAAACATGCATTATGCCACCCATGAGGGACCACTCAAACTGTAATTACAGTCCTGCCATTGCAGCCTGTGTAAGCTGGTGCTAGCACCACTTACGAAAGATATAGTTTTCCCTATATCAAAGGTCACTGCACTTAAATCCTATAAGTCACTCCTAAAGCAGGCATTTCCAATCCTTAAGGCAGTGTGCTCGGTTCTAAGTATGAGGGTGACCCTGCATGAGCAGGACACCCCTACAGCCTTCGGAGTCCATTCTCCTGGGTTGTAAGTGCGACAGCCATATAGCATATAGAGCGGCACCACATCATTACGCGATGACCATCTCGAAACTGGCTGGAACAAACCCTATCATGTTTGGTATCAAACATGTTGGAATCATACCCGACACCATAAACAGTGTGGGAGGTATGATTCCGTGCAATGTAAAGTTCCTCTGGGAGGCCCCCAGTGCTCCCGGTACCAGTCTTCTAGCCCCAGACAGCACAACATGGCTGCTGCCGACTAGAGACATGATTCTGCCCTCCTGCTGCTGAGCCAAGCTCGAGCAGGGGAAGGCAGCACAATAGGTATCCTGTCACAGGGAGGTGTGACCACCTCCCAGACAGGGTTTATTGTATTGGGGCCTAGTGGGAGCGCTTGCCAGCACCACTCAGTCTGCTGAAAGGGCACATTTGGTGCCCTACTTGCATAGTTCAGTTCAAACTAGCTCAGGGAGCCTTTGGCTCCCACGCAGGCGTGAAACTGGACAAAGGACATTGGAGTATCCGCTCCACTGTACAACTCTTCCCCTGGGAGGAAACCATGAATCATCCCATCCCCTTTCCTTAGTGTACTTAAGGGCTTACCTGAGGGTGAGTCCTTAGATTCATCTTGGGACAAGATTCCTTTCAAGACACACTTCATCTTCAACCGTCTGGGCACTCTGGACTTCACTGGATGTCGCTCTGGGCATCAAGGCTGCAACTGGAAAGATTCCTGTTAGTCCTGATCTCGTCATCCTGCTCGTTTGCTGCAACATCAGTGCCTGTGCTCAATACAGAAACCTTCCAAAGCTTGTGGGCATCCAAGTCACCTGAAGGAATCTCCCTTGAAGTGTCCTCTCACCGGGTTTGTGGCCATTATGCCTTGTCAGAGCCGCAGGAACTGAACCCCTGTGCACCGCATCCACTTGCCGTTGCAAAGGACTGTTGGCTTCCTTCCATCAAGATCTTTGGGATCCAAGTAGCCCCCACCTCAAGCATCTCCTGTGACCAAGATCTTCATCCTCACCACATCACTTGCACTATGGGCCTGCATCTTTGGTGAGCTGCTCGAAGTCCTCTTGCTACTCCAGTGCCTCCAGCCTGTGGGTCCTGTTGAGGCCCCCCTTTGATTTCTGTGGGCTCCCCTGATTGCTCAGGGACTGCCCTGACTCCCCTGCTTGTGGTGAGTCACCTGGACCTTGCTGGTCCCGACACTGCACCTTCTTCACTTTCCACGTTGTTTGCAGTTGCCAAGGCTTGTTGCTGCTCCCGACGGACACACCGACCCCTCAAATCGCGACATCCGATGTGGGGCAGCTCGTGAACAGCTCTTGGTCTTCCACAGCGTCCCCTGGTCCTCACAGCTGCAGCTCCAAGGTCACCATCATCTCTCCTGCAGCACCCAATATTGGTGGGCATTCATCCTACGTGCTCCCTGGTCACTCTTGAGTGGCCTAGACTCTGTCCCCACTGCTTGAAGGTACTCTTCACCTCGAATCCACCTTGAGATTCCACCAGAGACTTTCACCTTCTCTAGCAGTGGCATCTTCCTGTTTGAGTTGGACGATGGTTTCCAACACCAGTTCACACCTACACACCCAGCTTCCCTGGTGTAGGCATCCTGGTTCCTAGGGTATCCACGGGGGGGATTCTCTACAACCTCTTGTCTTCCACAGGGTTTATTAAGGGTCCGCTGGGAAGGATCCTTCTTTAAAATTGCAACCGTACTGTGTACTGAAAATGCTGTTGTGTTCCCACACTGCACATGACCTCAGTGGGGCTACTAGATACTCACCTTGGGTGGTTCCTTGGGTCCCCAGAACTTCCATGTCCTCTGGGGATAGTCTTGACTCGAGTCGTGATTCGCATACCACATGTTGATATTAACAGATAGGGGGACAGGGATATAGTTTACCAAGTGCATCCCGCCTTTAAGATTTTAACCCTGCCAAGGAGGGCCCATAATGAAATTAGGAGGGTACCTCCTTAGACAGTTTTATTCATCACTTTTTCTGCACATTGTTTGATCCCTTTTTGAGTCAGTTTTGTTATATGAAAAAAAACACAGTGCTCCAACCTCAGCGTTGGTCTGCTTCAGGGTGTGTTAGCGGCCCTATGATGAAGCATGCCACTAACTAGTGGGTGAGGGCAATCTTAAGAAACTGAAGGGTTTCCCAGGAATATTCCTCTCCCTCCTCTCATATGGGATATATCACTTTCCCTTTGTGTGTGTGTGTTAAGAGATTTGGATGGGAGGACGAGGGAAGGTTAGAACATTTTGCCCCTTCCACATTGTGTGTATATGTACATGCATGGTCTCAGACTTAGGAACTGCTTCAGATCTTAGTGGAAAGGTTACTCCATCAGAATGGGAAGGGATATCCCATCCGCTGAAATATAAAGCCATTATATCCTATAGTATTTATATTTCGGTGGACGGGATATCCGTCACTGTTGTGATGGTGTAACCCAGCCGCCAAGCTTTAACTCAGGCCCTTAATCTTTTGACCTATTAGTTGCGACTGGGAGATAGTAAGGCTCCTCAGTACTATCTCCTTGTACCCTCTTGTGCTCAAGTATGTTGCTCAGAGCAGCTAGAGTCGGTTCGAAATGCTCACTAATGAGACGAGGCCATTGCTTTCAAATTGCACATTCTATACTTGCATAATAAAACTCATTAACTGATGTAATTGAAAATCTAACAGAATGTTTTTTGAAAAATAATCCATACTTACCAGGCCACAATGGTATAATTTAGTGCAAGGATGAAAAGAGCAAACGCGTAATGCCAGCAAAAGCACATTGTAACAAACATCACATTATTGTGGTCCATCTGGTCCCATTCAGGGCCTCCGCCAGGGGGATACAATACAAAGCCAATCTATAAAAAATGAGATGGACAATTTAAAAACATATATAGGTATAGCAATTTTTAAAGAAAATTGTAATACAGTCCTTCGGCACATTAGCTTTTCAACACTAATGTCTTGTGAATACACAGTTATAAAATGAACTAAAGACCTCTAGCAGGTTTGTTTATGACACATTTAGCTGCTACTGATTATCTTGCATGGCACAAAGCTCAGTAAAGTGCATTTATTTCTTAACCTTTTTACAGCTACTTGTTATAATAAATCTCCTCGATCGTCGATTATCTAAGCGGCTTTATTCACCATCACATTTCAGTCATAGATAGAATGTTGGCAACAGACCAGCAGCCCTCTAGACCTCAACGCTGCGTGCCTCTTCCCGCCCACCCTCCTCCCGCCTGCTCTTCAAATACTGCTCGCGGCCCACGCTCCGCGGGTGCCGCTCGTAGCAGTGGACTGTTGGTGTAACTGCGCGCTGTTCCTTGGCGCTTTACCTGCGGGCTGAATCCGGGTTGGGACTGCGAGGACCAGCAGCCCTCTAGACCTCAACGCTGCGTGCCTCTTCCCGTCCACCCTCTTCCCGTGTATATAAGTTTACTCACGCCTACCGCTGCACGGGACGCGCCGGGCGAAGCCCGGGCCAAGCCCGGGCCAATGGCGGGCCCGTTTTAGCCCGTTCTAGACCGAGAAAGACCAGTCCGTGCCTTTTTCTGTATATTTTGCCATAGGATCATTGCGATTAACTTGACAAAATAGTAGGTGCTGTCCAGAGGCTCATAAAAGCAACATGTCTACACGCGAGAGTAGGAGTAAAGCCGCAACAGCAGGGACGCTATTAACTGGTACATTGGATAATTTTATAACACAAGCTAACTCTGTAATAGATCAAGGGATAATCTTGATGGAACGCGGGGTGTCACAAGATTTTGGCCATGGCTAAAAGATCTTCCATTGGTCATTTCGCTACAGCTCGCACACCTGAGCACACCACAAGAGCCAATTCCAATGAGGTTCAAGCACTTTTGCATTGCCCACTGAGCCCCCATAAACAGCCCCATTCCCTATTCACGACGAATCCCCATTCACCAGCAGTACTAGAGGCTGCTCCAGCTTTAGTAAGGACTAACTCACCAGAGATTTTAAATACCAGGCAGCTAAGGGAGAGACGTGAGGTTGCAATATCAAAGAGGAAGCGGGCTAATAACAGTGCTATCGGAGGCAGAAAGCCTAAAATTCCCAAGGGCTCAGCCAAAAGCGATATATTTACCATGCGAAAGGGGCATAACACCTTGAATACCCCGTCTAGGCCTGCCCTCCCATCTCCGGATATACTAAGTCAAGACTGTAAATATAGCGGGCAGAATCGACGAAGAAGATGACCCCTTGATTGAAAAACTGGGGGCCCTGTTAAAATCCTTGCTCGAACCATTGGAATCTAAACTGTCGAGCATTGAGAAACAACTTTCCCAGTTGGAACTGACTACTAGGGGTCTATCAGAAAGTATGAAGTTAAAGACGTTACATCACCCTAATGCCCTGTTAAGCACTGCACCCGATGTACAAATAATTCATAACACTCCGTCCCCTGCGCGGCAAATTAATTTAATTACTTCTAATGCACAAACGATAAAATCCCCGGCAGAACTATCTAGACCCACCCAGTCTTCTGCTAAAATAACCCAAGCTCCTAAAGCCCTCTATAAGGAGTCTGGGGGGGGTCTTGCCAGTTGGAACACAGCAAGGGGGATTAAATATCAACTTACCACTAGAAACCAGTCCATACCTGGTTGTATTGACTGGAGTCCCAGAATTAAGTGACCACACTCAGGAATCCTTAATGTCCCTGAAGAACAAAGTGATACATTGGCTCAATAGAAACTGACATATTAAGTACTGAAGAGGGGCTTGGATATCATTATCACTTAAAGACGAGCAACTCAATAGAGAAAACAGATTTAGTAGGTAATATTGGCCAGGGAAATCAAAATACATTTATTGTAATAGGTGAAGGGGCATCGAGGTGTCAGCCCAATATTCATGAGCACACTGTAGGTAACCCTGGTAACTCGATGGCTTTACTTTCAGTAGCGGACCGAGCAAAATCTGTACTAGACCAACAACAGGGCCCAGGACATCCGCTGAACTTCCTATTGCGGGGCATTAGTTCTGCTCACTCTATGAGGGATAAGACCCCAAGTAAGATCTCAGATAAGGGCGACAAATTTATATTTCTCTCCTGGAACGTAGCGGGACTTTCCAACAAGCTTAAGGATTCAGCGTTCTTTCCCTTTATTAACAATTATTCCATTATTTGTCTACAGGAGTGCTGGGAGCGGGTTGCTATCCATATAAGCGGTTTTCGAACTTTTTATACTCCCGCTAAGTTATCAACGAGGGGCAGAAATTTGGGCGGTCTCTGCATCTACATATCAAATACTGTAAATGCCACGGTTAAAAAACAGAATATGGGGTTGCATTACTATCAGTTCTTGCTACTTAAAGTAGGAGGAAATCAACTTATAAACTTGATAAATCTCTATAACAATATCCTAAAGGTAGAATTAACCTATGTTCTTGATGAACTTTCACAAAGTATCCAAAACCCACATGAAGATAGTTCGGTGAGTAACTGTGTTGTATGGATGGGGGATTTTAATTGTCATCTATGTCCACATAGTCATTCAGGTGTTTGTGGGATGGATAACCTTAAAGGCGAGCCTTGTACCCACTTTGTACACACTATCCCTGGGAACTTTTATAATACAGTACTATTCCAGCAGGCTTTGGGGTATGCTAATGAAATATGCAACCCACAGGTGGTGTTTACACCTACTTTTAATGGTAGGGGGTGTACTTCAGTGATTGACTTTGCTTTGGTATCTAACAGTCACTCTTCCAATGTTCTGGAATTTAAAACAGATGACATTGCAATAAGTGATCATTTCCCTATTAGCTTTTTCCTAACTCTCACTTCAAAAAATAGTAGGGATAACGATTTAATTGATAATCTATACAGTTACAGGTTAACTTTAGCAAAACTAAACGGTTATACAATAAAATGGAACAAAGTAGAGCCCACCACCTTCCTTGAAAATTTAATAAAAAATAAGTACACTGATTATATGACCTGCCTATCATAAAATCATGACTGTGTTTTAGTTCTCTCGGCATTTCGTAGTATATCTGAAGAAATTTGCAAAGCCCTCTTAGGAACTCGGAGTAAGAGCCCAAGTACTAAGGCAGAGGGTTGGTTCGATGTAGAATGCAGTAAAGCACACACAGCTCTAAAGAAAACACTCAAAAGAGAACCGAAAAACGTTTCCGAGATAAGAAAGGCAAGAGCCATTTATTATCGTACTATTAAAAATCGGAAGAAGGAACTTAAGCAGGATGGGTGGCGAGCTTTACATCAAGCCTGCATCTTGAAAGATAATATTGGATTTTGGAAGGCAGTGAATGCACCTTTCTTTGTGGACAGGAAAGAAGACACCATAGAGATGACCATAGATGAAGGCACCTGGGTAAATCACTTCACTGAATTATATAAAGAAGATGATTTAGTAGGGAGTGGGCAAGTTGAAGTACCAGGGATGGCAGAGATTAATTCGCAGGGTCTGTTCCCTCTAGACATTGTCTTCAGGTTGTCGGAAGTCGAAGCAGCTATTGAGGAAAGTGCGGCAGGAAAAGCCCCAGGACCAGATGGGGTCCCTGTTGATATTTATAAGACCAATATTAAACTATGGGCACCCCTTCTGACTAATGTCCTAAACAGTAGCAACAAAACAGGGTTCCTACGCACATGGCAAGAGGCCATAGTGGTCCCAATCTTTAAAAAAAGGGGACCGAAACGACCCTAAATGTTATAGGCCAATTTAATTATTGGATTCCCTGATGAAAGTGGCAGGAAGAGTCATTTTAAACAGATTGCAGACATGGACAGAAGATACAGGCGTCCTTTCCAAATTTCAGTATGGTTTTAGAGCGGGGTTAGGCACCGTGGAACAAGGGTTAAATCTGGCAATAATCATAGGTAAATATGTGGTTGCAAAAAAGGGCAACTTATTTTTAACATTCGTCGACTTAAGTTTGGCTTTTGATTGCCTGAACCACGAAATCCTATGGGATACCCTGTCACAACTAGGTATTGAACCTAATATGTTGAACTTTATTAAAGAACTATATCGGGGGCTGGTGCAAAAGTGAGATTTGGAATTTCCCTATAAAAAAAGGGGTCCATCAGGGTTGCATACTCGCCCCTTTTTTATTTAATCTTTATATAAATAGCGTGGCAACCCATCTTATGAGAGAAAAACAGGACTTCCCCCAAATCAGAGGCTGCCCTGCCCCCATTCTACTTTACGCAGATGATGCAGTACTTATGGCCAGAACCCAAAGGGGCCTCCAGAGAGCGCTTATTACCGTTTCAGATTATATGGGCTCCAGAGGTTTAAAAATCAATATTGGTAAAACGTTTAGTATGTGCTGCACAACAAAGAGAAATGTCCAGTGCAACATTTTTTTAGAAAAGTCTAAGATAGAATTAACTAATACCTTCTCCTACTTGGGGATTCAGTTCAAAAGACTTTATTCGGCTATATTTCATAACCAGAAAAGTACATAAAATCACGATAAAATTCACAAGCATCAAACATTGATAAAAGAATAGAAAAGGAGAACAATCTACACAGTATATATATACACAGGCCAAAGTCATGTTATCATTGTCTTGCGCAAATAAAATACACTTTTAAGAAATGCCACAACGGAAGAAACTGAGAAAATATCCTCCAAAGTCTGTATAGCCAGAAATGCGGGGCGACAGTGTCTCAGATTCATATATTTCAAAATTGGCACAATCCATCTCTTCCTAGATATCAAATAAAATCTACAGAAGAATAGGGTGTGTATGTCCGATTGGTCAGAGACATTGTCGCAAGGGCATTTAGACAAAACCTTTGCCCAGTCATTCGTGGCTGGGAAACTCAGTAATCTAAACAAAATTCCAAATCTGAATCTGGTCAATAAAAACCTTTCGTGCTCTTTCATGTGTAGGTTTAAATAGGGCTGGATGGTCCTTCCTTTAGTGACCGTTTGATGAGAAATCACAGTCTTTTTTAACATTTCACCTGATTGTCTTTGGTTCACAAGGAAGTTTAAGCACAAAGATTTCAGAGTCTTCCTGGTAATATTGAGCATGGTTTCCGGCTCATCAAAGAACTCCAGGTGTTTAATATTGTTACAAACAGTTTTGATATAACATAACCACTTTATCCTTTTTGCCCCATCCAACTTTAACGCATCTCCCAATATGAGTCTATTTAGATGACATCTCTCATTGGTCCATACCCGGTGCCATAAGAGAATCGGTTGAATTCTGATTAGATCTTCCAAGAAGGGAATTCCCAATTCTGTATGGCAATTATAGTTGGACATGCTCGTTGGGAGTGCCAATAGGTATCGTAAAAAAACATTTTCAGTTACTAGTAATCTACTAACGTTTAAGTTTCCCCATATACCTGCCCCATATAATGCCACTGAAACACAGCTAGTCTTATATATGTATATAAGCTCTTTGACTGGCTTTTTGCCCATCTTTTTACTAAAGGACTTAAGGGCCATGATGGCTTTGGAGAATAGTAAATTCCTAGCCTGTATTGCACTATTCCAGTTTCCAGTATGCTCAAAGAGAATCCCCAGATATGGGAAAGTTGGAGTGTGCTGTAGAGGGGTTGTTCTAATGAACATGGTCTTTTTCTTTTGGCGGACATTACCACCACAATTCATTACAAAAGTCTTAGTGCAATTTATTTGTAATTCAAGTTTATCCATAAAGGCACTGAAAGACGAGATCATGGTCTGCATGGCTAAGGGGGTTCTCGCCATAAGCACGGTATCATCTGCATAAATAAGTGCAGGTAACCGACGGGCTGAGGCGTTTGGCATGTCGATACATTCCTGTAGAAGTGTGTCCTCTAAGTTATTGATATAAATAGAAAATAAAAATGGGGCAAGGACACACCCCTGCCTCACGCCCCTACCAACTCTGAATTCCCTTGTGCATTCACCATTTAGACCAAATCTGACCATTGCACTAGCCCCATTATACAGTTCTCTTAGAAAGCTAATAATATTTGCGTCTACTCCCAAACTGGTTAGAAAAGTCCATAATTTACCATGGTTTACAAAATCAAATGCCGAGGTACTTGGGGATTCATTTTAATAAGAAGGGGACATGGTCATCAGCCGCCAATACGAGGAAATTAGCTTTTTCCCGCGCAATTGGGGCAGTACGACAATTTGCAATTAAAGTGGCGGGTCGACCAGTACACATTTTGGTGGACATTTATAAATCAAAATGCGTGTCTACCGTAACATATGGAGCTGGATTATGGGGGATTGCAGACACCCGTGATATTCAATCCTGTGAAAATGCTTTCCTTCTGTACTTATTAGCTGTTCCCAGGTCAACCTCTACATATATATGCCATAAAGAACTAGGCATGGTCTATGTTACTGACCTCATAAAAACGAGTCCTGTTCTGCTGTGGCATAAGATATGGACCTTGGATGAAAGTGAACTGAATAGGGATATCATCCTGGACTGTCTTAAACTTCAGGGGGCCCTAAAAATTGAATGGTTTAAATATGTGAAGGATTTCCTAAAAGAGATTGGACACCCCAAATATTTCGACTCCCCGACTTCTCTAGCAACAATTTCAAGAAAAAAGCTGAAAGAAATCTGTCTCCTTTTTCTAGAGAATAAACGATGGCAGCTAGAGGGTAAAAAGGTTTCTGTTCAGGAGAATCAAATAATTTTGCAGGGACAGGGTATCCAGCAATATCTAACTCTTACCCAGAGTAGTTATACTCGGATGCTACTAACACGTTTTATGGGGGGAAGCTTCTTCAGATTAATTACATTTCCTGAAGCCAACACTTGGACAAACAATTTGACCCTGTGACGATATATCACAACAGTCAATGATACATTGCATCTTGTTTTGTAAATTTTACTCGGTGCCCAGGAAAAAATATCTAAGTTTTCTTTTGAAAAAATGGGGCCTGAGACAATGTAGACCTGCCTTATTGAAACTCCAAATGTTAGAGGATGAGTGGTCCATGTATCTAGTGTCAATGTTTTTAAAAAGCGTAATTAGATGCAGATTAACAATGAATTGAACGTTTTTTATATACAGAATTGCTCTTTGGTACCTTTGAACTGCTCTGTCTCAAATGGATTTTACCTCACGTTCAATCTTTAATAATGATTACTTTCTAAATGTTTTAATTGTGTATTATCTGTGCTTTCATGATTTTTTAAATTGAAATCGAATAAAGCTATCTTTGACTAACTGACAGTTAAGGAGTAGTAAGATTCCAAATTCACAGCTGGGGGGGGGGGAGAAAGAGAGATGCCAAATAGGGAGAGGGAAAACGGTTACAACACACTTCCTTGCTTAGAAAGGAAAAGTAAATGTTTTACATCACATGTAAAAAGTAAAAACATAGCTTTACTAGAGAGTATGAAACTGTTATTATCTTAAATTCTGCAACAATATAAGTTATACATAACAAATTTACTATGTGCATTGCAGATGGGTGATAATGTGTATAACTCCACAAAGAGAGTAAGACAGAACAAATGATCCTAAGAATTACTTCATAATGAATTCTTTATGCCACTTTAGTTCCAAACTTTTACTCTTAGAGTGTTGGCTGCATTTTTCATCTACAGTCTCTGGGATAGGTTCCTTCTGTGATTGGGTACGCCCCTTACCAGGATTACACATGACAATCTTGTCCATTCCCCACACTTGACCATTTTCTAGAGTTACAACGTTTCTAACCACATGGTCAATTTTCACAAGTGAAGAGAATCTGCTGAGTTTGCAGTTTATCACTGTTATATTTATTACACGCATACAGATGCTACACCATGACCTCACAATATCAGCCAAAAAGATTGCTCATATAAATGGTAGAAGACCACACAGACACTCTCTCCCCTACTCAGGGAATTGACCGTAGTATCCTGAAATATCATAGGGCTGCTAAACAAAATTAAGAGGGGTGTTGTCCTTTGCCAAGCCAAGAGATATGAAACAGACATCCTTCTCCTTCAGGAGACTCACCTGCTGGGTAATAAAGCTCCCTGCCTTGCCAGATTCAGATACCATACAATACACCTTTCCGGGTTCACTAGGGGATCCAGGGGCACCACCATCTTTATACACTGCTGCGTCCCTTTCGTCCACACTAAGCACTGGCTAGATCCCGGGGGACGATACATCGTTATATCGGGCATAATGCACGGGGATCAAGTCAACATAGGCAGCATATATGCCCCCACCCCCACCCCCACTGGGAATTACCTTTATCGACACAATCACACAACCGTGAGGAGAACTTTCCGAGGGCCTCACGCTGCTGGGTAGGGACATGGACAGGCGGCGCGAGCCCAGACGGGAATCCCAGACAGGTAGAACCAAATTACACCTCCTGGCCACTACACTAGGATGGTCCGACACATGGCACGAGTATCATTCCTTTGAGCAGGGATACACAATTATGTCCGAAGTCCACAGATCGCTGTCCTGAGTATACTACGTATTCACACCATGCAGCTTCATCTATCAGATCTCCCATATCTCTCACCTACCCAGGGAGCTATTCGACCATTATCCGGTCCTAATCAAACTCTGTATCAGCTCTCAGAAACCCCCCTTCAGGTGGCGGATGTCCCCATGGCACCTTTGCGACCCAGATTATCAGGAGGCCCTGGTTCAGACGTGTCGGAGTACCTCACGTCTAACACAGCCTCGGCCCCAGGAACGTAGAAGCTCTGCTCGTCACTAACTTTAGCTCATCCCTCCAGAGCGCAACAGAGCATACAGCAATACCTTGCCAATGAAGTGAAGGAAATCTGGCTAGCAGCACAACACCGGAATTACCAATGAGGGGGACAAATACAATAAAATGCTCCACAGTCTGTGCCAGGTTACGAAGTCTCCCCCAAATGTGCCAACACTTCGAGGGGTAGACGAAACCTTGTGTCCATCTCCTGTGGTGGTCGCCAGGGAGTTTGCGCACTACTTCTCTTCACTCTACACAGGACAGGAACAGCTATCGCAGGCCCTATTCGCTGAATTTCTTAGAGGCATTCCCCCTCGTACACTCACAGAGCATATGCGGGATCAGCTTGATGCCCCCATTACTGTAGATGAGCTCAGTGCTGCACTTCCCAATATACGCCCAGGTCAGGCCTCTGGACCTAATGGCTTCCCCGCTGAATTCCACATGAGCACATTCGGCCCAAACTTACTGGCGGCCCAAGGACTGGCAAAATGCAGAGATTGTTCTGTTTCTGAAGCCCGGCCGTCCACCAGAAGAACCATCGTCGTATCGACCCATCTCCCTTATCAATTTTGAGCCTAAACTGCTGGGCAAAGTCCTTGCAGACTGTCTCCATGCCTGCATCCAAGATCTGATCCACACGGATCAAATAACTCCCCACCAATTTATTTACTTGTACTTCCAAATTCAGATTGGCATTGAGCATAACTCCCAGATTGCCTACTGATTTAGCAGAAACCAGAGTGGAGGTTGCTGAAGAAGGCCAAAAATTGTCAGGAAATGGGGAGGGAACTTTCCCAACAGCACAGTATAAGACTTCTGTCTTATCCGAGTTAAATTGTAGGAAGTTTGCTCTTAACCAGAGAGCAGTATCCTGCATGCAGGCACGGAATGTCTCTAGAGATATAGACTGACTTCCCTCCATGGAGAAAAAAAGCTGAGTGTCATCAGCATAATTCACTAGTTTCACACCATGCGCCTTTATAATATCAATCAGTGGTCTCATATGGATGTTAAACAGAATGGGGCTGATTGCAGATCCTTGAGGAACACCATGATGAATGTTGGAAAACTCGAATTGATACGGAGGGAGGGAAACCGCCTGACACCTACCGGATACGTAGGAATGAAACCAATCTGGAGCCGTGCCCAATACCCCGACCTATTCAAGTCTGATCAACAAGATGTCATGGTTGACCGTGTCGAAGGCGGCAGACAGGTCAAGCGAAATGAGAATGCCAGATTGTCCGCACGCAATTGAAGATTGTCGAACACGGTTACCAATGCAGTTTCAGTTCCATGTCCAGGGCGAAAGCCAAACTGCACATCATCTAGCCTGGTGTTAGATTCTAGGAACTGGGACAAGGTCTTGCTGACCAGTCACTCAATGATCTTGACCGGATAAGGTAAAAGAGAGATAGACCTGTAGTTACTAGAGCAGGTAGGATCAAGTGTCACTTTTTTCAGAAGTGGAGTAACCACAGCCTGTTTCCAACAGGCTGGTACTGGTCCAGAAGTCAAAGAGCTATTGCAAATCTGCCGGAGAGTGGAGAAGAGTTCAGAGCCCAATTCCTTCTAGATTTTATGTGGGAGAGGGTCTAAAGGAGAGCCTGAGGACACACCCAAGGTGATTCTGTTAAAATTCTCCTCCGTGGGTGGCTCAAAATGGTTCAGAGAGGTCAAGGTACCAATCTCTGCCCCGTTCTCCTTCCCTATACCTTGTGTCCTATCAATTCTACTAGTAGGACCCTCCTTCCCAGTAAGATTGTCCACCTCCAATCCATCAATGATGATACTTATTTTCGCCATAAAGAAGGTCGCTAAACTGTTACAGAGAGCTTGGGTTGCAAGATCTTAGTTGCGCACATTCAGGAATAGCCATATCGTTAACTATTTTAAAAATACTTCTGGTGTTGTTTTTAGAGTTCAAGATAATGTCTGCAAAGTATTCTGATTTTGCAAAACAAATTCCCTTCCTGTAATCCACTATTGCAGCCTTCCATGCAGATTTGTCCTCATCAGAATATAGCTTCCTCCATTTTACGCGGACCTCCTTCCCTATTGATACGTTTGAAAAATAGGACGGGCTTGCCTTAGGCGCTTTCAGCGCGCCTCAAACACGCCCGCTGTGCGCGTCCGCTGCGAGGCCACGCCAGCGTGCTGCTTAAGTAGGTTTAGGTGAACAAGACTAGAAGGCTGACCAAACAAAAATGGCGGGTCCGTTCTTACAGGCGGACACCGCAGGGTCAGTCAAAACTTACACGGTCCAAACAGGAGTGCAAGCAATACTAAAAATTCAATAAAAACACAAGATATTATTCTAAAACAAGAATTTGTTCCCTAACAATGTGCAAATGCGCAGAATAACAGTCACCACCACACAGTTTGATTCACGTAGCTTTGGTGCGGGGCCACACCAGAGTGCTGCTTAAGTAGGTTTAGGCGAGTAAGACTAGAAGTCTGACCAAACAAAAATGGCGGGTCCACTCTTACAGGCGGACACCGCAAGGTCAGTCAAAACTAAAATCGCAAAATTCAAATAAAAAAACATAATAAATACAAAAAAAATCAATACATTTTATATAATTAATTTACCTCCCACCCTATTCCCCTATAAACCCACAACCCGCTACAGAACTAAAAACACAAAATCCAAATAAAAAAACATTATTAACGACTAAAATTTTAACACATATAAAAAACATACAAACAATTCTTATACAGAAAACACATCACACACATATAAAAAACATAACATTAATAAAAAATCGATATTTTTAACAACTATATTTTTTAAAACGATATTAAACACTTTGATATTTTTTTAATTGATATTACTTACCTAAAATCAATATTCTTGACCACAAGAATTTGTCTGTCACTCATTTTGGTATTCACAGAAGGCACTTACTCATTTTGGTATTCACAGAAGTTAGGAGTCCTAACTTTAGGACTCCTAAATGCCTTCTGTGAATACTGACAGTCTTAAAGTTAGGATTTTTCTCAGTTTAGTAGTAGTAAAGTTAGGACTCCTAACTTTAGGACTCCTAAATGCCTTCGGTGAATACCGAAAGTCTTAAAGTTAGGATTTTTCTCAGTTTAGGAGTAGTAAAGTTAGGAGTCCTAACTTTAGGATTCCTAAATGCCTTCTGTGAATAGCGAAAGTCTTAAAGTTATGTCACTGACATGTCATGAGAGATGTAGTATATGACGTCATCAGCAGTGCATTGCGGGCGCATGTGAATTCTATTCACCACATTTAAATGATGAGCATTTCGTATCTGACGGGTTAGTGGCACCACGTCCTGCGTAACAACATATACATATAAGGTTGCGCCTTACGTCATATACGTATGAGGTCGTGCACGCTGAGCGTTGCGTATGTGATGAATGCACGTTGCCACGCCCTGTGGTACATCAGAGACGTACGGTGTTGCGCCGCGTACACCATTCCCTCATTTTTTTGTCTCAAAACTATATCTAAGTAACTTTAAAGTGTATATGAGAGAAAGCAATACTGAAAAATATTTTAAACATTTATATATTTCTAAATGTAATAAACTTATATTATAGTAAATATATTTTCTCAAAATCACATCGGGTGCGGTCTCCTTGCACGCTGGGTGAGCCATTGCCATGTGACCATAAAAAAAAGCATTTCATTAGTTCATAACATTTCCCATTTTAACAGTTGGAAAACGCTACCCATTTTAGTCAATCTCTGTACTGCATTTGATGAGCCACACCTCTTCTGCTTAGAGAGCTTTTATCTGAACTTTTTGCAATGTACACATATCTTACACTACACACAACATGCAACTGTCATCTTCATCAATATTGATACTTTGTAAAGTAACCTTCCCCCTGTGATAGCCATACACCTAAAAGTTACATAAACAAAGTTTTCTCAACTGCCAGAGGTAACATGGTTGCATACGCTGTCCACAGCACAATGTAATGTATTACGGCCCAGAGGCAGTATCATGCATCGATAATGAACACAGGGACAGAGATAGATAATGGAAGTGGGTACGTGCGCTCGACTCCTTTTTAATCCCAGTGTCACATATCCAGTGACGTCTGTGCTGGATGCGTGTGGGGTGAGTTTAAAGCAGGGAATGGTTACTGCTAGCATCAACTCCAACAGTAATCATTGGATCACACACAGATATTCAATATTAAAAGAATCAATAATTTGTGCTGCAGTAAGGTATGGACAGTAGATGTGAAATATTGCAGAAAAAATTCTATCGTAAAAGAACCCCAACTTGTGGTATACCGAGACACAATCAATAGATCTGAAATAATACACAAAAAGATTATATCATAAACGCTCCATCATTTCTAGTGCACTCAAAAACCCACAGCCAGCGATGATGGGTGCTGCAGGCAGGCCGTACTAGGAACAACATATGTTGCCATCAATACTGCATCATCTGCAATAGCAACTCGATCTGAATTGTGAACACTGCAGTCTGCAGTGTAAGCCAGACAGAGCGGCCACCAAAGGCCCACAGCCATGTGGCATTGACTTGAGCTCCAAAGTTTGAGTACGTGAAGCAACAAAAATGAATGTGCGGACCCAGCCATGATGCGTTTGAGTGGTGCAGACAGAGCGCACTGCAGCAATATCTTTTCCTACAGGACTACGTCATCTACAATACCGACTCAATCTCAAATGTGAACACTGCTGTCTGCAGTGTAGGCCAGAGATAGCGTTCAGCAAGGGCCCACAGCCAAGTGCTGCCCAGTTTCTCATACGCAAAGCAAAAAAAAAGCGTGTGCGGAGCCTGTAATGATACGCATGCTTGGTGCAGACAGAGCGCACTGGAGCAATGTCTTTTCCTCCAGGACTGCCTCATCTACAATACCGACTCGACCTGAATTGTGAGTATTGCTGTCTGCAGTGTTAATTGAAGGCAGTACTCACACAGACATCCATGAATACTTTATCTCACTTCCACTTCACAAAATACAACAACATAGGTTACAGAAAACTATGCAATAAATAAATCAAAACAATTCGAATTATGATTTTTGCTGTCCACAATCTAGACTATTCAGTGTTCCTTTCCACTTGCAAGAATAATTTGGTCTTTGTGCTTAACCTATAAGTCATCTAAAAAAATGTCTTCAACCAAGTATACTAAAAGGATAATGTGTTTATTTCAATAGACGTTGTAGTTACTTGACCACTGGATTCTGTAATTAAACAATCACCACTCGATCTGAATTGTGAACACTTCTGTCTGCAGTGTAGGCCAGAGAGAGCGGTCAGCAAGGACCCACAGCTACGTAACGTGGACTTGAGCTCCCCAGTTTGTCATAAGCAAAGCAACAAAAGTGTGTGCGGAGCCTGTAATGATACGTATGCATGGTGCAGACAGAGCGCACTGGAGCAATGTCTTTTCCTACAGGACTGCATCATCTACAATAGCGACTCTATCTGAATTGTGAACACTGCTATCTGCAGTGTTAATTGAAGGCAGTACTCACACTGACAACCATGAATACTTTTCCTCAATTGCTCTTCACAAAATACAACATAAATCACACAAAACTCTACAATAAATAAATCAAAACAATTCGAATAGCGATTTCTGCTGTCCACAGTGTAGACTAGTCAGTGTTCCTTTGGTCTTGCAAGATGAATTTGGTCATTCTAGTAAACCTATAAGTCAGCTAAAAAATGTCTTCAAGCAAGTATACTAAAAGGATATTGTGTATATTTCAATAGACATTCTAGTTACTTGACTACTGGATTCTGTAATTAAACAATCACCTATCGATCTAAATTGTGAGCCCTGCTGACCACAGTGTAGGCCAGAGGCACTATTCATTAACGCCTCACAGCCATGTACCATTGAATGCGAAAGCATGGAGTTGGTTGCACCTAATCGGAGGGGGTACACAGAAATAATCACAGACTTGAACTTCGAACATCCTCAATCATAGAATCAAGACCCCTTTTAACTGTTCAGACCTGCTGTACCACGGTGTACTCCACCGACTGGTGTCAACCAGGCACAATAATCATGTGCAATAGTTAGGTACCCAAGCACAGAGTCTGATGCACCTCAATGGAGGGAGTTCTATGAAAACCAAGCAACAACTAATATCGGACATCTTCCATTGTGGGATCAAGGCACGTTCCACTGTTGCGACCTAGAGTGGTTGCACCTTGTAGAAGGGAGTACCGTCATCTCCACTCTCAGATGAAGTTCTAACATCGTCCATTGTAGGATAATAATAATAATAATAATAATAATAATAATAATAATAATAATCATAATATTAATAATAATAATAATAATAATCCATATTTGTAAAGCGCACAATCACCCGTAGGGGTCTCTAGGCGCTGGGGGCCGTCGGGAAGATTAAGCAAGCTATTGCCCAGAGTCACATGGTGCTGGGCTAATCTGCCGTCAGCACCGCGGATCGAACCGTGATCCTCAGATTCCAGCGTCAGTCGCCCTGGCCGCGGCGCCACACCTCTCCCACGACACCGTTCCACTGTTGGGACCTACAGTGGGTTGCACCTGGTCAGAGGGGTACACAGAAATGATCAAAGACTTTAACTTCTGACCTCCTCAATCATGGAATCAAGTCCCCATTTCACTGTTCGGACCTGCTGTACCGCAGTGTAGTCCAGCGACTGCCGTTAGCCAAGCCCAATAATCATGTGCAGCAGTTAACTATGGAAGCACAGTGTGATGCACCTCAATGGAGGGAGTTCTGTGAAAAGCAAGCAGGAGGTAATATCGGACATCGTCCATAGTGGGATCAAGACACCATTCTACTGTTGGGACCTAGAGTAGGTTGCACCGGGTCGAAGGAGGTACCTTCATCTCCACTCTCAGATGCAGTTCTAACATCGTCCATTGTGGAATCAAGACACCGTTCCACTGTTGAGACCTAGAGTTGGTTGCATCTGGTCGAAGGGAGTACCTTCATCTCCACTCTCAGATCTAGTTCTAACTCCGTCCATTGTGGGATCAAGACACCGTTCCACTGTTGAGACCTAGAGTTGGTTGCACATGGTCGAAGGGAATACCTTCATCTCCACTCTCAGATACAGTTCTAACATCATCCACTATGGTATCAAAACACTGTTCCACTGTTGGTACCTGTTGGACTAGTGTGTTATCGGTTTGCGGTTTGTGGGAATTTCTGGTGTAGCAGCAGCAGGAAAAGCGGACAGGGGCTGAGTAAATAACCCCTCTGCAAGTCGCATTGAACACTGTCCATGGAGGTCCAGTTGCAGCTGCCAATATGAGTGGACCATGTCAGCGTAATATACCCCAGGTCAGTGTAGGTGGTGAGGTTCCCATAGCCCAGACTCCCAAGGGGAAAAATATTATAAATCTACCCCCGGAGGTTAGTCCATTTGTGGTAATTTAAGCAGAGGTGGCAGAATTAGGTAAGCATGAGGTGGAGTCCCCTACAACACTGCGGAACAGGGTTATCCACTGGTTAAACATAAACAGACCATTGCCCTTACACATTGTGTGCAAAATACTTACGGTTTGGAGGGTACCATGGGTTGGCCACTTGGCCAAAAATATAAGGGGGTACTGCATCTTGATTAATTTTAACAACCCCAGAACTGTCGAATATATCTGCAACTGGAGATACCCCAGCCCAGGTGTGACTATCCGCTCTCTTCCATTGACCTATTTCTATCCCCCAGGTCATTTCACTTCATTAGCAGATGGCTGGACAATGGTGCAGCGGAATGGGAGGAGGCCACCCCAGGGGGGTAGGCCCAGGCCTTTTCTACCCTTGGACCCTATCTCTACCCAAAATCGCTTTAACTGTTTAGAGGCTGTTGACTGACTTCAGGATGGAGTAGGAGTTTTGACTAGCTCCTTTTCCCCCCGGGGTAGTTGCTCCCCCCTTCCTTCTGTACCACCACAGTCTTCAGGCCCAGAGTTCCCAATTTTGGTTCTGGAACCTATGAGGGTTACTAATGTCATTAGTCAGGATTTATGCCAAACTCCATGTGCCCCAGTTTCCTGCAATGTTCACATCAATAATCTTAAACTTGTCTCGTGGAATGTGGCGGGTCTGCGATACACGCTCTCATTACCGGATTGGAACGATTTTATTGATGGGTATGATATATGTTTATTCCAGGAAACTTGGTGCCTTGAACCTCTGTACAAGCTGGGTTTCTCTTGCTTTTATGTACCTGCTATCTTGGTTGGGCGAGGCCGTCCCTCTGGAGGGCTTATGGCATGGGTAAGGGTAGACCTCAACCTTAAGATTATTCACCACACTTGCTCAACATTGGATGTTATGAGACTTTCCATCAAGGGTATGAATGGTACTACCACTTGGGAATTTTTTTATGTATATGCTAGAGGCACCCAAGGGGGGGCGAAATCCTCCACTATTTCTGTTCTATCTGATTTGCTCAAACTGTGTCCTCCTGATTCCTTAGTTCTGGTTGCAGGGGACCTAAACTGTACATTTGAGCCTCTGGCAGCAGATGACATTCTTGGAGTCTGTGAGGAAGATGCCCGATGGGGCATTCCATCTCTCTTGCTTACGCCTGTGAAGAGATGGTCACCGGTTGTCATCCAACTGAATGCCTTAATGATTGAATCAGGACTAAGAGCTGTAAATGGTCGTACTATCTCCGATGCTCGGGGGGGCAAATACATATAACAGGGTATCTTGTGAAAGTAGAATTGACTACATAATGGTGGATAGGAGGGCATGGAAGTCAGTGGAGGACATGGCCATTATACCATCAGTAGACAGTGACAATAACCCCCTGTCCCTCACAATGGTGGATTTGTGGCAGAGGAAGGAGTACACCTCCTCTATTAGCGTGAGTTTAATAACTAAGACAGTCGTACCATCCAACTGTAATAGGTTTCCCATGTGGCCAAAGTTTATTATGGATAAAGAAAGATTAAGTGCACTGGAAGAAATCCTTAGTGAGCAGACTTTAAGGCTTTCTGCAGCATGTAAGGACGCGGCTGGGCCTGGGGCGGCAGAAACCATTTATACTGACACTATTGGTTAGATCGGTAAACTGTTCGTAGTTCCCGGTAAAAAGAGCCTGATGATTGTCAAGCCAGTGCAGAAGTGGTTTGATAGAAATTGCAGAATGAGAAAAAATAGTCTGATTCTTGCTATCAAATCTAGTAATCCAGTTGCTGTTCGGCTGGCCAGATTACATTATAGAGAAGCCATCACAACAGCTAAGAGGGAGTGAGAAGAATCACATTGGGATAGTCTTAGAGCTGCAAGCAAAACCAAAAATGGCGAGCTATTTTGGGCTTTAGTTAGAAGATTCAATGGCTGTGACCCGGATCAAACCCCCAATCATATAACAGATAGGGAATGGTTTGAGCATTTTAGGAAACTCTATGGGGGCGATGAGCAGCCCGGTACTCCAGGGCCCTTTTGTGGTGCCATGGGTATTGAATCTGCTCAGGCTCCATTCATTAGAGTAGACAAGAAAGAGGTGCTGGCTGCATTAACTAAGATTGTACCTGCTAAGGCCCCAGGCAGGATGGTGTCCCGGGCGACCTCTTTAAAGCTAACACCGAAGGCTGGGCCTCTTACTTTGTAATCCTTACGAATGCCTTGTTGGAAGGCTCACCTGTCCCGAACTCTTGGAAGGGGGCCGAAGTGATATGACTGGTCCTGGAGGAGATGGGGATTCCCTTGCCCATTCTGCATCTCCTGGCTCGTATGCACGACTGAAACTATGCCCGTATTAGATGGGGATCACAGGAGCAAAAAACCGACAAAATCCCTGTGAACAGAGGGGTACGCCAAGGTTGCGTACTGGCCCCGACACTTTTCACGCTATTCGTGAATGGTGTAGTTTCCTTTCTGCTCGAAATTAATGCTGATGCCCCGGTCCTGGCGGGTGAAAAAGTGCCCGCACTACTCTTTGCGGATGATACGTTGTTGGTATCCAAAACTCCCACAGGATTGCAGAAGCTGTTGGACCGCTTCTGCTTGTTTTGCAAGCTGAGGGGTCTTGCCATAAATACATCAAAAACAAAGCTTCTTTACTTTAACCCAAGCAGATCGTTCCTTGAATTCACTTCCCCTTGTGTCCTCTCCCCCCCTGCACTCAGCGCGCGGATTTAGCGCGACGCTGACTGTCTTGTCCGATTTTGGGTCAAGACACTTTTAAAAATTACCAAATTAATTTCTGAGCATTTCCTCACTTACCACACCCAGCGCTACCTTCCTCAGAGGGTCCGGCCGATCTTGGGGCTGCTCGACCTGGGGTTAGGGCAGAGCTAGTGCGGCAGCCATCTTGGGCAGGGCTTCCTCCCTTGGGGCGAGAGGAAAGTCTATAAAAACAGTAGAAGGACTCCTGGCGCGAGATCCCTGCATTCGGTGCCTGAGGCTTGAGCCGGGCAGTTACACTTCGTTTTAATCTCTGTTTTACAACTTTTGCTAACTTTTGTTCCTTGAATTCACTTCCCCTTGTGTCCTCTCCCCCCCTGCACTCAGCACGCGGATTTAGCACGACGCTGACTGTCTTGTCCGATTTTGGGTCAAGACACTTTTAAAAATTACCAAATTAATTTCTGAGCATTTCCTCACTTACCACACCCAGCGCTACCTTCCTCAGAGGGTCCGGCCGATCTTGGGGCTGCTCGACCTGGGGTTAGGGCAGAGCTAGTGCGGCAGCCATCTTGGGCAGGGCTTCCTCCCTTGGGGCGAGAGGAAAGTCTATAAAAACAGTAGAAGGACTCCTGGCGCGAGATCCCTGCATTCGGTGCCTGAGGCTTGAGCCGGGCAGTTACACTTCGTTTTAATCTCTGTTTTACAACTTTTGCTAACTTTTGTTCCTTGAATTCACTTCCCCTTGTGTCCTCTCCCCCCCTGCACTCAGCGCGCGGATTTAGCGCGACGCTGACTGTCTTGTCCGATTTTGGGTCAAGACACTTTTAAAAATTACCAAATTAATTTCTGAGCATTTCCTCACTTACCACACCCAGCGCTACCTTCCTCAGAGGGTCCGGCCGATCTTGGGGCTGCTCGACCTGGGGTTAGGGCAGAGCTAGTGCGGCAGCCATCTTGGGCAGGGCTTCCTCCCTTGGGGCGAGAGGAAAGTCTATAAAAACAGTAGAAGGACTCCTGGCGCGAGATCCCTGCATTCGGTGCCTGAGGCTTGAGCCGGGCAGTTACACTTCGTTTTAATCTCTGTTTTACAACTTTTGCTAACTTTTGTTCCTTGAATTCACTTCCCCTTGTGTCCTCTCCCCCCCTGCACTCAGCGCGCGGATTTAGCGCGACGCTGACTGTCTTGTCCGATTTTGGGTCAAGACACTTTTAAAAATTACCAAATTAATTTCTGAGCATTTCCTCACTTACCACACCCAGCGCTACCTTCCTCAGAGGGTCCGGCCGATCTTGGGGCTGCTCGACCTGGGGTTAGGGCAGAGCTAGTGCGGCAGCCATCTTGGGCAGGGCTTCCTCCCTTGGGGCGAGAGGAAAGTCTATAAAAACAAACGGCTATGACTCCGCGCAGCGGACGCGTTCAGTGGACGCGCCGTCATCGCGCCGGAGTCAAGCCAGAGTCCTGCCCGTCTGCGCCCGTCCGCACCAGGACGGGACCAGGGGCCTCTCCATCGACCCCGGGCTATACGTCATATTCCCGTTCCGACTTACTGTCCTTGCAGTCCTCCTTCTGCACCTTGGCTCCCATTTTCAACTGCCAAGATGCTCCATTAAAATGTGGTGCTTGTGCCCTTACTCTGGATTCTATCCCTGCGGTCACAGACTCCCTGTCCTCCTCCTTTTGGACCACCATTCAGGCTACGCATTCGGCCCCCATCAATATGCCTACATCTACTCCTTCTATGAATTTTATTAGCATAAATTGCCGATCTTTGGCAAAACATAAAAGAGAGATTTTTGATCTTCTCGAATCGGCAAGTCCAGCCGCAATGTTTCTAACAGAAACATGGCTTAGCAATTGCTCTGGTCCTGACATTGCTATGGCTCTCCCTAATAACTACACCTATGTGGGGAGAAATCGTGTGCTCAAGGAGGGAGGAGGCATAGCGATAATTTTTAAAAGAGAGTTTTTCTGTAAATGGGAGGATTTAGATTTCCCTAACTGCGAGGCTGGCCTTTTTTAAACTTTCCCTTACCCCGCATTATACTTTGACTGGAACCCTGATTTACCGCCCCCCGGGTTCGGCCAATTCATGGGCCTCTTCCTTCCCCGAGCTTATTGCTCCTCTTATTTTACAATCCCCTAATTTTTTAGTAGTGGGTGACTTAAACATTCATTTTAATCTCACATCTTGTCCCATTGGTATGCGCCTACTTCAGGACTTAGCTGCCCTTGACCTCCACCTACACAATTCCGGCCCCACCCATAAAGCCGGTAATTTATTGGATCCCATCATCTCAAATCTCAACTGTATTACTCACCACTCTTCCTCTCCTGTTATTTGGTCTGATCACTTTACTGTTAACTTTTCAATTAGAATACCAGCTCATAATAATTCCTCTAGACTTCCCCCTCATAAAGCTAGTAGGAACGGGAAACGTTTGGATATAGACAAACTTAATTCTTGCCTCGATAACTCCAAACCAACATTTCCTATTATCTCGACCAAGGAGGTTTCTGTAGTCAATTCGTGGCTAAACAAAGCCCTAGATTTGTGTCTTCCCACCCAGAGGAATAAGTCACAGTTCCATCACCCACCAGCCCCCTGGTTTAACGACTCATTGCGTTTGGAAAAGTCCCGTTGCAAGAAATTGGAGCGCTTATGGCGTTCGGACTATTGCACACTTAAGAAAGCAAATTACAAGGCTGCCCTTCGGACATACCACTCTGCCTGTGACACTGCCAGAGCCAATCATGCAAACAGCATCATACTCAAGGCCCAAAATAGACCTAAGGCTCTGTTTAAACTAGTAAAAGACCTTTCTGGCATGTCCTCTGCACCTAAAGACCCTTCTTTGGACTCTTCCCAATGCAACGCTTTGGCTAAATTCTTCTTGGACAAAATTGATAAGATCTATGCTATCCTTGATGCCACTCCTAATGCTCCTACTATCCCTGAGCCCGTATTTTCCACCCCCCGTTTCGCTGTTGCTGATGATGGTACTCATACTACTCCACCAATTCACTCTTGGGAACCGATATCTCTCCCGCTTCTCCAGAAATATTTACAGGAAATTAAATCGGGTTCCCCCACTGACCCTCTGCCCCCTCAAATAATGGCCTCTCTGGACCCAAATTTGCTTCAGATCATTCTAGATATGTTGAATGCCTCATTGGAGGAGGCTTCAGTTCCCAGCGAATGGAAACATGCAATGGTGGTTCCATTGCTAAAGAAGGCCAATGCGGATTCTAATAACCCTTCTAACTTTCGCCCTATCTCTCTCCTCTCTTGTTATTCTAAAATTCTTGAAAAACATGTGAATTCTTCTCTCACCTCTTATGTTGAATCCTCTCACCTTCTTCACTGCTCTCAGTCTGGGTTCAGGGCTGGTTTCTCCACGGAGACTACGCTTCTTGGCGTGTCTGAGACCATCAGGAGACAGGTGGACAATGGGGAGACTGTGGCACTCATCTTGCTTGATTTGAGTGCCGCATTTGACACCGTCTCCCATTCCATCTTATTGTCCACCTTGCAATCCGTGGGGATTGTTGGCCCAGCCCTGGCTTGGATTGCTAGTTTTCTTTCTAATCGCACCTTCCAGGTCTTTTCTGCTACTTCTGTTTCTTCTATCTACTCTTCTCCTCACGGTGTTCCCCAAGGGTCGATCCTTAGTCCCCTTCTTTTTAATCTTTATGTGAGACCGCTTGCTTTCTTGGCAGAGCAAGCGGGTCTCACAATATATTCTTACGCTGACGATACTCAAATCGTCTACTCACTTTCCATCAAGAATCGCTCGCCCTCCTCCTCCTTGCAGACTGGTTTGGAACAGATCGCCAATTGGATGCAGAGACATAAATTAAAGCTCAATGGGGACAAAACGGAGTTGCTCCTATTCGGTCCCAATGCACCTTTGTGGGGCCCGCAACATTGGCCTCCGCAGATGGGCCCTTTACCTACCCCCTCAGATTCTGCCCGTAATCTCGGGGTTCTGCTTGACAACCAGTTGTCACTGAAGCAACATGTGGTAAAGGTCTCTGCCACCTGTACTACCATCATCAGGTGGCTTAGAAAAATCACATGGATGCTCCCAGTGGATACCCTGAGAACCGTGGTCCAAGCCCTTGTCATCTCTCGGATGGACTACGGGAACGTACTACTCCTGGGCGCCTGTAAGGAGGTATTAAAGAAACTTCAGGTTGTTCAGAATATGGCTGTGCGCCTGATATGTAACCTACCTGCTAGATCATCGGCCACTACCCATCTGCACAAACTGCATTGGTTACGAATTGAGAGCCGTATAAAATTCAAAGCCCTTTGCATCATGCACCGTATTAAAATGGATAAAGCCCCGAAATATTTATCTTCCTTGGTCCAGCACTATGTCCCATCCCGCACTCTAAGATCGTCTACCCAAAACAAGTTTCAAATTCCACGTGTTAAGCGAGCCAAGATGGGCGGACGTTCGTTCGCCTTTCTGGCCCCCTCTTTATGGAACTCTATGCCCCAATCCCTGCGCTCGGAAGTCTGTTATATGACATTCCGCAAAGGTATTAAGACCTGGCTTTTTAACATGTAACTGCCATGCCCATGGTTTTCTTCACTGTTCCACCTTCCGTTTGCTACAGCGCCGGGAAACCTTCGGGTAGCTGCGCGCTCAATAAATGCAATTATAATAATAATAATAATAATAATAATCGTCCAGATCTACCTTATCTCTTGACGGGGTGACTCTGGAACGCGTAAAAGAGTTTGACTACTTGGGAATTAGAATTTCGGATAAACTTAAATGGCAGCCACATATTGATAAAATGGCGCTAAGCCATAAGAGGGTAGTTGGAGTACTAGGGAGGGAACACCGTGCATCCACTTCTAAGCCCATTGCTCCTGCTCTGGATATTTATGCTGCAAAAGCTGTAGGCTGTGCTCTCTATGGCGCAGAGCTCTGGGGCTTTGATTGTGTTGATGCCCTAGTTACCGCAGAGAACAAGTTCTTTAGGGAGCTTGTATCGCTCCCGAGGGGTACTCCTACTAAACCACTCTTGAGTGATCTGGGTCGCCGCTCCATCAAGGACCTAGCCACTCTGCGCCCTCTTTTATATTGGGCCCGGTTATGGCGCACCCCGGAGCTCTCTAAGTATGCCGACGGTCTAAGAGAGGTTATGAACCTTCAAGGAGCCCATAAAATTAGCTGGATATCTAATATAAAGAAACTCTTACTGGCAACGGGCCTTACAACTGGGTGGGAGCCTGGGGTATCGCTATCAAAGGCTGAAACTAAGCGAGCCTATTGGGCATGGGTTGATGATCGCGAGCAGAGGGACCCAAACCTAGGCAGGCTGACTGAGGTATTCCAACAGCACAAGCCTAAGCCTCGCCTGGAGCACTATCTAGATTTTATTAAGAAACCCAGAGATAGATCCCTTTTTATCCAGTTCAGGATGGGTACACTTCCTCTTCGCGATCGTACTAGTAAGTGGAAGCCACCGCATCAAACTTCTGCTGATTGCCCAATCTGTGAAGGTGTTATTGAAAACATTGCCCACGTCTTCTTTGTATGCCCAGCCTATACAAAACCTAGACAGAAATGGCTCAAACCTGTGTGCCTGTTGCTTGGAACCAGGGACCACTCCGTTGCACTTAGAATACTTAAGGCTGATGCTAGCACAACCTTAGTGTGCGGGGTGGCCAAATTTCTCAGTTGGGCTTGGCTGATTAGGCAGAAGGCTATTTGATGATTTAAGTTCAAGCTGAATCCCTTTTTATATACTTACATATCCACAAAGCTTTCAAAAGTTTAATATATTTTTAATTATTTATTGTAATATAAAAGGTTTTTATAAGTAATCCCTTTTTTACTGTACTGTTAATGAATTGTGTTTTTAAATTGTAATTGTGCTTTTATGATATCACATATATCAAAATAAAGCTTTGATGATGATGATTTAGTAGTATACAGAGCACTCCATTGTGCTGGGCCTCAGGCTGGGCGCTGTGTGCCTGTGTCGCGGTTGCCAGCGTTGATCTCAGGAACCTTCCAACCTCGCAGACCTCAGCCCAGGAGCTTCCGCCAGCACATGGTGGGCCCTCTTTCACATAATGCGGTAGCGAAAGGTGAACTGTGGGGCATACGTGCGTCGCAGCTGCCATGATGGTTTCTGGATACCAGCAGGCTGTGAGCATCATTCACGCACCTACCTTCGCTCACGGGTTCAACCTCATGGCTGTGTAAGCTGCGCAGACCTGGCAGACACGTTTGCCATTCCTGAGCAAAACCACACCCACACAAAAATGCCTTTAATACATATCCCTACGCTAGCCTTGCGTACACCGAGCCAGCCCACTACGCTAAGCATTTGGGGGGAGGGGGCACGTACGTGCTATGTTTCCGTAATCTTCCCTACTGACTGTACTATCATGGTTGCGTCCACTGTCTACTTCACTCAAAAGACCATAAGTGTATGTTCACATGTACATGTCTGTGCTCTGCATACTCAAGTCTATTCGGCAAATCCCCTCAACACTTTGCATTGTATACTTTTATAATAGAGAATCACTTCCCACCTTTGCACATACTTTGCTTCCATCTCTTAACGCATTCTGCATTGTGTGGCAGAGGTGCCATGCCATGTTTGGTATGTATGAATGGCTAGCCACGGTTCCCACAGTACGTAGTGTCGTTGTGTCTGATAGGTGTACATGTTGTTTGTCATGTTGCATGTGTTTATATAAGGTAGCGCGTTTATTCACGAGCAGTGGTTTCTCCCATTTACATATCGCTGTCTTAAAGAGGATACAGAACTTTTTCTCACAGGTGAAAAGTGCGACCACAATGGCACTCATTCATTACTATCCAAGAATGTCCAACTGCACGAAGCTTCTAAGCTTACAGCCCCCAATCTTGCGTGCCTTCTTAAAACCACGCCAACTCCCACAATCAGCCCAACATTCACACAGCTTTCTAACAGCACTTATCTGCTTCTCAATAAAATGCACTCCTACAGAATATGAGCTGACATACCATCTGTCCTTACTATTTCAAACTGAGTAACTTCTTGTGGCAACGTCTATTCCCACCCACACAAAACAACTCCCAAACTTCAACTTGACCTTCAAAACCTACTTTGAAAACAGATTTCATTAAACTAACCAAAGTGAAACAGCTTTTGTTCAGAACAGAAGTGTCCCTCACTTCTGCAAAAGAAATGTATTGACTGCAGATAACACAAACTTCAAGTAAAATACAGTCCCTTTTAAATACAAACCTCCCATTACACTTTGTGAATTGTCACACAATTCTCAACACATCTCACACTCAAGGTCTGACACACTTTTTCAACATGGTCTCCTCAGGCCTTCTCACACTCATTTATTCCATCATCTATGGAATAACAGGAACAGTGCCCATAATTCTCACTCTCTTTGCGGCCATCCTACTACTATTGTTGCTTCTAAAGAATGTCTACGCTCCCTGTGCTAACAACAATGTCCGACAGAATACTCCTCTACGCGAAGCTACATCAATACTGTCAAAAAATGGAACAACTTTTCGGCTGCCTGCCTCTATCTATAATCGGAGCCATCTACAACATAACATTTATTTACACATATGCAATTTGCCTACAACCATCTTTTTAATGCAAAACTTGCCAATTCGACTGGCGAATGAATCTATGCCTTGCCAACATCCCAACAATCGCTCCTGATATCCATCAAGTAATGGAGTATCTTGAAAACCATGAACTCGATTGTTCAGGCAGTGGAGCAATGGCCGATGCAATGCAAAAAAGTATTGTGGCGGAATGGGATTTATGTGCAGCTGTGAAATATCTCCTGCAATGTGCGACCTTTGACATTATCGCAGATTGCCTGACAATCCAAATTGCCTCTCCAACATTCGTGGAACATTAGGGTCCATTTGAGGATATGAATTGGATCGCTTCGCTTTTCTCACACAATGGCAACAGTCACCTTTTGGAACATTACGCATCTCAAGCCGCTGAAGAACTTCCGGACTGCGATCTCCAAGACTTGTAAGAAATTCACGTTATTCTTGGATTGATTTTTTCCAACTTTTTTGACTTTTTCCTTAAAAAAAATTGAATACGCTTAAATTGAATTATTTTCATATAATAACTTTCTAAGTATGCTCACGCATCTGAACTCTGTTTTCATTATTGCCCCCTACGTCTCCACTCTTACCAGGGATCGGTGATGTATGGCCTATGCAAATACGCTATTTACTTGCTATATTATCCTAAACCCGACATCAAATTTGAAACCATGTCTATACTTTGTGCATACTTCTCTCTCTGCTTGTCTGTTATCCACAAAGCCCTTTCACACAAATTTACTCTTCCTCAGCCTGTGCTCACAAGCTGGTGAGCAAGATAAAAAAAACAACATTGTTTAGGAACTGGTTGGCACAGTGTGGTAATCGTATCCTACCTTTATTTTCATTATACAATTTAGTCATTCATGTCTAATAGCTATTGTTCATGTCACATGGAACTGTAACATGTAATGTGGAATTCACTGATGTAGGAGCTTCGATTTCAATACAGCAGAAGCGGTTGGAGTTTGCCTCAGCTCGATGCCTTAGCTCTCTGCACAAGAATTCTTTTTTAAAAGAGCTGAAGACAATAATGTATGGTTTGACCAAAAGGGTACCGAATGTCCTTCTCAGAAGCACAATGTTTGTACGCCTCCTCAAAGTTCCAATGTGGGTAGAACTATTACCAATTCTGACACGCACCAGATAGAATCTACAGTACAACATATTCCTGACTGTTCTACTGTTGATAATTTTGTGTTACAAAAATGCAGAACCAGGGTACCTAAAAAGTGTGATGATTACATTTTGCAAAATCTTTTTTTTCCTTTGTTTTCTTAAAGGATACATGTGGTAATTGTATCCTACCTTTATTTTCCTTATAGAATTTAGAGTGATTCAACTCAGTAGGTAATATATATATTTTCAGGAAAATGGCACATTTTGTTTCTGAGCAGCCCTTAAAAATTTGGGGGGGGTTCGTCAAGGGGGGGCCGAGAAAAAAGGGGGGTCCCAAAACGTGTTTTTAACATTGAGTTTTCCATAGGGCGGTTGGCCTCACTTTTAGCCCGAACGGCTGAATAGATTTGCACGAAACTTGGCAAAATTGTAGGGACTGGTAGCCCGATGTGCCTTTGCTAGGTCTCAATATATGTGCTCCAGTGGATTTTGAGAAATTAACGTTCAAAAAAAGATATATATCTGTAACAGCGGACCGGGCAGCGCTCCGGTTCGCGGACTTTTCGCGGTACGGAGCTTTGTGAAGCGAAGCTGATTGGTTCTCCGGCGTCTGTGAACATTCCAAACAGTCCGTAGCGGCCGCCATCTTGTCTCTCGGTAGGATCGAGAGACAAGAGGAGGCCAAAGCGAAGGGGCAAATGACCATAAGGGGGCATAGTAGATCCTCGCTGACCCCCTAGGTTTGATGTGGAGGTTTTAAAAGGGCCCCGCGGGGCAAAAAATAATAATAATAATAATAATCGAACGGCTGAATGGATTTGCACGAAACTTGGTAAAATATTAGGGACTGGTAGCCCGATGTGCCTTTGCTAGGTCTCAATATATGTGCTCCAGTGGATTTTGAGAAATTAACGTTCAAAAAAAGATATATATCTGTAACAGCGCTCCGCTTCGCGTAACGGAGGTTTGCGAAGCTGATTGGTTCTCCGGCGTCTGTAAACATTGCAAACAGTTCGTAGCGGCCGCCATCTTGTCTCTCTGTAGGATCGAGAGACAAGAGGAGGCCAAAGCGAAGGGGCAAATGACCATAAGGGGGCATAGTAGATCCTCCTTGACCTCTTAGGTTTGATGTGGAGGTTTTAAAAGGGCCCCGCGGGGCAAAAAAAATAATAATAATAATAATCGAACGGCTGAATGGATTTGCACGAAACTTGGCAAAATTGTAGGGACTGGTAGCTCGATGTGCCTTTGCTAGGTCTCAATATATGTGCTTCAGTGGATTTTGAGAAATTAACGTTCAAAAACAAGATATATATCTGTAACAGCGCTCCGCTTCGCGGAGATAAAATTATATCTGTATTACCTAGCTGTTGCTAACACCAGTTAGCGACGGCTAGTAGGAGATAGCGACCATCTTGGGCCCCACTTTGCATGTGAGTGATATTTATCACTAATGACATGCAAAGTGGGCATGCCAAGATGTTAGCGACTGGAAACAGTCGCTAACATCGCTATCTCCTATTATCAACTTTTGGAAATATTCGCGATAAGCGCGAATATCTCCAAAAGCTAGCACCTGCCCTGAGCAGTTCTTAGGCATGTTATCCAATGGGAGGTGGATAACATGGCTAAGAGCATTAGCTCGGTAATGCATGAATATCGCTGAGTTTTCAGCGATATTAATTCATTGCGGTCGTTTTTTATCGTATTTGCGATAAACCTTGATAATAGCAAGGTTTATCTGCGATAATTTCTGACGATGCTTAGCGGTAAAAAAATCGTTGCTAAGCATCGTTAGGGATAAATATCGCTTAACTTTGGTAATATGCCCCAACGTCTGTTAACGTTCGATTCGAAGGAAATCAGGAAGTGTTGAAAAACATTGTCTGCGCCATCTTGCCTTTTTTCAAATGCCACACTTTTGTCGTGCACGGCAGTCATTTTAGATGCCTTGACCAGACCCACTCTGTGCACGCTGTCGATCCTTAGCATGGCTCCCCACCCTCGCAAGCATCTCCCCCAGGCAGTGGTCACCCCCGCTCTCTGTCTTATGCATGGGTAATAAACCACCCCCCATCTGCGCTGCTCTTCCCTGAGAATCACACCCTGTGCCCGCCCGACACCTCCCTTTCGCCCTATTCACTACCGCACCCTCTGACACTCCTTTTCCTCTGTGTCCGATTGTCCAGGCCGGTCCTAGGGTATCAGCTAGCCCTGCAGATGTAGTTTATGGCCCCAGCTGTAAAGAATCACCCCTCTTCAAAGGAGTTATAGTAGATCAAGGCCCACACTCGATGAGATCCGTCACAGCAGACGCGTTCCTATTATCTGAAAACCATCCTGTATTGTGATTGGGGAGGGGACCGAGCCTGAAGCGGAAGATTCCAGGGATGACTCTTTGTACATCAAAGTTTTTACAATTATGTGTCACATTAAAAATATATAGCACTCCAACAAAGTAGTAAGATTATAAAACTTTAATAACTTATAAATATATACAAGAAAACAAAAACAGTAATAACATATAAACATTTTTAGGGAAAAACAACGAAGTAGCGGTCGGCTGTGCGAATAGTCCCAACGCAGCACAACGTCCAGATTTCTGGCGTGGGGCATCGCGGGGGGTGGGTCATCAGTAGCAAACTGTTGTGCGAATAGTTCCAAGGCAGCAGAACGATGGCACCAAGGTGATGTCCAGTAAGTTGCCGCACTGGTTTTGGTATCCTACAATGCTGCTCCGAATAACGGCGTGGGGCGCCCCGGGGGAGGCGGCGTGAACGGGCCTCTCCAGGTGGAGTCTCATCTGTTGTAGTGGGGCGCCCCTTTACCGTTTCAGTTGCCATTCCGTCTGCTTTTGGTCCACTGTGTCAAAAGCCGCAATTCAGCTGAGTTGCGCCCACTCTTGCGGTGCAGCGATAGGCGGCTGTCACAGGACTCTCAAAATGGCGGCAGGCTGTTTCCTTTTTGGGCCTGGTCCACTGAAATGGCCCTGGGACACCTTGGAAATCGGACGCTTGTCTGCTAGGTCTTGGACCCCATTCTCGAAAGCGTCCCCTCCGCCTTGAGGATTCATCAAAAGTTTTGGGGGCCCCCGACTCCTGTAGGCTTCTGGTGGGGAGCGGCTGCCATGATTGCTCGCGGAATGACCACGACGGAGCTACGAGATGGTGGTGCTCTCATGCTGACGCCAGCTTCAGTCTGAAACATCCAGAAACAAGGTGGGGCTTTCATCGTTTGGGGAAAAAAAAAAGTTTTCATCCAATGAAAAGTGTTGTTTTTAGGTCATATGATCAAGCCTTCCATCATTAAGAAACCAAAAGTAAAATGAACCAATGAAAAGTTTTATAAACAAGTCACATGACCTGTTATGCGGCATAGGGTATAAAATGCGGAGAAAATACGTTGGCACGTGAGGCGGCGTCAGTAGCGGACCGATGTGCGAATAGGCCGAAGGCAGCGCAACAATATTTCCTGAATAGAAGACACCACAAGGCGCTGAGATGCCAAGATCCGGATGGCACCGAGGTGGTGTCTAGTAAGTTGCCGCACTGGTGTGGCAATCCTACAATGGTAAAAGTCGGCGTGGGGCGCCCCGTTGGCCTGTGAGATGGCGTCAGTAGCGGACCGATGTGCGAATGGGGCCAAAGGCAGCGCAACAATATTTTCTGACTGACACCACAAGGCGCTGAGATGCCAAGATCCGGATGGCACCGAGGTGGTGTCTAGCAAGTTGTGGCACTGGTGTGGCCATCCTACAATGGTAAAAGTCGGCGTGGGGCGCCCTGTTGGCCTGTGAGATGGTGTCAGTAGCGGACCGATGTGCGAATGGGGCCAAAGGCAGCGCAACAATATTTTCTGACTGACACCACAAGGCGCTGAGATGCCAAGATCCGGATGGCACCGAGGTGATGTCTAGCAAGTTGCTGTACTGGTGTGGTCATCCTACAATGCTGAAACTCGGCGTGGGGCGCCCCATTAGCCTGTGAGATGGCGTCAGTAGCGGACCGATGTGTGAATAGGCCGGAACCAGCACAAGGCGCCAAGATCCGGATGTCACCGTGGTGGTTTCATAGTTGAGAGGCACTTCATCTGCAGTGGGGCGCCGAGATCCGGATGGCACCGAGGTGATGTCTAGGAAGTTGCTGTACTGGTGTGGTCATCCTACAATGCTGAAACTCGGCGTGGGGCGCCCCATTAGCCTGTGAGATGGCGTCAGTAGCGGACCGATGTGTGAATGGGGCAAGGGTAGCGCAAGAATATTTTCTGAAGAGGAGACACCACAAGGCGCTGAGATTCGGTTACCACCGAGGTGATGTCTAGCAAGTTGCCGCACTGGTGTGGCCATCCTACAATACTGCTCCGAATAACGGCGTGGGGTGCCCGAAGGGGGGGGGGGGGAGGCGGCGTGAACGGGCCTTCCTAGGTGGAGGCTCGTCTGCTGTAGTGGGGCGCCCCTTTACCGTTTCAGTTGCCATTCAGCTGAGTTTCGGCTGCTCTTGATGCTACAGCGACAGGCGGCTGCAACAGGACTCTCAAAATGGCGGCCTGTTCTTTGGATTTGGGCCTGGTCCACTAAAATGGCCCTGGGACACCTTAGAACTCGGACGCTCGATTTTTTTTTCCTTTCCTGTACATGCAAAAAAAGGTAAATGCCCGGTACGTTACACGCTTCATCTGCCACGATGAACTCTCCAGAGGAACCGAAAAAAAATATAGTTATGGTAACTATACCATGCATCGTCATATGGAGAGGTGGCACCAATTAATTATAGTGCTGCATAAAAGAGAGATTTGGAGGAGAACCCCTGACCTGCTAGTACATTCATCAAAGAAGTGGCACTGACAGCATCAGAGGCAAGGGAAACGGTCTCAAATATTTAGAAGAACTTTGGAAAGATTAAAATGACATGTTTAGATTGTGGCAAATTAATTTCATGTGGACAGATGAGTGTTATTCTAATAAATACAGCATATGAACATCATCATAGTCGATGGTTGGTAGAGACATTTTGACTATATCCTGGACCTGCCCGTCCTCGCCCAAAATGGCGCCGGAATAAATGGGACTCGTAACTCCTTGTTGTGTACTGGTTGCAGAACCTTGAAATCACGAGATACGTATGCAGTTTTGAAGCACATGGCGGGCGTGGACGAGAATTGATTGAATATTTCGACATCCCTATTGATATTAAGTTCTGATATGTTATTGATTACTGTACTATTGAAAGTTCGAATTAACGTCACCCATGGTACTTGCCCGCAAATGCATATCTAGATAATTTTATTGTAACTGGCCCTGTCGTATTTTAATTATAAAATGTACGTCCACCAATTCCGTAACTGTTAGACACCTTAGTTCTTGCAACCTAATGGCCCGCCCGTTACGTTCCTCTACAGTGTAAATGTCTACTCATCATATACGATTACAGTTTGCTCCGTGGCCGGCCCACGTGGTTATAGGCCCGTATTTGTATACTGACATTTTCACAATAAAGGTTTTTAAAAGAAAACATGGTAGTAGTATATACATTGGTAAAGTTTTTAATAATAGTCACTGTTTTAGAATCATTAAAAGGCAAGTGAAATAAAGCAGACCAATTACATGAAGGGTAAAAGGTATAATACGAAGGAACGCAGTAAAGATAAATGGTCAAGGGCTGTTGTGTTTTCTATTCCTGCAACATAAAGTGATCGATAAGAATCTCATATTCAGGCGTATCGGCGACTAAGACAGCAGGTCGACCCTCTTTTGCTCAACGGCTCCGTCATGGGACGAAGAAACGCTCTTTTTCTCGAAAAAAGAATATATTTTACTTGCAGGACAGTTGTAAATTTTCCGGGAAAGTACATTAGCATGGAACATTATAACATATATTTAAGAAAAAATAATGTTCGGAAGTAATAAAAAGCGTACTTTTTAGGTCATATGACCAAGCCTTTCATCATTAGAATAAGAAAAGTAAAATGAACCAATGAAAAGTTTTATTAACAAGTCACATGACCTGTTATGCTTACGTTACGCGCTGCGCGTCGCGCCCCGGATGACTTCCGGATGCGTTAACGCGGCGCGTCATATGACGCATTACGCGACAACGCAGGTCCAGAATATAGTCAAAATGTCTCCACCAACCAGCGGTCGGAACACAACCCCTTTCAGCAGGCTAAATAGTTCTGTTAAATGACAACAGAAGGGACAGGCAACAAGAACCATTAGTCAAAGAGGGGAGGGCTAGTTCTTCTCTACCGGGTTACATTGGGGCGCTACGGGAACTGATCGAATTGGTAGTCTACAGTGTTTCTGGATGTTTCAGACTGAAGCTGGGGTTAGCATGAGAGCAGCACCATTTCGTAGCTCCGTCGTGGCCATTCCGCAACCAATCATGGCAGCCGCTCTTTATCGTTATTTTGGGCGGGGTGGGTGGCGGAGCCGAGCTGTTTTGCAGCCATCATTGCGTGGAGTTCAGTTCATTTCACTAGTTTTGTATTTGTCATGAGGGGTTTTTCCTAATGTTTCTATTTTAGCGAGGTCAAAAAGAGATCCCATTAGTGGCCTACTGATTTTGCTCGATTCCTTTTCTTTTTTTTTTTACACGATTTTTCGTTATCTGCAAAGACTAAACAGAGTATTGCGAATCTGTGTTTGTTTGTAAATAGAGAATGAACCAAAGAGAACCAATTCTAAAACAGTAAATACTTGGATAACAATCAATCAAATGGAGAGAGAAGCAGGCACGACGTATTACAACGGGGGCAAAGGCCTGCGTTAACTACCCTTCACTATGTGCAAAGAGAGAGTACTCCTAACAGAAATGAGGGGGGGGGCACCATTCAAAGCAGATCAGTGTGCATAAACACGAAAATGTTTTCACTTACCACGTACTTGACATTCGACAGCTTATGATATTTGCTATTAAAAAAACATTGAAATTCACTGAAAAAACCATAGGTTATAGACCATATATAGTTAGGAATTAGCATTTACAAAACCTTGAAAATTCACTGAAAAAACCATAGGTTATAGACCATATATAGTTAGGAATTAGCATTTAAAAAACCTTATTTTACTCACACAAAACCATTGAAATTCCATATATAGTTAGTTGCACTAACTATATATCGCGCACCCGCAATCCACTGCTGATGATGTCACATATTACATCATTCATGACATGGTCAGTGACATCACTGATGACATCACTGATGACATCTCAAATGACATCACTGATGACATCACTGATGACATCTCATTTGACATCAATGACCACATCACTGATGATATCATTCATGTGACAATACAATGCATCTCCTCACATTTTAATATAACCTCTGTTTCACCCAGTGTTAAATACAGAGTATAATTTTTGAAACCATTGACACACCAATACTAGTTACTACATACGTACTCACTGATTCCTACGTCTACACACACATTCACTCATTCACCCATACAATCATTCATACATACAATCACTCATCTTTACAACACTATCATATGCACTCATACACCTATACAGACACTCACACTCTGCCACTCATCCATGGAGTTACTCACACACCTAGTCAGTCCTGTAAAGAATCAATCACACTTCCATTTTCTTGTCTATACAGTTAAACATAGAGCACCTTACATTTTCAAACATATACTAACACATACTTACTTTCTTATACAATCATTGATACAAGTACACATTGATCTGCACAGAGTCACACACCTCCCAGCCAGCCACACACACACTCAGTCTCCCATACAAATACTTGGACAATCAATCAATAACCCATATAGTTAATCATATAGCTACTGATCAACACATGCAGCAGTTTACAGAACAACAGACATAATGATGCACAAATTAAGACAGTTTAGTCACTAACCCATGCACTCAGTGAGACACATTTAATCACTCACTCATACATTCAGTCATGCACCTACTAAATCCTTCGTCCAGACAGTTATACATCTACTCATTCTTCAATATGTAAAACATATTTAAACTTTACAGAAACACACAGTCACTGGATGATGTCATCAGTGATGTCATTTGAGATGTCATCAGTGATGTCATCAGTGATGTCACTGACCATGTCAAAAATGATGTAATATGTGACATCATCAGCAGTGGATTGCGGGTGCGCGATATATAGTTAGTGCAACTAACTATATATAGAATTTCAATGGTTTTGTGTGAGTAAAATAAGGTTTTTTAAATGCTAATTCCTAACTATATATGGTCTATAACCTATGGTTTTTTCAGTGAACATATATATATATATATATATATATATATATATATATATATATATATATATATATATATATATATATATATATTATTACCGACTGCCATTAGGTAATATATATATATATATTCACTGAAAAAACCATAGGTTATAGACCATATATAGTTAGGAATTAGCATTTACAAAACCTTGAAAATTCACTGAAAAAACCATAGGTTATAGACCATATATAGTTAGGAATTAGCATTTACAAAACCTTGAAAATTCACTGAAAAAATCATAGGTTATAGACCATATATCGTTAGGAATTAGCATTTAAAAAACCTTATTTTACTCACACAAAACCATTGAAATTCCATCTATTTTTTTTTTTTGGTTTGTTTTTATTGGCATTTGCTGTACAAAAACATTGGACATTCAACAAGACAATCAGCATAGTACTTTTGGTGTGCTGGTTACAGATAATCATATTAGTCATATCGCATGTCATTGACTCACAATAATACATGGTGTGTAGTGGCAGTGAGCAATAAGCATTGTTACATACACCCAGACTGTAACATAATAGCTTTCTGAAATTTTTTTACTCACTTCACCGGGAGAAAAGTAATTACAGACAGTACAAAGTTCTAGAGGTCACCCATATTTACAGCGCTAAGCGATTGCACAAATGGTTCCCAAAATTGTTTGGGGCGAGATCGCCCAGGCAGCTGCTCCCAGTATGTTTCCAGTTGCGTTCTACAGTGTGTTACGCTCGTAATCCAATTTTTCGTGGTCGGCGGACAAGCCGCTCTCCAGTGGATGGCTACTTGGCACTTTGTCAATATCAGCAGCATCGCCGTCAGCTGTCTGCATTTGGGAGGAACGCCAGTATTGTCCCCTAGTAACGCCGCAAGCGGTGTGCAGGGTAACGCATGTCCTGTAATGTTCTGTGTATATTGAACCACGCGTGCCCTAAAATGAGCTATCAGCCTGCAGTCCCATGCTACATGTAGGAATCCGGCCATTGAAATTCCATATATAGTTAGTTGCATGACATCACTGATGACATCTCAAATGACATCACTGATGACAACATCCAGTGACTGTATGTTTCTGTAAAGTTAAAATGTGTCTTACATATTGAAGAATGAGTGGAAGTATAAGTGTCTGGACAAAGGATTTAGTAGGTGCATGACTGAATGTATGAGTGAGTGATTAAATGTGTCTCACTGAGTGCATGGGTTAGTGACTAAACTGTCTTAATTTGTGCATCATTATGTCTGTTGTTCTGTAAACTGCTGCATGTGTTGATCAGTAGCTATATGATTAACTATATGGGTTACTGATTGATTGTCCAAGTATTTGTATGGGAGACTGAGTGTGTGTGTGGCTGGCTGGGAGGTGTGTGACTCTGTGCAGATCAATGTGTACTTGTATCAATGATTGTATAAGAAGGTAAGTATGTGTTAGTATATGTTTGAGAATGTAAGGTGCTCTATGTTTAACTGTATAGACAAGAAAATGGAAGTGTCATTGATTCTTTACAGGACTGACTAGGTGTGTGAGTAACTCCATGGATGAGTGGCAGACTGTGAGTGTCTGTATAGGTGTATGAGTGCATATGATAGTGTTGTAAAGATGAGTGATTGTATGTATGAATGATTGTATGGGTGAATGAGTGAAGGTGTGTGTAGACGTAGGAATCAGTGAGTGCGTATGTAGTAACTAGTATTGGTGTGTCAATGGTTTCAAAAATTATACTCTGTATTTAACACTGGGTGAAACAGAGGTTATATTAAAATGTGAGGAGATGCATTGTATTGTCACATGAATGATATCATCAGTAAAGTGGTCATTGATGTCAAATGAGATGTCATGAGTGATGTCATCAGTGATGTCATTTGAGATGTCATCAGTGATGTCATCAGTGATGTCACTGACCATGTCATGAATGATGTAATATGTGACATCATCAGCAGTGGATTGCGGGTGCGCGATATATAGTTAGTGCAACTAACTATATATGGAATTTCAATGGTTTTGTGTGAGTAAAATAAGGTTTTTTAAATGCTAATTCCTAACGATATATGGTCTATAACCTATGGTTTTTTCAGTGAATTTTCAAGGTTTTGTAAATGCTAATTCCTAACTATATATGGTCTATAACCTATGGTTTTTTCAGTGAATTTTCAAGGTTTTGTAAATGCTAATTCCTAACTATATATGGTCTATAACCTATGGTTTTTTCAGTGAATTTCAATGGTTTTTTAATAGCAAATATCATAAGCTGTCGAATGTCAAGTACGTGGTAAGTAAAAACATTTTCGTGTTTATGCACACTGATCTGCTTTGAATGCTGCCCCCCCCCCTCATTTCTATTAGGAGTACTCTCTCTTTGCAGATAGTGAAAGGTAGTGAACGCAGGCCTTTGCCCCCGTTGTAATACGTCGTGCCTGCTTCTCTCTCCATTTGATTGATTGTTATCCAAGCATTTACTGTTTTAGAATTGGTTCTCTTTGGTTCATTCTCTATTTACAAACAAACACAGAGTCGCAATACTCTGTTTAGTCTTTGCAGATAACGAAAAATCGTGTAAAAAAACAAAAGGAATCGAGCAAAATCAGTAGGCCACTAATGGGATCTCTTTTTGACCTCGCTAAAATAGAAACATTAGGAACAACCCCTCATGACAAATACGAAACTAGTGAGATGAACTGAACTCCACACCATGATGGCTGCAATACAGATCGGCTCCGCCACCCACCCCGCCCAAAATAACGATAAAGAGCGGCTGCCATGATTGCTCGCGGAATGGCCACGACGGAGCTACGAAATGGTGGTGCTCTCATGCTAACCCCAGCTTCAGTCTGAAACATCCAGAAACACTGTAGACTACCAATTCAATCAGTTCTGGTAGCGCCCCCAACGTAACCCGGTAGAGAAGAACTAGCCCTCCCCTCTTTGACTGATGGTTCTTGTTGCCTGTCCCTTCTGTTGTCATTTAACAGAACTATTTAGCCTGCTGAAAGGGGTTGTGTTCCGACCGCTGGTTGGTGGAGACATTTTGACTATATTCTGGACCTGCGTTGTCGCGTAATGCGTCATATGACGCGCCACGTTAGCGCATCCGGAAGTCATCCGGGGCGCGACGCGCAGCGCGTAACGTAAGCATAACAGGTCATGTGACTTGTTAATAAAACTTTTCATTGGTTCATTTTACTTTTCTTATTCTAATGATGAAAGGCTTGGTCATATGACCTAAAAATTACGCTTTTTATTACTTCCGAACATTATTTTTTCTTAAATATATGTTATAATGTTCCAGGCTAATGTACTTTCCCGGAAAATTTACAACTGTCCTGCAAGTAAAATATATTCTTTTTTCGAGAAAAAGGGCGTTTCTTCGTCCCATGACGGAGCCGTTGAGCAAAAGAGGGTCGACCTGCTGTCTTAGTCGCCGATACGCCTGAATATGAGATTCTTATCGATCACTTTATGTTGCAGGAGTAGAAAACACAACAGCCCTTGACCATTTATCTTTACTGCGTTCCTGCGTATTATACCTTTTACCCTTCATGTAATTGGTCTGCTTTATTTCACTTGCCTTTTACTGATTCTAAAACAGTGACTATTATTAAAACGTTACCAATGTATATACTACTACCATGTTTTCTTTTAAAAACCTTTATTGTGAAAATTTCATTATACAAATACGAGCCTATAACCACGTGGGCCGGCCACGGAGCAAACTGTAATCGTATATGATGAGTAGACATTTACACTGTAGAGGAACGTAACGGGCGGGCCATTAGGTTGCAAGAACTAAGGTGTCTAACAGTTGCGGAATCGGTGGACGTACATTTTATAATTAAAATACGACAGGGCCAGTTACAATAAAATTATCTAGATATACATTTGCGGGCAAGTACCATGGGTGACGTTAATTCGAACTTTCAATAGTACAGTAATCAATAACACATCAGAACTTAATATCAATAGAGATGTCGAAATATTCAATCTATTCTCGTCCCCGCCCGCCATGTGCTTCAAAACTGCATACGTATCTCGTGATATCAAGGTTGTGCAACCAGTACACAACAAGGAGTTACGAGTCCCATTTATTCCGGCGCCATTTTGGGCGAGGACGGGCAGGTCCAGGATATAGTCAAAATGTCTCTACCAACCATCGACTATGATGATGTTCATATGCTGTATTTATTAGAGTAACACTCATCTGTCCACATGAAATTAATTTGCCACAATCTAAACATGTCATTTTAATCTTTCCAAAGTTCTTCTAAATATTTGGGACCGTTTCCCTTGCCTCTGATGCTGTCAGTGCCACTTCTTTGATGAATGTACTGGCAGGTCGGGGGTTCTCCTCCAAATCTCTCTTTTATGCAGCACTATAATTAATTGGTGCCACCTCTCCATATGACGATGCATGGTATAGTTACCATAACTATATTTTTTTTCGGTTCCTCTGGAGAGTACATCGTGGCAGATGAAGCGTGTAACGTACCGGGCATTTACCTTTTTTTGCATGTAGAGGAAAGGAAAAAAAATTCGAGCATCCGAGTTCTAAAGTGTCCCAGGGCCATTTTAGTGGACCAGGCCCAAATCCAAAGAACAGGCCGCCATTTTGAGAGTCCTGTTGCAGCCGCCTGTCGCTGTAGCATCAAGAGCGGCCGAAACTCAGCTAAATGGCAACTGAAACGGTAAAGGGGCGCCCCACTACAGCAGACGAGCCTCCACCTAGGAAGGCCCGTTCACGCCGCCTCCCCCCCCCCTTCGGGCACCCCACGCCGTTATTCGGAGCAGTATTGTAGGATGGCCACACCAGTGCGGCAACTTGCTAGACATCACCTCGGTGGTAACCGAATCTCAGCACCTTGTGGTGTCTTCTATTCAGAAAATATTGTTGCGCTGCCTTTGGCCCCATTCGCACATCGGTCCGCTACTGACGCCATCTCACAGGCTAATGGGGCGCCCCACGCCGACTTTCAGCATTGTAGGATGGCCACACCAGTACAGCAACTTGCTAGACACCACCTTGGTGCCATCCGGATCTTGGCATCTCAGCGCCTAGTGGTGTCTTCTATTCAGAAAATATTGTTGCGCTGCCTTTGGCCCCATTCGCACATCGGTCCACTACTGACACCATCTCACAGGCCAACGGGGCGCCCCACGCCGACTTTTACCATTGTAGGATGGCCACACCAGTGCGGCAACTTGCTAGACACCACCTCGGTGCCATCCGGATCTTGGCATCTCAGCGCCTTGTGGTGTCTTCTATTCAGAAAATATTGTTGCGCTGCCTTTGGCCCCATTCGCACATCGGTCCGCTACTGACGCCATCTCAAAGGCCAACGGGGCGCCCCACGCAGACTTTCAACATTGTAGGATGGCCACACCAGTGCGGCAACTTACTAGACACCACCTCGGTGCCATCCGGATCTTGGCGCGTTGTGCTGCCTTCGGCCTATTCGCACATCGGTCCGCTACTGACGCGAACTCACAGGCCAACGGGGCGCCCCACGCCGACTTTCAGCATTGTAGGATGGCCACACCAGTGCTGCAACTTGCTGGACACCACCTCGGTGCCATCCGGATCTTGGCGCGTTGTGTTGCCTTCGGCCTATTCGCACATCGGTCCGCTACTGACGCCGCCTCACGTGCCAACGTATTTTCTCCGCATTTTATCCCCTATGCCGCATAACAGGTCATGTGACTTGTTTATAAAACTTTTCATTGGTTCATTTTACTTTTGGTTTCCTAATGATGGAAGGCTTGATCATATGACCTAAAAATAACACTTTTCATTGGATGAAAACTTTTTTTTTTTCCCAAACGATGAAAGCCCCACCTTGTTTCTGGATGTTTCAGACTGAAGCTGGCGTCAGCATGAAAGCACCACCATCTCGTGGCTCCGTCGTGGTCATTCCGCGAGCAATCATGGCAGCCGCTCCCCACCAGAAGCCTGCAGGAGTCGGGGGCCCCCAAAACTTTTGTTGAATCCTCAAGGCGGAGGGGACGCTTTCGAGAATGGGGTCCAAGACCTAGCAGACAAGCGTCCAATTTCCAAGGTGTCCCAGGGCCATTTCAGTGGACCAGGCCCAAAAAGGAAAGAGCCTGCTGCCATTTTGAGAGTCCTGTGACAGCCGCCTATCGCTGCACCGCAAGAGTGGGCGCAACTCAGCTGAATTGCGGCTTTTGACACAGTGGACCAAAAGCGGACGGAATGGCAACTGAAACGGTAAAGGGGCGCCCCACTACAGCAGACGAGACTCCACCTGGAGAGGCCCGTTCACGCCGCCTCCCCCCCCCCCCGGGGCGCCCCACGCCGTTATTCGGAGGGCGGCAACTTACTGGACATCACCTTGGTGCCATCGTTCTGCTGCCTGGGAACTATTCGCACAACAGACCGCTACTGATGACCCACCCCCCACGACGCCCCACGCCAGATACCGAAATCAGTGCGGCACCCAGGCAACATCACCTGGGTGCCGTCCAGAAATCTGGAGGTTGTGCTGCGTTGGGACTATTCGCACAACCGACCGCTACTTCCTTCTTTTTCCCTAAAAATGTTTAAATGTTTTTACTGTTTTTGTTTTGTTGTATATATTTATAAGTTATTAAAGTGTTATAATCCTACTACTTTGTTGGAGTGCTATATATTTTTAATGTGACACATAATTGTAAAAACTTTGATGTACAAAGAGTCATCCCTGGAATCTTCCGCTTCAGGCTCGGTCCCCTCCCCAATCACAATACAGGATGGTTTTCAGATAGTAGGAACGCGTGTGCTGTGACGGATCTCATCGAGTGTGGGCCTTGATCTACTATAACTCCTTTGAAGAGGGGTGATTCTTTACAGCTGGGGCCATAAACTACATCTGCAGGGCTAACTGATAGCCTAGGACCGGCCTGGACAATCGGACACAGAGGAAAAGGAGTGTCAGAGGGTGCGGTAGTGAATAGGTCGAAAGGGAGGTGTCGGGCGGGCACAGGGTGTGATTCTCAGGGAAGAGCAGCGCAGATGGGGGGAGGTTTATTACCCATGCATAAGACAGAGAGCGGGGGTGACCAGTGCCTGGGGGAGATGCTTGCGAGGGTGGGGAGCCATGCTAAGGATCGACAGCGTGCAGAGAGTGGGTCTGGTCAAGGCATCTAAAATGACTGCCGTGCACGACAAAAGTGTGGCATTTGAAAAAAGGCAAGATGGCGCAGACAATGTTTTTCAACATGTTGTAGGCTACAAATACAAGACGGAGGCACCATGGGATTCATGTAAGTTTATTCCTTTACAGCACAACACCAGCGCGCCCGTTCTCTTCCGCCAACGAAGCCTCACTGACGGAGAACCGGCGGCGCTCACAAGAGAACGTTCGGCATCGGGACATTCCACTGTGGCGCGGGGGTGCGACCACAGTGAAGTCACAACATACCCCCCTTTCCTCTACACGCAGGTAGAGAGTTGAGTGATAAACAATGAAAGTACAGAATTGATAGGAGAAGGGGACGGGGAGATAAACAACACAACACTTCCTGATTTCCTTCGAATCGAACGTTAACAGACGTTGGGGCATATTACCAAAGTTAAGCGATATTTATCCCTAACGATGCTTAGCAACGAATTTTTTACTGCTAAGCATCGTCAGAAATTATCGCAGATAAACCTTGCTATTATCAAGGTTTATCGCAAATGCGATAAAAAACGACCGCAATGCATTAATATCGCTGAAGAGTCAGCGATATTCATGCATTACCGAGCTAATGCTCTTAGCCATGTTATCCACCTCCCATTGGATAACATGGCTAAGAACTGCTCAGGGCAGGTGTTACTTTTTGGAGATATTCGCGCTTAGCGCGAATATCTCCAAAAGTTGGTAATAGGAGATAGCGATGTTAGCGACTGTTTCCAGTCGCTAACATCTTGGCATGCCCACTTTGCATGTCATTAGTGATAAATATCACTGACATGCAAAGTGGAGCCCAACTAACTGGTGTTAGCAACAGCTAGGTAATACAGAGATAATTTTATCTCCGTGGCGCGCTATTACAGATATATATCTTTTTTTGAACGTTAATTTCTCAAAATCCACTGAAGCACATATATTGAGACCTAGCAAAGGCACATCGGGCTACCAGTCCCTACAATTTTGCCAAGTTTCGTGCAAATCCATTCAGCCGTTTGATTATTATTATTTTTTTTTTTTTGCCCCGCGGGGCCCTTTTAAAACCTCCACATCAAACCTAAGAGGTCAAGGAGGATCTACTATGCCCCCTTATGGTCATTTGCCCCTTCGCTTTGGCCTCCTCTTGTCTCTCAATCCTACCGAGAGACAAGATGGCGGCCGCTACGGACTGTTTGCAATGTTTACAGACGCCGGAGAACCAATCAGCTTCGCAAAGCTCCGTAACGCGAAAAGTACACGAAGCGGAGCGCTGTTACACATATATATCTTTTTTTGAACGTTAATTTCTCAAAATCCACTGGAGCACGTATATTGAGACCTAGCAAAGGCACATCGGGCTACCAGTCCCTAATATTTTGCCAAGTTTCGTGCAAATCCATTCAGCCGTTCGATTATTATTATTTTTATTTTTTTTTGCCCCGCGGGGCCCTTTTAAAACCTCCACATCAAACCTAGGGGGTCAGGGAGGATCTAATATGCCCCCTTATGGTCATTTGCCCCTTCGCTTTGGCCTCCTCTTGTCTCTCGATCCTACCGAGAGACAAGATGGCGGCCGCTACGGACTGTTTGGAATGTTTACAGACGCCGGAGAACCAATCAGCTTCGCTTCACAAAGCTCCGTAACGCGAAAAGTACGCGAACTGGAGCGCTGCCCGGTCCGCTGTTACAGATATATATCTTTTTTTGAACGTTAATTTCTCAAAATCCACTGGAGCACATATATTGAGACCTAGCAAAGGCACATCGGGCTACCAGTCCCTACAATTTTGCCAAGTTTCGTGCAAATCCATTCAGCCGTTCGGGCTAAAAGTGAGGCCAACCGCCCTATGGAAAACTCAATGTTAAAAACACGTTTTGGGACCCCCCTTTTTTCTTGGTCCCCCTTTGACGAACCCCCCCCAAATTGTCAGGGGCTGCTCAGAAACAAAATGTTCCATTTCCTGAAAATTTCAGCCAATTCCGTCCACAAACGCCAAAGTTATTAGACATAGAATTTTCAAAAATCCCATAGAGAAAAAATCCTAACTATATATACCTACTGGCGACCGCCAGTAGGTAATATATAGTTAATTATTTATATATATATATAGAATACCAATAAAGGGCTTGAAGCCAGTGCCGGTGTCAGAGTGCTTCTCACTGCGTGGGCAGACTTGGAGCATAAGATTTTGGCGGCAGCCCTGCCGCCGAGAAGCACCACCCTGCGAATTCAGGGGACCGCTGGAGCTGTGATTCTACAGTTCTGCTACGTGGGACGTCGACACAAGGATAAAGATACGCTCGCCTGCTGAGGCTCATTCCTGGGCTTGAAATCTACCGGCAGTACATTTGTCACTTTCAAATGGAACAATTTTCCAGTGGGACGTCTACTCCCATAACACTCTGCGCTGTCTCATAACGAGCTATCCATCACTTGATGTGCAATTTGGTGTATTTAGGGTGTGGTCAGGACCCAGACTGTGCTTACCTGTTTTACTACCACCAGCCTTTGAGAAAGAAGTTTGTATCTTCGAAACGCGTCAGGCGTATGTGGTGTACAGCTGCTTAAGGAATCAGCAGGCTCATCGTACCTGTACCAATAAAGGGCTTGAAGCCAGTGCCGGTGTCTGAGTGCTTCTCACTGCGTGGGCAGACTTGGAGCATAAGATTTTGGCGGCAGCCCTGCCGCCGAAAAGCACCACCCCGCGAATTCAGGGGACTGCTGGAGCTGTGATTCTACAGTTCTGCTACGTGGGACGTCGACACAAGGATAAAGATACGCTCGCCTTGTGGTAAATAAATAAATAATTACCGGTACTATTTTTCTATGCATTAAATGAAAAGGATAGCTCAATAAATAAGAGGCAAAATCCGTGGTGTCTGAGTCAAACGGGATTTAATCAGATGGCTCGAGCCAATGGACCATCGGGTTCCATCACCTGCAAAGGCTCAGGAAGGGACAGGAATGACAGTCTCAGGAAAAGGGGAATGGCAGCTGCAACGTCTCATTAACATTATACAGTATATATAGTAAGACAGTACAATTGCATTGAATACAGTAGGCGTAACAAATGACAAACGAAAGATAAGAACATATGGGCGTGAAAAGAAGGCGTGCACAGGGCGTGCACGGAGACATGTGATGTAAACGTCACAGAAGTGTCATAAGTGGGTGGATACATGGAGGGGGCTACCTGGGCAGCTGGAACCTTTAACCTACTGGTGCGCGCAAAACGGGCCATGACGTGTAACTGGGGAGAGCTGGGGGCTCTGACTTTTGGCACTAGAAGAGGAGACTAAAGTCTAGGATGTCAGAACGACATGTACCTATAGCATATCTGATATCTCGTGTTTGGAGAACATGTTGCTTGAATCTAAAAGTCATCAGGGCAAAGGCTACTTGTCACTAAGGCTGGTGCATGCATATATTCCTTAATGTATTGCGTGTGCTATGAATCTTCTATGGACATTAATTCAGTAATTCTCTTGCATGGAGACAGAAAGGCTAGACTATAGATGAAGATGTTTAAGCGGTTCGTTAGCTAGGAATGTGAAGCCGGGGAGCTGAACTGATAACTAGAGGCATAACATATTCTTGGCAGACAGGCAGGCAGGCCAGGCCGGGCACCGCGCTGCTTGGCAGAAAGTAAGTGAAGGGTCAGGGATGCAGGAGGGGCTGCATCGCTCCTCGGAGTGGTTTCAGGAGACTTGAGGCTTGAATCTGGTGTCCGGGCCCTGTGAGGCCTAGAAACGGGGACAACTCGATGAATTAACGTGCACAGTGTAAAGACGTTGGCAACATAGGCCTAATACTTGTTGCTTTCACGGGGGACTGGATAACTGGCATACTAACGTTGGACACAACTATAATTGCGTCTGTATTCGGGCGAGGGATGAATATGCATATTAATCATGCACATATAACATATAATGGGGAACACGTAGGGACACATGACAGGGCAAAATTCAATTTTCCACAGCCTGCTGAGGCTCATTCACGGCTTGCAATCTACCGGCAGTACATTTGTCACTTTCAAATGGAACAATTTTCCACTGGGACTTCCACTCCCATAACACTCTGCGCTGTCTCATAACGAGCTATCCATCACGTGATGTGCAATTTGGTGTATTTAGGGTGTGGTCAGGACCCAGACTGTGCTTACCTGTTTTACTACCACCAGCCTTTGAGAAAGAAGTTTGTATCTTCGAAACGCGTCAGGCGTATGTGGTGTACAGCTGCTTAAGGAATCAGCAGGCTCATCGTACCTGTACCAATAAAGGGCTTGAAGCCAGTGCCGGTGTCAGAGTGCTTCTCACTGCGTGGGCAGACTTGGAGCATAAGATTTTGGCGGCAGCCCTGCCGCCGAGAAGCACCACCCCACGAATTCAGGGTACCGCTTGAGCTGTGATTTTACAGTTCTGCTACGTGGGACGTCGACACAAGGATAAAGATACGCTCGCCTGCTGAGGCTCATTCATGGGCTTGCAATCTACCGGCAGTACATTTGTCACTTTCAAATGGAACAATTTTCCACTGGGACTTCCACTCCCATAACATTCTGCGCTGTCTCATAACGAGCTATCCATCACGTGATCTGCAATTTGGTGTATTTAGGGTGTGGTCAGGACCCAGACTGTGCTTACCTGTTTTACTACCACCAGCCTTTGAGAAAGAAGTTTGTATCTTCGAAACGCGTCAGGCGTATGTGGTGTACAGCTGCTTAAGGAATCAGCAGGCTCATCGTACCTGTACCAATAAAGGGCTTGAAGCCAGTGCCGGTGTCAGAGTGCTTCTCACTGCGTGGGCAGACTTGGAGCATAAGATTTTGGCGGCAGCCCTGCCGCCGAGAAGCACCACCCCGCGAATTCAGGGTACCGCTGGAGCTGTGATTCTACAGTTCTGCTACGTGGGACGTCGACACAAGGATAAAGATACGCTCGCCTGCTGAGGCTCATTCATGGGCTTGCAATCTACCGGCAGTACATTTGTCACTTTCAAATGGAACAATTTTCCACTGGGACTTCCACTCCCATAACATTCTGCGCTGTCTCATAACGAGCTATCCATCACGTGATCTGCAATTTGGTGTATTTAGGGTGTGGTCAGGACCCAGACTGTGCTTACCTGTTTTACTACCACCAGCCTTTGAGAAAGAAGTTTGTATCTTCGAAACGCGTCAGGCGTATGTGGTGTACAGCTGCTTAAGGAATCAACAGGCTCATCGTACCTGTACCAATAAAGGGCTTGAAGCCAGTGCCGGTGTCAGAGTGCTTCTCACTGCGTGGGCAGACTTGGAGCATAAGATTTTGGCGGCAGCCCTGCCGCCGAGAAGCACCACCCCGCGAATTCAGGGGACCGCTGGAGCTGTGATTCTACAGTTCTGCTACGTGTGACGTCGACACAAGGATAAAGATACGCTCGCCTGCTGAGGCTCATTCATGGGCTTGCAATCTACCGGCAGTACATTTGTCACTTTCAAATGGAACAATTTTCCACTGGGACTTCCACTCCCATAACATTCTGCGCTGTCTCATAACAAGCTATCCATCACGTGATCTGCAATTTGGTGTATTTAGGGTGTGGTCAGGAACCAGACTGTGCTTACCTGTTTTACTACCACCAGCCTTTGAGAAAGAAGTTTGTATCTTCGAAACGCGTCAGGCGTATGTGGTGTACAGCTGCTTAAGGAATCAGCAGGCTCATCGTACCTGTACCAATAAAGGGCTTGAAGCCAGTGCCGGTGTCAGAGTGCTTCTCACTGCGTGGGCAGACTTGGAGCATAAGATTTTGGCGGCAGCCCTGCCGCCGAGAAGCACCACCCCGCGAATTCAGGGGACCGCTGGAGCTGTGATTCTACAGTTCTGCTACGTGGGACGTCGACACAAGGATAAAGATACGCTCGCCTGCTGAGGCTCATTCATGGGCTTGCAATCTACCTGCAGTACATTTGTCACTTTCAAATGGAACAATTTTCCACTGGGACTTCCACTCCCATAACACTCTGCGCTGTCTCATAACGAGCTATCCATCACGTGTTCTGCAATTTGGTGTATTTAGGGTGTGGTCAGGACCCAGACTGTGCTTACCTGTTTTACTACCACCAGCCTTTGAGAAAGAAGTTTGTATCTTCGAAACGCGTCAGGCGTATGTGGTGTACAGCTGCTTAAGGAATCAGCAGGCTCATCGTACCTGTACCAATAAAGTGCTTGAAGCAAGTGCCGGTGTCAGAGTGCTTCTCACTGCGTGGGTAGACTTGGAGCATAAAAAAAAATATATATATATATATATATATATTCACTGAAAAAACCATAGGTTATAGACCATATATAGTTAGGAATTAGCATTTACAAAACCTTGAAAATTCACTGAAAAAACCATAGGTTATAGACCATATATAGTTAGGAATTAGCATTTAAAAAACCTTATTTTACTCACACAAAACCATTGAAATTCCATATATAGTTAGTTGCACTAACTATATATTGCGCACCCGCAATCCACTGCTGATGATGTCACATATTACATCATTCATGACATGGTCAGTGACATCACTGATGACATCACTGATGACATCTCAAATGACATCACTGATGACATCACTGATGACAACATCCAGTGACTATGTTTCTGTAAAGTTAAAATATGTCTTACATATTGAAGAATGAGTGGATGTATAAGTGTCTGGACGAAGGATTTAGTAGGTGCATGACTGAATGTATGAGTGAGTGATTAAATGTGTCTCACTGAGTGCATGGGTTAGTGACTAAACTGTCTTAATTTGTGCATCATTATGTCTGTTGTTCTGTAAACTGCTGCATGTGTTGATCAGTAGCTATATGAGTAACTATATGGGTTATTGATTGATTGCCCAAGTATTTGCATGGGAGACTGAGTGTGTGTGTGGCTGGATGGGAGGTGTGTGACTCTGTACAGATCAATGTGTACTTGTATCAATGATTGTATAAGAGAGTAAGTATGTGTTAGTATATGGTTGAAAACGTAAGGTGCTCTATGTTTAACTGTATAGAGTAGAAAATGGAAGTGTGATTGATTCTTTACAGGACTGACTAGGTGTGTGAGTAACTCCATGGATGAGTGGCAGAGTGTGAGTGTCTGTATAGGTGTATGAGTGCATATGATTGTGTTGTAAACATGAGTGATTGTATGTATGAATGATTGTATGGGTGAATGAGTGAATGTGTGTGTAGACGTAGGAATCAGTGAGTACGTATGTAGTAACTAGTATTGGTGTGTCAATGGTTTCAAAAATTATACTCTGTTTTTAACACTGGGTGAAACAGAGGTTATATTAAAATGTGAGGAGATGCATTGTATTGTCACATGAATGATATCATCAGTGATGTGATCATTGATGTCAAGTGAGATGTCATCAGTGATGTCATTTGAGATGTCATCAGTGATGTCATCAGTGATGTCACTGACCATGTCATGAATGATGTAATATGTGACATCATCAGCAGTGGATTGCGGGTGCGCAATATATAGTTAGTGCAACTAACTATATATGGAATTTCAATGGTTTTGTGTGAGTAAAATAAGGTTTTTTAAATGCTAATTCCTAACTATATATGGTCTATAACCTATGGTTTTTTCAGTGAATTTTCAAGGTTTTGTAAATGCTAATTCCTAACTATATATGGTCTATAACCTATGGTTTTTTCAGTGAATTTCAATGGTTTTTTAATAGCAAATATCATAAGCTGTCGAATGTCAAGTACGTGGTAAGAATTTTTTTTTTCGTGTTTATGCACACTGATCTGCTTTGATTGCTGCCCCCCACCCCTCATTTCTATTAGGAGTACTCTCTCTTTGCAGATAGTGAAGGGTAGTTAACGCAGCCCTTTCCCCCTTTGTAATCCGTCGTGCCTGCTTCTCTCTCCATTTGATTGATTGTTCTCTTTGGTTCATTCTCTATTTACAAACAAGCACAGAGTCGCAATACTCTGTTTAGTCTTTGCAGATAGCGAAAAATCGTGTAAAAAAACAAAAGGAATCGAGCAAAATCAGTAGGCCACTAATGGGATCTCTTTTGACCTCGCTAAAATAGAAACATTAGGAACAACCTGTTGAAAATAGCAATGCGTATGTATATAAGCGGCGTTCATTTGTGTTCACAGTACCCCTTGTTGATTGTTTCAATCGAGCATTGAATTGTTCGAAGTTAATTCTCTTAACGATCTTCTCTACCTGCAAACGAGGAAGAATAGGAATATTCTATCTCCCTTTGCAGATAGTGAAGGGTAGGTAACGCAAGCCTTTAACACGTCGTACCTATTTCATTCCTCATTGATTGATTGATTGTCCGAACATTGACTGTTTGGGAATTAGTTCTTTTTGGAGGTATTCCCTGTTTGCAAATAAACGTAGGAAAATCTTTGCAAGTAGTGAAAGGGTACGTAATGCGGACCGTTCTCCCCCGTTGTAATCTGTCATGCCTATCTACTCCCCACTGATTGATGCACCTTTTTCACCCGGACCATTTACTAGAGATACGTCATCTGGCCCGACCAGAGAGCACCCCTAGTGAAAAGGACATATGCAATAATAACGAAGTGATCACTGTATCCTGTTAACAGAAACTTTACCATGAAACAACCTGGAAAGAAAAAAATAGGAAAACGAAAATCAGTAGGCCACTGATGAACATGAACTTTTATTAAACAACGAACAAAGAAACGATAACATAACGTAATGATAAAACCTATTAATGTCCTAGAAACAAGAAAACGTTAAAATATGCCAGTGGTGAGAGACCAGAAAAACAGTAAGAGAAACCAAATCACCCCTCGCTGTCCCACCGCCTGCCACGCCAAAAAAATCGATAGACTAGGGAAAATGCAAGTCAGTAGAACATCCACCCCCACTCTGGAAACTTCCAAGGTGGGGCAGGGTTCCGGCTACGCCCAGCCGGGAGCAGCCCATATAAGGCAGGTCCTGCTGCCACGCCTCGGCCAGGAGATCCTAACGTAGGGTGTAGCCGGAGGAGAGGCCGAGACCAGCGGGACCCGGCCAGGGGATTGCCTTTACAACGCTGAACAGTTGCAGGGGGGGGGAATGTCTCCTCGACCCTCCCCTCTCTCTCCCAGTCCGGCCGCGGTGGCCCTTGAGAGTTGCAGGTAGTCCCGCCACATGCTCTTCCGGTCCGACCACCAACGGTCGGGGGGCCGAGGCCGACGGGATCCGGCTGCAGCCGATAAACCAAGAAACCCGTTCATGGGGCCAGAGCCAGGGGCGTCCGGCCGACATCCACCGGAAGCCCGGCCCGAAGACGGACGGGACACTTCTTTCTTTTATAATGGCTGCGACAACACTGGAGGGGGATGTCTTGCACATGCCTCCGACCCCCCCCTCGTCCTCATCGCCTGGTCCGGCCATAACAAATCTCAAGCGAGACGCCGTGGGGTGCACTGGGAGGGAGAGACGGTGCGAACAGGCCTCTCCCGCCTCCCCAGGTGGAGGCTTCCCAGCTGCACCCTCAGCGCTCCAGGCGGTGGCATCCTAACTACAGTGCTGCACAGTTTCGGAACGACCTAGATAACGGTTCTTCCACTGTGGCCATGCTGCAACGTCTCGCCCGGCAGGGTGGAGCCCGTCCGCTCATGTGACCCCGCGATCGCCGGTAGCTGCCGAACTCTCAAAATGGCGGTCGACCTGGCAAGAGCGGGCCCAACATAAAGAAATGGCCCGGTCACTGGTTGACTCCACCACCGTAGTCCTCCACGACCTTGAAGATTCTAGAGGAGCCGCGGGAGTCTCCGACCCCCGATGGGGAATGACTGCCATGATCGCCCGTGGAGTGACGAAACTGTATCCGCGGGACGTCGGCGCTCCCATGCTGGCGCCAGCCTCACTTTGAATTACTACAATCCTGCAGACCTTACTTCCGGTGAAAGCACAGTGTGACCCGGTAGGAAAAATTATTGCACCCCCTCCCCTTTTTGACTGATAGTTCAAACCACCGATCCTTTCCTTTGCCCTTTTAACGGAACTTTGGACTGCCTCCCCCTCTTTTACATTTTCTAGAGAAAACAAAACATTAACCACTACATTAGCATAGCAGTTGACACCAGAACTGTTTTCAAATTGAAAACCAACAACATCTTCAACAGAATCCTTTTTGTTTCTGCTGTGACCCTGCTACAGCACAGGCATTGTCCCCAGCAGTAATTCTGCAATGCCGGTAAGAATAGCTGTGGTGCCTACTGGACTCACTCACCCCCGCGGCGCCCCACGCCGTTTTTTGCTGGGCGGCAACTTACTAGACATCACTTTCGTGCCATCTAGATTTCAGCGCGTTCTGCTGCCTTGGAACTATTCGCACAACAGACCGCTACTGACAAGAATATTTCATTATTGGTGCTGTCAATTTCAATAAATCTATTGGATAATTAAAAAGAAATTGCCACGGTCTCTTCGTTGTTTAAATGTTTTTACTGTTTTTGTTTTGTTGTATATATTTATATGTTATTAAAGTTTTATATTCCTACTACTTTGTTGGAGTGCTATATATTTTTAATGTGACACATAATTGTAAAAACTTTGATGTACAAAGAGTCATTCCTGGAATCTTCCGCTTCAGGCTCGGTCCCCTCCCCAATCACAATACAGGATGGTTTTCAGATAGTAGGAACGCGTGTGCTGTGACGGATCACATCGGGTGTGGGCCTTGATCTACTATAACTCCTTTGAAGAGGGGTGATTCTTTACAGCTGGGGCCATAAACTACATCTGCAGGGCTAGCTGATAGCCTAGGACCGGCCTGGACATTCGGACACAGAGGAAGAGGAGTGTCAGAGGGTGCGGTAGTGAATAGGGCGAAAGGGAGGTGTCGGGCGGGCACAGAGTGTGATTCTCAGGGAAGAGCAGCGCAGATGGGGGAAGGTTTATTGCCCATGCATAAGACAGAGAGCTGTGGTGACCAGTGCCTGGGGGAGATGCTTACGAGGGTGAGGAGCCATGCTACGAATCGACAGCGTGCAGAGAGTGGGTCTGGTCAAGACATCTAAAATGGCTGCCGTGCACGACAAAAGTGTGGCATTTCAAAAAAGGCAAGATGGCGCAGACAATGTTTTTCAACACTTCCTCATTTCCTTCGAATCGAACGTTAACAGACGTTGGGGCATATTACCAAAGTTAAGCGATATTTATCGCTAACGATGCTTACCAACCAATTTTTTACCACTAAGCATCGTCAGAAATTATCGAAGATAAACCTTACTATTATCAAGGTTTATCGCAAATGCGATAATAAACGGCCGCAATGCATGAATATCGCTAAAAACTCAGCGATATTCATGCATTACCGAGCTAATACTCTTAGCCATGTTATCCACCTCCCATTGGATAACATGGCTAAGAACTGCTCAGGGCAGGTGTTACTTTTTGGAGATATTCGCGCTTACCGCGAATATCTCCAAAAGTTGGTAATAGGAGATAGATATCTTGCATGTTGTAATGCAAGTTATTGTGGTATATGGAACTCATACCATAATCTCTCAGGAAAGCAGAAACTGATCCTTTTGGGACCGCCTAAAAAGGCCTAGGGGGTGAGGAGTACTCTACTTTGCCCCCTTTTCACGTTCCAAACTATTTTATTTTACTCTCTTCTGTAATTACACAAAATACCAGCGATAAGATGCATCGGAGACACACAGTGAGAGAAAGGAGGCCGGAGATGAAGAAGACATGTCAAATACACATTGGAGATAATATAGTGGCAGAAGGGAAGTAAATATGAGTAAACTTACCATGTAACATAAAAATGTTGCACTCTATACTATAAGTCTCATTTTATACTACAATCACTTCGCTACAACCTCATAAATTAAAAATAAAAATGAATAATGTCTCAAACAATTTTTGATTTCTAAATATAAATTTATTCTTCAGAATTTTCTAAATTTGAAACAACTAGTAACATGTCCTCATCAGTAATTTCCTCTTCAATCATCTCATCTGGAATCTCCTCATTAAAAGTCTGCAATGATGATTCTTGTAACTCTATGGTCTCCAAACACTCGATAAATTCGCCATCAAGAGATTGATCAAAAAAATCATTCAAGTCATCTCCTCCTTCTGACAATATTTCATTATTGGTGCTGTCCATTTCAATCAATGTAGTGGAATCATTCAAGTCATCTCCTCGTGACAATATTTCATTATTGGTGCTCTCAATTTCAATCAATGTAGTGGAATCATTCAAGTCATCTCCTCCTTGTGACAATATTTCATTATTGGTGCTGTCCATTTCAATCAATCTAATGGAATCATACAAGCCATCTCCTCCTTGTGACAATATTTCATTATTGGTGCTCTCAATTTCAATCAATGTAGTGGAATCATTCAAGTCATCTCCTTGTGACAATATTTCATTCTTGGTGCTGTCCATTTCAATCAATCTAATGGAATCATACAAGTCATGTCCTCCTTGTGACAATATTTCATTATTGGTGCTCTCAATTTCAATCAATGTAGTGGACAATTCAAAAGAAATTGCCACAGTCTCTTCATTGTGAGCCATTTTATTTTGAAATTGCTTGCTGTAAATTGCAGAAAAAAATAATCACTTTCATTTATCGTCTTTAGTAATACATAATATAAAACTAACTTTATCAAGTATTTAGTATAACAGAAGGACTGCAAATAAATAACAGAAAACATTTTTCAAATTATCTTCAAGTGTACAACATAGTTCCCCATACAAATTAACAACTCACCTTTTTAAAAGTAGCAGAAGTGTTAGTACTGTGTAAATCAAACACCAGAAATTCACCACCAAAAATTCCTCACAAATGTACCTCAGACAGTAGTATCACAAAATGGCTGTGGTTTCCTCTCATTTGACATATATACATAACCAATTAACTTTCATCACACACAAATACAAAACCAAAGTAACATTTTAATTGGTTCTAAATTTCAACACTTTCAAATGTGTTTTCCCCATGCAATTTTCCATAGGACATTTACATACGTCTACAGCCTGAATGGCTGAACGGAATTACACCAAACTTGGCAAAATGGTACATCAAACCTAAGAGGTCAGGAAGGATCTACTATGCCCCCTTATGGTCATTTCCCCCTTCGCTTTGGCCTCCTCTTGTCTCTCAATCCTACCGAGGGACAAGATGGCGGCCGCTACGGACTGTTTGGAATGTTGACAGACGCCGGAGAACCAATCAGCTTCGCAAAGCTCCGTAACGCGAAAAGTACGCGAAGCGGAGCGCTGTTACAGATATATATCTTTTTTTCAACGTTAATTTCTCAAAATCCACTGGAGCACATATATTGAGACCTAGCAAAGGCACATCGGGCTACCAGTCCCTAATATTTTGCCAAGTTTCGTGCAAATCCATTCAGCCGTTCGATTATTATTATTTTGGTTTTTTTTTGCCCCGCGGGGCCCTTTTAAAACCTCCACATCAAACCTAGGGGGTCAGCGAGGATCTACTATGCCCCCTTATAGTTATTTCCCCCTTTGTTTTGACCTCCTCTTGTCTCTCGATCCTACCGAGAGACAAGATGGCGGCCGCTACGGACTGTTTGGAATGTTGACAGACGCCGGAGAACCAATCAGCTTCGCTTCACAAAGCTCCGTTGCGCGAAAAGTCCGCGAACCAGAGCGCTAACCGGTCCGCTGTTACAGATATATATCTTTTTTTAAACGTTAATTTCTCAAAATCCACTGGAGCACATATATTGAGACCTACAAAAGGCACATCGGGCTACCAGTCCCTACAATTTTGCCAAGTTTCGTGCAAATCCATTCAGCCGTTCGGGCTAAAAGTGAGGCCAACCGCCCTATGGAAAACTCAATGTTAAAAACACGTTTTGGGACCCCCCTTTTTTCTCGGCCCCCACTGGACGAACCCCCCCCAAATTTTCAAGGGCTGCTCAGAAACAAAATGTGCCATTTTCCTGAAAATTTCAGCCGATTCCGTCCACAAACGCCAAAGTTATTAGACATAGAATTTTCAAAAAACCCATAGAGAAAAAATCCTAACTATATATACCTACTGGCGACCGCCAGTAGGTAATATATATGTATATATATATATATATATATTACCTACTGGCGGTCGCCAGTAGGTAGTTATAGTTAGGACCAAGTTTCCATAGGAAGAGCATTTTTTGTTTTGCTTATAACTTTGGCGTCATTTGATGAATCTTCATGAAATTTTCAAAACTATTTTTCGGTTCATCGTATCAGCTCCTATGTTGAAAGTTTGGGGGTGATTGGTCAAGGGGGGTCTGAGATAAATGGGGGGTCCCAAAACATGTTTTCTCCATGTTAATTTCCATAGGAAACTTTAGACAAGGCTACAGGTCGAAAATGTGAACATAATTACCCCAAATTTGGCAGGGTGAAGGGTCTTTTGTTTATTTGGTGCAAATCCGTTTAGTGGTTTTGGAGAAATATAGAAATTTACGGATAATGATATTTGGGAATTCTGCCATCTGATTGGCTAAAGCGGTACAAAAGGGGGTGGTGATGGACGGAGCATCTGAACCAATCAAACACTCACACCCAGTCAAAAGATCTGGGTTTAATCCATCACCGTTCTTTAGCCCACTCTGCCACTCCAGTTCAGAAATGGCTATATGCAAATCAGTCTGACCCTGTGCCTCATGGGAACAGTCCAGCCCGAACTGCCAAGCCATGCCTTCCCTGGACCGGAAACAAGCTTCCGAGGACCGGTTTCTGGCATTACAGCCTTCTTCAGCCCGGCTTGCTTGAATCCAGTAGCAAAGTGAGCAAGGGACTCACGTCTGAGCATACCCTGATACACTTATGGCGGCCAAAGGGGTACAAAAGGGGGTGGTGATGGACGGAGCATCTGAATCAATCAAACACTCACACCCAGTCAAAAGATCTGGGTTTAATCCATCACCGTTCTTTAGCCCACTCTGCCACCCCAGTTCAGACATGGCTATAAGCAAATCAGTCTGACCCTGTGCCTCATGGGAACAGTCCAGCCTGAACTGCCAAGCCATGCCTTCCCTGGACCGGAAACAAGCTTCCGAGGACCGGTTTCTGGCATTACAGCCTTCTTCAGCCCGGCTTGCTTGAATCCAGTGGCAAAGTGAGCAAGGGACTCACGTCTGAGCATACCCTGCCACACTTATGGCGGCCAGAGCGGTACAAAAGGGGGTGGTGATGGACGGAGCATCTGAACCAATAAGTGTGGCTAGCTGTTTCTACTCATCCCAGGGTCGTCGGCTCATTGAACTATGTCATCCGACCTCTTGTAGGATTTATATTTTTAGATTTTGCGCTTCCTTTGCCTTTTCACTACACTCTGGTCGCTGTACTACACGTGTGTAAGTAGTGTTAGTATGCGTTTATATTAACCAATGCATCATTGTCCTAGGGAGCGTGACCTACCAGGCGCAGTTGATACAATGTCCCGGGGTGTGCATCCGCGGGACATTTATGTTTGCTATTAGAGGGCGGGTGCATGGCTTTCACCTTGTGATAGTAAATCCTTGTTTGACTAGTTGAAGCAAGAGGAGGAAAGCCTTGTATCGCTTTAATAAAGTGGATCCGGATAGTAAAAATGGGGGAAAAAAAAGCGGGGTCTCACTTGTTGATTTAAATGAGGCTCCTGGTGGGTAATGTTCCATGGCTAATCCTATTATTATATTGCGGGGTCTCTCTAGGACTGGGGATCTTAATGTCACCTGAATATTAGGCGGGGAAGGGCACAGAGACGTTTCGCAGCCTAGGGGATCGCCACCTTCCTGGGTATTGTTTACTAATTGTTCAGGGGGCTTCGAGGCCAACTGAAGTCCGGGATCGCCACCCTACGGGGCTTTACCTAAACATGCAGGGTGAGCCTCAGCAGTCCTTGAAGCCGCGGTGGTCCTAGGTAGTGCCTTATGGTTCTGTAATCACACGGGCAGTACTCATGGTATTATAAAGTGATACACGCATAGAACGCTTGCAGTTGTAGAATTACGCAGGCTTCATTTATGTAATAGTCTGTTGGTTTATATTTGGTAGGTGCACCACAAAATTACAAATGTTTTCCCTCATAACCTCCTATAAACAGACGATTTTCACAATAAACTAAAGACAAGTGTATGCTTCAACTTATGTTGTTCAGACTCTTTTTAGCTCACCCATCCACACGTTTGGCGTTTTTTGCACTTTTAACCATCCGTTGCGGTTTATATTTTTGATCACTCCACCAACGTGGCTGCCGTTTATTTCCTCTTTCTGTGTTTATCGCCGTTTACGTGATCACCTGTGTATATTTATTTCTCGCGAGCTTTCGCCCACGTTTGAACGTTGCGCAAGTTCCTCTGTGCACCCACCGGCATACAACGATTACCTTCTTCACTTTCAGGTTAGTGTTGACGTCACACCTTTTTGGTATTTAAAGATTCTCTTTGCCATTCCTTTTAGCTTAATCATATTTTCTGTCTTTTGACAGACCTTTAATACCGAGCGAGTATTTCTTTGACGTGAACAGGTATGACACACCACTCTTGTTTCACTTACGGTGTATTGTAAGGTGTACATTCACACTCAGCATTGATGGATAGTTTTTTCCCCCTCAGATCAACTGCGTATTTTTCTGCCTCTGAGTGGTTCTCACTGCACCAGACCTCAGTGTTAGCTTCAGGTCAGTTTGGCTCTCACTAGCATTTCACTTGGATGCAGCATGTTTGTATATGAGTGACGCAGCACGTTGGTTACTTACTGTTCCTCCTACAACAGAATCTTAAAGGATAGTAAAAAGTTTGTAGTAATCAGGTCCACGCAGGTAGGATGAAATTCAAAAAGCTTTAAAAATCGTTAATGGCCCTATCTATTTTTAAAAAACACAACCTTCAAATTATAAGTCACTTATTATAAGACACTTTAAATGGAGGGTATTTGTTTACAACACAATGACTTATAATTTGAAGATTGTTTTTTTTTAAATAGAGAGGGCCAGAATGAGTTGGGACAATACCTGTGAAACATGAAGGGTTGTTGGTGGGGTATATTAAATGAATTCCCATTCCCACTCATAAAGTTGACAGAATTAAGTGCCTGTTTTGATCAGGTTTGATTGTTATTGATGACCCACAGAACCACTCAAGGTAAGTAGATAGGTACCCGATGGAGAGCATGTGCAGTGTTTGAACACGACTGCATGCTCCGGTCAAGTCTATGTGCAAGTCGTGGTTGGATTTTTAAAGATTAAGGACCCGTCCCAGTGGACCCTGAGGAAACCCCTTGGAAGACAGAAGGTTGGAGAGCCACCCCACCCGTGGATACCCTAGTACCCATGTTACCTACACCAGGGAAGCCAGGTGCATAGGGGTGAAGTGATGCCGGAAACTGCAATCAAACCCAATGGATTTGTTGCAAAGTTGTCAACAAGCCTTTGCACTTGTGAAAGAACTCGGTGCACAGGAGTTCGTTTATTGCAGCCCCCACGAGGGATACTGGCCTCAAGCTCGGTGAGAGGACAGTGCAGGCCTCAAGGGACATAGAGGACCATCACCTGTGTTGTTAAACCCTTCAGAGTCCACAGGAGTTCGGGACCAGCAGACCGGTCAGCAGGGCTGAGGTGCCTGCGAATGAAGGGAAGTGACTCCTTCACTTCAAGGGAGATTCCTGCAAGTGTCTTTGATGTTCCACAGGCCTTGGAGGGTTTCTGTATGAAGAACGGGCACGGACGATGCAGCAGACAAGCAGGGGGACGAAGTCGGGCCCTTGCGAAGTCCAGCGAAGTCCAGAGTTTCCAGACGGTTGGAGATGAAGTGGTATTGGAATTGAATTGCGTCTCACAACAAATCTAGGGACCTACACCCAGGTAAGCCCTTAAGTACCCTAGGGAAAGGGTTGGGACGATTCAGGGTTCCCTCCCATGGGAGGGTTTGGACAGGGGGGAGGTTACGCCCATGTACTTTGTCCAGTTTAGCGCCAGACCGGGAGCCAACGGCTCCCAGGACGGGTTTGAACTGGACTGTGCACAGGGACACCAAATGTGCCCCTCATGCAGACTTTATGGTGCTGGCAAGCGCACCCACCCAGGCCCAATACACAAAATCCTGTCTGGGAAGTGGTCACACCTCCCTGTGAAAGGCAGCCTATTATTCCACCTTCCTCTGCTCGAGCTTGGCTCAGCAGTAGGAGGGCATAAATGTGTCTCTGGTCGGTAGCAACCATCTTGTGCTGTCCAGGTCAAGAATGCTGGTACCGGGAACACTGAGATCCAAATGGAGGGCTCTTCCAGTGCTTGGAATCATACCTCCCACACCATTTACAATGTGAGGGTATGATTCCAACATGTTCAAACATGATAGGATACGTTGCAGCCATTTTAAAGATGGCCATCGCATAATTACGTGGTGCCCCTCTATATAGTATATGGCAGCATTACTGACAACCCGGGAGAATGGACTCCGTAGGCTGCAGGGGTGTCCTGCTCATGAAAGGGCACTCTCTCACTTAGAACCAAGCACCCTGCATCCAGGATTGTCAAGGCCTGCTATAGGGGTGACTTATAGGTTTTAAGTGCAGTGATCCTTAGATATAGGAAACCTATATCTTGAGTAAGTGGTGACACCCTATGTTGAGGGCCTAAAAGATCTAATAAGAGCAGATCGGTATAAGAAAATCCAATAGTTACAGAATGTTAGGTCTACATTAGTAAACATTGGTATGGCTGCCCTTTGGGCAAATCCTGAAAACACTCCATTTCCCTCCAAAGCACAACTGAAGGAACGACACTGGGGATGGGTGGACGCCGCACTTTTCAGGAATAGTGATCTCTCAACATTAACAAGCCAATTCTTAGAGGCTAAACCAACACAAAAGCTAGAATCTTACTGGGACATCATTATGAAGCCTCACAATAGAAAGCTATTTTTCCAGCTGAGAGTGGGCACGTTACCTGTCAAGGCTTTCACTGCAAGTTGGGGCATAGCAGATGACACTTCCTGCCCTATTTGTAAAGCAAACTTGGAGTTTCTTGCACATCTGCTATTTGTGTGTCCTGCTTATACAGCTCCACGGCGTACTTGGCTGGCCACAATCTGTAGAGTTCTGGGTACCCGGAAAGGTGAGGTAGCACTTAGACTAATTGTAAATCTTATTTTTAACACATAGACTTTCACTTGTGTCCACTTCATGGGTACACCAGGTGGTTTGTCTGGGTGTGAAAGTGAACATATGCCCATATTGATTGAGGACCTTCCTGCAAACAAACTGCTGTTGGTCAGTGAGGCTGCCTTCCAAGGCTACACCATCTACTGACTCATCATCAGGGTTTGTGAGAGGAGATCGGGGAGAGGGTCGCTCTCTTCCTCCTGTCCCTCATCAGTTGCCATAAACAAGCCCATGTCAGCCCCGTCCACAAAAGGTTTTAGCCTGTTCACATGAAGCACCCTATGGGGGCTTCTGGGAGAGCCAATGTCCACCAAGTAGGTGACCTCACCCTTTTGCTCAAAGATAGTGTGAGATCCACTCCACATGTCCTGGAGAGCTGCTGAAGCCACATGTTCTAACACTCACACTTTCTGTCCAGGCTGGTAAAAAGTCAGGCCAGCATTTTGGTCATGGCAAGCGTTTTGCAATTCTTGGATGGCATCCAGGTTTTTTACTTGCCTTCTTCATATACTCAGACATCCTGGAGTGGAGACCTAGTACAAATTCCACTATGTCCTGTTTGGGAGGTTTGAGAGGTAACTCTCCTCTCTCCTTCACCAACACAAGGGACCTGTTAGAAATGGGATTTCTGGTTGGCTAAGGTTTGCACCAAGGCCAGGCAGGAACCACCACTCTAGTCAGGATAAGGGAGTTACACTCCTAAAATAACCCCTGCTCACCCCCTGGGTAGCTTGGCACGAGCAGTCAAGCTTATCTTAGAGGCAGTGTGTAAAGCATTTGCACATAACCAACAGTAATACAATTTAGGCACTACAAAAGGACACCACACCAGTTTAGAAAAATATCCAATATTTTTATATACTTAAACAAGACCAATTACGATAAAAATCCACAATACAGTACTTTAAAAATAGTTGCTTCACCAGATGTGGCAGCGGTGCACGGTGCGGTGTTCCTCGATGCGGTGTGGTCAGTGGCTCGGTAACGATCGTCCAGATGTCGTCGGTGAGACCAAGGCGGGCAGTGCAGGGCAAGACGGTGCTCGATGCGGTGCTGGCAAGTTGGGATGCAGGTGACAGAGCTGGTCGTGGCGTCCGTCGCGGTTACGGTGCAAAGTCAAAGCGGTGCACGGTGCGGTGTACCTTGATGCGATGCAAGCAGTGGCGCTCAGTGACGATCGTCCAGACTGCGTCGGTGAGACCAAGGTGGGCGGTGCAGGGTGAGACGGTTTGATGCGGTGCTGGCAAGTTGCAATGCAGCGACAGAGCCAATTGGCGGGAATCAGTGCTGGCTAAGCCGGACAGCTGTACGTGACAAGGCGGTCACGAGTGTCGAGCCAGCGGCGACCAGGTCGGTGAGACCAGGCCAGCGAAGTTAAGCGAGACGGTGCTGGTTGCGGTGCCTCTCGATGCAGTGCAGGCAACAGCTCGGTGACGATCATACAGATGGCGTCGGTGAGACCAAGGCGTGTGGTGCAGGGCGAGTCAGTACTGCCTGCGGTGCCTTCAGGACACAAGGCTAGCTGCAGAGTCGGTTGACGAAGTCGGATGACGGAGTCGGTCGCGGTTCCCTCTTCTCTGTGGCAACTGAAACAGCGGTTCCAGGAGCGGTACCCAGAGGTTGGTGAAGTCTTAGCAGTCCCTGAGACTTCTTAACAGGAGGCCAGCTCGGTTCCAGTCCCTTGGAGATACTCAGCACAAGTAGAGAAAGTTCAGACCAGTCCTTCCACTGCCCAAGGCAGAAGCAGCAGCTGCAGGCCAACCCAACAAAGCAACAACACAGCAAATGTGCAGTACTCCTCCTGGCAGCTCTTCCAGCTCTTTTTCTTGCCAGGTTCCTTGATTCCAGTGAGATCTCTGAAGTCTTTTCTATCCCTGAGACTTCCAACAGGAGGCAAGCTCTACTTCAAACCCTTGGAGAGAATTCTAACAGCAGGATGATGAAAGCACAGTCCAGTCCTTTCACCACCCAAGACCAAAGCAACCACTGCAGGCCAACCCCTCAACACGCAGCATAGGGGCAGTACTCCTCCTTCAGCTTTCCAGTGCTTTTTTCTGGCAGGTTTCTTAGTTCAGAAGTAATCTCAATCTCTGAGGTCTGGGCCCCAATATTTATACCAGCAAATCCTTTGTCCTCTGAAGGTAGAGGGCCAGGACCTAGTTCAAACCAGTTTGGGGTGCAATCTGCTAGGGTGCACCTTCTCTCTTTGTCAGTGTGGGCCAGGGTCCTCAGACGTATCACAGGAGGTGGAGCCAGCATTGTGGAAGGCGAGCCCAGCCCTATTCAGACCCAGGTGCTACTCCTCCCACCCATCTAGGTGTAGATGTGCCTATTCAACCCGGCTGAATCACCCTGTCTCCCCCCAGCTCCTGTCACTCATAAACCAGACAGACAATACACAAGCTAGCAGAGGCATGCTGGATGGTTAGGTTAGAAAATACCCACTTTCTAAAAGTGGTATTTTCAAAGACAGAATGTTAAAACCAACTTTCCTAAAAGATGTATTTTATCATTTTGAGTTCAGGCATACAAAACTCGAATTTCTACCATGTTCCCTGGGTCAGTTAGGATCATAGAAGGTAATGATTAAACTGCCCATTCTGGCCTATGGAGAACAGGTAGCCTTGCAATAGTGAAAAACAAAGTAGGCTGTAATCAACTATCAGGACCTGCCACACACACCAGGGCATGTACTACCTTTTACATACAATGCACCCTGCCTATGGGGGTACCTTGGGCCTACCTTAGGGGTGACTCACATGTAGAAAAGGGAAGGTTTAGGGACGTGCAATTGTGTGCCCTTGCCAAGCCGACATGGCTGCCCCAGGCTGTGCACAGGCTCTGCAATGGCAGGCCAGAGTTACATTTTCATGGGCGGCTTGTGTAAGTGGCACAATCCAGTGCTGCAGCCCACCAACAGCATTTGATTTATAGGCCCTGGCACTCGCAGTGCACTTTACTAGGGACTGACACATAAATCAAATAAGCCAATCATGGAAATGCCAAACCATAACACAGTTTACACAGATAGCATATGCACTTAGCACTGATTAGCAGTGGTAAAGTGCCCAGAGTCCTAAAACCAACACACACAGTTCAGGAAAAAAAATCGGAGTAAAAAGCAAAAAGTTTATGGATAACCCTGCTAAAAGGGCCGTTTCCAACAGGACCCTTAACTGGATGCCCAAACAGAAGTTCAAAAGGGCTGTAACCAACCCCCTTCTGAGGGACCTCTCTGTAGGCAAAGAGAAGGCAGGGCTGAAGGACATCCCATTTTCACCTAAGTGTTTCTGGGAGGCCCATGATCATATCCTTCAGGGTTTTGTTAATTCTTTGAACAAACCCATTGAATTGAGAATGATAGGGTGTGGTGAATTTGTAATTCACATAATACTCTTTCCACATTGCAATAATATAACTTGACATGAAGTTGGTACCTCTGTCAGTTAAAACCTCCTTGGGGAAGCCCACTGTGAAAAGAATTCCTTAGAGGGCCTTTGCCACCACAGGAGCTGTGGTGGTCCTGAGAGGAATGGCCTCTGGGTACCTAGTGGCGTGGTCCACCACCACTAGTATGGAACTGTGCCCAGATACTATAGGAGGGTTCATGGGACCAATGATTTCAATCCCAACCCTCTCAAAGGGAACCCCAACCACTGGAAGTAGAATCAGGGGGGGGGGGCTTTGTGGTGCCACCTGCCTTTTTACTGGCTTAGCAAGTGGCACAGGAGCGACAAAACTCCTTTTTGTCCTCAGACATGTCTGGCCAGTGAAGGTGTGGGACAAGCCCGCCCCAAGTCTTACTCTGTCCTAAGTGTCCTGCCAGGGGAATGTCATGTGCCAGGGTGAGTAGGAAGCCTCTGACCTTCAAGGGTATATCCAACCTCCTGGTGGCACCAGGCTTGGGGTCTCTAACCTCTGAGCACAGAAGTCCCTCATCCCAGTAGATCCTTTGGGATCCACTGACATTCCCAGAAGCCTCAGCAGCACCTTGCTGTCGGAGGGCTTCAAGAGAAATGAAATGAAATGAAATGAAAACAATATTTAATAAAGCGCACTGCTGCCAAGCGGCTTCCTGGCGCTGGGGGACCTGGATCAGAACTCACAGAGGGGAACACAAGGGAACCTAAGAAGGGAAAGCCAAGGAAAAAAGAAAAGTTTTTAAGGCTTTACGGAAGTGGCTAAAGATAGGAATGGAGCGAAGATGAAGTGGAAGACTATTCCAGAACTGGGGAGCCAAGACAGAGAGACGAGTGCCCCCGGATCTGGATTTACGGAAGCGGGGAATGTGAAGAAGGGAAAGAGAGGAAGAGCGGAGGGTGCGACTGGGAACATAGGAAAAAATGAGGGAAGTGATGTAGGCGGGGGCAGTGCGAGAGTGGGCACGAAAGGCAAAGCAAGCAAGTTTGAAAATGGATCTAAAGCGGATAGGCAGCCAGTGAAGGGATTTCAAAGCCGGGGTAATGTGAGAGGATTTGGGGAGGGAAAGAATGAGACGGGCAGCCTGGTTTTGAATGGCCTGTAAGCGACGGGATTCGTGGGAGGGAATGCCCGCGTACAGGCCATTGCCATAGTCGAGGCGTGAGATGACTAAAGCCAGGACTATGGTTTTAAGCGCGTTGATGGTGAAAAAGCGAGATATTTTCCGGATGAGGCGGAGGGAAAGAAAACATGAAGACACAACAGAGCTGATCTGGCTGTGCATGGTTAAGTCAGAACTGACTTTAATGCCAAGGGTACGGACAGAGGAAGAGGGCGTGGGGGGGGACCGAAAGAAGGGGGCCAATGTGCAGGGGACCAAGGGTTAGAAGGGCCACCCGTGAGGACAAGTTCCGTCTTATCGGGGTTGAGCTTAAGATGGTTGGCGCTCATCCACTCAGAGATAAAGATAAGGGTGGAACTGAACTTGGGAATAGAATCGGGAGAAGAAGAGAGATCGGAAACAAGCTGGAGGTCATCTGCGTAATTATATACAGAGACCCCCAGCTTGAGAAGAGAAGAAACAAGGGGACAGATGTACAGATTAAAGAGGAGAGGGGAAAGAGAGGAGCCCTGAGGAACACCACAAGTGACCGGACAGGAGGGAGCAGAGAAACCGGAGAGATGAACAGCCTGATGCCTATCCTGAAGAAAGGATGAAAGCCAAGAGAGGGGCAGGTTTGCTGCCCCAAACACAAGTCTGCCCCGGAAGGGACCCCTGCCCCCAAGAACTCAACCTGATTAGGCTCCAGTTCATCTGGGGCAGTACCTTCGTAGGGATTAAGATCATCTCCCTCAAGAGACTGATCCTCATTCTGAGTCTGGGGAAAGACACAGCCTTGCTCCTCCTGCTCCTTCTCTTAGAAGACACCTGGTCCATTGTTCCAGGATCCAGGGCCTGTTCAGTGGATGTCAGTTTGACTTGTGACCCAGTCACAGCAAACACATCTGCAGAGATGCCCAACATTGCTGCACGAGTCCTGAATTCAACCTCAGCCCAGGCTGAGGTTTTCAAATCATTGCCCAGCAAGCAATCTGCCCAGAAGTTCTGAACGTACCACAACCTTTTTAGGACCATTTACCCCATACAAGCTGAAATTAACTACTGCCAAGGAATGGTCAGTTCTGACATTGTTAGAATTGGTCACTTGGTACATTTCTCAAGGTATGATTTGGTCAGGGGACACAAGTTTCTCTGTCACCTTTGTCACTCTGGTCACTGTGTTCCTGTATGCCATGGCCTCTGTTCCATTGATCAAAGGCTGTTGTCAGTACTTGCCCTGGTTACTGGGACTGACAAGTATGGTGGTAAGATCTATCCCACCATCACAAACTCGAACAGCCTGAGTTGGAGTTCTGACTATGCCAGAACCCAACTCAGATCCCAAGGTTAACCCTACTATTACCTTGTTTGCAGCACTACCACTTGTACTGGATCTAGGGGGTGCAGTTGCCTTAGGGGCAGTGGTAGTAGTTGTAGTTTCCTTGGACTTTGGACAATCAGCACCCCTTGTCCAATGGGTCTTCTGTTTACAGAGATAACATCAATGTTCCTTTTTGCCTTTCTTGTTGGATTGTGACTCCCCCCCCAGATGCAGGTTTTTGGGGGGTCCTTGAGAAGACTCCTTTTTGTCTTTAGCCTTGTCCCCAACCTTATCTTGAGTTTTAGAAGATTCTTGCTTCTTCTGGTCACCACTATTGCTCTGATTTTCTGCTTACCCCTGGTTCTGACCCACTTATCTGCCTTCATTCAAAGTCTGCCTTCATTCCCAATTCTAGGGGAGAAGTCAGACCTGAGTCGACCAAGTATTGATGCAAAAACTGATTTTGACAATTATTAAGGATCTGGTCCCTAATAAACACATAGGCATGCACTTTGCTGCCAAGCAACTAACCTTCAAGAGCCTTAATAGCACTTCCCAGCCCTGGGTCTGGGCTTGCTGTGTGTCTCTGAACTTAATCCTGTATTGTTCAATGGTTAAGCCAAACCCGTCAATGGGAACACTTTTCAAAACTGAGTAATTATCAGCATCCTCTTCTTTAAAAGTGAGGAACTTATCTCTACCTTTGTCAGCAAAGGAGAGCCACAAGATAGCTGCCCACCGCTCTGAGGGAACCTTCTGCACTTTACATGCCCTCTCTAAAGCAGTTATCCATTTGTGGATGTCATCGCAAGCATGGTAGGAAGGGACAATCTTGCTCAGGTTCCTATGTTCAAAGGAATGTTCCTTACCTCCAGGGACACTGTTGCTGCCACCATGGGGCTCTAGTCTCAACTTTCTCCTAGCTCTCTGGACATTTAGGGACTCTCTGTCGAGGGCCACCTGCTCTTGCCTGAGCGTAAACCAAGGTTTATCAAGCTCAAGAAGTTGGTACTCCCTATCCAAAGAGTTCACCTCTTACTAGAAACAGAGGTCCCTACCGAGGCTTGGGATTCTGCAAAGGAGGATCTAGACCCCCTTGGTCTACACTGCACCTTCCCAGGAGGATCAAAGGGAACATCCTCTAAGCCACCTCTGTTCTCCTCTGGGAGGTCTGAATCATCCAGGTGGAAGTCATCAGGCTCCCCCGGTCAGGGTTAGAGTTAAGATCATAGGGGTAATCCCATTCTGGCCTCTCCTCTGCCCCATGCCCACCCATCTTCTCCTGCTCATCTGACCCACTAGTGTTCTGGAGGTCATCTAACAGTAAGGCCTCTAAGAGGCATTGGGTGTTGGTACCTTTCCCTGTCTTCATCTTTCTAGAGGCACTCATAGCTTTCAGTTCTTGGGACGAAAGCTCACTGTATCTAGCAGTCAGAGAGTCACTGGCATCTCCTTTGAAAGACATACTAAGTGTGGTGTGGTGTGATGTTGCACCTACCTAACCTAGTGGGAACTAAACTTTCTTAGGTTGGAGAAAGGGTGTGCTAGGCCCTTAACTTGCCCAACCCTAAGTTCAGTACAACTTACTTATTCTAAGCTTGTATTATATGTGCCTAGTACAGTTAGATTTTTTCAATTAATCAATACAAAGATTTATCTGGTAAAACAATGCAGGCTTGAATCCCACCGCTGCCACCAATGTGAGAAGCTGGCCTGGCATATGATGTCCACTAATGTAAGTGGGCACCTTGCACCAGTCCAGACAACCCTTATGGTGATTTAAGAGGTCTTAGATAACCTTAAAAATCTCTCTAAGTGGTAGCTGTGGAGAGCAGCCTTCAGGCTTAGTCTTGAAGGAGTGTAAAGCAGCTTGTTTTACCAGAATGCAATCTTATAGTATAGATTAAGGGCATAGAACCACACCAAGTATTTAAAAAAGTATGTATTTATTATAGAATACTCTCTAGTACATTCAAGGATCTCCAACACGGAGATAAACACAATGCACACAATACTTTAGCAAAGAAACACAGTAAGCGTGTGCAGTGTGTGATCACGACTGTGTGCTCCGTACAAGTCTATGTGCAAGTCACAGTTGGATTTTTAAAGATTAAGGACCCTTCCCAGTGGACCCTGAGGAAAGCCCTATGAGGTAGAAGGTTGAAAAGCCACCCCACCCGTGGAAACCCTAGTACCCAAGTTACCTACAACAGGGAAGCCGGGTGTATAGGGATAAAGTTGAGTTGGAAACCGCTGTCGAACCCAATGGAGGACTTGAGGAAAGTGCTGCTGCTGGAAGAGGAAAAAGTGTCAGTGGGAATCCAAACGTGTATTCTTGAAGAAGAGTACCTGAAAGCAGAGGGGAGAGAGTCTATGTCACTCTGGAGTGACCAGGAGACTTGGAAGACGTATGCCCTCCGATGTCTGGTGCTTCAGGGAAGATGGCGATGACCTTGACTCTGCAGCTGTGAGGACCAGGCGATGCTGAGGAAGACCAGGATACAAGCTGTCCCATGAAGAATGTCGAGTGCTGAGGGGTCGGTGTCTGGTGGGAACACCAACAAGCCTTGGCAAATGTAACCGTTGCAGGAAGTCAAGAAGTTGGGACCAGCAAGGTTCAGGGGACTCACCACAAGCAGGGGAGCAAGGGCAGGCCCGAGAAATCAGGGGAGCCCAAAGGAAACCCTCAAATGGACCTACACGCCAGAGGCACTGGAGTCGCAAAAGGACCTCAAGCAGCTCCCCAAAGGAACATGCCACGGTGCCCACGAGGCGGTGTGGCTGAAGATCTTGGTGGAAGGAGTTGCCAGAGGTTGGGCTACTTGAAGCCCAACGCACTTGTGGCAAAGTTACAAACAAGCCTTTGCACTTGCAAAAAAATGTGGTGCACAGGGGTTTAGTTATTACAGCCCCCACGAGGGATACTGGCCTCAAACTCAGTGAGACGACAGCGCAGGCCTGGAGGGACATAGAGAACCACCACCTGTGTAGTTGAACCTTCTGAGTCTACAGGAGCTCAGGGTCAGCAGACCGGTCAGCACTGTTGAAGTGCCTGCAAATGCAGGGAAGTGACTTCTTCACTTCAAGGGAGATTCCTTCAAGTGTCTTTGATGCTCCAAAGGCCTTGGAGGGGTTTTGTATGAAGCAGGGGCACAGAAGATGCAGCAGACAATCAGGGGGATGAAGTCAGGCCCTTACTGAGTTCAGAGTGTCCAGACGGTCGAAGGTGAAGAGGTATTGGAATTGAATTGCGTCCCATGACGAATCTAGGGACCTACACCCAGGTAAGCCCTTAAGTGCCCTAGGGAAAGGGTTAGGACGATTCAGGGGACCCACCCATGGGAGGGTCTGGACAGGGGGAGGTTACTCTCATGTCCTTTGTCCAGTTTCTCACCAGAGCGGGAGGCAACAGCTCCCAGGACTGGTTTAAACTGGACTATGCACAGGGACACCAAATGTGCCCTTCATGCAGACTTTCTGGTGCTGGCAAGCGCACCCACCCAGCCCCAATTCATGAAAACCTGTCTGGGAGGTGGTCACACCTCCCTATGAAAGGATGCCTATTGTTCCACATTCCTCTGCCCGAGCTTGGCTCAGCAGCAGGAGGGCAGAAATGTGTCTCTGGTCGGTAGCAACCATTTTGTGCTGTCCCGGTCACGAAGGCTGGTACTGGGAATACTGAGAGCCTAACGGTGGGCTCTTACAGTGCTTGGACTCATACCTCCCACACCATTTATGGTGTGGGGTTATGATTTTAACATGTTCAAATATGATAGGATACAATGCAGCCATTTTCGAGATGGTCATCGTATAATTACGCTGTGCCCCTCTATATAGTATATGGCTGATTTACTGACAACGCGGGAGAATGGACTCCTTAGGTTGCAGGGGTGTCCTGCTCATGCAGGGGCACCCTTTCACTTAGAACCAAGCCTTCTGCTGTCAGGATTGTCAAGGCCTGCTATAGGGGTGACTTATAGGTTTTAAGTGCAGTGACCCTTAGATATAGTAAACCTATATCTTTAGTAAGTGGTGCAAACACCAACTTACACAGTCTGCAATGGCAGGCCTGTAGTTCCATTTTGAATGGTCTCTCATGGGTGGCAAAATACATGCTTCAGCCCATGGGAGACTTCTGGGGTACCCATGTACCCAGGGCATAGATAATTCATGTACCCTATACCCTGGGGACATGGGTACCATATACTAGGGACTGACAAGGGTACCCCAGTATCCAATCTGAGATGTACCTAAGCACTGAACACAACAATTTAGGAAGAAAGCAGGTAGACTGGGGTCCTGATTGTCAGGATCCGAGTCAGACTAGTCAAATACAGCATCACATCAAGCAAAAGAATGGGTGTAACCATAGAATCAGATCCTTTTTTCCTACAAATAGGTTATCGATCATTGCTCCAGATTGTAAAGTTTTATCTGATGTTCGATATGTTTTTCAGCCTGGCCTTCAGACGGTTGGGGGGGGGTTGTCAAAGTTGTATCCCGGTAGCGTTCCTGTTCACCCTATATACTGGCCACTTGAATTATAGGATTGTGCAGCAATTTTCTCATAGTTATAAGATTTGCAGCACTTGTCACATAATGCATAATCTGCTCCATAATCTGCATTTGTTTTATTTTTTAGCTCAAACGGTTCAAAAGTTACTAAAAACGTAGTGACACATGTTGCTAAGCAGTGGAAAGTGCTTTGTAAAGATTGACTGGTCACCTTTCTGTAGCTTATTGCTGGATTTGGGTGTTAAACTGGTACTAAGGAGGTGCAACTAATGCCCAGATAGTGTTAACATGTTTAGAAATGACACAATAATGAAGTGATACTAACCCAAAATGTGCCACCTAATGCCGCATAATTTGCCTTTTCTTGCTGCATAATTTACCCAACCCTGCTACATAATTAAAATAAGCAGCAGGGCTGCTTCATCTTTCCCCAATTTCAGATTGGCGTCAATACCAGTAATCATCAGTGTCGGGGTTAATAAAATATTAAAATATTAAGACCGGTTAGGCCTTCCCAAAATCTCACCATCTCTTTTTTGATAAACTCAAGACATTTACAAGAAAAAAACATATGCATTAAATCTGCTTGACTCTCTTTACATCGGGGGCAATTATCGTTTTCTATCAAGCCCCAGGCATATAATTTCGATGGTGTATGATATAAATTAAAAATTGCTTTATAATGCTGTGCACGTAAATTGGATGCTCTTAATACCCGTTTGTTCAGAGCTAAAGCTAGGTCTAAATCTACCTCAGGGTCGTTTAATTTAGCGGACCAGTTAATTTCCATTTTTTCCAAATCATCAGGGATAGCTTCTAATAAACAACTGTATACAGTCTTAATCTTGTTTCTGTCCCTTTCTAAAAGCTTAATCAATGGGGATTCTTGTGAAGAATAAGCTCTAGGTCTTAAAGCTTGTATAGTTCTGGCTATTTGACCATAAAAAAGCCAATGACTTCTAGGAATACCATATCTCCTCTGAAGTACATCAAATCCCAATACCTTGCCTTCTTCCATAATATCTCCCAGAGTGGTTATTCCCATTCTACTCCAAATCATAAAATTCCTATCACCTTTTAACTGAAAGAAGATACTAGAGTTACGTAACAGTAGGTGAGGGTTAATTCTTGAAACATGAAAAAATGTTAACACTCTATTCCAAGTCTGCCACATGCTTAACAAAATCTTTAATCGAGTGTTTTTATAAAATCTTCGTTCTATTTCCCCCCAAAACAGCCCTTGCGCTCTATCACCCATAAGCATTCTGAAGATTGGGGTTGGGTTATCTTCTAATAAGAGTCCCGTTCTTGTCTCTAATTTTGACTGAACTAAAATATGCATTTGGAGCAAAAGACATGACCAGTGATATAACCGTAAATTCGGTAAGGCCATACCCCCCCTTTCGTGCGGAAGAGACATTAAATTGGTGGATCGCCTTATCCTTCCATACTGCCATATAAATCTTATAAATGTAGACTCCAGACTTTTCAAGATTTTTTCTCGATTAGTAGTGGGATTGCTCTGAATAGGTACAACACACGGGGAAACATTGACATTTTAACAGCATTAATTCTCCCAACCAGGGAGAGGTGAAGTACATCAATTCTCCTTAATTCTTTGTCAATAGCATTAGTTAAGGGGGTATAATTCTCTTCAACAATTTTATCCACTGAAGCATTGATCTTAACTCCAAGATAAGTTGCTGATTAGACAAATCTATAATCAGACTTAAGGATATTTTTAGAACACATAATCTGAGTTTTTGTATCGTTTAGCAAGTATCCTGATTTTGAGCCGAAGTCTTTTGCCAACTGAACCAGGATAGATAGTGCCTGCTGTGGGTTGGTGGTAATTACAGCGAGGTCATCGGCATACGCCAACATTTTATTAGAGTACCCATTGTAGACTACTGGCTGAATTCCGGGATTAGCTAAAATCTCCTGAATAAGGGGGTCAATATACAGAGCAAAGAGAATCGGGGAGCAGGGGCAGCCTTGACGCGTCCCCCTCTTGATGTTTATTATCCCTGATTTCTCTCCATTGACCGTCACTCTGGCTCTTGGTTCCACATACATTGCCCGGAGGGCATCAATAATTTTAGGGCCAAAACCTCTACCTTCCAATATATCCCAAAGAAAGCTCCACGTAACCCGATCAAAAGCTTTCTCCGCGTCGAGCAGGATCATTGCCATCTCACTCCCCGCCGCAGCACAAGCATCAAATAGACTAATGGCTCTACTTACATGATCCGTTGTTCCACGGCCCGGGACAAAACCGTGCTGCCACGGGGACACAAGGCCACCAATGATCCCACTCAACCGATTAGCTAATATTTTGGAGTATAATTTGATATCTGAGTTTATTAATGTTATGGGCCGATAGGAGCCCAGGTTACTCACCGGTTTTCCTTTTTTATGAAAAATTATAATGTTAGTTTCTCTCCAAGACTGTGGGGCCAGACCTGAATAGAAAATCCCATTAAACAAATCCAGTAGTAAAGGGGAAATCTCATCCTCTATTACTTTAAAGACTTCCAAAGGTATACCATCTGGTCCAGAGGCCTTCCCTGAAGCTAGTCCCCGAAGGGCATCAAGGACCTCATTCATTGTGATATCGCTATCTAAATCCATCTTATGTGTTCTATCTAATTTAGGGCCTTTATCGCAAATTATTTCTCTTTCATTACTTCCAGTTTCTTCATATTCATATAACTTTTGATAAAAGTTTTCAAATACTCTGCGTATTTCCGTTTCCTCCGTATATTCTATACCTGCTTCTTCAATGTGAGTGATAGTGGATTTTGCTTTCGCCTGTCTTAGCCGAAGGGCTAGGGCCCTGCCTGCCTGTTCCCCAGTCTCATATCTCTTAACTCTAGATGATTGAAACTCCCTGATTGTCTTCTGTGTTATTTCTTTTTGTAGATCAGCTTTTACAACAGTTAAAACTTTTAAACTCTCTACACATTCTTTCCCACTCGCGATATCTTTTATATGTTGCTCCTCTGCTCTCCCTAATTTCACCATTAAGTTGTCTACTTGCTCTCGATCGATTTTTCTAAGACTTGTAGAGTAGCTTATTGTTTCCCCCTAAGTGCAGCCATAAATGTATCCCACACTGTATTCCGTGGGGCGCTATATCTATTGATATCAAAGAAATCTGTTACCCATTTTTTAAGATGGTCAGTGAATCTTTTATCCATTAATAATTTTTTTTCAAAAGACCAGGGATTTCTTTTTCTTTTCAAACAGCTCACCTTATATGTTATTATTAGGGGGTTATGATCCGAAATTACTTTTGGGAGTTTCATAATGTTTACTTTTGACATCTCTGAGGAGGAGATAAAGGCATAATCCAGTTTTGCATGTTTCTGGGCTGGATTGGAAAAATATGTGTACCCCAAGTGCTGTGGACATTTGGTAAGCCATATATCCTGTAAACAATGGGAATTTATAAAAGCTTCAACTGATCGATAAACCTTAGGTTTCCGTCCTGTATATCTTTTTGAGGTACCCCAATCTGCAGAAATATTAAAATCACCAGTAACTATTAAAGGGGTAGGCCATCCAACTAGCTCTGTCTCTAAAAAGTCAAATATCTCAGGATCATCCTGATTTGATCCATAAATTGCACAGAGTGTAACTCCCAGTTCCAATTCAGGTATTACCCATCTACCGTTGGCATCCGCCAATACTTTTTTTGCCTTCCCCAGTGAGGTTCGTATCAAAATTGCTACTCCACGAATTATAGAAGTCTGGGTTGAGCAAGCAACTAGTTCAAAACCACTGAGAAAAAGCAAGTTACGCTTAGCCCACGGAAGATGGGTCTCTTGTATGCACAAGATGTCAATATTCTCATGTTTTACTAAATAAGCCAATCTCTGTCTCTTCTTCCAATCATTCATACCCCCCACGTTTATAGTACAAATCTTAATGTTTGCCATTTGCTTGGATCAGAGTTCCTTCGGATAAATCCGTCATTATTTCAAATAACCACAACCAACATTTTTGCTTTCCTTTATACATTTGATCTATAATATCATGAATTATGCTCCAAACTTTACCAAATAATAGCGACCAAGCATTTTGTCTTATCCTGCACCATCTTCCATTTTCTCCATTTTCTCCCTTGTTCCCTCGACCCCTCCCCGATCCCCACCTCCACCATCCCCGTGCTCCCCCCCACACCCCCTCCCTTCAAGTGACCCCTCCCCTCCCTGTTATGCGAGGCACTCAGTCCTAGCTGAGTGTAGGATGGAATGCAGTGTGAATGGTGAGGACAAGGTAATACTAGACATCAAAGCATTTCTAATTAGCAGCCCCAATTGACTCTATGTATTCTTTTGCTTTTATCTCCGAAGAGAAAAATAAAGTCTTTCCATTGTGAATGATTTTTAGTTGAGCTGGGTTAACTAAATATGCCTGCATGTTTAAATCTTGAAATTGTTTAATCATGCCTCTCAGCCGCCAGCGTCTCTCCACTGTGATGTGGCAATAGTCTGGTCTTACAAAGAACGAAATTCCTTCCACGGTTCTTTTGGCATTGGGTCTTGCTTTGTCAAAAATAGCCTGTCTTAGTATAAAGTTTCCAAAATAGATCAGGATAGCTCTTGGGAATTCTCCTTCCTTAGCGCTTCTCCTTAGTCTTTGTGGTGTACGATGAGCTCTTTGAATTTCATTAGGCCAATTCCAGTCATTTAATTCTGGGAATGCCTGTCCAAATATTTTGATCACGTAAGCTCTTATATCGGGCCCTTCGGCCCCTTCCGGAATTCCCAGGACTCGAAGGTTATTCCTGCGTTGTCGATTTTCCATTTCTTCTAGCTTCCATTGTATATCCACTAATTGCGCGTTTTGTAATTTGGTGTTGGAGACAGCCATGGCCACTTCAGATTCTGTCGTTACTATTCGATCCTCCAAGTTTGCTACCCTGTCATTGGTGTTAGAGCATGCCTTTGACAGTTTCCGCACTACTCCTTGCATCTTTTGCATTGCTGAGTGAGCTTTTTGACTATCTCTACGAGTCTCTTCTCGGTGGGCTATAATTTCCTGATGTATTGATTCTAATAATGATATTTGTATGTGTTCGTTGTCCAAATTATCATTATGAGGGTGACCAGAGGGTAGTTCCCAGGTTAGCTCCCGACCTGCGGTCTGTAGATCATTATTCAGTACTCCGAGTGCTTTCATTGCTGTAGCTGGTTGTTCAATCTCAGGATCACTCTCTGAGTCCAGATATGAAGAACATACCTCTTCTTCCTCCTCGGACCACTCTTGCCCATCTGATGCTGAGAAAAAAGCCTCATTTGAAGCCTTTTCTTTACTTTCTTTACTTTCTTTGCCATCTCCATCTCCAGCTTCATCTTCGGACCCTTTATTCCTAGTAGGCAAGTATTCATTACTCTTGTCGCTCTGATTTTCTGCATGGTTATTATTGGCCTGTTCTTCATCTTCATCTGCTGCAGTTACCGCCAGCTCATCTGAGGTTATTAGCACTATCTCCGCCTCCTGTGGGTCATTCACTGATTCAAGAACTTTTGTGGATGTTTCTAAATTCTAGTTAATTTTATCCTTTGCCTCTATACTTAGTGCGGTTCCATTATCACCAGAAGTGAAGTCATTAGGTTTTATTATATTAGCAATCGATAAGTCAGTGTCATTCCCCTTCACAGGATTATTAATATTAGTCCCAGTCACCCCCCCCCGGCCCCCTTCTCCTTACCAGATTTAGCAAACAATTCAGCAATTGGATTTGGGTTAGGCAGGGGTCGGGTCCGAGTGCCGGTCTGTTGCTGCTGCTTTCTCCTAACAGGTTCTTCTGCAGCTGGCCTGTGCTTTTCCTTGGATTCTGGTATATACTTGATTGGCGTCTCCTCTCTCGCCTTCCTCCGACTCTGGACGGCCTTGCTAGCAGCGTTAACTTTCGGAGCCATGTTATGAAATACTTTCTGCCACCGGGGGCGGCTGGGCTCCGGCGGGTTACTGTGAAGCTTTGTGCCGCTGAAGTTCCACCGGTCGCGGTTAGCACGTCGGGAACAGACCCGCCCTCTGAACGCGGCTCGTAGTTTCAGTCTCAGCTGTAGATAGGTCCAGACACCCACGAATTCCCGTGGCGGATGAGTTGCAGCTCCGCGGCTGAAAAAGATAAAAAATACTGGCTGCGCTACTATAATTTCTTTAGCGTTTCTCTAGATCCGCAGTCGGGCATTATTTTCCAGCTCTCAATCCCTGGAGCTCACGACCATACATCCTCACTGCTCAACTGCTTCAACCGCTACTGAACGGTCGCCATCTTGCCTCGATCCCCTCCACAACGGCCCCATCAACTCCGGGGATGCCTGGCTCCACCTTGGGGATTCCCAGCAGGGACCATCCCACAGGGAAAGCCAGGACGGGTTCCCCAGCGGTATACAGCGCCAGGACGCCGACTGGCAACAGTGCACTTTACAAGTATACACATTACATTACATTACATTACAAGAGCACTCAGAAGGATAGAGTACACAAGCAATTCTCCACCGGTCAGACAAACTCACGCTGGACACCCTAAAACAAATAAAGCCAGTAAATAGAAAGCAAGCAAATGTGAGTTACCTACCATAGAGCCAATGGTCAGCAATGGGCAGAATGCATTCCCTAAGAAGCTTTCTCTACGCCGACAAGAAGTTGTTAGTAAACAAGACAGCTGTGCTGTATGGTAGGCATTGATCTGATACAACGCAAACAAAAAGCCATGAAGAGTTTTGGGGGGTGGATGGGGAGTAATGAAGTAGCTAGAAGTGGAGGAAGGAGCCTCACAATTGCTGGTGCAGGGATTTGAGCGGGGAAGCAGTAAACATAGGAAAGTACAAGAAAACACATGCACTCACAAGGTGTGCTGAAAGAAAATGAAAAAAACGGTTTCTAGAATGTGGGCATTGGAAGGATACAAGTCATACCATCAAAAAGCTGGTAAAGAAGCTGTACTTCAGGGGAGGGACAAACACAAAAGCAGGAAGGAAAGCCATTGAGTAAGATACAAGCAAATGAGACAAGAAAACCAATAAATGCTAAGCAGTGGGCTGGCTCACAGCCCATTGTAAGCATTGGTATTGCCCAAAAGAGGCTTTCAACAAAAGAAAGCTAAATATTGTCTGTGAAAGACCTAAAAGGACTAGCCATAAGGTCCATTTGGTGCCGTGATGCAATCTACTGCAAAAGTCTCTTTTGATTTGGGCAATATTCTCAATCCTCACGTCTCTTCTGTCTCCCACATGACATTTCAGCAACTAAATAAAATAAACTATTCACAAGACAAATTTTAGGATCAGAAAATTAAACTTTTAGATTTCTCTCAATTTGTAGCACATAGAAAAAGAAAAAGAACCCAAATAACTAGGGATCTTAAACTTCCTCAAGAGCTATCCTTCCTCTGGTTTTATGAAAGCATTGACCGAGCGGAATTTCTAATGCAAATGTATTTACCCCTCTCTAGGAAAACGAGGTGGAATCAAAACTATTCATTTGCTATGCACAGCACTGTTAATAGTTAAACAATACATATTCATGGTAATATTGACTGTAGTAATCTTTTTGCATAGCGAAATTTTGTTTAATGTTAGTGGACCAAATCGCCTGCCAGCATGTAAAGTTGAGAACATGAGATGATCCCTTATTTGCATTGTGCTAAATATGAGTTTGAATATTTTATAATGGTTTATCTTAAACACCCTCATACATGTCATCATGCTTTGGGCATACATACGCAAATAACTACATTGCGCTTCAGCTGTGAAATTTCCCCTTCTCGGGTATGCTGAAAAAAGTCCTATTTTGTGCTTGTGAAATAACAATACCATTGTTCAAGCAATTCATATCTGCAGAGCAATTCATATCTGCCACCAAGCAGCATGCTCTATGAATAAATGACTGTGTTCAGATTTTCTCTACACAGGAAAGAAAGCATTTGCTTTATCAAGGCCTTGGCTTTCTATTTTTAGTACACTCGTCTATAGTGCAGCATCTTTTTTTCCTGTGGAGGCTGATGTGAACTTTTAGTGACCAGAGAAATATGTGGTCTGCAGTTTATTCTGATCCACAAAAGAGTGAGCGCGTGGGTAGAAGAATGCTTAAGATGAGCTATGGCCCTTTACTCTTGTCGCAAAGTAATTTGTGTTATAAAGAAACATACTAATGTTTCTAAAAACTGAAGTTGAAAGGACATGATGGCTATTATCCAAAACCTAAAAAACACTGATATCTGCACGCTATGGTGGGCTATGCAATCATTATGCCTTGCTAAGCACTGCTTGTTATCTGTGCAGGTTTCATTTTGTTGTGTTTTTCCCCAAGCAGAGTTCTCCATAGAGGGATCATTCCCAAGCATGTCTGCGGTGGGTGAGTGGATTCCCGGGTGTGATTTATCCGTATGGCGGTATCGTGTAGAGTGAGTGGGTCTGCCGGCGGTCCAACCAAAAATGTGTTTATGTAAAGCGTGTAGTAGGCTGAGTCTGTGTGGTTGCTTGCATTGGGATTGAGTCCATCTCAGCCATTGCATCCTTGATGCTAGATTGGTCCTGATGGACCTGTTGCAGGGGGCACAGGTGTTGTCCTCCTCTAGTGACAATGTGTTGGTAGAGTAGATGCCATGCTAGAGCGGTTTGGTGGAGCCTGAGATGATGCGTTCCAGATGTTCAGATTAGGGTCTATGCAAGTCAAATGTTGTTAGCAGGTCTAAAACATCAACAAGCAAAACACTATGACACTTTGGTGAAGTCAACAAGTATGTCATTCTCAAATATGATCTGTACGGTCATTTGGTCAGGAGTAGTCCTGTAGCGAGGCTTTGTGGCTGTGTAGTATACCATAATTGAGCAATTTGTATTGTTTTTAGGATTTGTGGTATAACCTTTAACTGTAGTTTTTCAGTAAAAACATGAATGTATTCATTATCCTGAAATATCAAACACCGAAGGACGTCACAGTAAGACAGATTACCCTGCTAAACAAGTGAGAAGGTTCACATACCTGCCAGAACCAGCTTCCTTGAAGAATACAGAAACTTGCCCGGAGGAGCTCGAGTACAATATTACCACGGAAGAATACTTCAAGGAACAGGCAAAGTGCTCCAGCAAACACAGCTATGAGTAGCAGAACATGAACATGGACATCCAGCATTGCTCTTCCATGGACATGGTAATAAAAGATGAAACCTGGTGGGAAAACCGATGATCAGTTTTTGAAAACGCAAAAACAGCCCAATTTCTCAATATTACAGATGGACACTATAGCCTCCATTATGAGTTGCCGGAGTGGTAACCTTGCGAGGAAACTAGTCTGGACAGTTCCAAATGTCCTGATGTTACCAGACCCTAAATCTGTACATCCAGAAAGAGACCGCGTTTTGTCTGCATGAGGCACAGTCCTACACTACCCGCACCCTGCAGCACTATTGGGGAGCAGGCAATGCTCCCAAAGAGACCACAGCCTTTCCACCCCGAAACACCGTACCCAACCCTGTGCAACACCCTCTACCCCAACAGGGCCCACACATATTTACCATCTGCACGAAGTAAGTAGGTGGTAAATATCAGCATTGAAATCCCCAGAATCAAGGAAAACCTGCACAACGATACCCAGTAATTATAAGTCTGACAGGTTAGACCCCATTTTGGATTCATGAATTCCAGCCCTAGTTTCTCCCTTTGGAGTTAACAGAGAACTCATAACAGGGGCCTGTACCTTTGCACAGATTCCTCACCTAGTGAATGTCCCAGGTGAAAGGCAGGATAAGGAAACTACCAAAGCACTAACTCTCCATCATCACCAGATACTGTCATGCGAAGATCTCGCATTCTCAGAGGGTGGCTCTATTCAGTAAGTATTATTCACCACATGTGATGTTTCAAGTCAGGTGGCGTTCTGCAGGTCTAAGTAGAGACATGTATCAGAGCACTGTGCCAGCCATTCTCTGTAAAGGTGTACTCATCCTGTAGCATCTCCAGTGCACCAGAGTCACAAATTGAGCCACAAGCAAAGGGAGTGCAGGCAGATTTGGGTCCCTCAGCACAGTCTGAAGAGGACGCTGAACAGGTCTGGGTGACACCAGAGCTGTTGTTGCCCGTGAAGCCACAGCCAAAGGTTCCACCAACACCTTAGAGCAGAGGTCTTCCAACTTTTGTCAGCTGAGTCCCCCATCTAAACCTTTTTACACGTCGAGCCCCCCCACCACCACCACCTGACATAAAAGTTTGGGAAGCTGGTACTCTGCATCATTGATGACCATTCCTGCAGAGCCCAGGTGGTAAGGGCAAATAATATAAAATAAAGAGCTCCACTTCCAGTTTTGAGTAGTACCTGGAAACTGGAGTGCTCACAACATTTTGTAATATATCTCTGCAGGTTTATATTGTGCGAACATGACCCAAAGGTATTGGAGGCTTACAGGAGCATCTTTTACATTACACAAGCACACATTAATTCTTTGTAAGCACAGGGCGATAAAGTGATATTCCCAGAATCACAGGATGTTGAGCAGACACCAAGAATTAAACCTGGTTCCCCAGCTCCACAGTCATCAGCTCTGGCTATTGCGCCACATCCTTGCCCTAGACAGGAAATCAGAACAAGCATTGGCAAAGCCAATAGGTCTCGGCAATCAGATAGCTACAGACAATGGCAATGTAAGTGCATTTGTGTATGGCTCAGGGGCTGTTTTTATTGATATCCACAAATGTATTACCACTGATTGCTGAGACCTATTGGCTTTTCCAATTCTTGTTTTAGAGACAGCATACGTGTCTGGAGTTGTTCTGATTAAAGTCAGGTCCCTTTTGGAGGGGAAAGGAATGGCCTTTTCAGCACAGAGATGTGAGGGCTCAAAGACACGTGTCTTTGTCTTTGAGCCCTCACACATGCACATCTATGCGTGTGTGTGAAGCCCACACATGCACAGATAGATTATCACAGTCCCTCAACAGAGCAAAGCCCTCTTGCCTACACAGACGGATGTTCACAGTCCCTGGGAGGAGCCAAGGCAATCTCCCACTCTGGCACAGAGTGTCAAGCTATGTTCCAAATTGGTTGGGCAGGGGGTATTGGCATATTAAGTTTTGTCACAAGAGGCAAATGGGAAGAGAGAGCGCAGACTGAGCGAGAGGGGAGCAGGTTAGAAACAGAAAAGTGAAGTAGAGACCCTAACAAAAAGCAAGAGGATGCAGCATTGGCCCAGTGTGGGCTAGCTGGACAGGAATGTGGAAGGAATTGAAGACTGAGGAAATAAACAGCAGGCTCAATGGTGGTCATATTTTTGAAGTTTATGTTAAAAGACGGATTTTAGAACCTCATGGGTGTGAGTGGCAGGCGTGCAACGCCCATAGGGCTCAAGGGGCTTCGCCCCCCCCCCCCCTTGTGTGTGGCAGCCTGGGCTGAGACAGCTTCCCGGGTGAACACACACAGCCTTACCTGAGTACTTCATAGGTCTTTAAAAGACCATTACCTTGTTAATGAGACTTCGTTATTTTTCACCCCTTCTAAGGGATGTATGACATTACAACGCATGCTTTTACATCGCAGTTTTTACAACGCATTCCATTACAATGCATAGCGCTTTGGGGTGCTGGATAGTGAATAGTGTAATTTACTATTCCAACTCCAGTCCCCGTGGATAGTAGGGAAGGTGTTGGATAGTAAATTAAATCTATTCCCTATCCTAGAGCGCCCCCAGCGCAATGCGTTGTAATGGTTTGCGTTGTAAAAGTTGCTATGTAAAGGCACTGCGTGGTAAAAGTTGCGTTGTAAAGGATGTTTCGCCTTCTAAGAGGACCTGCATCTCCACTCTTCCTATTGGTGGAAGAATTAACCTTCCACCGCCCCCCCCCCCCGAAATTTTGGCTCTAGTTGCGCCTCTGGTGAGTGGTGTATCAGGGGAGAAGAGATGGGCTAGTTTGACCATGTTAGGATGTAGTTACATTACGTCAGTTTAGAATGTACGACTAAACCGAAGGATGTTGTGTTTGTGCACTCAACTTGCTTCTGAAACAAAGACCTTTTTCACAAACAACAAATGTTTCTGTAGTCGTTCTCTGCCAGTGTGAACTTAGGAGTGAGAACCCAGGTCTGCATGTGAACATCATGCTGCTCAGTGTCGGCATACTGCGCATTTGCAGAAACTCTTTGACCCTGATGGGTTGTGGGAATTCCGTTAAAACAAACATTCCCAGAATTCCCCTTCTTCGTGCACCTGTGTCTCTCGTGTCCCTCTTTGCTTTAGGCATTCGGGTAGTCCCTGAAGCTAGAAAATAAGCATGGTCAGTTTCTGTGGTTTTATTTAATGCTGACCTCTATGGAGAAACTAATATGCTAGGTCTCAAGCTGCCTCCAGTTGTTCCCCCAACCTAGTCCAGGTGTCATGCAGGGGTTGATGGTGCAGACCTCTGCCCCCTTGAACTCCTGCAAGAGGGTAGCAAAGATTTGTTTGTCCTCCACAGTTGGGGACTCAGTGCACCAAGCATTTTTTGACAGGTTAGAATTCTTTAAATTGTATTGTAATGTAATTGCATTTATATAGCGCTTAATACCGAGGCGTTGAAGCGCTTGTCTTCACACCTTGAGTAGCCCATAAGGGGCTCCTGAAATATGCGCACAAACACACAGCAGCTGGAGCTGTAGCAGCAGCCCGGCTGAGACACATGACAGCGGGGGGCTGCTGAAGAACTTTCAGCCTAATAGGCGTTGCACACCTGGAATCAACAATGAAAGGGGATGTATGAGGTTACAACACATACTTTTACAACGCCTACCTTTACATCGCAGTTTTTACAACGCATACCATTACAACGCATAATGCTTTTGGGCGCTGGATAGTGAATAGTTTAATTTACTATTCCAACTCCAGTCCCCGTGGATAGTAGGGAAGGTTATTGGATAGTAAATTAACCTATTCCCTATCCTAGAGCGCCCCCCAGCGCTATGCGTTGTAATAGTTTGCGTTGTAAAAGTTGCGTTGTAATGGTAGTTTGTTGTAAAAGTTTCATTGTAAAGGCTGTATACCATGAAAGGTGATGTGGTAGGGTCGAGTGCGTGCCCATCCCTGAGGGGATGCTGTGACCACCCCAGGGGGCACACCCCACAGTTTGAAGACCTATGCCTTAGAGGGTGGAATTATAGCAGAGTAGGCAGACCGCAATTAAACAATTCCAACATGGCATGCTGGAAAGCGTGCACTTGTGTTTCATCAACTGCCTTGTGAGGAAACGCGGATGGAGTTTTTCAAGCACGGGCATTAGGGAAATGCATTGCTGACTCCTGGAACAGTCCCGGGAGCATGACTGTTTCCCACAGGATGAATATTCTCCCTTCTTATGGTGCTTCTTATGCTTCCTAGGAACATTATCTCGAGAGTGAGTAACAGGGGCGCACCACCAGGCCTTGGCCCCTAAAAACGTGGCCTCACTCTTTCCATTGGCTTTGGTGCATGAGTGTGCACTTACAACCCCCTCCAGCCCTAGGTAGTGATTGCATCCCAATCACCACAGTCAGATGCTGTCCAGGTCCAACAACACCTTCTCCTTACAACGACTCAAACCGTGCTTCAAGGCGGACCCTCAGGAGGCAACATTTAACGTAGGTACAGCCCAAGCTGTCAAAATATCATAGCAGGATCTCTGGATTCATACTACGAGGCAGGAAAAGAAAGAATTGGAGCCACTGCACAAAGGTATGCCTTAAATAGGATAATGACATCTCTTTTGGAGGTTTGCAGAGCCACAGCCTAAGCCTCATATGGTACTCTGTTGGTGCTGGGGAGCTAATGCTTAGCAAATGTCTGGATACAGTTTGCCACCAAGGATATTAACAATGTGAGGAATTTGGGGCGTGGCTAGCTGCTCTGCGAGATGGCTGCCTTCTGAGCGAGCTCCGCTGACCGGGGGAATAATCCTGTATTCATCCTGTTAAAAAAGACACTGCTGCCGTGCTAAATACTTTTGCCGGTGGAGGAGAAGGCTGTGCACAAGTTGGCAGAAAATCGGAGAGCAGCGCGACTTTATTGCCGCGATTCGATGGACAGCGAGGCAAGACCGTGAAGAGCTGTGTGGGCCGAGGCCGGGGGCCGCTGCATTGCCTCTAAAATTGAGCTAGAGGAGGCGAGGGCGGCCGGAAGCCGCAACTACATCGGACTGCAGCAGGCGCGAAAATACGCCAGACAGTCTAGTAACGAGATCAGAAAAAGCAAGCACAACTGTGGTGTGCGTGGGAATTTGTTGGCACTTAAACGAAGGTGTACAAATAGCCGTTTTATATGAGCCCGGATTTTGACAAAATGGCAGCGCCCTCTGGATCCACATTATGAAGGTAGAAGTTTGGAAGTGAGATGAGGTGGATGGAGTGAGACACGTCTGTGAGACGCTTGCGACCGTGCTGTACATAACTATGGATGGCTTGGAGCTGGCGCTGTGAGTAAGGAGAAAGATGTGCTGCGGAGGAAGGGTTCGGCTGACCTGCATAGCAGTACGCGGCAGTGACGAGCCACAGCGTGATCGCGTATCTGGCAGGACCCTGACTTGGTGGAACGCAATGTAGTGGCGGGGAAGCTGGGTATTGTCCTCAGTGAAAAGGGGCTACGTAGTGCATTCTGCGCACGTGAGACGGCCTATGTGCGAGCTCAACCTACGTGATACTGGTGTCTCCCGGAACTGCTGGTCTGCGCTGGGGGCCTAAGAAGCGCATGCCTTTGCGGGAGATGAGCCGCGCTTGGCATTGAGTGATGAACGATACAGGGATAGACATTTCCTGACAACTGCCCTAACGATTGATTATAACGCACCCATTGAGGAGAGAGGCTGTCGGAGTCGGGTGCGAGATTGCAGGCTATTGCGCTTGTGCCGCGCTGGAACGCGTGGCGCAGGTTGTAGAAGCCCCAAGGAGCTACAATGTGAACCGCTCATCTGCTGCATAATTGCGTATAGCAGGGAGTGCGAGTAGGTGCTCTTGCTTCGCTCCTCGTCATATATATGCTACAGGGGGCCACGTTGCGCAGACGAGAACCCGTGGTGGAATAGGGAGCTCACACGGTCTTTGCTTCCATTACGCATGACCCTACTCCTGGTAGCTTAAAGTGAAATACACAGCCCCATCTGGGGTAACTATGGGTAAGCAAGATCCAAAACAGCCGAAGATCACGTTTGACTCTAGGCACTCAACCAGGCAGAACATATATGGATATGCAATCTGGGGCAGGAGATGAAGATGTGAAGTCCCTACTGCTGGAGATGCGTTCCAGTCTCAAGAGCATTGACTCCAAGTTAGACACGCTGACTAAACAGCTGGACGCAGTGCAAACTCAAGTGTCAGTGCACGAGACGAGGCTGGATGGCCTGGAAAACCGACAGGTGGAATTCCACGAATTTCAGACGGAAACCAAGGAGCAACTATTACAAATGGATAAACTGCTGGGAGTCATACGAGCAAAGAACGATGATTTAGAAGCTCGCTCTCGAAGAAGCAATCTGCGTGTCACAGGCATACCGGAGATGACAGCGATGTCTAAAAAGGAAACCTACATGACGGATTTACTACATACGCTGTTCGACCCGCTCCTCTCAACGGTGTTTATTGTGGAGGGGGCACACAGAACACTAGGCCTGAAGCCGCCAGTGGGGGGTACACCACGACCCATATTGATAAAGTTGCTGAACTACCAAGATAGAGACACCATACTGCGGTTGGAACGAGAGAAAGGCCAGATCATGCACCAAGGGAACTCCTTTTCATTTTACCCAGATTTTACCCCAATGGTACAGGCAGCCAGAAGGGAGTTTCTACCAACTAAGCGACTCCTGCTACAAGCGCAAATCCCATATTCCCTGCTGTACCCGGCGAAACTGAAGGTGTCCCACGATGGAACAGCGCACTATTTCACAGACGCAAAATCTGCGCTTAAATTCGCCAAACACGTTGCCGGCAAGGGGTCCAAGAAGAAAGGAGCTGAAGACGGGTCCCAATCCGGCAGGCTAAGTGACAATGACTGAAATAATATCAAAATAATGTTTTTTGTTTGTCTCTGTGTATTTGATAGGGCTGTTATTTGATAACTGATAGGTTGAGTTGCAATGCGCTGCTCTGGGGCAGGTTAGATGTGCTGATGACAACTGATGTGACCTCCGGAAAACCCCCCCGCACCCCCTCCCCGACACTGTCTTGCAATAGTTAAAATTTGCCTATTTCCGTAATACATGGAAAGCACGGGCTGTTAACCCCGGCCACCCTACGAAAGTGGGGGAGTACGCCGGTCTACCCTCACCCCCTGGGAGGGTTCCCAAGACCTGTTTGATGTTAATAAAAGTTGCAGATGGGAGGGTTACACTACAACCTAATTGAGGGGTTGGTGTGGGAGGTGGGCAGGAATGGGTATGGGTTGTTTTTCTTTTTGAGCCAAAATGTCATGATAGTACGCATAGCAAAGTAGTAAAGCTAGTAACGTGTTGCAAGCAGGAGAGACAATGCTATAAGATTGGTTTGTTGAAATGATGCCTAACGGACAAACTTTAAACATTCTAATCTAGAACGTCAGGGGCTTGAATGATGGCCGGAAGGGGAGACTAGTCCATGCATATTTAGTGAGACATGCTATAGATATTTGTTTCGTGCAGGAAACGCATCTAAATGTGTCACTGTCGCAGAAGCTTAAGCATAGCCGTTGGGGGAAGGTGTATTTACTCTAGCTATGCAAGGGGGGTTGCTATTCTTATCAAGAGAGGATCTGATTGGAACTGTGTATATACGTATGTGGACCCGGAAGGACGTTTTGTCATATTGAATGGGAGGTTGGGTGGCGAAGAGGTGACGTTTGTGCAGTATTTGGTCCTAATACGGATTCCCCTGATTTTTTCCGACAACTGTGGTCAAGTATTAGAGCACTAGGGTGCCAAACTGTGAGATGGGGGGAGATTTTAACGCTGTGCTTTCAGATGAGGCTGATAGAAGGGGCACTGCTAAATCGTTACACCCACAAGCGCGAATGGCCCTTCAAGATATAATGTTGGATGGGGGCTTCTGGACATTTGGAGGGAAAGACACCCTAACCTGAGGGAAGGAACATGCATATCCACTTAACACCAGGCCTGGTCCAGATTGGACTTTTGGTTAATATCAAGGGACGTTGCGGCCTGGACAGTGGATGTAGCCCATATGGCGCGCTCACTGTCGGATCATGCACCTTGCATCCTCCGTTTGTCACTACCCGGAGCCCCATCCCGAGTTTTTACCTGGCGTCTACCTCAGAACGCATTGATAGATGAGATCCGGAAGGACATAGAGATGTATTTTGAAACAAACGAGGGATCCGTAGAAGCTGAGGCTATATTATGGGATGCCTTCAAAGTCGTCATACGAGGGCAATGTATTGCGAGGCAGGCAGGGGTGTTAAAGGACATCAGAGGGACACTGGCAGGGTTGGAAAAAGAAATCAAAGATCTAGAGAGTCAGATGTATTTGCGCAAGGTCCTAAAGACAGCGGGCCTTTTAAAAGCTAAGCTGCTAGAGTTTGAGGAAGAAGCAACTAGGGAGGTGAAATTCCTGGGCAAGTATGCAGAAGCCCGACGATATGCGGAGGGGGATTGGCCGGGGCACACGCTGGCGAATATGATCAGGCCAACGACAAAGACCACGTATGTGCATGAGATTAATGGTGTGGATGGTGAGACTGTTAGGGGCCAGGAAGAAGTACTAAAGGTGTTCCAAGATTTATACACCAACCTTTATAAGACAACTGGGATGGCGGGAACTGATAACATGTCGGAATTTTGGGATTCCATTGCTCTGGCGTGGTTCAATGACAACCACAGATTGTTCATGGATTTACCTGTAACTAAAGAGGATGTGACGCAAGGGATTAAAAGTTTACCGCTGAATAAGGCTCCGGGTCCGGATGGACGGACCACTGCCTTCTACAAGGCATATGCTGAGGAGCTAACTCCAAGGTTACTGGCAGTATAAGAGGAGGTACTGGAAACGGAAATTTTGCCCCAATCAATGAGGGAGGCTATGATCATAACGCTATTGAAGTCTGAAAAGGCGGAAATTGAACTAGACTCTTATAGGTCGCTCTCTTTGATAAATGTCGATGTCAAGATCTATGCCAAGTTACTGGCAAACCGACTCCAACCAATGCTACCAATGATCGCACTCCCTGACCAATCGGGTTTTATCCCGGGGAGGTCGACGTCGCATAATCTGCGCACGCTATTCTCAGTCATACATTATCTACATCCTAGTGTTCAGGCTGCGGCGATATTCCTAGATGCCACTAAGGCATTTGACTCCTTGGAGTGGTCATATTAGTTCTTGGTCTTACAACGCATGGGATTCAGCCCCTTACTTATTAAGCGAATAAAGCTACTGTACGAGGCACCCAGAGCTCGTGTCCGGGTCAATGGCATGGTTTCAGGCTCTTTCCAAATAACGAGAGGTACGAGACAGGGATGTCCGCTGTCACCGTTAATATTTGCTATAGCTATGGAGCCGTTAGCTGCGCGGATACGACAACACCATACAGCTCGAGGAATAGGATTTAGCGCGCGTAGTCTCTTGATATCTCTATAGTCGGACGATGTAACTCTTTACATTCTTGACCCAGAGGTGAATCTTGATCCAGTGCTGCAGGAGTTTATAAGATGTGGGGGATTTACAGGTATATCTATCAACTGGTCTAAATCAGTGATCTTTCCGCTTACAGATGGCACGAGGGAGGTCTGCTCTGAGTTCCCCCTTACATGGGAGGCTACTGAAGGTAAATATTTGGGGGTGTGGCTAAGCCGGAATCTCCAGGACATATGGACACTAAACTTTGGGAGGGCTTATTCATGGCTGGAAGGGAAGGTGGCTCTTTGGTCCAGGTTGCCTCTGTCTGTGGCGGGTAAGGTGGCACTGGCGAAGATGGTTATATTGCCTAAATTTCTTTATCTATTTGTGAACGTGCCAATACCACTTACTAAACACTTTTTTTGGCTGTTGCGTTCACAGCTGATGTCCTTGGTATGGGCGGGAGGACAGGCCAGGGTGTCCTGGGATCTCCTGACTCTTCCCCTAAAACAGGGCGGACTGGGGGCTCCTGATATGCAACTATATGCACTATGCGCGCAAGCTCAGTTCCTTCATTTTTGGGTGCATGAGACCCCATTTCAGCCCCATGTTGCGGTCGAGAGAGATGTGGTGGCTCCGACTCCGCTAGCTGTAGCAGTATATCGCAACGTCAGTCGACCGCGGGAAGATGTTGATACTGCTGGAACGCTATGCTGGGTATGGCACGAACTGCAGAAATGGGCAGGCATGAAGACGCTGTATACGCCATCAATGGTATTAGAAAATGATCCCATGTTCGCGTGCATGGAGAAGGGTGTTGGTAGGACCCAGACTGCTGCTCTGAAACTGCACACCTTCGCTGACCTTTATCCGGAGGGAACCTTCAGGCCTCCCCCTTTAGATACTGAAGAAGGTGTGGTGCCGTTTGCTGAAAGATTTTTATATCATCAGATACGCACAGCCTGTCGTGTGATACATGCGGAGTTCCCTGAAGCTCCCCCGACTATGTTACCACTAGAAAATGTACTTAAATCACAGTCGGCCAAAAAGCTGATTACGAGACTGTACACTACTATGCAGTCCAATTATCCAGTGTTGAGACCAATGTCCATGGAGCTTTGGAATGGTGAACTGAGCCCAGAGATGACAGAAGAGCAGTGGAGATATTGCTGTAGTCAATTGACGGATTTGTCCCCAGACTACTGCCTACGGTTGATTCAATTCAAGTTCTTACATAGATATTACCGGACACTGGTTAGTTTGCATCGCATGCGGTTGAGGGACGACGCCAGATGTTGGAGGTGTGGGCAGGATCAGGCTAATTTTCTTCATGTGGCGTCGGAATGCCCGCACTTACATGCATTCTGGAGTGAGATATTCAGTACAGTGAATCGGATAATTGGTAGAGATTACCCACCGTCCCCGCTGCTGGGTATTTTGGGTTGTGTGCGTGACACAGTTCCCAGAAGGCATAAATTGCATGCCCTTTTGCTGCTATATGCTCGCAGACAAGTTGCTATACGATGGGTAGAAAGCGAGTACCAGACTTTAAGGCTTGGCTAATGGATGTGACCTATGGACACACCCAGTTAAAACTCTTTTGGGAACAGATGCCCTCCACATCTCGCCCAAAGAATATATGGGAGCCTTTCTTGGAATGGTCGACTGCAGACCAGAAAATACAAGATGCGGGTTGCGAGGAGGGGCAGGCAGGAATGTAATAATGTTCTGTGTGCTAATGTGAGATGAGGCTATGTGTTATTTCATGTGTCTGAAAGATGACTTCACTTCCTCCCTATGTATGTGTGGCGGGCGCGGGTGTGCTGGGCGATGGAGTAAGGGGCAATAGACGTGTCTTGGTTAAGGAAGGTTTTATTGCAGCAAACAGGTAGTCTGTACACGTCTTTCTGGTATGGACGATCCTACGCGGGGAGCGACTTTGGGTAGTTCTCCTACTCCGGGGCTTGGATGTCTCTGTCCTCTGATAGCCTTCCGGCTTCGTCGGGGCTTCCGGTCGTCTGGGTCCGTCTTGGCTCTTGGCTCTCCGAACCCATAAACAAAAGAGAGCACCTGATTAGATTAGCGTTCTCCGCTATGCCGACTTAGGGGCGGGTAGTGAGGGATCGAGCAACAACCCGTGCAGGATAACTATGTACAAGTGCAAGGAGGGGTAGTGCTCGGGGAAAGGGAACCGGGACAAGGGGATACCACTATGATACAATGGAACCGCCCTTCCGTCCCACCTAGCCCCTGATCTTGTCACGCACCTGGGCTAGCCACACACCTCCCCCGGGTGTATGGCTGGGCGGCTCGTGGGTACGTTGGCCTCCAGGCGTCTCCTCCGTCTCCTGGACCTCTTCTCCTCCGCTCGTTACTCCCTCCGCTCTTTTCGTCTCTGCTCCCGTATTCCAACCGCTCCGCTCCTTCTCTCTCCTCTCCACCACGCTCCGCCCTCCACGCTCTCTCCTCCCTGGGTGAACAAGCACACCTGTTTATCAGGCACTTCCGCATTTGACGGCAGCACGTCGTCTGGAAAACCCGCCCACTCGTCCTCCGACTGGGAGTTAAAGGGCCAGGTACATTCCTCCACACTGCGGTCATCCCGTCCGTAACCGGACTGCAGTGAATGAGAAGAGGGGGGGGTGAGGTGAGAGTTCCCGCATGGTCCCCGAGTCCCGTACCACCTCACCAGAGCCATCAGTGGACGAACTCATGGACACCCCGTTACACACCTTCCCCCTTGGACGCTCACGATCGGGGAGCGGATGTCTCGAGAGGAAGTCAGCCCTCACATTGTCCGAGCCCTTCCGATGGTGTACCGTAAAGGAGTAAGGCTGCAAGGATAGGAACCACCGTAGCACTCTAGCATTATTCGACTTATTACGAGCCATCCACAGCAAGGGGGCATGGTCGGTGTACAGGGTAAACGGGTGTCCCTCAAGGTAGTAGGCAAGTTTCTCTACGGCCCATTTGACGGCCAGGCACTCTTTTTCTATTGTGGCATATTTGAGTTCACGGGGGAATAACTTTCGGCTCACATACAGAATGGGGTGGTCTATCCCATCGGACCCTACCTGAGAGAGCACTGCTCCAATGCCATAGTCAGAGGCGTCCGTCTGCAAGGTAAATGGCCGGGAAAAGTCAGGGGAGGTGAGGACGGGGGCCGAGGTTATGAGGTGTTTGAGGTGTTGAAAAGCCACATGCATGGCCTCGGTGGGCAGTATAGGAGAGGAGGACTTCCCTGGGTTCCGCAAGGTGTCAGACAGGGGTGCCGCTATGTTTGAGAACTGCGGGATGAACCGTCGGTAGTATCCCACCAGGCCAAGAAAGGCCCTCATCTCTCTCCGGTTGATGGGGAACGGGGTGTCGGCGATAGCCCGTATGTTCTCGATTTGGGGTTCAATGAGCCCGTGTCCCAGAACGTACCCCAGATAATTCACCTTCTGGTAGGCTACCTTGGATTTCTTTGAGTTTATCTTCAGACCAGCTTTCTTCAGTGCCTTAAAGACCTCGTGTAGATGTAGCATATGAGCGGACCAGGAGGGGCTGTGTATGACGATATCGTCTGAGTAAGCCGATGCGAATCCGGATACCTCTTTCAGGACCATGTTCATAAGGCGTTGGAAGGTGGCAGGGGCCCCGTGGAGCCCGAAAGGGACGACAGTAAACTCAAAATGCCCATCGTCCGTACTGAAATGGGTCTTCCGTCTGTCGTCCTCCCTAAGGGGCACCTGCCAGTACCCCTTTGTGAGGTCCAGTGTGGTGATATATTGGGCATCACCCAGTCGTTCGATGAGGTCTGCGACCCGCGGTATCGGATACGCATCAAAAACTGATATTTCATTCAGGGCTCGGAAATCCATACAAAAGTGGCGGGTCCCGTCCGGTTTTTGTATCATGACGATTGGACTGGACCAATTGCTTTTGGAGGGCCGAATTACCCCTAGGTCCAGCATATCTTCCACCTCTTTTCGGATAGCTATTCGTCTTGCCGCTGGTTCTCGATAAGGCCTGATTTTGATGACTTTACCGGGGGGGGTGTCTATGCAGTGTTCGGCAAAAGTGGGCCTCCCCGGTATATTCGAAAACAGGATATCATGTTGTTTTAAGACATCCTGTAACTCCTTCTGCTGCTGAAGGGTCAGCTCGTCATTGACCACTAACTGTTCTCGGGTCGAATCGCTTGGTACGGTAGTTGCTAGATGCACTCCAGAGGGTAGGGGACCCAACCATTTCTTCAGTAAGTTGATATGATACACTTGAGTTTTGTTGGGCCCCGTCTGTAGCTTGTAGCTCGTCCTTCCTATTGTGTCTCGATTACTTTGTGGGGCCCCACCCATTCGGCTCTGAATTTCTGGGTGGAAGAGGGAAGAATGATCAGGGCCCATTCGTTCACTTTCAGCTGTCGCCACCTCTTGCCCTTATCGTAGGATGATTTCTGCCTTCGCTGGCTTTCCTCCAGATGGGATTAGGCCAGATCTCAGAGTTTTCCAAGCTTGGATTTTAGGCTCTGGGCATACTCCAACGTATTGGCTGTCTCCTCTGGGACCTCGTTTTCCCACGCATTTCTGGTCATTTCGAGCAACGAACGCGGTTGTCTACCATACAACAGTTCAAAAGCAGAAACACCCAGGCTGCTTTGTCATTGCCCCGGAATGACATACAGCAAGAGAGGCAATAATTGGTCCCATTCAGCCCCACTGACCTCTAGCATTTTTCTAAGAGTCGTCTTAAGAGTCCGGTTGTATCGTTCCACTAGGCCATCCGTTTGTGGGTGGTAAACCAAGGTGCGTATCTGATGGATGTCAAGGCTCTTACACACCTCCTTCATGAGTCGGGAGATGAATGGCGTTCCTTGATCGGTGATGACTTCCTTCGGGAACCCAACCCGGCTGAATAATTCGATCATCCTCTCAGCGACTTGCTTCGCAGTGGCCGCTGTTAAAGGGAAGGCCTCAGGGAATCGTGTGGCGTAATCGACCACCACCAGCACGTGTTGGTATCCTCTTCGGGTCTTAGGTAGAGGGCCGATAAGGTCCATGCCCACCCTTTGAAAGGGTTTCCCGATAATAGGTAATGGTTGCAAGGGTACTGATGGGGGCTTCGTCATGTTTTTCTTATGGCAGATACTACATTCCTTACAGTATACAGACGTGTCCTAGTAGATACCTGGCCAATAGAAATGCCTGAGGATGTTTTGGGTGGTCTTCTCTGTTCCAGTATGTCCTGCTATGAGATGGCTATGAGCAAAGAACAGGACTTGGTTACGAAAGGATACCGGTACCAGGAGCTGGGCATCTCCGTCAGGACTTCCTTGTCTATACAGCAGATCCTGTTGGATAAGAAACTGGGGATATCTGTCAGGATTGTCTCCTTGTCCTTGGTGGGCTTGTTCCCAGGCGTTAAAAAGCGTATGGTCATTGGCTTGCGCTAAGCGGAAACTTCTGTCCAATACCCAGGGATCTAGAGACAGCATGGCTGGACAAGGACCTCGGGGTGTGTCCGGGGAGGGGGAGTGTCCCTCTGCCTGTTCTATGCTTTTCTTGAACATGAATAGAAAGCGAGGGTTATCCGTCCCTATAATCAGGTCTTCGGGGAGGGATGACAATACCCCCACCCTTACTGTCTGGGTCTTTCCATTCATGGGCTGGATGGGAACGTTGGCCAGGGGATAGGGTCTCACATCACCATGTACACACCTAATGTTCACCATCTGTTTAGGTAAATATTGGGAAAGGGTTACGTGTTTGCTTTGGATCACCGATTGCCTACATCCCGAATCTAACAAGTCAGGTATAGAGGACCCGTTCACCCTGACACTTACTCTGTATGCACTCCCCATCTCCGCTGAAAAGAGAACAGATCGGGGGAGGTATCCCACCTCCATGGGTTCGTCTTGGGTTCTTCTTTTGGGACATAATCGAGCATGGTGACCCCAGGTGCCACACTCGAAACATTGCGGGCCTGTAGATACCGGATTCTCGGGTCTCCATGGCCGTGGTCGAAGGGGTTCTAAGGGGCGCTGTGGTCGTTTCTCCGGTTTAGGAGTCGGCTTGTTTGTCTTCTCGGTCTCCCATCCAGGGTGTCTAGGCTGGGCGCGTGCAAACGTCGTAGCCATGTCTATGGCTTGAGCGGTCGTTAGATTATGGTGCTGACGCAGCCATCTTTGCGTAGCATAGGGGAGGGCCTCTAGGTACTGCTCCAGGTAAATGAGGTCCATGATTTCTTCCTTGGAGCTGGTGGTGGGTGTCAACCACTTATCAGCGGCCATCTTCAGACGCACGAACAGGGCTTTGGGGTTTTCTCCGGGAGCGCCCCGCTCCTTTCTGAATCGTAGTCGATAGGCCTCGGCATCCAGTCCAAGATGATCCAATATGATCCGTTTTACTTCTGGGTATGGGGTGTCACCTGTGGGGTTCGCCACCTGGTATGCGGCTTGCGCTTCCCCTACCAAGAGAGGGGCAAGGAAGAAAGGCCACTTTCCTATGGGCCACCCACAGGCCCATGCCGCACGTTCAAAATTTAACAGGAATGAATCGGGATCTTCCCCCGGGTGGTATTTCTGCAGAGATACTGCGGCTGTACCATGGGGATGACTCTTTCTTCGCCGCCCCCTCGGGAGGTCGGATCAGTCCAGGTCTGAGGGGGTCGGGCTGCTAATGCCTCCTTCAACAGGTCCCTGTCGGCCTGTGCCGAGTTCAACTGCTGTTCTGCAACCCACTCCAGCCGCTCTTGTCCCTTCACCAACTGTTCAATGACGGTCTCCATCTTTTCTGTACAGATGGCGCCTATGCCCGCATTCTCCACCACTGTAGCGGGCGCGGGTGTACTGGGCGATGGAGTAAGGGGCAATAGACGTGTCTTGGTTAAGGAAGGTTTTATTGCAGCAAACAGGTAGTCTGTACACGTCTTTCTGGTATGGACGATCCTACGCGGGGAGCGACTTCGGGTAGTTCTCCTACTCCGGGGCTTGGATGTCTCTGTCCTCCGATAGCCTTCCGGGCTTCCTCGGGGCTTCCGGTCGTCTGGGTCCATCTTGGCTCTTGGCTCTCCGAACCCATAAACAAAAGAGAGCACCTGATTAGATTAGCGTTCTCCGCTATGCCGACTTAGGGGCGGGTAGTGAGGGATCGAGCAACAACCCCCGCAGGATAACTATGTACAAGTGCAAGGAGGGGTAGTGCTCGGGGAAAGGGAACTGGGACAAGGGGATACCACTATGATACAATGGAACCGCCCTTCCATCCCACCCAGCCCCTGATCTTGTCACGCACCTGGGCTAGCCACACACCTCCCCCGGGTGTATGGCTGGGCGGCTCGTGGGTACGTTGGCCTCCAGGCGTCTCCTCCGTCTCCTGGACCTCTTCTCCTCCGCCCGTTACTCCCTCCGCTCTTTTCGTCTCTGCTCCCGTATTCCAACTGCTCCGCTCCTTCTCTCTCCGCTCCACCACGCTCCGCTCCTCCACGCTCTCTCCTCCCTGGGTGAACAAGCACACCTGTTCATCAGGCACTTCCGTATTTGACGGCAGCACGATGTCTGGAAAACCCGCCCACTCGTCCTCCGACTGGGAGTTAAAGGGCCAGGTATATTCCTCCACACTGCGGTCATCCCGCCCGTAACCGGACTGCTGTGAATGAGAAGAGGGGGGGATGAGGTGAGAGTTCCCGCATGGTACCCGAGTCCCGTACCACCTCAACAGAGCCATCAGTGGACGAACTCATGGACACCCCGTTACAGTATGTGTAACAATCAATCAATCATAACATTTGTATAGCGCGCTAGTCACGGCGCTGGGGGAGGGGGGTCCGCTACTGCTCAAAGAGCCAGGTCTTGAGTTGCTTCCTGAAGGAGAGGTGGTCTTGGGTCAGTCGGAGGTGGATGGGGAGGGAGTTCCATTTCTTGGCTGCCAGGTAGGAGAAGGATCTTTCTCCGGTGGTGGCTCTGCGGATGCGTGGAACGGCGGAGAGGGCGAGGCTGGTCGATCGTAGCTGTCGGGTGGGAGTGTAGAAGGTCAGGCGGTTGTTGAGGTACCTGGGGCCCAGGTCGTGGAGGGCCTTGTGTGCGTGGGTGAGGAGTCTGAACGTGATCCTCTTGCTGATGGGGAGCCAGTGCAGGTCTCTCAGGTGTCCGGAGATGTGGCTGTGTCGGGGGATGTCCAGGAAGAGTCGTGCGGAGGCGTTCTGGATGCGTTGGGAGTCTTTTCTGAAGTTTGGCTGTGGTTCCGGCGTAGAGGGTGTTTCCGTAGTCTAGTCAGCTGGTGACGAGTGCCTGGGTGACCGTCTTCCTGGTTTCGGTGGGGATCCACCGGAAGATCTTTTGGAGCATGCGCAGGGTGTTGAAGCACGAAGATGAGACGGCGTTGACTTGTCTGGTCATCGAGAGGGAGGAGTCCAGGATGAAGCCCAGGTTGCGTGCGTGGTCCGTTGGTTTGGGTGCGCTGCCCAGGGCAGGGGGCCACCAGGAGTCGTCCCAGGCGGAGGGCAATGAGCCCAGGATGAGGACTTCCGTCTTGTCTGAGGTCAGTTTCAGGCGGCTGTTCATCATCCACTCGGCCACGTCTTTCATCCCTTCGTGTAGGTTGGTTCTGGCGGTGGCGGGGTCGTTGGTGAGGGAGAGGATCAGCTGGGTGTCGTCGGCGTAGGAGATGATGTTGAGGTTGTGTTGGCGTGCGATGGCTGTGAGGGGGCTCATGTAGACGTAGAAGAGGGTGGGGATGAGTGATGATCCTTGTGGTACGCCGCAGATGACTTCGGTGGCCTCGGATCTGAACGGGGGGAGGCGGACTCTCTGGGTTCTTCCGGCGAGGAACGAGATGATCCACTCCAGTGCCTTCTCTTGGATTCCCATGTTGCTGAGGCGCTGCACTAGGGTGCGGTGGCAGACAGTGTCGAACGCTGCGGAGAGGTCCAGGAGGATGAGGTCCGCTGTTTCTCCGTTGTCGAGCAGGGATCGGATGTCGTCAGTGGCTGCGATGAGGGCGGTCTCGGTGCTGTGGTTGGCTCGGAAGCCAGACTGCGAGTGGTCAAGGGATCCGTTCGTCTCGATGAAGGCGGCAAGCTGTCCGTTGACGGCCTTCTTGATGACTTTGGCAGGAAAAGGGAGGAGCGAGATGGGACGGTAGTTCTTGAGGTCGGTGGGGTCCGCTGAAGGTTTCTTCAGGAGGGCGCTGAGCTCGGTGTGCTTCCAGCTCTCCGGGAAGGTGGCGGTGTTGAAGGAGGTGTTGATGATGTCCCGGAGTTGGGGTGCGATGATGGAGTCGGCCTTGTTGAAGACGTGGTGGGGGCATGGGTCGGTCGGTGATCCGGAGTGGATGGTGTTCATCGTGTGGATGGTGTCTTCGGTGCTGACCGGGGTCCAGGCGCAGAGGGTGGTGGTGGGGGGCGTTGGTTCGGTGGGAGGGTGCGTGGTCTGTGCGCCGAAGCTGTTGTGTATGTCTGCGATCTTGCTGTGGAAGAACGCGGCGAGTGAGTCGCAGAGGTCTTGTGAGGGAATGATGTCGTTGTTTCTGGCGCTGGGGTTGGAGAGCTCTTTGACGATGCTGAAGAGTTCCTTGCTGTTGTGGGCGTTGTTGTCTAGTCGTTCCTTGAATGCTGTCTTCTTGGTGGTGCTGATCAGCTGGTGGTGTTTGCGGGTGGCTTGCTTGAGGGCAGTCATGTTGTCTGTAGTCGGGTCATTGCGCCAGGCTTTCTCGAGGGTGCGGCAGTTCTTCTTGGAGTTCTTGAGTTGGTCGGTGAACCAAGAGGCTTTCTTGCTGCCGGATCTGCTGGGAGGGGTCTTCAGTGGTGCGAGGTCGTCTGCGCAGTTGGTGATCCACTGTGTGAGGGTGCTGGCTGCTTCGTTGGGGTTCGTTGTGCTGGCGGGAGGGTTCTGGCTGAGGGAGGTGGTGAGCTGGTCGGTGGTGATCTTGTTCCAGCTCCTGCGGGGAGCCTGTTGCGGGTGGTGGTGAGTCGTGGTTCTTCTGAAGCTGAAGTGAACGCAGCTGTGGTCTGTCCAGTTAAGTCCGGTGGAGTGGCTGAAGGAGATGTACTTGCTGGAGGAGAAGACTGGGTCAAGCGTGTGGCCGGCGTAGTGGGTGGGGGTGTTCACCAGTTGCTTGAGTCCGAGGTTGGCGAGGTTGTCCAGCAGGGTGGTGGTGTTGCTGTCCTTGTTGTTCTCCAGGTGGAAGTTGAGGTCCCATAGGAGGATGTAGTCAGAGGAGGGGAGGGCGTGCGGGCTGATGAAATCAGCGATGTCTTCGCTGAATTGTGTGCGAGGTCCTGGGGGTCTGTAGATGAGGGTGCCTCTGAGTATGGTCTTGGGGTCGGTGTGTATCTGGAAGTGCAGGTGTTTGGCGGCTGTGAGGGCGTCGTCGGAGTTGGTCGTGATGCGGATGGTGTTCTTGTGTACGATGGCGATGCCTCCTCCAGTCTGGTTGACGCGGTTCCTCCGGGTGATCTTGTATCCGTCCGGGATGGCGATGTCGGGTGCTGAGGAGGCGTTCATCCAGGTTTCCGTCTGGTGATGTTGTGTCGAGCAGGTTCCAGAGCTCGACGGCATGTCTGTGGACGAAGCGGGTATTGAGCAGGATGCACTTGAGGTGGTTGCTGCTGGGGGTCAGTTTGGCGGGTGCAGTGCCGGTCCGGAGGCAGATGAACTTGCAGGCTTGGCAGGTGAAGGGTCCATGGGTGCGTTTCTGGGTGGCTCGGTAGCAGGCGGGGTTTCGGCCGGCGTTGAGTGCGTGGAGGGTGGCGGCGTTGTAAGTCCGACGGGTGGGCTGGCATCTTCCAGGGCCAGGGGTTCTGGCGCTGGGCGCAGACGGGCGTAGACGGGCTTGCCTTTGGCGCGCCTTCAGCGCACAATCGGCGTGCCCGCTGCGCGTACGCGTGCACTCCGCCATAAATGGCGAAGTGGGAGGGAGGAGCAGCTGGGAGGCGGGAGCGGGGCTGCGAATGGGAAGGGAGACAGAAAAAAAGGGGCGGGCCGCAAGGGAGCAGCGGCGGGGAGCGGGGAGAAGGGCGGGAAATGCGGCAAGGGCAGGACACGGAGAAGGAAAATACAGAGGCACAAAACAGGCAAAATACAGAAAATACAAATGCGGAATGCAAAAGACTCAGGCAGAATACAGCCAAGCAAAGGACCAGGGACTCAGCTGCAGGGCAGCGTAGACACTCGGCAAAGCGGGGGCAGCCTGGGCTCACTCACGGGGAGTGTGCGCGGTGCGTGGGGCGACCGGCCCAGAACAGGGTCAAGGGTCAGGATGTTTAAGTAGTGATATGCAATGGATTGGATAAGTTGACCTGGGTCGATGCATATTATACTTGTCATTGAAATGTGCCCTAACATTTGATATGCTGAGATTCTACTGTATACAAGCCAAACTATGATGCTGTGTGACCAATTTCAATGAAAATTACCCAGACAGGTTTATAAATTACCTATCTGAACCCAGTTCATGTTCTGGAATTAATCATTACGTTTTTAAAGTGTCAGTTACCAACCATTACCTCAATAACTAACTTTTATTCACCGGATACGTCTCCTTTTTTGAAACTTTATTTTGTTTTCAAATATTTCGTATCTTCATTTTTTACTTAGCTTCTTTTCTACAGTTTAACCCCTCCCACGCTTGTGACGGAACCGTTCCGTCACGCCCCTCGGGTGGGCTGTGCTGGTGACGGAACGGTTCCGTCACGGCCTGCTCGCCGCGCCTGCACGGCGCGAATTCCGGGCCTGCGCTGAGCGTTCTATTGAGCGGGCGGGGCCGTGACGGGCTTCCATTTAGGCATAAAAAGTATGGAGTACCTATTTCTTTGTGAGCAATTTCCACAATTTATTTTATAGTATGGAGGCTATCCACATGAATTAGAGCGTAGCCTTTTAAATTGCACTTCCTTCGTGAGTTTTGGATGGCTTCAAAGACTTCGTCCCAACTGTATCAGGCAAAAATCACTCTGCCAGGGAACCGTAAGTTTAAGTATGCACCGCCCGAAAGATGCCGGTATTCTGGTTTTAAGTTTCCACTGCTTGCACGGCCCAGCGCACGGACGCCATTCCTAACTTCCGCATAGCTGTAGGACTTACAGCTATGTGGAAGTTAGGAATGGCGTCTGTGCGTTGGGCCGTGTAAGCAGTGGAAACTTGAAACCAGGCAGAGTGATTTTTGCATGATACACCTGGGACGAAGTCTTTGAAGCCATCCAAAACTCACGAAGGAAGTGCAATTTAAAAGGCTACGCTCTAATTCATGAAAATAAATTGTGGAAATTGCTCACAAAGAAATAGGTACTGCATACTTTTTATGCCTAAATGGAAGCCCTAGTCCTGATGAGGTAGGGTAACAGTACCTTCAAGGGATTTTAATAAACAACAGAATTTAAAAACACTTAGAGAGTTGAATCATATGGGCTTAGTAATTTAACCCAATGATGCAGTTTATGCAAGGCGGGTGTATATAGACAAAAAAGTGTTTAATCTTTTTTCTTTTTCAAACCTACACGAAAGAATAGAGACCGAAACGTCGACTGTGGCTTTATCTACCATTGAACACTCAATTCATTTTGTAATAGGTAGAAAAGCCTTAGCAATTGATGTAGTAAGGATTGTGTAGACTAATGTATTTAGCCTTCTGCATCTTTGCCTTTTCTTGTACCCAACGTTTTAATTTGATTTGAAAAAAGAAAAAATATTAAACACTTTTTTGTCTATATACACTTGCCTTTTAAATTCCTTTTTGCTCTTCCACTGATTACTAATAAGTGACAGTCTTCTAATACATATAATTTCTGTTGTTGCATAAACTGCATCATTGGGTTAAATTACTAAGCCCATATGATTCGACTCTCTTTTTATTTTATTATTTTTTTTTTTTATTGAAAGTTCATGACAATTTAATATACATCAAAACATGGTATGTACAGAAAACAGAGAATGAATATATATAAATAAACTTATAAATATATATATACAGACAATAGGGGCAATGGGAGCTTAAAATATCCGGAAAAGAGGATGTTACATATAAAAGACAGAGATTAAAAGAACGATAATCGTGAAACATGAAGCGATCGGGAGAGCTTCACGAGCATTTATGGGGCCGCCGATCTTAACAACCGCCATGTAGCCACTGGCGCCCAAACTCGTGTCCCCATTTCCCTAGATTTAACTCCCTTTAAGGCATACAGTTCTGACTCGATATTATGGATCCCTAGCAACCTGCAAATCCACATTTGAAAAGTTGGGGCCTCGGCATCCTTCCAAGCGGCAGCGATTAAAATTCTCAAGACCGCTACTGCTATAAAAATAAGCGCCTCGCACTCTGTAGTTAAAACCAGTTTAGCATCACAACCAATTATTAAAAGTGTCGGGATAGGTCTATTTTGACAGCTAGCAGCCCCTCTAAGAAAGCTGCGATTTCCCTCTTGATGGAACCTAATTTCCCACAGCTTGAAAACATATGTACAACATCGGCTGGCCCGTTCCCGCACCTAGGGCAGTTGTTATCCACCCTCTTACCCCAATCAAATAATTTCGCCGGTGTGTAGTATAGGTTAAAAAGCGTCTTAAAATGCTGTGCTCTTAAATTTGAGGATCACAGAAATCTTTTATCCATTAATAGGGCTTTATCCAGATCGATATCCGGATCCCCTAGTTTTGAGGCCCAGGCTGTCTCTGTCTTAACCATGTCATCAGGAGATACTACCATAAATAGCCTGTATATTTCCCTGATTTTGAGGCCACCCCCCTTCATATAATCTAGTAATGCACATCTTTTGGATATATTTATGCAGGGTCTTTTTGCTTTTATTGTATTAACCAGCTGTATATATTTAAACTCTTGGCACCCTTGAAGTGAATAGCGTGACCTCAGAAGTTCTAGGGGCCTATATACATCCTTGATCATTACTTGGCCTAATGTAGTTATTCCCTGTTTTTCCCAATGTCTCCATGAACCATCGCTACTTAGATGCGGGAATAGCCCTGAATTCCAGATTAGAGTATATTGATTGTACCTTGGGATCCCTTGATTTTTCTGTACAGAAGACCATAGCCCCCAGGCGTCTTCCAATATTTTATAACCTGAAATCTTAAAAAAGCGTTTATTATATCTCCTTAACAATACCCCATGCGCTTCCCTCCCCAGGGCCAGCTGAAAGAAAGAAGGGATATCACCCTGAATATGCGTAGTATTGTTAGGAAAGAATAGTAAAGCCATATCTGTGAGCAAACAGGACCAATTATAAAACCTCAGGTTTGGTATTCCCAGCCCACCCCTTTCCTGGGGAAGGGACATGAGTTTGCTTGATCTCCTCACTTTGCCATATTGCCAAACGAAATTCATAAAAACTGCCTCCATTTCCTTAATCAATGAGTCATCTATCTTGTATGGGATGGACCTAAATTTATATAAAATTTTCGGGAACATTGTCATTTTAATAACGTTGGCCCTACCTATTATTGATAAACAGAGCATATCTATCCTTTTTAGATCTTGTTTCATTTTTGCCAATAGCGGTGTGAAGTTGTCTTTAATAATATCTCTAGGGTGAGCATTAATTATTATTCCCAGATACACTACTGAGTCAACATATCTATCATCGCGCTTAACTATATTTCGAGAGCATAATACTTGCGTTTTTGCCACATTTAGGCAATATCCAGATAAGTTCCCAAAGTTGGAGGTGATACTAACTATTTCACTCATAGCACTGTCAGGGTCCGTAGTAGTTATAGCTAGGTCGTCCGCATATGCAAGGACTTTAGTGTGAAATCCATTGATAGTGATTGGCTTGATTTTATTATTATTCATTATAAGAGTTATTAGGGGGTCTATATACAGCGCAAAGAGAATAGGTGAGCACGGACACCCTTGTCTCGTGCCCCTTGTTATCTGAATCTGTCCTGAACTCTCGCCCATAAGCTGGATACTTGCAGTAGGATTAAAGTACATGGCCTGAATTGCCTGTAGGAATCTAGGACCAAATCCTCTATCTCCCATCACTCTCCACAAAAAGCTCCACCTAACCCGGTCGAAGGCTTTTTCAGCGTCGAGGAGGACCATTGCGGCCCGCCCTTCCCCGGCAGCATGGATGTCGAATAATGTGATAGCTCTTTTTATATGGTCAGTTGTACCCCTGCCTGGAACAAAACCATGCTGCCAGGGAGATACTAGAGTCCCGATAATCCTCCCTAGCCATAATTTTTGCATATAATTTATTATCGCTGTTTATTAACGATATTGGCCTGTATGAGCCTGGGATCTGTTCCGGTTTACCTTTCTTGTGGAATACCACAATATTAGTTTTGGTCCACGACTCAGGTATAACTCCTGTATTGATAACCCCATTAAATAAATCGAGAAGAAGAGGTGACGTTTCTTGTTTTAGATGTTTATATACCTCCAGGGGTATAGCATCTGGGCCTGCTGCTTTGCCCGCTGCTAGATCTTGTAATGCTTCTAACATTTCGTCCATGGTAATGTCCTGTTCTAGGGTTTCCCTTTCGATGGATGTGAGTTTAACACCGCTTTCCGGCCAAATTATACCTGGGCCGTTGATATCCAGTGTTTCCTTATACAGATCTTGATAAAATCTTCTAAAAACATCAAGGATTTCAGCTGGTTTATTATAGATTTTATCCCCCTCTTTAATTTCGGTAATAGTATTCTTAGATGTAGCCTGCCTTATACGTAAAGCCAATTCCCTGCCTGCCTTTTCCCCGGTTTCATACACCCTTGCTCTTTGAGTTTGATATTCTGCAGCAGCTTTCTTGGCCAGTTGCCTCTGTATTTCGGCCTTTAAGCTATTTAACCGGTCCAAGCTCTGCATACCCGAATTCCCCTGACACACGTCCCTCCTATGTTGTTCCTCTGCTTCTGCTAGTTTTCCCATCAAGGATTTCCTCTCTTCCTTCACTTCTTTCCACTTACGGGCATTATAACTGATCGTCTCCCCCCTAAAACCTGCCTTGAAACTATCCCAGACAGCAATACGGGAGGCACTATACCTATTTTCATCAAAGAAAGACTGAGACCAATTCTTTACGTGCGCTATATAATTGCTATCGGCTAATAGTTTCCTATCGAACGTCCAAGGTCTGGCTTTTTTTGTTTGTTTATTGATGGCGATAGATAAGACTAGGGGATTGTGGTCTGATATTAACCTCGGAAGCATTTCTATCTCTACATTAGGGAGATAGGTGGCCGATACCAAAAAATAATCCAGCTTTGTGTGCTTATTGTGTGAATGTGAGAAATACGTATGCCCTGGATCATTTTTTTTAAACATCCCCATACATCCCTCAGCCCATGAGACTGGATTATGGAAGACACTGATCTAAATACCCGGGGTTTGCGACCTGTGTAAGGGGTATTGCTAGCAAAGTTTGCTGAGATATTGAAATCGCCCGATAATACTATCGGGACTGGCCAGTTAATTAATTCCCTCTCTATATGATCCATCACCCCCGGGTCATCCAGATTAGATCCGTAAATCGAGCAAATAGTTATTCCTAGATTTAGTTCACATATTGCCCATCTGCCAAATATATCGGCCTTGCTACTTTTCGCCCCCCCTAACCCGGTTCTGCCAATGATTGCTACCCCCTTTGTCATTGATGTCTGTGAGGAGCAGGACAGAATTTCAAACCCCCTTAAATTAAGCCAATGCTTCTTTTTCCAGGGTAGATGGGTTTCCTGTAGACATACAATATCAGCACCTATTATTTTGATGTACTCTTCTAATCTACCTCTCTTTTTCCAATTGTTCAAACCCCCTATATTCAAACTTACCACCCTAAGCTTAGACATAGCCCTGCGGAAAGTTTAACCACCATGCTAACCAGTCAAATGTCCTACTACGCATAATTATATCATAGAAATACTGGTTTCCTTCAAGCTTTTGGATTGCATTAGTGTACATATTCATTGCATGAACTTTCTTTTCTTTTACTTTTTCCCCCCACCTGCCCCCCCTCCCACCCCAAAAGAGCCCCCCCTGAACCCCTCCCAGAACCCCACCCTTGTGGAGCGCGCAGACTGGGTCTGTGCGTGTGATGGATGCAGTCAGGCGGTGGACTCACTACATACATTTGATAAACCCTACCTCATAGACAAACCTTGTGCCAACATAATCTCACCTCCAAGAAAAAAACACGCAAATCAAAAAAGAAAACAAAGCAAAACCAAACGAAACCAAGCTAGCAACAGATTTCCTGCATTGCCCTTAATAGCCCTTACAATCCAATGCTTTACCTCTCGTGAATTTCATCATTCTTTTTGGACAGAACATAGAAAGGCTAAAATTAGAGAGTGACAATAACGGGTGCCTTCTGGACTGAGTCTAATTCTATACTATACTATACTGAGTCCAGATAATCTTGGGCTTTGATTTCAGAGGAAAAATATATTGTCTTGCCAAGATGGACTATCTTTAGCTGAGCCGGATTAATCAGATACACCTGTATTCTTTTATCTTGAAAGGGCTTGATTAGCTGTCTTAATCTCCAACGCCTTTCGACGGTAGTATGGCAAAAATCAGGCCTTACGAAAAAAGAACCCCCCTCAAAAGCTCTTTTAGCATCCGGTCTTGCCTTCTCTGCGATGGATTGTCTCAGCAAAAAGTTCCCTATATAAATCAAAATTGCTCTGGGCTTGTCTTCAGGTCTAGCGTTCTGTCTTATTTTAAACGGTGTCCGATGAGCCCTTTGGATTTCGGTAGTCCAGTTCCACCCGGCAATGTCTGGAAAGGCTCTTTCAAATTTTTTTACGATAAAGGCTTTAACATCTTGCCCTTCGCACCCTTCCGGTATTCCAAGGACTCTAAGGTTGTTCCTCCTTGACCTATTCTCTAAGTCTTCCAGCTTCCACTGGACATCCTGTGCTTGTGCTCCGAGGGATTCCACTCTGACGGTGGCAGCCGCTGCCTCTGCTTCAGTGGCAACTATCCTCTCCTCCAGATTTGGAACCCTATCTCCTACAGTCACGCAAGCCTTTGAGAGTTTCCTGATCACTCCTTTCATTTTTCTCATTGCTGCTTGGGCCTTGAGGTTGTCTGATCTTGTCTCTTCCCGGTGTGCTGTGACCCCTTGATGAATTGATTCCATCATTGTCATCATTTGTGCTAATGAGACTTGTGTGGTCTCCTGGCTCTGTACCTCTCTCAGCCCCAGGTCTGATTCCTCTTGTAATGAAGCTGTCGGAGAAAGGTCCCATGTTAATACTGCTTGATCTTTTTGAGCTGCAGCTTTGATAGCCGTTGACGGTAGGCCCGATTCTAGGTCACTCTCTGTTTCTGGATTGCTGGCATCAATATCTGAGCTTTGTTGGTCATCTTCCTCTGACCAATCCGCATCCTCTGCTACGGAGAAGAAACTTTCACTGGGGGTCTTTTCCTTCTCCTTCTCCTTTTCTTTCTCAATCATGCCCCTCAGATAGGCATTCGTTATTGTCCTCCCTTGTTCTTCTGGGGTCACAATAACCTCAACAGAATCCTCGCTTGGGTTGCCTGGGGTCGAGAGGGTAGGGCCTTCTTTACATCTGCCTGCGGTCTCCCCTCCTCGGTCGACCTGACCCCTTTCTAAAATATTATTCACATTGGAAGGGCCGACTGCCTCATCTTCCGGTGATGCAGTCTCTTTTTCATTGACCACCGTGGGGGGTTGAGCCTCCTTATCGGTATCGCTCTCAGCGACCGTCATCTCTACAGTTGAAAGCAATGTCTCGCCCTGTACAGTGTTTATGACCAGGTTCTCCCCGCCAGACTCCCCTCCAGGCTCATGGATTGTCTGTATTTGAGGTTGTGGGGGTAGTTGTAAATCAGGCTCCAGCTGTAGCTCCGGAGCTGGCTCCTCAGCCTCTTCTGTAATTGATATGGAAATAGCTGCAGCTGCTGGGGCAATAGCGGTTTTGGGTCTCTTATCCTTGCGGTTCATCATTTCAACAATGCTTATGGCGGCTGTCGCAGTGGCTGAAGCAGCGGCTTGCCTGGTCCTAACAGATGGTAGCCTTCTCTCTTTAGGGGTCCCCTGCCCCTGCCCCTGTCCCTGTGTATGTGCCTTTGCCCGACCCCTGGGCTCGACTTCAGGCAGCGCTGCTAGTATATTTACAGAGTCCAAAGACACACTCTCAGTGTCTGCAGGGTCGGTAGTTAGACCAGTGTTCTCGGCCACATTCTTTCTCTTTGCGGGTGGCTTACCTCCGGTGTTGATTTTCGGCGCCATCCGTGGGGGAGATTGCTGCTTCTCCCTGTTCAGCCTTCTGTCTCTGCAATCCCGGAGGAGCACTCTCCTCCCTTCTGTCGCTCCGCTGTCTCGACCTCGACCTCGACCGAGCTCCGTCCGAGTTGCTGTACTGCTCCGCCCCCTAACTCCGCGAACACCGCGAGCTCCGCGAGGACCGGCGCAGAGTCTATCAGCCAACCCGATCCTCAATAGTAGCGTGGCGGCCGCCTTCCAAACCCCGAGAGGGAGTATCTTGTTATACAGGGCGCTCAGAGGCATCCGGACCGCCGTACGATCCCTGGATTTCTCCTTTCTTCCCCGACAGTGGTCAGTTTTCCCTTACATTATTTTTTTTTCCTCAGCTTTATCAACTTTATCGCATGCTCGCGAGTCAGGCGTGAATCAGCCCATTCGGCTCATTTAGTCCATCCAAATCGAGTCGGCGATGACACCAGCTTTTAGATAATTTTCCCAGATAGTCAATGGGTCTGTAGCGAGGTGTCCACACCGCCTGCACTGCTTCTCAGCCGCTCCTCGCGGCCGCCATCTTGCTCCCCTCCCATATGATTCGACTCTCTAAGTGTTTTTAAATTCTGTTGTTTATTAAAATCCCTTGAAGGTACTGTTACCCTACCATATCTTTTGCCCAAACCCTCAAGGGTATATTGGGTTGCCCACTATCAATTCTCTAGTCCTGATGAGGCCCGCAAGTTGATGGGCTGAAACGCGTCGACATTTTGGATATGGACACCTAATGAATTAAAATTCATTGACAATAATAATCAGCAGTGAATAAACATTAAGGATCAAATCAAGGATCTCTTAAATACTGCGATGATAAGGTGTACCTGATTAATTAGGAATGCTCTTTTGACAATAGAGGATAGAGCATCCAGTCAAACAGTAGGGGCTATAAGAAATAATGAGTGAATGTTTAATCTATTATTTCCAGTGTTTTGTAAATATTGATGTATGTTGAGTGTATTTGTTTGTAAATATTGATGTAGATATGTTTATACTGTAGAAAAGAAGCGAAGTAAAAAATGAAGATACGAAATATTTGAAAACAAAATAAAGTTTAAAAAAAGGAGACGTATGCGGTGAATAACAATTAGTTATTGAGGTAATGGTTGGTAACTGACACTTTAAAAACGTAATGATTTATTCCAGAACATGAAATGGGTTCAGATAGGTAATTTATAAACCTGTCTGAGTAATTTTCATTGAAATTGGTCCCAAAGCATCATAGTTTGGCTTGTGTTTGTTTTTCCAAGATGCGGTTTGGGTTATATAGGGAAACCCCTTTTTTGATTATGCTTGAGATTCTACTGTATGGCATCGCAACATGTGCTGGGATACGAAATGCTATGCTATTCTTTGTAATATGTATTTTGTATATGCTATGACTGGCTACGAGTTGGCACAATTTGCCTTTGTTCTGTGCTATGTTTAAAAAGCAATAAAAACAAATACAAAAAAAAACAATGTGAGGAATTTATGGGGAAAAAGTATCCATCAGAAACATTATTTTCTTATAATGAGACATATCGTGTTGTAATATACATTTAGCTATGTCACATGACATGCTCCCCCAAATCTGTACATTTGAGGAAAAATTTAATATTTTTGCATGTCTCTGTGTTTGGGGACTGGCAGTTAGGCCAGTGGATGGAGTGTTGATACCCATTCTGGTACAGCATTCTCCTGAACTGCATGAAATTGTTATCTTCAATAGCACAGTGTAATCTTTTGTACCTGGACATGCCCCGATTACTGCATTACTAGCGCCGATCTTCAATGTGTGGCCTGTGTGTGCCTGGGAGTGTGTCTGAAAAACGTACAGGACTGATTTCTGATCAGAAATTTCAAGACAGATTAAGCTAAACGGAAACCCTACCAGTCTCCTTTACACCTGCATCCTCCAGGTCAACCTTAGTGGTCTTGCGAGAGGAGCAGAAGTCTGTTGAATGGGGCACTGGCCACTGGGCATGCAGAAGAACTTGCCTTATGCCAGAAACCCTGCTTGTGCTGATCTAAAGATTGTAAAGATCTGTAACTTGGAAAGATTTTTCAATGTTCTTTCTGACTTTGTCACCAGTGACATTTATGCACATTGCAAGGTACATATTTAAAATGTGGTTTGCTATTAGAATCAGGGGAATCAAAAACTGTCCAGTAACGGTATTTACTGGTCAAAACGGAATTACCAATTGTCTAGAAACCTCAATTCCTTTCGTTAGTCCACGTTTCTGAATTTCAAATTTGCAATAGCATCGCAGTAACGCACTTTCAAATGACTACAGTCCTATGTACTGCATTCAAATGTACAAGTGCAGTTTTACAACACCGGAAGTCTCACATCTCTTGTAATTAGGCTCGAAATCTGTTGCACTGCAAGCTCATAAGCAAAAAGTGATGCCACTTTGTTTAGACAGGTCAATGTATATTGTCTGAAACTGCTGTCTACCTTTTGTGTTAGGCGATATCTAAAATCATTTACTAGAAGTCAGTGGGACTCTTTATTACTTAGATCCTCATATTGAGTTTGGGTATTTCACACTGGGCACTGGGTGAAATACCACAACTCGCACAAGTCTCTCTACAGCCCGGAATTATCAGGTCACCAAACTGTGGAACAGATCATTCTGGGACCAGAGACACTTGTCAAGAATTTGCTGCTGGATGGGCAGGGACCGTGGGCTGGAGCACAGCCCGACCCCTGCCGAAGCACGAGGGCTCTGAGCAGACAGTAGCTTGCCCACACCACCAGACCCCACACTCCACACGCACCCATGGCCCTCCGGCTGGCGTGTCTGCTCGGATCCGGCAGAACATGTCAGTGTTTTATTTTTGCCAGAATCAGGAAAAATTGCCTGGTCAAGAACCCAGTTTTCTGTACCCAAACCGTTATTCCCATTTCTAAGTGAGAAAAAAAAACATTGGTATTGCTGGAATCTGTTTGCGGGGATACAGGCCAAAACCAAACATTCCCCCCTCACCCCCCCTCCCGCCCCCTTTATCCCTGAATTAAATTCTGAAGAGCTTTTAATAAGAGCCTTAGAGGATAGGAATCTAGCTAATCATTGATTACCATTGATCAAGACTTTCTATAATATCACAGATGACATCTCCGCAAAATATTAATCAAAGAATAAAACTGACCTTCAATAAAGCCGGCTATTGAAAGCATCATCCTATCAAATGCGACTGGAACAGCATTAGTTGTATGGACCGCAATATCAACCAATCCAGACAGACCATAGAACAGATACATTGTAGAGTGCTGCCAGTTCATGATATGGTCCCACTGATGTTCTTCCCGATTATATAACTTGAGGTGGGGTCCACCGGGAACAAACTGCTCTGATAACATACCTGCAGAACAGAAATAAAAACAGCTTAATGCTACAAAAAAAGAAAACAGGATAGTGCTTTACAAATAACCCAAACGTTTTAAAACACATGGTTAGTCAGCTAACATCTGCAAAATGTGGGGTTTGCAATTTTGCCAAATGTATCACACTTCTGAGATATCAGTAGTCACCCCCAATTTATACTGAGGTTGACTGATATTTCTATTCAATTGCTTAACATTTTTCTACAACAAAACCTTTCTTAAAATGCAATGTAGCAATAAATGGCCTGATGCACAGGACAGCAGTCGCAGAATATAAGGTATGCAACAGAAGTCAGGAGAAAAAGTTTTATGGAATCTCTGATTTCTGGTGGTTTTGTCTTCTGTTCGTTATTTTAGTATTTGTCGAAAGTGCCATAAAATATAGGCTCCTTCGTCAAGGGTAGTGATGGCCTCTTAGGCTTTCTCCCTATTTTATGGGCAAAAGACTGATTATTTGAGTCCTCTTTTAAAATGTTTTACTTTCAGCCATTCTTGGATTTTGACTCTTTAGTAGTAAGCTTTGAACAAGCATAATTTTTACCACCGCAACATGGAGTCATGGAATATCCACCCTGAATTAACACTTTTGAGTTTAATTTTCCACATCTTTGTTTATTTAGGTATGTATACGCTAACATGTGAATTGTGTACATCAATACTCTTGAATATGTTATCGATAACTTTAGGGACGCCTTCAAGATGGTGTCACGTTCTCAACTTACAATTTTAAGTTTACAGGGACATTTGGGAAACAGAAGTAATGTGGAAGTGTGAAGACAAGAGTATTGTGAGATGATGTGTGGACGTAGTATCGCAAAGAAAGAGGATTCAGGGATGGTGCCACAGGTTTTTCAAAGACTTAATGACCTGTTATTGGCTGTTACTATGAACGTGTGTTTTGTTGTTCTTTTACTACGGATTCATGGGTACTGTAGTTTGATGTTTTCTTAAAGGCTGCTACTGACAACTAGTAACTAAAGTAAAGCATAATCACTTCCAGCACGACCTTAATAGTGTTGTGTTCCCTAACCTCAGGAACACACTGGAAACGGTAGGGTCTTTCAATATCTTCTTTATTGAGTTCTCGATTACATTACTGCAGCGCTTCGTGTCCCCAACCTCTCACTCCGAGGTCCTGCTCGTTACTGACCCCTGGTCCCCTCCCCATACCGGATGTGGTGTCCGGTGTCCCCTGTCCCCACCCTGTGCCCCAGGGTCCTAGTGCCATATCCACGGCACAAAATCTCCCCCTTTGTTGTGAACAAAGGAAAGAGAGAGAGAGAGAGAGAGAGAAAGAGAGAGAGAGAGAGAGAGAGAGAGAGAGAGAGAGAGAGAGAGAGAGAGAGAGAGAGAAAGAGAGAGAGAGAGAGAAAGAGATCTCTATCCCTCGGACATGTACTTGTCCACCTCTTGTGTCCCTTTACATCTCCTCAATCAGTCTTTTTGTCTTCTTGCACTCTTCTTGGTCGTTGTTCTCTGACGTCAATTGGTGATTTCGTTTGTGCTGTGTCTTCATTCTGTTTTTGCTTTGGTGTCTCCTTTTCCTTTGTTTTTAGTTCTCTGAAGTGGGAGCTGTTCCGCGTGATGTGATATCTGCCGGCTGATGCCGTGATCATAGGCCCCTTGACTTCAGTCACCTTCAAAGGTTCCTTTGCGAAGGCGCTGTCCGACTTTTTTACTCGTCTCTGTTTCACTAGCACGGTGTCTCCTTCTTTAATTGTTGTGCTTGTCGCGTGTCTTCTCTGGTCAGCATACGCCTTCATTTTCGCTTTCTGTTCCTTGTCTCTTGTCGCGATGTCCCTTTGTTCTGTCTGCTCCACCTCTTTTATTTGTGGCAGTCTCGTTCTGCTTGAGCGCCCTAGTACCAGTTCTGCAGGGCATTTCCCCGTGGAGCTGTGGGGGGTGTTGCGATAGTCTCTTAGCACCTGACATAGGGCCTGCCCTGTCGATATTTGTGTCAGTTTTGCTCTCTGTGTCACCTTCTTGATTGTTCCCATGAACCGTTCTGCCATGCCATTTGCCTGTGGCCACAGCAGCGTTATTCTTCTGTGATTTATTCCCAGGTACGCCATGAATCTCTTGAATTCCTCGCCGGAGAATGGCGGACCATTGTCTGTTTTTAGTGTCTGGGGCGAGCCCCATGCTGCGAATACATCATCTAGCACAGGCAGTGTCACATTTGCTGACGTTGATGCTACTGGTCTCACTATTGGGAATCTTGAATATTCATCTATGATCACCAACAAGTAACTTCCTGTTTCCAAGGGCCCATAGAAGTCTGCTGCCAGCTCTGTCCACACTGCCTTCGGTAGTGGGGACATTTGCAGTGGTTCTGGCTTTGATGACGGTCCTGTTATTTGACAAATGTAGCAGCTCATCACCATTTCTTCCACCATATTGTCTAGTCCCGGAAACCACACTTTTTTCCGCAACATTTTTTTTGTTGCTACCATTCCTCTGTCTGACTCATGTGCCAGCTCCACAGTCCTTTTTCTCAGTGTCTTGGGCATCACTATCCGTGTGCCTCTCATTATTATTCTATTCCCGCACCCCGATAGTTCTTCACTTATCCTTTTGAAAGCTAACAGTTCTTCTTTTTCTACCCCTTTTTCCACATAGCTGTTGCTGTTCACATGTCTCCATCTTTGCTGTTTCGTGATCTTCATTGATTCCTGCATGGTGCGATCTCTTTTTGTCTCGTCCTCCAGTTCTTCCAATGTAATTGTTGTTGGTGTACTGAGTTTCAGTGCAAAGTTGAGGTATTCTTCTGCCATCGTTGCTGCTTGTGATGCTTGTGGCAGAGGGTGCCGCAACACATAGTCAGCCGGGTTGTGCTCTTTTCCTGGCTTGTGAATAATCTTGAACTTGTAGTCCATTAGCCTCATCCCCCATCTCTCTATCCTGGGCGGTATTTTTGCGTTCGGGTTTCCATAAATTGTTGTGAGTGCCTGGTGGTCTGTTATGATTGTAAATGGCTTCCCGCAGATGAACATATGGTAGTGTTCGCAGGCCCACACCACTACCAAACTCTCTTTTTCTGGTTGCGAGTATCCTTTTTCAACTTCTGACAAGCTCTTGCTTCCGTATGACACTATTTGTCTTGGGGAGTCCCTCCCTTGTTGATGCTGAGCCAGTATGGCTCCTAGTCCCACTGGGATGGCGTCTACCGTTAACTCGGTGCATAGTCTTGGGTCGAAATAGGCCAGATGATCCACCGCTGTTACGGCCTGTCTTATGTCTTCAAATGCTTTGCTGCATTCGTCAGTCCACACGAAGCTTTGTCCTTGTTTTGTTAGCTCTCTTAGTGGTGCGCTTACAGTGCAAAGTCTTTGATATACCTTGCGCAGTAGCTTGCTAGACCAAGAAATGACCTTACTTCCGCTACATCCGTTGTTTTTTTTGCTTTTTCCAATGTTTCCACCTTGCTATGATCCGGCCGCATTCCTTTCCTGGAGAAGATGTGGCCGAAGAAAACCAGTTAATTTCGCCCTAGCTCGCATTTATCTTCATTCAGTGTTAAACCAGACTGCTCCAGGTGTGAGCACACTTCTCTTAGAGCTTTGTCATGCTCTTTGTCTGACTTGCCAAATACTAGAATGTCATCGCTAGAATTTAAGCTGTTCTTTATTGGCCTTATTATCTGTCTTATTGTTTCTTGAAATATTTCTGCAGCCGATGAAATTCCAAAGCTCAGACGTTTGTATCTGAACAGACCTAGGTGAGTGTAGAATGTTGTGATATATCGAGACTGAGGATCCAGTTCTAGTTGGTGGTATCCTTTACATAGGTCCAGCTGATCATGTCGTCCAAGTGTGGTCCAGGATGTCATTCACGTTCAATGGCCTTGTTCGGTATCCTCATGTCTACACATATTCTTATCTTTGATGTGTCTTTCTTTGGGACGGCCACAATGGGCGACACCCAGGGTGTCGGCCCTTCCGCTGGTTCTATTATGTCTTGCTTCAGTAGTGCTTCCAGCTCTTCTTCTACCTGTGGCTGCAGATGTATTGGCACTCTTCAGTGGTGCTGTGCGACTGGCCTTACTGTCTCGTCAATGTGCAGCGTGATTTGTCGGTCCTTCAGCTTTCCTAGTCCTCGTAGTAACTTGGGGTATTCTCTCAGAATATTTTTCTTTTCTGACATGTTGTATGTCATTGCCATGAGACCCATTACTTGAGCCGTGACATTGCTCAGCAGGCATGGTGCCGGGATGTCTCCTTTCAGTACATCTATCTCTTCAGTTGTCCTTTGATCTTTGTACGTCAGTTCTTCTTTGAATTTACCCATGTTTGTCACTGGTCTTTTGGCTCCCCACGTGAACACTCTGACTCGAGATGGTCTTAGAATCGGCTTTATTTCCATTTTGTCATATTCAGAGACGCACATGATGTTGCATGTTGCACCGCTGTCCAGGACAAATTCTGCTTCATGTGGCCCCACCTTTATGTTCACCGACTCTGTTTTCTTTATTTTCTTTTTGTCTATCAGGCATATTCTTTCTTCATCTTCCTCTTCTGTTTCTGACTCTGCGGTCATGAGATACAGTCGTTCCGTTTTTTCTTCTACGTCCTCCTCTTCCGACTCTACTGATGAGCTTCTTGCCCTGCCTCGACATGTCTGATGTGTCTGTTTGTTGGCATTCGTTCTCTTCCTGGCCTTCCTCGGTCGTTTCTGAATTGCCTCCCTTGGCACACACTGGCATAGTGGTCTCTTCCATTACACTTTCTGCAGTTCTGGCCAAAAGCCGGGCATGGGCCTCTGTGTGGGAACTCCAGTCCGCACCTATAGCAGGTTCCTTCCGGCTGTTTCCTTGCCGTCTGTTCACTCTTTTCTTTTCTCCAGCCTCCTGAGCGGTTGGTGTTCGTCATTCGCTGAATCTGTTCTGTGCCTCTTCCTTTGCCTCGTTCCATTTCTTTTGTGTGTGCTGTCACTCTGGCTTCAGCCCTTCCCAGCGCCAGAATGTTTTCTAATGAGATCGGTTCCTTTAGGATCCTTGTGCGGAATTCGATGTCACGACAACCTTCGATGATGCGCAATCTTATTGCCTGTTCGTTGTCGAATTTGTCAAATTCGCAATGAGTTACCAGTTTCCGCAACCTTGTTGCGAAGTCATCCAGAGACTCTTCTGCTTGTTGGAATGCGATCATGAAGCTATATCGTTCGAAGTCTACATTTCTCTGGGGGTCGAATTTATTCGTTAGGCATTTCTTTAGCTGGTCATAGGTGGCAATCTCTTCTTTCGGCAGAGTCACCAGTAGATCCGCCACTTCATCCCCTACTAGGTTCACAAATAGACCTCTCCTCTTTGCTTCTGCTACATCAGTAGCTTCCGCATAGTTTTCAAATCGTCTGATCCACTTTTCCCATCTGATTCCTGTTTGTGGTTCAGAAAGGCTGAATGGTAGTGGCCTTCTGTATTGCGCACTCGGTTTCGGGTCTGCCATTTCTTTGTTCCTCCTTCTCTTATGTCTTCTTTGTTACTTCATTTTTTTTCTTTGTTTGCCCAGTAATGTCTTTTATTTTCCTTTTTATTCCTTTGTTTCCACTTTGTTTCCTTTTATTTTCTTCCCCTTGTCTTTGCCTGTGCTTTTTTCCTTTTTTTCTTTGTAAATCGGCACTTTCTCCCTATTTTCGATCTTTGCCTGACCTTAAAATGGCCGCCCGGGCTTCCTGCTCGCTGATTGGCCCTCTCGCCTGACTCCAAGATGGCGCCGAGACTCTCGCGAGAGCTCGTGCCACATCTTTAAACTTCGCGCTTTGATACACGGCGCTTACCGGCACAATCAGTCTTCTCTCGCAGCGGTCGGGGTGGGCTCCCGCGTCGCTGCGCTTCGTTGTTGGTCACGATGCGATGCTTCTTCTGGGCACGATGCGATCCAGGGTGGGCTCCTGGTGTAAAATCGCACTTTCTGTCGATGAGCACGCAGATGGATGCCGTCGCCTTCGTCGCCAGATGTCGTGTTCCCTGACCTCAGGAACACACAGGAAACAGTAGGGTCTTTCAATATCTTCTTTATTGAGTTCTCGATTACATTACTGCAGCGCTTCGTGTCCCCCGACCTCTCACTCCAAGGTCCTGCTCGTTACTGACCCCTGGTCCCCTCCCCTGACCGGATGTGGTGTCCGGTGTCCCCTGTCCCCACCCTGTGCCCCAGGGTCCTAGTGCCATTTCCACGGCACGACAAATAGAATCGTAACTTTCCTTCACAATGGCTTAGAATATTACGTTATAAATAAACAAAATGCAATCCTGTAAACAATCAACAATACACAAATTATAATATATAGTGGTCCTTCGTTAGAACACTTTGTAATCTACTTACGTGAAATATTGCATATGATGTAACTCATGTAAGTGTTTTTGACGAGCAAGTTAAAATTACGAATACTGAGACGATTTCTTCCTTAAAGCACACAATTCTTTTACATTATTGAAAAGCTGTATTGCGCAGTAGTATGTATGCCTTTGTCTACCCTCCTGAATCCAATATACAATTTGCATTACCTGTGTTTTGAATCAGAGCTTTACTTACCAATAAGTGCAAATGTTGCTTTTGTTATCCCTTCTATAAGTTCCAGACGCTGAAATCCTGCTTTACTTCCAAGGTAACAGGCTTTCTTGTTCTTTCGACATATAAAATTTAATGGGTACTTCACAGACCACCAAAGACCAAAAAGAAGGAAGAAGCTTCCAGGAAGGGCATGGCCTATAAAAGTTGCCATGTTAGGTTACAAATGAAAACCTAAAAAATATAAAACCATTTTTATTAAAGCTGGATAGAAAAATCCAATTAAGTTTAATGTGAGCATTTCAACAATTGTAAGAATAACATCTATGTGCTAGCCAGGCTTTGAAAAAGCAGTATAATTCGTTTTCTTAGTACTATAAAGCTAGTTCAATTTTGTGTTCCATCTGGCTGGGTATTGGTGTTTTCTGGAATGGTTTCCATGGGCACAAGAGGTCAGAAGAGTTAAAGCTTTGTAAATGTCATTCATAAAAGGAAAAATATTGCTTCAATCTTTTAACGTTTGATGTTTGGGCTAACTAGCTCAAGTAACTTACGTTTTTTGGTATTGTATCGTGACCCACCCTCTTTTGTGACAATGGTGGTGTTTACTTCATTATAACACAAACACACTAACAAAATATAATGCAGGGAAATTATAATTTTTTGTGAAATTAGAAGCTGTTCGAGTACAAATACTGGATCATTTGCCACCTTCATAAGGGCATAATTGTATGAGCCAGTTTTTTTGTCGACATCTTTCGGCCTTTCATAATATCAAAAATGACAATCAACAAAACAAGCATTTGCAATGCAATAGGACTCGCATTTACGCAAGACCTATTGCATTGCAAATGTGAGTACGGACACAGGAGTGCAGGCAGGCAGGCAGGGGGCGGGGCGAGAAGGCACGGACTGGGGGTGAGGAGGAGGGTTGGAGTCACGGAAATTAACTAGTGCTCACAATCTAAACAAAACATACCATGCAACACTCGAAGTAAAGGGGCCAGTAGCCATGGAAGGACACAAATGACCACATGTCCATAATAAGGAGGTCTAATAAGCCTCATAATCAATCAGACAGCAGCATTTAAGAAAGACAATGACAGGAGCTAATTAAAAACATGGGTGGAGAATGGGCGGAGCTTCCACTGAGCTTTCACTCCATACTAGATAACTGCATGCCTCGCAAAGCGAGCAGCGCCTGCGCGCTGCCGCAATAGGCTCAAACTAAAAAGAACCTCAGAAATTTCATGTTCCATTTACAGTTTTTAGTGCCTTAATGTGCTGAATTTACGTATTTGTATTAATGAAAGAACATTCCTTTAAAAATGTAAGTTGTGTAACCAACCAACCAGGCATCTTGTGTTTTACATGCTACTTGCATACTTTTTCAAGGAGCTAATGGAACAAGAAACAACAAGGCACAGACTGAGCTAATTCACTCTACAGAAAAAGCAAACAAGCCAAACCAAACACTGCACACTATTACAGTAATGTTGATTCTCATAGCTTTAGTGAATAAAGAATCGTGTTTTTATTAAAGACAAAGAGGCTAGAATTATGCATTATTTTATTTACTACCTACAAACAGCAAACACTAAAAAGATCCCAAGTACAACAATACTCGACTCATAATATAACTCTAGAACACGTAGTCCATAAAGAACAGCATCATTCCATCTTCTCCCTCTTTTGTCGCTGCTGTAAGCTAACCAATCTCCCTTCGCATCCGTAGATACAAAAATTGTTCCTCATGCTTCTGAAACAAAAGAAAACAAAAAAGAAAACCCAGTCACGTATCTTACATCTTTTCTACACAAAAATATATCTCCTTAATACAACCCTAATATCGATAACTTTTGCAGATCTTTTAATATTTAATCTTTTTTTTTAATGCACAAATGTATACTTTGTTTACCAAAACAATCCAGTTTCTCATTTTTTTTTTTGAGTATGGAGGTTGGGATACTGCAAGCCTAAATACAACAAAGGCTAACAATATGCATAAACCTTTTATTGGTGTCCCAACATGCAGCCCTTTAAAGAACATTAAATACACCATAAACAAACATTCCAAGTTGGAACATTGAACAGAATATATAAGTCCATGTCACAGAAGTACATTCCTCTTTAGGCTGTGACAAAACATAGGATTCTCCTCAGTCTTGACAGGAAAATAGTTTTACTGGAAATAATTATCTGAAAGAGAAAATTTAAAGTGAAACATATGGCCTATTGAAAAACAATTTCAATCTGTGAAGTAAACCCGTTATATATATATATATATATATATATATATATATATATATATATATATATATATATATATATGAAAAAAGCAGTCCAGATTCCGAATAGATGTCGGAATCAGCGGTCGGGACCTCAAAATGCCTCGCAATCAGCAGTCAATCCAGCCTCAAGGAAATAAATCCGCCAGTGGAAACAGGGAAGACGTAATTTTATTTAGGGTGACGCGTTTCACTCTACAAGAGAGCTTGTTCACACATATACAATGGGCTAGGTGGGTGGAATAATGTTAGCCTCCAATGTCTTTAATGAAATCAAGATTCTCTCTGTATGTTAATTTGAGACTCACCATTTTATTACAAGACCGGAGACTTCCATTATGCATGTTTAAAGTTCTCCAGTGCCAGACTGCTCACATTCTCCACCGGTTTTAGATAACATTTTGCAAGAGTGCTAGCACTTGACCAGTCTGCCGCCTTCAGAATGTCAGCAAATGTATAACCTAACCATAACACCTTACAAGCCATCGCACCTCTAGATGAGTGAGCTCCAAATTTGGATAAGTCAGTTCCAGCCTCAGCCATCACTGCTCTTACGGATGTATGACGTTACAACGCATGCATTTTCCACGCATGCTGTTACAACGCAGGTTTTACTACGCATACCATTACAACGCATAGCGCTTTGGGGTGCTGGATAGTGAATAGTTTAATTTACTATTCCAACTCCAGTCCCCGTGGACACTAGGGAAGGTGTTGGATAGTAAATTAATCTATTCCCTATCCTAAAGCGCCCCCCAGGGCAATGCGTTGTAATGGTTTTCGTTGTAAAACCTGCGTTGTAATAGCACGGCGTGGTAAAAGTTGCGTTGTAAAGGATGTTTCCCGCTCTTACCCACCGGGAAATTGTAGCTGTTTATACTGCCTTACAGAGTTTCACATGGAAATTAATAATTGGTCTTCTCCAATCTGCTCTGAATTACAACATTCTTGTCTCATAAGCTCTCATGCAGCTCACAACACACAATTTCATTTCTTGCAAAAAGGATAGAAAATGTTTTCAGACATTGTCTTGCTCCTTTTACAAATGTCAACAAAAATTCCATCTGGAGGAATAAAATCTATTGCAAACCTCTAGAGCCGTAAACTCTGAAACTCTTCCAAAAGATTAGACAGAGCAAGGTTGCTAATTTCAACGATATTTGCCTCAATGAAAGATAAATATTATTTCGCCAGGAAACAAAATGATGAAAAACCAAATTAATGTTCAATAAAGAATCATAGCGAGCCCTAGGTGGTCGTTTAAGTCTTATTCCCTTCATCACAATACAGACTAAAGGATACTACTAATAGCATAATTATTCACCAAGGCACGTCCAGCTGAGACACCTGATCTGTAACAATTAACTGTTCTGTAAGACAGACCTGAATTAAAGACCTCAGCTAAGTAGATTGCTGCTTCTTTTACGCAGGCGCCTTCATGGGATCCAAATTCCTTTCCAAGCACCAACCACACAATTTTCTCCAAACTCCTCTGTGCCTTTCCCTGGTACTTGGTGCCCATGATTCATCCACTAAGTTCTTAGCCTCTCCCGAAAGGCCACAGTATCTGCCTGATCCCCTGAAACTTTCAAAACAAGAAGGTTCATGTTTCCCTCTAGCACTAAAGGGTGTTCCTCTCATTCCTGTCCTGAGGTATATTTACTGCCTCTTCCATTACCCAGGGAACCACACTCGGCCCGGTATCAGAAGAAGAGGTCATGACAACGCTTGCCTCAATCAAAAGTGGCTCTCCCAGCGACCCGGTGCCCATCCGCATCCTTAAAAAAGTGGCATCCACTATCGCCCACCCCCCTAGCTGACCTCATTAACTCCTCACTGTGTCAGGGAATGGTCCCTCACAGCTGGAAGGCCGCTGTCGTCAAAGCCCTTCTAAAAAAAACACTTCTAGACCCGTCGGATCTGGCCAACTACAGGCCAATCTCCCTCCTCCCTGGAATCAGCAAAATTACGGAAAAAATAGTGAATAAAAAACTTTCGCATTTCCTGGAGTCTAACAACCTCCTCAGAAACTCTCAGACTGGATTCCGCCCTGGGCAGGGCACGGACACCGCCCTCCTGGCTGTGGTGGAGGAGACCAGATGCATTTTGGATGCAGGAGGATCAGTGGCAGTGATCCTCCTGGACCTCAGTGCGGCCTTCGACACCGTCAACCACCGGGTCCTCATCCAACGACTCAAAAACGTCAGGGTGGAAGGAACGGCTCTAGCATGGCTCACGTCATTCTTACACAACCGCTCCTTCCAGGTCTGGGAGAATAACACCCGCTCCGCAGCGATCCCCCTCCAGTGCGGAGTACCGCAGGGCTCTTCCCTTAGCCCGACATTATTTAATGGCTACATGTCCCCACTGGAGGAAGTGGTCACCCCGTTTGGAGTAAAAATCATCAGCTACGCCGATGATACCCAACTGGTAGTTTCACTATCTCACTCCAACCAAGAGCCGTCCAACCTTCATACCTGCCTCTCCGAAATTTTCACATGGATGAATGAATCAGCTCTGAAACTCAACGGGTCCAAAACTGAAGTCATGCTTCTCGGTCAGAAAGGGCCCACCCTTCCCCCCAACCTCTGGCCCACCTGCCTGGGAGTACCCCCTGCTCCCAAGGATGAGATCAAGAGCCTTGGGATCTGGATAGAGAAGGACTTGTCCTTCATAACCCAAGCAAAAAAAAAACGCCGGGATCTGCTTCGGTCTTCTTAGATCAGTCAGGAAGATTCTGCCCCTGCTTCCACAAAACTCCCGGAAACTGCTAGTCCAAGGCCTGATCCTTTCCAGGTAGGATTATAGCAACGCCATCTACCTGGGAGCACCCGAAGCTACCCTCAACAAACTGCAACGGATTCAGAACGCTGCTGCCCGGCTCCTTACCAACACCCCGGCCAGATCCTCGGCCAAGCCAGCTCTGAAACTCCTGCACTGGCTCCCAATAAGAGAAAGAGTAAAATTCAAGGCCCTCTGTCTGGCGCACAAACTTCTTCAGGACAAGGGCCCCCCCATCCTTAAAAATTTTATCACGCCCTACAAAGCCACAAGATCCCTCCGCTCGGACCACGAACACCTCATCACAGTCCACAGAGTAAAAAAGGCATGCACAGGAGGCCGGCGATTCTCGGTGAACACGGCTAAACTGTGAAACGCCCTACCCCTCAAACTCAGGAGGGAATCCAATCTTAACCGCTTCAGAAAACTTTTAAAAACTCACCTATTCCCCTGATCCGCTTCTTCTCTCCTCTCCTTGGTCCCCCCACCGATTCTGCTGTCCTGGTTATTAGCGCTGGGATGCTCCCGGGTTACTATGCGCTCTACAAAACCCACATTATTATTATTATTATTATTATTACTTGAGAGGTCCAAAAGGGAGTTACTAAAACAATGCTGCATTTTTCTCTTCTAACCTTTAACAACACTCTCTGTATCAGAGCAAACCGAGGGAAAGCTTAAAACGTCTCTCCCTCCCAAATTTGAACAAACGGGTCCACTGCAAATGTTTTTGAGATCCGGGCTTCAGCTGTAATACCTGTTTCCCTGAAATGTCAATCTGCTCACAAAAAGATCTACCTAAAAAGGACCCCACAAGTCCTGAATTTACTTGAAAACCACTGGGTTTAGCTTCCAATTGCTGGAATCCTTCAAGTTCCTCGAGTTCAAATCTGCACTCCGGTTCTGTTGACCTGGGATGAATTCTGCCTTTAAAAGTATTTTGTGTTCCCAACAAAAATGCTACATCTCCCAGGCTAGATCTGCTAGCTGTTTTATTCTTGATCCCCCTGGTCAATTGATATATACTGCTGTAAAATTGTCCATTCGAATCAACACCACACTGTTTGCTAGGATTTTCTTGAAACTCATCAAACCAATCAAACCAGTTAGCATCTCCAAACAATTTATGTGTAATGTTTTTTCTTCCTTGATCGTTTCCCTCCAGTTTCTATATCCTTCAAATGTGCCCCCAACCAAGGTTGCTAGCATCTGATTCTACAATAAATTCTGGAATATTTCCGAATATTGTTTTGCAGTTCCACCTCTCTAGATGGTTCAGCCACCACTCTAGATCATCTCGAGCTTCCTGGGACCGGGGTATCACATTTGCATGCCACAGACCCTTCCTTCATCTTAGGGTTTTTAGTCTCTGAAGAGCCCTGTAATGAAGTGGACTCAGGGAAACGGCCTGAACGGAGGATGATAAAAACCCAACCACCCTTGCCAAATTCCGCAACATCACTACTTCCTTTGCTAAAATATGACCTACTTCCTTCTTTATTTTTGTCAATTTCTTCTGAGGGAGACATAACTGGGCAAAAATTGTGTCTACCCAAAAAGTCAAAATTTTGAGTTGAAATTATGATAGATTTCTCTACGTTGATAATGAACCCTAAGGCCTCTAAGGAATCCCTTGTCCACTTCATGTGTTTCAACAATTCCTCTTGACCCTGAAATATCACTAGTATATCATCTAGATAGATTATTAGATGTGCGCCCCTTTCTCTCAGGAAAGCTACAACAGGGGGCAGTACCTTGGTGAAACACCAAGGAGCTGACGATAGACCAAAGAGAAGACAGAAAAACTGGTACACATTACCTCTTCATCTGAACCATAAGTATTTCTGTGAACTGACGTCCATTGGGAACATGAATTAAGCATCTTTCGGGCCTAACTTCACTAACCAATCCTTCTCCTATAAAACGTCTCGTAAAAGATGGATTTCCTCCATCTTGAAATGCCTGCACACTAAAAACTTGTTCAACTCTTTCAGGTTTATTACGGGACCCCAGCTTTTGTCCTTTTTCTTCACCAGAAAAACAGAACTTACAAAGCGCGGGGACACGCCCTCTGGCGTCACCAGGCGCTTTATAAATGTCCTAAACCAAACCAAACAAAACCCATACCTGAGTCTGTAAACTTGGTAATTGCACCTTTGTGTATCATTTGGGTAACTTGAGTCTACCAAAAACATCTGATCTTTATCTAACGAAACCTCCCTGTAAGGTTTCACAGGATATAGCACTCACGGACTTGATAGAGTGAGTTTTACGATACTTTATGCTGAGTTCGATACAAAAAATTATTCAGGAAAGTCCTTCTTTTATCCTCTTCTTGAGGGACTGGTATTAGGGTTCACCACAGAGGCCAGCGGCTCGTCTCCTCAGAACAGGTAAAGGAGGGGGGAAAAAAAGAACAACAAAAAGGCACAGGTAAGCCTTTTTTTCATGAGATTCTTAGTCAAGGGAAGAGAGTGTGGGAGGAACACCGCTTCTACTATAAAGCAAAGAATTAAAAAGAGAGGGGATAGTTCCCTCACCCCATTTCGGCAAAAGATTCTCTAATGTGGCCTTATCAGGAAAAGAAACAGTGCATTTTTTGGGACGAGTAGACCCTATAGTGAGTACGGTGATGATTTTTAATTTCGATCTTGGTTTTACGAATGAGGTAGCCCACCACACAATGCCATTTGTCCCAACATTTGTGGGGCGGGGGGCTTCGACTACCATTGATTTTAGCCTCTGTACAAGTAGCTCGGCGGGCAGACTGATTAGTTCTAGTATCATGCACTTACCACTAAGTGACCACTACCCACAGGTACTAAAAATGGAGAATTTATTTTCTGTTGTGGATCATGTTGTAGGTCCCAATATTAAGGTGCCGGACGTGAATTTAGGTACCCAAAATGGATATAGCCTTAAATGGAGTAGAGTGGTCCCGGCTGATTTTCTGTCCAAATTAGTGAATAGGTGTAGGAGTAATTTTTTGACCTGCCTGAACGAGCATGCTGACAGTAATGAAATTTTAAATAACTTTTATATTATTTCTATTGCAATCAAGGAGGCGTTGTGGGTTGCAAAGAAAAACTCCCTAAAGCACAATAGAAAATGGTTCGATAATAAATGTACCAGTGCCCTATCAAAGCTTAGACAAGCGATCCATAAAAGACCACGGGATGTAACCCAAATTAGAATTTTGAGGAGGGACTATAACACAGCATTGAAGGATAGGAAGGCGGCTATAAGAAAAGAGGCTTGGGATGATCTATGCGAGGCGTCACAATCAAAGGATCCGGCAGCTTTTTGGAGGGTAATTAATACCCCGCTCCTATCTGAAAAAAAGGCACGGATGGAAATCGCCATCCCTGAAGATGAGTGGGTGGCGCACTTTTCTTCGCTCTATAAGGCTGTGGAACCAGTCCGTGACATAAGTCAGGACTTTATGTGCCCAAACATAGATTCAACCAAAGTCCTGGTCGTAACCCTGCCCGAAGTTCTGGCGAGCTTGAAGGCAACCAAAGGGGGTAAGGCGGCTGGACCAGATGGCATACCAGCAGACCTCTATAAGGCCAATACTGAATTATGGGGGCCTTTGCTTGTCCAGCTTTTTAATGTTGCTCTGGCTAAGGGCTTAGTTCCTACCTGGCTTACATCGATTATAGTCCCAATATTTAAGAAAGGGGACAGGCAGAATTGCATGTGTTATAGGCCAATTTCTTTATTGGACTCCTCTATAAAAAATTTAGGGAGAGTTGTTTTAGATAAATTGCGAATCTGGTCAGAAGAGAATGGGGTGTTATGTGATTTTCAATTTGGGTTTCAAAGAGGCTTAGGGACTATAGAGCAAGGATTGAATTTGTTAATCCTGCAGCAGAAGTATGTAAGGGTTAAAAAACAACGTCTATACCTCACCTTTGTTGACTTATCGTCAGCTTTTGACTGTGTTTCACACAATAAATTGTGGTCAATTATGACTGAGTTGGGGGTAGACAATGCCATTATCTGCTTCTTGCGAGATCTATATTCCGGGGCCAATGCAAGTGTCCGTTTTGGGAAAGATGGTGAATGCACTAGACAATTTGGGATTGGTCGGGGTGTACGCCAAGGGTGTGTTTTAGCTCCATTTTTATTTCTGCTATACATAAATGGCTTGGAGAAACGACTCGTGCAGGAGGGTAGGGACATGCCTATGGTGGGTGGAAGGCCTGTCCCTGCCTTGATGTACGCGGACGATGCCGTTTTGATGGCACGAACCCCAATGGCGTTACAAATCTTGGTTACTTCTTTTAACAGTTTCATGCTTGGTTTAGACTTAAAGATCAACTGTTCAAAAACACTGTCCATGTTTTGTGGGCCAAGATCAAACAAGCATTTGAAACCCATTTTTATAAATTCCAATCCCCTGGAAAAGACCTCCACTTTTCCCTATTTGGGAATTCTGTTTCACGAAAGTGGCTCATGGACTAGTGCAATCCAGGCTAGATCTCTGCTGTTTTCCAAAACTATTATGGCCTTAAAATGTTTTATGAGAAAATTAGGGAAAAAACCCATAAAAGAGATTTTAACTATTTATAGGGCAACCTGCTTAGCAGTAGCCACCTATGGATCAGGGCTGTGGGGCTACTCAAATATTAGCACAATTCAAACCATGGAAAATAAATTTTTACGCCACATCCTGTCTGTACCTGAAAGTACTGCAACTATGATATGCCATGTTGAATTGGGAGTAATTTATGTTACTGACACGATTAAGATTCAGCCAATCCTTCTCTGGCATAGGGTGTGGACAAATGATGAATGTCTGGTTAATCGGGCTATTTTAAAGGACGTTTTAGTATTGGACAATATCAATGATTCCAAATGGATATGTTATGTCAAGAACTTTCTCAGTGAAATAAATTGTGTTCAATACTTTGAGGACCCACCAACTATGGCATACATATCGAGAAGAGACTTGAAAAATTTGTGTATTGCCCATCTCAGGGACAAAAGACATTTAGAGGAGGCAAGAAAAAAGACTGTCTCTGCCCACCAGGATATTTTATGCGGAGATAAATTACAGCCATACTTGTCCTTATATATGTCTAATCATGAACGTTTCCTTTTAACCCGGTTTAGACTCAATATTGTTTTCAGAGTCTTGTCTTTTCCCGTGATGAATTGTTGGTTGAAAGAATTACCCTTTTGCCCATGTGATGATGTCTCCCCACAGTCTGATATTCATATCTTATTCTTTTGTAAATTTTATACTCTTTCTCGAAAGAAACTTATTATCCCTATTCTCAAAGACTTAAATATACGAAGATGTCGCTTAGCGTTTTTAGAGTGCCAGAAAATGGAAACTGTTTTTATGGTAGCCTCATTGGGTGAATTTTTTAAATCTATTTTTAAATGTCGTAAATCGATCTTAATGAATTAATCTCCTTATTGTACATATGTATTTTAAATAACGAATACATGACTCCCGTGTAAACTGTATTTTCTTTATGCTACTTTTATGGTTATTCTTGTCTTTTTAACCGAATAAAGTATTTTGAATCTTGAGTACGGTGATGAGTGTTTTCCCCCTGGAGGGAGGTTCTATCTCTCCTGCCCGCCTACCACCTCCTCCCCAAAGCTGGGCAATTACCTGTGCAAGGCACACTCCTCCTGGAACGTGGCTGGGCGACAGGTGGGAACTTTGGCCTCCTGGCTTCTCCCTGGTCTTCGGCGGTCCTTCATCCTCATCCCCAGAGTCCCACTTTAAATTTTCCGAAACAGTGAATAGTTCCTTTGGGAGTCTCTCCATTGGGATCGGGCGCTCTTCTTCATTGGCGTCCTTCCTTTTAACTATGATCTTGGCTTGCTCTGGGCCTGTTGTTCCTTCTGGTACAGGACTCTCCATTCGAGTCTCTAGTTCCGTCCTTGTAGGCAGGGGGGTGGGACTGACGCTCGCATCTTAGGTCACATGACCAGGAAACAGTGCAGAGTTAAAGGGGCCATAGCTCTTGTAATCGTCCTATTTCTGGTTACCATAGGATGAATACTGTTCCACCATTTGAGCATTTCTGAAGGTAGGCTGTAAATAAAGAAGAGGTTTGTGCAGATAAGTAAAAGATCATTCCTCATTCATGTCGTCTGGGGCTCTTTCTGTTGGTCGCGACTCGTGACACTCCCATGGTTGTATCCTTTGATTGAGGGTTTCCTAAAACTCTATTCTGAAAACTGACACAGTTTGTAAATCTCATGAATTGTTTCATTATGATTCACCAGTTTCTGAGGAAAAAACATAACCTCACCCCTTACTTTGTTTGCGAAGAATGACTTAAATGACTGAAGCTCACCTTGATCTCCTGAGCCTTGGGATCTAACTCTGTTTCCATGGGAAAGAAGGGTTACTCCTCTCTGTAGAAGAAGCCCATGTTGGAACAAAAGTTCCTTCCATAGCTCCGTGGTTCCTGATAGTATAACTGGGACCTTTGCGAGTCCCCTCCTGTCAGTCCTCCAAAAATTATTTTTAAATGTAGACATGTGCTTGACCAAGATTTCACAAAACCTTTGCTAAAAAGCAACCCATTCGGAACACCTGGGTGTTATTTGTTGGCTAGTTCACCCAATTTATGGATCATCCTCATGAGGATGGCCTTCCTCCTTCCGGCTATAAGCCCAACAATAGCATTTCCAAGCAAGCAGATACTTCTTGATTGGGAGAAATTCCTAATTTATTATCCAGGAAAGGTCTTGAACTTTCAGCCCTCATACGATTGTGGTTCTCCTTAATGAGAGACTTTCGCACCCAATATTTAATAAAGGCAGTAACATGGTACATTGGCCACCAGTCTGAGCCTAGAGGGTGCGTAAAGAGGTTGGGATTGAACATATCTGCGCCCAGTGGGTCTTTAATTACCTTTGAGGTTAAAGGCTGTTCTATGTCATCATCAAGATAGTCAGTCTCAGGTGTCTCTTGTGGATCGAATAAATGTTCCTCCATTTGGTCTAAATCATCCTCAAAATTATTTTCATTTGTATTGCAGGAATTCTTTCCATCTATTGTGCCATTAAGGTTATTCTGTCTATTTGTGCCGTAACAAACAGCCATCCTAATTGTGCCAACATGGTCGCTCCTGCTTGTGTTATGCCTCTAAGGCTACCATGGTCTGTTGTAGCGCTAAGGCTACCATGTCTCAAGTGTCTTTCCACTATGGACTCCTCCCTTACAAGGTGTTTTGACTTTTTTGACACCTTACCTCCCTTTCAAATAAATACATGGGAATCCTCTACAGACACTGAAAAATAGTCCTCCTTTGAAGGAGTATCTCTTATCTGTTTTGCAAAAACAGCTTCTAGTGCCTCCTTAAGGGAAGATTCAAGTTTCCTGTCAAAAAGCCTTTTAAATATGTCCTCACTAAGGCCGGAGAAAGAGGGGCACTGAGAGAACAAATCATATGTCATGGTTACAGAAATATCTCCTTTTAAAAAAAAGTTTTTATATCCTGTGAAACCAGTGCTTCGTAAAGATACAGTTTCAGCTGGTATCACATTCAGCGTTTATCTGGCAACTGTAAAAAGTCCTGTCATCATGGCGACGCTATGCTTGGGCCGATGCGGTATTCAAAAACAAATCCCAACACAATATGGTAGCCGCACTACAGTGAGTCCTCTTCTAATTGCCAGCACGTGTTACGTGTGTGGCTTAGGACTTCCTTAGCAAAGAGAAAAAGACTAGCATCTCCGATGCTAAAGGCTGCACAGAATAAACGTGCCTCAGAGCATCTCCTAACTTTGCCAAAAGGATGCCATGGGGTAGATAGAGTGTGCTCACAAGAGCAGCAAGTTGCTCCCCCAAAACCAGTACGATGCTGGGCAAGTCAGCAGTCAGAAAAAAACAGCTAATCTAGCCAGAAGAGCCACGTGAGGTCCAAACTCAATTAATTAACATCGATGTATGCACTTACCTGAAATTTAAAAAAAAACTGAAGAAAAACGGGAAACCAGACAATAAATTGAAGGGGCAAGAATAGAATAAACACCTACTAAGTAATTAAATGGTGATAAAAATAAAGACAAGTAAACATGAATGAAAGAACGTTAGTACCTTTCTTTGTCAGCAGCAGCCAATAAAAGAGGAATGTGCTTATGTGATATGGACTTATATATTCTGTTGAAGATTCCAACTTGGAATGTTGGTTTAGGATGGGGCTGCATGTTGGGGCATCAATAAAAGGTTTATGCATAATGGTATCCTCCGGTCTTGTAATGAAATCGAAATTTTGTGGCAAGACAGGGGGCTAGCATTATGCACGTTCAAAGTCTCAAAGTGTGTAATTTGAAACATGCGCCACAGGTTTGAAACACTATTTTCTGAAAACCTCAGGGTTAGAACATTAAGCCGCTTTCATCACATCCTCCGAGCGTGCACCTGCTGTAAAGGCCTTGGAAGCCATACCTCACCGCATGTGGCTTAAACCTTTCAATGCTTATACCAGACTCTTTCATTACCTCCTCTACCCACCTTGCAATAGTAGCAACCGACACCGCCGTAAAATGTTTTACATATGATATCAACAACTGAACTCTCACATTCTAGACTCATACTCTTTCAAGCATTCAATCACATACAATTTCTGATGACTCTCCAATTTTTGATAACATTTTTTATCTGACAGTCTTTGTCCTTCTCCATACTTAAAAAACTACTACGTCTGTTTTTTAAAATCTACTTGTGACGTCCAATGCTTGAACATCAGACACTCTCCTAAGTGTTATTAAACAAAATAAAGTTGATAACTACGATGCCAGCTCCCTTATTTCTAAATATTGATTAAATGGCCAAGATTTAAACATCCTTAAAACAACATTATCATCCCAAACACTTTTATAACCCCAATAGAGGAACCATGCACCAGCAAATGACCTGCTGCAACCAATGACTTGAAACAATTTACAATCCTGTATGAAAAACCTTCAGAAAATGATCCGGTCAAAGAATTAGCTACCTCAACCTCATCAGCCTCCATGGGATCCAAATCCCTTTCCATGCACCAACGTACCCATACACTCCATGCCCTTTCATGCTTCCTCGTTATTCCTGGGGCACATGATTCATTGAGCAATTGCAAAGCTTCTCAAGAAGGACTTTGGAACCTTTCTTTTGCCCTGATATCGTCCAGACTAGAAGGTTGAGCAAACCTGACTCTAACAGAGAATGATCCTCTCCATCAGCACCTATCAACATTCCTTTGTGTGACTGACTTAACAGAGGTTCTTCTACAACCAACTCCAAGACTGATGGAAACCAAACTTGCATTACCCAAAAATGAGTTGGCAAATCAATCTCACACTTCCAGATTCTGAGTGAATGCATCCACTGCCATTGCCCCGGAGTCTTTCTGCCAGCTGAAATATTTCTCCTTTTGAAATGCCAAACGGGATGCAAATAAATCCTCTTCTATTGGACCTAAACATGATTCTATCCTTTGAAAAATGTCTCTCTTCAACATCCAATCGCTGGAATCTCTCAGATTGCAAGAATCCCAATCCACCACTGCATTCCCCTTCCCTGACAAAAGTAAAGAAGCGAACAAAGACGCTGGACCCAAGGTATAGTGGAAGAAACATTTATTTAGCGAGGTGCATGTCATTTCATACAAGTCCGGTCTTCTTCTGCCAGTAACATGCACCGCCAACCATACAATTGCAAACCTGGGGCCATATTATCAAGAAAGGGCGATACATTATCTCCGCTTTTATCGGCAGGAAATTGCCGCTAAAGCGGCGATAATGGGCTTGATATTATGCCCTTGTGAATTCCCATAGAAGCCCAGGTTCTGGTGTTAACCTGGGCTTCTGTGGGAATTCTCAAGGGCATATTATCAAGCCCATTATCGCTGCTTTAGCGGCAGTTTCCTGACGATAAAACCGGCGATAATGCATCTCCCTTTCTTGATAATATGGCCCCTAGTAATTCAAAAGATGCTGCAACACACGAGCAAAACCACTGCCCAAAACCCCACATGTCCGCATCATATGAAATAGACACAAGCGCAACACAGCATGTCTGCTCATGTATACCTCATAAAACAACAGCACATGAGCACGACAAGCATGACATGCTCACGTATACAACACACCTTCCCCTTTACATTTTCTTTTAATCCTGGAACAATGGAGTTCAATGTGACCTAACACTTCTAGAGGCAGTCTTGACTACCTCTGTCCTACTAGAACCAGAGGAAACACTCATTTCAGTGTTCTTGGCACATTCCTTTTCAGACACATCCTAAAAAACAGATTGTTCCCTGAGTTGTCATGGTACAACCCTCCACCCTTGAAAAGTGACACCCTGTTCAGATTCCAGACACTACCACCATCCACAGGTACTGCACTCCTGAACACTTCAATGACCAATTGGCAAACCCCTTCCCTACCATGGCCCCCTTCTTAAGGCAAACCATGTCGCCAACCAAAACAACTTGTCTGCTGACTGCACCCTTCCTTTTCCATAAAATATCTTTCCATTCTAGCTATGTAGTCATCCACCCTACTCCTGATCTCTTTAAGATACACTTCTGCTGTCTCACGTTCCGCCTTTACTTTGTTCCTTAACCACTACAGTCCCAAGCTGGTGATGGGCTTATGTCCCCTCAACAATTCAAACGGGCTCACAGAAGTCACCAAATTAGGCAAAGTCTGATATGCTAATAGCATGGACTGCAATGCATTTCTCCAAATCAACCCACCTTTACAGAGAGCTGGATAGCCACTTTAACCTCTCAACCTAACCATTCCCTTTGAGATGGAACACTGCAATTCTCCTGTGCTCCACACCACACTTCTCTAAATAGCTTTTCATGTACCTGCTGAAAATTGGGGCCAGTTGCCAGTTACAATTTCTTGGGGAAATGCCCTCCCTGCAAAAAACTTCATCCAGAAATTCCACAACAACCTCTGAAGTAACATCTCGCACCATTTTGATTTTGGGCCACTTACAATATAATCAACTAAAACAATACCAAAAGCCTCCTGCCTTGGCAACACTGCGAAAGGACCAATAATATCGAGACCCCGCTTACGCCAAGGTGCTACAGGAAGGTCCACGGATTGCGGGTAAGTAGGCGAAGCATTAACCGATTTGTCACTAGATGCACACTTTTTACACATTCTTACCTAGTATCAATTCCAGGCCACCAAAAATGTACTTTAACACGCCTCCTTGTCCCCGATATACCAAGATGACAACCATGGGCAATGTCCACGATATTTTTCCTTAAATTAAAAGGAGGAATTAACTTGTCTCCACGCACCCCTTTGTCATTTTCAACAGCCAGTTCCTCTCATACCTTGAAAAACCCCATCAATTCACCTGGCACCTTCCTTTCATCAGGCCATCGTCCTAAGATACACTCTAACATTCTGTTCAGCTCACCATTTTCCTCCATTTCCTCTTTCCACTTAGTTTTTGGACAATAGGAATACTCAGATCTACCAGAATAACATCCTGCATCGTAAAAGCTACCTCACATTTGTTTGTGTCACCTTCCATACAATCCCTACCAGGTAACAGCAACCTAGATATGTAATCAGCATGCATATTAACATTAACTGGCACATTCTACAACTGGTACCGACAAATCTGCACACGCAAAGCAAACCTTGCCAATCTCGCAGACATTTTACTCCACCCACCTGGTGCCATCATGTGCACCAAAAGTTTGTGATCAGTTTTGATAATGAATTTAATCCCCCCACAAAAAGATTCTAAAATGTTCCACTCCCCATACTCAGGCCAAAAGCTCCCTCTCAATACCCGAATAGTTATTCTCAGCATCCGGCAAAGCCATGGATGGATATGCCTCGGTCCTTTCTTTACCCAGGTCTTCTGCATCAGCACACCTCCCAATCCACAATTACTGGTATCCACCATTACAATACATTGTTTCCCAACAATAAAGGGTTTGAGATAAGGAGCATTTAAAATCAACCCCATCAACACTTCAAACACCACTGACATGTTATCAGTCCATTCAAACTTGGCATTTTTCTTTAATAAACACCTGAATGGATCCACTTTAGATGCATAGTTGGGGATACACGTGGCATGAAACTCAGACAGCTCTAGGTACTTCACTTTGTTTTTTTAAACTTGCATTTCTCATAACGCAGATAATGGTGCCAATACCTTCTTAACATTACAGTCGTCCTCATCAATATTTTTGCCAAATTCCAATATGTCATCCTGAAACACAATAGTGACACTTAAACCATTCAAAGTCTCTTTCATTAGCCTTTGGAAAACAGCAGATGCACTATCTAAACCAAATGGCATGCAACAAAATCTAAACAATCCCTCTGGAGTAATAAATGCTGTTAGGTTTTTGGATCCCTCATCCAAAGGTAGCTGATGGTAGGCACTAGCCAGATCTAAACAAGAGAACATCTGCGTTACTCCCAAGGTGATAACCATTTCATTGAGATTAGGAAGAGGATGAGCATCCACTCAGATGGCGTTATTAAGACTGTGTAAATCACCACAGGGCCTCAATTCACCAGAAGATTTAATTGAAATCATCACTGGAGAAACCCATGGTGAATATTCTACAGATTGAATATTTTTTTTATATAAATCCTGCAGCATGTCTTTAAGTTTGCCTCTGTATGACAATGGTACGTTCCTTACTCTGTGGCGTGAATTTGTAGCATTATCATGCAATTTAATATGATTGATTGATTGATTGATAGGCTTTAGTTTAATTTAATATGGTGCTTAAAGCGTGATACTCCCCTAACTTGCGACTGAAAACATCACAAAATTGTTGCTGCAAAACCGTCACCCATGTAACAAAAATGGCCTCCAGGAAGCCAAAATGGGACCCCACCCTCGCGGCTCACCGGAGAAATGCCTGGTGCCAGCTACTGCCAGTCCGGCCCTGCATGTCTTGGGTCTAATCTGATGCCAACTACCTCTTGATGTGGCCAATCTAACAAGGTCTGGCCTTTTTTTTGCACATAAATTTCCCCAAAGGTGCGGCATCCGCCAAATTCAATGTTGGCCCAGAAATAGCCACCTAAATCAATGTTATGGCTCGTCTAACCACCCGGAGATATATCTGGAGGCACACAAATTTTGTCAGGCCATTTCTTCATGACCAAATCATGGGAAATTATGGTATACCAAGCACACAAGTCCACTAAAACCAGAATACTCACACCATCTACTGTAATATTACATGATGGAAATTTAGTGACACATGTGCCTCCATTAATATTCAAAACAGTGTTGATATCCTGATCACTATAGTCATAGAGGGAATCATAATCATCATAACCTTGGACAACATCCTGGGCACGGATCTTCATACTCTACCAAAATGTCCCTTCTTATTGCACCTGGAACACGCCTTGTCCATTGCGGAACAAACCTTAGAATTGCGAAAATGCCCATTACTACTAGACCTATAACATAGCAGTATCCTTCTTCTCCCTTCTGGCCTTTGCCAGTTATTTTTCACCTCAGGTTTATGCAAAAGCAAATTTTTAGGCACAGGAAAATTCTTAGATTTATCCTCTTTTTTTGATACTACATGGACTTCACTCTTGTCATTGCCTTTTATTTCCTGTACAAATGTTTCCGAATGCTCTATCGCTTTAGGAATTTCTGTGACTGCATTAAGTGACATGTCTGAAGTGGTCAATAACTATTCTTGAAGCTTTTTATTGTTCTCATTAAAATGTTATCTCTTAATACCTGTTCATATGTAAAATGTTAAAAATCACAAGTCACAGCAAGAGACTTAAGAGTGGAAACGTGATCCTCAACTCATTCCTCAGATCGTGGCTTCCTAGAGTAAAAAAGGAATCTTTCTATTACCGTGTTGGTCTTTTTTCCATAGCGTAAGGATAATTGCTTTAATACATATTGATACACATTAACATTACCGGGATTGATCACAATTGGCAGATTCTTAAACTCCTTTAATCCAATCCATCCCAAACAGTGTTTAAGAAGGGCTAACTTCCTTTCAGCTGCACACTCCTCCCCTCTAATACCTCCACATAGGCTAAAACACAGCTTCCCACGTTTCCCAATCCTTGGGAAGCTCTCCAGGAGCTGAGAGAAACAAGGTGGTGGAACAATTCCTGACATAATAGTATGGGATGCTAATAAAATATACCACTTGCTTTTGCCCTAACTAATATGTGTACATTACATTTGAACTCATGCCATTAAGTAGTACGTAAACACTGAATATGCACACAAACAATGAGTATTATTATCAAAATAATAAAAGTAGTTACCACTGTCAGCCAAGGATGGTGTGTGTATCACCTTGAGCAACATGCAAAGAATCTCACCCATATGGTTTGCACATTACCGTTGGTACCTACCTGTGGCTTTAATCAAGCTTGGACAAGTAATTCCTGCGCAATTGCTGGTGTGTGCATCACCGTTAGGACACCGTGGGACAAATTGAGTACTTCCTGTACAAACAACTGGTGTGCACATCACCGTACGAGACATGCTGCAGAAATTGGCAGCAGCTCACCGTTAGTATGCTCAAACTCCCTTTGAGAACTGCTGGTGTGCGCGTCACCATACAAAGCGAGCTGCAATGGGAATTGAAACAAGACACCAGCGTGGTATCAATTAGCCTTAAATAAGAAAGAATTGCAAGAGGGAGTAACAGGAAACGATATGCTGGCAGCAAAATGTGTGAACCAATCACACGCCAGAACAATGACCAATAAGGGCAGCAACTGGCATGATAAAGATGAATACAGCTGAAGGGAAAAGAGCCAAGCAGCTGATGCCCTCAGCGCCCACTCTATTGGAGGAATACCAACAAATGAGGTTGCAGTAAAAGTGTGCTTTTCCAATCACAAAATCCTCCAGAAATGCGGAAACTGTACAAATCAATACACATAGATTCACATAGATCTTCCCTGATCGTCGCCAGTGTAAAGAAGCAAACGAAGATGCTGGATCCAAGGTATAGCAGAAGAAACATTTATTCAGCACGATACATGTCATCTCATACAAGTCCGGCCTTCTTCTGCCAGTAACTGCCCCACCCACCATTTTAGTGCAAACCTAGTTGTTCAAAAGATGCTGCAACACATGAGCAAAACCACTGCCCAAAGCCCCATGTGTCCACATCATATGAAATAGACACAAGCGCAGCATAGAATGTTTACTTCAGAAGACTTCATTGCGCAAGCGCGACAAGCATGACACGCTCATGTTTACAACAGCAAGTACTGGGCTAACACATATATTTTGTTCTTGTGACAGAAATCCCATAACTCCTTCGCAATCTCTGACAATTTCTTTAACCTGCTCCCTCCTAACTTGTTTATATAAGTTACTGCTGTCACATTGTCCATCTTCAATAAAACAGAATTTTTTCTTTGAAACTGCATAGAGCAAACAGACCTGCTATCAATTTCCTACCCAATCAACTTCCCTCCAATTTCCTGACCTAGAAACAATGCTCACCATTGAAGATGCTTGCATCTGATTCCACCGCAAATTGTTACCTGTCCCAATAACTGCTCGACCATTCCAAGCATCGGGGTTTTCCAACCACCAAGACAATTCCAAATTCACTTCTGCTGTCATCCTTATCTTGTCTGCATACCACAAACCTATTGCTAACCCATTAGCTTTTAAGCACTGCAACACACTGTAATATAATGGTCCTGGAAAAACTGCCTGAATTGACGAAGACAGAAGTCTGATTACACAAGCAACGTCTCTTAAAGTCACTTCCATCCTTCTCATTAACTGACATACCTCCTTCTTTATCATGCCCATCTTTCTCTCTGGCAACTGTCATTAAACTATCACTGTATCTATTACAAACCCTAAAAACGCCTTAGTTTGAGCCGGTAGAAGAATTGATTTCTCCTGGTTGACCAAAAAACCCTTTCTCTCCAGTAAACTTTTCACCATGTACAAATTAACTTGCAACATCTCCAAACTCTGATTCATGATAAAAATATCATCCAAGTACATAATCGACCTCACTTCCTGTTCTTGTAAAAAACCTACCACAGGTTTCAGAATCTTTGTGAAGCACAATGATGCTGACAAAAGCCCAAATAAAAGACATTTGAACTGGTACAAATGACCTTCTCACCTGAACTGCAGAGAATGTTGACTCTCCTTGTCTATTGAAACCGTAAAATAAGGATCAAGCTTCACCATCCAATCCAACTTCTGTAAAATGTGTACTCCCTCCATTTTGAAAAGTCTGTACATTACATAGTGATTTAGATCTCTTAAATGTATCACAGTCTCCAACGCTTGTCTTTCTTCTTTACCAAGAAAAGGGTATTTACAAACCTTTTTTCATTTTCCATTATTTTCACAATAGCTTCCTTGTCTAATAAAAAAACTATTTCTTTTGCTACAGCTTGTTTTTGAGTTTGAATGAACAGCAACTCCATAGATTCTCTTCCCTGAAAAGGTTCCTTGTCGAACTCTATTACATATCCTTGTATTGCAGCAATCACCCATGGATCTTGTGTGAGTAAGTTCCACTCCTATGAGAAGTGCCCTATCCTTCCTCCCACTTTTCCCTGGATAAAACCAGTAATAAGTCTCATTCTATAGCTGCAATGTTGCCCTTTCCTTCCAGCTATACTATATAAATTTCCTCCCCTAAAAACTTTTCTTATTGATGTTTGTACTTTGTCCAAAGCTTTAAAAGTGGATACATATTTGTCACAGGATTTTTACCATGCCATTATCAAATAGCAAACCTTTTGCCTACTGAGAGAACTCCTTTCATGCTCCCAACTTTAGGCTGATGTACATCAAAATCACCTTTCTTCTTTCCGCAATTAAGCCTGCTTTCGCATTCCTAAGGAAACAGATCACCCTCTGACTCCAACCCTTTAGTAGTTCTCTATTTGTGTCACTTCCGTTGACATACGCCTCCTCTACCAAATCAATTATACGCACTAATGGACCCAAAATGTCCAATAACTTATCCTTTACTGTTCCAATGCACGTTCTAGACCTTTTCTTGGATCTCTTCCAAGCTTTAACAGATATGTTATTAATTCTGGGTCTAGATTAGGAGTTATGGTTTCCTTTTCTCAAGTTACAGGCCATGAGGATTCAGCCTGTATTACATTTCTCTCTTCTTTTTCAAGGGACCGCCTGATTTTATACTTTATATAGTGTGCCACGTTTCATGGGCCACCAATCCAAACTTCTCCGATGTCTTAACTCTCTAGTGTGAAATAATTTTTGCCCTACAGGGTCCTTTACTTCTTTTTCTTAGTAACTCCAACCCATCTAAATCTCCAAATTTCTTACCGATAAATTATCGGTCTCCAAATCACAAATATACTCATCCCACTCTCTGGTACTTCGATCATGTTGGTATGTTCCAATGATGGAGCGAGATTCAGAAATGTATTCATTTCAGCTCGTGAAGTTACACTTCCATAATTAAGTAATAATATTAATAATGTGTGCAGTGAGAAAACTAACCAACTTAGATTAAAAGTTACATTTTCATAAACACGCGGGAAACTAATATGTGTGCTCATAAACGTGCATTATGTTGCATCTGCATGTGTGTGAAAATAATGAATTAATCTTGTCTATTGTCAAAGTCAAAACTAAATGCGGCTGTTTAATAATGGCATGTGCTTATTTTTGTGTGCTCATGTTTTGTTCTCCTGTCTTAAATGTAGCACACACTTGTTTTTTTGCTTTGTTTTGCTTCTGCCAGGTAACATAGATTAATGGGTTAATGATTAGCAAAGGTGGGTGGGTAACAGAACGAACTTTATTTCTTGCATTAATTATTCTTTTGTGTTTGTTTATATACTAGTTAACGTGAAAGTGGTCTGGGGCCTAGTGCATTTGCAGTTGGCAAAAGTTCTGCTTGATGAAAGCAAGAGTCCAGCATGGAGACGTTTTCTGCCAAGTTTTTTTATATGGAAAGAAAAATAAACGTTCTTTTAGTCAGCGTGGCCAAGGCCAGGAACCGGCAGAAAAGTGTGACAAGCTAAGGAAGTCGTGAACATTTTATACAATTGTTGCGAACTGGAGGAAGCTCCATGACTCGAAAGCAAAGGACAATGGACTCTAAGAAAGAGACGGAACTGAGGTTCTGAAGAATGCGATGACATGATAGCCTGTCACTTGACAGCCAATTGGAACTTAGATCGCGCAAAAAGTATATTATTTTTCTTAGATTAAGTTAGTCAGAAAGGTATAAAAACTCATCCCCTGGTAGGGAGGCAGGCTGCTGCTTGCTGTTCTTCAGATGGACATATCGTGCTGTTGGACTTTTCTTGGAGCACGTAAGAGATCCTTTTGGGGCCTAAAAGACTTTTTCCCTTATTCTTTAATAGAGCAAGTATAGCTAGGGACTTAGCGTTTAGATGATGCCAAACTGCTTTTCTATTTGAATATACCTTTTCTCATGCTTGAAACTGTCATTACCGTTTTGCTAAAAACCTTTTCAAAAATGCTTAAATAAAAAGATTCTATTGCACTTTCTTTGATTAAATAGTTAATAAATATTTTCTTTGAAAAACAAGCTGGCCTTGTTATTTCATGTATTTAGGTTACCATTAGCAGATCTTTCGCCACAGTGGCTTAATTAATTCGTAGGGTTTGTTAGAGTGTGATGAAATCATTCTACTGCAGTTGTATATAAATGTATATAATTTGTGAATAGGTTAATTAGGTCACATGATTCAGTTGCTCAAAATATGCCATGTTAGTTTATGGGCCTTGTGAGTGATTTATGATTAATGGTGAGTATTGTGGAGTTGGGTAGTGTTGCTTATGGCATATTTCCTATAGGGCCGCTGGATCAATTAACTGGTAGCAGAGGATGGTTGCTATGGTAACCAACATGCTACATGGTAATGACATAGGATTGATGTCTAACATATGTTGAAGTTTTGTCACCTGTTACATGTAGTCGAAAGGTTTTTTTCCTGCAGTGTGAAAAATCCTAGTTGTACCGGTACAGAGTGGTGTGACATGAGTGTAGTTACACAGCGCATTTGATCTGTTTCAGAATAGTGGTATTATTTTATATCACAAGTGTTGTGGCCGTACAACACGTGTTAGGGATATAGGTGTGCAAGATAGAATGCATGTATAGTAAGGATTGTCTATGAAATTTTGGCTTTGAGTATAGGGACAGAGAGCCCGTTCTAAAACTCACTGCGAAAAGAATAATAGAATATATTCGAGCTTGAGTGAAGGGTAAGATAACGTCAAACTTTGAACTACTACTTTATGTGCATTCAGAGGGAAACAAGTTTGTTATTACCTGTTTGAAGGGTAGAGTAAAGGTTTACTTTATCGACGAATGAATATTCTGTGAGAATAGCGTTGTCTATTCAACGCAAAAGAATACTTGCATGCCTGTAAAAACTGTCACTTTATTTTAGCGAAACAGACAAATGGTTTGTTCTTTTTGTTGTTATTAATTGAGTTTCATTGAAAAAGCGTTCTTAAAATGGCGCTGTGAAAAGTTTTTATGAAGGAGGGGTGAGCTCTGAGAGTAAGACGCGAGAAGCCGCAGCAGCTGTGTACGTCACAGGGTCTGCGCTGTGATTGGTTAACATACGTCACAGCTAGCGCACTGATTGGTTCACGTCACTCTGACAAGCTGCAAGCTGATTGGTTCTTGGAGAAAGCAGTAATTCTATTGGTTGAGCAGGGTGGTGACGTGGCTTAACCTGATTGGCTTGTTGGTGTGTTTCGTGCACGGATTGGCTGGGTTAGCGGAACATCCAGAAAACCTTTACGATCATTTTAAATTGAACTAATTTGATTAAAACATGAGTTATTATTATAAAAAAGAGGAGAAAAAGCTTACGTTGCTTCAGAGATTTAACATTTTTATTTCACCCGATAAGAAAATTGAAACGCGAGGTGGAAAATTACTTCATAAATACAAAACACCTGCAGCGTATATGGAAGGTGAATATGGTTATCATACTTGCCTACGGTTTGATGTTTGGATGCATTATACTAAAGACGACGGTGTTTTAGTTTGGCCGGAAGATGGTTCATTTAACATGAGAATTTTGAAAAATTTGAGAGAAAGAATGACAGCTCTTGTTCCAAAGCCTAGACCAACACAATTTGAAGCATTAGTTGAATGGGAGGATGAGATGTTTCAACTTCAGAAGGAAGCAAATGGTTTAATAAGACCTCCTAAAACACCGATTTACAAACGAGAAACGCATGAGGATAGAATGCGTCAGTGGAGACAGGCAGACATGTGTGATGGTCTTTATATAATAAGAGAAATGATTACTGAAATACCAGGTCAAAAGAATACCCAAAAGAAAAATAGTGCTGTTGCAGAAAGTGAAACAGAAGACCCAGTTTTAGAAGAAATCTATATGACAAACAAGAAACAGACTCCTTTTAAACCAGCTTGTGCATGGTCTACCCCGTTGGTTTCTCCAGGAACCACACCTAGTGCACCTCCATTAAATGAAGAATCACCCAGATTGTACCCGAATAATTCTGAATCTTTTGGAACCCTTGTAAGGTTAGAAACAAGGACAAATTCAAGTGCTTATAATGAAAGTAGAAATTTTTCTGAAACCCCAAGGGGAAGGGAAGTTCCTAGAAATATAATGGGAGCTGGCAGAGATGAAGAAGTTGTAGATCCTTCAGATTATTTACGATCAAAAGAAGAATTAATTCGACAAATAACTAAAGGCATGGAAGCAGTGACAGTTCCTGTAACGATTGGTCCTGTTCAGCCTGTTTTTGATCAAGGGGAAATTAAACAACCAGGTTTAATAATTCCATTAAATGCGGAAATTCTAAAAGTAGCTGAAAAATTGTATTCAGAATTAACTGAAATACATCGAGAAAAAACAAAAATGCCTGATTTAACTTTTAATCAAGATTCATTAAGCAGAACACCAATGGGTGCAGAGTCAGATGCTGAATCACCGGAGAAAACAGAGTCCACTTCAAAACTTGATGTGGCAAAATTAAAAGCAGATTTAGAAGAATTAATAATTGGCACAGTTGGTCCTGACAGTTTGAAGTATTATCGAGATGATGAACTCTTATTTATTAGCAAAAGTATTCAATGGAAAACAAAGAATAAATATGATCAGTTGGAGGAATTGGCTGCAGAATTGGAAATTGATTTGAGTAGACAGAAAAATTTGGGAAAACATTACAGATTAGATTTTACTGAGAAGGACATTGGGAATTTCAATACAATGGGAAGAATTATGCATATAAAAGAGCTGATTGTGTACATCAAAAAGTTAGGTGACTTGAGTAAATGGAGAGTGAAGTGGACCAAAAAGAAGGAAGAAGAAAGGCTGGAAAAACTAGCTAAACAGTTTCCAATGAGAGAAATTGCAGGTGGTGGTTATGTTCATGTTCCCTGGTCAAGACAGGACATTCTGCTATTCACAAATGATTTCCCTCTGCTGAGAGAGAAGCCTGTGGAATGGTATCGACAGGTAGACAGATTCATTAAGGTTTCAAAAGTTCTGTGGATTGATCTTGATGGATTTTTTGACATTGTTGTCCCATCAGATCTTTGGACAGAATGTAAAATTGCTGTGAGTTGGCCTAAAACAGAACCAGATCGAAACAAGGAGACAGGTGCTCCAGCATCAGAGGTCATGGATCTGTATGACAAAGTAATTTAGTGGTTAAAAGAGAAAATTCCACCAAAAGAAGTTGATTGGGTAAAAATAGACAGAACAAATCAGGAGCCAAAGGAATCAGTTCATTCATTCTATGAAAGATTACTATTGGTTTTCAAGCAGTACAGTGGCTATGAAAAATTAAATGAAAAGGACATGAGCCACTTCATTTACAGATTTGTTTATGGTCTTAGACCTGAAATTGGAGAAATGATCAGGAATAATATTGTCGGTTGGCAATCAAACTCAGTTGATGATATTTTGAGAAAGGCAAAATACTGCAGTGATGAATTGGAGGCTAAACAGAAGAAACTAAAAGAGAAAGCAATGTGGGCACAGGTGAAAGTAGCGGAACATCAGATTGCAAACCTTGAAAACAAAAATGTAAATTTTGTTCAGAATCAGAATCAGAATCAGGGTCAGGGAAAGTTTAAAAACAACCTTAATAAGCAAAAATGTAATGTTAACACTGAGGAGTTAAAGCAGAAATTACCTTGTTTTAATTGCGTCGAAATTGGACACTGGAAGCGTGAGTGTAAAAACCCGCCCAGAAATTTTTAAAATGCATCATTGAATCCACAGATGCAGAATGATGTAGATCTGCAGCAACAGCTACAGCGACAGTTGAATGAATTGAGTCTTCAGCAACAGCTACAGCGACAGTTAGTGAATCAGCAGAATCAGATTCCACAGCCTCCTCTTCCAAACTGCGGGGGTGGTCAGAGGTATAACACAAGTACAGGATTCAGCGGTGGTGATCAGGTAATAAGAACTCAAAGACCGAATGTGCAAAATACATCAGGACAATTTTTGTTGACAGAAAACCAAGGGAGTGATTCTGATGACTGCTTATGACGGTGCCTGAGAGAGGGGGAAGAGTGTGTGCTTGGAGCCACTCTTGAGGTTGACCAGTCTGGTCCATTTGTAAATGGTAAGGTGAATGATGTAGAGATCACTTTTCTTGTGGACACTGGTGCTACCCGTTCTACTGTTAGATCAGTGGAGATTGAAAACCTGCCTCTCTCTGGGGATACCATCCAAGTAGTTGGTGTAACTAATCAGCAAATTAAAACAGATTTGACAGAACCTGTAAAAATAGAAATTGGCAATTTTAAAGACAGACACAGATTTGTAGTTTGCAATAGCAGTCCTGTAAACTTGCTGGGAAGAGACATCCTATGCAAGATGAACTACAAAATATATTGCTCACCGGAGGGTATCGAGCTGCAAACGATGGAGGAGGATGGGCTTTATAAATTAGCAATGTTAATGGTTGAAGCAGAGAAAACAAAATTGTTCCCAGTTTTTGATAAACAGAATTTGCCTGAAGAACTAAAAAGGACAGTTAAAGCTGAAATTTGGGATTTAACTGGAAATGAAATGGGTCTGATGAAATATGTTGATCCAGTCAAAATTACAGTGAAGCAAGGAATAGAATTTCCAAACATTCCACAATATAAGATGAAGGCTGAAACAATTGAGGGTGTCATTCCTGTGGTTGAAAAATTTATAAAGCAAGGTGTTTTAAAAGAAATTGAGAGCAGTCCTTGTAACTCACCGATTATGGGGATCAAAAAGCCAAACGGAACGTACAGAATTGTTCAGGATTTGAGAAAGGTTAACCAGATAGTTGTTCCTTGTTGTCCAGTTGTTCCAAACCCAGCAGTCATTCTTTACCAGATTCCGCATGATGCAGAATGGTATACTGTCATTGACCTTTGCAATGCGTTCTTTACTGTTCCATTGCATCCAGAGAGTCAGGAAATCTTTGCGTTCCGGTTCCAAGGTCGTACACTAGCATGGTGTTGAATTCCTCAAGGGTATGCAGAGAGTCCTTCTATTTTTAATCTGAGCTGTTAAAGAAATCTTTGGAAGATCTAGATTTACCTGGTAGATCAACATTGGTACAATACATTGACAACCTTTTAGTGGCAGCAAAAACAAGAGATAATTGTGTTACAGATACGATTACTCTTTTGAATCACCTGGCAGATGAGGGACATAAAGTGTCTCCTGCAAAATTGCAGTTTTGTAAACAAGAAGTAAAATATCTTGGTCATAGAATTGCAAAGGGAATCAGACAGGTGACAATTGAGAGAATTAAAATGATTCAGGGAATGCAACCTCCAAGAACACAAAGACAGGTCAGAATGTTTCTAGGAATGGTTGGCTATTGTCGTCAATGGATTAGTGGATGCTCTGTAATTGCGAAGCCACTGCAGAGACTGACAAAATCAGAAATAAAAGACCCAATTGTCCTTACAGAAATTGAAATGGAAGCTTTTGAAAAACTCAAAAGAAGCTTGTGTGAAGCTCCAGCTCTGGGCATGCCAGACTATGAAAAGGATTTTGAGCTGTACTGCAGTGAGAGAGAAGGATGTGCATTGTCTGTGTTAATACAGAGACATGGGAAACTGAGAAAACCTATTACATACTTCTCAGCAGTCCTTGATCCAGTTGCAAAAGCATTACCAGGTTGCTTAAAAGCAGTTGCAGCGACAAGTGTGAGCCTTGAACAGAGTGAAGGAATCATAATGAGATTTCCTGTGAAAGTCTATGTTCCCCATTCAGTTGAAATTCTCCTTACTAGGAGCAAAACGCAACACTTAACAAGTAATAGACTCACTAAGTATGAAAAGATTATTCTGGGATCAGATAATGTTTCAATAGCAAGATGTGTGAATCTAAATCCTTCCACATTGTTACCTGATGGTACTATAACAGAAATTAGAAATGAAAATGATGTTGATCATGAGTGCTTGGATGTTTTGGAATACTGTACCAAGCCAAGGCAGGACATTAAAGATGTACCATTGCCTGAATCAGATCATGTCTACTTTGTTGATGGTTCTTGTCTGAGAACTGAAGAAGGCTTTTTGAGAGCAGCCTACTCAGTTTGCACAGTTGCAGATGTTGTGGAAGCATCATGTCTTGAAGGAGTTCGTTCAGCTCAAGTAGCAGAACTGATTGCTTTAATTCGTGCATGTGAAAGAGCAATACATTTGAAAATCACCATAATAACTGATAGCCAATATGGATATGGAGTTGTGCATGATTATGGACAGCTCTGGTCTCAGAGAGGCTATTTGACATCAGCAGGTTCACCAATCAGAAATGCAAATTTGATTAAAAGACTAATTGATGGCATACAGTTGCCGGAGAAAATTGCAGTAGTAAAATGTGCTGCACATAAAAAAGGTGATGATTTCATTACCAAAGGAAATGCTTACGCAGACAAAATTGCAAAGTACTGCGCAAGAAATAATTTTGCACTTAATCGGGAGAAGAACAATGAACATGGTTTGAATTCATTAATGCTAACATCAATAGTTGAGACATGGCAGGAAGTTAAAGATTTACAAGATGAAGCTGATGATGAGGAGAAAAACACATGGTTGAGAGCAGAATGTAGACAGCGAGATGAGGATGGAGTTTGGACTTACAAAGATGGCAGGGTAGTTTTACCAAATTGCATGATTGCTGACATGGCCAGAATGTATCATGGCCCAGGTCATATTGGAAGAGATTCGATGATTAGGCTTTTTAGGGAGACTTGGTTTAATACTAAGTTCAGGACGATTTCAGAATCCCTTTGTCAGAGGTGTTTGATTTGTTAACAAATGAACCCAAACAGAAAAACGGTTATGGGAACGGGAACAATAGGACGGGAGGGTGGCCCATTTACCAGATTACAGATGGATTTCATTGAAATGCCAAAGCACAACAAGTTGCACTATGTTTTGGTGTTTGTCTGTTTATTTTCAAGATGGGTTGAGGCATTTCCCACAAGTCACAATGATGCAATTACTGTTGCAAAGTTACTTTTGAGGGAGATTGCAAGGAAGTCCTGTCTTCTTGACATGCTGCTAAGGACACCCTTCCTTTATTAGTCGTGTTGGACTCCTTTCCCTGAACTCTCAGCCTCCTCTTTCACTGCCAAGTGTTGTTTCTTTGACACTTATATCCAGGACCCATATTCATAAATTCCTCCGAAAACAATACCAATTCTTCCTCATCATTTCCTATATTTCTCCTTTTTCTACTCGTTAAAATGAATTTGTTTCCTCCATTGAATCCTTACTCTCTTGCCTCACAGTCTCCCTTAACCGAACTTCCTCACTGTATCCAAACCTATTTTCCTTATACAAAATAGTTTTCTTAAAGCTTTTAGGGAGCTGTTGCAATATTCTGCTACTCCTAGCTCATATCTGGCACACCTTGCAACTCTCACCATTTTCTTCTGAAAAATTAGATTCTGAATGCTTCAAATCCACTGTTAAATGATGACTTGATCGTGTTTCTGAAGCTTAATGGTCTCTCCTCTAACACACAAGTGTTACAAGGCCTATTTCCTTTAGAAATAGGACCTAAAGCAGTTGGTGCCCACTTCAAGGATGGCCTCCCGCTTTAAATCCCATAGGAAGTCGTTTCCTGGATACTTGACCTCAATTGGCGGAAGAAGTGCCTTTCAAATTTAGCCTCATCTGAATTGTGTTTACCTTCCGGTAATCACAACACAACCCACAACCAAGTTATTAATTATCAATAATAAATATTACTTTCTGAATATTTTTAAGAAAAAACACTTCTTGGTGATGCCAACATCTACTGTTTTTAATCAAAACAAGTAATACATCCTTAATTTCCTCAATTCTCCACTTAATATATAAAAGTAAACCTAAATTCTTTTAAAAAATCCATTAATTGGATTTACACCCTTCACAAACTTCAAATAATATCATCATTCCTTAAGACAAATGCAAATGAATATACTTATCTGCTCAGAAGCAGCAAACAAAAAAGGGAGAAGAGATGGAATGTTCCTGTAGTTTTTGGACTATGTGTTCTAGAGTTTCATTATGACTCAAGTATTGTTCTACTTTGTATCTTTGAAGTATTTCCTGCTTGGAGGTAATAAATAAAAGTTAATGCATAATGATAGCCTCCTGTCTTGCCATAAAGTCTACGGTATTGCTGCCCAGGCAATCAAGAGCGCTGAAATTATAGCTACTCATTAAAATAATCACCTATAGAAGTTGAAAACATATATGAGGAGAGGGAGAGACCCTGACACAGCAAACAAGAACACAGACAAGGGAGCATTCAGAAAGACATGTTACAAATGACTGTAATAAAGTAACTCAAATCTATTACTTAATCAATGACACAACATGTTTTTATCACAAGCACAGCAACAATATAGCCTTATAGCCCGCTGTAGCGGGCCATACTGGCTATTAAAGGCCTGCCCCAGCATTAAAGGCCTGAACCAATGGCAAGGGCCTTTAACGAGGTAGCGTGACTGACCACCAGTACTATTTTTAAAAACGCTTTGAGGATGTATTCACAGAAGGGACCTTCAACAACACAGGGGTGTTTTTGTACATTACTTGTTTTGATACAGTTACCATCTCTCTCAATGCTTAACATCTCAAGCAAGTTGTGGGAGATATTGCTCACAGTAGTTCTTGTGTTGTCTTGTATGGACACTGGCCATATTCAGCAAAACATTTTTGTTGATCTAGTGTTTGTAGAGTCATTTTCTATTTACTGCTATGCTGTGTGATGCTATCATGTTAGGCCTTTTTCGTACAATTTGTCATTCTCAAAAGTATGCTCAGGTTACAGTGACGTTTTGAGTGCTAATTTCTCGTATATCCTGTAGTTCTTACGGGGTCCAAGGTTTGCACTCTGGAGTATTCTTCGTGTATTTCTGATGCGTTCCTTTATTTACATTTTTGTTTTTCTTGCTGGGGTGACATTCTAATTATGGTCTGTCAAATTGTGTGCTGAAGCATGCAGTCCTGAGAGTTGCCACTTGTTATTTTGGTGTGTAGTAGGGATTCTGTTTCTCATTCTGCACTACTTTGGTATATTGACATCTTACATCACATGCACACTACGTCTCTACGTTGAATGTTAACATATCCCTTACAAGTGGTATTCCATTATTTGCTTTATTTGCCCATTTTCTTGTGTTGCGTTTGTACCCTTACACTAGGGATGTCACAATGTTTTAGTGTGTGGCTTACACCTATTTCTTGTTTTTTTGTTACACACCCTTACATTGGGGGATTGTTGTATGGGTGCAATTTGCCTATTTTTGCACTGCCCGTCACACTCCCTTACATGAGGGACGGGGATGGATTTTAGTCCCATTTCTACGCCTTAAATGACAAACCCTTACATGACGGATGCCAATATGGATTATAGTTCCATTTCCATTATTTTCTGACCCTTACATGAGGGGTAACTTAATGGGTGTCAGTCCCATTTACACGATTTACATTAAAAACCCTTACACAATGGATGTCTTTATGAGTGACAGTCCCATTTCTGAACGTTTTTTACCCTTACATGAGGGGTGTCAAGATGGGTTTTAGTCCCATTTTCACAGTTTTCTTTTCAATTCCTTACATTAGGGATATCTACATCGGGTGCAGTTCACTCTTGTCAATTTTTTGTCTCTCTCTTGTTTCCCTATCTGTAGAGATAAAGGTCTGACAGTGTGTGTCACCCGTGGCTACTCGTTAAATTTCTTTGCCCTGTTTGTGATGTATGGTTGGGTGCTTCACACCCTTGCCTGCTGTTTTTTCACATTTCTTGTTGTGCATCAGTTCCTCATTTAGTGCCTTTTAGTATTTCCTTGTCAGCAGGTTTTTTTCTTGTGACGTTTTAGTTAACATTGTTTCTTCATTTTAATATGTTATTATAATGGGGAGGATGGGTGATATTTCTTGTGTATTTATTTATTCATCCTCCCTGATTTCTTTTTTTTGTTTATTAAACAGTTCAAACAAAGCATGTCAATCAAGTACAAGCAGGCTACTACATTTGTCACAGCGACCGTATACAGTATACGAAATATATTACAGTTGTTATATTGATTAGATCAAAGGGAATCAGTAGTGTCGTCGTCAAGCTGGCGACTTGGCGGGAGACAAATATCGCCTCTGTATTGGTTCCATTTTCCCCATATCTTAATCCATTTCCCGGGGCAACCCCTAGCAATGAAGACTGACTTTTCCCTGTACATAAACCAGTCCAGATCCTCCCTTCATTTCCTCAGTTGGGGCGGTTGACTAGCCCCCCACAGCTGTGCAATGTTACATTTCGCAATCATATATGCTAATGTTGCCCATTGCGTTGCACATGTGTTTAGATTTGCAGGCTCCCAGACATTTAATAAGCATCTTCGGGCTTCCGGCTGCAAATCCACCCCCAATACTGACCGCAATGTGCGGTGAATGTCCCTCCAATATTGTTGTATCTGCTGACAGTTCCATAGTATGTGGATGAATGTTCCCAGTTCCCCACACCACCTCCTGCTGTCACCACTTTCCTCCCTCCCAATTTGAACTACGCCAGGACCTGTTACATAAGTCCTATGCAATATTTTGAGTTGTACTAGTATCAGCCTGGCTTGGATTGCGACTACGCGTGGGAAGGAGACCCCCTCTTGCCAGTCTTCATCGTCAATTTCTAGACCATCCCCGGTCCACTGAGGGACAGTAGCGGATCCTCCATGTTGTTTATTAATTCCCTGTATATCAGGGAAATAGTCTTCTCTGGAAGATGCCTGTCTAGGACTCTATCCTCCAGGGGGGAGGCTTCCGGGAGCGTCGTGGCACTGGGAATATGAGCGAGTAGGGCATGGGGGATTTGAAGGTAACGTAATGCTAATAGCTGGATTGGACCTACACTCGTGCTTCCAATGCCCAACCTTGTGAAAAATATGACATGCAGTGGTTTTCTTTAGTGTGGCACATTCCACTCCAGTCTTAGGATCAATGGGTTTCCCTCTTCCTTGACCCCCACATTGTGGGTCCCTCCTTGATTGTTTCCCTGTCTTCTTCTAATGTTCCTCCACCTGACTGTGTTTGATCTACCTTTTCCGCATTCTGAATTTGGACCAGCGTTAACTTATCCTTGAGCTTTGTATGCTTGGAGTCCACTTCATCACTACAATACCTGGCACACCGCAGAATCTCGTCCACAAATTTGTTTTGGCAAAAGATTAAATGTTGTTGGATCATGAGGCTAATTTCTGGCCTTAATCCTAGAACAAATTTAGAAACGAACTGTCCCATATCCTTTGGATCAAAAGTTTCTAGCCCGCTGTACTGCTTGAAGGCCTGCAAGAGCTTTGCATAATAGGCATGTACAGTTTCCTTTGGCTCCTGAACAGTTCTGTCTGTCTTAACCCAATCAATGTCTTGTGGTGTAGTTTTGGATTGTAACCATGTGATTACCTGCTCAAACTTTTTCATGACCACAGGTGAAGGACCATGGGTAACAGGATCTCGCTCTGGTTCTGACGACGGCCAGTCAACAGCAATTTTACATGCAGACCTCAAATCACTCGGTACTACAATGTCAAACAATGTATTTAAATCAATTGACAGTACCTTCGAAATTTTGACAAATCAGTCAACCTTCTATTACCATTCAACAGGTTTTTCCCTCACCGAGGAAAATCATTTGTAAACACTGCCAAATTACCTCTACTCCATGGCACATGCACATACCCTCTGTTCAGTACTTCTCGCAAATGATAAGCCTCTACTCATACTGTCCCCCCCTCCTGGAGGCGGTGTTTCTCCTATGCTCTTCTTGATATTCTTCTTCTTAGACCATCTTTCTTTCCATTTTTAAAGCATGCTCCATGCACGTATCCCTACAATCAGCTCTTGAATATGCGTCTTCAGACCAATGACTCTTTTTTCTTCTAATTCCTGGTCACTGTAGTTTAGCCTGTGGTTTCCCTGTAACATCTTCGTTTTGGAGAAATCCACATTATACCTCTGTGCCAATTCAGACAATTTCTCATGTGCCCTCCTTGCCTTATGATTTACATCTTTCTCCACAAACAGCAACTCATCTGGCTAATAGAGTTCCATCCTTTCTAAAGACAAATTCCCACTGATTATGTCCTCTACTTCTAACTTCAACCTCACCATATTTAACACTTTAGCTCTCATAGCAGCTGTAATAGTTCCTCGACTTGATGCACTACTTGACTCTCCACTCTCACTACACTGATCTCCACACTGATTCCCTTTCATAGTGTTCCGTGAGACCACTTAATTCGCCGAAGCTTCCTGATCACTATAGCCTCGAGTCATCCTTCCACTAGGACCTCTGACTGGGGGTTCCAACGTCCTTAAATCGAACCGTGATTCAGCCAAAGACCCTGATCTCACTGATCTCAACTCCCCATGTCCTCTAGAAGAATCTGCATGGGTTGGCAAAGGTGTACTCGAGTCTATAGGTCTCAAAGGGTTACCTGCTCCACTCACTATGCCAATCCCTCCAGAACCAGTGCTCTCTCCCATTGCAGATCGAATTAGACTCCCATTTCCTGCCTGATTTGGATTGTACACTGATACTATAGGACCAATGGTGACCGGTACTGTAAGAGCTTCTAGTAGTCTGGTAATTGTGTTAACTCCACTTGCTTCTAAACTCTTAGATAGCTGTGCTCCCATTCCCTCTGTTCCTGTTGAAATCCTTTCCCTTATTCTTACACTGGAGCTTGTCTGTGGCTCTACAGGTTCCTCTGTAATAGCTCCTTTCAACTCCTCTGAGATTGGATTATATGGAGGTGGACACTCTTCCAGTAAACTTTCCAGTAGACTGTCAGCCATATCACTATCATCTTGTCTTGTCTTCTCTACTCTTCTGAGCATCTCCCACTTTTACTAATCAAGGAAACAGTCTATCTCCCTCAATGGTGTCTACCCTTCATCTTTTCCCCAATGTGTCCCATTGTGCATCTTGAAACGCCCTGATTGACTTTTTCACCCTTTCTTGACATCGATCTCTTTTCCTTGCATGTGCTGCTCTCATCCATGTGTATAGCGCCTCAAACTTTGTTGGTCTGAGTAAAGGTCGCAACGCAGTCATTACTGCCCTCAATTGGTACAACACATTAAATCTAAATGAACCATAACGTGGGAAAGGCAAATCTCCTTCCTTTTTGGTAATCTTGTGCCAATTTTGAAGCTAAATTATAGTATGGAGCCCTCAGTTCGTAGCCATGTAATGAGCCGGGGTATCCTCGGGTAGTGCTTCTTCTCCCACTCGAGTTACCACTCCTCTATCTCCCCTACTAAGATCTCTCAACACTTTAAAACATTTCATGATGAAATCAACTCCTTTACCCACAATGTTTTCGTTCTACTTCCTGATATCAATCCACCAATACCAGCACAGCTTTACACCAACCGACCTATCACAGCGCGGCTCACCCTGACGTCACTTCCCCTCCTCTCTCAGCAGTTCCCCTCCTTCAGAATTCATATCTCACTCTCAACCCCTTGGCCGCGGCGGTAATTCCGCCGCGGCGCTGGGGGTGTGGGGGGGGCACGCGGCGGAGTGGTTCAGTCATGAGCCACGGGTGCGCTGTGCTTGTGACAGAGTGGTTCCGTCACGGCCCCGCCCGCTCAATAAAACGGCCGCGCAGGCGCGGAATTGATGCCGCGTAGGCGGGGCGGCCGCGCCGTGACAGGACCACTCCGTCACCAGCACAGCGCGTCCGTGGCTGGTGATGGAGTGGTTCCGTCACCAGCACGCAACTCACTCACAACCAAGTAACTGTTTGTCCACCATACGACTGAACAGTCACTTAATCGACTGTCTGTCCACCAAACGACCGGACAGTCAACTGTCATTGTCTGTCTCAATCTGACAATTGTCCACGAAACGACCGGACAACTGCCTTCGACAATCTGCCCATGAACAGCCGGACAGTCATATTGGTAATCAATAGGATCCAATCACTCAATCTTGCACACAGTAACCCACGACCTGCGTTGGTCACTCAAACACTCACTCTCTCATTCCCTATCTTGGGTGGGTTTGTTGATGAAGTCCCATGACTCCCACAATCAATGGTCAGACGATTACGGCTCTGGGTGTCTTCTACACCACAAGGTATCTATCCCGGGATCTTAGGCTACTCGTTGAGCCTGACATCAAGAAATCACATGGACCGCGAGCTCTCAGTCCAAAACCACAATCACTCAACTCTCATTCCAACTCCGCAAGACATCACACAATCAAATCCTCACCGCAATCTAACAAACATCCATATTCATACTCACTCCTCCATGAACTGCTGTTTCCACCGCACCGTCACTCTCTGTCGGTCTCTGCCAAACGCCGTCGTTCTCCACTCACAATCCTCCGGGCAACCATCTCTTGGGCTCTACGGGGCTTATAACTAACTCTTCCCTAGCTTCCCCCTTTACTACAGAGGTAACCGTCCTTTCGCTACTAACTCATTAAGCTGGGATCCACTACCTAAAATTTACAAGGAACCCTGGGTCGATGGGTCATTATTACCTGCTGAGAAGTGTAAAGGGGAGAAATAACTCATTTTCAAAAAATCGACCAGTCTATAATAACTGTGCCTCAAAAGGATCACAGAATCCAAGTTCCAAGTTATTGGGTTTATTACAAAGCCAAAACCAACTGAATGTACAAGCACCCCAAGACGAGGTTGTAGAAGTACATAGGAACTCATACAAAACCATATGTACGAGTGAGCTTAATTCGATGGATCATATAAAGAATGAAACGTTCCAAGAATAAGACGCATGCAAGGGCTGTTCCAATATTTAAGTCAGACTTCATATGTGGCTGAAAAGTGAAAAGCATTAGACTATCCCTACTCTATCTCGAAAGTGACATCCCTACTTAGCATTTCCCAGGCAAGATCAGTAAAAGGTGTCAGCTAATGAAGACTTCCTAAGAAGTACATTCACATTGTTTGGGTCAAGTAACCAAAGCTACAGAGCTCGTTCTAAGAAGCTCTTTCCAAATTGATCTTCTAATCCCTTCTCCTAACTCATCCTGTCTTCTTCGCTTCTTCTCCCACGGGGCACTGTCCCTAATACAAAATGCCAAAATGTAAAACACGCCCACAGATCACAACATCTCAACAAACACCTCTCCTAGGTAGTTTTCCACCGTCTTCCACACTTTGGCCAGTGTTCAGCTGTTTGACCTTGATTCCCAGGCCTCCTCTGTGAGAAAGAACACCAACTTCCAATTATCGACATTCCGCAGACAATGTAACTTCTCTCCTCCATGCCTAACACCTAAAACAAAAGGCATTAGTTCTAACTAACAAGGACAGCTCCTTCCGCCTTCTACTGAAACGTGAGAATAGAACAACCTTGCATGTACATGAAATTCGCTGACTACCTCCAAATGCGAGCTTACCAGGGAAATTACATTTTCAAGCACACACAAATCGGACAACATAAGAAATCAACGAATAGGCCTTTCATATACACAAACGTGAACATTTCATTTAGGCCTTTACACTTAAAATTATACACACATGGTTATAATGCTTTGCAACCATCTACAATTATTACACATTAAGCACAACTTATCATTTGCACGTGCAATCTTCATGATGGTGCACGTTTAAATCAAAATGCACTACATTACACATAGACTTTTTGTTAGGCAAATGCAATACACTAGAGGTTACTCTTTCCAACATAGATGTCATTTAATTTCTTTTACATGGCACAAAATACTTTTCTATCCATTCACTTGCACATTTGTATTATTATGACACATTTCTAATGATCAATGGTAATTCAACACATGAATATATGCGGGTGCGGACTATCCATGATTATGATGCACCCCTACAATTTTAGAGCACTATCACGCTCCATCAATGGTGGGCCCTCTCTTATTTACGGGCACCGCGGGTCTAGCTCAATTAAGACTACGATGCGGATTACTTTTTAAAACAGATTATTTAAAAAAGAAATTAGAGCAAAGTGCAGTGTGCAATCAACAAAGAGCAAAACGCACACAGAGTTACACAGAAACTGAACAGAACACATCACACGTGTGGTTCCAGAAGAGAGAGAGGGACCCGCAGGAGTGCGGTTCCCTGCCAGATTCCGAGCCAGCAGCAGCTTCTCTACAGTCAATGTGTCCCCAGAAGAGCTGGATGATAGGAAGGCAGCTGGTTAACCTAAAACTGGAGGCTGAAGAAAGAAAGACTGTGGCAGAGAGATCCTTGGCAAAGGAGAAGGCTGAGGCAGAATAAGCCTTAGCAAAGCAGAAGGCAGAAGCTGACACTGTCCTGGCAGGAAATTAAACTGACCCAGGAAAAGAAGAAAATTCTGCTGGCTCATGAAATGAGTAACCAAGAGCTGGACCCCAAAGACAAGCAGGCCTCAGTGTCCAGAAGACTGGTGGCAGCGATACCCCAGTGCCAAATGGAGACAGGAGGGTCCACATTCCCAAGAACCTTGTGCCTAACTTTGTTTTGTGGAATGATATAGATAATTTGCATGAGGTCAATGTGATTGCCCTAAAGATGTAAAGGTTCCCTTAGGGGAATTTGGAGCTAGTCTCTGGAGGCACATAACCCTAGGGAAAGGGTACAGGATAAAGTATCCACTCTTAAAGGACACTCTTACCAGGGAAAATGGTCTCACATCTGAGAAGTACAGGCAGATGTCTATGGACAGCCAGAAGTTGCCCAAACAGCCCTGGGTGGATTATGTGAATTGCTTGTGTACGGCACTGGATGGTTGGGTGAAGGGCAGTGACATGAACAATTGCCACGGGCTGTACAATTTATTTGCTAGGCTGTACATGTTCAGCAATTGTTTTCTAGAGCTACATCAACACTTAGTGGATAATATGCTCACTGACCCCAGGGAGCTTGCTAAAGAGGCGGATGGCTGGCTGAGCACCAGGGTCCACAAGAAGGTATCTTGGGGGTGGGGGTGGGGGTGGAAAGAATAATCCAAAGGGTGGACAGGGCCCCCAACAGAAGAAAGAGGGGGGAGAAAAACCTACAAATAAGGAGTTCTCTACAGGTCCCCAAAATAGTTCGCAAGGGAGAGGTAACCAGTCCCAACTTGGTCAGAAGGAGAAGGGGTACTTCGACAAGAAGACCGAAACGTTTGTCCCTCAGTGTGCCAAGTACTACAAGTATGTGCACGTGAAGGGAGATGCCAAATGGCTCAAGAGGGCACAGCCCCTCACTTGTAGGCAGACAATGGGGTTACCAATTGGGTTACCCTGTGTAGCGCTTGGGGAGCAGTTGGTCCCAGTTAGCATGGGGCAGAAATCAGAGGTTACCTTAGCACCCCTGGGTGATAAGGAGATGATGCCCAAAGCCCACATACTTTCAAATACTTCTAAGTATAGGCAGTATATCACCATCAATGGCCAGGGGGGAGACTCTGACAACACAGGAGCCAGTATGACTACTGTAAGGTGTCATCTGGTGTCCTAAGAGCAGCTAATACCCGATACATTCAGTACCCTGTGGTACTGGTTCCCTTTGAAGGGGCTGGTTTCAGGTTCTCTAAAGGTAGCTGTGAACCCTGTAATGCCTGTGAATTGTCTGTTAGGCAAAGATTTGGAGCACACGGCTTGGAAAGAAGTGGGGATGATGTCACAACTAGAGATGTTAGGGTTGCCTGAGTGGATGCACATGACCATATGGTCAATGGCTTGGTCAGAAGGAGAAGGGGTACTTCGACAAGAAGACCGAAACGTTTGTCCCTCAGTGTGCCAAGTACTACAAGTATGTGCATGTGAAGGGAGAGGCCAAATGGCTCAAGAGGGCACAGCCCCTCACTGGTAGGCAGACAATGGGGTTACCCTGTGTAGCGCTTGGGGAGCAGTTGGTCCCAGTTAGCATAGAGCAGAAATCAGAGGTTACCTTAGCACCCCTGGGTGATAAGGAGATGATGCCCAAAGCCCACATACTTTCAAATACTTCTAAGTATAGGCAGTATATCACCATCAATGGGCAGGGGGAGACTCTGACAACACAGGAGCCAGTATGACTACTGTAAGGTGTCATCTGGTGTCCTAGGAGCAGCTAATACCGGATACATTTCAAAAGGTTGTAGTTGAAGACCACTGTGACATTCAGTACCCTGTGGTACTGGTTCTCTTTGAGGGGGCTGGTTTCAGGTTCTCTAAAGGTAGCTGTGAACCCTGCAATGCCTGTGAATTGTCTATTAGGCAAAGATTTGGAGCAAACTGCTTGGAAAGAAGTGGGGATGATGTCACAACTAGAGATGTTAGGGTTGCCTGAGTGGATGTACATGACCACATAGTCCATGGCTGCCCAAGAGGAGGTCTGGATCCTGGAAAAATGGCCCTGGGCGCTACCAAAAAGATGAAGGTCAAGGGGGGCCAGCTCCTGAAAATCCCATGATCCATGAGGAAGCAGAACCTGAGGGCGCAACCCTGGAACCTACCAGAAAGGACTTTGCCGCCCTAGGAGACCTGTCTGGTCTTGCTGGATGGCACGGCGAGGGTGGGTCCACTAGGAAGAAATGCTGTAAAGCACATAAAGACAGCCCAACTATAGAGGGCTTGAGGCTGCATTCTGAGGCCCAGCCAACTGGTGACACCTATTGAGATCACATCAAATACTGGAAGAATGAGTTACTATATAGTGTGGCTAAGGTTCCTGAGCCTGGGACAACCGCGTATTGGTGAACCCCCAGTGCTATAGAGCCTTCCTACTGGGTCTGGATACACCCCTGGCAGGATATTTGAGGAAAGGTTAAGACCTTGGCAAAGCTTATCACCCACTTTTATTGGCTCAGAATGAAGACAGACTCAGATACATTCTGCAGGTGCTGCCCCACCTGCCAGGCCATTGGGAAAACAGTCAAAAAGGTCATGGCTCCTCTGGTTTCCTAAGCTGTTATTGGCACCACCTCTGAAAAGGTGGGCATTAATACTGTTGCACTGCTGGACCCCAAAACTGTCTTAGGCAACAGGTTTATCCTGACGTTGGTGGACTATGCTACCAGATACCCAGAGGTCATACCTCTGAGATCTGTAACTGCACCTGCAGTGGCTAAGGCCCTGATGGGGATATTTATCCAGGTGGGGCTCCTCAAAGAGGTAGTATCCGACAGCAGCACTAACTTCATTTCTACGTATATGAAGTCCATGTGGGATGAGTGTGAAGTAACTTACAAGTTCTCCTCATCCTATCATGCTCAGCCAAAGGGCTTTTTGAGAGATTCAAATGGACCCTTACAGGCATGATTATACCTGCCTGAGCTCATGAGGCGGGAGTGGGATGTCCTCTTACCATGCCTCCTTTTTGCCTACAAGGAGCTGCCACAGAAGGGAGTAGGGCTCAGCCCCTTTACTCCTATATGGGCACCCTGTTAGGCAACCTCTTAGCTTAGTGAAGGAGGGGTGGGAGCAAACTCCCAAGAAGTCCCCCTCCCCCAGGATGTGGTCAGCTACATGCTGACTTTCTGAAACCAGATGCAAACATTTCTGGAAGATGGCTTCTTAGAACCTTGTTGCCAGCCAGGAAGTCATGAAAATTTGGTATGACCAGGAGTCCACTCTGGTAGAGTTTCAGCCTGGCCAGAAAGTGTAGGTAAAGGAGCCAGTAGAGCCCAGGGCACTTCAAGACCATTGGTCAGGGCTTTCTGAGGTGAGAGAGGGAAAGGAGGAGGCCAACTATCTGGTGGACCTCAAGACCCCCAGAAACCCTGTGTGGGTACTCCAAGTAAACCACCTAAAGCCACACCATGAGAGGTCTGAAGTCACCATGCTCCTTGTGACAGATGATGGGGTGGAACAAGAGAGGGACCCCCCTCCCTGACCTCTTACCCTCCAAGGAGCAAGAGGGGCCAGTAGAGGGTATCAACCACTTACCCCTGAATAGCAGGGGGTCTGTCGCCAGTTGATGGGGCAGTTTCCCTTTCTGTTCGTCCTCACCCTTGGGCTTACATATCTTGGTGCCCATGAGATAGATACTGGAGACAACATGCCTGTAAAGAACAACGTTTATAGACTGTCAGACAAGGTGAGGGTTAGCATCAAGGTAGAGGATATCCAAGATGTTTGACTTGGGATTGATAGAACACTCCAATAGTCCCTGGTCAAGCCCAGTGGTAATGGTAGTCAAACCTGCCCCACTGGGCACCACCTCAGAACTCAGGTTCTATGTTGATTATAGTGGCCTCAATTCAATTACTAAAACTGATGCTCACCCCATCCTCTGAGCTGAAGAGCTTGTCAACAGGCTGGGAGCTGCCAAGTTCCTGAGTACCTTTGAATTGATCTTAGGGTAATAGCAGATTGCCCTGATTGAGGTGGCTAAATAGAGTTCCACATCTGCTACCCTAGAGGGCCACTTCCTTTTCAGGGTGAAACCCTTTGGGTTGCAGAATCTCCCTGCTACCTTGCAGATGTTGGTCTATAGGGTCCTGTCTGGCATGGAGACTTCTATTCGGCCTTCCTGGACAAACAACATAGCTGTCTTCAGCTTCAGCTGGGAAGAACACCTGTTTCATCTCCATGTAGTGCTTCACGCCTTACAGTAGGCACTACTATCAAGGCCAGCAAGTGCCAGATCGGGCAGGGAACAGTGGTGTATCTGTGCCACCTGGGGGCAGGGCAGAGTGCAGGCCCTTCAAGCCAAGTAGCGATAATCCTGGCCTCGGAACCCCCAAAAAGTCAAGACAGAGGTGAGGACCTTCCAGGCCCGCACTGGTTACTATAGGAGGGTGCCAAGAGGTATGTCACCACCATTGCCCCCTTGACTGAGCTATCTTTCAAGAGGCAGCCGAAGAAGGTGGTATGGCGAGAGGCCTGACCGACTGCCTTTCACACTCTCAAGGAGGCCATATGCATGGCACCTGTGCTCAAGGCCTGTCTTCTCCCAGAAATTCCTAGTGAAAGCATATGCTTCAAAGCATGGCATAGGGGCTGTGCTGTCACCGTTAAATCTAGAAGTCCTATATCAACCTGTAGGCTTTATTAGCACAAGGTTACTTCCCAGGGTACAGAAGTGGAGTGCTATTGAGCGATAAGGTTTTGTTGTGGTCTGGGCACTGAATAAGTTGAGACCATACCTGTTTGGGACTCACTTCCAGGTTCAGACAGACCTCAAGCCCCTTACATGGCTCATGCAATTTAGGGGTGAGAATCCCAAATTATTGAGGTGGTTTATCTTCCTACAGGGAATGGATTTTATGGAGGAACACAGCCTGGAACTGCCCATGCCGACACTGATGTCCTTCACAGGTTTTTCCACTTTAGTGATGAGACTTTTCTTGAGGGTGGGTAGTTCTACCCACTTTCAGCTGGAGGGATACGAGTTAGACCAGACATCTTTGGCATGGTTTCCCGCTCAACTTTTTTCCTTCACTCCTCATGTGTTGCTGAATTCGTTTTTGTGCACATTAGAACTCTGTGTACTTTACCATTGCTAACTAGTTCTAAGGTGCTTTTGCTTCCTCCTTTAGACATGATAAAATTGCCTTACACCGAATTGGCACATTTACTCTACGCATAAGTCCCTCGCAAAGTGGTACTACATGTACCCAGGGCCTGTAAATTAAATGCTACTAGTGGACCTGATTAATTATCGAACAGTGAGCGACCCAAAGTAACCCTTGAGGGCTTGGGTAATATAATGGAAGGGTAGAGGTGCCTTCAAGGGATATGATTTAAATAAAATACAGTTTGTGATTTAGAATTAATTCAAGAAGGAGAAATCAATTGTCCTAACGTGCAACTAATGCATCAAAGTTAAATGACACAAAACCATGAAATCACATATAATAATTTGGAACACATACACAACATATAAACAACGAAACACGAAGGTGTATATTAAAAAATGAGTTTTATCAGAAGTTATTTTTTTTAAAATGATTCAACAAAGCAGAAACAGTAGGAAGTGCAGGTACACAAAGGTAAAATCAACTTAATAAGTGTCACGGCAGAACCTAAAAACCACCTATCCCAAATCAAAATGAATTAAACATTGCAGGGATAAGATGATGATGTCGACGTTTCGGTCTCTTAAAGCACAGTTTCCGAGACCATCCTCAGGACTGATGTCACTTATATACTGCTAACAATTGTGGTGTAATCATAGATTGGGGTATTGTCAATATAGCGTTGGGATTTGGCACAAGAAGACCTCGACCAGGCAATAGACCTATTCTGTTGCAGATTGCGCCCTTTCTTGTTAGTGCTCACACGTTACTAAGGGCGTAGGCGATAGACGAACTACGTGCTAGTCCGGTGGGTATTGATGTAAAACACTTTAATTTGAACAAGATGGACTCGATGTTTAGTAATGGGCAGATCCGCAAAAATATGCCTCATCCCTGTGGTTCGTCAGATTTAACTCGACGTACAGATATTTTTGCGGATCTGCCCATTTACTGAGCCGACCAGTCCTTATACTTCCACATTTGGGGATATTGTCGCAGTGCATAAGGTTAAAATTACAACGTCCTCACGATCTTTTGATGCGAAGAGACCGTATTATTATCACACCCGTCTCTCCTAAACATCGAGTCCATCTTGTTCAAATTAAAGTGTTTTACATCAATACCCACCGGACTAGCACGTAGTTCGTCTATCGCCTACGCCCTTAGTAACGTGTGAGCACTAACAAGAAAGGGCGCAATCTGCAACAGAATAGGTCTATTGCCTGGTCGAGGTCTTCTTGTGCCAAATCCCAACGCTATATTGACAATACCCCAATCTATGATTACACCACAATTGTTAGCAGTATATAAGTGACATCAGTCCTGAGGATGGTCTCGGAAACTGTGCTTTAAGAGACCGAAACGTCGACATCATCATCTTATCCCTGCAATGTTTAATTCATTTTGATTTGGGATAGGTGGTTTTTAGGTTCTGCCGTGACACTTATTAAGTTGATTTTACCTTTGTGTACCTGCACTTCCTACTGTTTCTGCTTTGTTGAATCATTTTTAAAAAAATTACTTCTGATAAAACTCATTTTTTAATATACACCTTCGTGTTTCGTTGTTTATATGTTGTGTATGTGTTCCAAATTATTATATGTGATTTCATGGTTTTGTGTCATTTAACTTTGATGCATTAGTTGCACGTTAGGACAATTGATTTCTCCTTCTTGAATTAATTCTAAATCACAAACTGTATTTTATTTAAATCATATACCTTGAAGGCACCTCTACCCTTCCACTAGTGGACCTGAGGCACTTCTTGTGCCTCCCACTTATATAGCCTTTTAAAACATTTCTCAGGCCTGCCATTGCAGCTTGTGTGCAGTTTTAAACCACCATTTTGACCTGGTAAAAAAACCTTTTGCCCTGCCTAAATATTCCTTTTTGAAACACATTAGTCACTACTAGGGTAGGCGCCAAACAGCCCTAAGACCAGGGTGCATTGTATTTAAAAGGTTGGGCATGCACTTTTAAAACTCTCAAATTTGTTTTTTAGCACTGTAAGGTCTACCTCTCCCTTGGACTAACATAGGGATGCCCTTATTACATTTAATAAGTGATAACTTTTGTTTAAGAATTGGTAGAAATTTCATGTTCGGTCTTTAATACATTTTAATTTCAACCCCTCTTTAATGGTAAGTCGGATTTCAAGTCATAATGCTGAAAATGCGACTTTTAGAGAAAGTTTGCATTTTCTTGTCCTAACAATTTAGTGCCTGCAATCAGCATCCTGGGTCATGGACAAGGTGTTGTTGCCAGGTGGCCTTGGTGTGTTCCTTACAGACTGTATCGCAAAGGGGGAGTGGGTGTTGGCAGGATAGGCCATTCAGACTTCCTGGGAGGTGACGGAGTGGTCACCTACAATACTTGCACTTCAAAGAAGATGCCTCAGCACACAAACAAAAACACCTTTACACTAGCCTTTTGTGACTCCAGACATCCTGGGACCAGGGAAGGGATGTAGTACATTTCACAATCAGATATGAAGGGAAATCTAGGAGTTCCTTCCACTTCAAACTCGCACCAAGTATACATATTAGACTCTCAGACCAACTCTTCAGTACACTCCTGAACCTTTGAATACTACGATAGGACTGCCTTGCTGCTTGGACCTGTCCTGTTGTCTGAGAAGGAAGACTGAAACCCTTTTTTGCATCCCAGACTACCTGAAGTGACTTCAAGGGTCAGCTGACTGACCTGTTCAGAGCTACAGGGTCATACACAAGCTCCAGAGGCCTCCCTACAACTGCCCAGTGGGCCTGCTGCCCTCGACCTGCAACTGGACCTGCCTGAGCACTGCTGGCCTCTGCAAGAGTGGGTTCCTGATCTCCAAGTGGCGCCTCGCAGGTCCTGGACGCGTGAGCTCCTCCTCGGAGTAAAGGAGAAATCCTGACGTTTTGGGATCTTCATGACCGCGAATGCCATCAGTATGTAGCCTATCCCCAACTTTTCAAGCAGGCCCCCAATGTGAGGTTTGATGTGGATTGAAATCTCGCACTACCAATATCCCACCTACATATAATACTATCGAACCTTAGATCTAAAAGCACCCACACTGGTTGTGTGGAAATGTTATAACTTGTTACAGATACAAAAGACCATGTAATCTTTCAAGGAGTCCTGAAAACTGTTTTCCACAGCCATATGAGAAGTAGGAAGGCGTGTAGAATATTAAGCAACCAATGGTTATTTTACTTATAATTCTTTGCATTATGATGCTCCAGCTGAGTGCATAAATGACGAGGTCAATGTATAACTATGCATTGATCGTCCCTGAAGGGTGAATGGGCCTGCCTGCCAAGCGCACACGCCTGCCAATGTGGTCACCACTGAAATAACAACGTGCACTATTTGGCAGCAAATAAATCACCAATACGAAAAATGATAAACGTGACCAGACCTATAACTTCATTTTAAGCAGTGTACTATTATTATCACCCAGTTCATTATTATTCTTTAAAAGGGTCGGCATTCTTTCATGGCTGTTCTTCAAGAAATCTGTGGTGCAAGCTGGCCTGTAAAATGAGTCCATATCTGCGTCTTTCTTTCTTTCTTTCTCGCCTTCTTCAGCATAATGAACTCCATAAACAAGTACTGTTCCTTTCGCATGAATCGAGTGCCCTCAGTGTTTGAGGCCTGTGTCGCCTACGTGTACCAGAGCTTGCGTTTGTTCTACACTGAACACATACGCTTTGGATATATGCATTGGTCTTTCATGTCTTTGTTCTCGGCAGGTGCACCTATGAATAAATACTCTGAGGGCGGTCGTAGATAAAAGGCGAGGAGCAGGCCACTCTGTGGCAGCTGGGCGAGCTCTACGGGTGACGTAAACAGAGCTAGAGAAGATATAGACACCCTATTTCACCAGTTGTGCTATTCGAATTGCATTGCCCTGGGGAATTATTAATTCTGCAGGAAATGTGCCATTTCTGACTACTGGGAACGCGGGAAATTGTGCTCGTTAAACAACCCATTATCACCTCCAAATCACACACCGTTCAACAATGCGTTCAAAGTATTTGCAGGAAAAAATATAGCCAGGGGCCACGTAGAAAAAGTATACATCTGCCAAGAACGAGCAGGAGATCCTGCTTGCTATTCTTAATTTATGCCAGGTACGTCAGAAGATTGTAATTATACATAACTTCAACAAATATTGACAATGACAGTAAGTCTGGCTTACAAATGAAAGTGCCTCTACAGGAACTGGTGAATTCAGGCACTTAATACCTCTTCAAGCATGAACGTGCTCACTGTTCATCTACTCTCTGACTCATTCGTCCATTCATCCATCCACAGTAAAACACACACACACAAAAAAGAAGCATTAGCAAATAGTTAAATCACAAAAGTAGAAAACATGCTGCCGCATGAAAATGAAAAACATGTAAGATATTAAATATAGCAAAGAGTAGCCATCCTGGAATGGTATTTTGCACAGAGTATCATTGCTACGCAGATCTTAAATGGCATACGTGTTGTTTCGGAAGCGGGAGCCATCTTGGACAATAAAACACTGATAGGCTGAGGACACTGTCTTTCATGGATGGTGCCCTGGTTTACAAGCAGAGGCTGAATGGGATGCAGTGTCGTACAAATTAAATATGTGGCCAGCGAGCCGCCAAACAGCACTGCCTGTGGAGTAGTGACCCTCTCAAAAAATAAATTGTTTTAAAATGAAATGAAAGTAAATAAAGGTGAGCCAAAAAATACAAAATAAAGAACTAAAGGGCCGGCACACAAGCCTTGGCGCTACAGTGCATTCCGTTTCAGGAGGATGGACACATGTAAATCGCAGAGGCTTCCCCCAAAGGAGGATGGCGAGCCGGCGCCATAACACAGCGTCGTGCCCCGGACAGGAAGGGGGCGGGTACAACCCCCCCCATGGGAAGGCCAGGATTTCGCGCCAAGACCCCCCCCCCGGCCAATGGGGGGCCCGTGCGAGATTCGAACCCCCAATGGAGGGCGAGCGGCGCGAACACAATGGCGCGGGGGGCATATAAGCGCTGCTCCCCCAAGCAAGCGCCTATCTGCCAGGAGCGGGGAAGCAGCATGGCGAGAGCCAACAATCTTGTGGGTGACTACGACGGATCGGCAGAGACCAGGAGTACCCAGACCGGCGTGCTAAGGAGAACGCCGGAGGCCACCCGACAAATGAGAAGGAACCGGGCGAGTGCCTACCCCGCCGCGATCCAAGGAGCCAGGCAGGAGCCCACCCGGTCTCGAGAGTACGTCCGGACGGGAGCCCACACCGCGGGACGTCGCACGCCACTACCGGAGCCCACCCGGCAGCGTGAGGAGAGAGAGTGGGGTGCTGACCCTGCCTCAGCCTGAAAAGCGACTACCGGAGCCCACCCGGCAGCGCAGGATACGGCAACAGAACACGCCCAGCCAGCGGATTAAGTGCTGCCCCCGCCGCATACAAAGAGCGACTGCCGGAGCCCACCCGGCAGCGCAGGACACTGCGGCGAGAACACCCCCAGCCGTGAAATATACCGACCCTTCCCAGGCCCGTAAGCACGGTCGTCAAGCCGCCAGAGCCGGCAAAAGCGCGGTCGGAGCCAGGAGCAGCATCTCACACCCGGCGCATGCGCAGAGGGGGCAGGCTACACCTTGCAGCAGAAGCGGATGCTGGAGCCCACCCGGCAGCGTAGGACCCCGGGCGCAACTCCAAAGAACACCCCCGGCCGGCAACTGACCGGTGAACCACCCTACCTCTGGCCAGGCCGGGAGCACTGCCGGGGAACCTCCTGAGCAGGGTGCGAGCGCGGTGAGACAGACAGGAGCGTCTCTCACCGGCGCATGCGCAGTAGCGCGCCCCTCAGGGGAACAAAAAAGAGCGCCGAGGTCAGCAACAAAGCCCGGAGCGGAACGGGCGAGCAAACGGCACTGCCCCCATGCCCAGACTGAAACTGGCAGTGAAACAGGGGGGCACATACGTATAAAAAAAAAAAAAAAAAGACAGCAGGGGGCACAGAGCGCAAGAACAGGACGAAGTGGTGAGAGTTCGTGCAAAAGGAGGCGGCAGCACCCCGCCCACAGCTCCAGAGGGAGCAGGCCAGCAGCAGGGCAGCGGCGGCTGCATCACTTCAGAAGCGGGCACCTGGGGGTCAAGTTTGATGCATATTTTGGCGGCAGCACCCCGCCCAGTCGAAAAAGGGGAAATGGCGAAGAAAAACACTAAGCAAGGGCAGGATGACCTGCAGGACCTGCTGAGACGCATCAGGGCTGCTTCTGAAATCCACGGGAGTGAATGGCTGCAGCCGCACATGGGGATCGACCCGGAAGAGGGAACGAGCGGACAGCAGCGCGGCGGCGGGGCACCGGCGGCCAAGAGACAAAGACGGACACCAGCAAAACTAGCGGATGCGGCGCAACCCACAAAAGCCTCACAGAGGCGGGCCTGCCACATTCAGCCAGCACGGCGGCGGCGGGACCAGGCCTGGGGACCAAGGACACCGCAGCAACTAGTGAGCATATTAGCGCGATAATACAAGAATGTTGCAGGACTATGGCACCACTTCTACTACAAGGGTTGGGGGTGCGGGGTGCAGACACAGCACAGGCACAAGCGCAGACAGCAAGCGGGCAGGCGGGGGACGCCACAAGTATCCTGAAGGAAGGGGAGACCCCATGGGCTCCATGGCACTTGCACGACCCCGGCACAGCGCGGCAACGCAGGATAGGCGAGCAGGTCGCCGTGGGAGCAACGGGGGAGGCAGGGGCACCCACGGCAGTGGGGCAATCCGCAGCCAGGGAACATGCCCAACACAGGGAGAGAGGGACCCGAGACATACGCAAGGCCCTCGCCAGGCCCAGCGTCCCTCACCACCAGGGCCACAGGCCTAGCAAGCCTCATCCCACTAGCAGTGAAAGAAAGAATATGGAGGAAAGACATCTTTTCCTTACTGGAGATACAGCTGAAAGGGCTAGACTTAACAACCTGTGATAAGAAAGAGGAAGATAGAAGGGAAAAGAGGAGGGGGCGCAAAGAGAGGACCTTTGACAATTGGTTGGATGCATTCAGGATCATGGCTTGCATCACAGTGGAGAAATTCCCGTGTTGCGCAGCCGACCTGTGGCTCTATGAGGCGAACATACACAGGGCGCAGAGACAGTTCCAGGGCGACGCATGGCTAGAGTACAACAAGGGGTTCAGGCTAAAAATGCAGACCCACCCCGAAATGGAGTGGAACGAGGAGGACGTCTCCGGCTTCATACACAAAATGATGGTAGCAAGAGAGGTCAGGTCATGGGACGGGCGGAGCGAGCAGTCCTTTTGGGGGTCCTTTCAGAAAGGAAAAGGGAGGCCTTCTCAAAGATACAAACACGGCAACACAGGAAAGGGGACACACTCCGGTGGCCCTCCAGCAATATGTTGGAAATTCGAAACAAACGAGTGCACATACGGGGCCGCGTGTACATTCCAACACATATGCTCGGCGTGCGGGGGCGGACACCCAGCAGCAGGATGCAGGCGCAAGGGCGATACTAAGCGGGATTACAAGGAGAAAAAGAAGCAGTGACACGGACACGGGGGAAGCAGGGGGACAGGGCAGGAGAATGCCACGTTAGCATGGTCCCCCATCAACACAAAAAGACCGCGCATGCTAGCTAATGAGTACCACAACAGGACAGATGTAGGAATTTTAGTGTTTAAAAACGGCTTTGCAATCCCGTTCACGGGACCCCTCCCCCCGGTTGCGAGAGAAACCTGAAATCTGCCATGCAGCATCCAGGGGTGGTAACCAGTAAGATTGAGAAGGAGCGGCGCCTAGGCAGGATCGAAGGCCCCCTCCCAGCCGAAAAAAGCAGGGACTTGGTTGTCTCACCATTAGGGGTGGTCCCCAAAAAGGAGCAGGGCAAATTCAGGCTAATCCACCACTTGTCATTTCCAGACGGTAGGTCAGTCAACGACGGAATCACGTCGGAGGTGTGCTCAGTGAGCTACTCCACGATCGATGACGCAATAGATTTAGTGAGGGCGACGGGCCGGGGGACCCACATGGCAAAGGCAGATGTTGAATCAGCATTCAGATTACTCCCGGTTCACGCCGACAGCTTCCACCTACTAGGCTTCCAGTGGGAAGGGAAGTATTATTATGACAAAGCAATGCCAATGGGGTGTTCAATATCCTGTGCTTATTTCGAGATATTCAGCACCTTCGTGGAATGGGCTCTCCACCACAAACACCCGGCGGGGGGAAAAATCCATTACCTTGACGACTTCCTGTTCACGGGCCCAGTGGCATCCCCGAGTGCAGAGAGACCCTGGGGGCATTCATAAACCTTGCAGGAGAGCTAGGGATCCCCCTCTCAAAAGAAAAGACGGAGGGGCCAACCACGAGAATAACATTCCTAGGGATCGAGCTGGACTCAGTCGCCGGGACATCCAGACTCCCACCTGATAAGGTAGAGGACTTTAGGCAGGACATAAGGAACCTCCGGGGGTGCGAGAAGGCTACCCTGAGGGATCTCCAGCAACTCATTGGGAAGTTGAACTTCGCGGCCAGGGTGATCCCAGCAGGCAGGGTCCTCGCTAGGTGGCTGACACAGCTGACATGCGGCCTCACCCCGAAACACCACCACGTCAGGCTCGGGGCTGAGGTAAAAGGGGACCTGGCCATTTGGGCCACATTCCTGACGGATTGCAATGGGCTACTGATCTGGAGGGAGGGCTGGGTGTCCCACCAGCAGATCGCGCTATTCACTGACGCATCAGGGAGCACAGGCTTCGGTGCGATTTTGAACGGGAAGTGGTGCTCAGGGCAGTAGCCCAACAGCTGGCGTAGACAAGGTATTACGGGCAACATCACCTTCCTAGAATTATTCCTGATCATAGTGGCTTTGACGGTCTGGAAGGACGAGATGCAAAACATGAAGCTGACACTGTGGTCAGACAACAAGGGCGTGGTACAGGCCAGAAATAGGGGGTCAGCCCGGTGCCCAGACACACTGCGATTAATGCGCCGTCTGGTTACTTTACAGTTGGAGGGCAACATAGACCTACGAGCAAGGCACTTTGCAGGGGTGGAGAACGAGATAGCCGACGCCCTATCCAGGAACAGGATGAGCAAATTCAGGGAACTGGCACCTTGGGCAGAGCAAAGCGATAAACCCGAACTGCTCATATTCGGAGACCAGAAAGATCTTTGGGGTCCAGCCCATTGGCCTACTGAAATGGGGCCGCTCCCGAAAGCAGTCTCGTCAGCTCGCAATTTAGGAGTAATAATAGATGACAAATTGACAATGTGTACCCAGGTCACTAAAACAGCATCAGTCTGCTTTGCCATTCTCAAATGGTTGAGAAAAATCTTGTGGCAACTCCCGGAAGGGGCTCAAAGAACAGTAGTGCAAGCATTGATTGGGTCAAGATTAGACTACGGCAACATCTTGTTCTTGGGGGCCAATAAAGAAATTATACGCCGACTTCAGGTCGTGCAAAACGCGGCAGCTAGGATACTTCTCCATCTACCTAGGCGAGCACATGTGTCGGAACATCTACGCAAGTTACATTGGCTCAAGATGGGCAACCGAGTTAAATTTAAGGCATTATGCTTCATGTACAAAATAAACATTGGAGAAGCGCCAGCCTATGTGTGCAAACTGGTTCAGAAATATATCCCGACCCGGAACCTCCGATCTATCCATCAGGAGAGATTTGAGGTTCCCAGATTTAGGCGAGCCAGACTAGGAGGACGCTCCTTTGGTTATTTGGCACCAGCACTTTGGAACTCAATCCCGCTCAATTTGCGCCTCGAACCAAACTACATGAAATTTAGGAAAGGTGTCAAGGCATGGCTTTTTAATCAAGAATGATACCATGACTCTATGACCCTATGGAATGTTCTGATCCAAGGCGCCGGGAAACCCTCAGGGTAGCTGTTGCGCCATACAAATGGCATAAATAAATAAATAAAATAAATAAAGCATGACCCCCTTCCGGAGGCAGCTGTGGGAGCTGGCGGGTTAGACTTATCTGAGTTGGTCCTTCACGCCCTCGCCCCGGCAGCAGCAAGGAAATGTCAGAAATACGTAGCCACAGTAATGGAGGTAGGGGGCATCCAATCGCTAAGTGATGAGGGAGACATGCGTAGGGCGGCAGAGCAATTCATCAGATGGGCATACGAAGGCAAGAAATCCAGGTCATGGGCGCAGGCACACCTGGCCGCCGTGGCCCACCACGCAAAGTTAGCGACAGGGCAGAACCCATTGGCATCCCACTACATCAAGACGGCGATGAAGGGGTGGAGGCGGATGGAAGGTAAGCAGGCTGACACCAGGCGCCCGATAGATTTCACAAAGTTGGGAGCAATATTGGAAGCATTGGGGAACACCACTACAAACAGGTATGAATTGCTACTATTTAGGGCAGCATTCTCCACGGCATTCTTTGGGGCGTTCCGTCTTAGCGAGTTGGTGGCCCCGGCTAGGGAGGGCCGGGCGGAGGAATGCATCCAAGCAAGCGACTTGACACCCAGGGCAGGGGGAGTAGAGATCGTGTTGAGACGGTCAAAAACAGATCAAGCGGGTAAGGGGATGGTGGTGAAGCTACAGTGCATCACAAACAAGGAATGCTGCGCAGTTTGCTGCCTACTAGCCTTCATGGCAGTGCGCCCGGCGGGCGAGGGACCCCTACTCACACACAAAGACTGCACCTACCTGAGCAAATTTCAGTTTACATATGTTATGCGGCTAGCGCTTTGGAGGGCGGGCTTGCCGCCAAAGAGCTTTGGGTCACATTCATTCCGGATAGGAGCGGCCACGACAGCGGCACAACATGGAATGAGCGAGGCAGGGATACAGGCGATAGGGAGATGGCGGTCACGAGCATACAAGACGTATGTGAGGCCCCAACTGTTATGACCAGAGCAGCGCAGCAGAGGCGTAGGGGCCGCCCACACCACCCGAGGCAACAAAGAAGTGACCGGCCATTTCCCATTGCATTGACAGAAAGAAGACCGCGTCTGGTGTGGGTAGTGGGGCACTCTTTCGTCAGGCGAATGGAGGCGTGGTGGAAAACCAGGGGCCTCACGCTCAGAGACCGGCCAGCAAACACATGCGTCCGATGGTTTGGACAATCGGGTATGAGATGGGACCAACTGCTGGCCACCCTACGCGACCTACGGGTGGACTCGGGATGGCACCCGGATGTGCTAATCATTCACCTCGGGGGGAACGATTTGGCCAGCGGAGGGCGCTCCTCCACGGGATACAGAATGATCTCACGGAAGCGGCCAGAACATTCGGGCACACAACAATTGTCTAGTCTGAACTGGTCAGCAGGAGGGAATGGAGTGGGGCGGAATCTCACAAAGGCGCTGAGAACTCGCGGAAGAAACTAAACCTCACTGTGAGCAAGTTCTGAAAGGCAAACGGCCTGGGAGCGGTCCGGTACGGGCTCATCCACCCGGGCCGCCCGGAATACTATGCCAGAGATGAGGTGCACCTCTCGGATGAGGGAATGGGCATGTTCTGGGCCAACTTGTGGGGCGCCATGGCACTGGCAGGCTGCCAGTAACAAACACAGGGCGTAGTTAGCGAGGAGCCGTGGAGAGATGGCAGCCTCCCCGACAGCGTAGCGAAGAACTACGCCGATATCGGTTGGTACGGAGGCACACCGGAGTGCGGTGCACCGGAATAGGTACACTCACCTTCAGATGCCGCACGGCTGGGTGAGCTGACCTAAGGTCAGAGACTCTGGGATGCCTCATGGCTGGGTAGCTCGGCCTATCTAAGGAGGGGGTAGCAAATGGAGACGGCCCTCGCAGCCCAGCCTCAGCCGGATGGCAGGGCACAACAAAAACGGACAAGGTAGCAAGTCGGCCTAACCCCGGGACTGAAGCTACCCTCTCCCCGCGCAAAAGGGGCGTAAAAAATCCAACCTACGCAAGAAACGGCCCTGAAGGCCCAAAAAGACTATACCAAAGAACTGTGTGATGACGTAACATGCAAATGCACAATACATACATGTTTTCTGTATTCCTAATAAACTGCGGCCAACAAATGACCACAAAACGAGAAAAGTGTCTAGTTGGCCTTGTTTGGTGGCGGGAATGGGGGATACCAGAAAAAGAAAGTGTTTGTTGCATGTCATGGGAGCGGGGCAGAGTGCAAGGGTTATCGCAGAAGCTTCCCCAAAGGGGGATCGTGAGACGGCGCAATAACACAACGTTGTGCTCCGGACAGGAAGGGGGCGGGTACACCCCCCACCCCCCCATGGGAAGGCCAGGATTTCGCGACAAGAACCCCACCCGGCCAATGGGGTGCCCGGTCGGGATTCGAACCCCCAATGGAGGGCGAGCAGCGCAAACACAATGGCGCAGGGGGCATATAACCGCTGCTCCCCCAAGCAAGCTCCTATCTGCCAGGAGCGGGGGAGCAGCACGGGCGAGAGCCTACAATCTTGTCCCACCCACCCACACCTAAGGAGCAGCAATGTCGCAGTGCTGAGAGGTCCGGGGGCGTGGCGAAGAACTAAGCCGATATTGGTTGGTACGGAGGCACACCGGAGAGCGGTGCGCCGGAATAGGTCCACTCACCTTCAGATGCCGCACGGCTGGGTGAGCTGACCTAAGGACAGCGACTCTGGAATGCCGCACGGCTGGGTAGCTTGGCCTATCTAAGGAGGTGGTAGCAAACGGAGACGGCCCTCGCAGCCCAGCCCCCGCCGGATGGCAGGGCACAACAAAGACGGACAAGGTAGCGAGTCGGCCTAACCCCGGGACAGAAACTACCCTCTCCCCAAGCAAAAGGGGCGCAAAAAATCCAACCTACACAAGAAACGGCCCTGAAGGGGGCCCAAAAAGACAATACCAAAGAACTGTGCGATGACGTAACATGCAAATGCACAATACATACATGTTTTCTGTATTCCTAATAAACTGCGGCCAACAAATTACCACAAAACGAGAAAAGTGTCTAGTTGGCCTTGTTTGCTGGTGGTTGTGGGGGATACCAGAAAAAGAAAGTGTTTGTTGCATGTCATGGGAGTGGGGCAGAGTGCGAGGGTTATGGCACACTGCTGTTACTCACGGGTCAATAGAGCCAATGGCTGAATGTGAATAACACTAAACAGACCAATGGCTGAACGGGGATGATCTAAAGCTCTTCTATGTATGTGTATGCATGCACACATTTTTCAGAATTCTGATTACAAGATCCTTGAAGACCTGGACGGCTAAAAATGTCAAGCCAGATTTAAAAAGTATGTCATTACACATAGCTATATGTAACGTATACATTTACAACTATGTACAAGATTATAATTAGCAAAACCATATAGAACCCCCTCTAAGATGGAGTAGCAGGGGTTCTCTATGAGAAACAGGGGGAGAAGGAGGATTAATGAGACTAGGTCGGCCTCCTTGAGTTCAGTACAAAAAAGTGTGGATCCCACCTTTAGGATCCTTGGACCTAGCTCAGCTTTAGGTGGATGATTGCATTGAATCAATGTACCAATCAAGAAAGAGAAATTTCTTTCTAGTGTTCCCTCACTCACCGGGGTTTCCCCACGGTGACATGCTTCATCATTGGGGCCATCCCAGTTCTCTACGAAAAGGGGCGTGCTGCGACTCACGAACTACGCAGGAGCACTTGAGAGTGAATGACTATATGTGGTGCAGAAAAAGTGGTGGAGTGGGTGTGTGTGAGTATTTAAAAATACCGTGCTTAGTGGGCCTAACTGTTTTATTGAGCTCCTATGCAGGTATATTAAAAGTGGGGTTAATGTCACTGTAGGGCAACCTATAATGTGATTGACTCAGTGATCGATACGGTCGACATGTTGCATGCTACCCCTAGCATTTCTTCGGGACCATACAGGGACCAGCCCTGTATATGCCACTCCTATATCCCAAACTCTGGGAACAGTGAATTTACAACAATAAAATAATAATTTTAGCATGCATTCATATTAGAAATACATACGTTCCTCTTAAATAGATGGTGTTATTAAAGTGAAAAATGACACTTCATGGTCTCGCGGTCCCGGGGAGGTTCCAAGTAGGTGCTTTGGTGCGATTTCACAAGTTAGGAACAGTGTGTCCCATAAGTGAAATCAACCCCCAGCGAGACCATGAAGTGTCATTTTTCACTTTAATAACACCATCTATTTAAGAGGAACGTATGTATTTCTAATATGAATGCATGCTAAAATTATTATTTTATTGTTTTAAATTCACTGTTCCCAGAGTTTGGGATATAGGAGTGGCATATACAGGGCTGGTCCCTGTATGGTTCGAAGAAATGCTAGGGGTAGCATGAAACATGTCGACCGTATCGATCACTGAGTCAATCACATTATAGGTTGCCCTACAGTGACATTAACCCCACTTTTAATATACCTGCATAGGAGCTCAATAAAACAGTTAGGCCCACTAAGCAGGGTATTTTTAAATACTCACACACACCCACTCCACCACTTTTTCTGCACCACACATAGTCATTCACTCTCAAGTGCTCCTGCGTAGTTCGTGAGTCGCAGCACGCCCCTTTTCGTATAGAACTGGGATGGCCCCAATGATGAAGCATGTCACCGTGGGGAAACCCCGGTGAGTGAGGGGACACTAGAAAGAAATTTCTCTTTCTTGATTGGTACATTGATTCAATGCAATCATCCACCTAAAGCTGAGCTAGGTCCAAGGATCCTAGAGGTGGGATCCACACTTTTTTGTAGCAGGGATTCTCACCATGCAAATCTGCCCAGAAGGCTTGTTAGAGAGGGATAACAAACCTTCACCTACCAAAGCAATTTGTGAGATACCTTGTAATAATATATCTATGAACAGGCTTTACCACTGTATAATAACCCACCCGTAAAGGTTTACTACGCTTATCATTTGATTTTTACAAAAATGTAAACAAGGCTACTGCTTTGTCCTACACATTTTATAATAAGCAGATCTGATACAAGGCATCTAACATAACTGTTCTCAACGGGTAGGCCTAACAAGGATTCTTACATTGCAAATCTGTTGCCCGCAAGGTTTACCAGAGGGATAACCAACACCAAAACCTATACATACTATTGTAATCTGTGAGATACTCTGTACCAAAATACCTGTATGCTACAGTTCATTAATAACAATCTACCTTTGAATGCCTACTGGCTTTACAATGTGATTTTCACATTACATGATCCAGGCCTACCGCATTTGTCATAACTTTTCATATTATACATATCAGACATTTGGCATATGACATAATTGTTTACCAATGAACCGATCAGGCCTATAGAATGATGCCTTGGCTTGCTATTGTAAGCACATTACGCTTTTTGTATTGAGCATAAACTGAATACGCAGGTGTTGTATTGGTTTGTCAGAAGTCATTTTATACACACTTGTCATTTTATGGCTGTATGCCGAATGGCTGCCTTGTGGGAAGAGGGCCTGCGTTTTTTTATGATTCCCGGAGTTTCCTTTCGATAACTATAAAACTAATGGCGCCCACACCAGGAGAGTTTTCTCCCATGGTGTAAGGGTCATTTTGTTTTTACCCTCCCTCACCACCTGGCGGTGACGGACAACAAAAAAAGCCATCCAACCACGCTCTTTAAATTGGGCATACAGTCAGATGGCTTATACTCTGTCTGGCTGCTGGGGGAGTATGTCAGCAATAAAGCTGGAGTAGGCTTCGTTGTCGACATACTGGTGGTATGCCCAAGTCAAAATCAGGCAGGAGGACCAATACTTTGTCAAAAAGGATACGGAGAACTGTTGTGGAGGAGTACACTCTCTGCAAACTCTAAATCAGCCCATTCATATTTCAAATCCCATAGTTGTTTGAGCTGTTATCAGGGGAAAGTTTTTTAGTTCTCACCTGCCAATGCGCTTGCGCATTGCTGGCGAGAGATATAGAGGGGCACCAGAAAATCCTACCAAGAGGGCATTGGAATGCGTATTATGGCCAGTGCATATGCGCCGTGCGCGTGCTCGCCATTTGCTCCCCCGCCCCAAATAAGACTTGAAAGGAAGCCGCTCGCACACTACCATTTGTCTGAGCCTCGGCATCAGACTTCAAAGGCCGGCGCTCCCCCGCCACAGCAATGCCGAGAGCATGTTTCACCCGCCCCATTTATTTGTTTTCATGGTCTGTTCTTCATCCAGCTCTCTCTCTCCTTACCTCTCATTTTTTTTCTTGCTTTCTGTTGTTCCAGTACAGTTTTTGCACTATTGTGTTTACTTTAAGAGGTTCGATGTATTGTGCTAGTGACCAGTGACTGTTGTAGTCTTTTCCAAGATGGTGTTCTCGTTTCTCTCGTAGTCCGCTTTTCATGCCCATGATGTGGTGTACATTTCGGCCGGTCACCGTATGTGTGTTTCACAGCGTTTCTCTCCGAACGTTGCGTGCAACTGTCGTTTACATTTGGAGAAGCTTAGGTTACGCTTTGGAATCGGTAAGCATTTTGCAAATATGGCGCCGCTCCCCCGCCCCCCACCACACAATGCCAAGAGCTTGTTGTCTTTCCTTCTCCTTTCACTGCATGCGCGCGCACACAACTCCCAGTAGCGGCCAATGCTTGCACTTTTTCCCTTTCCAAATGCCCCTGTGGTCAGAACCCCTCCGAACTCCCCTTATGACGGCCGGACTCGCGGCACAACACTCACCCCTAAACTTTTACACCCCACCACTTTCAAAAGCAGGCCATTTCCACTCTCAGGGTGCACTTAAACTATTTGTTCACCAGTCCAAAACAAAGCGAGTCTCTTCTCTTTTGAATTGATTACATGGTTCAGTAGTCAGGTTAGGCGCATATATTTGTCACATCGCAAGGCCACTCTTTTATTTACAATAAAGATGTATTTACTTTCCCTATTGCCACCTTCATGAAACATGTTTGTAGGCATTTAACTAAGTTATAGGCATTCAACTAAGCGATGTGCGTTTGTACATGACAATCACTAGTATTCGCGGCTTCCGTTGAAAAGCCACCATGTTTCATTTGGGGAGGCGAGCCCGTGGGCACAGAGCGGAAGCTACATGTTGATTGTTTTCAAGCTGAATCTCTGACATTATCCCAGCTCATGAGCCACTAAGATGACATTTATTGTAAAAGACATGAGCGCTGCCCTTTAAATAGCAAAGTTAAATTGAGCAACTGGAGCTCATGTCAGCTGTGGGACAACAGTTAAACACAGTTGTTGCCCCGATATAAATACTAGCACGCAGACCGTGACACTTGGAGAACCTCTATTTTCGCTTAAAGCGCAGTTTGTTTTACTTTTAAAATGCAACAAACGTTTCTATTTGAGAATTACAAACGAACTCACAAAAAATAATCTACTGTCCCTCTCAGGCGTTAACGAAATTATTAATGTGTTTCGGTGTTCTCAACATTTCATCTATACACTTGGGGCAGCACCTTACCAGCATGAGTTCTCATGACAGAGAGGGTCGCCCATTCTTTTAATCTGATGATATGTTTATGCCCTTGGTTTCAATCTGTACTCATCAACGGTTGGTTTATACAGGAGGTCTTCATCTGCCTTTTTGTTTCTCTTTCGTTCTCATGTTCTCCTCCCCCTTCAATCGTTCCACCACCTTCCTCCGAGTTGTCTTTTGTTTCCGCCTCCGTTTTCTCTTCTCTCCGTCATAATTACTCTCCTGCCTCCTCCCCCGCCGCACCTTCTGCCCACTTCTCCCCCTGATCTCTCTGCATCTAACTTTCCCTTTCCTCTCTCCCCCCTGCCCCCCCCTCCCTCGGGGGAGCTCAGTACGACCTTTTGCTTCCCTTTCCTGCCACAATGACTCTTCCACATGTTGTTGTACATGAAGATGCGTTGTGAGCCCGGCTGATGACACTTCAAGAGGGCTTGCTCCCCTCCCCTCTCCTCCCCTCTCCTGTCCCTCCTGGAGGGGAGACCTACCTAGTGCTGGCTGACTGTCTTCACCAAAATGTTTGATAGTCGGCAAATCGCTTGTTTTAAATGCCACATTTGTAATATAGTTCTCATAAGTATCAGCGTTAATCATTACCTATTCTGCAAGGAAACATTTACAGAGACTGTGCACATGTAGACATAAACAAGAAACACATTAGCTGTTAGCTTTTCTAATTTGTTCATTAGTTATTTTGGAACATATTTCACACCATTGAACAACTGGGGATAGGAACATAAGACCTTAGCTTTACGAACATCAGTCTACCGAAATGGTTGCAAATCCCCAGGTTCTAAATGATGGCTGCTGGGAGTTTCCCTGGAAGGCCACTTATTTCTTCTTTCCATCTGGTTCACATCAAGGAATTATCTCGTTTTAAATAGGTGGTTCTATTTACTTTAGGGAGGATGGATGTGGCTGGTTACACAACATTCTCCAGTTACACACTTTTAGCTAGATTCAGTTTTCACAGTGGTGGCATCATCCTTGTACTATCGGTCCAAGTGGCACATTGCATCTGGGCACAGAGGTCCCATGCTGCTTGCACGTTATAGGATCGAGCTGAATTATCTTGGCCGAGGTGCCACTGACTTGTTGCACTGAGAGCACAGGCCCACGTTCTTGACTATTTGCAAGTCATGGGTCTTAACCTAATCCTCTCGAAGGTGGGAGGGTGCACTAGTGCCTTCTTGTGACAGTTCACAGCTCAGTATTTTTGCTGGTTGAACAAAGTTTACAGTACTCTCATAGCCACACACACACACACACAACCCCCCACACACAAAACCCCACCCCTCACACACGCAACCCCACACACACACACAACCCCACACACACACACAACCCCACACACACAACTCCACACACACAACCCCGCACACACACAACCCCTCACACACACAACCCCGCACACACACAACCCTCCCACACACACACCACACACACACACGCACACACACACACACACACCACACACACAACCCCCCACACACCCACACACACCCCCACACACAATCCCACACACACACAATCCCACACACACACAACCCCACACACACACACAAAACCACATACACACAACCCCACACACACACACAAAAAAACACACACACACACAACCCACACACAACCCCGCACACACACAACCCCCCCCCACACACACACCCCACACACACACACACTCCACACACCACACACACACACACACTACACACCCACACACACACACACAACCCCCCACACACACCCACACACACAACCCCCACACACAATCCCCCCCACACACAACCCCCTATACACAACCCCCCTTACACAACCCCCCACACACAACCCCACACACACACAACCCCCCACACTTACAATCCCCACACACACAACCCCCCACACACAACCCCCCACACACAACCCCCCACACACAACCCCACACACACAACCCCCCACACACAACCGCCCCACACACACAACCCCCCCACACACACAACCTCCCCCACACACACAACCCCACACATGCACAACCCCCCCCACACACACAACCCCACACACAACCCCCCCACACACACAACCCCACACATAACTCCCCCACAACACAACCACCCCACACACACACAACCCCACACACACAACCCCACACACACACAACCCCCCACACACACACACACAACTCCACACACACACAACCACAACCACACACAACCATCTATCTATCTATCTATCTATCTATCTATCTATCTATCTATCTATCTATCTATAGATAGATCGCCCTCACTCTATCTATCTATCACCCTCACTCTATCTATCTATCGCCCTCGCTCTATCTATCTGTCTATATATCGCCCTCACTCTATCTATCGCCCTCACTCTATATGTCTATCTATCGCCCTCACTCTATATGTCTATCTATCGCCCTCACTCTATCTATCTATCGCCCTCACTCTATCTATCGCCCTCACTCTATCTATCGCCCTCACTCTATCTATCGCACTCACTCTATCTATCGCACTCTCTCTATCTATCTATCGCACTCTATCTATCTATCGCACTCACTCTATCTATCTATCACACTCAGACTATCTATCGCATTCATTCTATCTATCGCCCTCACACTATCTATCGCACTCACACTATCTATCGCACTCACTCTATCGCCATCACTCTATCTATCTATCTATCTATCTATCTATCTATCTATCTATCTATCTATCTATCTATCTATCTATCTATCTATCTATCTATCTATCTATCTATATATCTATCTATCTATCTATCTATCTATCTATCTATCTATCTATCTATCTATCTATCTATCTATCTATCTATCTTTCTATCTATCTATCTATCTATCTATCTATCTATCTATCTATCTATCTATCGCCCTCACTCTATCTAGCTGTCTATCTATCGCCCTCCCTCCCTCTGTCTATCGCCCTCCCTCCCTCTATCGCCCTCCCTCCCTCTATCTATCGCCCTCCCTCTATCTATTGCCCTCCCTCTATCTGTCTGTCGCCCTCACTCTATCTATCTATCGCATCACCACAGCATCACTCAGCACCACAACATCACTATGCGCTACCACAGCATCACTGAATGCCACAGCATCACTCGTCGCCACCACAACATCGCCCAGCGCCACCACAGCATCAATCTCATTCAACAACAACTGGTTCAAATATGTTCTCTCAATGTTTCAAGCTTTATTACAAATGTCACAATTTTTTTTTAATATTTCACAATAAAATACACTGAACATAATCTTCACAAAAGTTATTTACAAAAGTTTAAGCTATTGCCATTATAAATTACAATAACTTTTATTTAAGTATTAATTATTAGAAAAAATGTAAAGCCATTGTTATTTGTAATATTAATACATCTAAGTCACGTAAATACAACACATATTGCATTACAAATGCTATAGGTGTCACATTTGCGAAAGCTATAACTATTGGCATTGTAAATGACAAAGCTATTAATTTCGCTATTTTCAAAACCAACACACAAATAACAAATTTGTCATTTACAATACCAATAGCTCAAACTTTCCTAATGCGAGACCTATTGCATTGCATATGCTTGTTTAAGTTATCATCTGAGGGGGGAATTAGAAGGACGCATATCCGAGGAAGAAGTAGTGCTGCTAAAGCTATTAAAGTACTGACATTTGTTTAAAAAATAAGTAACATAATGTATGAATTGTTTACCAGATACTAGTCTAATCATTAAGGGGGTCATTATCATGGCAGAGAGCCCCCCCACTGACAGACTGTCGGTGGCGGGCCCTCCGCCATCGTACTGCGGTTTTCCACCTGCCAGATTACAATGGCGGGCAGAAACGTTGCGGGCGGAAAGACCGGCCACCACAGTTCCAATAGGCCATCATTTTCTGACCGCTGTTGCAGCAGCCGCATTGCCCAGCATTGCAGCGATGTCTGTCAGGCACCGCCATCAGGATAATGATATCCCTTTTCGCCAGTCGTTTCGCGTCGGACAACCCACCATGAAATGGCAGGCGGAAACGGATTGAAGGGCCCGTAGTGGGTCCCCCTTCAGCCCTGGACCACAATACTGTAGATAGGCAATGCGACTGCCGCAGTGGTGGTCACATCCTAATGCGGTCCGAGGATAGGCCGCCTCATCGGTGGCCGGTCCCACTACCGCAACCGTGGGACAGGAGCAAGGGACAGAAATGTAGGGCTAATGTCTTGCCCTGTCCAAGTTTCATGAATATAGAAGTGGGATTTTCATGCAGATCAGTAAAGTTTTGCGCTTCAGATCGAACCAGCCCTGATTCTTTAAGTTGCTTTTCTAGGATCTTGTTGGGATTGGAGCTTCAGTGAATTTCAAGTTTAAAATTTTTTTTTCCTGTTAAATAGTAGGGAGAGCTTTGATTTCCAAGCAGCGGAAAGCAAAATGAACCTCCCACAATAGGGAAACAGAGGAGAAAAGTTGATATACTCGTCAAGGCTTCTTAAAAACATTTATGCTGTGATGAGATGAGATAACACATTTATAGTATGAGTTATTAAGACAGATGCTGAATGTAGCTACAAACATTATTGATGTTATTTTTGTCTGTTGTTTCCGATTGATATTACTGCAAAAAAAAATGAAGTTCCCTTTTGTACACACTGTTTATGTGGCTGACAGTGAAACATGCCTTTATTAAGTTGTTTTTATTTATAGTTGCTTATAAAGCCCATCCCATCCTAATGTGTCCACGCTCTGTATGAAGTAATAAAAACAGGATGACTGCAACCATCACTTATGGTGAACAATGACAATTGCATAAGTAAAATCACAGAACCACAATGGGAAAACAGTCGAGAGGGAAATGTACAATGTCCTTATCTGGAGTGTAATTTTGTTGACTTATTTTGAAGTAATGTTTTAGTAAAATCTCCGAACAACTTACGTGTTTTCCGCTTCTGCTCATTCCTCATGCAAAGTACAGAATTAAAATCTTGTTTAACAGAAGTATAAGGAAAAGCAAACCGTCTTAAGGAAATTCAAAACACAGGTCAAACGTTGGTGCTTGAAAGCAGAACCAAAATATATTTTTAGTGAGTGTCCTGTGCTTTAGTACTGTCATCCTAATGACCCGCGTTATATTTTTTGGGACTTGATTTGAACATTACTAAATTTCTCTACTCCTTCACGGTATCCAACATGAAGAGAACACGTATGTCTTACTCAGCTCCCAATAATAATAATAACAACAACTAAAACTATAACTTGTTTAATTTTGGGATTAATATTAAAGGTTTTGATATTTCTAATCACTGATTAACTAGTGTAACTGAGCAGTAAAATGATCCTCAGAGTGACGACTGACTTAGCTGGTATGCCTGGATCAAACTCATGATCTGCAGGACTATGGGGAGCACTTAACGCACCCCACCACCCTCCCACCCATTTTGTAGGTATAACACTTGGGAGGTTGGAACCCTAAAATGTTTTTGAATATTGAAACGAGAAGCAATATAACTTCTGTCCATCACATCTCCAGCACAGGCAAACACATTGTACCACTAAAACATCTAATCTCAGCAGTGGCCCGCATGTGCATAGCTTCAAGATGGCTGAGTCCTGGCTCTCCAACCTTTTCAGAATGTAAGACATGGTTTTTAGCAATGTAGAATTTGGAGAAGAGTATATATTAATGTAATGGCCAGAAGGCACAAAAACGTTGAGCGTTGATATGGTCACCACTGTCTCACTGGATTGAGAGCATTAGTTATAGAAATTAAATGTCAGGACCAGAGGAGAGGATTTTATGCTCTTCTTTCTTCGTTTTAATAATACATCATCCATTACTTAAAACATTAACAGACTTCATTTCCCATAAACCTAAGGGAAAAAGTCACAATTCAATAATATAGCAACATCCAATCAGACAATGCCATGACCCCTCCATAGTCCCACGTCGCTGTTGCTGCCTCCTCTTTCTTTGCTGCTCAGCAACTGAGTTAAGTGCCACCGACCACTTGGCCTCCTTATTTCTGTAATTTTTATAAGGTTTATGGGTGTGTTTGGATATTTTCTTTCGTATTTGCCATAGTGTGAGATTATGTTTATACTGTGAGGTTGTGGGAACTCTTGTCGCTCTTTCCGGCTGCTGTCAGCTCAGTTGATGTGCTGCAGCATTTGGGGTTATTGCAATGTTTGTCTCCGGCCAATAGAAAGAGACGCACGCTTAATTGCGCTCAGCACATCTCACTACCCCGAGCCGGTGGGCACATTCGATTGCCTGTAACTATCAGCGCGTCCACCGACTGCTCAGAATCTGCTTGTGCCCATCACGCCTGGAGCTTCTACGAGACCCACGGGTTCTATATTCTTGTGCTTAGTGCGTTCTTTTTCTTATGAGCGCAGACACCTGCCCAGTCGAGTCCATCTGCCCACGTATTTTAAGTTGGCGATTGGTGTACGGCAGGGCTTAGCCCTGTTATTAGCCCCCTGGGCTGCTATAGTTGGTTGGGAAGGTCCCCCAATATATAACCATTCTGGGAATCAGCTGGGATACTACATACTTGCTCCTGCCTTGGCCTGTGCAGCCCCTTGGCTCACCCTGGTAGGGAACCCATCCTATCTTTTGCCTCACAATAATTGGCTAATATGAGCGACTTTGAGGAGACTTACCGGGAGAAGGATATTATGACTTCCCTCCCCATGGATGCTTCCATATGAAAGCAGTGGTGCTGGCGGCAGACCCCCGAAGAAGACACTCTTCAGTACGCAGTACGTTGAGCGTTGCTTCAAATCCCTGCCTGGGAGGGAAGTCAATAAAGGGCTTACGCCCCGCTTACCTCCAGGAGGCCCCATCCAGCCCCCACCGCTCTATAAACGCAAGAGGGACCCAGTAGTTTGCGTTGACTTGGATGCCTCTGGCAGGCCAAAGAGGGCCTTCATGGACCACGAGCCGCCTTCGCCCCTGGACCCTCAGAGCCGGGCCCCTTGGGGTTGCAACCCTCGGGTGCTCCCTGCCCCCCCTGGCTCCCCTATTTCTCCACAGGGCCTAGATTTACCCGCAGGCTCAGAGGGGGAGCAGGAGATGGACTCCCATCCCTGGCCTCTCTCACACAGCCACACACAGAAATTGCCAGTGGGGATGCCACCCTGGCTACATCTGATATGCTGCAATTGGAGAGCTTTCTGCACCTCCTTTCCTCAGAATGGGCACCTACGGATAAGGTCGAGGTCACGGTCTATGTTGCGGGCGGCTTGGTAAGCCATTGGATAAGGAAGCCTGTAACCTCCAGAGGGCGTAGTGCCCACGCCCATCTCTGGGAGACAAAGTGGCTCTCACTCTTGATTTAGATAAACAGATGTCCACCTTCCTAGGAAAATATATGTGAGACCCCAAGAAGGGGATTGATCGGTCCTGTGGGCTTACTGGGACAATCTCTTAGACTTGGCTGGCCTCCTAACCTGTATCAGGGGTATGGCGGAGGATGTCAAAGTATCAGGGAGCCTGATCTCTCCTGAGGTCTTAGCTGGTTAGGCCCAAAGGGCTGTCATCCTCCTGGAGAACATGAATTGCACCATCTCTACGGAGAGGCACCCTTCGCTCCTGATCAAAATCAACTCCAAAGTGGGGGACCTAGCCACCTCAAAGGCAGGCCCATTGCCCAAGGGGGGTTGTTCGGGGAACCATTTATATGGGACCAGGGGAAATTTGTTTAGACCTTTACCTCCCTAGAAAAAGTGCAGGCATCCATAAAGCGCATCTTAACACCTCCGGTTGTCACTGGAGTTGGCCGAGGTTGGGGGTGTTTGGCCGGCCATGCTCAGCAGCCAGCCTCCACCAAAGGACAAGACAACAGGAGGGGATGGTACCAGGACACCTACAAGTTTAGAAATGTCTACCCCACCTGAGGGTATCCCTCTACCGAGGTGCCAATTCAGGTGAGTGTACAGACCTTCCCTCAGCAGTGCCTGAGGAATAGACTTTGGGGTTTCTTCCACAACTGGGAAGTCCTCACATCCGATGCCTGGATCCTTCACACTCTACGGGGGTTCCACATAGACTTCTATGGCTCCCCTTATCAAGAAAATCCCCAATCCCCCTGATCTTCTCTCCCGCTCACACTTCTCTGGTGGACGTTGAGGTATCCGATTTACTACACAAAGGGGCAATCATGAGGACATCAACCCACCGACAGGGATTTTTAAGCAATCTCTTTGTTGTAGATCGGAGGAACGGTGGCCAGAGACCGGTTATCAGCTTGAAATAATTCAGTGAATGATTGGTTTACCGTTATTTCAAGATTGAAGGCATCCATCTGCTCCGGAATCTTCTCCTTCACAACGATTTGATGGCGCATCTGGACCTCAAGAATGCCTATATCACAGTCCTGGTTTTCCCTCCTCACCACCACTTCCTCCAGTTTCAATGAAGGAGGGGGACCTTGAAATTCACCACCCTCCTTTTTGGTCTGTCATAGGTTCTGTGGTCCTTCACCAAGGTGATACTTCCAGTAGCTCGGAATGTTCACCTCATCATCTACCTAGACAATATGCTCCTTATGGACCAATGCCCTCCAAGTCTCTCACTGCATCTGCAAATGGTGGTCTCGCTAGCGGAGTCTCTAGGATTCATATTAAACCAACAGATGCCAGCTCTTTCCTCCTATCAGTCGCTGGTGTTATTGGGCTTTGTCGTGGACTCGGTTTGGACCACCCTCAGCCTTCTTTCATGGAAGATGACCAAGATCAGACTCAAGCTGCGTTGCCTGGCAGTCCGTCTTTCCACCTCCTTATGTGAGGTAGCAAGGGTGGTGGGACTCCTGTTCCCCTCGATCAAAGCCATATTCCTGGGACCCCTTCACTATTGGACCCCCCAATGATTACAGGCGTCCCATCTCAAGAGGGGCCTGACTTACTCTCAGGTTGTCCCCTTATTGGAGGACACCCGGGAGGATATCCAGTGGTAGCTGGCTCACCAGGAGGCCTGCAAAAGCCAAGCGATTTTTGGCTCCCTTCCGGACCTGATTATAGAGTCTGACGCCATTGGCATCGGCTGGGTAGCGAGATGTGGGGATTTCCCTACTGGCAGAAGATGGTCTGCACAAGAAAAATCCATGCATATCAATTACCTCGAACTCCTAGTGGGTTCTTTCACAGTCCACTCCAGGACCAAGGATCAAGTGCATTGTTGTGTCCTCCTCAAGATGGACAATGTGGTGGCAGTTCGATACATAAATCATCCCAGAGGTACTCACTCCAAGAACCTTTCGGATCTCGCCCGCAACTTTTGGGACTACTGCCTGTAAAATCAAGTTTCTGTAACGGCAGAACACCTCCCAAGGGCAGCCACCCAAGTAGCCCATCGGCACTCATGTCACCTTCACAACGCGAGCCTCTGGTGTCTGCATCCACCGGTATTCCAGGCCCTATGCAAATTGTGGGGCCCTTTCTCGGTGGACCTCTTTGTTTCCCGCCTGGACTGCCAGCTCCCAAACTACTTCAGTTGGTGCCCAGATCCGGAGGCAGCAGCCACAGATGCATTCCTCCAAAATTGACAACCGGAGCAGGTCTATGCCTTCCCTCCGCTCATGATGATCATGTGCTTATCAACTTAGGTCAGAAGTCAGGTGGTGTTCTAGTGACACCGATATGGAGACAGCAAGATTGGTATCCAGTTATTCTGGAAATTTCCTGGGATTCTCCAATCTCTCTACCCCTGTTTCTGGATTTCCTCGAAGATCCGGAGGGGAATCTCCGTCCTCTAGTGCTGGAGGGGTCTCTGGTTCTTATGGCATGGAGGATTACAGGGAATGCTGGAAAGTCCAAAGCCTTGTGAGACAGGCTGCATCACTCCTCTCCAAGGCATGGACAAACAACACAGTCAAGCGTTATCGATCAGCAGGGACTAGATGGTTGGGCTGGTGTCATACATGACATTTGGATCCCCTGGGGACAGAGATTGTCCAAATCTTGAAATCCCTTGCCTCCTTGGCTTTATAGGGCTTGGCTTATAGAACTATCAATACTTTCAGATTGGCGATTTCGGCTGGCCATTCACTGGTGGTTGATCACCCGTTAGGTGAGGGTTCATTAGGTTACAAACATTTGAGAGGCATTCGCCTTTCTCTCTCTCCGGATCCCAGGTACTCTGTTCTGTGGGACATTAACAAGGTTCTCAACTTATTATTCTCTTGGCTATCAAATAGACACCTGTTGCAGAAAGAATTTCCTGCCAAGTTAGCCACTCTCCTCTGTCTAATATCATGCCAGCATGTCTCGGATGTCAGATTACTGGATATAACCGGTAGGGGGGTCACCTTCCATATTTCAAGATGTAAGAAATGCCATCACTTTCCAAAGTTTAGGGGGCAAGGGTCATCCGGTGCCCTGACTTGCACCAGTCTCTTCATCCAGCTGATTAAGGACTGCCCCCAAAACTTAGCCTACTATCATGGACATTGGCTGGGGTGAGGTCAAAAGTATCACCTGCCTCGATCCAATATATCGAACAATACGATATATGTATCCTCCAGGAAACCTGGTCTACTTCCCCTGCTTTTATTCCTCGCTATATCACGTTCCATCGTCTAGCAATTACCAGCAAACCAGGTCGACCTGCGGGTGGATTACTGATGTGAATAAAAATTGTGCTTCAATGCACTATTCGTGAGCTCAAGCCCAATAGCCCTGATATATTAGCGATCCAAATTAGGGGTAGGGATGGCCTAAGGGTAGACCATTTTAATGTCTATGCCAGAGGAACCAAGGCTGGCTGCAGATCACCTACTCTTCAAGTGTTGGAAGATTGTCTTGACTATGGGCTCACAGTTCCCATTTATTATAGCAGGTGACTTCAACGTCACCTTTGAGTCCTTAGATAAGGAAGATATATGTGATATTGGTAAGAAGGATGAGCTGTGGCTCGTCCCCCCTCTTGATCTACCACCCATTAAAAAATGGACCCGAACGGCGCTGCAGCTCAATGATTTAACTCCTGAGCATGGCCGGCAGGCCTCCAATTGCCACACTAAATCTAATAAGAAGGGGGCAAACACCTACAACAGAACTACCAAAATGAGCTGTATTGACTACTTTTTGCTAGATGTGACACTCTGGCCTGGAGTGATCGACATGGCAGTGGGGTTCACTACTGACAGCGACCACAACCCCTTTGAGCTCGCTTTGATATCACCCTGGGTTAAACACTCTAGCCTCCCAAGTTCTATTCTAACAGCTAGGGAGGTATGGCAAACCAATGACAACAGGTGTCTCAAATGGGCACGTGTAGCTATGTACACTGGGAAACTAGAAGCAATCAATTGTAATCTGGACAGCACAAGAGAGATTTATAGATTAGTTGAGCACCAGGGTTGTTCGCCTAAGATTGCGGCTTGCCATACCAACCTTTTTTACCAGTTGGCGTCCCACTTTGAATGGCACAACGTTCGCAGGATACCTATCAAAATACTAGACCAAAGTATTCCTGGTTTAACGAGGCGTGTAGGAACCTTAGATCAAAACTGGCCACCAGAATTAGAGCAAATAATGTTGAATTAAGAGAAACTAGTAGGTTCTATAAGACAGCTTTGTTCAGAGTGAAAAAGGAATGGGAAGTGAATCGATGGCTGCAGATTAGTGATGCTTGCCACCTGTGTGGTCGGTTAATTTTCATTCCTGATCCTGCCTGCACTATGTTCAGTGTCGGGTTCCTGCAATTTGTCTGCCTGTTGCCCACGCTGTTTAACTGCACTTTATTTCTTAATCAATTCATTTAAAAATCAACTCTGTTTTAAATATCTAACTTGCTTTTAAATACTTACTGTGGTGAAATTGAATTTGCTAACTTCTGGAGGGTGCTTCGGGATGACCAGAGACGCCATGTTTGGCAGAGCGTGCTCTAGTCGTCCGAAGGGGAAGTGCACTTAAAGATGTACGTTGCGTAGCGCACCGCTGGCGCGCCTAAGGTGCGCCTAAGGCAAGCCTGTCTGCGCCTCTCCGAGTCCCGGAAGCGGCCAGCACCAGCCACGCTGCCTGTTTAATCCCCCACAGCAAGTCTGTCTACCGGCCCTACAGCCCGGAAGAGCTGCTGCTCTCTCCGCCCTCAGTTATGTAATGATACAGGTAGATTGGAGGTTTTAGCTAAGCCGGTCACCGTCTGCAGCCACTGTAAGTTCTGCTTGTCTCCAGGGTCAGACGACCTTTCCCCTCCTAGTACTCCAGGTATAAGTTAAATGTGACCTTTAATTAGAGCAGCTGTGAATAATGCTCGCTCGATTTCCAAACACTCTCAAGATAGCTTTGACCTACTCTCCGACTAGCCTCTAGATATGCTGTTTATAACTGAGACCTGGTTTACTGAGCACTTTATTCCAGCGATTGAATTGGCCATCCCTAGGGGCTATAAGATCTCGCAAGTTGATTGTAAATCTGGAAATGAAGGTGGGGTAGCGGTTGGGTTTAGAAGAAAGTGGATTTTCCATCGGGGTGAGTATCTGGGGATTGGGAAGGGAAAAGACTTGGACTTCTGCATTACCGTCTCCCCTCATTTCTCACTGGGAGGTACTCACTATAGTCCGCCCGGCCCTGCAGGCCCATTTCTCAAAGCTCTGGATGAGATAGTCATCCCTCGAGTGTTACGTTTCATCCATTTTATACTCTTCAGGGATCTTAATAATCACTCGGATTGAGAGGAAGCAGGGGACACCCAGGAGTTCCTTGACTCTCTGAATCTTGCCCAGCTCAATCAATGGGTTAGCTCCCCTACACATTGTGGTGGTCACCTTCTTGATCCTATCTGTTCCTACTTCACTATCTCAGTCAAAAATCATCTTCCTGTGCCCTGGTCTGACCATTTTCTGATCTATTTTTCCAGGCAAATCTGTAGCAATCACATATTGGGTCCGACGTGTCGAGGGCCCCAGGGAAAAGTCTCAGTCAAAATAGATCCTGCTGCTTTCAGTCTTGCTCTCGCAGAGTCAAGCCTGTCTCTTCTCTTCAATGACTTGAATGGATCCTTTGACCGTTTCTTCAATTGGATCTCTCAGGCGGTAGAGTTTTTGTCTCTAACAACCCATCACAGGAGTACCAGGGACTCCCCTTCTAAATCTTGGTTCTCAATCACTCTTAAAACCCAGAAGCAACTATGTAAAAGATTAGAAAGCAGATGGAGATAGCAGTATTGCCCGATGACTAGGACAGCCCTTAGAAAGGCTCAAAAGGCCTATTATGCATCAATCGCACAAGCAAAAATCCTCCACTATGTTGAACGCATTGCTCTCTCTAGGTACAATGGCAAGGAAATTTTCAATATCGTTCAAATCTTCCTTTCTGTGATGTGATGTTATGTGATGTGATGTGATTGGAATCTTGTATAGTGCACTACCACTCCGAGGAGTATCTTGGCGCTGAACTTCCTGTGTCTAGCAGATGACCGTAACTAGACCGTTCGAGAAGCTAGAAAAAGATCATATATGGGTTTTACATACTGTGTCTGGCAGAGAGTAGATCCATGTTTTTAGTTGTTTCCTGAAGCTTCGTTCTGTGTTGGCTGCACGGAGATATTGAGGTAGTTTGTTCCATGCTTTAGTGCCAATCACAGATAGGGATTTTCTTCCCTTCGTCGTCAACCTAAACTTGGGGACGGTAAGCAGATTTGATGAGGATGATCTAAGGTCACGTAGCGGATGGTATTGTTTAAAGTATTTCTGTAGATAGGCTGGGCCTTGGTGATGAAAAGCTTTAAAGGAGATTGTCAAAACTTTAAACAAAATACGTTTTTGTATCGGGAGCCAGTGCAGTGCGCTTAGAGTGGCCGAGGCTGAGGATGTTCTTGCCCAACCTAGAACCAGCCTAGCCGCAGCATGCTGCACCATCTGAAGTCTGTGCAGGGCAGATCTATTGAGCCCTGCATAGAGGCTGTTGCAGTAGTCCAGTCCTGATGTTATCAATGCTACTGCAACAGTCCGTCTAGCACTCAAAGGGAGTAGCTTAAAGAATTTTCTCAGACCTCTAATGATATTAAAACAATTCCCATCTACTTCTCTGGTTTGTTGGCTAAAAGACAGAGTGTTGTCAAATTTAACCCCCAGATTTCTCACTGCATTGACAGTATTGGGTGGAGCCTCTACCTCCTTGGGCCACCAGGACTGAGGAGAAAAACAGTTGTTGGAACCGAAGGGCACAATTTCTGTTTTAGCAGAATTAAATTTCAGATGATTACTGGTCATCCATGCGAATATTGCCGAAAGACATTCTTTCAGAGTAATTTCAGCATTTAAAGCGTTTTTATCCAATGTTAGAACCAACTGGGTATCGTCGGCATATGCAATCGAGTCAATGCCAAATGAGGAGATTAATTCGATCAGGGGAACCATATATAGATTAAACAATGTAGGGCTCAAGCTTGAGCCCTGCGGAACCCCTGTTTTCAGCATTTTCTCCTCGGAACGGAATTGACCCAGCATGGTGACCTGACGCCTGTGTGCTAAAAAACTTCTGAACCATTCGAGGACGGTTCCTGCTATGCCCGCGTTTGCTAGGCGATGTAAAAGGATAGCATGGGACACCGTGTCGAATGCTGCAGAGAGATCTAAAAGGATCAGGACAGCCTTTTTGCCCTGATCCAATGCAGCTCGAATGGTTTTGGTAGTAGAAAGAAGAGCTGATTCGGTAGAGTGGCGTGCCCTAAAACCAGCTTGGCATGGATGGAGTATTTCATTCTCCTCCAGATAAGTCATCAGTTGTTTATTTACACAGGATTCAGTCAATTTGCATAGAATTGGGAGAAGCGAAATAGGGCGTAGATTTGTTAGAGTACCCGGATGTTTGATAGCTTTCTTTTGTAAAGGTCTAACTGCTGCCACTTTCCAATTAGAAGGGATCTCGCCTGAGGCGAGAGAGGCATTAATAATGGAATTTATTCCAGGGTTAACTTCTTCTACTATTGTTTCAGCAACGTAGGTGGACAAGGATCAAAAGGAGATCCAGATTTCATCACCGTTATCGCCTTATGCGTATCTTCCAGACTAATGGGGTCAAAGGTTTCCCAACCGAGTTTTTGAATACTTAGATTGGCCTTGGCCTCAGAGTTCTCTTGTTTAAGTGGTGGAAAAACTTTTGTGATAGACTCTATTTTTTGGAGAAAATAGTCAGCTATCTTGTCGCATAGGTTCTGTGAAGGTGGGATATCTTGTGTCAGTGCCTTGGGATTTCTGAAACTATTCACAATATTGAATATTTCTTTTTGGTTATTACCTGTCACTTCAATTTGTGCCGTGTAATACTTGGTTTTAGCATTTTTGATAGCAGCATGATATTGTTTCCGCCCTATCTTATATATTCTTTTGTCCTCTTGTTCATAGTGGCGTCGCCATTTGCGCTCTAAGATTTTAACATTAACCAACATTTCTTTGAGAGGGCCTGAAAACCATGGTGCAGAGAACTTTCTTATTTTAGATTTAGATCCTGCCTCTGTGGTTATAATCTTATTGCCTATTTCAGTCATCCAGTCCTCAAATTTCTGGTTGTCAGTGTGTATATTTCCTGAGAAAATAGTTTTTTTGTCTTTTGCCCAGTTTTGAAGGTCAGGATGTCTGATGATTTTGCCCCAACAGGGTGTGGGTTTATCCTTGATGTTTTTATCCTTCTTCTTTCTCTCCGTTTCCTTAGTGCTAAAATTAAATTCAATAAATTTGTGATCCGTCCATGTTTGTTGTACCGGGGATTTCACATTCATCACCTCAATATTGGTATTAATGCAGTCAAGTGTGTGTCCTGCCGAGTGAGTAGGTTCTGAGATATGCATCATCATTCCCAGAACCTGCATGATTTCTTTAAAGTCCATGGCATGTTTATCATTGGGATCGTCCATGTGAAAGTTTAAATCTCCTAGTACAGTAAAATTAGTGAACCTGAGAGTTTGGCCACTAAGTACTTCTCCTATAGTTTCTAGAAATTGCTTGGCATGTCCTGGAGGCCTGTAAAGTAATACACCAGCAAAGGAAAAGGAGTCCCCTATTTTTATGCAAAAACTAAGGCTTTCCGCTCCTATAATGTCAGTCAACTCTGTCGTTGTACATTTGAGAGTGTCCCTGTATATGATCGCCAAACCACCACCACGGTGGATTGGCCTATCCTGCCTCTGAATTAAATAGCCAATGGGTAGAGCATAGGCTATATCTGGATTCGACCACTCACGTAGCCATGTTTCCGTAATAAATAAACAGTCCAGGGCATTTTCTGTAATAAGGTCATGGATTTGGAGAGCATTTTTACACATGGAGCGTGCATTAATTAACCCCCCTGTTATAGATATGTTTTTAACATTCCATTTGGGTTTGCAGTAGGGTGAAAGTGTTAACTGACACTTCTGACAGCTTATCGGGTCTCGCCAGGTGTCCACACTAACAGTCTGCTGACAGTGTTTAGAATGTATGTTTAGGGATAGTAACTCCTCTCTTGACCAGATAAAAGATGGGGTAGGGTATTTAGCCCTAAGCCCGTCCTTGACGCGGACGGGCGCAGACGGGCAGGACTTAGGCTTGACTTCGGCGCGACTATGGCGCGTCCGCTGATCGCGTCCGCTGCGCGGAGGTGTAGCCATCTGTTTTTATGCTAATTTCTCGAGCGCTAGAGCGCTGGTACTGGGTCTACCCCCAAGATGGCCGCCGGTTTTCTGCGCGATGATACCACCTCCCCACTCAGTACCTAACTCGTCTGAGTGCGTGGCTTCCAAAGGAGAATAAATCAGGTATGGGCACAGTTTAAAATTACACTAATGCGGCGCAAAACAAGATTTAGTAACGAAAATAAACAGCAGGAATTAAAACAATGCAAGCGCAGACAGTCTCCCGGCTTTCCGCCTCAGGAGCATAGGAAGTGCTAGGAAATAGCAGAGGCTATTCCCCAGTCCCGCCTCAGAGGCTAGAAATAGCAGAGGCTATTCCCCAGTCCCGCCTCATCTGCATGGTGTGAAGAACTTTCTAGTTTCTTCATCGATGAGATCCAAGGTCTTCAGGTTAATTTCGACTTTGGCGATAGCCTCTCTGTATGGAATACGCCCCTGAACGGTCTGCTTCCAGCTTTGGCATCTATACCTTTATTGGTCGCTTTCACACCTATTGCTCTGCCAGACTTGTTGGCAGTCCTCAAGTCTCTCAAATCGGGATCACCTACTGACCCCTGTCCTGCTAGACTGTTGTCTATGGTCACAGAGATGGTCAATCCTGTGGTAAATAGACTTATTAATCTGTCTCTCTCGTCAGCCACGGTGCCTATAGCCTGGAAACTGGCCAAAATTGTCCCATTATTGAAAAAACCTACCCTGGATCCCTCTATCCTTTCCAGCCATAGCCCTATTTCTCTCTTTCCTGCTGTGGCGAAAGTAGGGTAAAAATTGGTTAATAAACAACTATCCAATTATGTAGAAGTTCATGGCTTGTTTCATCCGGCTAATTCGGGCTCCAGAGCCACGTACAGCACTGAGACAGCTCTGGTCGAAGTTGCTGAAGCCATCTGGGAAACTATGGATGCAGGAGGTAGGGCAACCTTGATTCTGTTGGACCTCTCAGCAACATTCGATACTGTACCACATTCCCTGAACCTGGACCGTCTCTGGGAAATTGGAATTTTGGGATGTGTCTGGAGATGGTTGCAGTCCTTTCTTGAGGGCAGACAGCAACAAGTCTGGTTCCCCCATTCTCTTCCTCCGCCCAGACCGTGCCTCAGGGGTCTACTTTGAGCCCCCTTCTTTTTAACATATATGTCACTCCCCTAATACAGATGGCTGAGGAGCTTGGTGCTAAGATCATTGCCTATGCTGATGACACCCAGCTCCTCTTCATATGGACCAAAAATGACCCCTCCACTTCCGTAGCTAAATCCTGTCTGTCAGCCATCTTTCGATGGCTTTCCTTGGCCCAGTTAAAGTGTAATGAAGAAACAAACTGAGATCCATCTTTTTGGGAACTTCCCTCCTCAGTTTCGTAAATTGCTTTGGCCAGACAAATATGCCATGCCTATCTCTGAAGGTCACTCGACCAAAAACGTAGTAATCTGATTTGACGAGAAGTTGAACTTCTCTACCCAGATCAAGAAACTCACAGGTCAGTGTTTTGGTATACTAAATTCCCTAAAAAGTTCCTACCTCTTCTCCCTAGGTCAGCTAGGGAAACTGTCACCCGTGCACTGACATCATCATGTCTTGATTATGCTACCGCTTTGTATGTTGGCCTGCCCAGCTATCTTTTGAACAAATTGCAGGTGTTAGAGAATGCCGCTGCCAGAACTTTTCTCAGCATCTCTATAAAGAGCAGCATGAGGCAACACTTGTGCGGTTTACACTGGCTACCGCTGATAGAAAGAGTTACGTTTAAATCCCTTGTCCCAGCACCCTCAGCTTTATATGGCCATGGTCCAGCCTACCTTAGAAAGCGCTTCAGGTTTTATGTTCCTTCCAGGCAGCTGCGTTCAGCCACACAGCTCCTTGTCCTCGTTCCGAGATTTTGCCTTAAGAGAGTTGGAGGGAGCTCTCTTGTTTTCAAGGCCACTTCGGCCTGGAACCTTCTCCCCTTAGACCTCCGCAGCATTCAGGACCCCAAGCTCTTCAGGTAAAAACTCAAGACTTTTCTTTTTATCTAGTAGTCTTTTCCGTCTATCCCTCCACCAGGCTCATGCCGGGACACTCTTTTGAGTAGCTGTGCATGCTACAAATCACATTAACATAACATAACATAGGAATGGCTCTCAACGGCTTTGGCTTTTAGTTACATTGCCATTGCCATCTGGCATGATCACTTCTCTGCACTGTATACTGGGCCTAGGGAGTTTGCCAGTGAGGCCCCCATTCCGGACTATATTTGTTCCCAGACTAGCGGGCTCTTCTCTTTAGCATTAATTCTATCATTAGGAACAAAGCCCCGGGGCCTGATGGTATTCCTGGCGATATCTATCTTCGTGACATTGAGAACTGGTCAACATATATCTTGGTATTAGCCAATGGAATTGTCACAGGCACACCAATACCACTTTCCTACAAGGATGCCAAGGTGATTCCTGTCTTTAAGAAGGGTGACCGCTCACTGCCCTCCAATTACAGGCTTATTAGCCTGATTGATAGTGCTCAAAAGGTCTTTGCCTGCGTACTTCTTATGAAGATCCAGACTTGGATGGGAGACAATAACATATAGTCCCCTTTCCAAGCGCGGTTTAGGCAGAAAACAAGCACTATTGACCAGGTCTTTCGCTTCCTTTTCTTGGTTTGGAAGACTCTGACGAATGGACAGGAAAGTCTGTACATTGCATTCATTGACCGAAAGTATGCATTTGACCTAATTCCTAAGCACAAACTATGGTGCATCTTAAAGGACATGGGCCTCTCCTCTGAGATCCTTGTGTTGGTTGTTCGTCTCCATGAGGACAACTATACAAGGGTTTGTTGGGGTAGTCAAGGACAATTGACAGACCCGATTAGAGTTCATAGGGTCCAACAGGGCTGTGTATTGGCTCCTACACTCTTTGTTTTTTATATATGGAGTTGTCCAATATCTCACTGATATTCCTGCTGATGCACCCACTTTGGGGGGAGTCAAAGTGACAACTTTATTGTTTGCTGATGATACGTTGATAGTTAGGACCCCAATGGTCTGCAACTGCTTTTAGATTGATTCCAGGCCCTTTGTGGAATGAGAGGCTTGGAGGTTAATACCTCGAAGACCAAACTTCTAATGCTGAATCTCCAAAAATCATTTAAAGGCAAGTTGACATTGGCTGGGATTCCCCTGGAGAGAGTGACAACCTTTGATTATTTTGGTGTCACTCGCTCCGAGGAATTAGCCCGGAAGCACCATATCACAAAGCAGATTCTTCAGCATAGGCATACTGCTGGGGTCCTGGTTAAAGAGCATAGGTCCTCCCAGAGCAAACCAGTAGCAGCCCCACGCCAGATTTATGATCACGAGGTAGTGGGCTCAGCATTGTATGGGGCTGAACTTTGGGGATTTGAAATATTGGAGGGTCTTCTTGCGACTGAGAACAAATTCTTGAGGGCCTTATGCTCCCTCCCCCAGAGCACCCCCCTCCACCCACTAAGATTGGATATGGGTAGACCCCTAATCATGAACAAAGCATTTTTGGTTGCACTTAAAATCCACTCCTGAACTCCTCCCTTATGCTGCTGCCCTCGAGGAAGTTAGTGCACTTGACCGTTTTAAGAAAATTGGTTGGCTCGCTAAGGTGAAGTCAGTGCTTTCTACGATAGGGCTGGGGAGTTCATGGGACACAAAAGACCCAGCACTATTGCCTAGTAAAGAACTGATTAAGAACCAATATTGGAATTGGGTGGCACAGACTTCTGTTTCTTGTTTCTCTTGGGGCCGCCTCACATTGGATTTTATGGAATTCAAACTGTTAAGTGTCTATAAACAATACCCGGAGGCCATTACGATTCCACAGGATAGGAAGCTTTATATGCAGTTTAGGTTTGGCTGCCTTCCTGTGAATCCCTTCACTGCCGCCTGGTGGCAGCCGTCCCCTGCAATGCAGTTTTGTCCTGGTTGCTCCCTTGCAGTTGAGTCAATCAGCCACATTTTCTTTGTGTGTCTGTTAGACTTGGCATCTTTTGGCGTGTTTCCCCCGAGTTTTTGCATTCTGCCTTCCCGGTTTTGACTCTGTTTTTGCTGACGTAGTGTTTCTGCGCACTTTACGCACTGCTGATCAGCGGTAAAGTGCATACTTTATGTATGTTATGGATTGGTATTTCCATGATTGGCTGTTTGGTTTTCTTGTCAGCCCCTAGTAAAGTGCACTGAGTGTGCCAGGGCCTGGGAATCAAATGCTACGCGTGGGCCTGCAGCACGGATTGTGCCACCCACGTGAGTAGCCCGGAAAAGGTACCTCAGACCTGCCATTGCAGAGTCTGCGTGCAGTTTGTAACTGTCATGTCGAATTGGCCCGTGCACACACTGGCCAGTCCCTAACCTTCCCTTTTCATACATGTCAGGCACCGCTAAGGTAGGCCCAAAGTACCCCTGTGGGCAGGGTGTAGTGTATGTGAAAGGTAGGACATGCCCTGGTGTGTGTGGCATGTCCTGATAGTGAATTACAGTCCATTTCGTTTTTCACTATTGAAAGGCTACCTGTTCCCCATAGGACAGAATGGTAAGTTTGTGTATAACATCTTATAAACATAACTAGCCCTGTGAACAAGGTGGGAAAATAACATTTAGTATACCTGAACTCAGAATCTAACAATGCATCTTTGAGTAAATGTGATTTTTACATTCTTTGTTTGAAAATACCACTTTTAGGAAGTAGGTATTTTCTTGCTCAGTCATCTGTGTGCCTCTGCTGGAATGTGGATGGCTAGGAAGCAAGGGTGGCTCACGATAGTCTAGGTAGGTCCGGAAAGGGCCGAATAGACCTGGGCTGCAATGGGGGAAGAGGGAGGAGATTTCCTTGCACCTCAAAGGGCCTGGTCTGCCGCTGACAATGCTGTCTCTACCCCCTGCCGGGAAATCACACCAGAAAAGGCAGAACTGGTTCTGGCTGGGCACAGGCACCCTCTGTCTAGAGGTTCAAAGGATCTTTGGATACAAACACTGGGGCCCAGACCCCTGAACTTCAGAACTCTTTTGGATCAAGAAGACTGCCAAGAAGAAGAGCTGGAGAAGCTGCGAGGAGGAACTACCACTTTGCTGTGTGCTTTTCTGTGTTGGCCTGCAGTAGCTGCTTCTGTCTTGGGCAGTGAAAGGACTGGACTGAACTTTCTGCGATCTACTTTTGTGAGTTTCTCCAAGGGCTTGTGGTAGAGCTTGCCCCCTGTTCAAGAAGTCTCAGGAACAGCAAAGACTTCAAGCTCTTCTGCCCTCAGCACTGTGGACTGTGTGTTTTGTGCTGCAACAGAAGAAAAGCAACCAGACAATTTCTACGATGCCGCTGCCGACTCCGTGTCCTGACGGCACCGCTGAGGGCACTGCCGCACCAGGACCCTGGTCTCACCAACGACTCCTGCTGATGCCACCACCGAGCCGCTGCTCGCACCGCGACCTGTGGGCACCGCACTCCGCACTGCCTTGCTTCACAATGATGCCTTGGCCTCCCCGATGATGCCGCTCCATGCCGAAATCCACGCCGCTGCTTGCACAGTGGTTCGAGGGCACCGCTCGTAAAGTTACACAATGCACCGCCCTTATCCCGCAGCCTTGGCCTACCGACACCGGCGCCGTCGACTACAGCGCTTCAGCAACGACAACGCCGCTACTTGCACCGTGAGCTGCCAGCACCGTGACGAGCACCGCCTTCACCTCACACGGCGACCGTGGTCTCACTGACGACGCTATCTGATGCCGCCACCGAGCCGCTGCTCGCACAGGACCTGAGGGCACCTCACGCCGCACCGCAGCACCCAACGCCTGACGACGCCAGCGCTCCTGATCCCAACAGAAAGGAGCGCCCTGCATCTCTAACAGGTACTGTTTGTGGGTCTTCCTGACACGGTAGCTCATCCACGACGCCACGACCAGCCTGAACTGTTAGGATGTCTTTGCTCACGACGCCGTGATAGCCCCGGACTGAGCTATCGATATCAAGGAACTGTTTTGAAAGCGTATTTTGATAACTGTATATTTTTAAGTACTGTATTTTGGATTCTTATCATTTTTGGTCTTGTTTATAAAAACATTGCCTATTTTTCTAAACTGGTGTGGTGTCCTTTTGTAGTGCTTACACTGTATTACTGTTGGTTATGTGCAAATGCTTTAAACACTGCCTCTAAGATAAGCCTGACTGCTCGTACCAAGCTACCAAGGGGGTGAGCAGGGGTTATTTTAGGAGTGTGACTCCCTTATCCTGACTAGGAAGAAGGGTCCCTACTGTAGGAAGGTGGAATCTGACTATATGGTTACCCCAACTTTTTTCCTGGTGTTTTGCTGGTTTTCGACTTAGTTGGCCTGGGACCCTGCTATTCAGGGCCCCAGACTATCTGCTTTCTCTATAAAATGGACTCCATGTACTTTAGGTACATACCAGATTGGTTACTGGGTCACCCTTATGAGCCCCTGTATAGTGTACCATAGGTACCCAGGGCATAGGTGCACCCTAGGCCTACCAGGGGCTGCAGCATGTATTGTGCCACCCCTGGTTTGCCTTCCAAACTGACACCACAGGTCTGTTCACACAGCCTGGGTAAGGTGGTGTAATCACCCCTATATAGACACATATGCACCTATAAGTCACTCCTATGGTAGGCCTCGACAATCCTGGAGGCAGAGTGCTCGGTTTTATGTGAGAGGGCACCCTAGCATGAGCTGAGCCCCTCTGCAGCTTTCAGAACCGTCTCCTTATAGCGGTTATATGATATAGCCATACCATATACTCTTAAGTGTGTTATAACCCTCGCGGTTAATGCTAACTTTGGTTTGGCTTTATCAAAACATGTCGTGTAAGGTGTCAAACACTTTGGAATATTACCCCCCCCCCGCAAATTCTGGCAGAGGGGGTAGCATTCCACCCTTCTAGAGGGAAAAGACATGTATGTTACTGCTTTACCCGGTTAAAGTTTTGTTTTTTTATATTTTATTTATCATTTTGGCAAGGAAAGAACAAAACCATGGTACAGCCTGGAGGTGTGCATACATTCCGTTCACAGATAATACAAAAACCAAATTGTGCATCGCAGTTACATAGACAGGCAGGAAAATCATCAGTGTTGCAAAAACAGCAATTGAGGGTTGAATCAACATCATTATCGCATCTAACATAAATAGCACAATAGCATCATCAAGTAAGGAGGACGCTCACAGTGTGAGCAAAAGAGCACACACACAGCGCTATACCCATCATCATTTAATTAGTCAGCTTCCGTCCTCGTCAACATATAAGCAGTATAAGGTCCCCAGATGTCTCGTGGCCAAGACGCTGCCGGCAATACCTCAGAATAACAAGTAAGTTGGTCATGGCAATATGCCAGGTCCCGCAACCAGTGATTTAATTCAGGCACCCGCCGCCCTCCCCAGCATATGGCAACCCTGCGTTTGGCCAACTGCATAGAAAGCACTACCAATTTACGCACTCCTGCCGGTATTTCAGACACTATCCCTAACAAACACACCTTGGGATTGCGTTCAATCTGAACGCCCGTCATAGCAGTCAGCACCTCAGTCACTCCTGTCCAAAATGCAAATATTCTAGTACAAACCCATGCCAGATGCACAAAGTCAGCTCCCTCCGATCCACAGCGCGCACAACAATCTGAGTCTCTCAGTGCATATTTATATAGCTGTGCAGGGGTGTAGTACATCTGGTGGAGATATTTATAATGTACTAGCAGCCCGTCCCGACCTTGTCCGGGTATGAAATAGAATGTGTGTAATGTGTGTATTTGGCAAGGGCAATTTATTTTAAAATCTCGCGGTAGACAACATTTTTTGTTTCATTAGAATAGGGACGGAGAAGGCCCAGCTGCAGCCCTGGTTGATGTTAGCAGGCACGTGTAATTGGTGTAGTTATCTGCCGCCTGAGCCCGGCTACAGCCCTGGTTGATGTTAGCAGGCGCGTGTAATGTCGTTGAATGAGAGAGTTATAAGCTGCGGGTACATCCGTTTAATGAGAGAGTTGAGTGACAGCGAGTAGGAGAGGCTGCAGTAATTGTCCCCGCAGACACGCTCATTTGCGTGTTCCCCCGCTTGAGGCCCAGATGCAGGCCTGTTTGATGTTAGAAGGCGCTTGTTCCACCGCTTGAGGCCCAGCTGCAGCCCTGGTTGATGTTATCAGGCGCGTGTAATTAGTGTACTGATCCGCCGCCTGAGCCCGGCTAGAGCCCTGGTTGATGGTAGCAGGCGTGTGTAATTCCGTTGAATGAGAAAGTTCAGTAACAGCGCGCAGGAGAGGCTGCAGTAACGTTACTTGCCAGGCCTCCAGGTGAACGCGTTTGTCACGCCCCCAGCACATGGCCGCAGCAGACGATCTTCTGATTAATGTACGACCCACATGGCATGAAGGGCGGAAAGTAGCACACGCCCCCAGAGTTTCTCACGCCCCCAGCGTGTCACGCCCCCCGTGTGCCCCTTGATGCTGCGCAGCAACGTAATTGGCGCTTGTATGTGCGACTCACATGGCATGAAGGGCGGACACACGCCCCCAGCGTTTGTCACATCCCCAGCTTTTGTCAAGCCCCCAGCACACGCCCACAGCCCACGATAAGATGGCCGTACCACACGCCCCCAGAGTTAGTCACGCCCACAGCACAACGCAGACACGCCCACAAGGGACTACTTTGCTGGCACGATTCTTTCTACATTTTAAATGTATAGAGGAGTTGGCCTAACGGCTAAGGCGCTCAACCTCGGACCTCGGACCTGGGGATCTGGGTTCGAGTCTTGGTAACGACGCCAAACATCCTGTGATTCTGGGCAAATCACTTAATCTCCCCGTGCCTAACAAAAATGAATGTGTGTCCTCATGTGCTATGTAAAGCGCTCTGATACCTGATTCAGTTCGGGTCAAGTTCGCGCTATATAAAAATAGCCTATGTCCTTCTGCTGCAACTGCCCTTTCCAACGCTGTATTGGGTGTTGTGATTGGTGCTGTGGTTACTGAGATTACCCGCCTCAAAGGTTTGGGCTCTCTCTTTATAATATTAGTATGGATAAGTTTGAAATTGCCATTAACAGCAAAACTCTCTGTCATTTTACAGCTTTCTTCCCATTCTCCATCCGTTAGTGGTTGCGGAAGACTGTCATCCCACTTACTTTTAGAGCGCGACACTGCAGCTCCTTCATCCCGCTGCGACACGTGATATAATCGGGAGACCAGTTTCGTCCTGTCATTGGCCGTATAGAGAAGCTGTAACGCCTCCAAAGCAACCGATTCCTTAGGAAAGGACGGATATAGCCTACGTACCGCGGCCCGGAGCCTAGCATAAATGAATGTGGCCATGACTGCATTTCGCCCGTTCACTAAAAAGTCCTGTAGTGCGATAAACGTTCCACCGATAAAGACGTCTCCCATATCCTGCACCCCGGCAGCTTGCAGAACTTTAAGCGCCCCCGTTTCACTCGTCACCGATATATCTGCATGATGCAACAAGGGCATTGCAGGTGCATGTAATGGCAGCCGCCCTGCTTGCTTCCCCATTTCAGTCCACGCTCGGGCTGTGCATTGTACCGTGTCCACCTCGCCCCTATCATACACTGAATGTGGGTTCACTATCATGGCCTTGAGAGGCAACGGGTGGACTGCACCAGCCTCAATCGCCACGTGCGGCATGAAGGGCGGCGCTGACTGCCAGTATGAAGCAAAGTGCGCTTGCGCACACAAATAATATAAGTGCATGTCCGGGATCGAGAAGCCGCCAAGCTCGTACGGTTTTGTCAACATATCCCATCCTATGCGAGGTTTCTTAACCCCCATGCCAAAGTGATTAACAAAGAGCGAAGCGTGGTGAAGAAATGGCCCGTAAGAGGAAGTGGGATATTAACAAATAAGTATAAAAACATAGGTAGCACTGCCATCTTAATCAGTGCAACCCGATCCGCAAAGGACAAGGGTAAACGCGTCCATCGTGACACCTGGTCTTCAAGTTTGGACACAGCCACCCCATAATTAGCCCTAATATCTTCTTGCGGGTCCTGATGTACCCAGATGCCGAGGTATCGGACAGGGTCTGTTGTCCACTCCAAGGGGAAGTTCAGCCCAAATGTTACAGTACTGCTTGTGAGCGGCAGTATTATCGATTTCGTCCAATTGATGGCTAAGCCTGAGAACCATTCAAAGCGGACATATTCCCGGATTACCCCCTCCAAATATTGTTCCGGCTCCCTTACATACAAGACCATGTCGTCGGCATACATGGAGACTGCCAGTGGTCGTTGAAAGAATCGAAGCGCCGAACTGGCATGACTCTGCCGCAGTATGCACACCAGCACCAGAGCAAATAACAAGGGCGAGAGTGGACACCCTTGTCTGGTGCCACGCTTAATGGGAAAAGCTTTGGAGACAAGGCCGTTAACCCGCACCCGTTCTACCGGATCCGTGTAGAGTAGCTTTATCCAATCGGTGAAAAAGAAAGGCACCCCAATCCGGTGGAGCACTGCGCCCCTGTATTTCCATGCAATCGAATCGAACGCTTTGGCAGCGTCCAATAGGACGGCCGTCGCTGGTACATCTGGATTAAGCAACTGTAGGACAGCGAACAGAGCTCTCAGATTATGAGCCGTGGAGTGCGACGGAATGAATCCTGATGGGTCTGGAAGAACCATAACATTAAGGAGCAGGCGCAAATGCGTCGCCAGAACCTTAGCAAGGATTTTTACATCAGTATTCATAAGCGATAGCGGTCGATATGACTCGCACTGATTCGGCAGCTTCCCAGGCTTTGGCAGTGCAACTATTAGTGCCTCTCTAAGCGTGGCAGGTAGGTGCCACTGCTCAAACGCTTCTTCATACATGGCCATGAGGTGAGGCAATAACTGGTCAGCATATTCATTGTAAAATTCAGAGGGAAGACCATTGGTGCCCGCAGCCTTCCCGTTCGGCAGTGCGGCGATTGCCTCTTTAATCTCGTCCATCGTCAGGTGGTGCATTAAAAAGTCCTGCTGCCTCTTTGATAGCCAGACCAAGGCCACGTCCTCTAGGTATTGAGCTCTCTCTTCCTCACTGGCCGTACTCCTATGCCCATACATCTCTTTGTAGAAGTGGACAAAGTGCTCCAATATGTCAGCAGTATGCGTCATGGACCGATCACCCTCCGTGAGCTCCTGCACTCCGCAGTACTTAGCCCAGGGCTCCGTGATTCTTTCAACCAACCCACGCCCCGGACGGCCCCCTTCACCATAGTATCGGGCTCTGCGTCGTTTCGCTAAACGTGGCACCTCTTGCTCAGCCAACTCATTGTATTCATCCACTTTCAACCGTATAGCATCCAGGAGGGACTCTGCCGGAGCTTCTTCATACTGACGCTCCAGCCCCGCTAGCTCACACTCTAGCTTACCCATAGAATCTCGCAATGATTTAAGCACCCCTGCCTGCAAGCCTATGCATGCCCCCCTTATGGTCACTTTGAACGACTCCCAGACTGTGCTCCTATCCTCCACCGACCCGACATTCACTGTAAAGTAATTCTCTATAGCTTCACGTATGCCTTCGCGAAACACTAAATCTAATAGAGCTGTGGGCTGCAGTTTCCATGTAAATGGGGCAGAAGCATATGCCGGGAGAAGCGTGTCTATCAGGACAGGTGCATTATCCGACAGCATGCGAGGCAGATGCATAACTTTCGTCACCCAAGCATTAACATCCCGGGTTGCCAGTCAATAGTCCAAGCGGGACCATGTGTAATGTGCATATGTGTAACAGGTTCCCTCCCTCACACCATGATGTCGCAAGCGCCACACATGAAACAATCCCAAATCAATCATGCCATTACGCACTGCCTGCGCCGCTTTCTTGTCATGAGCAGGGTTGCATGTCTTCCTATCTATCTCATGATCTAATACCACATTGAGATCTCCCCCACAAATAATGGCAGATACTGGTAATGCATAGACCTTATTCCACAGTGCCGTATAGAACTCAGGGTCATCTACATTTGGCCCATACACATTTATCATTGTGATCAAGGTTCCGCATAGTTTCCCCTGCAGTATGATGTATCTACCCTCCTTATCGATTTCCTCATACGTGCTTACAAAAGGGATATTCTTCTTTATCAATATCATGACCCCCCTAGCGTAGGACAAATAAGTGGAGGCAAGGCGAACCCCAGCCCATTGCTTGGCTACAGATGCTGCAGCATGCCCTGTAAGATGCGTCTCCTGTAGGAAAGCGACCTGGACATTATGCCGATTCAAATATGCTAGGACTTGCCTGGTCTTATTTGGGCTATTCAAACCCTGTACATTCCATGTAAGCCAAGTGACTTTACCCACTCTATCCATTAAAAATCATAGAGAAGTAACTTGCGACAAATATTCAAGTAGCACACCTTCAGATTACATTGACGAAACTCATAAGCACTCAGTCCATAGCTGCACACACAGAACATCCCCCCGCAAAATAGCAAGTAACAAACAGACCCGCTTCCCCATACCCAACCCCACCAGCCCACCAGCCACTTTAGCACCCCGAACCTGCCAAAGCCATCCCAAAACCCCACCAAACTCCCCCTCCCAACCAACAACATCCAAGATTTGGGGTACACCCATATGAAGGGGCGAAGATGCGTAAACCTCCCGTATACAGGAGGTGACCAAGCAACAATAGTGTATCATCCAAGTTCACTAAATGAAAACATATTCCTACTGGCAGAGTAAAGCAGCCCATTTAGGCCATGTACAGCAGAGCAGTAGACCACAACCACCATCATAGAGAATCGCAGAAGGCAAATAAGAACAGATCAATGTTGCAACCAAGCATTTGCCACACTAAAAAGTACAAGAAAAGCAACATATGTAAGTCAGTTTGCAATCCCGAATCCATAGACGAACAGGGTCATTCCACCCCTCCCCGAATCATATTGCCAGGATACAGGTGCAACAGATAACCGGTCAACATAAGCAACAAGTCAGCAGGTAATGTTCCCAAACTGCCTGAGCAATCCACCTAGCTCTCCTCCTCCCCCGGCTCATCTTCCTCAGGTGCCCCAGCTGAATCTCGCTTCCTGCGTTTCAGTTTCTTTGCATAATCCATTGCTGCTTTTGGAGAAGTGAATATCTTATTGTCCGCAGGCGCGCCAATGCGAAGCCGGGCTGGGTACAGCATAGCATAGGGGACCTCCTCCTTACGTAGAAATTGTTTCACAGTGCCAAATTCCCTCTGCGCCGCCTGAACTGTAACTGTAAAGTCCGGAAAAAACGCAAGCTTGTTCCCTTGATGCTTAATTGTACCTTTCTCTCGCCATGCGTAGAATTGCGTACCGATCTCTATAGTTCAGGATACGAGCTATGATAGGGCACGGCGGAGCCCCAGGCACCGAACGGGCAGCCAAAGAGCGATAGGCACGCTCAACAATAAACATGTTAGACAATTGCTCAGCTCCAACTATCTCCATGATGAGACATTCCATATACACTTCCATTTTACCCACATTCGTGGATTCTGGCAGTCCCGTAATGCGGATGTTATTGTGTCGTGAACGCGCCTCCAAATCTTCATTCTTTGCTTGAATAATGGAGAGGACCCGTTCCATATTTAGTGCCTTATCAGAGACCGTCGTTAAACCATCCTCCGTGGCCGATACCCTCTGCTCCATCGCCCCCATACGCGCGCTCTGCTTTTCAAGTTGGGTAGACATATGGTCAAGTCTGTGATTGACTGCCGACATGGCCCCCTTAATGGACTGCAGTGTCCTCTGCATGGCTACCAACGTGGCCTCCAGAGTGGGCGGGCCCCCTGCCGCCGTTTTCAGTCTCTGAGTCCAAAGCAGTCCTTTGCGAGGATTTGGGCGGCCGCCGTGACTCAACGGTGATCTTTGGTTGACCCGTGTCAGGTCAGCCCATGGTGAGGTTCTAAGCGCAGTCCAAGAACAGATAAGAAGAAGGTATCAGGGGTCCCAGATGCAAAAGTAGGCCAGGGTCACTATTATCCTCCCTGCTCAAGTGTGATCTCCCTCGGCCACCTCACAACCCCAGCCTTCTCGTCACTAATTTAGGGAAGGCCACCAATGTCCACGCTTCACACCGTGTCGCCAAAGCCTCGGACCTCTACAGATAGGGCACCTCTCTGCCAAGATATCTAATGCTGCTGCTTGCAGTTGAATCCGCTATGGCTAGCAGGGTCCACACTAACCAGTATCCGACCTCCACGTCTCAAGAAGGGGGCCGCCATCCACAGCCACTGACAGCCTGTAAGCCAGCTTCTGCAGCCCCAATCGTTAGGGGGAGCAGGCAGCCTCACAGTGTCCGACGCACGTCTGCAAATAATTGGGATCCGCGGCCTAGTCCCGGAGCCTGCACAGGAATCACACAGCCAGTGTCAACAGCATTAATCGCACCGCCGCAGGAGCCGCCACCTCACTTTCCCAGATCCCGCCAGTCAGCGTCGCCACCACCCGCACCAACCGCAGCTCGCAGGGGGTAGCCAGTGCTAGGCCCGACACCGCCTCCACGACCCCGGCCACCACCAGGCCCTAACCCCACTCACCACCGTCAGCACCGGAGAGATCACAGGGGATACAGCGATAAACTCCGGCAGCTCCGCAGGGGCAATCAGCAGTCTCAGGTGAGCGGGCCGCTTTCCCGCCGGCTCTCCGTCCGTCGCCCCGCTCCAGCCCAGTCTCTCCGACAAATATCGCAGGGTGTACGGTGCAGCACTCACTCACACCCCGGGGGGGTCCGCTCGACACCGCACACCTTCAGCAGTCCCACAGGCTCCGATTGCAAGGGTGGGGCGGAAGGAGATCAGGAACTGCAACAGCTAGGATGTTATGCGTGGTCAGGCCCACAGCCCCGGACGGGTCGCCATGTTGAAGGAGCCTCGTGGGCAGGACGGGACTTTCACCGCCAGCCGGCTCTCAGGGTCGACGGGCGCCACAAACAGCCTGGAACTGTGCCGCAGGTCTCGGGAGAGCTATCCGCAGTAGTAGCCAGTCGAAAAGTTCATGGATGCAGCAAATATTTAGCGGATAATGGCTTGGTCAGGCAGAGCCTCACAGAGGTGCGGCCATCTTGCCATGCGCCCTCTAGCGCCCCCTTTACCCGGTTAAAGTTAAACAGAGCCTCAGCATCACAAAATGGATGCTGCTGCCACAGACACGAGTCTGACCTCCTGTTGCTGGGGGCAACTCCAGCAAGGGCAGCCTGGACAATGGGTTTCCTGTCCAGGGAGGTGCCAGCACCTCCTCAAACAGGGATTTTGTGTATTGGGGCAGGGAGGGCTGCATTCAGTGAATGTGTTCCGTGGGCCCCGCCTTTACATTTGTGCTCAACGCGTATTCCCGGCTCCTTGCCCGTTGGCTAGTGAGCCCCCTGAAGATGCCATCTTTAATCTAACTTACAATCCTGGTTGCTTCAGGCTTGCCCCAGCTTCCCTGAAAAGGAAAAGCACCACAGACCTTGCTGGTCTCCAACAGAGCCAATCTCGACATCCTGCGTGGGTTGCGGTTGCCAAGGCTTGTTGGGTCCAATCCAGATACCGACACCGCAGTCATCTAGATCCATTGTGGGACAGCTCGAATCCAGCTCCTGGTACTTGTCGATGCCTCCTGGACCTCGTGGCTGAAGAGACCAACTCACCTTCTTTACCTTAAAGCACCCAACATCGCCTTCTTCCTTCCTGGTTCCTTCCTGGTCACCGGCTAGGGACCCAGACTCTGTCCCCTCTGCTTTCAGGTTCTTCACATCTCCGATCCTTCCTTGGACCCACCCGGACACTTTTCTTCTGGTCGCCTGCAGCACTTCGTTGGAGCTCTCAATAGAAAACGACGACGAAACCCGACATCAAAAGACACCTAAGCACCCGGCTACCGTGGGTGAGGTAACACGAGTACTCTGGTAGTCTCGAGGGTATTGGCCCTCCTAGTGTCTAAGTCTAAAAGAGTTCCATCCTAGTCCATCTGGAAGTGTCCTTAACTTGTAACTTTTACGAACTCCATAGAAAGTCAATGGAAGCCTGCGCCTGTGTTTAGACACTGCACGCGACTCCCGTGGGTCTCCTACTTCTTAACCTTTGGTTGCTTAGCGTAGCCCCAGAGATTCTACAGGCCCTAGGCCTGCTTTCTAACTCTCAGGTGGTACTTATACCACTTTCTTAGTATATGGTTTGTGAGGCCCCTAGGGCATAACGTATACTGTTCAACTTATTGTGTATTAACTGTGTGACTTGTATTGTATTTTTACCTCTGACCTCATAAAGAGTGCAGAGGGGTTGTGTTTAGATTAAATACATATATATTTGATATATACCTTGTGTGATGTCCTTTCATTTGGTATTCAAGGGATTATATATGGTGAAACAACTTGCTTAACTCGCCTACTGAAGTCTTAGCCTGAAGACTGCTGGTTCATGCTACCAATAGGATAGCTTTCTATAAGGTTGACTTTACAACCACCATCAATAAGGGTCGATTAGACTGGTACAAGGTGCCCACTAGAACTTGTGGACATCATATTCCAGGCTAACTTCTCACACCTACTTGGACAAAGGTGCAAGCCCTTGCCAACTAGAGACCCCCATTTCTAACATTGGTTGTCAGCGGTGTGGATAGGACTTGCGTTTGCACTTGACTTACAGTGATTGGTGTGCACTACTACCATATTGCAGACCATTACGTGCCACATACTAGTCCTTTTTCTTTTTGGCCTATTATTTGATCTTGCCAGTTTGAACTTCCTACTTCGTCATGCCGGAATCAAGAGCATCATCCGTTGCATCCCTGGAAATTGCCTTTGAGAAGGATAGGTTGGAACTCTACAATGTTAGGGAATTGAAATCCATTTGCAAGAGCTTAAAAGTTCTAGTCAGAGGCCTCACCAGGAAGGACGAGCTACAAAAGGCGCTGAGGGCCTGGGTAGCAGCCAGAGATGCAAGTGGGCAATCTTAGTGGAGAGGCGGAGGAGGCCTATTCCTAGGGTGGATGTGCTTTTGGGAGGGGGTGAACCCTTCAGGCCATGCAGCAGTAGCCTGTCCCCAGGGGAGCAGGAGGACAGGCGGGAAGCAAGGAAGTTCAAGTTGGAAAAACTCAGGATGGAAAGTGAGAGGGAAAACAAAAGAATAGCCATGGAGGAAAGGAAGATAATGTTAGACCATGAGCGAGGTCTTAAGGAGCTGGAGCTAAGGAGTTGGCCCGGCTCAGATGGTGGCAGCAACTCGTCAAGACAGGCAGACAGAATTGTGCACATCCCTAAGAATGTGGGCAAGGAATTCAAGAAGGGGGGGTGACATACAAAGGTGGATTCAGGGGTATAATATAATAATAATATATAATAATCCACATTTGTAAAGCGCACAATCACCCGTAAGGGGCTCTAGGCACTGGAGGCCGTCGGGAAGATTAAGCAAGCTATTGCCCAGAGTCACATGGTGCTGGGCTAATCTGTCGCCGGTGCCAGGGATCGAACCATGATCCCCAGATTCCGGAGTCAGTCGCCCTATTCGCGGTGCCACACCTCTTCCTGAGGCAGCAATCCACATGAATGGGGTCCCTGAGGGGAATTGGAAAACAGGATTGTGGCCTCTTTTCCCTGAAGAAGCAAGGGACACTTTAATAGCTTTCGGTAAGGGGTATCACCTCACCTATCCAGACATGAAGGATGTCCTCCTCACTAAGTATGGTCTTACTCCTGAAAAGTACAGGGATCAGTTCAGGTCCAATAAGAAGTCTGATGCCAATGGAATGTGTGGATGTGTTTTGCCGGTCACTGGATAGCTGGGTGAAGGACAGTAATGTGACAGATTATCAGGGGCAATACAATTTGATTGCATGGGAGCACTTGTCCAGTCTATGTTTTGCAGATCCGTGCCAGCACCTAGTTGATAGTAAGCTGTCTGACCCTAGGAAGCTTGCTATGGAGGCTGACCACTGAGTGAGTACCAGGGTCCACAAGAAAGCATTTGGGGGAGACTCAGCCAAAGGTGGGCAGAGTCCCCAGCAGAAAAGTGGGGGGGTGACAAAGGTAAAGCACAGGAGTTTTCTAAAGAGCCCCAAACTAACACCCAGGGTAAAGGTTCCCATCCCCCCGGAGATAAGAAAAAAGTGGTCTCATCAGGAAAGCCTGCTGAGACCGGCCCCCACAAAGGTTTTGCATGTGACCAGGTGGGGCACATTAAAGGGAACTTCAGGTGCTCCAAGGGAGCACAGCCAGCCACTGGTGGGCAGACCAAGGTGTTGGCTAGTGTAGCGCTTGGGGAGGAGGAGGAGTACCCATAGGAGGGTGCGACCCCCGTAGAAATGATGCTCGTCTCACTAGGGGACAAAGCGATGGTCCCAGGGACCCAGGTGCCCCCTAACACAAAGAAATACAGCACCTGGGTGAACATCAATGGGAGAAAGGTAGAGGCTCTTAGGGATACTGGAGCCAGTGTGAACTCAGTCTGTTGTCACCTGGTCTCTGAGGAGCAGGTAGTCCCCGGGGCATTCCACCAAGTAATTGCAGTCAACAATTCAGAGCGCCAGTGTCTGGTGGCGCAGGTTCCCTTCGAGTGGGGGGGAGGTCACAGATCCCTTGAGGGTGGTTGTGAGCCCTTCCATGCCTGTAGATTGTCTGCTCAGTAACGACCTGGAGCAGTCCTGGTGGAAGGATGTTGAGCTTAGGTCCCACTTGGAGATGCTTGGGTTGCCAGAGTGGGCATGCGTGTCAACTCGGTCCATGGCGGCCAGAGAGGGTGATCAGAGGGACCCGGAGCCTGAAAAAGTGGCCCAGGTCCGTGCCAAGAGAAAGGGCAAGGGGTGCGGGAAACCACCCCCGAAGTTCCCACGGCCCGGGAGGAGGCGGACCTTGAGGGGGATGCCCCGGTGCCTACAAGGTAACAAGTAGTCAAACTGGGGGACATCTCTGAGCTGACCCATTGGCAACAAGAAGGGGGTCCCGCCAGGGAGGAGTTCTGCCTGGGAGCAGAAAGAGTGCTCTTCTCTGGAGGGTCTGTGGCGGCAGGCCGCAGCCCAGGTGACTGGTGATCAGTCAGGATCACATTGGATCTACTGGGAGAATGATCTCCTGTATAGCGAGCCTAAGGTCGCTGAGTCGGGGTCAGTCCGTGTACCCCAGCGCTTCAGGACCTTCCTACTGGATCTGCCTCATGATGTGCCTTTGGCAGGACATTTGGGGCAGGACAAGACCTTTGACCGGCTTGTCACCCACTTCTTCTGGCCCCAAATGCGAAGGCAGTCAGATGTACATTGCCAGTCTTGCCAAACTTGCCAGGCAAGTGCTAAGAGTGGGAGGAAGGCCAAAGCTCCTCTCCAACCTTTCCCTGTTGTTGGGACTCCCTTTGAAAGGGTAGGGATGGACATTGTGGGGCCACTGTATCCCAAGACAGCCATGGGCAACAGGTACATCCTGGTCTTGGTTTACCATGCCATCCGGTACCCGGAGGCAATCCCTCTCATGACAACGACAGCGCCAGTGGTGGTCCGGGCATTAATGGGGATCTTCTCCCGTGTGGGGTTCCCCCAAAAGGTGGTTTCCGACAGGGGAACCAACTTCATATTGAAGTATATAACTTCCCTGTGGAAGGAGTGTGGTGTCACTTATAAGAGTGTGGTGTCACTTACAAGTCACTAGGTAAATCCATGATTAACAGAAGTAGTCATGAGCAAATAATAAAAATTCTAAACCTTAAGAAAAAACTAATAAGAACGGAACTCCATGCTGATTTTCTAATTGAGTATCTAAAAGCTGGAGTAATACCCATAGGAGTACGTATTAGAAATGAACCTGGACTATTTATCAAATACAAAAAAATCCTTGAGGTTTGGACACACATAGCAAACCGTTGTAGCAGGGATTGGTTAAGTCTAATAATAGAAACTGCACAAGAAGCAATAATCATTGAGAGAAAACAAATAGAAGAGCTAGAAACTGCACTCAAACAGAACACAGCCCTTGAGGAATTAGAATTAGAAACCAACGGCTACCGGGAATATCTTAACAATAAAAGGACCACCAAGTTGAGGAAGGACATAGAAAAATTTAGTGCAGAAACGGTTTACCCATTTCTTGGCAAAGAATACTATAATACTAAAAAGGAACAGAGGCGGGATGAACCACAATACCAGAAACAAGTTTATTCTAGAGGGGGTAACAAGAGAATAACTTTCTCAGAGTCCTCAGGCTCACTCAGTGAGAAAGAACAAACAAATTAGCAATCTGGAAGATCAGTCCCCAATTTTGAGCGTGAGCCTTTTTTAGGCTGGTGCCAGAATCGAGGACAGAGAAACTATAGGAACTATGTCAGGGAGGAGCCAATGAGGAACCATCCACCTCAAAATTACCCAGCTCAGGATTACCTCAAGACCAGGAACCAGCGGTATTGGAGGTAGAGGAATTTCCCATCATTAATCTGTCACATAGGGCACTGACAGTTGATGAGCAGGAGGTTTTAAAGAAAGGGTTCAGTGTTGCCCCTACTGCTCCCCTAATAAATTTGGATTAGAAAAAAATATGAGGAGTTTTTTCAGAAAAATTAGATTAAATAGGTTTTTATGCAGATAGGATATATGAACCAACAAACAATATTTCAGGTTTCAACACAAAATCTATTTTCTCTCCTAGCTTGAGCCAGGTGGATAAAAATGTGGAAATATTTGAGAAAATAGTAGCAATCGAAATCAAGAACATCATAGAAAATGAACATAGTCAGAAGAATAATCTCTCATTGTGTCATAGAAAGGCACTGAGATCATTGCAAGAATGTGATCTAATCACTATCAAACCTGCCGATAAGTGCGAGGGGGTTGTGGTTTTAGATACTAGTGAATACGAAAATAGAATGAGGACACTATTAAATGTAAGAAATCATTACAACTGTGTACCATTTGCAATGATTGATGATTTAAAAAAGGAGGTAGCACAACTTTTAAACAGTGGCAGAGAAGAGGCATGGATTTGCGATAATGAATACAAGTTCCTTTTTAATAACAACTCCATTATTCCAGCCATTTACGGGCTGCCAAAAATTCATAAATATCTAGCAAATCCACAAATGAGACCGATTGTGAGCAGTCTGGGTTCACTCCTTGAGCCACTCAGCAAATATGCTGATTTTTTCCTAAGACCCATCGTCCAAAAACAAAAATCATATTTGAAAGATACAGCCCATACAATTTAGATCTTTGAAGGACAGCGTTTCGACAGGGTGACCCAACTCCTGGTCACCCTGGATATCGAAGCCCTATACAGGAATATCCCCCAAGATGACACCATTAGGGTGATGTCGTACATTTTAGACGAGGAAAACCTCAATGGGGGACATACAGACTTCATTCTGAGTTGTATCAGGATGGTTTTGAAAAATAACATCTTCCTCTTTAAAAACGAACTGTATAAACAAATCAAGGGGACCAGCATGGGGGCGACCTCTGCCCCTAGTCTGGCCTGCCTCTATGTGAGTAACTTTGAACAGAAACACATCAATAATTAAATGGCACCATATTATGAGAAGGTCTCTTGCTGGCACCGATTTATAGATGACTTTATTTTCATTTGGAACGGTGCCAGTAATGAGTTGATGTTTCTAGAATGGCTTAATTTGGGTGATGACAAACTGAAGTTTACTGCCAAGTACAGTGACACCAGCGTGGATTTTTTAGATATTTGTTTGAAAGACACGCAAGGTTTTCTGGAGGTTGAGCTGTTTTCCAAACCCACTGATAAAAATACCCTATTGCGGTATGAAAGCAATCATCCTCGATCACAAAAGGATCAAATCCCCTTTGGCAATTTCTTAAGGTTACGTCGTAACTGTACGAATCTCACCGATTTTTATCATCATTCAGAACTCATGGAAAAAAATCTGAAGGACAGGGGCTATCCCAAAAAAATAATAAAACATTCTTTCAAGTGTGCTAGGTTTTATGAAAAGAAGCACTTTTGAATGTCAATAAAGAAAAAAATAATAAAACCCTAGAAAGAATAGTCTTTGTAAGTCAGTATTCAGGCATGAGCAATACAATAAAAAATTTAATTAATCGGAACTGGAAAATCCTTAATAGTGGACTTCCACACCTTTGGCTAAACCCCTTTTTTCATTCAGGCGCAACAAGACCATAAGAAATGCTTTAGTCAAGACATATAAAAAAATTGATAGTGAGAGTCATACCACTCTGTACAATCAAAAAGCGATAGGAAACTATAGGTGTGGCACCTGCTCTATTTGTCCAAACTGTATTGAGGCAAAATATTTTAACTTCAATGGTAAAACACTGGTAGCAAAAATGCTCAGTAGTATACCTGCTTGTCTGCCCATGTGGCATGGGATACGTGGGCGAGACAAGCAGGGAACTGCGTGTCCAGCTTTTAGAACACAAGTCAGCATTGACAAATAAAAAAGAAAATGCACCTCTGACAGATCATTACTTGAAAAAGAACCACAACTGTAACCAGTGCAGTTGGTTTATACTTGAGAAAGTGAACATAAGCAGGAGAGGAGGGAACCTGGATGCTATCATAAAAATGAGGGAACAATGGTCAATGTGCCACCTAGATACAATTGAAAAAGGATTAAACTCTTGAGAAGACTGGATGAAACTGATTGCAAACCAGTAGAGTAAGTCCAGTATCGGATCTGTGAGGCTGTATACTGTAAAAATATTTGTTCTCATACTCTCTATATTTTTTTGGGGCATAGTTAACTTGGCTACCCATATTAACTTGAAGAAGCCAGCAATTTTTTTTACCCCATATCAAGTGGTCAGCAAAATAGTAGAAACTAATGACACACTAGGGGACCAATAACAAAAGAAAAAATATACAGGTACATGGGTTGCACAAAGAAGATTTCCCACAAGGTAGAAAGTGTTAATGAATGAATAGATCTTTTTATGAAAAGGACTTTGCACCTTTATGCCCATTCTATTATAAAACAACCTTGAGAATACAGGGTGTTATGGTGTGAACGAGCGTAGAGTAGGACATACAGATGAATAAAGTGATATTGATGACCCAATAAATAGTGGGAGGCAGTTAAATATAGGAAAGATAGAAACAGCAGGCTCGTATTAGATTGGGGTAACAGTAGGGCTGTGAACACATAAGTTAGGAATGAACAGTATAAGTAAATAGCTGTCACAAACGGAAATTGATCGTCTCTAAAAATTATATTGCAATCTCTACTTTCTGTGCGATCTCCACAATAAACCACCTAGATTAGATGAAGGCGTGGATAGTTTTACCAGTGCAAGAAAGATGACTCCACATGGGCAAACTGCTAATTGGAATTATGTTCGAACCCTTAGAATTTACTTAAATGACAAAATAAATACCATAATGTAAGCAGGACGACGAGTAAGCCATGATTTAAAATTGGTGTGTCAACGCTTGAACCAGAGTATTTCCGGGTCAATAGAGGCAGAGAAAGGGATGCTCCTAGGTTATAACCCAAGTGGAACACTTCCAGGGTAAGCAGTGGGTCCGGCATGAGAGGTCCAAAGTATACAGCTGTTACCAGTTAAGAGGAAATCGGAGAGCCAATCGTGTGGCTGAGACACAGATATTTAAACCAAGAATGCGTAGGCCAATTTAGTCGAGTTACTTGCAGCGTATGGACGAGTTGGAGCATTGCTAGCAGAAATCTAAGGTAACAAAGAAGGAGAGAGCCCGATGTAGGGGGACCTTATCTTTAGTTAACATCCAGTTCTTACAATAACCTTAATGGGTCTGGGGTTTTTTTCTTCTGTCTTTCAGTGTTTTTTTAACAAGAGATACTTCACAAAACAGCCGTTTAAAAAAAATATTTTATCAATAAGATTTAAAGTGAGTGTGTCATAAGAAGCAAGACTTTACAGGTATGTCAGGCTACTAAATTGACCAACTACTAGCATTCTATTTCTGAAGAAATATAGGACTAATATTAGGTCTTGATCTCTAGATCTAAAACCAAGGATTTCTAATGTAAAACGCCATAGAGAAAAACGACTTGTACAGGAATTTATAAGGAGTCCACCATTGACCTTACCAGGTGAGAACAGAGTCATACTTCCAATAATGCCTAAAATACATATAAACGTGTCAAAACAATTATGAGTTACTTACCGCTGGCATATATACCTATATTTTTTAGACTCTCTGGATCAAGGGACAACAATATGCCAGGCAAATTGAGTGAACTGATATGTCAGTAAACTGAAATAAGTTAAAACACCCTCTGTCCTAAATTTTATGACTACCTCTTAGACTGGGATCGGTAGGGGTTGCTCCTTTTCCAATTCATTCAGAGGGGAAGGGGGCGGTTGCATGGGAATATAGGTACATATTAGAATGAGCCCATCTGATAGAGTCTAGGGGGATATTTGAAATGCCGGACAAGAGATGTATGTCATATCCTGTATAGTTCTCAAAATGTCTAACGAATAGTTTCTTACCTGTCGGTGTAGTTTTGCAGCTTGAAGATCTTTCTGGATTCACTATGCTGTGCATTATTCCGCGGTCTAGTTGTTGGAACCGGAATCGTAGTCTTTTCTTTCTTTTTTTGTTTTCGTCGCCGTCCCACCTTTTGGTGTACTTCCTGTGACGTCGGCACGCTTCCTGCGGAAGCTCCCACCTTTGGGCGCCATCTTCGGATTCTTTTTTCTTGTTTTTGTGTTCTGTTTGCGAATCCTTTGGCAATGTTCAGTATTTCTTCTCCAGTAAGAGATTTATCCGCTTTGTCTTTCAAGGTGTCTGTTTCTGTATTGTCCTTGTATTACCACCTGCTTCTCCAGCCTCATCTTTCTGGTGGAGGTGGGTGGGTTCGCTAGTCAATCCAGAAAGATCTTCAAGCTGCAAAACTACATCAACAGGTAAGAAACTATTCGTTTTGCAGCGTGAATCTTTCTGGATTCACTATACTGTGCTTAGACTTTGTAGTTGTTTGTTATATTTGTGGCGGCTGGGTGGAAGATGAGCGTTGGCTGTTGAATATATGTTGAAGCACTTTCTGTCCTACCTGTGCTTCCTTGTTCATTTGTATATCCACACAGTAGTGCTTAGTGAAGGTGTGCACTGAAGCCCATGTTGCTGCCAGGCATATGTCTTGAATGGGTGTGTTAGCCAGGAAGGCTATCGTTGCCCCTTTATTCCTGGTAGAGTGGGCCCGTGGCCCCTCTGCTAGTTCTTCGTCTGCCTGTTTGTGGCCGAAATGTATAGTTTGTGCGATCCATTGTGCGATGGTTCCCTTTGTTACTGGTCTACCCATGAAACTGCTTGCGAAGGACACAAAGAACTATTGTGTCTTCCTGTGTTCCTCGGTTCTTTCTATGTAGTGCATTACTGCCCTTCTAGCGTCCAGAGTGTGCAGTGCCCTCTCTGCTCTTGTGGTCAGTTTGTAAAAGAAGCTTGGTATTTGTGCTGTCTGGTTGACGTGGAACCTTGACACCACCTTTGGCATAAAGTTTGGGTCAGTTCTCATTACCACCCTATCATTGTGTATTTGGATGTAGGGTTCTTGTAGCGTTAGCGCCTGTAGTTCGCTCACCCTGCGCAGCGAGGTGATTGCCACCAAGAAGGCCGTTTTCATTGTTAGCATTTGTAGGGTGGCCTTATGAATGGGTTCAAAGGGCGCTTTCATGAGCTCTGTTAGGACTAAATTGAGGTTCCATGCCAGTGGTGGCATCCTCTTTGGTGGTGCAATCCTCTTTGCCCCTTCCAGGAATCTTTTTACTATCTGTGAAGTAAAGAAGCTCTTCCCTGTTTCTCCTCTTGTTTATGCTACTATCGCAGCTAGGTGTACTCTTAGTGAGGATGAACTTAGTTTTGCCTTCAGTAGGTGCGTGACATATCTTAGCACCGTTGATTCCCTTGTCATCTTCTTGTGTAGCTTTTTCTTGCTGCACCATTGGGTAAACCTATTCCATTTTGCCACATAGCACCTTCGTGTGCTAGGTCTCCTTGCCTCTCGTTGTACCCGCAGGGTGCTTTCAGGTAACTTCAGGTGTGCAAACTCTATGTCTTCAGGAGCCATGTTGCTAGGCTGAGGCTCTCTGGCTCTGGGTGTAGTACTTCTCCGTTTTGCATGGAGAGTAAGTCTTTCCCTTTTCCCGAACTTGTGGGGTGCACCCTGTGCCATTTCCATTATCTGTGAGTACCAGGTCTGCCTGGCCCACTGCGGTGCCTCCAGGATCAGTCATGTTGCTGGTTCTGTACTTGTTCAGTACTCTGTGTATCAGAGGTATCAGGGGAAAAGCGTAAGCAAATGTTTTCGATCAGCTTATCCACAGGGCATTCCCCAGGGACCCTTCCCCTGGTTGCCTGGATGCAAAGTTTTGGCATTTTGCATTCTGGCGTGCTGCAAATAGGTCTATTGTCGGTGTTCCCCACCTTCTGAATAGCCTTTGCGTTTCCTGTGTATTGAGCTCCCACTCGTGGGAGGCCGATGTCTGTCTGCTGAGCCAGTCTGCTTCCACATTGTCCTTCCCTGGTAGGTGTATAGCTAGCAAGTCTATTTTTAGTGGGATGGCCTATCTCCATATCTCCTGTGCTAGGTTCGATAGCAGGGCTGATTGTGTTCCTCCCTGTTTGTTGATGTAGAACATCGTTGTCGTGTTGTCTGTCTGGATCAACACTCCCTGGTTGTACAGTTTTGTCTGGAAGGCCTTCAGGGCGAGGAACACTGTCTTTAGTTCCAGGTAGTTGATGTGTTTGACCGCATCCGCTGGAGTCCACAGACCCCTCACCCTGAGCTTGGTCATGTGAGCTCCCCATCCCTTCTGGGATGCGTCTGTGGTCACCGTTGGGGTCGGTGGTGTCAAAGGCTTCCCTTCCGTTATGTTCTCCTTGTTCCACCACGACATCTCCTCCTGCACTGCATGCTTTACAACCACTAGATCTTCCCAACTTCCTGTAGCTTGTGACCATTTTTCTTGCAGCCATTCCTGGAATGGTCTCATGTAGAGCCGTACATTTGGGACCAGATGTATGCAGGAGGCCATCATGCCCATGATCTTGCCCGCTGTCCTCACTGTCAGAGCTCGCCCCTTCTGGTAGAGGCGCGTCTCCTTCAGCAGGGCCATTGTTCTCTTGTCGCTGGAGAACACCCTGCTCTGTATGGTGTTGATCTCTGCTCCTAGGAAGATTTTTACTTGCTCTGGTTCCATTGAGGATTTCCCCCAGTGAATGGAGAATCCCAGGTCCGCCAGTGTACTTGTCACGCGCTGTGCGTGTTCTTTGCATGTCCTGTGTGAACTTGCCTTTATTAGTCAGTCGACCAGGTAAGGGTATTCATGTATCCCTTCCCTCCTTAGGTGCGCTGCCACTGCTGCGAGGCACTTTGTGAAGACCCTTGGTGCGGATTTTAGTCCGAATGCTAGGGCTGTGAACTGGTAGTGATCTTTGTTGATGGTAAATCTCAATAGATGCTTGTACTGCCTTTTTATTGGGATGTGCAGGTAGGAATCTTTGAGGACTATGGTGGCAATGAAGTCTCCATCTCTTATCTGAGAAATGACCTCTTGTAGGGACGTCATTTTGAACTCTTGTGTCTTTATGTATTTGTTTAGGAACCTGTCCAGGATGGGTCTCAGTGTTTCGTCCACCTTTGGTACCAGGAAGTAGGTAGAGTACACTCCCTTGTTCCTTTCACTGTATGGTACTGGTTCGATGGCCTCCTTTTGGAGGAGTTCCTTCGCTTCCTTTTGAAGTAGCTCTTGCTCCTTTCCTGACAGCGCCCTTCTTTTTGGTTTCCTGTTTGGCAGTGTCTTTTCCAGTTCTATGCAGTATCCAAACTGTATGATGTTGAGTATCCATTTGTCTGTGGTTATCTTCTTCCACTCCCGTAAGAAATGACTTAGCCTGCCTCCTACTGGTGTTACATGTTCATTGATGTTCAGGCCATGTAACCCTGTGTTGGTCTTGTTGGGCTCCACCCTGGCAGGAGTTTTGTGGGTGGGCACGTATTGCATGACGGAGTCACTTAGAGGTGGGTTGTTGTCCCCCTCTTTTATTTTGTCCACGTCCGTTCGCCCTCCCACAAAAGGACTGGCCCCTTTGCTGGTAGTGCCAGGTTTGTTTTTGATGTCCTTGTTGTGTTTGGCTCTCTCCCTGGTGGGACTGCTGGAAGGTCTGGTGTGACATTCCTGGCTGGTTTCCCCCTCGTCCGTTCGGTCTCCGCGACAGAGTACCCCTTTTCGTCCCCCTGAATTGTAAGGCCCCCATGGACCTTGCAGTTTCGTTTTCTTTTTTGAGCTGGGTGAGTTTTTCATCCACCGGCGCCCCAAACAGTGTCTCCCCATTGAACAGGGTGTTCAGAATGTTGTGCTTCACCTCTGGTTTGAAGCCTGAGATCCTGAGCCAGGCCTGCCTTCTCTCCGTGATTCCCAACATCATCAGCCTGCTGGACATGTCCGCTCCATCCAGGGCTGTTTTGAGGCAAAAATTTGCCACATTTTTCCCCTCTTCCACAAGGTGTGAAGCTCTTTGTTGGTACTCGTCTGGGAGGTGCTTGAGCAGCTGTCCGATCTCGTCCAGAATTTGGTACTGGTGCCTGTTCAGCAGTGCGTTAGAGTTTGCCATGTGCCAGTGCATGGCTGCATTTCTTTCTATCTTCCTCCCTGTTAGGTCAATCCTCCTGCTTTCCTTGTCTGGTGGTGGCCCTGATGTTTTTGGCCCATTTGCCCTCTTCCTGGCGGTCGCCGCAATAATGGAGTCCACCGTAACTGATCCTCGGATGTAGGGAGGGTCCTTAGAGAAGTGTTTATACTTCTCCGTCCTCAGCGTCACTGACCTGCATGTTGCCGGTTCCTCGAACACCTCTTTCAAGGTAGGGAGGTACTGGCTCCTAGTTTGTGTGGGGAACAGGGTCTCCAAGAGGAAATCTGCTTTCGGTTTTTCTTCATCCAGCTTGACTCCAAAAGCTGTTGCCGCGTTCTTGATGACCATATTGTAGGCCCCAATGTCATCTGGCAGCGAAGGCCTCGAAGGGTACGTGTCCACGGCCTCTTCTGGGCTTTCGGTGTCGAGGTCCTGTCACTTCAGGTCCTGTGCCCCGAGGATATTGAGCCGAGGATCGTCCGCAGATTGTCGTCGCCCTTCTTCTCGTAGTAGAAGGCTTCTTCTTCTGGATTTTCTAGAATCTCAGGGCTTTTCGACGGCCCTTCGGCGTCGAAGTCCTCCTCCTCATCTATTTCGACGACTAGTGTCTTTGGTTGCGACGGAATTGAGAATTTCTTCATTTTCTCTTCAAACTCCTTTTTCCTTTGCAGGATGTTATCCATCTCGGCCTCGAGCCGTCTTTTATTTCTCTCCATTTCGGCGGCCTGCTCGGTGTCGAATGGTTCAGCTGTTCTCTTCGACGTATAGGTCGGCATCGAAAGGGGCTTCGGGTCCTTTGTCGACGTCGAAGCGACCTTCGGGTCCTTCTCTCTCGAAGCCGAACGTTCCTTTTCGGGGACGTGCTTGGACAACCTTGGCTTTTCGCCGGTCTTCGCCGCCTGGGAGTCCTTTTCAAAGGATCCGCTGGGTTCTTTGTCCTTGGATGCAGCTGTGTCCATCGAAATTTTCAGCGCCAGTGCTCCCTTCGAGGACTTAGACTCTGATTTTCGAGAGTCTGGCTCAGACTTTCGACGGGCTGTCGGGGCTTTAGGGGTCGTCGAGTCTCCTACCTCTTTAGAAGTCTTCCTATCGGTCTCTACGACCATGTAGTCGTCGTCTTCCTCATTGGTCGAGAGCCCCAGGTCTCGAAGGGACGGCGGTTGGCCCTTGCCCTGCATGTTGTAGTTGGCCCTTCTCTGTCGCTCTTTAACCCGGAGAGTCTTCGGTGTGAAGGCGGAGCAGGCGTTGCAGTCCTTGCTCTCGTGGTCGACCAGTAGACAGAGGTTACAAACCGGGTGCTGGTCCTTCTGCGCGTATTTGTGGTGGCAGTTACGGCAGAATTTAAAGGGTGTCTTGTCCATTTCTTGTGCTCAGGGGGCCCCCTGTGTGCGCATTCTCCGTCGGACGTCAAGGTTCTCGAAGTTCTCCTTCTTCTTCGTCGTCCCGCTCAATGGTGTAGTTTCTCGTCGTCTTCTCAATCCTTTTCGTGCAAAAATCGACTTTTTGGGTCTTCTTTTCTCCAAAACTCCAGAGCCCTTTCGGGAACGATCCAAACCCAACGGCAGAAAAAAGAATCTGAAGAAGGTGCCCAAAGGTGGGAGCTTCCGCAGGAAGCGTGCCAACGTCACAGGAAGTACACCAAAACGTGGGACGTCGACGCCCAACTGGGTAACGAAATAAAAAGAAAGAAAGAAAAGACTATGATTCCGGACCCAGCCACTAGACCGCGGATTAATGCACAGCATCGTGAATCTAGAAAGATTCACGCTGCAAAACACACCATGTAAACTATTCAGATAAGTATGTACTGAAATGGAACAATGAACAGCAATAACGTATTATTGAGTTGTTGCAAGTATAAAGTAACGGATGAAGTTAAGCTCTTAAATATACTGAAATTAATACATTGTATTTGCCTACAGGAATGAGACCAAAGGCAATCAAACAGTGCTGAAAAAGAGATACTTATATTTGTCTTGATAAAGATGGGATATCAATAGAACCATCGAAACGCTTCGACACAATCCGTGGAAATAGCTTATCCTACAGATAAGAATAATAGATTGTATCTAGGATTAGCAATTGAATTATTCCGACCGGATGTGTTTCCAAATGACAATATGTACTGTCTGTATTTGTCTCTCTGTTGAATGTTTGCAGTTACATAAAATTTAGATATATGATCTTTAGGCTTGTTGGATAAGATACATAATCCCAAGTGTACATGGATCAGGTTTCAATGCTTTTGCAATCACTCCTATAGGGAATCATTGTTTTTTTCTTTGTGTATGGAACATATGATTTTAGGGTATATGAATTTGACTTTATTGTTAGTGTAATCATTTTTACTGTGTTTTTAATTGCAATACTTTTCGATTTTTAATAAGCAATATATTTTAATATACATTTCACATTTGTAATAGTTGTATATATAATTCTGCATTATGTAACATATGGGCTATACATTCTCTTGCTGGGTACCTTGAGACCCAGTATTGGTATAACTTTCCACCAAGGGACATTTACTTCTACCTGTCAGTAGCACCCTACTCCCCAGGTCTGGCACAAGGGGTCCCTATCATTTTTTTAAATATTATATCACTTACAAGTTCACCACCCCTTACCACCCACAAGGTAATGGTCTGGAAGAAAGGTTCATCCAGACCTTGAAGGCATGATTAAGGGTCTAACAGAACCCATACGGCGTAAGTGGGACATCCTCTTGTCGTGCCTTCTCTTTGTCTACAGGGAGGTACCCCAGAAGTCTCTCAGGTTCAGTCCCTTTGAGCTTCTGTATGGTCACCCTGTGAGAGGACCTCGCTTCAGGAAACTCGCTCAGGCGAACCTCGAGGCCAGCCAGAAAGAAATGAAGAAGTGGTATGACCAGAATGCCACTCTGGTCGAGTTTCAGCCTGGACAAAAAGTGTGGGTCATGGCCCCAGTGGAACCTTGTGCCTTACAAGACAAGTGGACAGGGCCGGTTGAGGTGGTGGAGCGCAAAAGTGAGGTCACCTACCTGGTGGATTTGCAGGTTCCCAGGAACACTTAACTGGTCCTCCACGTGAACCGCCCCGACCCCACTTCGAGATGTCCTAAGTAAACATGCTCTTGGCGACAGATGATGGGGTGGAAGAGGAGAGTGAGCCTCTCCCTGATCTCCTGTTAGCCAAGGAAGGTGATGGGTCAGTGAAAGGTGTGATCCTCTCACCGACACTGACCGCTGAGCAGCAGAGCGACTGTCACCCGTTGCTGGGACAGTTTGCCCCTCTATTCTCCCTGACCCCAGGTGTTACTCACTGGTGTACCCATGACGTGGACACCAGTAACAGCCCCCCTGTGAAGCACAAATTTACAGGTTGGCTGACCGGGTCAAGGTCAGCATCAAGGAGGAGGTCTCTAAGATGTTGGTGTTAGGGGTGGTTGAGCTGTCCAGCAGTCCCTGGGCCAACCCACTGGTCTTGGTCCCGAAGGCTGCTGCACCTGGGGCCACTCCAGAACTGCGGTTTTGTGTGGACTACCGTGGGCTCAATGCCGTCAACCAGGACTGACGCACACCCCATTCCCAGAGCTGATGAGCTCATTGATCGGTTGGGAGCTGTCAAGTTCCTCAGCACGTTTGATTGAATGTCTGGTTACTGGCAGATTGCCTTAACCGATGGGGCCAAGGAGAGGTCAGCATTTTCAACCCCAGACGGACATTACCAGTTCTGGGTGATGCCCTTTGAGTTGAAGAATGCCCCTGCCACCTTTCAGAGGTTGGTCAACCAGGTGTCGGCTGGGCTGGAGGATTTCCGTGCCGCCTACCTGGATGACATTGCAGTGTTCAGTTCCAACTGGGAAGAACACTTGCAGCACCTCGAGGAAGTGTTGAAGGTGCTGCAGTGGGCAGGCCGCACGATCAAGGCCAGTAAGTGCAAGATTGGGCAGGGTTCTGTGGTGTACTTGGGACACCAGGTAGGGAGCGGCCAGGTGATGCCCCTACAACCCAAGATTGACACCATTCTGGCTTGGGAGCCCCCCAATACCCAGACAGAGGTGAGGGCCTTTCTAGGACTCATCGGGTACTACCGGAGGTTCGTTAAGGGTTATGGCACCATTGTTGCCCCCTTAACAGAGCTGACTTCCAGGAAGCAGCCCAAGAAGGTGATCTGGACTGAGTCCTGCCAGAAGGCTTTTGATGCCCTGCAGGCCACTATGTGCACGGCACCCGTGCTCAAGGCACCTGACTTCTCCAAGGAATTTGTTGTGCAGACTGACGCTTCAGAGCATGGTGTGGGAGCGGTGCTCTCACAGCTGAAGGAAGAGGGCCTAGAACAGCCTGTTATCTTCCTTAGCAGGAGACTACTCCCCAGGGAACAGAGGTGGAGTGCCATAGAAAGGGAAGCTATTGCTGTGGTCTGGGAACTGAAGAAGCTGAGGCCCTACCTGTTTGGGTTCAGACAGACCACACGCCCCTCAGGTGGTTAATAGACTTGGCATCTTTTGGCATGTTTCCCCCGAGTTTTTGCTTTCTGCCCTCCCGGTTTAGACTCTGTTTTTCTTGGTGTAGTCTTTCTGCGCACTTTTCGCACTGCTGATCAATGGTAAAGTGCAAGTGCTCCTGTGATAAAGTATGTTATGGATTGGTGTTTCCATGATTGGCTGTTTGGTTTTCTTGTCAGCCCCTAGTAAAGTGCACTGAGTGTGCCAGGGCCTGGGAATTAAATGCTACGCATGGGCATGCAGCACGGATTGTGCCACCCACGTGAGTAGCCCGGAAAAGGTACTTCAGACCTGCCATTGCAGAGTCTGCAAGCAGTTTGTAACTGTTATGTCGACTTGGCCCGTGCACACACTGGTCAGTCCCTAACCTTCCCTTTTCTTACATGTCAGGCACCCGTAAGTTAGGCCCAAAGTACCACGGTGGGCAGGGTGCAGTGTATGTGAGAGGTAGGACATGCCCTGGTGTGTGTGGCATGTCCTGATAGTGAATTACAGTCCATTTTGTTTTTCACTATTGAAAGGCTACCTGTTCCCCATAGGACAAAATGGGAAGTTTGTTAAAAACATCTTATAAACATAACTGGCCCTGGGAACTAGGTGGGAAAATAACATTTAGTATGCCTGAACTCATAATCTAACAATGCATCTTTTAGTAAAGGTGATTTTTACATTCTTTGTTTGAAAATACCACTTTTAGGAAGTAGGTATTTTCTTGCGCAGTCAACCTGTGTGCCTCTGCTGGAATGTGGATTGTCTGTCTGAGTTTTGGACGACAGATGGCTAGGAAGCAAGGGTGGCTCCCGATAGTCTAGGTAGGTCACGAAAGGGCTGAATACATCTGTGCTGCGATGGGGGAAGAGGGAGGAGATTGCCTTGCACCTCAAAGGGCCTAGTCTGCCTGTGACAATGCCGTCTCCAACCCCTGCCGGGAAATCACACCAGAAAAGGCAGAACTGGTTCTGGCTGGGCACAGACACCCTCTACCTAGAGGATCAAAGGATTTTTGGAAACAAATACTGGGACCCAGACCCCTGAACTTTAGAACTCTTTTGAATCAAGAAGACTGCCAAGAAGAGGAGCTGGAGAAGCTGAGAGGAGGAACTACTACTTTGCAGTGTGCTTTGCTGTGTTGCCCTGCAGTGGCTGCTTCTGTCTTGGGCAGTGAAAGGACTGGACTGAACTTTCTGCAATCTACTTTTGTGAGTTTCTCCAAGGGCTTGAGGTAGAGCTTGCCCTCTGTTCAAGAAGTCTCACGAACAGCAAAGACTTCAAGCTCTTCTGCCCTCAGCACTGGGACTGTGTATTTTGTGCTGCAACAGAAGAAAAGCAGCCCGACAACGTCTACGATGCCGCTGACGACTCCGTGTCACTGCAGAGGGCACCGCCACAATGCTGCACTGCGATCCTGGTCTCATTGACGACACCTGCGGATGCCGCCACCGACCTGCTGCTCGCACCACGACCTGTGGGCACCGCACTCCGCACCAACTCACTTCACGTCAACGCCTTAGCCTCCCCAATGACGTTGCTCCACGCCCAAATAGATGCCGCTGCTTGCACCGTGGTTCAAGGGCACGCTTGTAAAGTTACACGACGCATCGCCCTCATCTCGCACCACAGCCTTGGCCTACTGACGCCGGCGCCATCGACTCCAGTTCGTCAGCCAACGATAGGGCATCAGCAACGACGATGCTGCTGCTTGCACCGTGACCTGCCAGCACTGTGACGAGCACCACCTTCACCTTGCACCACGACCCTGGTCTCACCTACTACGCCATCTGATGCCGCCACCGAGCTGCTGCTCGCACCACGACCTGAGGGCACCGCACCGCTGCACTTCGCACCGCAGCACCCGACGCCTGCTGACGCCAGCGCTCCTGATCCAAACAGAAAGGAGCTCGACCTGCAACGCGAGTGACTTCAAGGGCCTCTGCGCCCTGCATCTCTAACAGGTATGTTTGTGGGTCTTCTGGACACCGTAGCTGGTCCACAAGGCCACGACCAGCCTGAACTGTTTTGATTTGTTTGCTCACGATGCCGTGATAGCCCCGGACGGAGCTATCGACATCAAGGAACTGTTTTTAAAGCGTATTTTGATAACTGTAGATTTTTAAGTACTGTATTGTGGATTCTTATCGTTTTTGGTCTTGTATATAAAAATATTGGCTATTTTTCTAAACTGATGTGGTGTCCTTTTGTAGTGCTTACACTGTATTATTGTTGGTTATGTGCAAATGCTTTACACACTGCCTGTAAGATAAGCCTGACCGCTCGTGCCAAGCTAACAAGGGGGTGAGCAGGGGTTATTTTAGGAGTGTGAATCGCTTATCCGGACTAGGAAGAAGGTCCCTACTTAGACAAAGGTGCAAGCCCTTGCCAACTAGAGACCCCCATTTCTAACAGTGTCCCATGTATAATTCCCCAAGAACTAAATGGCTATCTCCTGTTTGTAGGAGGCTTGGCTCTCGATGCCATAAAGAAGCGTTGCATATTTTAAAATCCATCTCTAGTCTCCTAGTCGCTTGCGCAGTTGCCAAGTTTCTTGGTAAAATGTGGATCATTCGAAGGTCCGCATTAAAAATGTAATTGTTTGTAATTTTGTAACCAATTTTTTTGTCAATTTTTAATAATTTATATGTCTTTTAGCTTTGAATATAGAGTTCTTTTTAGTACTCTGATTGTATGGCGGGCCATGCTGTGCAACTCTATCACGGGCTCTTGGTCTCCCAGTTCTAACCACTTTGAAGGTTCTTTTAATTGGCTATAATACCGTTTGGGATAATTTATTTAGTTGGAACTTGATGTCTTGCAGCTAACGAATATTTGATATGCTTTTATCTTGGTTCCTTGTACTGTATGCATTTGCACTTTTATGGGTGTAATGACCGAAATAAAGTTTTATGATGATGATGACTTCATAGGGTTTTACATCTTGCCAAAATAGTTCTTCCAAGCCAAGTTCTAGCACTGGAACACAGAGCATGGTGTACAGTACACAGAAATAACTAAAGTCATGTTGATGATTTATTGATGATGGCTGACTACATTAAAAGCAGCCAGCTAAATACACAAAAAGTTCAACAGCATTTTACACTGATTCTTTATGTGTATGTGAAAGTAACCGTTCCTCACTTATGGTCTGATGTAGAGTTGTCAGATGTTTACCCATCACAAACATGACAGATATCCCATCTACCTTATTAGAAATACATTAGGATATAAAAAATGTGACGGGTATCCTGTCTGCCTTATTATAAGTGCATTAGGATATCATGCACTTATTGTAAGGTGGACAGGATATCTGTCACATTTGTAACTGACTAACCATCCACCAGACTCTAAACCAAGCCATTAGCTATCTAATATTGCTTCAGTTTAAGGATCACCACCACAAGTCTCAACACTGCTTGTTCTCAATGCAATGTCACAGTTGGCATACATAAAGACAAGTCTTTCTTATTTGGTGCCTGGTGTCTACAGCCTTAAGCAATGCCCAATGATTCTTGAGTACTTTCAGATTACCTCGGACCTTCTTAATAGGTCTAAGGGTATCTAATGCTAGTCCCTATTTTGCTTCTTGGGATTCAGGTTACTGAGATTTAACTCTAATGTTCCTTTTCACAGGCTCAAAATTCTGCTGTCTCCTCAACTTTCTTTTTGTTTGCTAGATCTCAAAATGGCTCTTTAAAACGATATTTAAGGGTATTGACTAGGGGTGGGAGGAACTCGCAAAGCTACATAAAAACTCCTCAAGAGTCCATGGAGTTCAGCAAGTGGGCGAAATTCGGCAAGTCGCGCTGATTTTTTAGCACTGGTAGCTTGTTCTGCACTGCAACAGCACCACGCAGCGTGCCAGAGAACGCTGCTTCTTTATGCCGCTCAAGTAGATTTTGTACTTGAGCAGCAGCTTTTTCAATGTGAATGGTCCTGACCGGCTGCAACCACCCGCATTGACAAATCTCGGGAGGTGTTCTAGTGCCTGGAAATAACTGTAGGGGATGCAAAAACTCTCTCGCCAATTTAATGTTTGCGAGCAGGGTGCAAGAAAAAACTCCAAGCGAAACTCAGAGTGGGCAAAACTCTGTGAACTCTGCTGGTGAAGCAGATTTTTTGCCTGCCCATAGTATTGACACTACTTTCTAAGAGTCCTTAATTTTAATTAGTTCAATAACCTTTAACTGCTAACTAGATGGCTATGCAGTTTAGTCCAGGATTACTCTCAAGTAGATGATGTTTAGTATAGAATTTCCCCAATTCTTGAATGATGAACAATGCACTGTTCAGTGTTCTCTGAAAATGTCCTCCATAATCAGCATTGTTTGGAATATTGAGAGCTTGCAGAAACAAATCACACAGCAATCAAAAACAGTGACAAGCAGCACAATGCATTCAAAGAGGCAGGATTAAATACTAATTCATCTGTGATTGTATGAATTATGCTGAAATGTAATTGTATTTTCTATGTGTATTGTGCTTATGTCATATTCGATCTTTGTAATTTAATTCTATTTTATTATGTGTTTATATGTCTGCTTTTATGAGTAATACTCGAATAAAGCACTTTTGAATTAAAAAAAAAAATACTAATTTAATCCAGTATGGTACCCTACTGAAAGCATCATGAATAAAGTATTTTCCTGGGTTTTCTTCACTAGCATCCATTTCGGAGCTGAAATGTCCTCTTCTTTTCCTTGGGACAGATGGCTGCCTACGTTTCTCTAAGGCATATCCTATGCTAAATTAGTGTGTACATGATAAATTCTGCAAACTGCCACCCTTCACCTAATAGCTTGCAAGACTCAAAATCTATGTATTTCTAATATAAATCACTATTGCTAGAAAGGTTGGGGCACTCTGAAGAGGATACATTGGTTGGGAATGTAACTCTACTCTCAACAAATTAAAGGTTGTATATATATTACCTACTGGCGGTCGCCAGTAGGTAGTTATAGTTAGGACCTAGCTACCCTAGGAAATCCGGAACATTCTATTGGGAATAACTCTGGCGCCGGTTGAGGAATTTGTGTGTAATTTTCCAAAACTTTGGCCAGCTCTGCTTCGCTCCTTCACTGAAAGTTTCGGGGGGATTCGTGAAGTGGGGGCTGAGAAAAAAGGGGGGGTCCCAAAACATGTTTTCCCCATGTTAATTTCCATAGGACGGTCTGACAAGTCTACAGCCCGAACCGCTAAATGGAGTTACGCCAAACTTGGCAAAATTGTAGGGACTGGTACGCAGATGTGCCTTTGCTATATTTGGTGAAAATTGCTCCAGTGTTTTTTTTGAAAATTAACTTCAAAAACACATATATATCTATAGGCGCGCTCCGAGCGCTCACCGGTACGCGTACCGGGGAGCGCACCTGGCGCGCTACGGGAGTGCGCGAGCGGAAAGCTGATTGGCTGTCGGGTGTCTGTCAACATTCTAGACAGTCCGGAGAGTCCGCCATCTTGTGTCTCGGTAGAATCGAGACACAAGAGGTGAAAAAGAAAGGGGGAAATAATTAAAAGGGGGCAGAGTAGAAACCCCCTGACCCCCTAGGTTTTCTGAGGGGGGCCTAGAAGGTCCCTGAAGGGCAAAAAAACTTTTTTTTCTTTTTAAATTTTCGTGGGGTAAGCGCTGGGTGCGTTCCCAGGTGCGCTCTCCGGTACGCGCACCCTGAGCGCACCACGGGGAAAAATAGTGCAAGAAAATAGAGTGAAAAAATAATTTAGAGTGCTTAGAGGTAGGGTAGCTCTGAAAAGAGCTGTTGTGTTATGTGGGTGTTTTTTGTACCTACAAGTAGGTACCAATGCAGAGTCTTATATTCAAGAGGAAAACTCTATTCCCCTCATCTGTAAAATGCCCACCATCTCTCCTATAGATGTCTTGCATGTTGTAACGCAAGTTGTTGTGGTAAATGGAACCCATACCATAGTCACTGAGGAAAGCAGGAACAGATTTATTCACATGTTTCCTTGCTTTCTCAATCTGTGGACAAAATTGGTTGGACCAGTTCCATTTTTGCCTTTGGCATATATTAGAAAATACCAAGGCAGTTTTGGAAAAAGTGACATCAATTGCCCAAAGATGTCCTTTAAAAGCATTTCCAGACCTACCCCAGTCAAAGTGCCCAGGTCATTGCCACCACAGTGCACAATTATGAGGTCAGGGTGTGGTAAATGCATAAAGGATTTTACCAATGGTATCAATTGGTGACTTCTCAATCCTCTCTGTCCAATCCATACAATGTCCACATTTGGTAAATCAAGGTTGTAAATACCTCTGTTAGCTGCGTATGTTTGACTCCAGTGGACAAAGCTATGGCCCACAAACCAGACTCTTGGCATATTGAAGGTAGATGTGCTTGTATTCAGATGAGTTGTGGAAATGAAATGGCAGTTTGAAAGTAGGAGTTATGTGAAAAATGGTTGAGATTCAGTGCACTTGAAAAACAAAAAATGATTGGTGCTTTCTAAAAATTCAGCACTGAAAATTAGGGTGCATGCTTTTTTTTTTTAAAGAGGTCATTTCAATGGTTGAGGAAAAGTCATTTCAAGAAACATTGCACATGATTAGCTGGTAGATTGAGAGGTCAAACACCCTTGCTGCATTTTTTTGCAACATAGTATGATGAACTTCTGAACTGTGTCCTGGGTGAGGAGGGAGTTACCATGGTAACAGGGGAATGATCACTGGGGGGATGGGTGAATGTTATGTGACTTTCAAAGTGTTCAAAGGTACAACCAATTAAAATGTGCAGTTTCTTACTCCACTTCATTAACTCCTTCTCTTTCTTCCTCTGTCCTCTTTGTTCTACACTCCCCTTCCCTCAATCTCTCTCTGTTAGCCTCATTCTCTCCGTCCCCTTAGTCTCTCACTCCTCTTCTGTCACACTCACTGCCTATAACTCAGCCATACTCCTACACTCACCTTCTTTCAGACCTTCTCCTTTACTTTCCTTCCTCTCTCTTCCCATCCTTCGCTCCTTCACTGTTTTCCCTTCCCTTACTCCCCTTACTCCACTTCAGTAACTCCTTCTCTCAATCCCTCTGTCCTCTAACTTACTCACTCCCCTTCTCTCACTCTCTCTCTGTTACCCCCATTCTCTCCGTCATCTTAGTCTCTCACTCCTCTTCTATCACACTCACTCCCTATAACTGAGCCATACTGCCACACTCACCTTCTATCAGACCTTCTCCTTTACTTTCTTTCCTCTCAGTTCCCTTCCTTTACTCCTTCATTATTTTCCCTTCCCTTACTCTCCTTACTCCACTTCACTAATTCCTTCTCTTGCTCTCTCTGTCCTCTTACTTCTACACTCCCCTTACCTCATTCTCTCTCTCTGTTAGCCTCATTCTCTCCGTCCCTTTAGTCTCTCACTCCTCTTCTGTCACGCTCACTCCCTATAACTCAGCCATACTCCCACACTCACCTTCTTTCAGACCTTAACCTTTATTTCCCTTCCTCTCTCTTCCCATCCTTCGCTCCTTCACTCTTTTCCCTTCCCTTACTCCCCTTACTCCACTTCAGTACCTCCTTCTCTCAATCCCTCTGTCCTCTAACTTACCCACTCCCCTTTTCTCACTCTCTCTCTGTTATCCACATTCTCTCCGTCCTCTTAGTCTCTCACTCCTTTTCTATCACGCTCACTCCCTATAACTGAGCCATACTCCCACACTCACCTTCTTTCAGACCTTCTCCTTTACTTTCCTTCCTCTCACTTCCCTTCCTTTACTCCTTCACTCTTTTCCCTTCTCTTACTCTCCTTACTCCACTTCACTAATTCCTTCTCTTACTCCCTCTGTCCTCTAACTTACTCACTCCCCTTTTCTCACTCTCTCTCTGTTACCCACATTCTCTCCGTCCTCAGTCTCTCACTCCATTTCTATCACGCTCACTCCCTATAACTGAGCCATACTCCCACACTCACCTTCTTTCAGACCTTCTCCTTTACTTTCCTTTCTCTCACTTCCCTTCCTTTACTCCTTCACTCTTTTCCCTTCTCTTACTCTCCTTACTCCACTTCACTAATTCCTTCTCTTACTCCCTCTGTCCTCTTACTTCTACACTCCCCTTCCCTCATTCTCTCTCTGTTAGCCTCATTCTCTCCGTCCCTTTAGTCTCTCACTCCTCTTCTGTCACGCTCACTCCCTATAACTCAGCCATACTCCCACACTCACCTTCTTTCAGACCTTAACCTTTATTTCCCTTCCTCTCTCTTCCCATCCTTTGCTCCTTCACTCTTTTCCCTTCCCTTACTCCCCTTACTCCACTTCAATAACTCCTTCTCTCAATCCCTCTGTCCTCTAACTTACCCACTCCCCGTTTCTCACTCTCTCTCTGTTACCCACATTCTCTCCGTCCTCTTAGTCTCTCACTCCTTTTCTATCACGCTCACTCCCTATAACTGAGCCATACTCCCACACTCACCTTCTTTCAGACCTTCTCCTTTACTTTCCTTCCTCTCACTTCCCTTCTTTTACTCCTTCACTGTTTTCCCTTCCCTTACTCTCCTTACTCTACTTCACTAATTCCTTCTCTTACTCCCTCTGTCCTCTTACTTCTACACTCCACTTCCCTCATTCTCTCTCTGTTAGCCTCATTCTCTCCGTCCCTTTAGTCTCTCACTCCTCTTCTGTCATGCTCACTCCCTATAACTCAGCCATACTCCCACACTCACCTTCTTTGATACCTTCTCCTTTACTTCCCTTCCTCTCTCTTCCCATCCTTCGCTCCTTCACTCTTTTCCTTTCCCTTACTCCCCTTACTCCACTTCAGTAACTCCTTCTCTCAATCCCTCTGTCCTCTAACTTACTCACTCCCCTTTTCACACTCTCTCTCTGTTACCCACATTCTCTCCGTCCTCTTAGTCTCTCACTCCTTTTCTATCACGCTCACTCCCTATAACTGAGCCATACTCCCACACTCACCTTCTTTCAGACCTTCTCCTTTACTTTCCTTCCTCTCACTTCCCTTCCTTTACTCCTTCACTCTTTTCCCTTCTCTTACTCTCCTTACTCCACTTCACTAATTCCTTCTCTTACTCCCTCTGTCCTCTTACTTCTACACTCCCCTTCCCTCATTCTCTCTGTTAGCCTCATTCTCTCCGTCCCTTTAGTCTCTCACTCCTCTTCTGTCACGCTCACTCCCTATAACTCAGCCATACTCCCACACTCACCTTCTTTCAGACCTTAACCTTTACTTCCCTTCCTCTCTCTTCCCATCCTTCGCTCCTTCACTCTTTTCCCTTCCCTTACTCCCCTTACTCCACTTCAATAACTCCTTCTCTCAATCCCTCTGTCTTCTAACTTACTCACTCCCCTTTTCTCACTCTCTCTCTGTTACCCACATTCTCTCCGTCCTCTTAGTCTCTCACTCCTTTTCTATCATGCTCACTCCCTATAACTGAGCCATACTCCCACACTCACTTTCTTTCAGACCTTCTCCTTTACTTTCCTTCCTCTCACTTCCCTTCCTTTACTCTTCACTGTTTTCCCTTCCCTTACTCTCCTTACTCCACTTCACTAATTCCTTCTCTTACTCCCTCTGTCCTCTTACTTCTACACTCCCTTTTTCTCACTCTCTCTCTGTTACCCACATTCTCTCCCTCCTCTTAGTCTCTCACTCCTTTTCTGTCACGCTCACTCCCTATAACTCAGCCATACTCCCACACTCACCTTCTTTGAAACCTTCTCCTTTACTTCCCTTCCTCTCTCTTCCCATCCTTCGCTCCTTCACTCTTTTCCCTTCCCTTAATCCCCTTACTCCACTTCAGTAACTCCTTCTGTCAATCCCTCTGTCCTCTAACTTACTCACTCCCCTTCTCTCACTCTCTCTCTGTTACCCACATTCTCTCCATCCTCCTAGTCTCTCACTCCTTTTCTATCACGCTCACTCCCTATAACTGAGCCATACTCCCACACTCACCTTCTTTCAGACCTTCTGCTTTACTTTCCTTCCTCTCAGTTCCCTTCTTTTACTCCTTCACTGTTTTCCCTTCTCTTACTCCCTCTGTCCTCTTACTTCTACACTCCCCTTCCCTCAATCTCTCTCTGTTAGCCTCATTCTCTCCGTCCCTTTAGTCTCTCACTCCTCTTCTGTCACGCTCACTCCCTATAACTCAGCCATACTCCAACACTCACCTTCTTTCAGACCGTAACCTTTTCTTTCCTTCCTGTCTCTTTCCTTCTTTTGCTCCTTCACTCTTTTCTCTTCCCTTACTCTCCTTACTCCACTTCACTAACTCCTTCTCTTACTCCCTCTGTCCTCTTACTTCTACACTCCCCTTCCCTCTTTCTCTCTCTGTTAGCCTCATTCTCTCTAACCCCTTAGTCTGTCACTCCCTATAACACAGCCACCCTCCCTCACTTATGTTTCTTTCCTCCCTCACTCAGTCCTCTACTCTCACTTTTTCTTTCACTTTCTCTGTCTCTTTACTCCCTTACTCACCTTGTCTCACACTCACTTGCCTTTATCCAGTCTGTATCTCCACTCTTTCCTCAACATCATTGCTCTTTTCTTACCCTTCCACACCCCCGTTCCTTTACTACATTTTCTTCACTTATCCTCATTCCCCGTGCTCACTCTCCTTCTCCTCACTCACCTCCCATACTCACCTTCTTTCAGTCCCCCTACTTCACTTCCCTTCCCCTCTCGTCCCTTTCTTTGCTTTCTCACTCATTTTCCTCTCCTCTCTCACTGCACTCCACTGCAGTTACTCTTTTTGATTTTTTTAAGAATACAGCTCTTTTTTGAGAATCGGAGGTAGTTCTAAAAAGAACTTTTTTTTTCTTCTTTTTTCGTTTTTTTCTCAACAAAAACAAAAACAGGGAATGTCAAACTGCTCAACAGGAGCAAAAAAAAAGAATCAAAATTAGGGATGGGGACGGCAGCGGTGGTTCTCTCTTGTTCTGACAATGTTCATAATACTTTGTTCACCATAACAAAGTAGTTCATCACAATCTTTGCAATTGATTGTGATACCATCAAAAACAGGCTGAATATTTGGAATCAGCTGTTCTGGTCGCCCCCTCACCGATGATAAAGTTGGTCCTCCAGTCGAAGTAGAAGCACCATCCCTTGGAGCCTCTCGTGCCAGAGCCCTGACACTCTCCCGGGCATAGTTCTGGGGGTGCCTCCTCTGAACGTGCCGAATCATGGTCGAAATTCCAAAAGAGTATTTCCTGGTAGGGTCACCCCGTGAAAGGACTGTATGACAAATTCGGCACTCCACCTTTGGAGCATTCACTTTTTTTTTGTCTGCTGGTATTGAGAAAATTTTCCAAATGAAGTGCTACTTTACTCTAGGCTGAGGAGCCTCTTCCTCTATGAACCCATCTGAGTCCTCACTGCTACTGGTGGGTCTAGCAGCCATTATAATCCCAAAAAGGTTTAGCAGCAAAAAACAGGTCTTTCAGTCACAAAAGTGAAAGAAGAAGTGAAGGAAATGGGTGAGGTTTTCATTCTTTGTAAAAAAAAACTGTTAGCAACCAATGAAAAGTGTTAATTTAAGGTCACATGACTTGACGCGCTCACGCTGCGCGCAGCGGAGCGCTTCCCGGGGAGCTTACGCGGCGCGAACGAATGCGCTTCCCGGGGCGCTTACGCGGCGCGAACAAATGCGCTTCCGGGGGCGCTTACGCGGCGCGCCTGAGTGACATTTTGGTAGCTTTACGGAAATGCAAAATCATTTTCATTCGGAAAATCAAAAATACTACTTTTATAAGCATGGTACTGAATGTCTTGCATTATTATTTAGTTTTCATACATATTTTTTTTTTACGAATGCAGAAATATTGCTCTCGCGGCGCTCTCGGGAGAGCTTACCGGTGCGCGCACCCTCAGCGCTCCAAGTCAAAATGATACGGGTAAGCTTACCGGTGCGCACACCCTGAGCGCACCAGGAAAAAATGATTAAAAAAAAGAAAAATACATTGAAAAAATACTGTTTAAAATAAATTAATAATAATTAATACTTATACAAAACAGCTAATAAAAAAACACTAAAAATCGTAGGTTACAAACTCGATATACAAAGGAATTAGCTTTTAAAAAACCTTTGAAATTCACTGAAAAAAACAGAGGTTTCACAATTGTTATAGTTAGGAATTAGCATTTAAAAAACCTTTGAAATTCACTGAAAAAACCATAGGTTTCACATTTGTTATAGTTAGGAATTAGCATTTAAAAAACCTTTGAAATTCACTGGAAAAACCATAGGTTTCACACCAGTTATAGTTAGCTGAACATTTTACTCATACAAAACCATTGAAATTCCCACGTTATAGTTAGTTGGACTCCCTATAACTCGCACGCCCGCAATCCACTGCTGATGATGTCACATATTACATCATTCATGACATGGTCAGTGACATCACTGATGACATCACTGATGACATCTCAAATGACATCACTGATGACATCACTGAAGAACGTTGCGGATTTCCTATGGAAACTAGGTCCTAACTATAACTACCCACTGGCGACCGCCAGTAGGTAATATGTATATATATATATACTGCCAGAGCCCCAGAACAGTGTTAAGGACCTATTCAAAGCCCTGAAAAAATGTTGCAAACACGAACAGGCAAAATGGTGGGAGCACTCTTCCCTGTCTGGATACCTGGAAGTGGGTAGAGTGCCCCGCGGTCTCAGAAGCATGCTGACCCCGTCCTATGAAAACCCTGACCCCCAAATGCTTTCTGATTGGGCCCAGTGCAACCTTGATTCATCGCGGCGCCTCATGTTAATACTGGTGCAATATGCCGAAAGCGATCGAGTGAAACTTTTGGTGGAGATTGATCGAATTAACGGTGAAATTGAAAAGCTACCCAGTACCCCAGCTATAACCAAGTATCGGGAAGACATGGAAATGAGGTTAAAACGCGAGGAAGAGGTGATTAAAAAACGCAAGGCGTTCAAATTCCAGCATGATCGTCTCGATTACGAGAATGGACAATATTCACATTCTCTAAGAAGTATGACAGCCTGAAAGCTGGTAAGGCAACAAGTAGCTCTGTTAGCGCGAAACCCACTGGCTCAGCAACCAACATCAGTCAGGCTGAACCTTCATCTATTTTAGAGGAGAGCTGGCAAATTGATAGCGAGTCTGATAGCGAGCAAAAAAGAAAAGAAAGGTCGGGGTTTCGAAAATTTACCATGGGACAGGAATTGGAGGTAATGCAAATGGACCGAAGAATGACCCTCCGATCAGGTCCCCAGGGAGCATCCACAAACAAATCTGCAATAGGAAACGCGCAGAAAGGCGCAAGTGCAGTCAGAGGCGGCAACGCAGGACGGAGGCAGAGAAGGCAACGAGCAAGGTGGCAGCGCAATCAGGCGCAACAATAACTGATGCGCAGACAGTTATCAATTTGACAGATATTGCACTTACTCCTGGAGAAACCTCTATTTTAACTTTAGGTTTGTCCTACAGTGCACGTGGAGACTTTGATTATGCCAGCACCAAAATAGACCTCTTCAAGTATGTCCGCAAATTGAAGCTCAAAAAATATCATGCCACGACAAAAACTAATGAGGTATCCGCAGTTACTGCATCCAATTGTCCTGCAATCAGGGGGATGGCCCTCACGCAGGAACTAATGGAACTTCAACAAGAAGATGCGGTATCTACGCAACCAGTTCCCGGCTGGGGACTGGCACCAGCAATACAACCAACCCCATTCAAGCCCAAATCTAAATTCTGCCCAGTGCTGCTGAAAGACAACTTGGACAGTTTTCACGACAGGGTGTCTGCTGACCTCAAGAACCTGCATGTTAAGATGGCAAATGCAACCAGAAGAAGAAACTACAGGGACATCGAGTATCACAAATTGATAAAGAAACTTAAGGCAGACAAAAATGTGATCATACGCCAATCGGATAAGGGCGGCAATGTGGTCTTGTGGACAAGGAAACAGTACATGGAAACAGTGTTGGGTCAACTGACAGACCGTGATTGTTATAAAAGAACTAATGTCATGGAAGTACAGCAGGCACACAAAGACATTTACTCTAAACTGATGGCTTGGAGAAGCATAGGCCTGCTGACTCTGGAGGAATATAAATATGTAAAAATGGATTGTCCAACTACTCCTGTTATATATTTTATTCCGAAAATTCATAAGGACTCCCTACGACCACCCGGCCGTCCTATTATATCTGCACGCAATAGCATTTTGGAAAATGTTAGCAGGTATATAGATTTTTTCCTGCAGGAACATGTTAAAGCTCTACCTTCATTTGTTTTACATACGGGTGATTTGCTCAAAAAGATGGCTAACTTCCAATGGAAACAGGGGTATTTGTTAGTAGCAATGGATGTGTCGTCCCTTTATACTAGTATTGTACATAGGGATAGTATTAGAGCAGTCGAGCATTTCCTCAAGAATAGACCCCCCTGTTACCAGGAACATTCTAAAATGTTATTGGCTATGATTACACTATGCATGGAAAATAATGTGTTTCTTTTCTCGAACCAGCTGTTTTTACAGACCAGGGGAGTAGCTATGGGGGCCTGCTTCTCTCCCAGTTATGCATGTTTGCACATGGGCTACTGGGAGGAGCAGGTCCTCATGGTGGATTTTAACTTGACCATGACCACCAAGGTCAAAACTTGGTGGAGATATATAGATGACCTCTTTTTCATCTGGGAGGGCTCCATTGAGGAGGCATCATCATTTATAGAGGAACTGAATATAAACAGACTAAACTTACAGTTTACCAGCAACATGAGTGAGGAAACTGTTGTGTTCCTAGATGTTGAATTCTTTATCAACAATGGTGAGTTGGAAAGTAGGCTCCACCGCAAACCTACGTCTGGTAATGCTTTATTACATGCGAGTAGTCACCATCCGGCGCACTTGATAAGGAGTATCCCCTACGGGGAAATGCTCTGTATCAGGAGAATTTGTAGCAACAGTACTGACTGTGAGAGAGCACAGAATGCATGCAGGGCTAGATTCCTGGATAGGGGTTATACCAACTCGTGCATTGATAGTGCCATGAAAAGAGCGAACAAATGTGACAGAAAGACCTTGGTGGACCCAGGCATAAGCTCGGTCAGAGTCCACAAACATACAGCAGACAATGAAGTTCGCTTAATTATTGGATACAGCAACCAACATCAGGCCATACATAAAATTATTAAACAACATTGGCCTTTGATTAATAGTGATCCGATAATTGGGAAATTGCTTAACAAATCTCCCAACATTACCTTCAGAAAAGCTAGGTCTATGCGGGACAGCCTTGTTTCCAGCAGTCCTGAAGTAACCACGGGATCGTGGCTAGACGGTAGTAGGGGCTTCCTGCGTTGTTCCACTTGTAAAGCGTGCAAAAATGGGGTTAGCAGATCAGAATACTTGTCTCCACTTTTTCCTACTCCTGTCAAGATTAAACAAAAGCTGAACTGTAGATCGGAGTACGCAGTTTATGTACTAGAATGTCCCTGTGGTCTGAGGTATGTGGGGAGCACCAGACCACAGGTGTACAAAAGGATCTTACAACACCTGCGAGCTATTACTAATGCAGATCCAGCGTATCCGGTCGCAAGACATTTTGATAAGGTCCATGCTAGAAATGCTTCACTTTTACCGAGACCGCCCTAATCGCAGCCACCGACGACATCAGAACCCTGATCGACAACGGGGAAACAGCGGCCCTCATCCTCTTGGACTTCTCTGCGGCGTTCGACACCGTCTGCCACCGCACCCTAGTGAAGCGCCTCAGCAACATCGGGATCCGAGAGAAAAATCATCTTGTTCCTCGCCGGAAGAACCCAGAGAGTCCGCCTCCCCCCGTTCAGATCCGAGGCCACCGAAGTCATCTGCGGCGTACCACAAGGATCTTCCCTCAGTCCTACCCTCTTCAACATCTATATGAGCCCCCTCGCAGCCATCGCACGCCAACACAACCTCAACATCATCTCCTACGCCGACGACACCCAGCTGATCCTCTCCCTCACCAATGACCCCACCACCGCCAGAACCAACCTACACGAAGGAATGAAAGACGTCGCCGACTGGATGAGGAACAGCCGCCTCAAACTGAACTCAGACAAGACGGAAGTCCTCATCCTGGGATCATCATCCTCCGCCTGGGACGACTCCTGGTGGCCCCCGGCCCTGGGCACCGCTCCCAAGCCGACAGACCACGCACGCAACCTGGGCTTCATTCTGGACTCCTCCTTGTCGATGACCAGACAAGTCAACGTCTCATCTTCATGCTTCAACACCCTGCGCGTGCTCCGCAAGATCTTCAGATGGATCCCCACTGAAACCAGGAAGACCGTCACCCAGGCACTCGTCACCAGCTGCCTGGACTACGGGAACACCCTCTACGCCGGAACCACAGCCAAACTTCAAAAAAGACTCCAGCGCATCCAGAACGCCTCCGCACGACTCATCCTTGACATCCCACGACACAGCCACATCACCGGACACCTGAGAGACCTGCACTGGCTCCCCGTCAGCAAGAGGATCACGTTCAGACTCCTCACCCACGCACACAAGGCTCTCCACGACCTGGGCCCTAAGTACCTCAACGACCGCATGACCTTCTACACGCCCACCCGCCAGCTACGATCGACCAGCCCCGCCCTTGCCACCGTACCACGCATCCGCAGAGCCACCGCCGGAGGAAGACCCTTCTCCTACCTGGCAGCCAAGACCTGGAACACCCTCCCCACCCACCTTCGGCGAACCCAGGACCATCTCTCCTTCAGAAGGCAGCTCAAGACCTGGCTGTTTGAGCAGTAGCGTTCCCCCTCCCCCAGTGCCTTGAGACCCTCCCGGGTGAGTAGCGTGCTCTATAAATGCCGTGATTGATTGATTGATTTATTTTGTGATTGACACTGTACCACCACAGAGAAGAGGTGGGCACAGGGAGGCCCTACTTAGGAAATTGGAGACTAGGCATATTATCCTCCTTGACTCTAAGATACCCAACAGGCTTAATACCAGTGAAGACTGTTACACTCACTTATGAACAGGCGGCTTTTTAGTAACTGTACTGATAATATACTATATAAACAGCAATAAGCTTTGTTTTTTGCTACTACTGAGTAAATAGTAGCAAATAATTATGAATTACCCTACGAATAAGTCCTCCACACGACTGTAATTACATGAAATTTAACATCTTACTTAGGATTTTAAATTCACAGGTAGCACTTTTATATGTATTGTATAATGGACTATGTTTTGCAATCTTGCACAGAGATTAGAGCGTATTTTGCACAGCGGTTCCTGCCCACTTGGGCGTTATCCTATTGGTTTACATTGCAATGTTGCACACAGACGTAGCTTATCTATTGCACTTTATGCCCACTTGGGCTGGAAGTTTTGCCCCCTGGGCGCCCAATTGTATCTTCGAGAGGAAGTCCGTTAGAAAATATTTTGATGTATGTAGTTGCTTTCCTGGCACCACTGGTAAAAGATCTCAGCTCCTTTATACAGGACAGCAATGATTTCATTTGTGCAATCCAGAACATACAGTGGGAGGATGACTTTCTCCTAATGGCAATGGACATCACAAGTCTGTATACTTGTATAGCACATGGGTCAATAGCATTGGAATTCTTCCTGAAAAATAGGCCATTAAGATTTATTGAACATAATCTCATCTTACTGCAGTTTCTATGTTTTTGTCTAAACAACAATATTTTTACATTTGGAGGGCAAATGTGTTTACAAACACAAGGAACGGCCATGGGGACATGCTTCGCCCCCAGCTATGCAAATCTGTTCGTAGTCTGGTGGAAGGAGCATGTGGTCTGGGGAGAGCACAATGAACATTGGATTAACAAGGTGACCCTTTGGGTCAGATACAATAACAACCTCTTTATTGTATGGTGAGGAACGCAAATGGAGGTGGGAAGAAACATTACCATTTTGAATGACAATTCTTTGAATCTAAAATTCACAAGCCAGCTTAGCAGTACTGAGGTGCTGTTTCTAGATCTGTTGGTTTGCATTGAAAATAATCAGTTGTGTACTAAATTGTATAGAAAACCCACATCAGGCAACACAACATTACATGCACTTAGTCAACATCCCCAGAGTCTAGTAGCCAGCATACCATATGGGGAGTTACTAAGAATTAAACGGAATTGTACACAAACAGAAGATTATCAAAAGGAAGAGCAGGAGGCATTAATTTGTTTTGAACAGAGGGGGTATCCTAGAAAAAACATTAACTGGAGCTAGTATGAAGAGAAAAGGAAGAGAGAGGCAAGATTTATTGAATCCAAAACATAAGGAGAGAGGAGAGGACAGGGGTTCAGGTATTGCAGCCCCCACGAGGAATTCTCACCTCAAACTTAGTGAGAGTGCAGCTCGGACCTCCTGGGAGGTAGAAACCTATCTCCTGTGTTGCTGAAGCCTACAGAGTCGATAGCAGCTCAGGGTCAGCAGACCGGACAGCAGTGTTGCGGTGCCTCTGAATGCAGGGGAGTGTCTCCTTGACTCCAAGGGAGATATCTTCAGTCGTCCTTGATGCTCCACAGATCCTGCATGGATCCTGTATGGTGCACAGGCACAGACGATGCTTCAGACTGAGAGAGAGAGATTAAGTCAGGCCCATACAAAGTCCAGCAAAGTCCAGAGTGTCCAGACGGTCGGAGTTCAGTGGTTTCTGGTTCAGAATCTTACCACGTCGAATCTAAGGTCCTACAGCCAGGTAAGCCCTTTTGTACCCATGGGAGAGGGTTGGACAGATTCAGGGGGCCATCCCATGGGAGGTACTGGACAGTGGGAAGGTTACTTCCATGTCCTTTGTCCTTTGTCCAGTTTCGCACCAGAGCAGGAGCCAACAGCTGCCAGAACTAGTTTGAACTGGACTATGCAGAGGGACACTAAATGTGCCCCTCATGCAGATTTTTGGTCACTGGCAAGCGCACCCACCCAGGCCTAATACACTAAATCCTGTCTAGGAGGTGGTCACACCTCCCTGTGGCAGGATGCCTATTGTTCTGCCTTCCCCTGCTCAGGCTTGGCTCAGCAGGCGGAGGGCAGAAATGTGTCTCTGGTCGTCTGCAACCATTTTGTGCTGCCCGGGACCAGAAGACTGGTGCCGAGAACACCAGGGACCCAACAAAGCTTGCTTCTGAGTGGTGGAATCATACCTCCCACACTGGTTAGCGGTGTGAGGGTATGATTCCAACATGTTTGACACCAAACACAATAGGGTTTGTTTTAGCCGTTTTAGAGTTGGTCAGCACACGGTAGCATAATGCCACTCTATATGTCGTAAATGGCTGCTTCACTGACAACCCGGGAGAATGGACTCCGTAGGCTGCAGGGGTGTTCTGCTCATGCAGTGGCACCCTCTCACTTAGAACTAAGCGCCCTGCCTTCACGATTGTAAAGGCCTGCTTTAGGGGTACTGATAGGTTTTAAGTGCAGTGACCCTTAGTTATAGTAAACCTATATCTTAAGTAAATAGCGCATGCACCAACTTACACAGGGTGCAATGGCAGGCCTGTAGTTCCATTTTGCATGGCCTCTCATGGGTGGCATAATACATGCTTCAGCCCATGGGAGGCCTCTGGGGTACCTATTCCCTGGGTACATAGGTACCACATACTAGGGACTGACAAGGGTACCCCAGTATCCAATCTGGAGTGTACCTAAGTACATAACAGTTTAAGGAGAAAGCAGATAGACTGGGGTCCTGATTAGCAGGATCCAAGTCGGACTAGTCAAAAACAGTCTCACATTTAGCAAAAAGTGGGTGTAACCATCCTACAGAAGCAGATTCTACTTTCCTACACATACTGTTGAAAACTTCCAAGTTGATGGAAAGTGTGTGACATACAGAAGAAGTATGTGCAGTTTGAGCCAGGTCATAGGAGAAGGGCACATATGCATGATCAACATCTCAATGCATAGGGGTGGCACATTCTCAGCTTCTGTGCATACGATGGCTCTAGCTCTACATATTGGCAATGGAGCAAATCTGACAATATTGTGTTTACACTCCATGTACACAACAGCATGCAATGCTGAGAGAGTGAATGAGGAAAGCGACGAATCACAGTAGCCCACTGAGGAGTAGTATGGAATTTCATCTTATTTTTCCCTACTACCTGAAACTGTATTTGTCAGCATTAAAGAGTGAAAAGGTAAGAATCCAGTATTTACTTTCTAAGATAGAATCACCACTAGTCTACATAAACTACTCCTGGCCTACTGCAATGCATTGTGCAGAGGTCACACAAACTCCAATATGAAACAAGTAGTGGCAAAGCCTAAAGGTCTCAACTTTGGTACCTGTTGGTTTTGCCAATACCTATTGACAATGCTGTACATCAGGAAGATGTTGTGCAGCATGGCCAAAAGTTAAAAAAAATAAAACATGAAGTAAAAAAAGATGCGATTACAATCCTTGTACAACATTTTGTAGGGGTACACATGCGGCACCACGCATTCGATGCGATGTATCGATGAACGAGGAACACAGGGTGGAAATCTACAATCTCTATAAAACACAATTGCCATCGATGTTTCATCATTGCTTTTTATGTAACACATACCTGCTGTGGTCATGGACAGCACAGACTATGACAGTTTTCACAGTCTCTATTATTTGTTTTTGAATTTTTTTTATCCAGCGCTGCATGTCGCCTCGCCTATATTTCAGAGCGATGTAGGTGAAAATCAAGACATTATAACGAGGAAATTCAGTGCTGGAGAGGCCCAAATAAAATATTTGCTTCCCTATTTAAGTTCAAATAAAGGAAGTTGGAATTGTTGTTTTTCATCCCTTTCTGCATCACAGTAATTTGGGTTTGTTTTTAGGCTTGGAGGCAGGAGTTTTCAGTCTGGGGCCGTGAACTACCAGCATAATCCTCAATTTTTCAGTGGCGTATAACTATGCTGAGTGATCAGATTTGCTCTAGTAGAATGCAGGTTTCTGTTGTGAAGCAAGTGAGGGGTCCTTGTCCTTTTCTTCAGCAAGCCTTGTGGACCATACAGACTATTTTGAAGATGATCTTTCCTTCTTGATGTAGCACTTCCTGGGCTTGTTTGATGTGGTCATGTGACCAAATTAAGGACTGCACTTGCACATGCATACTTCTTTACCCTAAGCTCATATTGGTGCACCACTCAACCAGCACTCACACGAAGGACGGGTAAGTGGCAGAGAAGAAGGAGAATTGATTCTATGGCAAAAGGGCAGAGAGCACTAGCATGGTTGTGAGAGGAAAAAGAGAAGCCAATAAATAAGGGCAGATATATCTCAGACTTGTAGGGCAGAGTAACAGAGAAAAGGGGAGTGCCAGTGTGGTTAGAATGGAAGGGAGGCACCACATCACACACGAAGAGCCGAGAGGTATATCAGAAAAGAAGGAAAAGGCTTGAATGTACTAAGGCAGAGATGGGCAGAGAGACTGGGGGCCAGTAAAAGGGAGTGGCATATGGTGCCAGGAATGGGAGGGTGAAAGTGGTACGAGTAAAAAGGGCTTTCACTGAGAATGCACTGCACACCAGTGCCAATTAAAGGGTCAGAGCTGTAAAGTGTTGGAAAGAGGATTGAGAGATATATAGCCAGTGTGACTCTTTCCCTCCTTCTTTACTTCTACTTACCCACAGTTCAGTGCCATTGCAGGGTCTACAATGCTTTAGGTGCAGTCTCCTACACAATCCCAGAGGACTCCGCCAAGATGTAAATCCACAACAATTTAAAAGACATCTGTCTGCTAAGAGTGCCATCCCATAATAGAAAGGTCAGGTTTTACAAATGACATTGGGTATGAAAAGTAGGTCTTCTACAATCAGAATGGAGACTTAATGATATACTCATATGGTCCTTTAACTTTGTATTGATTGTGCTCTATTTATTATGAATGTCAGCGCAACATCAGACGTCAGAAGGCCAAACTGCTGCTGGTTCAAGCCACTTGATGACGGGAAAACCCTATCAGCCACTATTTTTGCTGTATGGAGCAGTTTCTCCCCTTATGAGCCTCAAAGCCATGAAGTTAGAATGTGGTGGCCATATTAGGCGAGGGAACACCCCCCTCAAGCCTATAAGAGTGCACACAAGATTTTTTTTCAGACCAAATACACAAGTTCTTCTGAATCAAATGCTGCACTCAAGGTAACCGACATATGAACGGAGCCAAAGCCTACTCTCAACAGTGCTTCAACAAAAGTAAAGTCCACATTTGTAAAGCGCACAATCACCCGTAAGGGTCTCTAGGCGCTGGGGGCCGTCGGGAAGATTAAGCGAGCTATTGCCCAGAGTCACATGGTGCTGGGCTAACCTGCCGCCGGAGCCGTATGCTGTCATGCCGGACCTAAAAATGCTGTAGTTCAAAATGTGTGAAACTTGAAGAGATTCTATCTTTTCTGTAATGATCTATAGTATGCAAAAAATAAACACATTGCCATAAATATATCCGTCCAACTGGTCATTATTCATTTTCAGAAAAAGAGTTCATACGAATGCAAACCCTGTTCTTGTTTACCTTATTTAAACTGCAGCTGTAGGTATGCTTTGTGAACTGCTGTTCACTTTGACTGCTGAAGGCAGGCATTATGCCACCACAACCCAAGTGTAACAAGCATTTGCAATGTAATAGGTCTTGCATTTACACAAGTTTGAGCTATTGGCATTGTAAATGACATTGCCTTTTATTTTTGTTTTGCTTTTTGAAACATAAATAAAAGGCATTGTAATTTACAATGCCAATAGCTTAAACTCGCGTGAATGCGAGACCTATTGCATTGCAAATGCTTGTGTGTTCCTGGTAATTAGTTTGCATCCCTCTGAGGATTCCGTCACAGCAGCAGGGCTAAATATTCCATCATTATGACACTGTGGGACAGCCGCGAGCAGGCATCCATGTATAGTGCAGCCCCTGCTCGGCCTCGTGATTGTCGGAGCTTGTCATCGTCATCACAGCAGGTAGCCAACCAGGCGAACGCCCAGCACACTCTGTGATTGTTGAGCATTTTTTTGAGAAATCTGCCTTGACGCTGGGGATATGAAATGTTTCTGGGCAGCCTGTTGGGTACTGTTAAAGGGAAGGGCCGGTGTTCTTTTGTTCACATTCTTATAGCCGCGCCTTACACACGTGCAGTGATTAAAAACCTGTGAAGTGTCTGTTATTATGATATAGGTGTGAGTAAGAGTAGAGGCCTTAGTTGGGTGGGAGGGAGGCATGAGCATTTGTGTGAGAGAGAATGAAAGGGCAGTTCTATAGATTATGCGTGGGTACAACTTGGTAATGCACCTTATTGCCTCTTAAGCTGCACCTTATTGCCTCTTAAGCTGCGTCCCCCTGAGAGGCAGGAGGCAGTAAACAGGAAGAGATTTAATTGCAACCTGAACCACCGCAGTTTCCTGCAACCCAGCCAGACGGGGCCTTTAAGAGAATGTTCTTTCTTTAAAAGGTGGTCATCGTTGGGGGAGGAGAGCAAACATCACAGCAGACCGATCAAGGCTTTTGCTGTTGTACGTTTTTTACAAGAAGACATCACACATCTTTAAGTGTTAAAAGAGCAGTGATGGTGGCTCCTGGATTGCGGTTCCGCCCGGCTGGTAAGACATGAGGTCAGTGAAAGCCTCTCCTGGGGCTTCACGCTGTCACAAAGAGCAGCGTGACGTGGGGTTAGGGCGGGGGAGGCAGGGAGGACGGCAGCTGCTAAACAAGTCATCTGCCCCATCACTAAAATCACCATTACAATCGCACTAATTGGTCGTCTGGCTTCCTCAGCAAGTAGGCTTGAGTAAACATGTGAAATTAACCGCCCCCCCCCCCCCAGCTCGCCCCCCTCCAACGCCCCCGCCGGCCTTAACGTAATTGTTAACATTGGCAGATCATTGTGGTGGCTGCTGATCCCAGCGTCTTAGTGCGAAATCCAAAGCATATTGTGCGCCATCTTCTTACGAGTTATAATGCATATGGTGATCTCTACCGGACACCATTTCAAGGAGAGAATGGGTCAGGGTATCACTTGTCTATACTTTTCCTGATGTGCTCGGCAAAATGTTTGATACAGCAAGCACTGGAGATTTCCAGTGCGCTCAGCATTTGTGGGAAGCACCTCCACGCGGAGCAGTGTTGTTAACGAGGCGCTGTGGCGCCCCACTCCGTGGAGACTCGCCTTCCCGCGCCCTAGCTCAGGGCAGCAGACATTCCTGGTCAGCAAGTGGGGCGACTACTAACAAAGTGCAACTTTAATGTGGCTACAAAAATATACAGATACAGTGAAATCACGTGCCTTGCAACTTTGAGACTTCGAGTACTCACCAAATTGCAATTCTTGTTTAGGTGACTGAGTGTATATGAAAAATGAGGACAGAACTCGCACTGAAACCACAAAGCCGGTCAGCTGCAGCCACTAATGCCTCACCAGCAGAGACACAGTTTCACCGTTTGGCTCACAGCCCACCTGCAAAAACTCTTCATTTCTGCTTGCAGAAACTTCCCCTGTAGCCTGTCACACCCTGCCATGCACAGCGTGTGGGAAGGCAGCCACTGTTTATTTTTGCATTGCGCTTTCACTTTAAGTGAAAGCGCGATGCAAAAATAAACACGCGGCGCCCTGTCTCCTTTTGGGACGGCCCATCCGGACTGGATCTCACGGCTTGTTTATATAACACGCCTCCTTGAGACAAAAAAATTGCTTCACAACAGCCGTGAAGCAGGCGATCCAGTACGGATGGGCCGGAACAAAAGGCGAAAGGGAGGCAACGCAAACAGCTTATTTCCAATGGCAGTCTAACGTTTAGCATAAACGGTGACACCCACCAAGGGAAATGAGGGGCTGGCTTCAAGCCCACTTCTGGAATCCCTCTCTCACAATATCTCTTGCCAGAGTACAACGCATGCGCTGCAACGCTAGGCGATACCTAAAAAGGAGGTTAGAAAACAATCTTATATGTGGATTGCAGGTTTCAATGTATTATATATCGCATAAGGTACCCCCTAGCATACATCATCATATTTTCTTTATTTCGGCTCAGTAGAGCAATAAAAGGTACAATGTAAAACATTTAGAATCAAGATATGATAAAACATACAAATTAATTAAAAAAAATTCTTAGGTAATACAAAATTGTTTGGGAAATTATGGACCGACAATACAAGTCTCATCATATTTTAAAATCCATAATAAAAAATAATAAAATGAGTAGAAAATATTTTTTAAAACATCCTAAAACTAAAAAGATTTCCAAATAAGGTCAATTCAATTTCTGCAAAGAAATTTAGATAGGATATCAATAAAAAGGATTTGAAACAAATCATAAATACATTTGGGACAAGATATTAGGTGTGCAAAGATATTCTTACTGTTTTAAAGAGCATTCGACCCAATGTGCCATTTTGCCGACAGGAATCTCGCTATTGAATATACCGCACATTCTCTGGTATTGGTTTTACATTCTCTAAGGGCTGTGTGGCAGTCCCTAAAACCGAGAAGTTTACAGAGAGGAATAGTCCAGAGTAACTGCTGTTTAGCATAGCCCTTTCAGAAAAAGTTCAAGTGGTCAACATTCTCTGGTACTTGACAACTCATCATGCACAGGTTCGGTATGTTTTCCTTTTTCATCCAGGAGTGGGTACACGAGGCCAATGGCAAGATCCCAATCAAAACTTTACATAAAGTGCACGTGCAGCCGGATAATAACCATATTCAGGTATTGCTCATACTCAGGTACACTTTTAAACATCAAGTACGAATATACCAGGGTGTCAGAGAATGCAGAAGAGAGTTTGACTCCTAATACAAAATTTCAAAAGGACGTTTTTAGCTTATCCTGAGCACCTCGGGGTAATGCAGAAGCTTGCAGCCAAAAATCTTCCAGACCCAACTTGACTAGCCAATTTTCAATATGGACAAGCCAGGGAATCTTCCTAACATGGTGGTCATTTAATATGACTTTAATGCAATCCCTATAAAATCCTCATTGGTTCGCAGCCTTATCCAATATTGGATAGGTCTTAGCATAGCAGTGTCTGAAATTTATCTGAGGTTTAAGTCAAGTCTAATTGGCAGCATCGGCGCACTGGTGGGGAGTCTCATAAAGGTCTTTATGAAGGCATTTTTAGCTTTTTTTTAAATGTTAAGGTCTCAATGCCCCCATAAATCAGCCCTATACATAGCTTCCCCACAAGCTTGAATCTTATATTTGTCCAAGGTGGGAAGATAGCAAAAGTGGGTGATCTATTGGCAATTCTTATGATAGGCCCTGTTCTTTGGTTTAAATTCATAACACCTTTCTGTACCTGGGCTACCCATCTATGGGAATCTTTCAATCTCTTGTACCTGATCCAATGCCTCCCACCTAAGAATACCTTACTCTTGGACGTTTTCCTCCTGGCACCAAAGACCATGTGCTTGGTTTTGTTACTATTTTTTTCCAGGCCATGCTCTAAACAAAAAGTGTTACATTTGTCCAAGAGAATAGATAGACCACAAGGAGTCTTTAATAATAACAAGGTATCATCTACAAAGAAGAGGCATGGTATTTTGTAATCCTTTACTTTGGGGAGTCATTTTTACAATTTAAAATAGATCTGATGCAGCCATTTATATAAAAATCTCCTGATTGGAATGCCTTCCGTCAATTCCCCTGCGGGGGCCCATCTAACCCAACCAAAATTTTCCATAGATAAAGCCTGTATTACAGACAATAATTCCAGCGGCACCCTGATCTTATGCAAAGATCCAACGCAGCTTGCAGCTCCACAAAGGCGCATAAGGCAACCCCTTATCAATGTCTACCCTGGCATGCTTTATGATCAAAACTGCCAGTAATCAAGGAGTTTGGTGACCATATAGAGGAATGAGGCCAAAGGCTGAGTTCCTTTTTAACCTCATGGAACTCCAAGGTTACACGTATGGCAGACGTAATTTTATACCTTGGTGACACCATCCTTCATGTCTGCCACTTTCATGAGAAAGAGGCAGTATGGTTGCAGACATGAAGAATACAAGCTAAATACAGGGTGAAGGTAAACACGTCAAAAAGTAGTTAGAAACTTGTTGCAAAAATAAATTGGAATCAATTTAATGTAAATCAGATTTAAAAGTACTGAGATTCAATATGCATAGAAAGGGAAGAGAGATTCTATTTTTACTGTAATGACCAGTGGTGTGCAAAAAGTAAACATGTTGCCATAAACACCTCCTTTCTGCTCATCACTATTTCTTTAAAAAAAACAGATCATTATAAGGAAAAGCTCATGTTCCTGCTTCTTGCTCTGGCAGGAGGCATTATGACCGCACAACTCTGTTTTAACTTGTTACAGTGAGCAGCTATGCTACTTCTATATTACAGGCGACCAAGGACGTCACAAGTTGCCTATAATAAGGAAATTAGAGATGGGAAATTTGCAGGGATGGCAGGTCAAAATATGTTATATGGACGCAATAAACACATTCAAATGAATAAAATGCATCAGGCAAGCACTCTTCTATGGAGAAAGTGAGGGGGTTCATATGCCTAGATGGCCCATTACAATAATAAAGGAGAAAAGGCCGCGAACAAAATTATATATATATTTTAAAGAACAGGTAGCGAATGTATTGCGCAATCAGAAGCGTTAAAGTGCCTGAACAACCACATGGAGGTTAATCACTAATGAGATGGTGTGAAATTATGTATAAAAAGTTAAATGGAATAACCGAATGAGTCTTCTGGTGGGCCTAATCTACTGCTAACTTAAAAAGTATTGTGTGGTAAAAGGTTCATCAAAAGGCAGATGCTAATTCAGCTCAAGGTTATTCAACAAATCATTTAGTGACCTTATGTGAATGTTGAGAAGGACTCGTGTGACCTCCACGTAACTACACGTTCGAGGTGCCTTTAAACTGTTCTGTGTAATTACTAGAAAGGATGTACCTAAAATAAACACGTGAGGTCCTAGAAAACCCCCAAACGTTTGCACCATTTAGTACAGGAATCCACGTTGGTCCCTTTTTTTGGAGCTTCAGACTGATAATTAAACAGCTATGAATAGGCATCATTTTTAAAGTAGTGAAGTCCGATCGAATTTCTAGGAATCTAGTGCAGAACTGAGCCTGACCTTTTCGTGAGCTGTGATGTCACTTCCCTCTGCTTAACATCAGATGGGTAAATAAAAAAGTGTTTTTGTTCCAGGTTCCTCAGTCTGAGTGGCATAAAAGATTAACACTGTTAAAGATGGGCGATAATCCCGGAATTAAGAGCAGTAGAAATACAGTTGATTGTACAGAGATTCGCTAACCTGTTTCTTAATCTAACTACGACAAAATCAGATGTTTCTGACAGGCTGAGGTTTTAAGAAGCGCTTTTTTTCTGGGTTAAATCATGTATTTATTTAGGGCTTTGTATTTTGCCGATATTTCAGTGGCGGCCTACTTCGAAGCACCTTGCAATACAAACAGGTATAACTGTGAAAAGTACAAACTGGTCATTACCTAGCTATAAGGGAATGCTATTATTTGTAATAATCTCGCACAGCTGGGGTCCGTGCCTCGCGATGTAGGCTCTCGTTTATGAGATTGACTGAACAGTTGTTTTCAATAGTTTCCGGAAGAGCAGGCATCTGCTTGTTTCTATAGTGCGAAGGCCATGGAAGCTCGTTACTTGTCACTAAGGGGTTCACCTGAAACAGTAACTGGAGTAATTGTATGCACACTGGACATAGAGTACTTGGAACTAACCTGAAACTGCAGCTCCCAGAAGCGGCAGAAATGTTTTCATGGTATGGGAGATGCTTAATTCGCAGCAGGGGAATGTTGGGATACGAGTGTCTGTATACAACTGTAGGTGCTGACTGTTACACAGAGACAGATTTCTAACCCTTAAGTGAAAAGATGGTTGTCCATGGAAATATAACACCTCCCTGCAGCCATGGTTCACTTGTCCTGACACACCAAAAATGTCCAGCCTGCTACTATATATTTGTGCTAGAACATTTTTGCTATTTAGGCTCCAGCTAAAACTTCATATTACAAATAGTTAAATACACACATACATGCATGGGCTGGTGGTCTGTCCTGTTCCTCCATCGTTCTGTTCATGTGTCTTTCACGTTTTGCTGCGACGCACAGCAGCATACACCTTTTGGCAATGGGATCTGAGTTGTGTTTTAACATCCATTGTAAATACCTTTTTATTCCATGCTCTGTAATGGTTCCCTCTGCCCTTCCCTCTCCTTAACCAGTGTTATATTCCATCAAGAATGTTCATGAAGCCCCGGACGGTTTAACAGTCATTGTGAGTGAGCTATGGTGTGAGTTGAATAAAGACTTCAAGTTAAGTTTTTGTACCTCATTATTTAAGTCTCCCAATTCATTCATTAGTGTATTGTACTGTGAGTGACAGTACTTTGGCTTTTCATATGTTCACAGACGTCTAAAAAGGAGAACACTTCAGTGCTAGGGCCAGTGTGCCTGGGATGCTGGCTCACTCCTTAATATTTTGGAAATGTTATATTTTTTATCATTGTTTTACATATTACAAAAATACAGTATACCAAAACATTGTACATTTTTCAAGAATAGATTTATTTGTCTTGCCAATGCTTTTTAGATCTGGCAGCAGTGAAGATTTAGATTGTACTACTTGGGACAATGGATGGCCTGGTATTAGGGAAGTGGGGCTCAGCATGTACAATTTGTTTTACTTTCTGGGTGAACATTGAATACCGCATGTGAACAATACTGCATACTAGGATAAACCCGATAGTATCACATGTACATGTAGTATCACATGTACGTGGCCCCGAGCGATTTAGCTGCTTCCCTTATTCCTTTCCTTTACTTCCTAAGAAAGATAGGCATGGGCTTATCTGGAGCCTCTCATCTTCACAGCTCTGTGTGGTAGGTGGGGGGAAGTATCTCCTCCGCATTTTCAGTTCTTTATACATGTTGTTGCTCAAGTTGCAGCAGGCTGAGCCTTGCTGCGTGTCTTGCTGAGTGTATTTTGTGTGTGCGGCACAACTTCAAGTTAACTGTGTCAGTCACAACTGCTCCTTTTTCAGACTGGTGGACATTGTGAAGATGTAGATCCCCAACCTGTTCTGTAATGAGAGATACTTCTGATCAATGAAAATCACCACCAGCTACTAACATAAATCATCACAAGGGAGATGACCCCCAAGCATGATTACTAGTAGCAACAACTTCAGCACGCCAACAGGGCCAGCAACATAATGACGTAAAGAATTCACCATTATGAGAAATCCCCACAAGAGTAATGAAACGAGTCATAGCAGCAGGGTAACTAGACATAATATCGAATACAAAATATAGAATAGCCATAATATCGAAGTAAAAATATAGAATGGACATAATATCGAATGGACACAATATAGTGGTGAAAAATATCGAATTGAAGGTAAGTAATATAATATGGATTTTTAAAATATAGAAAGTCAAAATATCGAAGTATATAATATAGGTACATTTTTTAAAGTGTTTTGTATGTTAGTATATGTGTGAAAAGTGTATATTATTTTTGTAATTTATTTTAAGTAATGAATTTTATGCTATTTAATTTTTGTGTAATTTAATTCTGTAGTGAGTTGTGGGTTTATAGGGGAATAGGGTGGGAAGTAATTTAATTATATTAAATTAATTACTAATTTTTAGAAATTACTAATTATTATTAATTTAATTTAGCATTTTAGTTGTGTAGCGGGTTGTGAGTTTATAAGGGAATAGGGTGGGAAGTAATTTCGTTGTAATTAATTAAATATTTGTATTTATTTATTGGTATTCATTTTGAATTTATTGTTAATTCATTTCTAATTGGTAATTCATTTTTATTAATTGGTTAATTGATAATTATGTTAATTGTATTAATTTATTTTCCATAGCAGGTTGTGGGTTTATAGGGAAATAGGGTGGGAAGTAATTTAATTGTAATTAGGTAAATAATTTGTATTTATTTATTGGTATTGATTTTTAATTTATTGTTTATTAATTTTAAATTGGTAATTAATTTTTATTAATTGGTAATTAATTCGTATTAATTGATTAATTGATAATTACAATAATTGTATTAATTTATTTTCTGTCGCGGATTGTGGGTTTATAGGGGAATGGGGTGGGAAGTAATTTAATTGTAATTAATTACATATGTGGGTTTATAGGGGAATGGGGTGGGAAGTAATTTAATTGTAATTAATTACATATTAAGAATACTGTTTGTGTATTGATAATTAATTTACTGTTAATTAATTATTAATTGGTATTCATTTTTATTATTAATTCGTTTTTGTTATTGAAAATAATTAGTTGTTAAATATTTATGAAAAGGTAATTAATTTTAATAACTAATATTTATTTGTATTTCTAATTAATTAATTATTACATAATATTACATTGGTAATTATTTTTTTATTGGTATAGATATTTAATTTATTTTTTATTAATATATTAAATCATTACTTTCCCTACTGTTAAAGTCACTAGAGTGGGAATAGTAATTTTTACCCCTATGCTATCCAACGCTTTCCCTACGGTTGCACTCTCTGGAGTGGGAATAGCAATTTTTACCCTCCATCTATCCAACGCTTTCCCTACTGTTGCACTCTTTGGAGTGGGAATAGTAATTTTTACCCCTACGCTATCCAACGCTTTCCCTACTGTTGCATTCTCTGGAGTGGGAATAGTATTTTTTACCCCTACGCTATTTAATGCTTTCCCTACTGTTGCACTCTCTGGAGTGGGAATAGTAATTTTTACCCTCCTGCTATCCAACGCTTTCCCTTTTGTTGCACTCTCAGGAGTGGAAATAGTAATTTTTACCCTCCCGCTATCCTACGCTTTCCCTACTGTTGCACTCTCTGGAGTGGAAATAGTAATTTGTACCCTCCCGCTATCCAACGCTTTCCCTACTGTTGCACTCTCTGGAGTGGGAATAGTAATTTTTACCTCTATGCTATCCAATGTTTTCTCTACTGTTGCACTCTCTGGAGTGGGAATAGTAATTTTTACCTCTACGCTATCCAATGCTTTCCCTACTGTTGCACTCTCTGTAGTGGGAATAGTAATTTTTACCCTTCCGCTATCCAACGCTTTCCCTACTGTTGCATTCTCTGGAGTGGGAATAGTAATTTTTACCCCTACGCTATCCAACGGTTTCCCTACTTTTGCACTCACTGGAGTGGTATCCTACGGTAAAAATATTGTATATTTGTTATCAATATTACATTAATATATATATATATATATATATCAAATAGTGTATAACAAGTCACTTGAATTGTATAAGATACCTCCCATCCGTGCATATTCACCTATCTGTAGGTATGATTACGTTGAGAACACTTATTATGAGCATTCAATAATGTACGTATATTTTACCATTACAAGATGGCGCTTGTTGGGAGAGCTATAGTCCTCTGTCGATGTCGACTGAGAGGTGTAACCTTTGTACTTTGTCATCAGTATTAAATGTACCGGTTATACGTGTGTAAACACACACACTGACGAAGGCCAAGTGCCGAAACGCATCTGTGGCAAGCTTGTAGTTGAATAAACTACTGTATGATCAAAGGTACCCCCCGAGTGCTGTCATCTCTTCCTTGGGATTTCAGGATTGTGACGAGCGCAATATATATATATATATATATATATATATATATATATATATATATATATATATATGTATTAAAAAATGAAATTGAATGTTTTTTTATAACTTACATTATTTAAGAATTTTAAGGTTAAGTATTTTTAAGTATGTTTTAGTTAATTATATTTATTATTTCATTCATTTTAAATTACTTTTAAGACATTTAAAAAAAATTGCTATTTTGACTAACTATATTTTTTACGACAATATTTTTGATTCGATATTTTTGTACTCACCTGTTTGTAGAAAGGAATTCGATATGTTTGCCTTCTATATTTTGTCAGTGATGTTTTGGTAAGTCTATATTTTTGTATTCGATATTATGTCAGTGATCCAGCAGCAGGTGCTCTCTTAACAGAAGGAAATAACACCAGCAGTAAATATCCTTTCCCATGCACCAAGGGGTCCCATCAGATACTACTGGTGGTCCAACATGGAACGGACTGCAACCAGAGAAAGGTATTGTCTGCAAGGGATGGATACCACTACAATAACAGTCTCTTGCTTTTTCTCTCTCTTTCACACACACACACACACACATGCACACACGCACACACGCACACACGCACACACACACACACACTCTCTCTTTCTTTCCCACTCTCTACTTTGAATAGGGCTGGAACAATTCGTTCCTGACCTGGGGTTGCAGACTATGTGGGTGAAGACTATTTTTTTTCTAGGGCCCGTGCTGACAGTCACACTATGTGGGATCTGAGGGTGGGGAGCATTTGTGTATGAGTATAAATGTGCTGTATGCTTATGTGGGCATATACATACTCCACAGGTACTCCAATAACTGGATGTTCAGTGCAGTGCAAAAAAACAGCTATGAGAATACACTGTATTTTCCTCTTTAATTATGTTACAAGTTTAACCTGCTCTCACAAGCACCGAGCATGCTCAATTGCGTGCAAATATTTTCAGCGCAGGTACACTCATCAACAAGAACTGACAAAGCAATAGGTTTCACCCTATTGAAACAAGTGCGGAGCTTTTGGTTTTGCCAATGTTTACAGTGTTTTTTAAAAAAAAGACAATTCTAAATACTGGAGAAAAGCAAACACGTACCTTATGGCATCACAAGCTTGTGCATTGGAATCAATAGTTTCAATCTTTGAAAGTGGTATGTTTATTTTGCAAACACCTTTCAGTCAGGAAACTGGACAGAAATGGAAAAGAATAAGGATGTGTCACAATTTGAAGGGAAATGCCTGCCAAGGCCTAATTTACTTTTTATTCATAAGCTTTCCAAAGAGAAATTACAAGAAAAGAGATAAAATGAAAAACATTACACACAAAAAATAATGGTCCGATTCATTACAATGGCAGTATGGGTTGCTGTGCAGGAGCATCTCATATTTACACACATCTTAGCCATAAAACATGACAGCAAGGCCTGTTCTCCTTTGATATCCCCGCATCTGAGGTAAACGTAGCATACATATTTCAAACCGATGTGGAAAAGGGAGCTATGAGTGGGGTAGGTAGGCTCTTTCATTTAGACCGTAGTAGCTGTCCTAATTGCTCCCGTCAATATATTATGCCTTCTAAACAGGTGCTAGCCTTAAGGGTCCTATCTCGGCCCACAAACACAGGCCACGCGTTGCTTTGCCAGTAGCAATGCAAGAGCCACAAAATACCTGATGTCACTTTGCACCTCAAGAGTGGATCCCATGAGGGCCAGTTTAGGAGACGGCAGCATTTGTGTGCGGGTTATTATGGAGAGCAGTGCAACAGTCTTCCAGTCTGCCCACAACTGTGTATCCAGTCTTTATCTGGGATTTCAATAGCTAGTTCCACCTCCCACTTTAGTATTGCCCTGGGATATGTCAGTTTAGCCTCAGACTGCAATGTGCGGTACCACGTGCTGACCAGATGCTTACTGTGGTAGTGAGAAGGAATTCCAGCGCCTTGCATGTTGGGGGCTCAAGAAAAGGGCGCGGTATTCCCTACACAGCTCCGGAAGTCTAAGGTAAGTGAAAGCGTCCATCGTGGAGCGGTGTCCTCCAGTTATTATCACAGATCAGTGCAGGAATAGGCCCCCAGTGCAGATGTAGTCTATGGAGAGCAGTTCTCTCTCTAGTGAGCTGGACAAATGGGAAGTGTGTAAAAGGTTGTTCTGGAGAGTAGAGTATAGGGTGTGACAGTCACCAGCGGGCTCTATGCCAATCCACCAGAGTGGTTGTCACCATGTTAATCTCACAGCGGGTACACTTAGGCAGCAGGCCCAGACTCGCGCTCAGTACATTGGGGAGTGTGGTATCTTATTCTACTGCCATATTAGACATATGAGGCAGAGGGTGCAGCTAGTATTTGGCAAAATATGCCTGGCCAAGGTTCTATTAGAGTTCAAAGTCAGGTGCACCCAGACCACCCTGTTCATATGGCATGGTCGACACCTCCCAGCGAATTCTGGGCTGTTTGTTAGCTCAAGCCAAGGAGATCATTTATGATCTGAATGTTTTAAAGAATGTTTGATGCAGTGTGACGGAGATGTTATAAAATAAATAAAGTAACCTGGACAGTATGATCATTTTCATTGAAGACTAATTTGCCCATCCACGAGAGAGGCATGCATTTCCATCTAGCTACCTGATCTTCGATCTTTGCTAGCGCCACCGCATAGTTATCCCTACTTATCTGCACACCCAGATACTTGATTGATGCAAAGCGCTAAGGAAGTGGGACCTCTAGGGAGCAAATGGGGGTGCTAGGCGTTAGGTGGAATATGGTGAATTTGTTCCAGTTAATAGTGATCTTCGATTAGGTCCTGAAGATAGTGAACTCCCTGATGATTGGGCTCAAGGTTTTAGCTGATTGGGCTCAAGGTTTTAGCTAGATAATGGAAGTATAGTGATGTTGTCCTCATATAGGGAAACCAGCAAATTATGAGAGAGGAAAAAACAACCTCTATCAGCGTGCATCTACCTGATTGCAGATGCCACCGGTTCTGATGACAGCACATACAGCACTGGCGAGAGCTGCACCAATTGTCGAGTGCCCCTTACTTTTAGAAATGGATGCGATAGCAATCAATTCAATCATACCCTGCTAGTGGCTCACAATATAATAACTTAACCCAGTTTATGAAACTGATGGGAAATCCCATTGGAGACAGGACAGCACATATATATGCCTGTTCCAAGAAATTAAACGCCTAAGTGGCGTCTAAGAAGACCGCCACCACATTCAAGTCTCAAATCACCTATTTGCATCACTGCATAGAGAGATCGCAGATTGTGAGATTTTGAGCCCCCTGGTATGAAACCCGCCTGGTTTGGGAAGCACAAGGTCAGGAAAATGAGGCTTGAACTGGTTAGCAAGCACCTTGGCAAGTATTTTAACGTCTACATTGAGTAGAGGCGGGCGACTGGAAATACACTGTGACAGGAGCATGTCAGGTTTTAGGAGGGCTATAAACATGACCTCGCTGGAAGATGGCAGAAGTATGTCATTCACCAGCACTTCGTTATATACCTTAAAGAGTTTAGGGGCCAATAGCATAGAGTAGGCTTTGTAAAATTCCGTATGAAAGCCATCACGTCCTGGGTTCTTGCAGGTGGGAAGACTCAATATCACAGGTGTGATCTCCCCCAGCACAATAGGTGTGTCAAGGAACTGGCTCCGGGGTCCCTCCAACCACGCCAAGACTATGTGATCAAAGTGAGCAGTGTAATTGGCCTTGGCCTGGGTGATGTGGGACGTGTATATGTTAGAGTAATTTTGAAGAAACTCTTCAAGTATATCCTCTGCTTCATATAGAACTCACTATCATCTCTTTGGATTTGGAAGATAACTTGTGGCATTCGCGCCTGGCGTTTGAGGGCCTGTGGGTATGTTTGCCACCTCCATGAATTCATCTGGCTTAGTCCTGCTATGTTCTAGGCAGATGGTGGGCCCTGCTTGTATGCTCGAAGGGTTTTAATCTTGGCCTCTAGCTTGTCAAGCAGTGTGTGCAGGAATTTGTAGATTCCATGCTGTTTGGCAATACAGACACTGCACAGATATGCCTTGAAGGCTTTCCCAGAGGGTGCCCACCCTTCTGACTGACTTCGCATTCACCTGAAAGTAGTGTATTATTTCAGACTTGAGGTCTTCATTAAAGATCCTGTCAAGGAGGGCCGTGGGATTGAGTCTCCATGTAAATGCACGGTGTTTATGGTACTTTTAGCGTCAACTTGACTGGGTGTGATCTGAGAAAGTGCAGGGAGATGTTCTATAGATTTCGTCCAGATGCACACATCTTGAGTACAGAGTGAGTAATCCAGCAGTGCCCAGGAGTTGTGAGCAGTGGAGACATGCGTGCCTTCAAGGGGAGAGAGGGATGTCTTAAACGCCATATATCGACCAGACCCTCCACCTGCATGATCGCTAATAATGTAGCTACAGCTGTATTGTGTGTATGGGCCGCAGCGTTGGATCAGTCCATGTGTTTGTCAAGTACAAGGTTAAAATCCCCTTCTGAAAGTTTCGCCTAGGGGGCCAGAAAAGAATACGCGCCTCAAATGTGTCTTAAAAATTCGGAGTTGTCTGTGTTGGGACTGCATGTGTTAATGATGGTAATGTGTTTCCATGTATTAGGGCCTCAATTAAGTTAAAGCAAACTAGCGGGTCATTGATTTAGTGCAGCAGCCGGAAGGGTGTCCCATGCTTAATCAGGAGTACCTCTAGTATATGATGAGTAAGAGGCTAGTACCCTATAGCCCCACCATTTGGAGGCGAAACTGGGAGGGACGCCCGCACTGAGATGGGTCTCATGAAGCAGGGCTATGTCAATTTTGTGTCTGTCCAGGTAGTATTTGCTGACATGTCTGTGGGTTATTTAGCCCTCGCATATTCCACATCAGTAGATTGATCTGTGCTCATTTACTAGAAGGAAATGCCATGCTAGTACACTTAGCCTCATGTGTTAAGACATGATGTGTGGTTTGCTTTGGTGCATGAGGAACAAATAGGTCAAATTCAATGTGAGGAGCAGAAACCAGTGTATACAAAACAGAGAAAGGGGGGCATATACCTGCAAAACAATAATGTAGACCACAAAACCCCCCAACCCCCTTAACACTAGCAACCCTACCCACCAGCAGTCATCTTCCCAAGTAAACCCACAGTAGTGCAAAAACGAAGCCAAAAACAACATCAAACAAAACAACAATAGTTTTAGCCACATGGGGATACCCTAAGGAAAAGCTGAGTGCTGGCTGGCCAATGCTACCAAAAAAGGGGAGCGTCTGCCGGGCAGGCATAACATGGTAACCAACCACAAGAACATTCTAAGTAAGAATCTTCTCAATGGTAATGAAAATCTATCCCAATTGGGAGTAAGACATTAATGGAACAACCCATCTAATTTAGGGGATAAGACAGTGGTATAGCTAGCAGAGGTGGGGGCTTTTTTGGGGGCTGCGGAGGTAAGCAAGTATTGTCTGTCGATTACCACCACCCCAGTGAACAAGGTGTCTGTAGGCCGCCAGACCCCCCGGAACAAGTCGTACATTGGCCACCACCCCCACCGCTCCTACCTGCACCGTGCGGCAAACTTAGGGTCCCCCCTGCTTGGCAGTAGTTCTAGCTTCGCCACTGGGATAAGAGGGATATTGACCTGTGGACCATGTGGGCACAGCCAACCTGTACATAATACAGTTGTTAACAACATGTGCTGGGCACACAGTACAAGGTAAGATACTTCGAATAGTCTATAGTCACATGGTATGGAGACATCAATCACGTATGGGTGAAGAGCAGTCAACACATGAAACCCACACAAATGTTGGTCAGCACTGTAAAGTGAAAGGGCAAAGATGGATTCCAGATCATTCTATTTCACTTAAATTGCCCCCAAAGAGTGCCGTTCACACTTTCAGGTGTTTGAAAGATGTGTGTTTTATTTTGTTGCAAAATCCTGAGGCATGCCAGATAGATCGTGGCATATGGGATACCAGCCAGGTACAGCCTGCACTACATGGGAAGGAACTCACAAATAGCCTCCTGGACAGTTCTGGTGAAGTCCAAATAAATGGAGATGTGGCCCTAGTATGACAGTGGCTGCTTCTCTCTTGCCAAGTGAAGTGCATTATCATGGTCTCTGAAGTTGAAGAGCTTGGTGATGATCGGCCATGGGGGCGCCCCAGGAGGAGGATGGGGCCCCAAGGATATAACTCACCTCTGTACCATACACTATGTTCTGCCACATTATTTAATTTCAGATGTCATAAGTGTTGGTATTAATTCAATAATTGCACATGGTTATAAGTAGTGCATGGAGAGGAGGGGAGGTATAGTTAATGTAGAGTGGTGAGTGAGGTGAGAACATTCTGTACGGAGGTGCGTGAGTTATATGAATTTTAATGTGGCGCATAAGTATTAATGTGGGTTATAAGTATGACATATTAATTTGAAAGTGATGTATAAACGATAAATTAAAACTAGAACTGGAACTTTAGAATATCTAATTTTTGTGTAGTTTAAGTTGCGTTTGTTTAGCAAACATACATTTTTTCCCAACTATAACTTATCTTTAACCTTTGTTTTTTTTCTGAATATATGTATGTATGAATATGAGTATGAATGTATATATGTATGTATGGAAAACCAAGTGTTAAAGTAACATAGTCAGATTTTGAAACCATATAAATTCACTAGCTAGAGTTTACTGAGCTAGCTATACCACTGGTTATGACCTCACATATTACCTCACTCACAACATGTTACATGGCATCATTGATGACATCACTGATGACACCTAAAATGACATTACTGAAATTAACAAAATGAGGGCAATTTCCACTAGTGGCTGGTGTCAGGGCAATGTGGTGGGCCGTGGGGGAGGGGCCTGTTATATTACAAACAATTAAAAAACGTACCAGCCCGTCTTTGCTCGCCGCTCTTCTGCTCCTCTGGGCACAGGCTGAAGCTCCCGGACTCCCCTACGGTCACTCCAGACGCTGCTCTCGTACCCATGAGAGCAGTGTCGGGATTGGGCGGAGAGGGCTTGCTTTGAGCTCCTTTGAGAGCTGGGAGCCTGTGCCTGCTGCTCTCTCCACCCAGCAACACACTAGGATTGGACAGATGTCAGTATGCATGACGGTTAGGCCGTCCTAAGACGGTTGGCCAAACCGTCATGCGAAGTGACAGCAGTGCCCACCACTACTCCTCCCCTGCTGCAATGCTGTGGCCCTGCCCCCAAGACTCAGCTACAGGACGAAAATAAAATGTTTATCATTTTATTTTTTGTTTGCCTCTGTGGGGAGCTGGGGCTATTCTCCTATGTCACAGCGAAGGAGCTGCCGCTAGTAATTTCTTCCTATACCATTAACTATAACTCACGCCTTCTCCATGCACTGCTTATACCCTTTCATATTATATCATTATTACCATTTAAAATTATAGCATTTACAACAACACTTATGGCATCGCAAATCACATTATTTAGGAGAACAGAGTGCATGGTAGAGAGATGAGTTATAGTTAATGTATTGTAGCTACTGAGTTGAATTCACTGTGTATGGAGGTGCTCAAGTTACAATAAATTGAAGGTGTTGCATATATTATAAATTAAAGGTAGTTTAAGTCTTGTTTGTATAGAAAGAATAAATAAAGTAATAGTAATTTAAAAGTGTTGCGTAAATTATACATTTAAGTTATAACTATAACGTAGCACTTCTAACTATAACAAAGGTTTAACCTTTGTGGTTTTTTTCATTGCATTTCAATGTTTTTCTATTTTTAACAAAAAAAATTGGAAACTGTAGAGTTTACTGTCCGTGAGTAGAGTGTCATTAAGTGGAGTGTGGTACAGTAGAGTGAAGGAGAGTGCAGTAAAGTGTTCTGTGACAGAGTATAGTTTCATAAAGTGGAATGGGGTACACTGGAGTAGAGTAATAGTGTACAGTGCAGTAGCATTGTGTAGAGTCTAGTGGCGTAGAGTGGGTCTGTGTACAGTGGAGTGAGGTACAGTGTAGTGGTATACTGTACAATAGCGTAGAGTGAAGTGTTGTAGAGTGAAGTGGCGTAGAGTGGAACAGTGTGTAGTGGAGTGTGGTACACTAGAGTGTCATAGTGTGGTATAAAGTAGAGTGGCGTAGAGCCGGGTAGGGTAGTGTGGGCTGGCGTAGAGTAGAGTTGCAGAGAGTGCAGTGGCATAGACTGGAGTGGCAGAGTAGAGTGGCATATGGTGCAGTGGCGTACAATGAAGTGGCGTAGAGCGGAGTGGCATAGAATGGAGTGGGTCAGAGGAGTGTCACAGAGTGAAGTGGTGTACAGTGGAGTGGTGTACCGTGGAATAGTGCATATTAGAGTGGCATAGAGTGGAGCAGCAGGGAGAGGATTAGCATAGAGTGGGGTGACCATAGTGGATTTGCGTACAGTTGAATAATGCAGGGTTTATTGGCATACAGTGGAGTGGCATAGATAGAAGTATAATACAGTTTATCAGCATACAGTGGAGTAGGTAGCATACGGAGGAGTATTGTAGACTGGACCGGCATACAGTGGATTAGGGTAGTGTAGAGTGGCATACAGTGGAGCTCACGCAGACTGATACCCCTACTCAGAAAGAACTGACAGACCTTTGTTACTAAGTGACCTTGTAAAGAACGTCCCCTCCTAGGACCGTACTGAACCTGTACAAACCCTCTGATGTATGATCTCCTTAGGTCCGGAGGAAGCCCCAGGCTGAAAGCCATCTTTGAGGGGGGAAACACGTGTAGGCGGCTGTATCTCTATATTGCATTACGTCTTTGTATAACTCTGAAGAGAAAAAATCTTTTTATGAAGTGCACTGGATTCAATAAAAAGGATCAAAAAAAGATTATATATTTACTTGCGCTGTCACTTTCTTCTTCTTTATTCTCATACAGTGGAGTGCTGTAGGCTTGTCTGGCGTAGAGTGAAGTGATGTACAGTGTAGTGGCGTACATTGGAATAGGATAGAGTGTAGTGCCATAGTTTGGAGTGGTCAATACTGGAATGCACACAGTATAAGGGCATACACTGGAGTGTGGTAAAGTGCAATAGCGTAGAATGGAGTGGCGCTCAGTGGAGTAGAATAGAGTGAAGTACAGTGTAGTGGTGTACAGTGTACTAGCACAGACTGCAGTGAAGTAGAGCGGAGAGGCGTTCAGTGCACGGGTGTACTGGTGTAGTGTGGTAGAGTGGAGTGTAGTAGAATGGAATACAGTAGAGTGGAGTATGGTAGAGTAGAGTGTAGTAGAGTGGTGTGGGATAGAGTGTAGTAAGGTAGACTGTAGTGGCATACAGTGTAATAGGGTAATGTGGAGTGGAGTAGGATGGAGTGTTGTAGAGTAGAGTGGTGTACAGTGGAACAGCATTGAGTGTAGTGGCAAAGAGTGGAGTGGTGTAGAGTGGTGTGGCATATAGTGGAGAAGCATACAGTGACATGGTTAAGAGCAGATTAACTTTGAGTGTTACTGGTGCCCAGTGTAGTGACAGAGTGTAGTGGCCTATAGTGGAACAACATACTGTAGAGTGGCATAGACGAGAGGGAGTCAAAGCAATCTCCAGAAGGGCATGCAGGACCTTAGGAATCTCAGTGCCACTGCCAGGTTCCCCTCTCACAAGTCATCACCCTAGTAAAAGATCTAGATGCCTAAATACCTAAAAGTGTGGGACACAGATCGCACCCCAGGTGGGAGCCCCCCAGGTGGCGGGGAGTTCCAGACCACTAAAAATATGCAGGTATTTGTATAAGCCAGACTAGCAGCCAGCCCGGTCTACCCTACTCTTCATGTGCTCAGTTACTGTAATCTTTATAACTGTGGCATTGCAGACATTCCAGGGCAATGTTGTATTGTTCCGTGGTTTCCAACAACTGGGACAGGGTGCTTTAGTACAGGCACCCAAATGGTGCACCCTTCGCCATTTGGGTCAGGCAATAGCTTCTGACCACCACTTTAAAGGCCTCCCACTCAATCGGGCCACTCAAAATTGTCCATGGGTTGGTAGCAAAGTACTGTACAATCACATCTCGCAGCATATCATGGAACAGGGTGTCCTCCAGGGCTGCTGGGTCTAGTTGCCAAATTGGGACCCAGGGGCGCTTGTCAGTTGACTGGAACGCCAGAAAGAGGGGACTGTGGTCCAAGATAGCAAGACTAGATATCCTGTGTGAGTCACATATCGGCACATCCCCCTGGACCAGACATAACAGTTGATTCTTGTGTGCACTTTGTACATGCTGGAGTAAAAGGAATGGTCCCTATCTGATCCATGTTGTGTTCGCCAGACATCATCTAACTCCAAGTATGCCATCCACTCCCTCATACCCTGAGTCAGCCTTCCTGTTAGCGAGCGCTTCAGGCAGTGACAGGGCAGAGCAGTCCAGTGTGGTGTCTACCATGCAATTGAAGTCACCCCCAAGAAGAAGTGCCCCTTTGGCTATGTGGCCCAGCTGCGCAGAGAGTAGTCTCAGGAAGGAAGCGTGGTCCTGTTTGGGAGCGTAGATGCTACCCAGCAATACCTATTGGCCACTCAGTCGCTCCTCCACTAGGACAAAACGCCTTTTTCCTTATGTATCCTGATGTCGTGACCTTGAAGGGGACACCCTGCCTCACCGAGATCAGTGCCCCCAGGCATATACAGGAGTAAGTCGAGGCGTAGACCTGCTCCCGCCTACGGCACTGCAATTGCTCCGCCTCCACCCCAGTAAGGCGCGTCTCCTGGAGCATGGCGATGTGTACTCACCGCCTTTAATATGCTGCAATTATTGTGTACGCCAGCTATGAGAGGCGGTAGAATTTGGGACTTCTAGGGTCTACCCTGCCTTGCGTCCCTGAAATTGCATTCAGTCCCAAGAGAGCAAACCAAACCATAAATGCCCCAATACCCCAACAGTCTAGCATTAGCTGGCCACCCAAAAATGTACATTCGAATGTGCAAGTAGTTTGCTGCTCTGCTATTCAAATCCCCAGTGGAAAGTGTTGTGGGTAGGCTGAGAATGGGAGCAGTTCGGTAGTCCCTATGTTGCCTAGGCTCGAATGAGTCCATCTTTACCCCTAAGTATGTCCAGGAATGGATGGGGCAGCTCCCCATGGATACGTAGCAGGCCCTGATGGTGCCCCCAGTAGCGGGTCCCAGATCTGTGGCTACAACAGTTTCCCTCATCCGAGGTGGAGAGTTGCGATCATAGTCCTCTTAAAATCTCTGGGCTGTGAGAGGATTGCTTGGTTTGCTTATATCAAGGCCATTCTGTATATATAGTCTGCCTTTCTTAGTGGGACACTAAAAATATAGTAAAACGATTAAAGAAGCATCTATGGTTGAGGGAATATAAATACGTTAAAGCGGGAAGTTTAACTTACTACGTTTTAGACATTCAGCTCACTCCTGCCTATGAATTATTCCTTGATATCCTTCCAGGTCCTGTTCCATTGCAACTTTTTTTTAATGGAGGTATGGAGTTCTGCATTAAATAGCTTCTGTATAAAATGGGGTGTGAAATAGTGCAGCTCCAACAAGTGTCCTTCATGCAGGCGGGCAACTAGAGCCAAATTTGGGGGGGGGGGAGGCTGAAAAATATTTCGGGGGGGGGGGGCTAATTCTTCCATCCATAGACAGAGTGACTGTAAGAAGGGGTGAAAACACAACAAAAGCCTAATTTACAAGTAAATGGTCTTTTAAAGACATGTTAAGTACTCGGGTGCGGCTTCAATTAGATGGTCGCCAGCCCGCAAAGCTGTGTCCATCCGGGCTGGCGCACACGACGGGGGGTGGGTGGTGGTGGGGGGGGGGGGTGCTGAAGCCCCGTGAGCCCAATGGGTGTTGCGCTCCTGCCGTCATGTATCTTAGCTTAGCAAACTCCACAACATTTTGCCTTTTTCTTCCCTGCTTATGATAGACCATGCAAACTGTGGATAAGGCCAGTAAGTAACCTTTTGGGTTTCCATCATTATGAGCATGCACTACGCACTTTACGTTCAGATACGAGAGAGGTAACTTTGCATGCTGCTTGGTTTATTTGCATGCGCAATGTTAAAGCATTGAAGCAAGGATGCATTGAAAAAAGCTCCTTTCTTGTCTGTATCCACGCTGAATGTTGCTACAGGTTTGTTGGGGTTTCTCTTCTTTTACTTTTTCATCTATTTTATTGACTGTGGCTCTGTTGCGATTGTATGTATTTATTGCTTTCTATTTGTTTTTAATTTTGAAATGTGCTGAATAGTGTTTAATGGATCTCTGTATCCGAAATATTCATTTTTTTTAATTGATAGAGGGAACACTTATTACACAAAATATGGGCCAAAACAGAAAAGAAGCTGCCACGGCTACATTTGTGTTAAAACAAGGAACAGCAAAATCAGCAAGTTGCTGGATCATAAAATACCAGTAGCAGTATAACTTAGAATTGAGCAGTTGGAAAATTTAGAGGGCGTCTGAAAGTTAGTTATGAATGTAGAGCCAGTGAAGCAATTTAGATGATAGGGCAGTTGAAGCAAAGTGTCTGGCCTCAGTGGAAGGTATACTGCTGCATTCTGCACCATGTTGAGTTGTTGAAGAAGAAACTGAAAGAGACCCATGCAATTAATTCTTCACCACTTTTACTGAGGTTAAACAAATATTGAGCTCAAGGAACCAAAATGGAGCCCCGCAAAACTGTCTACTGACACCATTTAAAAAAAATCCTAGTCTTGTCAGCATTGAATTTGAACAGTTAGATGCCCATCCCGGCCAGCATTTCAGTGATATACTTTTTGAATATAGATGCAATGACACGTCACCATCAAACAAGAGGGAAAACGTGTGTCATCCACATATGAGCCTTGAGCGCCTTGAGACCCTCACGGATGAGTAGCGCACCTTATAAATCCCCTGATTGATTGATTGTAAACCCAGAGGCAGTGGGACTGGATTAGGAAGACATGTTTTCAGTTGGCTGAACAACACTATTGAGCCTGGAGGGACACCAAAGATCATTCTCCTAGAAGAGGGAAAAGAGGGAAACAGGACTATCTGTCAGCTGTCAGAAAGAAGATACAACAGCCACTGAAAGTATTGCTGTGAAATCGAATAGCAGTCAACTGTTTCAGCAAAATTAGATGGTTGATTAAAACAAATACAGAAAATAGATCAACCTGAATTGAGTGTGATGAATTCTGCTGTTAATTTAGAATTATCAAGGACTGGAGTCAATATGATACCTATATTAAGACAGAAACCTAATATTTCAAGCAAGCACAATGGGATTCAAGAATGTTCGTAGCAATACATAGGGAAAAACCGACATACACATCAATATGTCGATTAGCTAACTGGAAACTCAGCAGATTTGATCTTATATTTTCTTCCTTGGACATGGACAGCATTCCCATAATGCTGCCACTTAATGTATTATCCAGGTGTTTTTCTTGGGACTACTGTTGCCTTATAGCCTGTGATACAGTACACATTTTAAGAAGACTTTATTTAACAGAGGTTCAACCTCATGAGCCTTAACTAGGGAGTCCACTTTGACTGCCACTGGATCCAGACATTGCATTTCTTTATCTGTGGCCTCCACTTTAGTCTTTCTCTTCGAGAAGCTTTACATGGAGACGACTTTGCTTTCAATACATTTTAGTTTCTTTGAAGTCATATATTTAATTCAACAGTACGGATTACCCTTGGATCAGCTGATCCATGCGAGGATTAAGCCAACATGTCTACCAGTGATGGCCTTATCGAACAAATGGGGCTCTTGAACAGAAAATAGCTTTTGTTTCTGGGGAGCTTGGATTTATTTCCACTGGGTGCATAGACTTCCTCCAGTGTAGGGGAACGTGCTAGAAACATCTGTGAATTTCTTCCTAGTCCCTGAAATTACAAATCACCATAGTCTATTTGATGACTTTATAGCTGATGAGTCACGGGCAAGCTTAGCTCAAAGCTCAGCTATGGGTCTATCACAACAGTTCAGGGAGGTACTTTATGGCACTGCAGTCCTTTGGCCGGTCTTGCTCTTACTAGTCAAGTATTTCTTCTTAGCTCTTCTGGTGACAAACTATTCAGGGTGTAGCATCTATCCCGTCACGTATTTGATATGTTGTTCAGTCTTCAGTGTTCACCAGTACCGTTTCATGTGGGTACTTCTGGCACAATGCCCTTGTCTTAACAGAGGACTGCACTTCAGCAGTGCAGACGTCTGTACCCTCTTGGAAGTCAGGGATCAGGGGGCATGAATAAAAGTCTCTCTTATGGCCTGCGGGAAACAACCCGGGTCCATGCGAAAGTCCCTGTGTGTGATGCTGTCCCACTTTCTACAGCCCCAGGAAGGAATCATTGCAGAGCTCCAAGGAGTTGTGACTCCATCCCTCCTAAGATCACCTTCAAAGCCCTTTGTCTCCTTCACAACACGTCCCAGGACATATCCAAAAACACGATTACATACATTGACTGGCCCTGCCCTTGATTATCATGCAGCGGGGTGCATGTTCCTGAGATCTTAACATTATTGGAAGAATGAAGTTAAAAACACAAAGCTGACTGACCACACTCACTGTGGTATGATCCCACCGACCCTGGTACGTATCTGGCCACTGCCTACCACCAGGCTACTGTGCTAATTGAAAAGGCATTGCCAACTAAACTTATGTCTCGATCAAGGTAGTCCAGTCTCTTATGTGCCGCAGTACAGGCTAAAACATGTAGGCAGGGTCATGAGCTGGGGCATGTGAGGAAGGGAGGGTCGCTTGCTTGTTTTTTTACCCTTCTACAATACATGACTAATCCAGATTCCCGGTGGGCAGCGCTCTTCTCTTGATGGTGGACTCTGCAAACACAGTGGGAGCAAGTAGCCTTTCGTTTCAGTGCGAATACGCTGAAGAGTGGGTCATGTTTAGAATGTCTTGCATCCCGTGAAGCAATGCGTGTTTATCAACCAAGAAGCCCCATACTGGCGAGGGTGAGTATCAACCCACCCATGTCCAGCAAGGAAGAGGCGAATACTGTTGCATTAAAGTAGACCTGGATTCTTTGTTTTCTGCAAGAGTGGGCACTCTACAATAAACATGTTTAGGATATTCAGGTGTCCACACTACTTACACCAGATAGGCCGGGGTGAGGGAACAGGGCTTATGTGTTAGTGTTGTTGTAAGTTCCTTTATTATTACAATTGTTTTAGCTCCATTCTTCTTTTGTTTCAACTCTTGTTCAGGCTGGAGTAACCTGTAGCTTCCTCCGATGAGTGTGCATTGTTTGACCACACTCCCCAAGGTGCATGTTCTTACCCTAAAGGGTATTCTACCACATTCTTTAACTACCCAGAGTTCATGCTGCTGCCCTACTAACCACCATATCTTCAATCTCCACGACCAAAAGATACTCTATCCTACCCCAGATGGTGACCTTTTGATTATACCTTTTCCTTCTTCCAATGGTGCAAAAATAGATTTTGACTATCCAGCAGGTACAACCGTTGGTTTTATCAATGTTTTTTCAGCAGAACCATGGTTATGTGGAGATAGGTAATTTGGTGGTGAGTCACTCATTCAGAACGTCATACCTTTCTGTGATGCCCTCCCTCTCCATTTAAATAGTCTGTGTTTAACCAAAGGTTTCAACATAATTGGAAGGCAATGCCTATTCTTAGTACTGTGACAACACCTTTCAAATCACTGTGCACAAGATCCGTTAGTTACAATATCACCGGGTTAGACAATTTCTTAATTTAACATTCAATCAACTATCCTCAGGAGGTAAAGATTTTAACTAAATCAATCAATAAAAATATTATCTTATTTTTCGGCTACAAGTGATAGTATAATCAAAAATAAATGCCTATTTATATCACTTTACATACTTTACATTTCCAAATAGGGTGTTGAAAAGATTTTACGATCTCAAAACCACATAATCAATTTTGAATTTGGAGGTTTGCCTCAAGAAAGGAAATAGAAGTGTTGTGAGTATTTCAGTATAGAGCAGAAAGTGATTGTTGATCATATTCCAGCACTTAAGTGATTTTGTACAAGGCTGATCCATACAATGTGTACCATTGGTAACTACAAATAGAAGCCCACCATGCAATAAGGCCATCATTTATTTAGGCCCATGTCAATTTCTTAAATCTGTACCATCACTAACAGTTTGTGTTTGCGTTGGGTTCTGAGCAGCTGCAGGCTTTAATATGAAAATACAAACTAGGGGGCAGATTTACAAAGGCTCTGCATAGGGGTGGCATCACTTTTGTGGCGCAGCCCCGATGCAAAATCCTTTTTGTCATTTGCTAAGTCATGCAGAGCCACTTAGTGTGATTTAGTGAATACAAAGTAACGCAAGGCAGAGCATAGCACTGCCTGGAGTTACCTTCGTTGGTAAGGAGTTACAAGGGTGGTGAATCAAAATGCTAGGTCTTCCCCAGTGAGACATAACAAGGAGAAATGTGTTTATTTCTCCTCGTTACTTTGTCTTTCTATCTTTGCTGCATAATGCAGCACAAATAGAAAGAGGAATATGCCTCTTAGGATGGTTTTTTTGCAGGAAGGTATACTTTCCAGCACAAAAATAATCCTGCCCGTAAAGCAGGCTCCCTTGCAGCATGATGCTTTGACGGTAGGCAGCCTCAAGTGCGCCAGCACAGGGAGAGGGCTGAAGAGCACCATATCTTAGTAGATATGGCGCTTTTCAGCTCTCTCCATGGACCTACATGGATCTGCTGGTCAGGGGGTTTTCATTCTTCTGAGCTTGGTAAACTGGATACCACGCCACTAAATTGGGTAATAGTAACACGAGTTATTTAGAGTGATTTGAAATGGCAGAAAAGCAGCATAAGCCAAGGTATGTGGATTCTGGTGCTTCTCTGTCAATTGACAGTTCAAACCTACCGCCTTTGTCAATGATTATTTCAGATGAGTGCTACTGTCTGCTTCAGCTAGAGAGCTTATTTACTTTTCAAAATCTAGTGAAAGAGCACTGTCTCTGATAAAAACTTTCCGTCCCAGGACAACGCTCTGGATGTGATGACTAGTTGTTTTTCAGGGCCATGTGTAGTGGTACCTGTCAAGGGCTTAACTGAATTCAAATTTGTCGGGGTTCATAGGGGGCAGATGCAGATGGCTAACACGTCAAACAGTGGAGAAGAGACATCATTGAAGCCATGCCAAAATTGCAATTGGGGGCTCCCTACTATTGTGGTGCAATGTATAACAAGGGAGTCATTTGTCTGGACTACATGCGGTAAATAAGCGTTTTATAGCACACTGGATATATAACTTTGTTTTCCTCATAACATAATGGAATATCATTTTTAGGGGTTTTGGAGTTCACCCTCGATGAATATTAGTACAATAAATGGCAAATGTTTTCGTTTGTCACATATTAAGCCAGTAGACCTAGTACCGGGTGGAACATAGGTTCTACTTAAAGGGTCCATGACACATTCCATAACACACTGGATCACTTGCATCAACCTAATAGGACTTAAAAACATACAACCGCAACAATATATTTGAGGATTTTTCCCCAGAGGATGTTTTGAAAATTGATAGCAAATGGTGCAGCTTAACCACATTTCTTTAGGCACTGTTCTGCTCAGGCTGCATTTACTTCACACATTTTATTTTATTTGCACAATAGGATTCTAGTTCAATAGGCAATTATTTTTGTGTCTGAGAGGATGCCCCATGTCCTTGTTCTGTTACACAAAGACCATTAAAAATGTATGCATAAGTATTGATATAACTCCCATCAAATATTCTTGATTTTTGATTTTTACAGCCTGAAACTCAATCGATGTTTTAGAAGATCGCCTGTATTAGTCTGCATGAAGTATAGAAACTGAGCGTACACATGACTATCCAGGTTACGCCCACATCACATGTGAGTTAGGGTTTACCAGCGGTAGCAATTGCTGCCCCTTGTTTACCATTTGGTGCCCATGGAACTGCCCTTGCTACCCACTGTCTTAGGGGTCATGGTGGTAGCATTAGTAAGTAAAGAGTGCTCTAAAGGTCGTTTCCTTACTTAATTTAAATTACATTTCTCTCTACCTAGCCACAGGGAAGCAAATATCCAGATGTTAGGTGTGGGTCAAAGGATCAACCTGTGATGCCATTGGCAGTCAAAGGTGTGCGGTGTCACTTTAACCACGTCTGACATTTTAGTGAAACAGCACCCATGACGAACAAAACTGAGTCCCAAACTTGGAAAACAGACATTAACACTAGTAGGGGAAAATTGTTAAATGGTAATATCCTTTTTGAAATGATTTGGCAACAGTGCATACAAAATTACGGAAGGTGGTTTAAATATAGGATGGTCAGTATATTTCCGCAAATTCTTGTGCGAAAGTGAGCATGAAATATGAAGCCTTGGATGGGGTAAATTCAGTTATTGCATCACAACGTAATTCTGGAAGCGACCAAGAAAAGGTCTTTGGACAAACACAATTAATCCCAGTGTGGAGAAAAAGATTACGTTGTAGACAAACTACTATCTACTGTTTTGTGGCAGACAATACATTAGCCTCAATACCTAGGCCCTGCAAATCTAATCCTAATCGTATTTTAATTTTCAATACTGGCTTATCTGAGCAGGAAGCAATTACTCCAAATGAAAACTTACCTGTACTTAGTATTGTTCATTTTAAGTGCTTCTTCTACTGCAAACCTAGTCTTCTTGCTTCCACTTACTTAAACCATTGTAACATACAGTTTACCTGACCCTTGGCCTCTGTCCTCAAATAAGGAACTAATGGCACATAATTGCTTCTTCTATCTGGGCGCCCTTTTTATGGTTTCTCTGAGGTTCCATAAATTAAATACATTCTCAACTGATACTTACCTGCTCTCATTTTGCTGATTTTACTGATTTGTTTGTTTACATTTATTTTTTTGGCATTTTGCATATGTCTTCACAGCACACAAACAATGTTTAAATCGGTATCCAATAAAGCATTAGGGCACATTGCAAATAAGTATTCTGGGTTAAACATAATAGTTATATCACTTTGTTATGAACCAGAGATTACTTAAGGATAGCAAAGCAAGCCTGCTGTGCTCAGTTAAGTATTTTAGTACACAATATGGTGTCTTATTTCACGATTTTGTGCATGAGTGGCTATCATCCTTACTTTAGGGAGTAACAATGCTATCCAAAATTATTGAATTTACTTTTAATAAACTGAAAACAGAAAGAGAAACTTGAACTTGTGCAGAGGAGTGATATATAGTAGCGACCAACATAGTCGTTGCGGTGAGGTGTCACCTGGGGGGACCCACTGGTGGGCGGGTACGGGGGGAGGGGCTCTCCACACTCAGCAGTCGCTCTCGCTCAGGCGGTCCCATTCCACCACCTTATATAAACTTGGGAGTTTCACATGGACAAACCCACTCCCATGTGAGTAAGACAGGGATATTATGCTTCGGAAACCCCTCCTGGATCTGCCCGCTCTTCCTCCCCATTCTCACTGCTAGTATGGTTCGGTTGTTCCCAGGCCATCATCAATTCTTTCCATTGCTCAGCTATGGCGCGCTTCCTCATCCCACTAGCCTCTTCCCAGTATAACGCTCTGCCCTCAGCTCCAGCCCAATTAAACAGGTCTCAATTCCAATGTTCAACCCTGGGGCCATGCAATAATTTCCACTCTAGTGCTATTCTACGTCTGGCCAGGCCAAAGTTAGGTCAATCAACCTGTTCCCAACTTTACGTTTATGTGGGCGAGAGAAGAGTCCCAGCAAACATACCCTTGCCGTGAGAGCCAGGTCCCTTCCCAGAACTTCTTTAAGCTTGGCAGTAACTGCTTTCCAATAGGGGCATAGTTGTTGGCAATCCCATGTCATATGCATGAAGTCTGCATCAAGTTGGGCACATTTTAGGCACCTCCGCACATCCCCTCCATAGGTGACATTAAGACGGTGAGAAGTCATGTAGGTTATGTGTATGAAATTGCATTGTATATATTTTAGACGTGTATTGTGGGAAATCTTTTTAGGGGACAGTAATATCTTGCTCCACTCGACATCTGCAAGCACCTCCCCCACATTCCTTTCCCACCTCTCTATTAAGCCGCAGAGGGGCTCTAGAGACGCCGCCAGTAAGGCAGCATAAAACCACTTCACATGATGCCCAAGCCGTACCCGCGGTAATCAGTGCATGTAGGATTGGGTGTGTCCCAGGTTCTTTGCTCATTTTACTGATATTCTAGCCTCTACCATACACCTCCTCACAGGCAGGTGTCTTGCTTGACATGTTAGAATCCCACAGGAACCTCTGCATTCTGGGAAAAACGTGAGCATCTGGTTTGACCAAACAAAAACTTCCTCAAACAAGATATAGCCTGAAAAATCAAAGACTCAACTTCTTTCAAGTTACAGCTGGAACAATGCACTGAGCTGAACAGTCTCTGGGTGCAATCATTTCCCCACCACGAATCTTCCTGGGAACTGGAAATTAAACCTTCTCGTTATCCGCACAGAACACTACCGTATCTTTTTAAATGTTAACTTGGCCACCAGTACCCTTTTTACAACATTAAAGAGCAGCAATACCCCCTACATACATTTGAATAAGTTCAGCTTCATTGCGGTCAGCTCCCACCTTCCTCCGTCCTTGATATCGTAACTGCATAGCATGACAGAAGAGAGGGCTATCTGTATGCTCCATTATAGACTACTTCAAGACCTCTTACACCTGAACGAAGACCCAATACACAATGTATCAACAGCGATGTAAATTCATAAATAAAAGTCAAATGACTGCAATGACCAGCTCTGCTTAAGTGATGAATAACAAATAGCAAGCTGCCCCGCTGTGAGAAGCTCTGGAGGTGAGTGGAATGCTTTGCAGTCCTGAGGCCACAATCCAGCCGACCGCAGTAATGAGAGGTGAAAGGGCTCTAAGCCCTATGCGCATAGTGCACTCTCGTAACACCCATTTTTCATAATCATTGCCACTGTTAACTCTCCATCCTCGTGTGATAAGCGGCAGTGACACTATCCTTCAGTCATTCATCTTGACTGGCTGCCAAAGACTAGTATTGTCTCAATCGGAGTTATCAAAGGTCTGGCTGACTCTGCCCTGCATGTTAATTGATATTGACCCATCTTCTAGGGAGAAGTTAGGGCTTTGATTCTCCCTATTTCACTAAGGGCTAAAAACTACACTGCAGGGATTGCTAGCTAACCAAAAGATAATGACACCTACATTTTCAAAATCTACAGCAAAACGCGCAGTAGAGCTATGGAGTGGCTGTTTGTTCCCAATGTTGAAGTCTTTCCTTCAAAGAAGCGACACTGGCTCACTCATGAGTAAGCATGAGGCGGGTGCATGCATTTCCATTGAGTTCATGGCATGGCCGGAGGTCCACAGGAGATAGTAGGCCTGTCTTTCTGGTTCCAAATTTCAATACCTAAAAATTATCCTTAACGACACCCGTATCAGTATGTTTAGCGATTAGGAAAAACGTTGCCCTGATTGAAATGACAGTCGACTGGTTGCAAATGATTTCTACAGGATCCAAAACTGAGCCATTTTTGTTGTATTGTTGGACACACTTCTGTGTGTTCAGCAGAAAAAAATCTAGAGTAAATCATCCACACTAAAAACTCCTTAAGACCAGATCTAAGATGTAGTTCAGATCGAACATATTTTTTTTCCAACTAGTTGTCTATTGAAAAAATAAAAGACAAACTAGAGTCAGTTGAAACCACTTACAACTGGTTAAACTGCATTTCCAGCACAGTTTTGAGATATATACGTGTTATCCCTCTGCTTAAATAATCCTCAAAACGTACTCACCTTTTTTTCATTGCCACTGGAAAGGCATCCTAGGTTTCAGTTTGGAAAGATGTTAAGTAAACAATTGGTGCATAGCTATCACTAGTGCAGCATGTTCAGTGTCACTAAGTCCGGGAGTGGGAAGGACCCACTGCAGACTAACTAAAAATACAAGTAAACATGAATTCCTAAAAACCTGTTTGGGATTATTTAACAATAGGCGCTGCTGCAGAAAGACTCTGACTAGAACTCACTCATACTACACAAAGGAGCTGTTGCTCTCTTCAAAGGCAATCGGCAGTTTCCGCATCCAAATGGAACGCGCAATTTAAATGAAATAGAGCAACGTCGCCGCGTGTGCCTGTTTTCACGTAGTCATTTTACGGGACTTTTCTCAAGGTACAGTGAAATGAATGGTCTCTTGACACAGATGGTTTAATGCAGAGGTCTAAATTATCTGTTGCAAAATAACCCCAGGGAATTCCGAGCTTAAACCTTATTCTAACCTTCTACGTGCGGAGGAGAAACCATCATTACACACTCTTGGGCATATTTTTCCACCTCTGAACAGTAATTATTTAGCAGCACAAAACAAGTAGCAGAAAGTGGCGTTTCACAGCCCTCCCTACTTTCGTAGCAGCAGACAGGAGATTTTAGCACTTAAGCAATGAATAACATAGAGCGAAGGTGGTTAAAATGTCTTTGTAAGAGAAGCTAATGCTACCAACAGGAACAAGTGAATGAAGTACTTGTATGGCGCATCTTTGTGAACAAATGTAACCGTGCGGCTCTTCTGGCTAGGAGGAGGGTAAGCACTGGTGAATTTCGAAGGGAACATTTTGAGTGTTTTTCCAAGGCAAGTTGCTAGCCTTGTATTTTTTTCTGTGGCATTTGTGGGCTCTCTTATGGCAGTATCATAAGAATGCCATTTCATTAAGACTGTTCTTTATACCTCCAGATGAAAACAGTCGGGATAGATTTATCAAGACTTCGCACAGCCCCAAAGAGACTCAAAGCAGCACAAAGTGTTGATAAGGTCTTTTTGTACTGGAAAGGGCCCTTGAAGTAGCACAATGCAAAATAGCACTACTGTGCGTCAGAGGGCATTTCATGCGAAGGCTAATTTGGTGTTCCAACTGTATCACACGTGGTTACTTACGCAAAGTCAGAGCTACAAAGATTGCCTCCTTGAGGCAGTCAAAAAGTCAGAGATGTATTTGTATTTCTCCTTACATTTCACAAATTGCATGTGTGCGGCACTGTACAGTACTTATCCAATGTGTGAAATGTTTTAAAAAATGTCTAGGCATAGGATTTTGTACTGGATGGGTACTATTTAGTACCATTTAGTACATAACCGCTCGCGGCCCCCGCTCCGCGGGAGCCGCTCGCAGCGGTGGATATTGTACCTGCCATTGCCTTTGCCTTGGAGGGAGCAAGAGGGACACAGCGGGACTCCGTAGACCAGGAGTCTCCGCTCTTGCCGGCAGCACAGCGCTCCTCCCCCAGCCACAAGCAGCTTCATAACCGTTCGCGGCCCCCGCTCCGCTGGAGCCACTTGCAGCGGTGGACTTTTGTACCTGCCATTGCCTTTGCCTAGGAGGGAGAAAGAGGGACACAGCGGGACTCCGTAGACCAGGAATCTCCGCTCTCGCCGGCAGCACAGCGCTCCTCCCCCGGAAGCTATCCTGCTACTTCTTTACCACTTGACCCCGCTGCACGGGCCCGTTCTAGCCCGTTACAGACCGGAAGAGACCGGACCAGGCCCACTCTCTTTCTCCACTGAAAACCGTGAGTACCCCTAGCCCTTATTGTTCGTTTTTGGCCATGGCTCATGGCGGCCCGTCGAGGTATGAAACCTACCTCCACAGGGCATGTCATCGGGACTCTGGATCAGTTTATTGTGAGGGCTTCTTCGATTTTAGAACGTGAGATAGCCATCACGGAACGGCGTTTGTCCCAGGACCCGGCCTTCTTTAAGGAGATCCTCATTGGGCCAGTTAGCACAAGTGCGTTCACCGGTCCATTTCCATCTAAAACCTGCTATGGTAGGACCAGGCACTGGGCAACACCTTCTTACAAATAAAGCGACAGATCCAACTAATGAAACGGTTGAACTGGACCCAATTGTGGCTGATAGAACAAAAGACATTACCATCCCCTACGAACCTCTTGTATGTAAAGAAGGTGCCGTCCCCAAAAGGAAACGAGCGGGTGCTACACTTCGGGGTAGAAAAGCCAAGCAGCAGAAAGCTAACAGCCACATTGATGCACCTATTGTGGAGATAGGCGAGCTAGTAGATCCAGTGGCGTCAGTGAACAACAATCATGACCAACTCCATCAAGCCATAACTCCGAAACCTTTCAATGTAGATTCGCTCCTTGAAAAATTCTCCATGGCCATATCTCTAATAATGCAGCCACTTGAACAAAGGCTTATGTTAATCGAAAATAGGCTGGCAAAACTGGAGGATTTAAGTGGCAAAAATATCGACCTTGCCAAGGAACTAATAGCCATCACAGCTTATGGCCGAGCACAGGCAATTCCAGCAGGGTCCCCGCGAACTACTTTGCAGCCTCCACTGCCAGTTCGACAAATTCACTAGGAGACATCCGTGACCAACTGCCCAATGCACGGCAAAGCCAAACTCTCCCTAAAGTAGCAGAAACTTTACGACCTTTATCTCTGGTAAACCGCAAATCTTTGGATCGACCCAAGAAGGACTCGCCTCCCTCGGAACTACCGTCTATTGATCTTCCCCCGGAAAGTGCTCCTCATTTGGTCGTCCTAACAGGGGTCCCTAAGCTGGCTATCAACCAAACGGAATCATACATGGAACTTAAAAACAAATCGATGTACTGGTTGAATACTTACAGACCTCTGACTAGGAATGTGCGATCACAAATTTTGTTTGCTACAAGGGTTGGTTGGGTGGGTCCTAAAACCAAAGATATGGACGGGGATTGTGTAGTTATTAACTTCCAAAACCCTAGGGTGGTGGATCACGTGTGTAGAAGCCCCCCTAACAGTGTAGTTTCTAACATTAAAACTATGAAGCTAAGCTACTTCTATCCCCCACCAAATTCCTCTTTTTTCCATCGCATTAGGTGTCCCGCTCAATGGCAGCCACAGTCTGATACCTGGCACAATGAAGAGGGCTTGTGGGGCTGGAGGGGCAGTAAGGAAATTCCAAGTTTCCCGGTAACCAATAGGTTCAGCCTCCTAGACCAGGTTGACTGACTACGGGAGCCCACAACGTGCTACTTACAGCCCACCACAGCTCAACAGATGATCAAAAGTCTTGGGGGGTCTGTAGCGACAATTGAAGTTCCGCCAAAAACTGTCGAAGCTACGAATTTGGGGGAACATTTGCCCTGAGCTCTGAGCGAGCCCGCGGTTGGGAAAATATATCACGTAGCATCTGTGGTTCAACCCCCTACACTCCCTACTGGTGGCTAAATTGTGTGTACCGATCCTTTCCAATATACCCTCTGCAATCATGGGGGTTTAAAGCCGCAGGTAAATCCAGGCAATATGCTGATGTCTCCGGCAAAGTCCCTGAAAATTCTTTCCTGGAATATTGCGGGCCTAGCAACCAACATAGATAACCCTGATTGGTGCACTTTTGTAGACCTTCATGGGATCTGCTTATTACAGGAAACATGGGGTTTAATTCCCCTACATAGAATGGGATATTTTTACCTATGTGGAATTAGCCACTAAGGGTTCGAAAGGAAGACCATCAGGTGGGCTGTGCATTTGGGTGGGCATACACCTTGGACTCACGGCTAAAAGAATTAACACAAATAGCCCAGACCTTACGTGTACTCTTATGACTCACAAGAAACTACCCAAATTTGCATTAATTAATATCTACTCACGGCCTGTACGGCATGGTGGAATTTCCCAGACCTTAAAGTCCTTAATCACCCTATTGAAACTTCTCCCAGACGATATCGCCCTGCTGATTGGAGGTGACTTTAACTGCCACTGTGAACCTCTTAGTGGTGTCCCTCCCATAACTTCAGAGGAAGATGAAATTTGGTCAATTCCACCTCCGAGTATGTATCCTGCCAAAGGCTGGACCCCTCTGGTTCTTCAGCTTACCTCCCTCAATTACCTATTCTCTATAAGAGCTTGCAATGGGCAATTTCGTGGGGACTCCCCAGGGCAACAGACTAATAGGGGAATGGGCCATGCTTCCGTGATAGATTATTTTGTGGTTAGTCTGGAACTTTGGTATAAAATTCTAGACTTTAATATAACTAGACGCACGGAGAGTGATCATGATCCTCTGACGATCGAACTGGATTTCCAGTTGATTAATGAGGACCATGATGATGCAACACCTACAAATAGTGATTTAAGAGTGGTGCAAGGCGGGAGGCGAATTCGCTGGGCAATGATTAAGCAGTCAAGAGAAAATATGGCCACTCTGTACCAAAGCATACTTCCCCAACTTGAAAGGGTAAATTTTATCCTTGGCAATAACACAGCTAATGGTGTGGGAGCAGATATAGGTGGAATTCATAACGAACTGGTTGCAACTCTGGCGGATTCTTTTTACAAAGCAGGCTCTGCCAAGCTCAAAAAAACGGAGGATACAAATCCCTGGTTTACTAAGGGTTGTAGGGACGCCAAGTTTGCACTTCTTAAAGCCCGCAAGCAAGGCAACAAGGCACATGTTACGGAAGCCAAGCAGGCATATAAGAAAATAATTCACAATGCTAAATCAGAATGGGAAGCAGAACGATGGCAAACCATCAGGTCTGCGCTTATTATAAAAGATTCAAGGACCTTTTGGAATCTTGTTCATATCGGGAAACCGGAGGGTAAAACACTGATCGATCCAAACATTCCCGAAGAATCTTGGGCTCTTCACTTTAAAGAGCTCTATTCTATTAATCTGATCAAGAGTAGTGAACCCCCGTCTAGCCTATTGACCATAGACCCAACGTGGGGCACACCACCCTGTACGCTAATGGAGGTCCAAATGGCACTAAAAAGTCTCCACCATAACAAGGCGCCAGGATTAGATCGGATCCCAGGTGACCTCTTTAGAGACAAACAGATAGTTTGGGCCCCTTATCTGTTATTATTGTTCAATGCTATCCTCCAGGGCCTATCGTTACCAACCACTTGGACGGGGCGGAGATAATTCCCATATATAAAAAGGGCTCCCCGCTCGACCGTCCAATTATAGGCCCATCAGCCTTATTGATGTGAGCCAGAAAATCTTTGCCCGGCTCCTCCTGCAACGTCTGCAGGACTGGATTGATGAGAACAGTATCCTGACCCCGCTTCAAGCGGGTTTTAGGGCCAAAATCTCAACTACTGACCAACTCTTCAGACTCCAGGTCCTCCACTGGAAACATGTTGTATTGGATGGGGGAAGCCTTTATCTAACCTTTGTGGTCTTGAAGTCCGCATTTGATATGGTGGACCGCAACCAGCTTTGGAATCTATTGTTATGAATGGGGGTTCCGCCATATCTATGTTATCAATTTAAACTTCTCCACGAAGGGACATACGCCAGAGTTTGATTTGGTAAGAACGGACAACTAACGGGCCCCTTTCCAGTTGAAAAGGGTGTTCGACAGGGCTGCGTCCTTTCCCCCACCCTTTTCTCCCTTTTCCTTAATGGGCTCATAGATGAGCTTCTGGCTACTAAAGATATCGACTCCCCCAAACTGGCCTCTCAAAGATTTCCTGCTCTTATGTTTGCAGAGGACACCCTGCTGCTCTCTAAATCGCCTATGGGCATGCAGCGGGTGTTAAACCAGTTCACTAACTTCTGCAAAAAAAGAAATCTGGTGATAAATATTGACAAAACCAAGTATATGGCTTTCAATGCCAATACTACCAATTGCCCTCACCCTACGATGGAGGGTATGCCCTTGGATAGGGTCCCTACTTTCGAGTATCTGGGTCTAACGCTGAACGATAAAATGAGGTGGGGTCCCCCAAAGTTCAAGGCGAACCTAAAACTAACGCAGGCTGTAGGGGGCATTCTAAAACTACAAAAAAAATGTGTTGTAAAAATAATAAGTGCCCCTCTTGACATTTTTAGCGTTCAAGCAAGGTCTTCGTCCCTTTATGGGGCGGAACTTTGGGGCTACACAGCATCAAATGAACTAATTAGCACAGAAAATAATTTTATTTGGCAGAATATGTCCCTCCCAAAAAATACGCCACTTGTGCCGCTAAGGCTTGATTTAAATATCCGTCCGATTTCTGACGTTATAGCTTCGCGGCCTCTGTTGTATTGGAGGAGACTGTGGCGCACTCCCGAGTTGGCGAACTATAAGGAAGAACTAAAAGTGGTATTGGGTTGTTTAGGCGCCGATAAGATCCCCTGGCTCTCATTTATTAAGCAGTCTTTTATTTCAATCGGGCTGGAGAACCTCTGGATTAATCCCAAGCATTCTAGTACAGCTATCTCTAAAAAAACACTTGCCCTAACAATAAAAGATTATAACCTAATTAAAGTACTTGGCTCTGCCAAAACTTCAAGCCTAACACATGAGTTCCTCGACTTTAAGCCACGTTATAGCTTCGAACCTGAACTAGATGCTATACAACCTACTTTAGCGAAGAAGCTATACTTACAATTTAGATACGGAACTCTGCCCTACATGCACTTACTGATAGGTGGACGGGAGGCCCATCCCGCCCATGCCCAGGATGTGGGAAGGAGGAGGAAACTCTCCTACACGTTATACTTTTCTGTCCTATATATGCAGCAATCCGGAAGAAGTGGGTTATCCAGCTATGTGAAAACCTGGGTATTAGGAATTATCTTGTCTTCTATAGGATTCTGAGAACTGATACTAGTACAGTGATAGTAGCTGCAGTTGCAAAGTTCCTGTTCTCAATGTGGCTAATACGTAGGAAATTAATTAGTTAAATTCTGTTATTTATCTGTACTAATTAAATATTGTAGATCTCGGGAATTAATGTGTCTAATAATGTAATTTTACTATTTTTGTAATTATATCTAGTTATAACTTAAAATGTTATAGTTTTTAAATTTTGTCTTCCTTTTCTGATAATTCGCATTGCTGATGTATTTTAAATCAAAAGGTCTATTTTTAAATGTATGGAATTTTAAAAAAATAAGAAAGGAAGAATGTTTGAAAACTGTTTTTTTTTAAATGCACGTGCTTTTATGGTTATATCTAACCGCAATAAAGTTTTTGAACTGACCTGAACAAAACCATAGTTGCGAACTGTCCCGTTTTTGCAGGGGCAGTCCCAGCATGTTGGAGACTGTCCTGTGTAAAATTTTTGCAGGAACTGTTCCCCTTTATTACACACAAGTACACAAACAAGAACTTTGGGCATCATTACGATGCCAGTCAGACACCGTAGAGGAAGCGGGACTGCATGACCAGGAGTCAGCGGTCCAGCTTCCCCTATTACAATGCAAATGTCTTCACGGCAGTCGCAAAGTATATATTTTCCATTACGGCTTGTGCTGCGGGCTGCAGCACAAGCCACAATATAAAATATACACTTTAAAAACATCCCTGCACCATGTAGCAGGCACCATGCAGTGCCTGCCACATGGTGCAGGGATGTTTAGGGGCAGGCCCCATAGTCGAGGGCCAGGGGAAGGGACCCTCCTAGGGTCCCTCAAAGTCACTTACCGCCTGCCTTTTCATGGCGGGCGAAGCGCCATGAAATGGCAGGCGGAAAGGGACATTGTATTCCCTACGGCAGTGCCTGAGTAGGCACTGCCCCTATTGTAGGATTTACTGACCCTCCGACGGGCGAGCTCATCGGACTGTCCCTCCACCTGCTGCCTCTGACCGCACGCATTGTAATGCGTCGGTCGGACCGTTGCAGCAGATGGTGGCCGGACCACATCCGGTGACATGTCTGATGCGGTCCGACCGCCATCAGAAGAAAGTGTTGGATTATGGAGGGCTCAAATTTACTATTGCCACTTCAGTCAATGCAACAATAGGGAAAGGGTTGTGTTGCAGAGGGGTAAAATTTACTATTTCCACTCCAATCAGTGCAACAGAAGGGAAAGTGTTTGATTGAGCAGGGGTCAAATTTACTATTACTACTCCAATGAGTGCAATAGTCGAAAAAAATGATGAACTGCGGAGGGGTAATGTTTACTATTCCCACTCCAGTCAGTGCAACAGTAGGGAAAGTGTTGGATTGTGGAGGGGTAACATTTATTATTTCCACTCCAATCAGTGCAACAGTAGGAAAAGTGTTGAATTGCGGAGTGGTAAAATGTACTATTCCCACTCCAGTCAGTGCAACAGTAGGGAAAGTGCCGGATTGTGGAGGGGTAAAACTTACTATTTAAACTCTAATAAGTGTAACAGTAGGGAAAGTGTTGGATTGCGGAGGGGTAAATGTACTATTTACCTTCAGAGAGCCGCTGCAGCCGAACAGGTTTCAAGAGGGTCGTGACCGCCAGTAGCGGTCCACTCCTCTGCCGGGCATCTCTAAAGGGGTATTCGCTTCAAAATTATAGCTTATGCTTGGAGAGGGAATCCCCCCCTTCCACACGTATGGCACCTTAGCGCGTGCAACAAATTTTAATACCACGTACTCACCATTAGTACAGTATTCACCAGATCAGTTAATTGGTCCTGAGGAAAGCCAGTTTAATAAAAGGCCTGGCTGAAACATGTAGACCTACCACTGGATGTAGGAGTTCATAATCACCACTCCACCTACATCCTCAGCCTTGTTTTTAATGCTACCAGAGGCCCGGACATTAAAGATAGCCCTCCAGGGCACTGAGACCGCTGGATTGGTTTTAACCTGTTCACGTATCACTTCACCATCACTGCACTCTCAGTAATATACCAGCTCCGCTGTAACACAGACGTTGAAGCACACCCGGGACACATTCGGTGGGCACGGTGATGAAGCATGCCACCAACTAGGTTGGTGGGTGAGGGCTTCATGATGGAACATACTCTGTTCCCCGATACATACAGTCGTGAGTCTTTTACTATCAATAGACCAGTCCATTCTAAATTACATATAATCTCCCTGAGGATTCGGACTGGCTACCCAGTCCTCTCTTTCTCTCCCTGATACTCGATTAAAATTTACTATTCCCACTCCACTAGGAGCAACAGTATGCAAAGTGTTGGATTGCAGAGAAGTAAAATTCACTATTAAAACTCCAGTAAGTGCAACAGTAGGAGAAGTGTTGGATTGCGAGGGGTAAAATGCACTATTCCTACTCCAGTCAGTGCAACATTAGAAACAAACAAATTCTCTTCAACACAATAAAATAATTGCGAAAACCTAGTTCACAAATAAAAATATAAATATGTAAAAAACAAATACAAATATATTTTATATAACAAATTAAATTAACTAGATATGACAATGTTAAATACATATCACAAATAACTACAAACAAATATTATTATAATTAAAAGAAAAAAATCATTTAAATAAATAATTTAATTTAAAAATTATTTATCAAAAAAATATTTATTAACTACCAACTAACAATATGCACCTAAAACTCAACTTTAAAAACATATTATTCACACTATTACCATCAATATTTATCAATAACTAATTATAATTATGTAAAAACTAATTATGACTTAATTATAATCAATGTACTTCCCACAATCTACCCCCACCAAACACACTCCTAACATTTAATGTAACAAAAAATTACTTACACAATTAACATAATTAATGATTAATTTAATAATTAATATCACAAAAAAATTATAACAAATAAAATTAATTTACTACCCAACCTATATCCCTACAAAACACTCAACCCACACCTAAAATTTAAATAAAAAAATGTAACTGCACGATTAACATAATTATCAATTAATTATTATTAGTTAAAAACAAAAATGTATTTACTTATAATTTGTTTGCTTCCACCCTGTGCCCCTATAAACCCCACAACCTTCAGCTAAAATAAAAATATAAAAAATGAATTACACAAATAACAAAAATATAAAAAATGAATTACACAAATAACATACTTAATTATCAATTAAATAATTAATAATAATTAACAACTAATTATTAACTATTTTGAAATAATTCTCTTCCCACCCTGTACCCATATAAACCCCCACATCCCACACCTAAAACGTAAAAAAAAATATTTGCACAATTAACATGATTAATTATCAATTAAATAAATAATATTAATTAACATCTAAGGGGCCTATTATGATATAGGTGGGAGTTTCCTCCGACCGTCACCGAGGCTGAAACGGGACCGCCAGACCTCCGGTTGGCCCTCCCGACCACCTACTTATGATGCGGCCACACATGGTGCGGTTGCATTCTCCCATTTCTCTACGGCAGATTTTGTTACTGCCATAACCCAGCTGTAACAGAAGCTCCCATAGAGAAATGGGAGCTTGTGTTAATTCTTGCACCCCGTGGCAGGCACCCAACCAGAGGCCGCAAGGGAAAGGGGACCCTGCTGGGGGCCCCCAAACATGCTTTCCGTCAGGGTTTCCATGTCAGAAAGGCAGGGATGGAAACCGAGCCGGAAACTATGCATCGCAATCCTGACAAATAAACTGGTGTCCATATAGATTGTGGGCTGGTTCTGAATGGCGTCGGAAGCCAGCCGGAATGACCGGCCGCCTTCACTTACGACCAGCTGTATCATAATCATCCAGTCGGAATTGAAACCGACGATGTTGGTCGTAAAGCCTCCGACCTAAGGTCGAAAGCTTTACGACGGAGATCGTAATCGGCCCCTAATTATTAATTAATTACAGTTAATTTACTTCCCACCATGTACCCCTATAAACCCCAAAGCCCGCGCCTACAATTTAAATTAAAAAAAATTTACTGCACAATTAACATAATTCAGTACCAGTTAAATAAATACTATGAATTAAAAATGAATTGATAATTCATTAAAATAAATTACTTCCCACCCTGTACCCCTAAGAAACCACAAGAGGCTACAATACTAAAAATCACAAAAAATAATTTATAGCATTTCATAACTACTAAAAATGTAACAACTATATTAAAAGACATAAACAATAATTAAACAAAACATTCCATCATATACATTTAAAATCTATACTAAAATACATAACAATAATTTAAAACGGTATTACAAATAACTATGGTTTGAAAACTACATGAATGACCGATAGTTTAAAAATTGTTATTATTACCTTAAAATTTATATTCTTGCAGACGATATTTCCATATCACGATATTTTGGAGACGATATTTTGGTATGACGATATTTTAACTTCAATATTTTATCTGAATACCATAGGAAAGTAGGATATTTCTGGCATAGATATCCCGCTTTTTGCCTTGGATCAGTGTGTTTTGACTGTAGTTCACTGGGATTCCTGCTAACCAGGACCCCAGTAGCAGTGCGCTCTCCTCTAAATTCATTGATAAGAAATTTGTACACCCCACAATTGGCATACTGAGATTCCATTGTAGGTCCCTAGTAAATGGTACTGAGGTCCCCAGGGCATTGGTGCTTCAGGGGGCTCCCAAAGGCTGACGCATGTATTATGCCACCCATGGGAGCCCATGCAACTGTATCAGCTGGACTGCATTGTAGTCTGTGTGAAATGGTGCTTGCATCTTTTCATTCTGGATATAAGGTTACCTTTATATCCAGGTCACTGCACTTTTACCCCCATAAGTCATCCCTAAGGTAGGCAATTAAGTCTAAAGGCAGGGTGCATGGTTCTAAGTGTGTGCGTACCCCTGCATGAGCAGAGGTACTCCTACAAACCCCGGACTCCATTCTCTGCGCTTCATAAGTACGGGACAGCCATTATAAGGTATATAGTGGACACTGGCAAGTTGAGATGTCCAACTACATAAAGGCTGACCATAACCTGGTCATGTTTCGTATCAAACATGTCTGAATTATGCAACTACATCGATTCCAGTGTTAGTTGCATAATGCCATGTACTCAGGGGCTCCTTAGAGGACCCGCCAATACCTACCTGTGTAGCCTTTCACTCTCTGCCTGCCAGCCCACGCTGCTGCCGACCCTAGACAGAGTTTTGCCCCCTGCTGATGAGCTTAACTTGGGCAGGGAAAGCTAAACAAAGGATTTCCTGCGACGAAGAGGTGTGACCACCTCTTTCTTAGAATTAGGTAGGGTGGGGGTGCTTCTGAGCACCACCAGATGGCATTGAGGGCACATTTGGTCCATTCCTTGTGTAAACCAGTTTAGCCCAGTTCAGGAGGGCGCAAAACTACACAATGGACAGGAGAGTGTCTACCCCCTGTCCAGCTCCTCCCTAGGGAGGTTCCCTGAGCTCCTCCAGGTGGTCACTTGATTCTGCCATGTTGATTCTAAGCCATTGGGAGCAAATTGGGTACCTTCTTCCAACATAAGGTGGAAGGTATATTTTCCATATTCACTTCAGCTCAGAAGGGAGAAGGAATATACCCACAGAAAATAGTCCAGGCAGAAGCCAATCCTGGGCCTGTCTTTGATCATTTCACACCACTAGAAATAGCAGTAACCATTAAACTCTTGAATTCCATTCGATCAGGATCCCCCACAGACCCTTGCCCAGTTTCGATTTTGAAATCCATTCCGGAAGTCATAGGATCCGCCTTATACCCTCTGATTAATAATATATTTGCTTCTGGGATTTTTTCAAAGGAGTGGCAGAGGACCTCTATTTTCCCTCTTTTGAAAAACCCTACTTTGGACCCCACTGACCCTAGCAGCTACAGGCCAATTTCGCGTCTTCCACTGCCTGCAAAAATCATTGAAAAGGCTATGAATATCCAGCTTAGCACTTATCTTCAAACCAATAACTTATTTGATCCAACTCAATACGGTTTCAGAGCAGAATATAGCACTGAACTGACCCTAATTAAATCTCTAGAAAAAGTAAGGGAGGCTTTGGATGGTGGAGGGAAGGCTATACTGATTTTGTAAGACCTATCAGCAGCCTTCGACACGGTCCATCACATGGTTTTGATGGACCGATTGTCAGAGGTAGGGGTACAAGGGTTGCATGGAAACTCTTGCAATTCTTTTTATCCTATAGAACACAAACTGTTGACTTGGACAATATTAAATCCCTTCCGTTCTGCCTTCCTTGTGGGGTCCCCCAGGGGTTCTCACTGAGCCTAACGCTATTTAATGTTTATATGATATCTTTGGCGGGCCTGATTAGATCTTTCGGCTAACAATTAACCTCGTATGCGGATGACACTCAAATAGTGTTATGCTTCAACGATGGAGAGGAAAAGGAAACAGAAGTACGCTTTCATAACTGCATAAAGGAGCTAGCAGGATGGATGGCGATGAACAGTTTAAAATTACACTCCAGCAAACCTGAGTTTATTGTATGCGGAAATAATCCCCATGTATGGACACCTGACTGGGGCCAGCAGATTTGGGCAACTGCTCTCCCCGACTCAGAAAGCAAAGAATTTGGGGATAACAATAGATGACAGACTGACATTTAGCGATCATATAAGTTCTGTGGTATCCGCACGTTTCCTGATATTACAAATCCTTAGGAAAATAAAACCCTATCTTTCAGAAGAAAATCTCAGGACAGAGGTCACGGTACTTGTAATGTCGTGATTGGATTACTGCAGTAGTATCTATCTGAACGCCCAAACACAGCACATCAATAGGCTTCAGATAGCTCAAAATGCAGAAGCCAGGCTGTAGTCAAGTATTCCCACATTTGTCAAGGTGAAAAAAGAATTAACTAGGTTAGATTGGCTTCCGGTGAAACAAAGAGTACGCTTTAGGGCCCTATGTACAGATTTCAAGGCCCTTAATGGAATAGGCCCTGACCATTTGAAGAAAAAGTTCAAGTGGTATGTTCCCAGTAGCACCCTTCGGTCCGCATGAGCAAAAATATGTCCAAATCCCCACTTTTAAAAAAAACTGTTGGGGAGGAAAGAGTTTTATTACATGGACATCCAAGGCTTGGAATGACCTGCCATTCCATTTGAGGAATGCTACAGATCTCCTCTCTTTTAGAAAGGGACTGAAGTCCTGGCTGTTTACTCATTGACCTTCACTCCGTTGACGAACAGGCAGTACACAGCGCCAGGGCACCCCAGGGTAACCGCTGCGCTTAACAAATCCAATTAACAGAACATAACATCTGACTGGCTAGTCCAGCTAAGTATCGTCACGGACCCCCTCTGATAGGAGGGTCATCACAAAAGAGGTCCCTCCCCTTTTTAGGGTAACTTAAGGGCTCCCCTGGGGGTAGGTCCTTAGATTCGGCCCTGACAATAACTTCAAGATCTGTCTGCCTGTCATCTGAAGACTTTTAAAAGACTCTTCTGCTGGTGGACACTGGAACTCTGCTGTTCTTTGAGCCAGGACCAAAGACAAGACTGCTTTTGGTGTGAAGATTCCTGCTGAACCTTCGTCCTTGTGCTTCTTCAGGTTCTGCAACTCTGTGGCTGTGCATCCTCCGAGTTACCAAAGACTCAGCCTGTATCCAAGCCAGAAGGATTCTCCCTTGAAGTAAATGACAGGGACCGATTTGTTGATCCTGTTGTCCCACAGACATTGCCCAGGTCTGCAACACAAGTGGTGGTTTGTTGGTTCTCCAGAGGCCTGACCAGTCTTCCCGGCAACTTGGGTGACTGTAATCCCTCTCCAGCCAACGGGAACCGCCTTCCTGTGCACAGCATATATTTGCCGTTACTAAGGCGTGCTGGCTCTCTTTACAAAAGATCTTCAAGCTCCAAGAAGCCCCTGCCTCCAGCATCGAACAGCTCCAAGAATGACATCCTGCCTGTATCCTCTGCATCGAGGGTCCTGCATCTCCTGTGTGCTACTGAGGCTTCCCTACGACTCCTTGTGCCTGTTGCTAGAGGGTCCTTATTGGGGCTTCATCAATTCCTGCTGGCACTCCAGCGTGCTGAAAGCTCTGACATACCCTTGCTGGGTTAGTTCCACAGACCTTTCTGGTCTGCAACACAGCATCTTCTCCTGCAAACCATTGTTGGCATTTGCCAAGGCTTGTTAGTGGTACTGCTGGCCACTGACCTTCCTGCACTCATCGACCGGCATGGGACAGCTCGTGGATGGCTCTTGTGCTCCTGCATTGTTGCCTGGGCTCCACGGCTGCTGCTTCAACCTCACAGTGATACAGCATGAACCTCTGCCAAGGTCTGGTATTGTACTCCTGTGCCTCCTGGTCCCCTCCGGGTGCTTTGGACTCTGTCCTCTCTGTTTTCAGGTTCTTCTCATCTGGATTCAGCATCCTGGTTCCAGGAGACACTGTAGCTGCTGATCTTTCACGAACATCCATTGTTGTCTACTGGCGGTTCCAACACCACTTCATCCCTATGCACCTGGGCTCCCTGGTGTAGGTATCCTGGTTCCCGGGGTATCCATGGGAAGGGCAGCTCTCCAAGCTTTCTTTATCCAAGTGATTCTTTTGTGGTCCTTTGGAAGGGTCCTAGATCTGTGAAAGTCCAACCAGGACTGACCCGGTGTAACCACTCTGCACCCGGGCGCCTTGGGGTATCTGGCTACTCACCTTGAGTGGTTCTGTGATTCCCCTGGGGTCCTCCATCCTTGGGTACTAGTCCAATGTTGTTACTTACTTCACATCCCACTATTTTAGTTTATGGTTTGTCCCCCCCAGTTTTCTTATGCTACTTAGCCATTTCTGAAATATTTCTTGTGTGTTGGTGTGTTGTTGATATCTCCGGAAAGGAGAAATACCAAGTTAGTGTCTAGTGTGTGTTATTAAATACAAGGTATGTTTATACTCACCTGCTGTGGTCCTTTCTTGTGTGAAAAGCTTGCTGACTGACTATAGTGGTAAACGCACCTGCTTTACACCCTCCTGTATAAGCCCTAGCTGCTCTCCACAGCTACCCCTTTCTTGAGTGCTCTGGTTTTCAGGGAACTAAACACTATCAATAAGGGTTGCCTGGACTCAGTGCACGGAGCCGCCTCACCATAGGTGGACCTATATACTGAGCCAGCTTCCTACACCCCTATATGACTGTGTGAATTGGAGTCCAAACATCTAAATGGGAAATATTCAGGCAATATTCTTTTACATTTCGAATAGAAAGCTCTATGCAGTTTTTGCTCTTTTCCTAATTAGAATTTGGATGCTGTTGTGTAACTCACAAAGGCTTGCAAGAGTACACAGAAGACGACTCCTGTTGTTCTAATTCCTGTTGTCATAAATGCTTTAGTACATTTGCCCCTTTTATACATGCTTCATACTATACAAAATGCAGCTTCAAAATAGGAACACGGTTAGTAACCGCTTTCGGCGTGGGAGTTTAGGATACATGTTTTCATTCCATCCACTGAACTTTCTTTTAATATTTTTGTAAAATACGAAGGAATATTAGTGCATTTGAGTACAACGGTGTTCCATTTCTGATGCCAAGAGTGGTGTGCACTACCTCTTCGGTACTAGTGGCCCCCTGCATTCTTACTCAGCACAAGAGAGCTCCAAATGCATTTTGGGATCAAGATGCTAACTCAATCAGTTGGCAGTCTCAAGTATCGTGGACATAAAGAGCAATCGGTTTGATAACTGACACTATTCAAGGGAATGTAACACAGAAGTAGAGGAAAGTGAGAACGGGAAGAAAGAGAGGAGTGCAAAAAAGAGACAGAAGCATTGAGAAATACGTCATCATTCCTGATGACAACTGTTTAAACTCCGCACTTTAAAAAAAAATCTTGGAGATTGTTATCTGTTGAAAAGTAGAAACCTCCGTTTAATAAAAAACAGTCTTTATTTGGAATACGAGTCACCAATTCTGAATTTCGAATCAAAACTTTCTGTTTGCCCCTTTGAAAAGAATGTCTTTGTGTGTAGGTAGTCAAGCGTGTTGTGTGCGGAAGGACACCCCCATTCTTCTCGTTCCGCAGGTTAGCTCTAACTTTGGCACTCACAGTCCTATCTGAAGTATTGGATGGAGCATGCACCTTGGATTAACCCTTTTGACGCTTGCAGTTCTGGAGCCATACTAAATGAAATGTTCTAGGGGTGCAACAGGTGTGTGTGCATGTCCACTTCTTGGCATCCCGGGAGCACCTTCCTAATACAGAAAGGAGCACAGAACTTGCAGGCCCCTTCTGCAGAACAGATCACCTTGGCACTAAATGTGCTCCAGGGTGATCTCGAGGGGGCTTTCTTTATATGCACAGGGAATGGTGGCACGCAAATTAGATAATTTGGGAATAAGGAATGCTTTGCCTTTAAAACAGTGCGAAATTACAGACATAGGCGCAGGGGCCAAGAGGCAGTCAAGTCAGCGCAAACCCCCAGCACCACCGCCCCGAGGGGCCCCCTGGAAGGGGAAATAGGATCCCAAGGACCACCAAGCGTACCACTGTAGGCAGGTGCAGTCGCACATTGAATCCACCTGCAGGAGGATAGCTGCCCCTCTTTCAAAGGCAGGCCAGCTTGCATCTTGCACAGTCAGAGGCAGACCAGCAGCTTCAACCCGCCAGTCTGCCTTCACAAATGGGAATGTCCCTAGTAGAGCCAACAGCATATTTATTGTACTAGGGTGCACTGCTTCAGTCTGCCCCAAGTGCTCCCGGTTAAAGGTACCCCAAGGCACCCTACATATATTAGGTTCTCAGTTGTTTTTCCACGAGCGGTTTCCTTCCCTCTCTCTGAGGCAGTACACGTCATCCTTGTGACCTATGAAATGCACGCGACTGAACACTAGTCCTGAATAATGTTATTTCCTGTACACTTTTCTTGTTTTCATTTCTGAACCTCAGGATACACACTCGTTAGTGAACCTAGATGATCTGTGACTCTAAAAGTTCCCCACATAAGGTATATTCCTTTTCTTATATTGATGAAGCAAAGCTTCGCATATTTTGCGGCTTGCCGAAATCAAGAACCTCGTTTATGTATAACAAGGTAATAAATGTACGTCTTACTAACATTTATATTAAGTTTGAGTAAAGGTTTAAGACGCTTGCCTATGTGTATTTCTAATGAATTTAATCTGCGTCCTCTAAAATGGCCGCCGCTTGTATTTTAGTTACTGCGCATGCGTCAGCCACACTCACGTGTCCTGACGCGTCTGCAGAAGTGGAGGGAAAGTTATGCGCATGCGTAATTCATAGCTGTGCTTATCATGTGGTACTGCTCGTGCCACTGCTCTTGTGTCTGTGTCAATGTAGCTAACATTTAATGCAATTAAGTTTATTTCTTGATGATGAGTTAAAAGTACAAACTCTGTGATGTGTTTTCCTAATGACATTATTATGTATTAATTTGTTTTCGCTTACTTTTCATGTACCGCGGGAAATGGGGGTCTGAGTGAGAGGAGAGCCATATTGAAGGTCCCTTCTGCGCCTGTGCGACATTCGGCAGCACGAGGGACCTTGGCTGATGGAACATAGCCAGCTGGCAGTGATGGGCGAGATGCTCCTGAGAAAGTCACCTCTGCCCTGCGAGAACAGCGAATGTGGCTCCTTATATGATACATTGTATTGTTGCGCTACTGTTAGCTCATGGGAACCCCAAATCTGCTAGGCGGTACCCAAATATGTTAATGAAGGCTTCAATTCGCGTATTGTGATTGGTGTGTTACCCAAACCCTACCTTAGGACCAATCGAAATTGAGGGATTCTGACACTTTGCAACATTGGGGGGTGGTACACTGTCCCCAAACTGTATATCTACCCTGGGTTCACCTACTGAACCGTCCGACTTGTCTGGTTTAGCTGACCTGTCACTGACCCAACGCACTCAATAGGTGACTGAAGATACAGAGCGCTGCGGAGCACTCTGTCCGAATTTGACCATAGACTAAGGTTTTACTGAACCTTAAAGTGCTGGCAAGGCACTTAGCTGGGAGTTCGCTGACCCAATCGGGGTCTTGATCGATAGCTGCAGAGCGGGTGGAGCGCAGGCGTTGCTTCCGAACTGTGGGTTCCGGTCCTGTCCTGAAGAGGGTCCTGTCCTGAAGAGGGTCCTGTCCTGAAGAGGGTCCTGTCCTGAGGGTTTGCTGTCCTGTCCTGAGGGTCCTGTCCTGATTCCTATTCCGAGGGTATCCTGTCCTATCCTGGGTGTCCATTCTGCACCTGCTGTCCTTTGAGGGGTATCCTTCCTTGAGGGTTTCCTGTCCTTAACTGACCCGTGGCCAGGGTTTGGTTTCCACACCTTTTCTAGGTAAATATTACTCTGAACCTCTTGAAATTCTTGCACCTTCTGAATTTCTAACTTTTGCTTAAATAAAGATCAACATTGCATATGTTATATTTCCATGCCTTTCCGCAACTATTGAACAGACATTTATAATTTTGCAAAGTTATTCCTATGTCTTCTCAATTGTTAGAAATTATATTTTGCATAGCAGTGTGTCATTTTCTGATATGGTCTAGAACTTCGTTGCCTAGATTGTTCAAAGGCCCCTTCACCTTAAGTGAAGCGTGTTATTCATTATAAGCTCTTCTACAGTCACACACACTTAGTCTATCCCTGTCTAGATAATACTGACTTTACATAGTATTTTTCTTGTTACAATTTATTAGTACTTTGATGATTACTCTGTCATTATTTCTTTCTGCCTATGTGATTTACGTTATCTTGGTTATTGATTGCCTTATTTTACTGTACCTCATGCAAGAAAATATTGAATTTAGATAAACATTTTAAAACTTCCAGTTGTCCGTGGTCATTTAAACAGTATTTGAATGTTATTGGTTGGGTTTGTATTTTGCTGCCTTTCTTTTTACAGCTAGCTCCCTGATTCATTGTGGTCATTAGGCACCCGCGTCGGTGGATGGTAAGTCGGGTGCACTGAAAATTGGTAGCAGGGAACACACACACACCAACTTGATAGAGCTCGTGAAGTCACCTGATCGATGTATATGGTGATTTGAAAAGTATATGGGCCCTGAAGCCGGAAACGGCGAAAACTGTTGGTCGGGTGGCCTCGCGCGCTCTATCAGTTTTCTGGTAGCTAGAGGATGGTTAGGGACTAGTTGAGAGCAAGGCAGGGATTAGTTGGACTAGATAAGTCGGAAGCTGCTATTATATTAATGCTGCTATAAGAGCGGCTGTTCTGAGGGAACTGATCACTCTCTTGTGAATACGCTGCTGAAACTCATGAATTTTTGTATTGTTATTATTCTTGTTCTTATATTGTTATATGTACTAATCCATGCAATTGTCAACCGTCTTGTTTCTTGTTGTCCGAACTCCCCGGGGAATTGAAAGGGCAAGTGGTGAATAGAATCCATTGTCCTGAGGTCACAGGTTCGAGGAAAGTTAGGTGCAGGTTAGGATAACCGGGAAGCACTAACTAGGGTTTTCTGAATACATGTGTGAATAAATGACAGTAACGGGGTTCATTGGCAAAATTCCCATAGTGGCGTAACCTAGTAAGGGTCACATCGGAAGAGTAGCAGGTTCCTCGGAGCTAGCGTGAAAGCAGAGGGGTCCGCTGAGAAACCTTAAACTCGGAATATATCCCGGAAAGAAGTGGATGAGTTTAGGGGAATAACAGGTTCACCGATGCTAGAGTGAAGGGTAGGCGGAAGAGATCTGCCCGCAGCGAGTGAAAAGTAAATGGAAGTAGTTTACTTGCTGTAAAAGAATTCTTTCTCTGTCTAGACACTTGAGCACTGTGGCGAATGTGTATTTGTTGTAAAATAACCAAGCACTGAGCACTTTAAAAGAAAGAAAGTTTCCGTTACCTTGTGAAGGGAGGGAGTCAGTCGCGAAGCGCCTCTGACGTCACTCTGTGCCGCGCTGGGATTGGTGGACGCAGCGGGCGGGTAGCGGAGCTGAAATTGTAAAGGAGGGGTGAGCGCCGGAGCGTGGGAACTGTCTCACGAAGGGGCCGCGCACCCATTGGCGGAGCTTATTTTGTGTCGCGCACCCATTGGTTGCACGAATTTTCTGAAGCGTATTCTGATTGGAGGTAGTTTGTAAACAAAGTTAGCGCAGAAGTCGTATGTGGCACTCGCGGACTACAGAGACGCGACCTGATCCAAGGCATCTAGGGTTTGAAAGGGATCAGTGGAAGGCTAACAGATACGATATTATGTACGGAACCAAGAGAAAAATGTCCCTTGTAAGTAAGGTGAAAAATTATTTTAAAACGGACAAACCAATTAAATCTAGGGAAGGTGTTCTTGTCCCAGCACCCAATACTCCTGCCTCATTCATGATGTTTGACCGAGGGTACAATACCTGTGTGTGGCTGGAGAATTGGGTGAAGTACACAAAAGATGACGGAGTATTGGCTTTTCCGTTAGATGGTACTTTCAATGGTAGGATCTTATTTAATTTAAGAACCCGAATGAATGAACTGCATCCCAGACCGAGACTAACGCAGTATGAGGCATTAGAGGAATGGGAGATTGAGGCTTTTGAAAGAGAAAGACCCCGAATGGACAAGGGTTTGACCAAGTGGTACCCCAGGCAGAAACAGGAATCCAGGGATAAAAGGATGAAACAGTGGAGGCAGAGCATGATTGTTGAGGGTCTGTTTCCCATGATGCCGGCATGTCATAACATTGGAGCGGGTGAGAAAAGTACTGAAAAATGTAAGCATTGGGGGGCCCTGGGGGATTCAGATGATGAACTAATAGATGACATCTGTACCAGAAGTCCGCCACCTTACAATGAGGGAACCCGACCTTCCAGTGTAGGAGATATTCCCCGACGCCACTTCCCAAAGGAAGAAGACAGGTCCCTGGGACTGGGAGGGGGTGGTCAAGTATTACCCTATCCTGAGAAACCCGAACTGGCGGAAACAAGGGATATATATCCCAAAGTGCCCGCAAGTCAGGAAGAAAAATATCCACGTACGAAAACTTTTTTCCCCAGACCCTTGTATGAAAGCGAAGAGAAACCCTCGAATTCAGGACTGCCTTTTGTTCAACCTCCATATAGGGAAGAGCGCAGGTCCTTTAATACTGGAACTTTATTCCCGAAACCAAATTATGGGGGAGGACCAAGTGAAACGCATCCTACTGCCCCGAGTTTTTCTCCTCTGCCTACTGCCCCGAGTTTTACTCCTCCATTGACTCCCCAGATATTACATGACACAACTCTAAGAAGGGTACTAGTGGAAAAGGAGCAAGAGGCTCTAGCTAGACAAAGAACAGAAATAATTCAGAAAATTTCTCAGATAAATACCAGTCCTGAGGCATTGACTATTCCAGTAACTATTGGACCGGTGGTCCCGTTATACGGAAATGGTCAGGGAAATCCGATTACTCCAGTCATGACCCCAGTCATAGCAACCCCAAGACAGGAACCAATCATCATAGATGATCAGTCCAGTGAGTGCGAGTCTGAAGTTGCGTTCTTGGAATTACCAAACAAACAGACTGTAAAGGGAATACAGCAGAGGTATAATCCTTTTAATACAAAGGAAATTAAATTAGAAACAGCAACCGGTACTAGGAATGTCTCTCTGGTAACTCCGGATGAAATTGAGAGTTGGAGTCGTGAATTAGAGAAGCAGACTCCGCAAACAAAACCTTTAGACCTCTACAAGCTGAGGGTCGAAATAGAAGAATTAATGGCAGGAAATGTGGGGTTGGATCGATTAAATACCTACTCTGAGGAAGAATTGTCGTTCATATGTAAAAGCTTTACAAGGAACACCAGAGTGCTCCACGAAAAACTGACCGAAACAGCAGTTAGTATGGGGGTAGATATCTCAAAATCCAAGCCCTTACAGAAACCGTACAGAGCAGACTTCTCAGACAAAGATATAGAACACCTGAATGTGGCAGGGAAGAAGTTGCAGATTAAAGAATTAATGGGGGTACTGCAGAAATGGGGAGATGTGGAAAAATGGAGAAGCAGGTGGGCGAAAAAGAGGGAAGAGGTTCGCTCCCGACAAGTGACTCCCGAGTTTGCTTTAAGAGAGGTAGAAAAACCTGAGCAGCTATGCCCCATGCGCGAAGTTCCAGGAGGGAAATATGTGCATGTTCCCTGGTCTAGGCAGGATATTGTATCCTTCACGAACGATTTTCCAAAATTACGAGAGAAACCAGTTGACTGGTACAGGCAGGTGGAAAGGTTCGTGAAGGTACAGAAATGTCTGTGGAAAGACCTGGATGGGTTTTTCGACATTGTGGTTCCAGTAGATTTATGGACCCAGTGTAAAATAAACATAGATTGGCCCAGTGAAGAGTATCCCAGAAACAAGGAAACAGGAGAGCCATCAAAGGATGTCATGCGAAAATATGAGCAGGTAATTCAGCACTTGAAAGAAAAGGTGCCTGCAAAGGAAACTGATTGGACAAAAATAGATAGAACAACACAGGAAAGGGACGAGACAGTGCACTCCTTCTATGAGAGGTTATTGCAGGTATTTAAAACATACAGTGGTATTGACAACATCGACCTGAAGGATATGACGCACTTTATTTACAGGTTTGTAAATGGTTTAAGACCTGAAATTTGTCAGTGGATAAAAGACAATAAAATCTGTTGGCATACTAAGAAAATGGATGAGGTCCTGCGGTACGCTAAGTACTGCGAGGACGAGATGGCAGAAAAGAAAAAGGCCCTTAAGGAGAAGGTTATGTGGGCTCAGGTGAAGCTCGCAGAACAACAGGAAAAACAATTGAGTAACATGGTTAAAAATGCTGAGAACAAAAGTCCTGGGGGAGGGGGTGGAGGAAAGCCCCGGCCCAAATTTAGCAGGGAAGAGGCTATGAAAAAATTTCCCTGCCATCAGTGCGGCGAAATTGGACACTGGCGAAACGAGTGTCCCCAATTAGTCGATGTTAATGAGAAAACTCCTGATTTAATTCCACAGACGCAGAAAGAAAGACCAAGAAAGACGCAACCCCAGGTAAAAACAGTTCAGGTGCCTCGAGCACCCAAACAGGTGTACAGGGGAAGACAGGCAGAAAATGAAGAGATAGAGGTTTGGGAAAGCGGGGAGAACAGAAATACAGCAACTTCGCAGTATCTGCTGAATGATACCTTCCTTTGTAATGATCAGGACTGACGGGGCCTGAGAGGGGAGGACGAGGAGTGCGTACTTGGCGCTTCCTTGCCGGTAGACCAGTCTGGACCATATATTGAAGGAAAGGTTGACGGGAATGATGTCACCTTTCTGTTGGACACTGGCGCTACCCGTTCTACTGTAAGAACAGTGGACGTTCCAAACCTACCCCTCTCGGGAGAAAATATCCAAGTAGTAGGTGTATCTAATCAATTGATTAGTACTCCTGTTACCGAACCAATGGAGATTTCAATTGGAAATTTTAAACAGATGCATAGATTTGTCGTCTGTGACACCAGTCCAGTGAATCTACTGGGACGTGATTTGCTGTGCAAAATGAACTGTACCATCTTTTGCACACCAAAAGGTGTTGAAATACAGACCCCAGATGAAGACGGCATTTATAAATTATTATTGCTTAGACCTGACTCAGAAATTAAAAGATTGACCCTGCAGGACTTGCCCCAAGAACTACAGGAAGCCGTAAAGCCAGAGGTGTGGGATTTCACTGGAAAGGATGTGGGGTTGATGAAAGATGTGGACCCCATACAAATAGCCATCAAGGACAATGCAGTATATCCTAACACTAGGCCCTACCGAATGAATGCTGAAGTGAAAGCAGGTGTCACTCTGGAAATACAAAAACTATTGGAAGGAAACATCATACAGGAAGTGATGAGCAGCCCATGCAACTCACCGATTATGGGCATTAAAAAGCCTAGTGGCAAGTATAGGGTAGTGCAGGACCTGAGAAAGGTTAACAAAATTGTAGTTCCTTGCTGCCCTATTGTCCCAAACCCTGCAGTGATATTGTACCAGATTCCTTGGGATGCTGAGTGGTTCACTGTGATTGATTTGTGTCATGCATTCTTTTCGATACCCCTGCACCCCGACAGCAAATTTCTTTTCTCATTTGCCTTCGAGGGTCACGTGTATTGTTGGAACCGGGTCCCTCAAGGGTATACAGAGAGCCCCTCTATCTTTAATCAGATCTTGAAAAAATGTCTAGAGACTTTGATCTTACCTGGGAACTCTGTGTTAGTCCAGTACATAGACGACCTTCTACTGGCGTCTAAAAGTCACCGGGACTGTGTAGTTGACACCATTGCCCTCCTAAATCACCTGTGTGAGAAAGGGCATAAAGTGGCCCCTGACAAACTACAGTTCTGTGCAAAATCAGTGAAATATCTAGGACACCAGATAGAAAAGGGTGTCAGAAAAGTCACTTCAGAAAGAGTGAGAATAATTCAAAAAATGCAGTTGCCCCGTACTCAAAAAGAAGTCAGAATGTTCCTGGGTGTATTAGGGTACTGCAGGCAGTGGATTCTGGGATTTGCAGCCTTAGCCAGGCCCTTGATAAAAATGACCACGAGAGGAATGCCAGATGTTGTACAGTGGGACGATGAAAGTCTAATGGCTTTCACAAGATTGAAAAACTGTCTGTGTACAGCCCCTGCGTTGGGAATGCCAGATTATTCCAAAGAGTTTGCCCTTTTCTGTGACACTCGCAATAATTGCGCATTGTCTGTCCTGACTCAAGAACATGGCACGACCAGAAGGCCTGTGGCTTATTTCTCTGCCACACTGGACCCAGTAGCTGCTGGGTTACCAGGCTGTCTAAAAGCAGTAGCTGCTACCTGTGCAAGTTTGGAACAGAGTGAGTCCATTGTCATGGGACATCCTGTGACTGTGTATGTTTCACATGGAGTGGTAATTCTATTGACCAGAACTAAAACACAGTATCTCACCCCTAGTCGGCTGACTAAATACGAGAGGATTCTTGTGGGTGCAGCAAATGTAAGCATTGTTAGGTGCGGTATTCTGAACCCTGCCACCTTACTCCCCGACCCCTTGGAAATGGAAGGTGGGGATGATGATGAACATGATTGTATTGATCTGACAGAGTTCAGTACCAAGCCACGCCCAGACATAAAAGAAGTACCATTGCCTGAGCATGATAAAGAACTATTTGTGGATGGTTCCTGCCTAAGACATGAATTAGGAGGCTTGAGTGCTGCTTATGCAGTAGTGTCTTTCACAAAAATTGAACAAGCAGGTTACCTATATAACATCAAGTCTGCACAAGTAGCTGAATTGATAGCCATGATAATGGCTTGCAAAATTGGGAAGGACTTACGCATAACAGTGTATACTGACAGTCAGTACTGTTATGGCGTTGTGCATGACTTTGGCCAATTATGGCTGCAGAGGGAATTCATGACTTCCTCAGGTACTCCCATTCGGAATGCAAAAGTTGTTCATGACCTTCTAGAGGCCATCCAGTTGCCCAAAGAACTGGCAGTGGTAAAATGTACTGCTCATCAAAGGAGCATGGACAGAGTATCACTGGGAAACGATTATGCTGATCGAGTGGCTCAATGGTGTGCCAAAGATCGGTATATTGTAAATCCAAAACGAGGGGGGCCAGGAACCAGCTGCCAGCTTCAGGTGTTTGAGGAAGTGCCTACATGGGATGAGGTGAGAGAGTGGCAGGAGTCGGCTCCTTGGCAAGAAAGAGAGAAATGGAAAGAGGATGGATGTAGACCGAGACGTGTGGATGGTGTCATCTTGGGCCCAACTGGTATGCCTGTGTTACCCCGACACTTGCTTGGCACAATGGCAAGATTAATACATGAAGGATCACACATTGGTAGGGATGCCATGATTCTGGTATTTCAACAGACTTGGTACAGTAAAAAGTTCAGGAAGGTAGCAGAGTCCCTCTGCCAGAGGTGCCTGTCATGTCAACAGATGAACCCAGGCAAAAGGACAATGGTTGAGCTGAGCAAGATTGGGAGGTCAGGGGGTCCCTTTATAAACATACAGGTTGATTTCATCACCATGCCCCGTTGTGAAGGGAAACGATATGTCCTTGTCATTGTTTGCGTATTTTCAAAATGGGTAGAAGCTTACCCTACTCCTCAAAGTGACGCACTGACAGTAGCGAAGTGTTTACTAAAAGAACTGATACCTAGGTTCGGAATACCATGCATTATTGAATCAGATAAGGGTGGACATTTCCAGAATGACATACTGGCTGAACTCTGTAAGGCCTTTGGAATAAGGCAGAAACTCCATTGTGCATACCACCCAGAGGCTTCTGGAATAGTGGAACAAGTAAATGGAACTATCAAAAACAGACTAGCAAAACTGACAGATGCTACTGGCATGACCTGGGTGAAGGCCCTGCCCCTGGTCCTGATGGGACTGAGAAGTGTTCCAGACCGCAAGACAGGCCTAAGTCCCCATGAAATCATTATGGGAAGAGTGATGAGACAAGCATGGGTGCCAGGAAGCAAACTGTTGAGTATTACTGATGATTTGGTGCTTGAATACTGCAGAAGATTGGGTGACCAAGTGCGTTCTATCTCTCGCCAGATTGGAGACGACGGCATCCTTAATCCAACGACTCCTCTCCACAACTTGGTTCCAGGAGACTGGGTCAAAATAAAGAAGCACACTCGATCAAGCTGTCTGGCACCAAGGTGGGGAATTAAACGCCAAGTAATCCTGGTAACAACCACTGCAGTGAAAGTCGCAGGTGTTCCCCAGTGGATCCACGCCGGACACACTCAGAAGGTATTGCCAGACAAAGGATTTGAAGAACCAGGGCAACCAGCAGAGGACCCTGAAGGAGCCAGACCAGTAGCAACTGACAACGAGCAGCCCAGCACCAGTCAGGTTGCAGGAACAGCAGATGTTGGCCCAGGAGTAGTTGACTGCGAACTGCCAAGAAACCAGCCTGCTGAAGAGGTCCAGGAAACTGAGCCAGGAGTAGCTGAAGACGAGCTGCCAAGCATATGGCCAGAAGAATGGATACCGATGATTGATCTGACCGAAGATCCTATCAGAACAAGAGAACGACTTAGTGAAGGTAGAGAGTGGACTAGTCAGGAACAGCAAGGCACAGGCGAAGATCCTCAGCCGTTTGAGATTCAAATCAAAACTGAGGAAGGAGAAGGTCAGACAGGGACAGAGCACGTGATTGATACAGATCAAGTGAATAAGACTGAACAAGTGCCCGATACTGAACAAGTGCAAGATACAGAACAAGTGTTTGATACTCCTCCATTAACTCCTGATGTGGATAAGGGACAGACTAGACATAGAGTAATAGTTCAAGCAGAAGACAATCAAGAGATCGAAGTGCTTGAACAGGATCAGATAGAGTTAGAAAAACGGGTTCAGGAAACAGGAACAGAAACAGAGACAATCGAAAGCCAAAAACAAAATATTCCTGAACAAGGCCAGATTAGCAACCAGGCAGAAGAATTTGATGCTAGCCCTGGAACTAGTCAGATAAGGGAAGTAGGAGAAGAAAGTGGAGAAGAATTACCACAAGATAAAGAGAACAAGAGAATAAGGAAAGAAAGTGAAGTCAAAGTACCGACTAAGAGACTAAAGAAAAGAAACAACCTTGAGCCTAGGTTTGTAAAAAGACTGAGACTAAGGATAAAGACAGTGGAAGAAAAACGTGCAGAAGCAAGAAGAAGTGCTCGAATAGCAGAGCAAGAAGAAGACTCTTCCAAAAGAAGGAGTGAGCGAATAAAAAGACAAAACAAAAAGTACAAGTCTCCTGAATGGACACTGGTTTTGGAAGAACTTGAAGATCTTGATATAACTGACGTGAGCGACGGAGAACCTGTCCCAGAGTACTCAGCTGAAGAGGAAGACGAACCACCGTGAATTTGCACAAAGTAAGCTAGTTGTGTAAAAAGTAAAAAAAGAGGGGTGAGAACACTCCTTCTGAGCTAAAATGTCTGATTCAACAGTGAATGGTAGTCCTAGTTGCAGCCGTTTTAAGACGTGTTGCAAGGTGTGTATATGTAGTGTAGTAGTACTGATAGTTATCTGGATAGGATTAACAATTTTCATTCCCTTTGCTGTAAGTAAAGATACTAACATTGTCCCTACTGAAGTTGTAAATACTGACAGTGAGGAGCTAACAACACAGAGTGTAGAAAGACATGAGAGAGCATTGAGACAAACTAAACGAGACTTAGAAGCATCAGATGAGAAAGGACTACATTATCATGGCATGAAGAACAGGACACATTTAAATGTTTTCGCAAACTTGTTAATACACTATGTAGAGACTATGGAAATTGAAGATTGCTATGTCTGCATGAAGCTACCTACTTCGGTGGCTGAAGGCGTGACATACCATCATCTGCCATTGACATATGGAATTTCCTGTAGCATTTTAGCTAGTTTATTTTACAAAAGGGGACCGTTACAGTATTATTACTCTAACAATGACGTGATCTTTTCTGAACTGCCTATACGTGGGAACTTGAATCCTGTACATACCAAAACTGACACCATAAGATATATGGGAGACTACTTTCTGACTATAGGGAACATTGACATAGCAGACGCACACAGAGATAACTTGACTTGTTCTTTGCGTGAGCAGGAAAAGATGTTCCTGAACATGGCAGAGAAAAGGAGAATTAAAATTCAGAAGAAGGCTAATGACGAAAGTCAGAAAAAGCCAAAGTGGGCAGAAAACATGGAAGGCACCTCATCTGGTGGAGCGGGTCCTGCTCTGTTGCTGGATTTTGAAAAGAAAGGCAAGCTATGTCTTCATCGCGAGAAGACTAGCTATTATAATAATGTTTTCATTGGTTCCAGTGAATGCGAACATAATTACAAGGTAATTGGAGGTTGGGGTTTCAAAAATGGGTCAGAGCCTGTGTTTCCTGGAATTTATTACATTTGTGGGGACAAGGCTTATTTCAAATTGCCGGATCACTGGTATGGAAGCTGCTACTTTGGCATTGTTTTCCCGAAAATATACCATGTGAATGGAAAAGCTGGAAGCAATGAAGATACTAACGGCTTAGTGCGTAGTAAAAGAGAAAGTATAGGTGAAATTATGGGTAGTATTTTCAGTGCACTGATACCTGGAGTGGGAGTGGTTCTGAACACTCACAGAATTTGCAAATTGTCTACTATAGTAGATGTGCTGTCTACTGAAACAGCTCATGGATTTCTGCTGGTCAATACTGAAATGGTTGCGATCAGATCAATGGTTTTACAAAATCGACTTGCTCTTGACACCTTATTAGCGAAAGAGGGCGGAGTCTGCCGGATGTTGAAGGCGCAACATTGTTGCACTTATATTCCGGACAAAAGTGTACAGATCAAAAGATATGTGAAAAACATTACTAATTTGGCAAAGGAACTCAAACCACTCGAGGTTGATAGTGCCTGGAAGAGACTGGTAGATGGTCTCTCAAATGTAGGTCATTGGCTTGCTAGCATAGGTAAAAGCTTATTATTCAAAATTCTGATGCCAATTGGTATTATAGGTCTTATTATACTTTCCATTTTCTTATGCTGTAAATACCGCAAGCGCACCAAAAAGCACGAGGTAAATGCAAGAGGAGTGAAACGAAGTGTGGATGAGATTGAATTAGAGGAAGTGAATGATCAGATATACAAAAAGGTGAAAACTTCTCACCCTGCTAAAACTGAAAGAGAAAAGTTAGAGCGGTTGCTGGAAGAAATAGAACTTTATAAAGTGTGAAAGAAAGTTGGCATCTGGTTCCATTATAATTTGTGATGATAGTAAATATCATCAAAGAGGGGATTGATGAAGCAAAGCTTCGCATATTTTGCGGCTTGCCGAAATCAAGAACCTCGTTTATGTATAACAAGGTAATAAATGTACGTCTTACTAACATTTATATTAAGTTTGAGTAAAGGTTTAAGACGCTTGCCTATGTGTATTTCTAATGAATTTAATCTGCGTCCTCTAAAATGGCCGCCGCTTGTATTTTAGTTACTGCGCATGCGTCAGCCACACTCACGTGTCCTGACGCGTCTGCAGAAGTGGAGGGAAAGTTATGCGCATGCGTAATTCATAGCTGTGCTTATCATGTGGTACTGCTCGTGCCACTGCTCTTGTGTCTGTGTCAATGTAGCTAACATTTAATGCAATTAAGTTTATTTCTTGATGATGAGTTAAAAGTACAAACTCTGTGATGTGTTTTCCTAATGACATTATTATGTATTAATTTGTTTTCGCTTACTTTTCATGTACCGCGGGAAATGGGGGTCTGAGTGAGAGGAGAGCCATATTGAAGGTCCCTTCTGCGCCTGTGCGACATTCGGCAGCACGAGGGACCTTGGCTGATGGAACATAGCCAGCTGGCAGTGATGGGCGAGATGCTCCTGAGAAAGTCACCTCTGCCCTGCTAGAACAGCGAATGTGGCTCCTTATATGATACATTGTATTGTTGCGCTACTGTTAGCTCATGGGAACCCCAAATCTGCTAGGCGGTACCCAAATATGTTAATGAAGGCTTCAATTCGCGTATTGTGATTGGTGTGTTACCCAAACCCTACCTTAGGACCAATCGAAATTGAGGGATTCTGACACTTTGCAACATTGGGGGGTGGTACACTGTCCCCAAACTGTATATCTACCCTGGGTTCACCTACTGAACCGTCCGACTTGTCTGGTTTAGCTGACCTGTCACTGACCCAACGCACTCAATAGGTGACTGAAGATACAGAGCGCTGCGGAGCACTCTGTCCGAATTTGACCATAGACTAAGGTTTTACTGAACCTTAAAGTGCTGGCAAGGCACTTAGCTGGGAGTTCGCTGACCCAATCGGGGTCTTGATCGATAGCTGCAGAGCGGGTGGAGCGCAGGCGTTGCTTCCGAACTGTGGGTTCCGGTCCTGTCCTGAAGAGGGTCCTGTCCTGAAGAGGGTCCTGTCCTGAAGAGGGTCCTGTCCTGAGGGTTTGCTGTCCTGTCCTGAGGGTCCTGTCCTGATTCCTATTCCGAGGGTATCCTGTCCTATCCTGGGTGTCCATTCTGCACCTGCTGTCCTTTGAGGGGTATCCTTCCTTGAGGGTTTCCTGTCCTTAACTGACCCGTGGCCAGGGTTTGGTTTCCACACCTTTTCTAGGTAAATATTACTCTGAACCTCTTGAAATTCTTGCACCTTCTGAATTTCTAACTTTTGCTTAAATAAAGATCAACATTGCATATGTTATATTTCCATGCCTTTCCGCAACTATTGAACAGACATTTATAATTTTGCAAAGTTATTCCTATGTCTTCTCAATTGTTAGAAATTATATTTTGCATAGCAGTGTGTCATTTTCTGATATGGTCTAGAACTTCGTTGCCTAGATTGTTCAAAGGCCCCTTCACCTTAAGTGAAGCGTGTTATTCATTATAAGCTCTTCTACAGTCACACACACTTAGTCTATCCCTGTCTAGATAATACTGACTTTACATAGTATTTTTCTTGTTACAATTTATTAGTACTTTGATGATTACTCTGTCATTATTTCTTTCTGCCTATGTGATTTACGTTATCTTGGTTATTGATTGCCTTATTTTACTGTACCTCATGCAAGAAAATATTGAATTTAGATAAACATTTTAAAACTTCCAGTTGTCCGTGGTCATTTAAACAGTATTTGAATGTTATTGGTTGGGTTTGTATTTTGCTGCCTTTCTTTTTACAGCTAGCTCCCTGATTCATTGTGGTCATTAGGCACCCGCGTCGGTGGATGGTAAGTCGGGTGCACTGAAAATTGGTAGCAGGGAACACACACACACCAACTTGATAGAGCTCGTGAAGTCACCTGATCGATGTATATGGTGATTTGAAAAGTATATGGGCCCTGAAGCCGGAAACGGCGAAAACTGTTGGTCGGGTGGCCTCGCGCGCTCTATCAATATAACAATGTCACTTTTGCTAAAAATCATTCGTATCAGTCAGGAATCAATGATAACACAAAACTTTAAGTCATTATGTGAACAATGTAGCCGTGTCTGGTGGATCAGCGGACTCAAGCATTCACTCCTGTGATCTGTGTCTCAGCCAGGTCGATAAAATAAGCAGAATTAAGTTGGAAAGCAATATACATCTGTTATCTGTCACTGGCGCTGAAAATAACTCATGAAACGTGTGGAACAAGAGAGAATTGTTAAACATGCTGCCAATAAAACAAGGCATTTCTTGAATAGAACAAGCAAAAAAAAAAGTCGGATTTCGCAGGCATATGAAATGGAACACAATTTGAGTGTGCAGCACATTTAGTGTAAGGTAAACACGAAAGGGTTCTACATTTGTAATTAAGCAAATTACACAAATATGTGTCTGCCTGAAACGTTTAAGGCTGCGAGGACCCACGCCGTTTAGTTATGTCCCCGCCTATGAGGGCTAAAAGAGAAGCTGCTGATGTGACTCCTGTTGCCAAGTAATGTCAAAATGATAACGTTAGGTCTATCTGTTTTGTGACTGGCTAGATGCATTACATGCATGGAGACACACCCTCCACCACCACACAACACTTCTCTTATCAGTTAACTGAGGCTCCAAAGTCCAAAGTGCTGCATTACCATCCACACCCGCCCGCCACATAATGCACGCGCACGGCAGGGCAGGTGTGCATTTCAGTCGTGGGCAGGAAGAGATAAAGCTGCTTAAGTTGCTCTTCCCTGTTCCCAAGCCTCTTAGCTGCAGAGAAACACTCTCAAATCCGGCATCTGTTCAAGTTATTTTGAATATTGCACTGCTGTGCCTTTGCAGTGATGACACTGTAGGCATATTGAAAGGGAAATAGAGAAGGCATGTCACAGGTAGGGGCGTAGGAGACACTACATTTCTGGGGGGGGGGGGACTAGGACAACCTTTTGGACTTTCCAGTGGCCCAATAGAAATCGCCCATTGTCTAAGAGATGTACGCTCTGTTAAACGAATACAATCCCATAGTTTTGTAGTCACAGTTTTGCAAGTATGCTTTAATTGTTATTTACATTCACAAAGTAATTAGACCAAATGTGAAAAAACATGTTTTTGAATCTTACGTCTTCGTGCACCAAGCAAACAAAGGTGGGACGAAAAAAAGGAAGTATAAACTGAATGCTCTTCGCGACATTCCTAAACCTCAAAATGCAATTAGACTAATATTGGAGTGTATTGGAGACATGCTGCAGGCACACAAAGATGTAAGAGCAGAGAAATGCTCACTTTTTGGGGGCGCTAGGTGACTCACGACCAAGATGGCTGCACACCAGTAAGGCTCCTGCCAGACAGGGCGGAAAGTTATCCTTAACCCCCATCCTGCATTGTTCTATTAACCCTATACACATCCCAAAGAGGAGCGGGATAAACGCTGATATCAGCGATACCAACATGCTGCCGTAAAGACCAAGCTGTGCCGAGGAAAAAGCTGTCGGATATTGGAGCTGTGAATTGAGGCGGGGGACTGGAGAGTGGAGACGGCTGCCGTTGGTAGGACAGGCCGGAGATGACTAGGCCTCACATAAGCTCGTGCAGAAGCGAGGTGGCGAGCTGAGCGACTACCGGTGAGAAGTCTGGGCAAATTCTGAAGGCTGAGAAAGTAACGGCGAGAGGTCAAGGCAGCCGCGACCAAGCACCGAGGCACAACGCGTAGCTGTGAGGTGAGAGAGGCCAAGATCTACTGCCTGAGACTCGCGGCTCCCCGCACTCGATATATAGCTGTGAGGTGAGTCACCGGTAAGAAGTGCGCACGGTAGACAGCTGGGGGGAGCAGTGAGAACCCTGTGATCAGTCCGATGGGTAGAGAAACGTGAGTGCCCATATGCGCAGACACCACAGCATATCCTACCACTGCCCTTGAGACCTAGAAGGAGGGCCGCCATCTTGGCCGTAAAGTGTGGATGTTAAAGAGTGGAGTGTCGTTGTTGAGACGGTGCACCCCCCTGCTGTGGAATATCCCTGAACTGGAGATCGAGGACAAGGCGAACCTGGCGGCAGGTTGTGCTCTTGAGGAATCTGGAGGGGGAACGGCAAGACTAGATGGGCGGCAGAATCACCATTACCTGCTTCATTGGGCAGTCACATTGACTGAGCAGAGCCGCCCGGATCAGACAGTGATGCACCAGGACTAGGAGTGAGACGGTTACGAGGCCTGTGATTCATCTTTCCCCGTGGCGCCTGCACTTCAACAGACCATAGACACCATGCATAGCGCAACACATGTAGCTCTACGAGAAGGAGGAACGTTTTTGCAAGGACTGTCCTACACAGGGGACTGACCTAAGGCGAGCTCTGTACTACCCAACGAAAGCTGTTGACTGAAGACTGGTGCGACCGCCTGCGGTGAATGGGCTATTAGAGACTCAATTCACATAGCTCCAGAGCTCAGGCCTGCACATTACAACAGCACAACTGATTTGAGCTACTCCTCGGATACAGAGCCCACTCGGGACAAGCACTGGTGAAGGCTAGAAGTGGAGACCAAACATAACCCTATAATTAGCCCAAAGGCAACACAGATCAGTCAATATGGGTCAGGCCGATGCTAAGCAAGCGAAATTAACGTTTGACTCTGGCAGGCCGCCTCGCTCCCACTCAGCGGAGCGGACGGACTCGTCCGCAGCAGAACGTCCAGAGGAAGATTGGAAAACACTGCAATTGGGGATGAAACAAAGCCTAACTTCCATTGATGCGAAAATGGACACCATGAATGCCAGGATGGATTCAGTGGTGAATAAATTGGAACAACATGACCAGTGGATCAAAGAGGCCGAAACCAGGGTGTCGGAGTTGGAAGATGGAGCGGTGGCGAATAGGGAGCATGTACTCCAAATGGACAACTTGCTCAAAATAATTGTGGATAAGAACGAGGATTTGGAGGCACGCTCCAGACGGAACAACGTCTGAGTTCTTGGCCTAGCGTAATCCACCAACACAGGCCGTATGGAGGACTTCATGGAGAAACTGATTATAGAACTCTTTGAGAGGGACTCCTTTTCAGCACATCTGACGGTAGAACGGGTCCACAGATCGCTGGCTGCACGCCAACTGCCGAGAGCACCGCCGCGACCAGTCATAATGCGCTTCCTGAATTGCCAGGGTAGGGACACGGTACTGCGCCTGGCCCGCTAGAAGCAGCAAATATGCTAAAAGAACACTGATTTTACACAAGCCGTCCAGAAGCTCGACGCAAATTCGCAGCTGTGAAGAAAAAGCTCCAGACACAGGCCATACCGTATGCCATGATGTATCCTGCAAAATTGAGCATAACCCACCTCGGAAAACTAAATTTTTTCACAACTCCTCCACAGGCAGAAGACGTAGGGGCAGATGTACAACAGTAACAGAAGGGTGATTGAGGATAGTTTGCGCTGGGGAGAAGTAGTTATCAGTTTGAACACAATATTTGGTAAGCTCCAAAGGATCCGATTCTGGTCACCCTACCAGAATCAAAAACCTGTGACACCAAGGGGCCACAGTTAAAACATTATAACACACACAGTTGATCCTGAGCTAAAAGAGACAAAATCAATTACAAATATCAAGTCCCAAGTGTATTAGGTGCTCCTCATTTTATTCTTCATAAAAAGTTCTTTCTTTGGTTCTTTGATAAAATCCAATCTTCACACAATAGGAAGAGAAACAACCACTGCCAACACGTGTTTCGTCTAGGTCGTCAAGACCACTAGACTTCGTCAGGGCTGTAAATATTACAATAAACATAATCACAATCACATTCCACTAAAGAGATATACTATTATAAGATAAGAAAAACACCTTTCCTAGTTACAGTATATTTACAAAGTGGCAACCATTCATCAAAACAGTTAAGTTTATATAAAGACTGAAAACACAATTTGAGTAGTTAACAGTAGAAACTCATCCAAAGCTAAGAAGGTGTCTAGTGTTATACGGACAATAAGAGTTATAGGTCCATCATTGCACAAATACAATATATGAAAAGAATTCTCCCTTCTTACATTGCTTAACATGCTAAATATGAATGTGGAGAGAAAGATAGTCCAAAGGTGATGATAACCATAGAAAAAACACCCAAAGTCAAGGTTAAATCAAGGCGGACAGACCCAAATTCACACCCAAATCAGTGACTAACATATCTATAAAACCCAAAGAGGCTAGCCAACCAATATACGATAAAATAATCAAAAAATTTGCTCACCAAAATGTATCTCATCAAACAGCCAAATCGTTGAAAAGCAGACGTTTTAATCTAGCTCAAAATCTGCAACAACATTGGAGATCATGAGCACGCACATAGTGTAATCACCACTCGCCTAAGTTTCAAAAGAACAGCCTTTCTACATAACAGTCCAAAAGGGTGACATACAAGTGGTACACTCACTTAATTTCCATAAAGCGTCCTGCTCCAAGTATTCAATTCAAAGAACAAAAATCCAATCCTTGTAATAGGTAATCTGTTAGCACCCAATCCATAAAAAGCATTCAAAATAACCTACAAAGCAAGTAAACGTAGTGTCAATAATATGCACTCTCACATGTATTTAAATTGGTCGAGCACAGTAAGTTTGATCATTCATCTCAATATTTAACTTGAACTTACTAAAATCACAGTGCAAACAGCCTCTTTGTAATTAATCGGCTGATCGGTTAAAGGAAAAAACATTCACCCAATGCTATAATGGAATCACGAACCAACACAAGAAAAAAACTGCCTCACTCGTTATACGGCAATGCATAAATCCGTTAAGCCCTTAAGTGTCCCCTGACCAAATCCGGAAAAAGATCACAAAAAGAACGTACCTCCGAGTACAGGGTCATGAAGAGAAGGAGTGTATTCCTTCGCATATACCGGCGTTCAGCACACGCGCCATCCAGTCTTGCCCCTTATCTTCACCTAACGCGTGGGTTTCCATGTAATGGAAATAAAAGTAGGATTATCGTGCGAGCTATTCTATGGTCGCCATCTTTTAACAGTTAAAAGTCTATTAGAAACATAGTCCAAGTTCCATTAGTCCCTTCAAACCAATTGTACATATCTCGGGTGATCCGGGCAGATACATTTATTTGCCAAAAGTGTTATTATAGCATCAGAAGAATTAGTATTGGTGCATGCAAGTCTTAAAAAGCCCAACCATTATAGTGTCCAATAAGGCAGGAGAGTGTCACCCAATTGAATAAATATGACAAGTAGGTGACACGAAAATTCAGATTAGTGGCATCCATTACAAAAAACGGAAGGTCAAAGATAAGAAAGAAATGTATATCACCAACAATAGGGAGAGCACCCCAAATGTAGTATAGTCAAAGCCCAGCGTGTTTTAGGCAAACATACAAGAGAACACATCCAAATGAATTATACAGAGTTACATGATTCAAACCTAAGAACTGCGTCGACGTTTCGACCCTTCTGCGCCCCTTACTGTCTCGATCTATGATTCGTAATGGCGATCGCCATTACGAATCATAGATCGAGACAGTAACCACCGCGGCTTGCTGACTAGAAACAATCAGATTAACAGCATTGAATTAACTCTACTGGACGTGCTATTCATTTGCAATATAGGCACAAGATTCCAATGCCTATCAGGATCGTGCACATTTAATTCAAGCCTTCCCGTCTTGAAAAAGACCCGCCGCAACCACCGAAAGGGGCGCAGAAGGGTCGAAACGTCGAAGCAGTTCTTAGGTTCAGGATGACCCGGTTTCTATAACAAAGGATGAAACTGTGGTTTTAAATCGAACTCTGGCCTCTCTTGTATATAGGATTTTAGACATAACCATTGTTTGTCATTTGTATATAATGTGCACCCATTCACTATTTCACTTTGCACAAATGTCACAAAATTGTATTTTGAATATAAATTGAATGCATTTTTTGATATCAATTAAACAGCTCGATACGGAATGAAGTAATTCTGATATATATAAAAAATTGAGCAATATTTGATGGTTGTCTTTGGGGTTTTTGTGTGTGTTGAGAATACAATTAGATGCATTACATATATTGTAGTATGGAAATAATTGCAGGTCCACCCGACAGAACCACTTTTTCTTGAAACAACTACAGGAGGGTAGCCTGCCCCAGACCATGCGTGAGGCCCAGATAACCTCCTTACTAAAACCCGGCAAATCCCAGACAAATTGTGAGTCATAGCGTCCCTTATCGTTGCTCAACTGTGATACTAAAATCCTAGCAAAGGTCCAGGCTACCAGACTCAACCTCCTGATGGAACGGCTAGTATTGACGGACCAGGTGGGATTCGTCACTAACCGTGCCACATCCCACAACCTCAGGACTTTAATGGCGGTACTGCAAGACATTGACTCTAACTGCTCAGCGGTGGCTGTCTTCCTTGACGCCACTAAGGTGTTCGACTCAGTAGAGTGGGACTACCTGGTGGGAACCCTGGGATATATGGGGATGCCGCCTTCTTTTCAGAATTGGGTGCAACTGCTGTATAGTCACCCACGGGCCAGAGTGCTAATAAATGGGGCCAGATCTGCCATTTTTCCATCTCCAGGGGCACGAGACAAGGCTGCCTGTTATCTCCTATTTTATTTGCTTTGGCAATCGAACCTTTGGCAGCGAAACTGCGGCAACATCATAGAAGCAGTGCACTGGCCTACCCAACTAGACAGCTCCGTATCTCACTATATGCAGACAACATGACTCTGTATATAAAAAAAAACAAGATAATCTTAACCCCATATTACGCGAGATCACTACATTTGGGGCCCTTTCCGGAATACAAATAAATTGAATCAAGCTAGCCGGGCTGATGAGAGGTGTTACCTCGAAACCGGGCCGGTCCTCGGATGCTTGTTTCCGTTCTGGGAAGGACATGGCTTTTGTAGTTCGGACTGGACTGTTCCCATGGGGCACAGGGTCAGCGCTGATTTGCATATCGCCATTGTCTAACCCAGGGTGGTGTGGAGTGGAAAAACGATGGATTTGGGCCCAGATCTTTGGACTGGGGTGAATGTGTGACATTGATCCACATTCTGTCCATCACTGTTGTGTTTGCAATTACCGCTCTAAGTGTACTGGGGATGCTCAGACGTGAGTCCCAGGCACTCCACACCACTGGAATCAGGCTAGCCGGGCTGATGAGAGGTGTTACCTCGAAACCGGGCCGGTCCTCGGATGCTTGTTTCCGTTCTGGGAAGGACATGGCTTTTGTAGTTCGGACTGGACTGTTCCCATGGGGCACAGGGACATCGCTGATTTGCATATCGCCATTGTCTAACCCAGGGTGGTGTGGAGTGGAAAAACGATGGATTTGGGCCCAGATCTTTGGACTGGGGTGAATGTGTGACATTGATCCACATTCTGTCCATCACTGTTGTGTTTGCAATTACCGCTCTAAGTGTACTGGGGATGCTCAGACGTGAGTCCCAGGCACTCCACACCACTGGAATCAAGCTAGCCGGGCTGATGAGAGGTGTTACCTCGAAACCGGGCCGGTCCTCGGATGCTTGTTTCCGTTTTGGGAAGGACATGGCTTTTGTAGTTCGGACTGGACTGTTCCCATGGGGCACAGGGTCATCGCTGATTTGCATATCGCCATTGTCTAACCCAGGGTGGTGTGGAGTGGAAAAACGATGGATTTGGGCCCAGATCTTTGGACTGGGGTGAATGTGTGACATTGATCCACATTCTGTCCATCACTGTTGTGTTTGCAATTACCGCTCTAAGTGTACTGGGGATGCTCAGACGTGAGTCCCAGGCACTCCACACCACTGGAAACAAGCTAGCCGGGCTGATGAGAGGTGTTACCTCGAAACCGGGCCGGTCCTCGGATGCTTGTTTCCGTTCTGGGAAGGACATGGCTTTTGTAGTTCGGACTGGACTGTTCCCATGGGGCACAGGGTCAGCGCTGATTTGCATATCGCCATTGTCTAACCCAGGGTGGTGTGGAGTGGAAAAACGATGGATTTGGGCCCAGATCTTTGGACTGGGGTGAATGTGTGACATTGATCCACATTCTGTCCATCACTGTTGTGTTTGCAATTACCGCTCTAAGTGTACTGGGGATGCTCAGACGTGAGTCCCAGGCACTCCACACCACTGGAATCAAGCTAGCCGGGCTGATGAGAGGTGTTACCTCGAAACCGGGCCGGTCCTCGGATGCTTGTTTCCGTTCTGGGAAGGACATGGCTTTTGTAGTTCGGACTGGACTGTTCCCATGGGGCACAGGGTCAGCGCTGATTTGCATATCGCCATTGTCTAACCCAGGGTGGTGTGGAGTGGAAAAACGATGGATTTGGGCCCAGATATTTGGACTGGGGTGAATGTGTGACATTGATCCACATTCTGTCCATCACTGTTGTGTTTGCAATTACCGCTCTAAGTGTACTGGGGATGCTCAGACGTGAGTCCCAGGCACTCCACACCACTGGAATCAAGCTAGCCGGGCTGATGAGAGGTGTTACCTCAAAACCGGGCCGGTCCTCGGATGCTTGTTTCCGTTCTGGGAAGGACATGGCTTTTGCAGTTCGGACTGGACTGTTCCCATGGGGCACAGGGTCAGCGCTGATTTGCATATCGCCATTGTCTAACCCAGGGTGGTGTGGAGTGGAAAAACGATGGATTTGGGCCCAGATCTTTGGACTGGGGTGAATGTGTGACATTGATCCACATTCTGTCCATCACTGTTGTGTTTGCAATTACCGCTCTAAGTGTACTGGGGATGCTCAGACGTGAGTCCCAGGCACTCCACACCACTGGAATCAAGCTAGCCGGGCTGATGAGAGGTGTTACCTCGAAACCGGGCCGGTCCTCGGATGCTTGTTTCCGTTCTGGGAAGGACATGGCTTTTGTAGTTCGGACTGGACTGTTCCCATGGGGCACAGGGTCAGCGCTGATTTGCATATTGCCATTGTCTAACCCAGGGTGGTGTGGAGTGGAAAAACGATGGATTTGGGCCCAGATCTTTGGACTGGGGTGAATGTGTGACATTGATCCACATTCTGTCCATCACTGTTGTGTTTGCAAATACCGCTCTAAGTGTACTGGGGATGCTCAGACGTGAGTCCCAGGCACTCCACACCACTGGAATCAAGCTAGCCGGGCTGATGAGAGGTGTTACCTCGAAACCGGGCCGGTCCTCGGATGCTTGTTTCCGTTCTGGGAAGGACATGGCTTTTGTAGTTCAGACTGGACTGTTCCCATGGGGCACAGGGTCAGCGCTGATTTGCATATGGCCATTGTCTAACCCAGGGTGGTGTGGAGTGGAAAAACGATGGATTTGGGCCCAGATCTTTGGACTGGGGTGAATGTGTGACATTGATCCACATTCTGTCCATCACTGTTGTGTTTGCAATTACCGCTCTAAGTGTACTGGGGATGCTCAGACGTGAGTCCCAGGCACTCCACACCACTGGAATCAAGCTAGCCGGGCTGATGAGAGGTGTTACCCTGAAACCGGGCCGGTCCTCGGATGCTTGTTTCCGTTCTGGGAAGGACATGGCTTTTGTAGTTCGGACTGGACTGTTCCCATGGGGCACAGGGTCAGCGCTGATTTGCATATCGCCATTGTCTAACCCAGGGTGGTGTGGAGTGGAAAAACGATGAATTTGGGCCCAGATCTTTGGACTGGGGTGAATGTGTGACATTGATCCACATTCTGTCCATCACTGTTGTGTTTGCAATTACCGCTCTAAGTGTACTGGGGATGCTCAGACGTGAGTCCCAGGCACTCCACACCACTGGAATCAAGCTAGCCGGGCTGATGAGAGGTGTTAGCTCGAAACCGGGCCCGTCCTCGGATGCTTGTTTCCGTTCTGGGAAGGACATGGCTTTTGTAGTTCGGACTGGACTGTTCCCATGGGGCACAGGGTCAGCGCTGATTTGCATATCGCCATTGTCTAACCCAGGGTGGTGTGGAGTGGAAAAACGATGGATTTGGGCCCAGATCTTTGGACTGGGGTGAATGTGTGACATTGATCCACATTCTGTCCATCACTGTTGTGTTTGCAATTACCGCTCTAAGTGTACTGGGGATGCTCAGACGTGAGTCCCAGGCACTCCACACCACTGGAATCAAGCTAGCCGGGCTGATGAGAGGTGTTAGCTCGAAACCGGGCCGGTCCTCGGATGCTTGTTTCCGTTCTGGGAAGGACATGGCTTTTGTAGTTCGGACTGGACTGTTCCCATGGGGCACAGGGTCAGCGCTGATTTGCATATCGCCATTGTCTAACCCAGGGTGGTGTGGAGTGGAAAAACGATGGATTTGGGCCCAGATCTTTGGACTGGGGTGAATGTGTGACATTGATCCACATTCTGTCCATCACTGTTGTGTTTGCAATTACCGCTCTAAGTGTACTGGGGATGCTCAGACGTGAGTCCCAGGCACTCCACACCACTGGAATCAAGCTAGCCGGGCTGATGAGAGGTGTTACCTCGAAACCGGGCCGGTCCTCGGATGCTTGTTTCCGTTCTGGGAAGGACATGGCTTTTGTAGTTCGGACTGGACTGTTCCCATGGGGCACAGGGTCAGCGCTGATTTGCATATCGCCATTGTCTAACCCAGGGTGGTGTGGAGTGGAAAAACGATGGATTTGGGCCCAGATCTTTGGACTGGGGTGAATGTGTGACATTGATCCACATTCTGTCCATCACTGTTGTGTTTGCAATTACCGCTCTAAGTGTACTGGGGATGCTCAGACGTGAGTCCCAGGCACTCCACACCACTGGAATCAAGCTAGCCGGGCTGATGAGAGGTGTTACCTCGAAACCGGGCCGGTCCTCGGATGCTTGTTTCCGTTCTGGGAAGGACATGGCTTTTGTAGTTCGGACTGGACTGTTCCCATGGGGCACAGGGTCAGCGCTGATTTGCATATCGCCATTGTCAACCCAGGGTGGTGTGGAGTGGAAAAACGATGGATTTGGGCCCAGATCTTTGGACTGGGGTGAATGTGTGACATTGATCCACATTCTGTCCATCACTGTTGTGTTTGCAATTACCGCTCTAAGTGTACTGGGGATGCTCAGACGTGAGTCCCAGGCACTCCACACCACTGGAATCAAGCTAGCCGGGCTGATGAGAGGTGTTACATCGAAACCGGGCCGGTCCTCGGATGCTTGTTTCCGTTCTGGGAAGGACATGGCTTTTGTAGTTCGGACTGGACTGTTCCCATGGGGCACAGGGTCAGCGCTGATTTGCATATCGCCATTGTCTAACCCAGGGTGGTGTGGAGTGGAAAAACGATGGATTTGGGCCCAGATCTTTGGACTGGGGTGAATGTGTGACATTGATCCACATTCTGTCCATCACTGTTGTGTTTGCAATTACCGCTCTAAGTGTACTGGGGATGCTCAGACGTGAGTCCCAGGCACTCCACACCACTGGAATCAAGCTAGCCGGGCTGATGAGAGGTGTTACCTCGAAACCGGGCCGGTCCTCGGATGCTTGTTTCCGTTCTGGGAAGGACATGGCTTTTGTAGTTCGGACTGGACTGTTCCCATGGGGCACAGGGTCAGCGCTGATTTGCATATCGCCATTGTCTAACCCAGGGTGGTGTGGAGTGGAAAAACGATGGATTTGGGCCCAGATCTTTGGACTGGGGTGAATGTGTGACATTGATCCACATTCTGTCCATCACTGTTGTGTTTGCAATTACCGCTTTAAGTGTACTGGGGATGCTCAGACGTGAGTCCCAGGCACTCCACACCACTGGAATCAAGCTAGCCGGGCTGATGAGAGGTGTTACCTCGAAACCGGGCCGGTCCTCGGATGCTTGTTTCCGTTCTGGGAAGGACATGGCTTTTGTAGTTCGGACTGGACTGTTCCCATGGGGCACAGGGTCAGCGCTGATTTGCATATCGCCATTGTCTAACCCAGGGTAGTGTGGAGTGGAAAAACGATGGATTTGGGCCCAGATCTTTGGACTGGGGTGAATGTGTGACATTGATCCACATTCTGTCCATCACTGTTGTGTTTGCAATTACCGCTCTAAGTGTACTGGGGATGCTCAGACGTGAGTCCCAGGCACTCCACACCACTGGAATCAAGCTAGCCGGGCTGATGAGAGGTGTTAGCTCGAAACCGGGCCGGTCCTCGGATGCTTGTTTCCGTTCTGGGAAGGACATGGCTTTTGTAGTTCGGACTGGACTGTTCCCATGGGGCACAGGGTCAGCGCTGATTTGCATATCGCCATTGTCTAACCCAGGGTGGTGTGGAGTGGAAAAACGATGGATTTGGGCCCAGATCTTTGGACTGGGGTGAATGTGTGACATTGATCCACATTCTGTCCATCACTGTTGTGTTTGCAATTACCGCTCTAAGTGTACTGGGGATGCTCAGACGTGAGTCCCAGGCACTCCACACCACTGGAATCAAGCTAGCCGGGCTGATGAGAGGTGTTACCTCGAAACCGGGCCGGTCCTCGGATGCTTGTTTCCGTTCTGGGAAGGACATGGCTTTTGTAGTTCGGACTGGACTGTTCCCATGGGGCACAGGGTCAGCGCTGATTTGCATATCGCCATTGTCTAACCCAGGGTGGTGTGGAGTGGAAAAACGATGGATTTGGGCCCAGATCTTTGGACTGGGGTGAATGTGTGACATTGATCCACATTCTGTCCATCACTGTTGTGTTTGCAATTACCGCTCTAAGTGTACTGGGGATGCTCAGACGTGAGTCCCAGGCACTCCACACCACTGGAATCAAGCTAGCCGGGCTGATGAGAGGTGTTACCTCGAAACCGGGCCGGTCCTCGGATGCTTGTTTCCGTTCTGGGAAGGACATGGCTTTTGTAGTTCGGACTGGACTGTTCCCATGGGGCACAGGGTCAGCGCTGATTTGCATATCGCCATTGTCTAACCCAGGGTGGTGTGGAGTGGAAAAACGATGGATTTGGGCCCAGATCTTTGGACTGGGGTGAATGTGTGACATTGATCCACATTCTGTCCATCACTGTTGTGTTTGCAATTACCGCTCTAAGTGTACTGGGGATGCTCAGACGTGAGTCCCAGGCACTCCACACCACTGGAATCAGGCTAGCCGGGCTGATGAGAGGTGTTACCTCGAAACCGGGCCGGTCCTCGGATGCTTGTTTCCGTTCTGGGAAGGACATGGCTTTTGTAGTTCGGACTGGACTGTTCCCATGGGGCACAGGGTCATCGCTGATTTGCATATCGCCATTGTCTAACCCAGGGTGGTGTGGAGTGGAAAAACGATGGATTTGGGCCCAGATCTTTGGACTGGGGTGAATGTGTGACATTGATCCACATTCTGTCCATCACTGTTGTGTTTGCAATTACCGCTCTAAGTGTACTGGGGATGCTCAGACGTGAGTCCCAGGCACTCCACACCACTGGAATCAAGCTAGCCGGGCTGATGAGAGGTGTTACCTCGAAACCGGGCCGGTCCTCGGATGCTTGTTTCCGTTTTGGGAAGGACATGGCTTTTGTAGTTCGGACTGGACTGTTCCCATGGGGCACAGGGTCATCGCTGATTTGCATATCGCCATTGTCTAACCCAGGGTGGTGTGGAGTGGAAAAACGATGGATTTGGGCCCAGATCTTTGGACTGGGGTGAATGTGTGACATTGATCCACATTCTGTCCATCACTGTTGTGTTTGCAATTACCGCTCTAAGTGTACTGGGGATGCTCAGACGTGAGTCCCAGGCACTCCACACCACTGGAAACAAGCTAGCCGGGCTGATGAGAGGTGTTACCTCGAAACCGGGCCGGTCCTCGGATGCTTGTTTCCGTTCTGGGAAGGACATGGCTTTTGTAGTTCGGACTGGACTGTTCCCATGGGGCACAGGGTCAGCGCTGATTTGCATATCGCCATTGTCTAACCCAGGGTGGTGTGGAGTGGAAAAACGATGGATTTGGGCCCAGATCTTTGGACTGGGGTGAATGTGTGACATTGATCCACATTCTGTCCATCACTGTTGTGTTTGCAATTACCGCTCTAAGTGTACTGGGGATGCTCAGACGTGAGTCCCAGGCACTCCACACCACTGGAATCAAGCTAGCCGGGCTGATGAGAGGTGTTACCTCGAAACCGGGCCGGTCCTCGGATGCTTGTTTCCGTTCTGGGAAGGACATGGCTTTTGCAGTTCGGACTGGACTGTTCCCATGGGGCACAGGGTCAGCGCTGATTTGCATATCGCCATTGTCTAACCCAGGGTGGTGTGGAGTGGAAAAACGATGGATTTGGGCCCAGATCTTTGGACTGGGGTGAATGTGTGACATTGATCCACATTCTGTCCATCACTGTTGTGTTTGCAATTACCGCTCTAAGTGTACTGGGGATGCTCAGACGTGAGTCCCAGGCACTCCACACCACTGGAATCAAGCTAGCCGGGCTGATGAGAGGTGTTACCTCGAAACCGGGCCGGTCCTCGGATGCTTGTTTCCGTTCTGGGAAGGACATGGCTTTTGTAGTTCGGACTGGACTGTTCCCATGGGGCACAGGGTCAGCGCTGATTTGCATATTGCCATTGTCTAACCCAGGGTGGTGTGGAGTGGAAAAACGATGGATTTGGGCCCAGATCTTTGGACTGGGGTGAATGTGTGACATTGATCCACATTCTGTCCATCACTGTTGTGTTTGCAAATACCGCTCTAAGTGTACTGGGGATGCTCAGACGTGAGTCCCAGGCACTCCACACCACTGGAATCAAGCTAGCCGGGCTGATGAGAGGTGTTACCTCGAAACCGGGCCGGTCCTCGGATGCTTGTTTCCGTTCTGGGAAGGACATGGCTTTTGTAGTTCAGACTGGACTGTTCCCATGGGGCACAGGGTCAGCGCTGATTTGCATATGGCCATTGTCTAACCCAGGGTGGTGTGGAGTGGAAAAACGATGGATTTGGGCCCAGATCTTTGGACTGGGGTGAATGTGTGACATTGATCCACATTCTGTCCATCACTGTTGTGTTTGCAATTACCGCTCTAAGTGTACTGGGGATGCTCAGACGTGAGTCCCAGGCACTCCACACCACTGGAAACAAGCTAGCCGGGCTGATGAGAGGTGTTACCTCGAAACCGGGCCGGTCCTCGGATGCTTGTTTCCGTTCTGGGAAGGACATGGCTTTTGTAGTTCGGACTGGACTGTTCCCATGGGGCACAGGGTCAGCGCTGATTTGCATATCGCCATTGTCTAACCCAGGGTGGTGTGGAGTGGAAAAACGATGGATTTGGGCCCAGATCTTTGGACTGGGGTGAATGTGTGACATTGATCCACATTCTGTCCATCACTGTTGTGTTTGCAATTACCGCTCTAAGTGTACTGGGGATGCTCAGACGTGAGTCCCAGGCACTCCACACCACTGGAATCAAGCTAGCCGGGCTGATGAGAGGTGTTACCTCGAAACCGGGCCGGTCCTCGGATGCTTGTTTCCGTTCTGGGAAGGACATGGTTTTTGCAGTTCGGACTGGACTGTTCCCATGGGGCACAGGGTCAGCGCTGATTTGCATATCGCCATTGTCTAACCCAGGGTGGTGTGGAGTGGAAAAACGATGGATTTGGGCCCAGATCTTTGGACTGGGGTGAATGTGTGACATTGATCCACATTCTGTCCATCACTGTTGTGTTTGCAATTACCGCTCTAAGTGTACTGGGGATGCTCAGACGTGAGTCCCAGGCACTCCACACCACTGGAATCAAGCTAGCCGGGCTGATGAGAGGTGTTACCTCGAAACCGGGCCGGTCCTCGGATGCTTGTTTCCGTTCTGGGAAGGACATGGCTTTTGTAGTTCGGACTGGACTGTTCCCATGGGGCACAGGGTCAGCGCTGATTTGCATATTGCCATTGTCTAACCCAGGGTGGTGTGGAGTGGAAAAACGATGGATTTGGGCCCAGATCTTTGGACTGGGGTGAATGTGTGACATTGATCCACATTCTGTCCATCACTGTTGTGTTTGCAAATACCGCTCTAAGTGTACTGGGGATGCTCAGACGTGAGTCCCAGGCACTCCACACCACTGGAATCAAGCTAGCCGGGCTGATGAGAGGTGTTACCTCGAAACCGGGCCGGTCCTCGGGTGCTTGTTTCCGTTCTGGGAAGGACATGGCTTTTGTAGTTCAGACTGGACTGTTCCCATGGGGCACAGGGTCAGCGCTGATTTGCATATGGCCATTGTCTAACCCAGGGTGGTGTGGAGTGGAAAAACGATGGATTTGGGCCCAGATCTTTGGACTGGGGTGAATGTGTGACATTGATCCACATTCTGTCCATCACTGTTGTGTTTGCAATTACCGCTCTAAGTGTACTGGGGATGCTCAGACGTGAGTCCCAGGCACTCCACACCACTGGAATCAAGCTAGCCGGGCTGATGAGAGGTGTTACCCTGAAACCGGGCCGGTCCTCGGATGCTTGTTTCCGTTCTGGGAAGGACATGGCTTTTGTAGTTCGGACTGGACTGTTCCCATGGGGCACAGGGTCAGCGCTGATTTGCATATCGCCATTGTCTAACCCAGGGTGGTGTGGAGTGGAAAAACAATGAATTTGGGCCCAGATCTTTGGACTGGGGTGAATGTGTGACATTGATCCACATTCTGTCCATCACTGTTGTGTTTGCAATTACCGCTCTAAGTGTACTGGGGATGCTCAGACGTGAGTCCCAGGCACTCCACACCACTGGAATCAAGCTAGCCGGGCTGATGAGAGGTGTTAGCTCGAAACCGGGCCCGTCCTCGGATGCTTGTTTCCGTTCTGGGAAGGACATGGCTTTTGTAGTTCGGACTGGACTGTTCCCATGGGGCACAGGGTCAGCGCTGATTTGCATATCGCCATTGTCTAACCCAGGGTGGTGTGGAGTGGAAAAACGATGGATTTGGGCCCAGATCTTTGGACTGGGGTGAATGTGTGACATTGATCCACATTCTGTCCATCACTGTTGTGTTTGCAATTACCGCTCTAAGTGTACTGGGGATGCTCAGACGTGAGTCCCAGGCACTCCACACCACTGGAATCAAGCTAGCCGGGCTGATGAGAGGTGTTAGCTCGAAACCGGGCCGGTCCTCGGATGCTTGTTTCCGTTCTGGGAAGGACATGGCTTTTGTAGTTCGGACTGGACTGTTCCCATGGGGCACAGGGTCAGCGCTGATTTGCATATCGCCATTGTCTAACCCAGGGTGGTGTGGAGTGGAAAAACGATGGATTTGGGCCCAGATCTTTGGACTGGGGTGAATGTGTGACATTGATCCACATTCTGTCCATCACTGTTGTGTTTGCAATTACCGCTCTAAGTGTACTGGGGATGCTCAGACGTGAGTCCCAGGCACTCCACACCTCTGGAATCAAGCTAGCCGGGCTGATGAGAGGTGTTACCTCGAAACCGGGCCGGTCCTCGGATGCTTGTTTCCGTTCTGGGAAGGACATGGCTTTTGTAGTTCGGACTGGACTGTTCCCATGGGGCACAGGGTCAGCGCTGATTTGCATATCGCCATTGTCTAACCCAGGGTGGTGTGGAGTGGAAAAACGATGGATTTGGGCCCAGATCTTTGGACTGGGGTGAATGTGTGACATTGATCCACATTCTGTCCATCACTGTTGTGTTTGCAATTACCGCTCTAAGTGTACTGGGGATGCTCAGACGTGAGTCCCAGGCACTCCACACCACTGGAATCAAGCTAGCCGGGCTGATGAGAGGTGTTACCTCGAAACCGGGCCGGTCCTCGGATGCTTGTTTCCGTTCTGGGAAGGACATGGCTTTTGTAGTTCGGACTGGACTGTTCCCATGGGGCACAGGGTCAGCGCTGATTTGCATATCGCCATTGTCTAACCCAGGGTGGTGTGGAGTGGAAAAACGATGGATTTGGGCCCAGATCTTTGGACTGGGGTGAATGTGTGACATTGATCCACATTCTGTCCATCACTGTTGTGTTTGCAATTACCGCTCTAAGTGTACTGGGGATGCTCAGACGTGAGTCCCAGGCACTCCACACCACTGGAATCAAGCTAGCCGGGCTGATGAGAGGTGTTACCTCGAAACCGGGCCGGTCCTCGGATGCTTGTTTCCGTTCTGGGAAGGACATGGCTTTTGTAGTTCGGACTGGACTGTTCCCATGGGGCACAGGGTCAGCGCTGATTTGCATATCGCCATTGTCAACCCAGGGTGGTGTGGAGTGGAAAAACGATGGATTTGGGCCCAGATCTTTGGACTGGGGTGAATGTGTGACATTGATCCACATTCTGTCCATCACTGTTGTGTTTGCAATTACCGCTCTAAGTGTACTGGGGATGCTCAGACGTGAGTCCCAGGCACTCCACACCACTGGAATCAAGCTAGCCGGGCTGATGAGAGGTGTTACATCGAAACCGGGCCGGTCCTCGGATGCTTGTTTCCGTTCTGGGAAGGACATGGCTTTTGTAGTTCGGACTGGACTGTTCCCATGGGGCACAGGGTCAGCGCTGATTTGCATATCGCCATTGTCTAACCCAGGGTGGTGTGGAGTGGAAAAACGATGGATTTGGGCCCAGATCTTTGGACTGGGGTGAATGTGTGACATTGATCCACATTCTGTCCATCACTGTTGTGTTTGCAATTACCGCTCTAAGTGTACTGGGGATGCTCAGACGTGAGTCCCAGGCACTCCACACCACTGGAATCAAGCTAGCCGGGCTGATGAGAGGTGTTACCTCGAAACCGGGCCGGTCCTCGGATGCTTGTTTCCGTTCTGGGAAGGACATGGCTTTTGTAGTTCGGACTGGACTGTTCCCATGGGGCACTGGGTCAGCGCTGATTTGCATATCGCCATTGTCTAACCCAGGGTGGTGTGGAGTGGAAAAACGATGGATTTGGGCCCAGATCTTTGGACTGGGGTGAATGTGTGACATTGATCCACATTCTGTCCATCACTGTTGTGTTTGCAATTACTGCTCTAAGTGTACTGGGGATGCTCAGACGTGAGTCCCAGGCACTCCACACCACTGGAATCAAGCTAGCCGGGCTGATGAGAGGTGTTACCTCGACACCGGGCCGGTCCTCGGATGCTTGTTTCCGTTCTGGGAAGGACATGGCTTTTGTAGTTCGGACTGGACTGTTCCCATGGGGCACAGGGTCAGCGCTGATTTGCATATCGCCATTGTCTAACCCAGGGTGGTGTGGAGTGGAAAAACGATGGATTTGGGCCCAGATCTTTGGACTGGGGTGAATGTGTGACATTGATCCACATTCTGTCCATCACTGTTGTGTTTGCAATTACCGCTCTAAGTGTACTGGGGATGCTCAGACGTGAGTCCCAGGCACTCCACACCACTGGAATCAAGCTAGCCGGGCTGATGAGAGGTGTTACCTCGAAACCGGGCCGGTCCTCGGATGCTTGTTTCCGTTCTGGGAAGGACATGGCTTTTGTAGTTCGGACTGGACTGTTCCCATGGGGCACAGGGTCAGCGCTGATTTGCATATCGCCATTGTCTAACCCAGGGTGGTGTGGAGTGGAAAAACGATGGATTTGGGCCCAGATCTTTGGACTGGGGTGAATGTGTGACATTGATCCACATTCTGTCCATCACTGTTGTGTTTGCAATTACCGCTCTAAGTGTACTGGGGATGCTCAGACGTGAGTCCCAGGCACTCCACACCACTGGAATCAAGCTAGCCGGGCTGATGAGAGGTGTTACCTCGAAACCGGTCCGGTCCTCGGATGCTTGTTTCCGTTCTGGGAAGGACATGGCTTTTGTAGTTCGGACTGGACTGTTCCCATGGGGCACAGGGTCAGCGCTGATTTGCATATCGCCATTGTCTAACCCAGGGTGGTGTGGAGTGGAAAAACGATGGATTTGGGCCCAGATCTTTGGACTGGGGTGAATGTGTGACATTGATCCACATTCTGTCCATCACTGTTGTGTTTGCAATTACCGCTCTAAGTGTACTGGGGATGCTCAGACGTGAGTCCCAGGCACTCCACACCACTGGAATCAAGCTAGCCGGGCTGATGAGAGGTGTTACCTCGAAACCGGGCCGGTCCTCGGATGCTTGTTTCCGTTCTGGGAAGGACATGGCTTTTGTAGTTCGGACTGGACTGTTCCCATGGGGCACAGGGTCAGCGCTGATTTGCATATCGCCATTGTCTAACCCAGGGTGGTGTGGAGTGGAAAAACGATGGATTTGGGCCCAGATCTTTGGACTGGGGTGAATGTGTGACATTGATCCACATTCTGTCCATCACTGTTGTGTTTGCAATTACCGCTCTAAGTGTACTGGGGATGCTCAGACGTGAGTCCCAGGCACTCCACACCACTGGAATCAAGCTAGCCGGGCTGATGAGAGGTGTTACCTCGAAACCGGGCCGGTCCTCGGATGCTTGTTTCCGTTCTGGGAAGGACATGGCTTTTGTAGTTCGGACTGGACTGTTCCCATGGGGCACAGGGTCATCGCTGATTTGCATATCGCCATTGTCTAACCCAGGGTGGTGTGGAGTGGAAAAACGATGGATTTGGGCCCAGATCTTTGGACTGGGGTGAATGTGTGACATTGATCCACATTCTGTCCATCACTGTTGTGTTTGCAATTACCGCTCTAAGTGTACTGGGGATGCTCAGACGTGAGTCCCAGGCACTCCACACCACTGGAATCAAGCTAGCCGGACTGATGAGAGGTGTTACCTCGAAACCAGGCCGGTCCTCGGATGCTTGTTTCTATTCTGGGAAGGACATGGCTTTTGTAGTTCGGACTGGACTGTTCCCATGGGGCACAGGGTCAGCGCTGATTTGCATATCGCCATTGTCTAACCCAGGGTGGTGTGGAGTGGAAAAACAATGGATTTGGGCCCAGATCTTTGGACTGGGGTGAATGTGTGACATTGATCCACATTCTGTCCATCACTGTTGTGTTTGCAATTACCGCTCTAAGTGTACTGGGGATGCTCAGACGTGAGTCCCAGGCACTCCACACCACTGGAATCAAGCTAGCCGGGCTGATGAGAGGTCTTACCTCGAAACCGGGCCGGTCCTCGGATGCTTGTTTCCGTTCTGGGAAGGACATGGCTTTTGTAGTTCGGACTGGACTGTTCCCATGGGGCACAGGGTCAGCGCTGATTTGCATATCGCCATTGTCTAACCCAGGGTGGTGTGGAGTGGAAAAACGATGGATTTGGGCCCAGATCTTTGGACTGGGGTGAATGTGTGACATTGATCCACATTCTGTCCATCACTGTTGTGTTTGCAATTACCGCTCTAAGTGTACTGGGGATGCTCAGACGTGAGTCCCAGGCACTCCACACCACTGGAATCAAGCTAGCCGGGCTGATGAGAGGTGTTACCTCGAAACCGGGCCGGTCCTCGGATGCTTGTTTCCGTTCTGGGAAGGACATGGCTTTTGTAGTTCGGACTGGACTGTTCCCATGGGGCACAGGGTCAGCGCTGATTTGCATATCGCCATTGTCTAACCCAGGGTGGTGTGGAGTGGAAAAACGATGGATTTGGGCCCAGATCTTTGGACTGGGGTTAATGTGTGACATTGATCCACATTCTGTCCATCACTGTTGTGTTTGCAATTACCGCTCTAAGTGTACTGGGGATGCTCAGACGTGAGTCCCAGGCACTCCACACCACTGGAATCAAGCTAGCCGGGCTGATGAGAGGTGTTACCTCGAAACCGGGCCGGTCCTCGGATGCTTGTTTCCGTTCTGGGAAGGACATGGCTTTTGTAGTTCGGACTGGACTGTTCCCATGGGGCACAGGGTCAGCGCTGATTTGCATATCGCCATTGTCTAACCCAGGGTGGTGTGGAGTGGAAAAACGATGGATTTGGGCTCAGATCTTTGGACTGGGGTGAATGTGTGACATTGATCCACATTCTGAACATCACTGTTGTGTTTGCAATTACCGCTCTAAGTGTACTGGGGATGCTCAGACGTGAGTCCCAGGCACTCCACACCACTGGAATCAAGCTCGCCGGGCTGATGAGAGGTGTTACCTCGAAACCGGGCCGGTCCTCGGATGCTTGTTTCTGTTCTGGGAAGGACATGGCTTTTGTAGTTCGGACTGGACTGTTCCCATGGGGCACAGGGTCAGCGCTGATTTGCATATCGCCATTGTCTAACCCAGGGTGGTGTGGAGTGGAAAAACGATGGATTTGGGCCCAGATCTTTGGACTGGGGTGAATGTGTGACATTGATCCACATTCTGTCCATCACTGTTGTGTTTGCAATTACCGCTCTAAGTGTACTGGGGATGCTCAGACGTGAGTCCCAGGCACTCCACACCACTGGAATCAAGCTAGCCGGGCTGATGAGAGGTGTTACCTCGAAACCGGGCCGGTCCTCGGATGCTTGTTTCCGTTCTGGGAAGGACATGGCTTTTGTAGTTCGGACTGGACTGTTCCCATGGGGCACAGGGTCAGCGCTGATTTGCATATCGCCATTGTCTAACCCAGGGTGGTGTGGAGTGGAAAAACGATGGATTTGGGCCCAGATCTTTGGACTGGGGTGAATGTGTGACATTGATCCACATTCTGTCCATCACTGTTGTGTTTGCAATTACCACTTTCTAAAAGTGGCACATCTAAAAAAGTTATGTGAAATCCAACCAAACCAGTAGAGGGGATTTATTATTACCATTCCAAAGATATAAAACATGACACAGCTACTCCTTTCTAACCAGGATTTTCAGCTTACAGGAGTGTATTAAAGAAATCACAATGTTAATCTAAGAGAGGAGTAAGCCTCACTGTAGTGAAAAATTAATGTAGGTGGTTTTCACTACAAAGACATGCAAAGCTTAAAAGTACATTTCCTACCTATTCGTTACATAGCACCCTGCCCTATGGGATACAGAGGGCCTGGCCTACCTTAGAGGTGACTTATGTGTAATAAAGGTAAGCTGAAAGCTTGGCAAGGGGTTTTTAATGCCACGTAGACAAGGAAGTAAAATTCCACACACAGGCTCTGCAGTAGCAGGCCTGAGACTAATAGTGTGGGTGGCACAATCAGTGCTACAGGCCCATTAGTAGCATTTAATTTTCAGCCCTGTGTATATGGTATACCACTGTACACGGTGTTTACAAGTACATTTAAATATGCCATTTGTGTACATACCAATGTTACCATGTTTAGGGGAGAAGCACATGCATTTTAGCAGTGGTCAGCAGTGGTAAAGTGCTCAGAGTCCCAAGGCCAACAAAAATAATCAGCAAAAGATGAGGTAAGCAGGCAAAAGGTTTGGGGGAAGAACACCTTAAGGCTGGAAGGGCCATTAGTATGGTATAGGATTCTGTGTGTCTGTTTGAGTATTGAAGTCAGTTGTGTCCCTTTTGGAAGCCCCTGGTTTAGCAGGGCAAAAGAAGGAGAGGGAAAATAATTTCTTAAACACTGGAAGTTTATCGCCTGCATTCCTGTGGCTGGTTGGTGACAAAACCCTTAATGCATCGCAAAGTATACAACATATTACAGAAACTGTTGTTGCCTAATCTAAGATAAGAGTTATTGCAGATGGATGAAATGAGGATAGAATGCACTAAAACCGCAGTATCTTGCACAAAAATATAAGAATCCTGAGGAGTTACATTTGCAATAACATTTAGCCTTGTGTGGAATGCTCACAAAAATGAGATTTACAGTGTTTGTATGGAAGAGAGATGCTTAACAAGTAAAAAATCCTGCTATCAGAGATACATATGAGAGGCTAACAGAAGATAGGCATAGTGAGATATGCAGCATGAGTTCTCAAGTTTAGGTGGAAAGCAGCTCCAGGATAGAGCACTCTCAGCACCAGCAACACTCTAAGTTTGCTCACCCAAATGTCTGCTTTTTTATCAAATTCTTTGAGCATAGGATTAGCACAGTGCCATCCATGCAGAGATAGAAAGGGACAAGGTCTTTTGAGGTGAGCAAATTTAGAGTGTTGCTGGTGTTGAGAATGCTCTTTACCACCTAAACTCGAGAACTACCCAGAGTTCTTAGCTTCTTTTTTTGCATAACTCTCTGAATAGCTCTAATGAGAGCGAAACACGTTTCAGGGGTTGCTTTTATTTATTTCAGGTTGGCTTGGATGGTATTTTTGGTATTTATTTATATATATCCGCTCATTCTTCAATGCAAATTGCTATATATATAATGCATATTTAAATAACGAAGCAAACCACATTCACTGGATGATGTCATCAGTGATGTCATTTGAGATGTCATCAGTGATGTCACTGACCATGTCATGAATGATCTAATATGTGACATCATCAGCAGTGGATTGCGGGTGCGCGAAATATAGTTAGTACAACTAACTATATAGGAGCAATTTCAATGGTTTTGTATGAGTGAAATGTCCAGCTAACTATAACACCTTTTTTGAGTGAATTTCAAAGTTTTTTTAAAAGCTAATTCCTAACTATATAAGGCCTGAAACCTATGGTTATTTTCAGTGAATTTCAAAGGTTTTTTAAATGCTAATTCCTAACTATATAAGGCCTAAAACCTATGTTTTTTTCAGTGAATTTGCAAGGTTTTTTAAATGCTAATTTCTAACTATATAAGGCCTGAAATCTTTGGTTCTTTCAGTGAATTTGCAAGGTTTTTTAAAAGCTAATTCCTAACTATATAAGGCCTGAAACCTATGGTTTTTTCAGTGAATTTGCAAGGTTTTTTTAAATGCTAATTCCTAACTATATAAGGCCTGAAACCTATGGTTTTTGTAAGTGAATTTGCAAGTTTTTTAAATGCTAATTCCTAACTAAATAAGGCCTGAAACCTATGGTTTTTTCATTGAATTTCGAAGGTTTTTTAAATAACAATTTTTAAATGTATTAATTGTTATATTTTTTATACTGATTTACTACATTTTTGCAGGCAGGTGTTCAGAGGGCACGCCCCCTTTTTACAACACTCTGCAGCGCAACCCCTGGCGCGTTTGCAGAGGAGGAACTAATTCCCCTTGCATACTGGGGGTCCCTGGGGGCAACTAGCCCACCAGGAGCCTCCAGTATAAGCCAGGGAGCTGCATTACAGAGAGGTGTAATGAGGTCACACCGTTTTTTACACCTCTCTGCAATGCAGCCCCCAGGCGTGTTTGCAGAGGGGGAACTAATTCCCCTTGCATCCTGGAGGTCCCTGGGGGCCAACTAGCCCACCTGGAACCTGCAGTATGCGCTAGGGGGCTGCATTGCAGAGAGGTGTAATGAGGCCACACCCTTTTTTACACCTCTCTGCAGCGCAACCCCTGGCGTGCTTGCAGAATAGGAACTAATTCGCCTTGCATACTGGGGATCCCTGGGGGCCAAGTAGCCCTCCAGTATGCCCCAAGGAGCTGCGTTGCTTTGCCCCGGGGCGGAGGTCCCCGGGGCAGTGTGGGGGGGAATGTGGACCCCCCACACTTCTTCATCACTATGCCGCCGCAATTTGGTCCCTCCGGGGGGTAATTTAAAAAAAAACAGACCAGGTTTTTAAAAAAGAAAATGTGGGCCTTTTTTGTACTTGTGGGACCACCTGGGCAGGCCTAGGGGGTCAGGGTGTATCTACCCTGCCCCCTTTTTGTGTTCTTCTCGTTTGTTTTTCTGCTTTCTTGTGCCTCGGTCTATCAAGCACAAGATGGATGCCAACACTTCCTGGTTAGAAGTGTGGACAGCCAATGAGCATGCAGCTTTCTCGGGAAGGCATGCTGATTGACTGCCACTGTCTGTCAACACTCCAAACCGGGAAGTGTTGGCAGCCATATTGTGCCTCGGTAGAACCAAGGCACAATAAAGCAGTAAAACAAAGGTGGAAAACACACAAAGGGAGCAGGGTAGAAGCACCCTGACCCCCTAGGCCTGCTCAGGGGGTCCCACAAGGAGGCACACCTGTGCTGGATTCTTCTCCACGCTACGCAAATGACAAGGACTACTAGTCCCACAATGCAGCGTGTGGATGTCCAGTGCGTGTGGGAGAGCGCTGATTTTAACACTAGCCTTTTGTCCCCTTCTCTCAACCATAAACCTCACAAGCACCTGGATGGGGGTTCAGAATCCAGTGACAGCGTCCGGTCGAGCGTTCTTGACCCGCTGTACCACAGCAGCTTCCTGGTGCTTTGTAGGTAAAATGGTGGGTCACAGATAATTCGATGCCTCGACTACCTTCAGAAATGTTTCCATGTCTCTGTGACCGCTTCTTACTGAGAGGGTCTTTTGTGCCCACCATAGGCAGCGCGCATTAAATAAACTCCAACACTTCACACCATCGGCAGAAGAACAATGGACACAGCAGGGATTGCAAACGGCTGTTTATTCGGAGATTAAGGCAGACCGGTTTCAGCAACAGCTTTCTTCAGTGCCAGCAGTCCAAACAATGCGTTCTTTCACTTGAGCTTTTTAAGTTACGGCCCCTCCTTCCCAGTGGAATGAGGCACACCTGCGCTAGATTCTTCTCCACGCTGCGCAAATGACGAGGACTACCAGTCCCACAATGCAGAGTGTGGATGTCCAGTGCATGTGGGAGAGCGCTGATTTTAACACTAGCCTTTTGTCTCCTTCTCTCAACCATAAACCTCACAAGCACCTGGATGGGGGCGCAGAATCCAGTGACAGCGTCCCGTCGAGCGTTCTTGACCCGCTGTACCAGAGCAGCTTCCTGGTGCTTTGTAGGTAAAATGGTGGGTCACAGATAATTCGATGCCTCAACTACCTTCAGAAATGTTCCCATGTCTCTGTGACCGCTTCTTACTGAGAGGGTCCTTTGTGCGCACCATAGGTAGCGCGCATTAAATAAACTCCAACACTTCACACCATCGGCAGAAGAACAAAGGACACAGCAGGGATTGCAAACGGCTGTTTATTCGGAGATTAAGGCAGACCGGTTTCAGCAACAGCTTTCTTCAGTGCCAGCAGTCCAAACAATGCTTTCTTTCACTTGAGCTTCTTAAGTTACGGCCCCTCCTTCCCAGAGGAATGAGGCACACCTGCGCTAGATTCTTCTCCACGCTGCGCAAATGACGAGGACTACCAGTCCCACAATGCAGAGTGTGGATGTCCAGTGCATGTGGGAGAGCGCTGATTTTAACACTAGCCTTTTGTCGCTTTCTCTCAACCATAAACCTCACAAGCACCTGGATGGGGGCGCAGAATCCAGTGACAGCGTCCCGTCGAGCGTTCTTGCCCCGCTGTACCACAGCAGCTTCCTGGTGCTTTGTAGGTAAAATGGTGGGTCACAGATAATTCGATGCCTCGACTACCTTCAGAAATGTTCTCATGTCTCTGTGACCGCTTCTTACTGAGAGGGTCCTTGGTGCGCACCCTAGGCAGCGTGCATTAAATAAACTCCAACACTTCACACCATCGGCAGAAGAACAAAGGACACACGCAGGGATTGCAAACGGCTGTTTATTCGGAGATTAAGGAAGACCGGTTTCAGCAACAGCTTTCTTCAGTGTCAGCAGTCCAAACAATTCGTTCTTTCACTTGAACTTCTTAAGTTACGGCCCCTCCTTCCCAGTGGAATGAGGCACACCTGCGCTGGATTCTTCACCACGCTGCGCAAATGACGAGGAGTACCAGTCCCACAATGCAGCGTATGGATGTCCAGTGCATGTGGGAGAGCGCTGATTTTAACACTAGCCTTTTGTCCCCTTCTCTCAACCATAAACCTCAAAAGCACCTGGATGGTGGCGTAGAATCCAGTGACAGCGTCCCGTCGAGCGTTCTTGACCCGCTGTACCACAGCAGCTTTCTGGTGCTTTGTAGGTAAAATTGTGGGTCACAGATAATTCGATGCCTCGACTACCTTCAGAAATGTTCCCATGTCTCTGTGACCCCTTCTTACTGAGAGGGTCCTTTGTGCGCACCATAGGCAGCGCGCATTAAATAAACTCCAACACTTCACACCATCGGCAGAAGAACAAAGGACACAGCAGGGATTGCAAACGGCTGTTTATTCGGAGATTAAGGCAGACCGGATTCAGCAACAACTTTCTTCAGTGCCAGCAGTCCAAACAATGCGTTCTTTCACTTGAGCTTCTTAAGTTACGGCCCCTCCTTCCGATTGGAATGAGGCCCACCTGCGCTGGATTCTTCTACATGGTGAGCAAATGACAAGGACTACCAGTCCCACAATGCAGCGTGTGGATGTCCAGTGCGTGTGGGAGAGTGATGATTTTAACACTAGCCTTTTGTCCCCTTCTCTCAACCATAAACCTCACAAGCACCTGGATGGGGCGCAGAATCCAGTAACAGCGTCCCGTCGAGCGTTCTTGACCCACTGTACAACAGCAGCTTCCTGGTGCTTTGTAGGTAAAATGGTGGGTCACAGATAATTCGATGCCTCGACTACCTTCAGAAATGTTCCAATGTCTCTGTGACCGCTTCGTACTGAGAGGGTCCTTGGTGCGCACCCTAGGAGCGCGCATTAAATAAACTCCAACACTTCACACCATCGGCAGAAGAACAAAGGACACACGCAGGGATTGCAAACGGATGTTTATTCGGAGATTAAGGAAGACCGGTTTCAGCAACAGCTTTCTTCAGTGTCAGCAGTCCAAACAATGCGTTCTTTCACTTGAACTTCTTAAGTTACGGCCCCTCCTTCCCAGTGGAATAAGGCACACCTGCGCTGGATTCTTCTTCCGCTGCGCAAATGACGAGGAGTAGCAGTCCCACAATGCAGCGTATGGATGTCCAGTGCATGTGGGAGAGCGCTGATTTTTACACTAGCCTTTTGTCCCCTTCTCTCAACCATAAACCTCACAAGCACCTGGATGGGGGCGCAGAATCCAGTGACAGCGTCCTGTCGAGCGTTCTTGACCCGCTGTACCACAGCAGCTTCCTGGTGCTTTGTAGGTAAAATGGTGGGTCACAGATAATTCGATGCCTCGACTACCTTCAGAAATGTTCCCATGTCTCTGTGACCGCTTCTTACTGAGAGGGTCCTTTGTGCGCACCATAGGCAGCGCGCATTAAATAAACTCCAAAACTTCACACCATCGGCAGAAGAACAAAGGACACAGCAGGGATTGCAAATGGCTGTTTATTCAGAGATTAAGGCAGACCAGATTCAGCAACAGCTTTCTTCAGTGCCAGCAGTCCAAACAATGCGTTCTTTCACTTGATCTTCTTAAGTTACGGCCCCTCCTTCCCAGTGGAATGAGGCCCACCTGCGCTGGATTCTTCTCCACGCTGCGCAAATGACAAGGACTACCAGTCCCACAATGCAGCGTGTGGATGTCCAGTGTGTGTGGGAGAGTGCTGATTTTAACACTAGCCTTTTGTCCCCTTCTCTCAACCATAAACCTCACAAGCACCTGGATGGGGGCGCAGAATCCAGTGGGAGCGTCCCGTCGAGCGTTCTTGACCCACTGTACCACAGCAGCTTCCTGGTGCTTTGTAGGTAAAATGGTGGGTCACAGATAATTCGATGCCTCGACTATCTTCAGAAATGTTCCCATGTCTCTGTGACCGCTTCTTACTGAGAGGGTCCTTTGTGCGCACCATAGGCAGCGTGCATGAAATAAACTCCAACACTTCACACCATCGGCAGAAGAACAAAGGACACAGCAGGGATTGCAAATGGCTGTTTATTCGGAGATTAAGGCAGACCGGTTTCAGCAACAGCTTTCTTCAGTGCCAGCAGTCCAAACAATGCTTTCTTTCACTTGAGCTTCTTAAGTTACGGCCCCTCCTTCCCAGAGGAATGAGGCACACCTGCGCTAGATCCTTCTCCACGCTGCGCAAATGACGAGGACTACCAGTCCCACAATGCAGAGTGTGGATGTCCAGTGCATGTGAGAGAGTGCTGATTTTAACACTAGCCTTTTGTCCCCTTCTCTCAACCATAAACCTCACAAGCACCTGGATGGGGGCGCAGAATCCAGTGACAGAGTCCCGTCGAGCGTTCTTGACCCGCTGTACCACAGCAGCCTCCTGGTGCTTAGTAGATAAAATGGTGGGTCACAGATAATTCGATGCCTCGACTATCTTCAGAAATGTTCCCATGTCTCTGTGACCACTTCTTACTGAGAGGGTCCTTTGTGCGCACCATAGGCAGCGCGAATTAAATAAACTCCAACACTTCACACAATCGGCAGAAGAACAAAGGACACAGCAGGGATTGCAAACGGCTGTTTATTCGGAGATTAAGGCAGACCGGTTTCAGCAACAGCTTTCTTCAGTGCCAGCAGTCCAAACAATGCGTTCTTTCACTTGAGCTTCTTAAGTTACGGCCCCTCCTTCCCAGTGGAATGAGGCACACCTGCGCTGGATTCTTCTCCACGCTGCGCAAATGACGAGGACTACCAGTCCCACAATGCAGCGTGTGGATGTGCAGTGCCTGTGGGAGAGCGCTGATTTTAACACTAGCCTTTTGTCCCCTTCTCTCAACCATAAACCTCACAAGCACCTGGATGGGGGCGCAGAATCCAGTAACAGCGTCCCGTCGAGCGTTCTTGACCTGCTGTACAACAGCAGCTTCCTGGTGCTTTGTAGGTAAAATGGTGGGTCACAGATAATTCGATGCCTCGACTACCTTCAGAAATGTTCCATTGTCTCTGTGACCACTTCTTACTGAGAGGGTCCTTTGTGCGCACCATAGGCAGCGCGCATTAAATAAACTCCAACACTTCACACCATCGGCAGAAGAACAAAGGACACAGCAGGGATTGCAAACGGCTGTTTATTCGGAGATTAAGGCAGACCGGTTTCAGCAACAGCTTTCTTCAGTGCCAGCAGTCCAAACAATGCGTTCTTTCACTTGAGCTTCTTAAGTTAGAACCCCTCCTTCCCAGTGGAATGAGGCACACCTGCGCTGGATTCTTCTCCACGCTGCGCAAATGACGAGGACAGCCAGTCCCACAATGCAGCGTGTGGATGTCCAGTGCGTGTCGGAGAGCGCTGATTTTAACACTAGCCTTTTGTCCCCTTCTCTAAACCATAAACCTCACAAGTACCTGGATGGGGGCGCAGAATCCAGTGACAGCGTCCCGTCGAGCGTTCTTGATCCGCTGTACCACGGCAGCTTCCTGGTGCTTTGTAGGTAAAATGGTGGGTCACAGATAATTCGATGCCTCGACTACCTTCAGTAATGTTCCCATGTCTCTGTGACCGCTTCTTACTGAGAGGGTCCTTTGTGCGCACCATAGGCAGCGCGCATTAAATAAACTCCAACACTTCACACCATCGGCAGAAGAACAAAGGACACAGCAGAGATTGCAAACGGCTGTTTATTCGGAGATTAAGGCAGACCGGTTTCAGCAACAGCTTTCTTCAGTGCCAGCAGTCTAAACAATGCGTTCTTTCACTTGAGCTTCTTAAGTTACGGCCCCTCCTTCCCAGTGGAATGAGGCACACCTGCGCTGGATTCTTCTCCACGCTGTGCAAATGACGATGATTACCAGTCCCACAATGCAGCGTGTGGATGTCCAGTGCGTTTCGGAGAGCGCTGATTTTAACACTAGCCTTTTGTCCCCTTCTCTAAACCATAAACCTCACAAGCACCTGGATGGGGGCGCAGAATCCAGTGACAGCGTCCCGTCGAGCATTCTTGATCCGCTGTACCACGGCAGCTTCCTGGAGCTTTGTAGGTAAAATGGTGGGTCACAGATAATTCGATGCCTCGACTACCTTCAGAAATGTTCCCATGTCTCTGTGACCGCTTCTTACTGAGAGGGTCCTTTGTGCGCATCATAGGCAGCGCGCATTAAATAAACTCCAACACTTCACACCATCGGCAGAAGAACAAAGGACACAGCAGGGATTGCAAACGGCTGTTTATTCGGAGATTAAGGCAGACCGGTTTCAGCAACAGCTTTCTTCAGTGCCAGCAGTCCAAACAATGCGTTCTTTCACTTGAGCTTCTTAAGTTAGAACCCCTCCTTCCCAGTGGAATGAGGCACACCTGCGCTAGATTCTTCTCCACGCTGCGCAAATGACGAGGACTACCAATCCCACCATGCAGAGTGTGGATGTCCAGTGCATGTGGGAGAGCGCTGATTTTAACACTAGCCTTTTGTCCCCTTCTCTCAACCATAAACCTCACAAGCACCTGGATGAGGGCGCAGAATCCAGTGACAGCGTCCCGTCGAGCGTTCTTGACCCGCTGTACCACAGCAGCTTCCTGGAGCTTTGTAGGTAAAATGGTGGGTCACAGATAATTCGATGCCTCGACTACCTTCAGAAATGTTCCCATGTCTCAGTGACCGCTTCTTACTGAGAGGGTCCTTGGTGCGCACCCTAGGCAGCGCGCATTAAATAAACTCCAACACTTCACACCATCGGCAGAAGAAAAAAGGACACACGCAGGGATTGCAAACGGCTGTTTATTCGGAGATTAAGGATGACCGGTTTCAGCAACAGCTTTCTTCAGTGTCAGCAGTCCAAACAATTTGTTCTTTCACTTGAACTTCTTAAGTTACGGCCCCTCCTTCCCAGTGGAATGAGGCACACCTGCGCTGGATTCTTCACCACGCTGCGCAAATGACGAGGAGTACCAGTCCCACAATGCAGCGTATGGATGTCCAGTGCATGTGGGAGAGCGCTGATTTTAACACTAGCCCTTTTGTCCCCTTCTCTCAACCATAAACCTCACAAGCACCTGGATGAGGGCGCAGAATCCAGTGACAGCGTCCCGTCGAGCGTTCTTGACCCGCTGTACCACAGCAGCTTCCTGGTGCTTTGTAGGTAAAATGGTGGGTCACAGATAATTTGATGCCTCGACTACCTTCAGAAATGTTCCCATATCTCTGTGACCGCTTCTTACTGAGAGGGTCCTTTGTGCGCACCATAGGCAGCGCGCATTAAATAAACTCCATCACTTCACACCATCGGCAGAAGAACAAAGGACACAGCAGGGATTGAAAACGGCTGTTTATTCGGAGATTAAGGCAGACCGGATTCAGCAACAGCTTACTTCAGTGCCAGCAGTCCAAACAATGCGTTCTTTCACTTGAGCTTCTTAAGTTACGGCCCTTCCTTCCCAGTGGAATGAGGCCCACCTGCGCTGGATTCTTCTTCACGCTGCGCAAATGACAAGGACTATCAGTCCCACAATGCAGCGTGTGGATGTCCAGTGCGTGTGGGAGAGTGCTGATTTTAACACTAGCCTTTTGTCACCTTCTCTCAACCATAAACCTCACAAGCACCTGGATGGGGGCGCAGAATTCAGTGACAGCGTCCCGTCGAGCGTTCTTGACCCGCTGTACCACAGCAGCTTCCTGGTGCTTTGTAGGTAAAATGGTGGGTCACAGATAATTCGATGCCTCGACTATCTTCAGAAATGTTCCCATGTCTCTGTGACCGCTTCTTACTGAGAGGGTCATTTGTGCGCACCATAGGCAGCGCGCAATAAATAAATTCCAACGCTTCACACCATCGGCAGAAGAACAAAGGACACAGCAGGGATTGCAAACGGCTGTTTATTCGGAGATTAAGGCAGACCGGTTTCAGCAACAGCTTTCTTCAGTGCCAGCAGTCTAAACAATGTGTTCTTTCACTTGAGCTTCTTAAGTTACGGCCCCTCTTTCCCAGTGGAATGAGGCACACCTGCGCTGGATTCTTCTCCACGCTGCGCAAATGACGAGGACTACCAGTCCTACAATGCAGCGTGTGGATGTCCAGTGCGTGTGGGAGAGCGCTGATTTTAACACTAGCCTTTTGTCCCCTTCTCTCAACCATAAACCTCACAAGCATCTGGATGGGGGCGCAGAATCCAGTAACAGCGTCCCGTCGAGCGTTCTTGACCCGCTGTACAACAGCAGCTTCCTGGTGTTTTGTAGGTAAAATGGTGGGTCACAGATAATTCGATGCCTCGACTACCTTCAGAAATGTTTCCATGTCTCTGTGACCACTTCTTACTGAGAGGGTCCTTTGTGTGCACCATAGGCACAGCGCATTAAATAAACTCCAACACTTCACACCATCGGCAGAAGAACAAAGGACACAGCAGGGATTGCAAACGGCTGTTTATTCGGAGATTAAGGCAGACCGGTTTCAGCAACAGCTTTCTTCAGTGCCAGCAGTCCAAACAATGCGTTCTTTCACTTGAGCTTCTTAAGTTAGAACCACTCCTTCCCAGTGGAATGAGGCACACCTGCGCTGGATTCTTCTCCACGCTGCGCAAATGACGAGGACAGCCAGTCCACAATGCAGCGTGTGGATGTCCAGTGCGTGTCGGAGAGCGCGGATTTTAACACTAGCCTTTTGTCCCCTTCTCTAAACCATAAACCTCACAAGCCCCTGGATGGGGGAGCAGAATCCAGTGACAGCGTCCCGTTGAGCGTTCTTGATCCGCTGTACCCGGCAGCTTCCTGGTGCTTTGTAGGTAAAATGGTGGGTCACAGATAATTCGATGCATCGACTACCTTCAGAAATGTTCCCATGTCTCTGTGACCGCTTCTTACTGAGAGGGTCCTTTGTGCGCACCATAGGCAGCGCGCATTAAATAAACTCCAACACTTCACACCATCGGCAGAAGAACAAAGGACACAGCAGGGATTGCAAACGGCTGTTTATTCGGAGATTAAGGCAGACCGGTTTCAGCAACAGCTTTCTTCAGTGTCAGCAGTCCAAACAATGCGTTCTTTCACTTGAACTTCTTAAGTTACGGCCCCTCCTTCCCAGTGGAATGAGGCACACCTGCGCTGGATTCTTCTCCACGCTGCGCAAATGATGAGGACTACCAGTCCCACAATGCAGCGTGTGGATGTCCAGTGCGTGTGGGAGAGCGCTGATTTCAACACTAGCCTTTTGTCCCCTTCTCTCAACCATAAACCTCACAAGCATCTGGATGGGGGTGCAGAATCCAGTAACAGCGTCCCGTCGAGCGTTCTTGACCCTCTGTACAACAGCAGCTTACTGGTGCTTTGTAGGTAAAATGGTGGGTCACAGATAATTCGATGCCTCGACTACCCTCAGAAATGTTCCCATGTCTCTGTGACCACTTCTTACTGAGAGGGTCCTTTGTGCGCACCATAGGCACCGCGCATTAAGTAAACTCCAACACTTCACACCATCGGCAGAAGAACAAAGGACACAGCAGGGATTGCAAATGGCTGTTTATTCGGAGATTAAGGCAGACCGGTTTCAGCAACAGCTTTCTTCAGTACCAGCAGTCCAAACAATGCGTTCTTTCACTTGAGCTTCTTAAGTTAGAACCCCTCCTTCCCAGTGGAATGAGGCACACCTGCGCTGCATTCTTCTCCACGCTGCGCAAATGACGAGGACAGCCAGTCCACAATGCAGCGTGTGGATGTCCAGTGCGTGTCGGAGAGCGCGGATTTTAACACTAGCCTTTTGTCCCCTTCTCTAAACCATAAACCTCACAAGCCCCTGGATGGGGGCGCAGAATCCAGTGACAGCGTCCCGTCGAGCGTTCTTGATCCGCTGTACCACGGCAGCTTCCTGGTGCTTTGTAGGTAAAATGGTGGGTCACAGATAATTCGATGCATCGAGTACCTTCAGAAATGTTCCCATGTCTCTGTGACCGCTTCTTACTGAGAGGGTCCTTTGTGCGCACCATAGGCAGCGCGCATTAAATAAACTGCAACACTTCACACCATCGGCAGAAGAACAAAGGACACAGCAGGGATTGCAAACGGCTGTTTATTCGGAGATTAAGGCAGACCGGTTTCAGCAACAGCTTTCTTCAGTGCCAGCAGTCCAAACAATGCTTTCTTTCACTTGAGCTTCTTCAGTTACGGCCCCTCCTTCCCAGTGGAATGAGGCACACCTGCGCTGGATTCTTCTCCACGCTGCGCAAATGATGAGGACTACCAGTCCCACAATGCAGCGTGTGGATGTCCAGTGCGTGTGGGAGAGCGCTGATTTCAACACTAGCCTTTTGTCCCCTTCTCTCAACCATAAACCTCACAAGCATCTGGATGGGGGCGCAGAATCCAGTAACAGCGTCCCGTCGAGCGTTCTTGACCCTCTGTACAACAGCAGCTTACTGGTGCTTTGTAGGTAAAATGGTGGGTCACAGATAATTCGATGCCTCGACTACCCTCAGAAATGTTCCCATGTCTCTGTGACCACTTCTTACTGAGAGGGTCCTTTGTGCGCACCATAGGCACCGCGCATTAAGTAAACTCCAACACTTCACACCATCGGCAGAAGAACAAAGGACACAGCAGGGATTGCAAATGGCTGTTTATTCGGAGATTAAGGCAGACCGGTTTCAGCAACAGCTTTCTTCAGTACCAGCAGTCCAAACAATGCGTTCTTTCACTTGAGCTTCTTAAGTTAGAACCCCTCCTTCCCAGTGGAATGAGGCACACCTGCGCTGCATTCTTCTCCACGCTGCGCAAATGACGAGGACAGCCAGTCCACAATGCAGCGTGTGGATGTCCAGTGCGTGTCGGAGAGCGCGGATTTTAACACTAGCCTTTTGTCCCCTTCTCTAAACCATAAACCTCACAAGCCCCTGGATGGGGGCGCAGAATCCAGTGACAGCGTCCCGTCGAGCGTTCTTGATCCGCTGTACCACGGCAGCTTCCTGGTGCTTTGTAGGTAAAATGGTGGGTCACAGATAATTCGATGCATCGACTACCTTCAGAAATGTTCCCATGTCTCTGTGACCGCTTCTTACTGAGAGGGTCCTTTGTGCGCACCATAGGCAGCGCGCATTAAATAAACTGCAACACTTCACACCATCGGCAGAAGAACAAAGGACACAGCAGGGATTGCAAACGGCTGTTTATTCGGAGATTAAGGCAGACCGGTTTCAGCAACAGCTTTCTTCAGTGCCAGCAGTCCAAACAATGCTTTCTTTCACTTGAGCTTCTTCAGTTACGGCCCCTCCTTCCCAGTGGAATGAGGCACACCTGCGCTGGATTCTTCTCCACGCTGCGCAAATGACGAGGACTACCAGTCCCACAATGCAGCGTGTGGATGTCCAGTGCGTGTGGGAGAGCGCTGATTTTAACACTAGCCTTTTGTCAATTATATATATTACCTACTGGCGGTCGCCAGTAGGTAGATATAGTTAGGACCTAGTTTCCATAGGAAATCCACAACATTCTATTGGGAATAACTTTGGCGCCGAATTTCTCAAAGAAGATGGCCCGCTCCGCTCCTTCCCTAAAAGTTTTGGGGGGATTCGTCAAGTGGGGGCTGAGAAAAAAGAGGGGTCCCAAAACGTGTTGTCCCCATGTTATTTTCCATAGGACATTTAGACATGGCTGCAGCCCGAACGGCTGAACGGAATTACAAGAAATTTGGCAAAATGGTAGTCTGATTCGCAGATCACGCTTTGGCTTAAATGGTGTAAATCCCTCCAGTAGTTCCTGAGAAAATCAAAAGAGAAAAAATATATATATCTATAAGCGAGTACCGTGCGCACACCGTGCGCGTACCGTACACTGACCCCGTGATTTTTAAAGAAAAAAGAAAAAAAATTGGGCCTTGAGGGTCCTTGTGGGACCCCCTGAGCAGGCCTAGGGGGTCATGGTGCTTCTACCCTGCCCCCTTTTTGAGTTCTACACGTTTGTTTTTCTGCTTTCTTGGGCCTCAGTCTAATGAGGCACAAGATGGCTGCCAACACTTTCTGTTTTGGAGTGTTGACAGACAGTGGCAGCCAATCAGCACGAGCTGCATGCTCATTGGCTTTCAACCCTTCTAACCAGGATGTAATATGTAATGTAATTTAAAAAATAAAATATCTAAAAATAAATAATTTAAAATAATATAGTAAATCAGTATAAAATATATAACAATTAATACATTTAAAGACTATCATTTACAAAACCATTGATATTCACTGAAAAAACCATAGGTTTCAGCCACGTTATAGTTAGGAATTACCATTTTAAAAAACCTTTGAAATTCCCCCGTTATAGTTAGTTGTACTCGCTATAACTCGCGCACCCACAATCCACTGCTGATGATGTCACATATTACATCATTCGTGACATGGTCAGTGACATCACTGATGACATCACTGATGACATCTCAAATGACATCACTGATGACATCACTGATGACATCATCCTTGTGAAAGAGTGGCAGACCTCCTCTCAGCGTAATATAACCTTTGATACACGCATTAAAAAATAGAAACAAAAATTTTCAAAAAAAATGGAGATACCAATTCCAGTTAGAACAACCTATTCAGCAATTCCAAAATCTACATACACATCCAGTCATTCACTAACAATTCTATATGGGCACGCATACATATACTCACTCATCATATGTACTCATACACCTATACATCTTATTACATACGGACACTCATCTATAGAGTTACTCACACACAAACTCAGAAGAATCCTGTGGCTGCTGTTCTGCCATTTTGATATGAAAAAAGCTGGAACAAAGCAGAGATCCTTCTCTCAGGAAACCAAAAGAGATAGTGAGGGAAATGGGTGGGGTTTTTCAAGATTCTGGAAAAGAAACTATTATAAACCAATTAAAAGTGTTGTTTTCATATCACATGACTTTACGTGCACGCAACGTGTGTGCACGCAGGCGTGCACGTTGCGCGACTGTCGCATATAAATTACGTTTTATCCAATTTTCGTAAAAGCTTTTAAAAACGTGAAAAGGAGGCAGGGAAGAGACTCCCAGACCCCTAGGCCTTCTCATAGGGTCCCTGAAGGACCCCGGAGGGCAAAAAAAACATTTAAAAAAAAAGAAAAATCGCGAGGTACGCGCACGTTGCTCGCACCCTCGAGGAAGAACTGAGTCAAAAACAATAGTGGAGACCGTGAAAAGGGGGCAGGGTAGAGACTCCCTGACCCCCTAGGCCTTCTCAGGGGGTCTCTGAAGGACCCCGAAGGGCAAAAAAATCATTTTTTTTCTTTTTTTTAAATCACGAGGTGCGCGCACGTTGCGCACACGTTGAAAAAAAAGAAAATTAATTGACTAATTTGACTGTTTATATTTTGATTGAAGATGTAGACTATGCTGTTTAACTTTATCCAAATCATAAAAACTTGCTGTGCAGTTGCATATTACAGGATACAGTCAATGTATTACAATATTCAAAGGCAGTTTGTTGGAAAATAAATATATAAAAAATATAAAAATTGATACAGAAATTAGCATTTTAAAAACCTTGGAAATTCACTGAAAAAAACCCATAGGTTTCACACACGTTATATTTAGGAATTAGCACTTAAAAAACTTTGTAAAATCACTGAAAAAAACATAGATTTCACACACGTTATAGATAGGAATTAGCATTGAAAAAACCTTAGAAATTCACAGAAAAACCATAGGTTTCACACACATCATAATTAGGAATTAGCATTTAAAAAACCTTGCAAATTCACTGAAAAAACCATAGGTTTCAGGCCTGATGTAATTAGGAATTAGCATTTAAAAAACCTTTGAAATTCACTGAAAAAACCATAGGTTTCAGGCTTGATATAGTTAGGAATTAGCATTTAAAAAACCTCAGAAATTCACTGAAAAAACTGTAGATTTTAGGGGTGTTATAGTTAGCTGGACATTTCACTCATACAAAACCATTGAAATTCCTCCGATATAGTTAGTTGTACTAACTATATCTCGCGCGCCCGCAATCCTCTGCTGATGATGTCACATATTACATCATTCATGACATGGTCAGTGACATCACTGATGACATCGCAAATGACATCATGACATCATCCACATGATGATACACCTCATCATACACTAGTATAACCTTTCATTACTCACTGTAAAATACAGAGTACCATATTTAAATCCATTGACACACCGATACAAGTTTCTAAAAAAACACTCAGTGATTCCTAGAACTATACACACATCTAATCACTTACCTCCAGATTCACTCATACATGCAGTCAATGATCAATAGAACACTATCAAATATACTTATACACCTATATCGACATTACACACCAGCACACATCCTATTCACTTATAAAGTCATCCTATTCACTTATGCATACAATGGATCATACTTACATGTACTTAGCTATACACTTATACAAACACCACTTTATCTATTCATATAGATAGTAAATTATACTTAGTGTGTTATAAAATCACTATTACAAGTATACAGTTTTCTATACAGTCACACATACAATCAGTGAGTCTTACGTATACTTATTTATAAACAACAACTGACACATACATTGCCTTTTGTTTTCTACTTTGTTGGACATGTACCATTAAGAGAGATATTTGCTCATCACCACACCCATAAAGATATTCACTCACCCAAACAACTGTTATAGCATGTAGTCTTAACGTCATATACCTACTAAATCAACAATTCACACATCTTTGGGCAGTCACACACCTCCCACCGAACCACACACACATTCACTCTCCCATACAAATACTTAGTTAACTAATCAATAACTAATATAGACTTTCAAATAGCTAGTAACCAACTGGGAAAGTAGTTTTTACAACAACTGACAAAGTGATACAGATGTTCACACAGTTTAGTCACTATCCAATATATTTAGAGAGACACTTTAAATTAGTCAAGTAAACAGTCAATCACACTGCTACTAAATCCTTCATCCGGATATTTATATTTATATATACACTCATTCTTCAATGCAGATTGCTATATATATAATACATATTTAAATAAAAAAGCAAACAACATTCACTGGATGATGTCATCAGTGATGTCATTTGAGATGTCATCAGTGATGTCACTGACCATGTCATGAATGATGTAATATGTGACATCTTCGGCAGTGGATTGCGGGCGCGCGAGATATAGTTAGTACAACTAACTATATCAGAGGAATTTCCATGGTTTTATATGGCTGAAATGTCCAGCTAACTATAACACCCCTAAAATCTACAGTTTTTTCAGTGAATTTCTAAGGTTTATTAAATGCTAATTCCTAACTATATCAGGCCTGAAACCTATGTTTTTTTCAGTGAATATATATATATATATATATATATATATATATATATATATATATATATATATATATATATATATATATATATATATATATATATATATATATATATATATATATATACACGTTTCTCCAACCTCCGAAAATTGCTGGGACAACTGACAGCTGGGGTGCACCTCCGGGTCCGAGGTCGCCAGGTTTAACACTTTCACTCACCGTGTACACAAGCACACGTGCACTCCTCGCCTTCAAAATCACCAACAGCGTATCTTTCCTCCAAAGAAAGATTTAATGCATCTGATGCCAAACATATGGCATAAGATGCATTAAATCTTTCTTTGGAGGAACGATACGTTGTTGGCGATTTTGCAGGCGTGGAGTGCACGTGTGCTTGTGTACACGGTGAGCGAAAATATATATATATAATATGAACTGAACAAGCAAATGGCAGCAAGGGACACTGATTTTTGCACCACTACGTGTGATTCTTATTTTGGACCACTACTTTAAACGAATATTCCCAGATATTTGCACACCTCTAAAGGCTAGCCACCATTTTTAGCCTGTTGTAATTCAATATATATAATGAAAAGAGAGGCAACTTTCAAAAGAATCTAAACAAATTGCTGTATTTTGCAATATAAAGACGATTTGAGAGGTTTTTGTTTTTTAACCTTGTGATTCTTTTTTTCACTTTCTTCCAAAGTGACATAGAGAGTTCCACGCAGCCAACGTGTTTCGCCCACGCTTTGGGCATCTTCAGGGCATAATAAAATTGAATAGTTCATTAATGCTCCAGACATAGGGTGAACTCGTCTTCTCCCTTTTAATGCTCGGCTTAACCATGTACCCCTTATTGGAATCTCAATCCGTTGTTATACTCATATATATATGTATAGTCTGGCTCCATTCCATAATCCAAATTCGACAAGCAACTGTTTTATGCCACGAGTCTAAGACCGTGTATGGTCATAGCGTGACCCGTCGAGTCAAAGTTTTCCATATTTTCATAATGTTCCGGGGTGAGGTTCAACTGCTCAAAATTAACCTTTTATTTTTTTTATTTGTTTTTATTAGTTTAAAACCATGAAACATTTTTGATACATGAATTGTACAAGCAGGTGAATGCTTCTACATTGTAGACATCAACAGCAGAGAGAAACACATGTTCGACTATATTGATAGTAGCAAATTGCAGGAGATCTGTAATACACTAGTTTAACACATTATTTGTAATAATAGGAATGTCACATTCAGGAGTATTCAGACAACATCCCTTTAACCCCAGATCTTTATTCATGCGTGGGCCATAGCGAAGTAGCAGACATTAATGTATTTATGTAGTATTTGTGGTGTCAATCGGGTGTGCAAGGAGATATGATATGAGGGGTTCCCATATGTCTCTGGGCCTCGAGGCCACTGGTAGCAATTCCGCGTATGGGAGTGTTTGATCCTGCCAGAACAATATCTCTTTAATCCAGGCCTTAAATTTAGGGGTTCTGCCCGTCCCCATCTGCATGCTATTCCCTGCTTGGCTAGTAGCAGCCCTAAGGAAGTGAATCGTCGATAACCCACCTCTATAGCCTCTGTGTAGTTCAGGAGAGAACTGAATCAGGGATGACGTCATCTGTTGCAACACTTCGAATACTTGTTTCTAATAGTCTAGGATGCTGGGGCAATTCCAAGCAAGATGTAAGTCTGCCATTCCATCCCACATCTGTCACAGTGGTCGTTATCCTGCAGCTTGTACCTACACATTTTAACAGGTGTATGATAAATACGGTGTAAGATCTTGTTATGTATAATGGGCAGGCGGCAACTAGCTGAGACCAGCTCTGTTTGTTTACAGCAGTATAACCACTGTTTCTCAGTTATTGCTTGTCCTAATTCTATTTCCCACTTCTCCCGTGCGCACATCGTGCCCCGATCTAACTGGTATATATAATACGGTAAAGCGCATACACCACATGCGAAGCCTGTTCTTTCAGTAACAGCATGTGTAATGGAGGGAGCGTTTGTGGATCTTGTAGGTATGACAGCGTGTATTATTTAATGCCTTGTCGCAATCTAACATATATAAAAATGTTCATGGGGGAGGGTGTGGGTGTAACAAACATCAGCTGCATTGTGCGGAATTTCCCTTTCAATGATAAGTCACCCCATTTGTGTATGCCAAATTTAGTTTTGGTTTGTTTAAAAAAACAACTCCTGTAATACTGGCATTTTGGGGTGGTACACCAATGGAAGTATAGGAGAATATAACATGGGAACGTGCATACGCTTGGTTACACGCTGCCAAGTTTTCACTGTACATGTGACTGCGGTAGGGCCGGACTCACAGAGTTGGGCATGCTCAGCAGTACCCCTTCCAGAGGTATGGGATCAGCCAGCCACTGTTCCACCGTCACTTGCAGCATGTACTTAGGGGGATGGAGCCAGTATTGGGCATAGTGGGCTTGCGTACAGACGTAGTACACATCCAGATCTGGAACATCAAATCCCCCCTGAGAATAGGGCCTAATGAGCACATCCCACTTCAACCTAGGCTGTTTGCCACCCCATAGTAATCTAATCATCTCAGTGCGTAAAGTTTTTTAAAAAGTACCTACCGGGCTCGAATGGAATGTTCATAAATACAAGAGCTTGGGGAGAATAAGCATCTTTATTAGAGAGGCACGTCTTGCCATAGAAGTGCGATACATCTCGTGGCACAACTAGTAATGCAGTATCTCCCTTTCGTATCTGAGGTCATGCCTTCCATGACAAATGAGGAGTTTTTATTCATCAAGATCGCAGTACCCCTAGGGTGCAGAGTAAAAATATTGCCGCAAAAATATTGTGGGATAGAAATATCGCCGTAAAAATATTGTGGGGAAGAAATATCGACAACAAAAATATAGTTGACAAGAATATCGACTGACAGGTAAGTAATATCGATTACATAAATATATTTGTAATAAATATCGTTTACAAAAATATATTTTACAAAAATATTGATTTATTAATACTTTGATGTATTTTAGTGTTTTTAATGAGAATTGTTTGTCATTTTATTATATGTTTTAGAGTTTTACTAGTTATTCATTTATTTTTAGTTCAATTCTGCGTTTTAAGTTCCGTAGCAGGTTGTGGGTTTATAGGGGAATAGGGTGGGAAGTAATTTAATTTTATAAAATGTATTGAATAATTAATGTGTTAATTGATTAATTAATAATAGTTTAATAATTAGTTGGTAATTAATTTCAATTTGTCAATTAATAAATAATTAGGTTAATTGTTTAATTTTAGGTGTGTGTTGTGGTGTTTATATGTGTAAATTGTGTGAAGAGTGGCAAGTAATTTAATTTTTGTATTGATTAATTATTAAATACTTTTACATTAATTACCATTAATTAATTAGTAATTAATAATTGTAATTGTGTAATTATTTTAGGTGTGTGTTTTGGTGCTTATATGTGTAAATGGTGTGAAAGGTGGTAAGTAATTATTTTTTTATTTATTAATTAATAAATAATAATTAATTTTCATTAATAATTAGTAATTATTCAATTTAATTGTGTAATTAATTGTAGGTGTGTGTGGATTTTATAGTGTTAAATAATGTGTAATTACTTTTTTTGTATTATCGTTGTTAATGATAATATATTTACAGTTATATATTAATTATGTTAATATTGGAAATTAAATTCAATAAAAATGTTGATGGTTTTGTTTTTTATTGTTTTGGGATCCAGCGCTTTCCCTACTGTTACACTCATTGGAGTGGGAATAGTCATTTTTACCCCTTCGCTATCCAGTGCTTTCCCTACTGTTGCACTCACAGGAGTGGGAATAGTATTTTTTACCCCTACGCTATCCAGCGCTTTCCCTACTGTTGCACTAATTGGAGTGGGAATAGTAATTTTTACCCCTACGCCATCCAGCGCTTTCCCTACTGTTGCACTCACTGAAGTGGGAATAGTAATTTTTACCCCTTCGCTATCCAACGTTTTAACTACTAATGTTTTTATTTTGTTATTAAATGTATGTATTATTTTATTTATAGTTTAATGTGTTAATTAACTATAGAATAATATATTTTTAACTTGTTTATATATGTTTTTATTTTATTTTTATATAATTAAAAAAGTGTATAAATTTTAAATAACGATAATTGTTGATAAAATGTATTTAAGTAAATAAATGTATATGTACACATTCTTTTGTGTTTATATTTATTAAATTAAGTTTATTTGTTATAATTATTTAAAATATATATTAAATGCCCTTTATTTTGTTAATAATGATATTATTTAATGTATTTATTTTAAGTTATGTTATTTTTTAAGTCGATATTTTTTACATCAATATTTTTGAGTCAATATTACTGTACTTACCTGTTTAAGTATAGGGATTCGATTTTTTTGTAATCAATGTTTTTACATCGATATTTTTTTCATCTATATTTTTGTAATCGATATTTAAACATGGAACCACCCCTAGAGTATGAGGAATAAGAAGAAAACACCCTATTCATGGCCCATTTGCTGGCAAAAAGGGGGGAAAGTGTTGGGTTAAAGTGTGTTTCCTGATTAGATGGTCACATCCCTGAAAAAACGATTTTGCTGATCTATCGCAAGCTGGTGAATCTTTCAGAGGATCCACTGCGGAAGATCAGGGCCCAGTGGTGTGAAGATGGATTGGAATTGGATGATGAAGACTGGACGGAAGCGGTGGCCTCTCCCAGGGTGGTAGCCATTGAGATGCGGTTGAGGCTGGTGCAGTTGAAACTCCTGCATAGATCCTATATTACGGGACCGCGTCTGGTTCGCATGGGACGAGCTGATAGTAGTGCGTGTCGGAGGGGGTGTGGGGAAGATGGTACCCTAATGCATATCTTGTGGCATTGTGAGCGAGTGCAGGCGTTCTGGTCGCTCATGCATGTGGAGCTGGGCCAGGTGTTGGGAATTGAGCTGAGGCCCGAGGCTCGGCGTTGTTTGCTGAATGTCTGGGAGCAGTCTGATTTAAATGTGTCTCAGAAACAATGGGTGACATTGGCGTATATGGTGGCCAAACGTAACATTGCCCAGCTCTGGGGCGCTAGCCAGGCGCCTGGGGTCACCAAGTGGGCGGAAGACCTGGACTGGTGCATGGTGCGAGAAAAGTCAGTATATGTGGCCAGGGGGTGCCCTCGAAAGTGGGGGAAGATCTGGGGAGCGTGGAACAGTCACAGGGGAGATATTTGCACTCCCCCTGAGCCCAGTCCTGATGAGGAGGTGCCCGAAACCATTGATCCCTGAGATTTTATGGTGGATCATGTTATCCTGATGCTTCTCTCGTACCGATATACTGTATTGTCTTGGTTTCCCTGAGATATTTCTTATTTGTTTTTTATGTGTGATATATGTTTTAATAAAAAGATTTTTTTTTTAAAGTTTGTTTCCTGGAGCATAGCGATGTGTACATGGTGTCCATCTTGGTATGCCAAAATCTGCCTACGTTTATGTGGGTCTCCCAGACCCCTGACATTCCACGTCAGTCAGTGTATTTTTAGAGTGTCAGCATTTGGAGTCATAGGCAGAGTATCGTATGAGTGCTACCAGAATATGTAAAATTTCCATTGCCTAAAGTGCATTGTGCATGTATCAACAAATCTATCTATATCAATGTATGTCTTACGAAACTATTAGATAATATACCCAGTACCCATCCCCCCCACCCACAACAGCAACCCAATCATGCTGGTATCTATGCACCTACACCCACCGCCCATAAATTATAACAAAGCATACAACTGTTAAAGTCCCAAGAGGCTTTGGCTGCCCAGCGGCAATATCCTGCTAAATATCCTGCCAATGACTGCCTGAAGCGACTCCGAACTAAGCCGACTGCTTGTGACTCCTCCGGGCGCCCAATAAATTAACACACATTGGGCGTCGGGAGGAGTCACAAGCAGTCGGCTCAGTTCGGTATCTCTTCATGCAGTCATGGGCAGGATGTTTAGCAGGATATTGCTGCGGGCAGCCAGAGCCTCACAGCAGTGTGGCTATATTGGTCGTGCGCCACCTAGCGCCCCGCTCAAAATTAACCTTTCAACGAAACATTAGCTTTTGAGTGGCTGAATTGCGAAGTGTGAAACAGTGAAATAAGGCAGGGTTGGGCAGCAATCAACAAATTACCTCTCTCCCTTTGTCCTGGAAATGCATACTGCAGGCAACCAGGGGGGCGAGGGAAAGATGTGAACAAAATCCTTGAGGTCTGCAGCACAACAAAAGGGAAGGCCACAGGTCAAGTGCAGAGCCCTTGTAGGTAGTGGTTTGATGTGCCAATGACCCTCCGACTGACAGAAGAGAGAGGGAAAATTCTTATGTCCACACGTCCACCCCACCCTTTTTCCCCATGACTCCGCACTACAAAATCTGGCGGGGATATGTCCCCTGTGTCCCCCAAACTTCCTATGCCCATGGTCACAGGATCTTTAAGACATGGCCAAAGTGTGGAATGGTGCTTACTAGCCCATCTCCCGCCCATCAGAGAAAGTGATCTGTCTATATCTCACCTCTGTCAATTTTCCTATTTCGATCTATTTTCCTCGCAATGCCTACCTATACCAACAACATTGTTTCTCTCATTTTAGGAAATATACCCATTCGTATTAAGAAAACATTTTGAAGCCCCAGACAAGACATACTTCGGCTGTTTTGTGTGACCCCTTTTCTTAAAATGTAAATTATAATTCAAAATTGTTTAGCATCATGAGGGCTTGAATTGGCAGAAATTGGTAATAACACTCAACAGTCAAATAGGGAAGACTATAATGATAACAGGAAAATGTCAAAGTGGTATCTTCAACAAATGTCTCTCTGCTTCCAGTTTAGAGACGACCAAATTACATGCAATTAAACAGCAATGTAGAGGGCTGAGCACCAACACACTCAGACAGGAGTCAGACAATCCATTGTTTTTTCAGGGCATGCACCAGTTGTTCTTTGTTGCATAAACACATATTCAGATCGTGGTAGGTAGTCATTACTCTGTATGTATCACTGAGCACTGCCTTTGATTTAATGTGTTTTAGGAGGCCAAGATCCTTTGACTTCACTAAGATTATTTGTATAATAACCTTTCAGCATGCCCTCAGCATCCATTGGTTTGTTATTGTTCTTCCACCCACCAAAGTATATATCAAGGGGTAGTGGGTCGTCCCACTTCAACTTCAGCAAACCACTTTCTGCCACTTTCATGAGAAGCAAATCAACACAAAAACAGTTCCCTGAAGTGCCTTGGGCCACCATGGCAATTGGGGCTTTTTGAGACAAAATCAATATTTTTGCTTTTTAGCCAACGTTTTTTTTTTTAGATTGATGAGGGTCTGGCAGCTTAACAACAACATTTTTTGCAAAAACCATGGCAAAAAAGATTCAAGCACTTCCCAAGCCTTATGTCCTGAGGTCAATGTCAATACTATTGGCTTCGCCGATGCTTGTTTTGTATTTGCTAGGCATATGCATCCGACAAGATTCCATATATAGGGCAAATGAAATTACGCATGAACAAATTAATAGGCAGGTACACAAATGGAAGCTAAATGGAGGACACCATGAAATAAGAGAACAGAATCAGGTACAACAGTCTCATGGCCCAATATTACCATGAATACACCTGAACAATAGGCCAGGCCCAATTCTAAAGAATCTTATGGGCACTAACCAACACCAAACAGTTACTCACAAGCATTATATAATAACCAACACTTCTAACCTCGCCCTTTATTGCAATCCGTCTCATGCACAATATGACAACATTGCAATTTATTTCATAGCCAAAATAAAATAAATTAGATATAAAAGATAAAAGTGCTACAAGCGATGCAACACAAAACAAAGAAAGGCATCCAGTCAATTGATAAACCTGCTAAGTCTCATAAGACACCACAAAGTAACAGTGGTGTGGACATAAATCTAGAAGGGATAAGCACACAGTTTGGCTTTATATCACATAAGCTATAAACCCAATATCTTACATCCATCCTTTTTGCAGTTAATGGAGTATTTGCCTGGAGCTTTGGAAATTATCCTTTATGTCTTCCACATATGTTTGAAATAAGGTGACATTTCATACCTCCACAAGAACTATTGTCAATGAACTTATTTTAATGATTAAAATAAATGAGAATATGGTAGTAAGTAACCGCAAGGCCACATAGAAACCTGCTTGATGATGACCAATCCTGCTTCTGACCCAGACATGGGAAGCAATCAGCTGTGCCCTCTGGGAAAATCTCCTGTTCGTAGTAAAGATAATGTCTTCACACTGATACAACTGGTCCTCAGTGAGATCTTCAATATAGTAATCTGGTGCTTCATTACATATTCGAAAGTCACAAACAATTATCACAGCTGGGTTCTCAATTGCTCCACTGTGGGGTTTACCACAGATTGCCACATTGCCGACTGTTGAATGTCTACATTAAATCTTTTTTTTAGGTTAATAAAAAACCATGGATTCCAATCACTGTTAATGCTGATGAAACTCAGAAATTCCTCCTCGGAGTTGGATCAGGGTGTAACTATGAAACCTGCAAACATGCAGAGAGAAATCCCATAACTAGATGGCAGAAAACTTGCTTCAACTGAATGTAGAAAAGGAAAAAGTAAGTTATCTGTGGCCCTCCAAAACTAAGGACAGATCTAAAGCTGATCTTGCTTACTCTTTTTTCCGCGCCTCAATGTTTACTCTTCTATTTAGCATAAACTCCAGAGATTCCCATTCACGAAAGATGTCCATATATCTCTAAATACACCCTGGTAAAATATCGTCTTCCAGGTGCACCTAATTCCAGTCCCAGCAAACACATTCAATTGATTGGAACACTATTCGAGACTAGAGTAACTCATAATTTATTTACCTATTAATCCTTTGTAAAGAGCTATGTTGCCTTGGTAGGTCTGGTTTGTGCTCTATAAAACTGCATAACTAGTAAAAAAAAATATTGTTATCAGTACAAATACCTAATTCTTGGACTGGCAGTCTGAATGCCTTATACCTAATTTTCCCCCCAAAAAAGTGGACAGGTTATTTGTAAGAAGCCCAGAATACAGGTGCACACATGGTTCCACAACTGGAAAGAAAGCGGTAAGAAATGTGGTTATTTGTTGCGAAGGATGTGAATACTTCAAAAGTAATAAGTCCGCAATTGTATTTTTACTGGAAACAAAGTACTTCATTGTAACACTTGACCCTCTAAAAAGTCGCGAAGCAGACTAGCCCAAGGCCTACTCAAGGGACGTTGTGTGGACTAGTAACCAGCTTGCTGGTACATAACAAAAACAGTCAATAAATAAGTGTCCAGCCAACGCTTTTTAAAAAGAATTCATAGAAAAGCACCTTATTATGCATGCGCACTAAATGCTTCACATTAAAGTACAAATATGTACGCCAGGAAGATGAAAATACCTTTGGCGATACCCTCATCTCACGTTATACCCCAAGTGAGTTGAGTCCTGGATCCTATAACTAAACCTCCACCTCTACTACCATAATGTAAAAAGTCATTATACATACGGTAGGCTTGTTGGCTTAGTCAGGCTGTCACCCCATCAGTAAAAGCAACAACATGGTATACTTCACCATTGCAACACCTGAAATCAATGGGAATATTAACAATATGCCATACATATTATAATTTCACATTATAGGTTTCACATTCGCTATTTCATTAGCCCCCACACTTACATTTTCCGGTGCACCTATTTACCAACCTCCAGTTCCCTCTAATCAATTTATCCAGACTGTCCCAGACTTAATTACCAGCCTAGTGGTGAATAAACCCCATTTTACTGTGTTAGGCGATCACAGTATGCATTTAGAAGAGCCCGCCATGGCCCAAGCTACAGGATTTTACATGACCTTGCTTCTGTCCTGTTAACTCAGATGGTACACTGACCCACCCATGGAAATGGTTATTTACTTGACCCCATTTTCATGAACCATCCTCGTTTAAACGTACAGGATTCAGAACCTGTTACCTGGTTGGACCATTTCTTGGTCCCATTCACCTTTACAATTCCTTTCCGTCTCCCTACTCCCAAACCTTTCACCTGGCGAGACCACAGCTGATCTAAGTTGAATGAGAATGAATGGGCATCTGTCCTCAGGTTAGCCAGACAGGAGCTGAGACCTGATCCTCAAGATGTGCACACTAAGATTTCTCAGTGGATCAAACAGTCTCTGGACCAGACCATTCCTATATCCACCCAAACCAGGAAAACAACAGATAAATCTGCTCTCTGGTATGCCCCCACCTACTGACCGTAAAAAAACAATGTAAAATAGTGGAAAGAAAATAGAGAAAAAATATGCAGAGGTTGATGAAGTAAACTACTGTGAGATTGTGAGGCAGTACCACTCTGAAATCAACTCCTATCAGTCCTCCTATTATGAAACCAAAATCCTGGGGGCAGCCAACTCCTCCCACAAAATGTTCAGAATGACCAAGTCACTATTAGAGCCCTGTTTGAGTGATCCTATGCCAACCTCTCTGATGCAATATGCAATGACCTTTCTCTTTTTTTTCAAGACAAAATGGATGACATTTGCCTGACATTTCAATAATCCAAAGCAGGCCTAGATCTGGAACTCTCCTGCGATAAGGAGAAAGACTGTGAAAGGAGACCCAAAATTTCTGTGCATTTCCCATGAGAATTTTGCTTATCTCTTTTTGAAAGTTACAATGGGTTCCCCACTCAAACCTGCTCCCCCACACATTCTCCTACAAGCAGCTAATATCCTTCTTCCAGTCTTTGTAGATATGGCAAACCTTTCTCTTGAGAAGGGAATAGTACCCGTAACATGGAAACACGCTATGGTGAAAGCTACATTAAAGAAACCCAACCTCGGCCCATGCTGCCCAGAGAATTTTTGACCTATCCCTCAACTCCCAGGACTGAATAAGGTGGTCATGGATGAGGTAAAAATGAAACTGGATCTAGGAGGTAATGCAGCCATTGTCCTACTGAACCTAAGTGCTGCATTCGACACAGTGGATCATAGGACCCTCATTAAGAGGATTTGGAATGCAGGGGTGTCAGGCCTGGCTCCTAAATGGGTCAGGTCATTTCTGGAAGATAGATTTTTCCAGGTCTTCGATAAAACATGCGCCTCAGACATTTTCCGGTTAAGATGCAGTGTCCCACAAGGTTCATCCCTGAGTCTCACATTGTTCTAACTATATATGCGGCCTATGGCCAACATTTGACTGCCTTTTGGGATCTCATTAGTGTCCTATGCGGATGACACCCAGTAGGTGTTCTCCCTTACCCCGGACTGCGAACACGCCGCTCCCTCCCTTTTTCCTTACCTCGAGAGGGTAGCTAGCTGGATGGACAATTCCTGTCCAAAGCTCAATGGAAATTGAACCGAGCTGATAATATTAGGGAACAGTGCAAACCCTCACAAGCCCCTTTGCTGTACCAACTGTCTATGCCCTCCTGCTGCCTCCCAAACGATTTTTAAGCGTTTGAGGGCATGGCTCGACACAACCTTTTCAATGGGGACCCGGGCAACTAAACTCTCCACCTGCTGCTATGGGGTCCTCAGACTGCTACAAAATATTCTGCACCTGATCCCTTCTCTTCTCAGGAGGCTTTGGTTCTTTCCTGCCCGGACTACAGAAACTCCCTCTATATGGGAGCTCCAAAAACCGTGATTCTTTTTTTTTTTCATATGTGGCTTAGAACTCAACGGGAAGCCAGTCTATTCTGATAGTTTTGTTACGCAGCAGCCCCTTTATAGCAACCTTAATCTCGTGGTGTGTTACATGGCCTGTGAGTTCCTTCTGTGCAGATGTCGGTAGTTTTGGCAATGTTAAGGTGGACAGGAAAGCTTCCGTTTGTTCCTTTGTGGCAAAATCTGTTGCCCTGTATAGTGTGGCATAGTAGTCCCTAAATGCGGCATTAATAGCACCCGGGCTGGTCGCCGTAGTCCCGTTCCCTGTGTCAATTTCACGTATGACCACTGCTGGGGGAGTGTCTCGAAATATCCTAGCAAGTAACACTCCTGCTTTGTCCACTTCAGTATGTGTGCGTTGTGTATATGCCTTGTAATCTATAACCCTTAGTGATTCAAAAAGCTCAACGTGTCTGATTTGCATCTCCTGTAAAGGGCCTTTTTGTTCCATATTTGTCGCTGCTTCCTGCTCTAATTTCCTCATTCCCTCTTCCATTTCCATGCGAGTCTTGTGCAGTTCCTGTCGCGCACCCACTGTCCCACTGATTGCTTTCCCCCTTATTACTGCCTTAAAGGCATCAATTCCACCAGTCTGCTCACGGCCGTATCATTGTTTGCTGCAAAATAACAATTTATGGTGTCAGAGAGATCCGTGCGAAACACTGGGTCCTCAAGCAACTGCGGCCAGAGCCGCCATGTAGGTACCGGGGTGGGTACTCTGCCCCATGTGAGTATTATCTCTAGTGAATTGTAATCTGAAAAAGTTTTGGGCAGATATGTAGACTGGAGCACTTGCATGGCTATTCCATTTGAGCAGAACATCCCGTCCAGTCTAGTGTGCAGATCATGTACTGCAGAATAGTAAGAGTATTCTCTGTGTGTGGGGTGTCTCATTCGCCATACATCACACAGTCCCCACCCTTCAGCCCATCTCCCCAATGCCTCTGCCTGTTTGACCACCCCAGTGCCCCACAAAGGTGGTTGCAATCAATCCAGAGATACATCCAATATTGTGTTGCAGTCTCCTCCCACTATCCACGGGTGTGCTTCCCAGCCCGCCAGTGCCCCGCTCACTACATCCCAGTATTTATCTTGGTCAAAGTTGGGTGCGTATATTGTACCCAGCACTACTAACTGACCGTCTAGTGTCCCTTTTACAAATACATATCTGCCTAATTTGTCGATCCTCTGTTCGGGTAAAGAGTAGAAAATATTTGACCCCTCCATCTCTTTTGAAGTTTCACTACCGCACTTTCCACCATGTGCGACTCTTGTAGGTACACTATCTGTGCCTTACGGCGTTGCAGGTGCACATGTATCCTGTGGCGTTTCTGTATTGTGCCCATACCCCGTATGTTCCATGTTATAACAATGTATTTACCCAATGTATGCATCGCCACGTGGTCTGTATCAGATAACTGTGCAATATGGTACCCAGGTAGGTTATTCAAGTCTATAATACTTTGCAAGTTGAGACCATTCTTCCCTCTAACATCCCCAATACTCGGTCTGGTCATCGAACTATACTGGACCATAAAACATAACTTAACCAATGAAAACATAATGGTTACTAAAGGAGCCTTCTCCATGTGGGGGACCACGCCAGCGCTACTCGTGGGGTTGATTTGTTTTTCTAGTAGTATCCTGAAGCTTCTGCGACAACCCGGGCCGCAGTGATATTACGCCTTCTGCTATGGGTCTGCTAGCACCACCAATATATCAATCAGTAATACACATTACAATTACAACAAGAGAAAATGTATACTTGCACGAGTCCAGTTAACCAAGCAAATCGTTTATCAGCTGTGGGGTAGCCGAAGGGAACAGGGCCACACTGATTCACAAGGAGTGGATGTACGTTGTTACAATGCATGCTTTTACAACGCATGCTGTAACAACGCAAGTTTTAAAACGCATTCCATTACAACGCATTACACTGGGGGGTGCTGGATAGTGAATAGTTTAATTTACTATTCCAACATCATCCCCCCTGGACACTAGGGAAGGTGTTGGATAGTAAATTAAAACTATTCCCTATCCTAGAGCGGCCCCCAGTGTAATGCGTTGTAATGATTTTCGTTTTAAAGTCTGCGTTGTAATAGCACTGCGTGCTAAAAGTTGCGTAGTAAAGGTTGTTCCCCCAAGGAGTGTCTTCTCCTGTGGAGGATTTAGTGTCCGGCCGTGGGGTGTTCGTGAATGTGGCTGTAGCAATACTCGCTTTGGGATTTGTTTTGCCGTATCTGCTGCGAAGTGACGTATTTGCACGTCGGAGTGCGGCGCGGTCACCCCACTTTGCGTCCCACAGCATCGCTGACAGATTGCCGGTTCCTGTTCTTGTTTTGTGTGGAAGTCTCTGCAGCGTTAGTCAATTCCATTACTTCCAACTGGATGTATGACGTTACAATGCATGCTTTTACCACGCATGCTGTTACGACGCAGGTTTTACTACGCATACCATTACAATGCATAGCGCTTTGGGGTGCTGGATAGTGAATAGTTTAATTTACTATTCCAACTCCAGTCCCCGTGGACACTAGGGAAGGTGTTGGATAGTAAATTAAATCTATTCCCTATCCTAGAGCGCCCACCAGCGCAATGCATTGTAATGGTTTTCATTATAAAACCTGCGTTGTAATAGCACTGCGTGGTAAAAGTTGCGTTGTAAAGGATGTTTCCCCCTCCAACCAGTCTTCTACGTCCCCAGGACTTTCAAAGAAGTATGACTTCTGTTCATGCATTATTTTTAGTCGTGCCGGAAAGAGTAGAGCATATTTCAGGCCCAGATCTCTGAGTCTCCGTTTGACTGCCATAAAGGAGGACCGCTGCCGCTGCACCAGCATTGTGTAATCGGGGTACAGTGAGATTCGCGCATTCTCAAAGGTTATTGGAGCTGATACCCTGGCTTTTTGCAAGAGAGTGTCCCTGTCCCGGAAGTTCAGCAGCCTGATGATAAGTGGTTGCGGTGGGGCCCCCGGTTTCCGTCGCCCCGCCGGTATTCTGTGTGCTCGTTCAATACAGTATTGGCCCGAGAGGCCCTCCGCCGTGACGTGTTCTCGTAGCCATTGCTCCATGTATCGTGGTACGTCATTTCCTTCACTTTTTTCAGGCATTCCTATCACACAGATGTTGTTCCGTTTTGCCCTGCCTTCCGCGTCCTCCACACGGTCGAGTAAAGTGGCCACTTGTGTCTGCAGTTGTTTCACATCTGTTTCGATCTGCTTCTGTTTCGGCACCACTTCAGCCAACGTCGTCGCATGTTCCTTTACCTTTTCGGATGTCTTGGCATGATCCACCCGGAGTAGAGTAAGGCCAGTTGACAGGGTCCCAATCTGAAGCTCGAGCGTTTTTCTGGAATCACGCACTTCCTGCAGGATATGGTCGAACATATCCACCGGTGCAGTGACGGCCGTAGGCGGGACCCAACCAGAGGCAATCGTGCTGTCCAAACTGTCTGCTCCATCCTGCACAGGGTCCGTACGGTCCTGCTCCTGCTGCCTCGCCCTGTTGCGCCCCATTGGCCCTAGTTAAGGATATGCTAGGCAGTGGGGTCAGTGCACCCCAAGGAGGTCAATCCCCAGTGTGTCCGTCCTTATCCCCGCGAAGATCCGAGGCTCTCCCACACTGCGACCAGCATATATTCTGCCCTGCTCACTCTATGACTGTCTCATGTGGATTGTCTCACGTGGGTCACTGCTACACCATCAGTGTTACATCCCAGCCCACCAGGCACACCACACATCCTACCTTCACCAGTGCCTCAGGGGGCAGGGCTACACGCCGCCCAGGGTCTCGGCAGGGCAACCATCATGAGTCCCAGGGGGCAACACCACACCGCACCCAGTCTCCGCAGGTCCACCCGCCGCCGTCACCCCATTCGCGGAGGTCATGGGGCAGCCGGGCGAGCCTCACTTTCTATCACAGCCCAGTCCACGTGGAGTCTGCGTTGCTCCACATCTCCTAGGAATCGCCTGCTCCTTTTATTAGATACAGGGGCCGGAGGTAGGCCACAGCCTCGCGCGCAGCAAGCTCACCACAAGGGGCACATCGGATCTGCCCGCAGCAAAGGAGCACATTTCAGTTACATCCCGGGGGCAGCCAGGGATACAGGGCGGCGCTCCTTTAGTGCCGTGGGGGCACAGCTTCAGTGATGCTTTGCAGACTTGCCACGGTTTCAGTCCAGGGTGGCTCCCCCGTTACGGGCACCGCAAGCGCATCCGCAGCAATGTCGTCTCCTTCCGTCTGAGGCGGGCGCGGCCACGGCAGCCAGAGGCACCCCGCAGCCACAGCCACACACCTGTCAAACAAGGGACAAGAGGTAGGCCGCCTGCATGTCTGCACCTCTACGCCTCAGCTTTGGTCCGCCACATTAGCGAGGGGAGGCGGGTGGAGAAGGCCGCACCGCAGCCTCAGTCTAGCGCAGCTCCGCTGGCCATCTCGTGAGTCCGCCGTTCCCCTCTTGCATCAACCCCGGTCGTCTCCCGGCCCAGCCCCACTTCTTGGCAACGATCATCCACCCACATACAGTTAGCTGCAGCGTCCCCCCAGCACGTCACTGCAGTGGCCAGCAGCTCTCCCACAGGTCCCCGGCCGCGGGCTCAAACGGCACCTTTCTTTATGTGCGACTCCAAGCTCGCATCTCCGAAGTCCAGATCTCGGTAATTTTACTGGTCTTTGGCAGTGGAGACCGACCCGTTGTTCCCTCGGTGATTCGGAAGTCCAGTGCGGACTTTTGGTGTGGTTTAGGCGAATCTTTGGCAGGATATTGGAGGCCCGGTACCGGAGCTCCTCTAACAGGCGGCCACCATGTTCAGCGCTAGCCACGCCCCCCTCCTCCAAAAACCGTGATTGATAAACTTCAGGTGGTGCAAAATGCGGTGAGAAGGACCCTGCTATATATTACTAGACACATTTCGGCATGTCAGCCCCTGGCCTCCCACTATTGGCTCCCGGTCATGCAGATGATCATTGTCAAGGCACTGTGCATCTCACACAGCCTTTCAAAATCAAAGCCCCTCCAGCCCACGACAGCTGATTGCTCTCTACAATTCTGACAGAACTCTCAGATCCTCCAACACCCTATGGGCCATAGTTCCACCAGTGAAGAGGGCTTAAAATGGAGGAAGGTCCTTCCGGTACAATGTGGTAAAACTTTGCAACACTCTGCCACTTACCTTGCAGACAATTGATAATGAAAACACTTTAAAACCTTTCTCTTTATAAACTAACCCCCATGGAGCCTGCGCCCACAGCCTGTGTTGCTCAGTCAGCACTAGGATACCTCCGGGTCACCATACGCTTAACAAGTTCTCATAACATAAAATAACACAACCCATCACTGTGGGTAGTATTAACATTCAATATATTGTAAAACCTTTCATTGTCAACCATCAACACTGTCAGTGAAGCATTGCATTGAATTTCCATTTGTTCAAGAGTCTTTCATGTACTTTCACTATGCTGCTACTGCAGCTGTAGGACTATTCAAAAGGTGTCCCTGTACTTCAGAGCCCTGGTGCAACAACTCCAGGCGTGCTTGATCCAATACAGAGCCTCTCCCGGTGTCATAGTTTTAAGGCCCTATAAGACTCAGGGCGACTTTTGAAAAAAGTTTATGAGAGCTGCTACACTTCCTGCAGCCCCCTAGACATTTCTAAAAGTAACTTTGGTTGGACCCCTGCCCATTCTGGCGCATGAAGAACAGAAGTTCTTTGTGGTGTTCTCAATTAGAGTACTGAAGGTAATGAATAAACAGTTATTTAATCCAAAAGGTAGAAGTTCAAAACTTCAATGAAAGAGAAGAGGGCCCACTGTAACCCTTTATACATATATTTTGCAGCATAATACAAGATGCTCCATGCTCAGGTGATCACACAGTGAGTGAAGTAGAGTGCACTGGTGTGTATGATCGAAAAAAACAACAGAACACTAGAACGTTTTTGTGCAATCTAGGTCCCTGGGATTCAGGAACATAATAGTATACAAATAACCAGATCTGATCGCTATAATTGCCAAGAGCATTTCAGTCATTATCACAACAAGAATATGTAAATTGAAGTGAGAGCAGTTGGTCTACAAGTGGAAAGAAAACAACTCAAAATGAGTTATTAGTTCATTCTGCGCAGGCAGAATTCTATTGGTAATTATGATGGTACTACTCAGTGATTATGGCAAATGGACCAATCTGCAAAAACAGTGTTTACAATGATCTACTTACTTGAAAAAATGAAATAAGAAAGGGTAAAATAAATCGGCTTGTTAGAGAAAGTCATTGCTCTAAGAGTAAACACAGCCACATACAAAATATATAAAGTGACATTTTAAACCCTATATTTTTAGTGATGGCCCCACTATGCTATTTACAATGTTCTTTTCAACTTGGTTGCACCACCCTTCTTTTCCAGAAGTTTAAAAAAAAATCAATTAAATATTCTTATTTGTCCTAAACATAATGTGTTCTTCTCTCCTCCTCCCTCTGTGTTCTTCTTTTCATGGGTGCTTCTCCCTGCGTCAACCCCTTGTTGGACTTTACCTCTCACAATGCCTTTCCTCTTCTTGCTGTCATTGCCCCGACCATTAGTTAATCCTTTACTCATTCCACACCCCTGAATCCCCTTTTTAAAATGTTCCCTTCTGTGCTATTTATTTTATTTACCATTCCAAGTAGTTTCCACCATCTCAGACGGGTGAATAAAAAACAATTAAAGCAAATGACGCTCATGCCATTCTATTGGTGGGCGCATGTTTTCAAATGCATGCATAGTTATATGTCATCATGCATGCATGCACCAGTGGAATGAGGTGATCACATTGTTTTGCCTTTCCTTAACTTTCTTTTTTTGACAATGCTGCACCGCTTCTGGAGAAGCCTGGCTGTGTACAGCATCACCAAAAGGCAATGGCATAACCAATGGGTCCCAAAATCAAGACCTATTTGTTTTCTTAATGCTTGTTTCTTAGTGATAACACCTGCACAGTGTGCTTCTGTGATCAATACTGATTCTAAAAGCCACTGGATACATGTATCTCCTTTGGAGGGAATGTGCAGCTTCATTGGTGACCACAACCGTGCTTCCTAATTTCCAATGGTAGCCCTTCCAAATCTAAACTTATTTGAGGATGGTGGCTTTAGGGTGATCAGCGAGCAGTAATCCACACCACACAGCCAGGTACGTTTTCTCTGGTAGAAGACACCCAAGAACAAGGCACTGGTTCCCGGCAAGTCATAATCGCTACTTGTTGCTCAGCTCTGCTTAAGGAGTTAATGAGGGTATGACCCAATTGTCTCCCACATGTCCAGAGAATTTCATTTTCATTACAAAAATAACTAGAGTGCTGGGTCTGCCAATCCTGTCACTGGGCACATCCACATTGCTCAATCATTCAACCACTTTCTACTTCCTTTGGCTGCTAGATTTGGGAGGGCGGTACACCCTATTCTAGCACCAATGGAGAATACTAGTGCCATTACCCACCAGCAATTCTTCGAAGTGGGAGCATGAGTCCTGAACAGCCCCTGACTTCATCTCGACCCATAACCACCATCCAATATTCAGTTGTAGGAGTAACCCACAATCTGCCTCATCCAGTGGAGCTAGAAAGACAACAAGGCACGAGGGTTGTTGACTTGGAACACAAACGTAAGGCATGTAAGGCATGAGACAGATCTGAATCTCCATACCTAAAGCACCAGAACTCTTGAATATGGGAATTTGCCGATGGCATACTGAATTCATAGCCTTAGACATTTGGTGGGGTTGTGTGTGCCTTATGTTTTCAGACTGTTTCGTAGATTCATAGATTTGACAGCAGTCTAATAAGTACCAGCCTGTTTCATCCTACCCCAGATAACCTCCTGTGCACACAACAGATGCTTACTTTATGCATCTTGCAAGGAACTGTTCACTAACATTGGCTTTATGGCCCAGTTTATGTGAATTGAGACATGTTACTGGATACATTCTATATCTTTGTCTGAGGCAGGGTCTTGAGCTCTTGGTGTTCTATTTGCTCTCTTATTTTAATCCATTGACTGCTCCAGTGTCTGCACACTCCTGTGCCATATACCTTTTCCGGAAAGTACAAACATTATAGGGGTACTTCAATTGAAATAGGTGACTCATGCACATGATGACTATTACATATACATACATATGAGAAGGTCCTACTGTGTATACCTTTTTAGAATAATATGTCAAATACACAAAATCTACTTTCCTGCAGCTTCTTGCAGTTTATTGTCAATAGATATTTGTGTATTATACTTTCTGATTCCCAAACTTGTTACCACTTTCAAGCGCAAGCCTTGACTGTTTGCCGCAGTTAACCATGGAGAGTCAAGTACACAAAGAGAGTGGCATGGATATCCAATAGGAGTGAAATAGAGCCTGAGACATTTAGGAACCTCAAGTAAGTGACAGTACACACCACGGATACTGCTGAATAACCATTGATGACCACTAGAAATAAGGCTCAATATTTTTGGGCGAATTAATAAACTGAGCTCCTATGGGCGACAAATCATACATTTTTTAAACTGTATCTATGGAAACGTAATATTTACAGTTTGTTACTGACCAGTCTTGCCCATCATAACGATTTGAGGGGATAAAATATTTTTTTACCGACATTATGCCAGTTATTTGCAACATACATAAGTGAGCCTCAGAGTAATGTAATGTTGATCTATAACTATTATGATAATCATTATTTAAAGTGAACAGCTCTGGTTTCTCCATTTACCAGATCCTATACGCATTTATGCGAGAGGCAGGAAGATACTATAGCATGGACAAAAGCAATTATTTAATCCTATAGACCTTCTGTTATCCGAGTCTGTTACACAAATGATCTGCATCTCATTCTGGATGAGAAGAAATAATCATTTTTGAAGGATTCAGTAAGGATACATCCAATATCTTTACAATACAATAGCTTTAATCTAAAACCGACTGATCCACATGATTAGTGCTCAGGTTGACTTTTTAGATTTGTTATTAAAAAGGTAGCTGATTTCATTTACAAAGCTCCATTTGCGGGGAAATTAGCTCCATAAGATTTGCACACTCAAAGCTGAAACCCCACAGATTTGAATCAAATACCTGCTGTAGGAAATGTTCCTTGGATTGTGATCATCAAAAATTACATTTTCATAATTACTAATTGGTTGATAAAGATAATATACACAAATGAACATCCAATATATCTAAACAAAGATTAATAATGACAAAAAGGCAAATGTTACAAAACATTAAAAATAACGGATAAGCCAAAATAATTATTTGATGATTATAACAATTTCCAGATCTTTTGAATTACCTAGTGAGGACCATACTGAAAACATGTTAATACAATTTTATTTATTTTAAATATGTATAATGTGCACATTATCAAGCAAATTGTCTTTAAGTGGAAACAGTTCGAGATAAGATTGAATGAATGAACAGAGACTTGAGCAAGTTAGAAAGACTAACCACAGGTTAGTGTAATGAAGAGAATAAATTGCAGTCATGTTCTATAATACTTTGAAAACTGAAAGTGTATACAAAAGAACATTCTCAGCTAAACGCTCAAGAGTGCCCCTTACTCAATGATAAATCACCTCCAGTTGCTGCGTGTCAAGTAAGAAAAAAGATGGGAACAAACACAATGATTCATGAAAAAGCAAAATGTCTGCTTACATCACCTTGCAATGGGGCTATAATCTAATATTCTAAAACAGGGCTACTAAATCCTTTGTTATTGAGAAAATGTATTAAAAAAACCTAATGCTTTAAAAAAACGATTAAAAGTGACATTAAATTTTCCACAACCTTGTAAATTACTGCCTGCCATGTTACATTTTTATCATTTTGAGAGTCAGCAAGTACTGTGGACAGATCATGCAATCACCGTTAAATTCAATAATCTGGTTGTAAAATGAATGAGTGGCTCGATTGAATTTATGAATGTATGTGTGAGTAAGTAGGAGGATGAAAGAAAAGGTGGATGGAAGTGTGGATTGGATCGCTGGACAGATGGAGGTTTGGTGAGTGGATGAATACATGAGCAAGTGGATGCATGTGTGGTGAACAGGTGGATGAATGTGTGTGTGTGAAACTATGGGTTGTGACTGGATGTATGGAGAGGTGAATAAGTAAATGGATGGTTGGGTGTAAAGCTGGATGGACTGTTCCTATATATATTTTAGGGTCCCCAATATCATAGATTTGCTCAGTTGCATAGGACATACACGTCATTATTCATTTGCAATAACTCCATTAACTCCATTTTTTTTCATTTTTGTACAACAATGTGAGTTAAATGTATTATATGTTTGATAGCAGGGGTCTAGGTCATATATTCTTGGATTCATTTCAATGGATGCCCATTAGGAAAAAGTATAATAGTTTTAGGCTTTAATATAAGCGTGCAAGGGAATTTGCACATTATTTGACTCACTTTACATACCATCAGAGGTTTCTTTTTCTCAAACAAAATGGTTAGAGCGATATTCAGTACTGGGGAGAGAGTTTGGAACTTTGACACTCCAAGTAGCAGAGCAGCCTGGCTCCAAGGCAAGCCATTGAATGCCATCTGAGGCTATTTGTCTCATGACATATTTTCCAACAGAGACATAGCTTAATCTTGTTTTACAGACAGCCCTTCTTTAGACAAATATAAATTAAGCACAGGAATGGATGTGTGTTGACTCTATTGAAACACTGACCCTCATTAGCAAAATACTTATGATGCTCTAAGGATTGCACATGTAGAGATTCTGAAAATGTACAGTATATATTTTGGCAATTTTCATATTTAAATTTTTTGCTTAAGCTGTTACTACAATTTTACTGATTTCTGCAATTAGTTTGTTTCATGGACTCTGCACTAAAACTGACAGCGATAAAGCCTTTAAAAATAACAGTGTGGAATGTGTGGATTCATGCTAGCGTGCACTTGTGGCAGAACACTACCAGAACTCAAAACATTATATACATTCATATACCTGGCAGTCTCTGGCATTGATATGTGCCCAATAAGCATTATCATCATCATCATTATCAAAGACTTTATTTTCGGTCATACGATCATACAAGTGCAGTGTGCAATACAGCTCAAATAAAAATACATTAGATATAATAAAGCCATAATACGTGAACAGCGAGTCAAGTAATTTCTCCAGGAAAGTTGCGAGACATGGCGGGATTGTATCTTGTCTGTTCCTTCAACCCAGAATTGATAAATTGGTCAATTTCTGACGCTTGCCAAAAAGCCATCAGGAATCATCCTGGTCGTGTTTACATGTTTGAAAAAAATAAACAGTATGCACCACTGGGTGAGTGCATGAGCAGATGAGATGGGTGGGTAGATGGTTGAGTTGGTGAAGAAATGAATGAAAGTATGGGTGGATGAATGGATGGTTCAGTGAATGGATGAAAAGTGATTGAATGTGTGTTTTGACAGGTGAGTGGTTGAATGAAAGGATAGTTGGGCTAGGGGATAAATGAGCGGGGTACAACAACATATACACCTTCACTCTTGCTGTATAAAAGTACAATTACTTGTGCGACTAAAGAAGTTACTGAAAATCATGATATTCCCAGTAAGAAGAGCTTGGACTTCTTGAACTCGTGACCAGTACAAGATTCCAACCCAATCACCTATGAATGGATCAGTGAGGGAGTGGATGGATAGATGAATGGAAGGATGAAGGTATGGTTGGGTTGACTAACAGGTCGATTAGGGGTCAATATATGACTGGATGGATGGGTGTTTGGGTGAATTGTGAAGGTGTGTGTTGGTGGATGAAAGGGGTGGCAAGCAGGGGAATGGATGAGGTGAATAGACGGATGTGTGGGTGAATGTATGACATGATGAGTGCATGATCAGATGGAAGTTAAAAGGTGAGTGAGTTGTGCAGTTGGACATGGGGGCGGATGTAAGAGCACATGGGTGAGTAGGTGGGAGGATGGATAAGTCAGGGGAAGGATGACTGGACATTGGATGAGTGGAAACATAGGTAGGTGACTGATGGACAATAGATGGATAGTTGAATAAATGGAAAAGAGATTAATGGTTCAATAGATAAGTGTAGGCGAGTGGACAGATGGATGGGTCAACACGCAAATGGGTGGGATGAGGGAGTAACTGAACCGTTCAGTGGATGGATGGATGCAAGTGGGTAAGTGGACAGTCAGATCCACCTGCGAGTAAGGTTACGAGTGAATAGAATTGATATATGAGTCACATGTGATTAGATGGATGAATGAGTGAATGTAGGCACATATAGTTCAGTGACAGAATGGAAGGATGGATTAATGGAGTGAGCAACCCTGTGAGCCACAGGAATGAATAGTGAGAGTTAATGAGAAGATGGAGGAAAGAAAGCGTGGTTGGATGACTTTGAGAGAAAATGTCAGTAAAGGCACTACTGATTGTACTTGTGATTGGGCGGGTGTGTATCTTCGAAAGTGCACATTAAGCAACAGGAGAGTGTGTGACGCTAAGTGTCAGTCTTTTGTCTATTATAGAATCCCATTCATTTTAAAGGGAGTCCTAAAAAGCCTCTTTTACTAACACTATGTGAATGTCTTTTCACGTTCACAAGTGCTCATTCTTTTCTTGTTCTGGCTCCCACTCGTTGGATCTCTCTTCATCTCAATCTGACAACTATGCCACTCTATGATTTCTTTATGAAGCAATTGAATGCATAACCTTTCAGAAAAAATGATTTCTCTGTTCATTATGTTTTAATTTCTAGTACTTTTCTTCCTTTTGCCCTATGGATGGATGTGTGATCTAAATAGATTTTACCATAACATATCTTGAAAAAATATCCCGGCAATAAATGTAAATTGCTTTGCTGGGAATGGCATGATGGACCAATGACTTCATATAGGACTGCATGGTCTTGTGGTTATTCCATGTGACACATGCAAATATTTGCTCTTGCATATCACTCAATATATTAGTATTTGTTTTGTACATCAATGTACATAGCTACTAGAATGTTTATGACTAACAAATTGAAACTGTAAAATATTTTGGGGTCTTTCCTACCAGCAGTTGGCATCAGCTTAGACAAGATATTTTCACATCAAAAAATGTAACTTGCTGCAAAGGAAGTTACAGGGTTCTGAAGCCGGTTTGTGCAGAAACATGGCATCTAGTGCAGGCACACATACGAGGTACGTTCGCACGCTAGATCTCAATTGGACACTTCAAACACAAGAACCAACGGCGGACTCCAAGTGCCGCACAAACCTCAGGTGTAAACCAAAATTGTCGAAAGGTTCCAATTAAGTGGATGGTGTGCCACGTCTACTCCTGCATCTGCCGTTGAAAGATGCAATCCTTAACTCGGAAAACAGACTTTCTGTGAAAATCTGAGACCCGACACTTTGCTTCGAGCTTACCGTGGCCCTTTTCATGGAGGCTACAACATCCGATGTGTGACTGGATGGATTTCGAGACTAGACCACTGTTCTTTCTGTAATACTGTGACATATAACGTTCTTCTGAATTCCGTGCCCTGACGAAGTTCACGTCTAGAACGAAACGTGTTGGCTGAGGTTTTATGTACATACGAAATTTTGATGAGCTTCAATAAAAATTACTTTTTAAAGGAAGAAAGTGACTGTGCTTCCTAATTGAACATCATTGACCTTCGGTAGTGCACCACTCCACCCAGTTTCAAACTCAATTGGACACTTGTTGGCTTGAAAGTGCCGCTCTTGTCCTTGTATTTAAATGATTTTAGTAATAATTTGGTAACCAAGCAGCTAAAGTCACAACTGCAGGCAAGTAATTGAATTAGGTAACGTTTCCTGTTCAATCTGCGAAGGGCTGTTTAATCTGATGAGAAGAGCCTTGTTGTATTATTCCAAGCAGCACTGTGCTTTGTTTGGTTCTTTGGGTCCGGTTCGATGCTATCAAAGTTGATGTATAGGAAAGATCGGTATCAGGGCAAGAAGACATGGGAAGAAAGTTCTGCTCTGATTAGGAAACTATGGATTATCTGAAGCAGTTACTCATGCCCCCTCCGTCGGGCCCCGGTGCACGCACGAGCGTTGTGGTGAATTCCCTTTCCAGAACAGATTGTCACCTGGTCAGAGGTGGGGAGCTGCAGTGCTGAGCGAGAGGTGTGTGCATTTTCTCAGTGTGATACCACTGGGCTCTCACTCTGAGTGCTAGAAAGGAAACAAAAAAGTTAACACCACTCACTATATGGACTTAGCTTAATTCTCCAGCCTTTAAATTCCCATATACCTGGATAACCGCTTCACGTCATGAATAGAGTAACCGGGACAGTTCCGGGGACAGTCTCAGTTTTTCATAACATGTCCTGGCAAATTTAAATTAATTTACCACTTGTCCTGATTTCAGAGGGGTCTACCGAACACAGAGGGAGGAAGCTTTTTACATGTTCCAGGGTATGATTAGCTAGCATTCCTGATCAGAAAGCAATTTACTTAACACAGTTGGTACTCTGTGTATAAATTGCATTTAATTACCCTCTTTACTTCACGGTCTGTGTTTTCACTGTTGGCGAGCTTTGTCAATTACGCCATTCTGTGCCCTTCAGTCAATTCAAAAGTATAGGACTACTTTTATGTTTGAGAAACATCCTGGTTTTTGGTCATACGACATTTACAATTAACCAAAATCTGATGAATGCGGTCTGATCGACATGCCAATGAGAATACTAAGAGGCAGCTAGTGAACTTTTAAAGTAGTGGGGCGTACTGAATTTAGTTACACAGCTGAGGGAAGGGAATTCACCACAACGCTCGTGCGTGCACCAGGGCCCGATGGAGGGGGCATGAGTAACTGCTTCAGATAATCCATAGTTTCCTAATCAGAGCAGAACCATCTCTGGAACACGTGAATCGTTCCAGGAATACTTCAAGTAGGCGGTAAGCCACTCGGAAAGAAGAAGGAGTGACCAGGGGATTTCTTCCTCATTGTGAATGGATGCGAAAATATTTTTTAAGAGAAGGCAGTGGACCCACAGACCACTGTAAGGTCCTTTTGATGGGAAGAGGAGGTTTCTGAGGTGGGAGTATAAGGCAAGTAACACTACTCAGCCTCCCTCATTGCCAGTCTTCAGAGAGAATCTCTCTTCATTACTACCTGCAGAGTCACCGGACTCTTCAGCACACTCCCTTCCTGGCCTGATTATCCATTTTCTACTATCCATCTCCTGTGCACCTTAGCTCACAGCTGACCTTGGGCCCAAGCCCCATATCAGCCACCATCCAACTCCATTTTCATTATTCCCCGTAAAAAAACATTAGGAAAATTAGCCTCAAACTTACATCGTTGAATATACCAGTAAAACAAATTAGCACAAACTTTAAAATATATTCCACAGTGGCTCTAATGAACCGACTGGTAACTAAATAAACAAAAACAGAAAGGCCAAGACAGGGCCGGCTTTAGATCTGGTGCAAAAGTCTTTATTGTTGCCCCACCACTGACCTCTTTCTCAATAGATACCTTTACTACCACCCTCCAGCAGTGTCCTTAATCTCTCCGTAGCGCCTCCCCCTCATGCCCTTCTCCTCGGATGCCCTCACTGCCACCCTCCAACAGAGTCCCTCATCTCTATATAGCCTCTCCCTCTCATGACCTCCTTCTCAGACTCCTTCACTACCACCCTCCACCAGTGCCCCTCATCTCTCTGTAGCCCCCCCTACACCCCACGACCACCTCCTTGGATTCGGTCACTGCCACCCTCCACTAGTGCTCCTTATCGCTCCAGAGCCCCTCACCCCATCCTCGGATGCTCTACTGCCACACTCCACCAGTGTCCCATATCTCTCCATAACCCCTCCATTTCATGACCTCCTCCTCAGACTCCCTCACTACCAACCTCCACCAGTGCCACTCATATCTCCGTAGCCCTTCTCTCATATGCACTTCATTGATTGTACAGCCCCACCCATAGTGTAGGGTGTCACAGTACTTTACATGATCCCCACATTATGCAGAGACAATGAATCATACAAGTATGTAAATCAGCCTATAGGGAATGTTGCATAAGCTAATGAGGATTACCAGCAGTAGGAGTCACATGTCATCCATACTGGTGGGCAGTATGTTTTAAGAGAGTTTGGTCTGGAGAAGCACAAACACAGGATTTAAAGCATACCCCAGGCAGGTGCGGGGGGGCTTTACTAATTAAAATGTATATCTGCCCTAATAAACTCTTTATAGCAACATTAGAATAATGAAAGACAGGGGAAATAATAACTACACAAAAAAAGAAGTTCTAATTATACCTTTCAGATTTGTAAGTGGCTCTTTGATGACAGTTCATAGGTCACTGTCCTGTTAGGATTGTAACTTCTGAACTGCAAGTAACAAAAGGATCTCGGTAACCAAGGCAGTAACCCACTGAGCTATCCAAATTAACAACAGTTTATCTACATCTCAAAACTATCAACAGACAAAGGATTGTTCTCCAGTAGGATCATTAAAGAGCCCAGGCCCAATCACGCAATGCCTAGAAGAAGAAAAATAACTTTCAGAGGAACGTTTTAACTTTCAGTGGCCATTTTCTGTTAGCCTGCTTATTGTCGCTGCCAGTGGCAGCTAGTGACATTTGACAGTGGTCAGGCGTAAATTTAGGGATGACTTAAGTAGCAAGCGAGCACTGCATTTTCTTTTACTCTACTTTAGCCTTATTATTTTAAAGACTGTGTAGCCCCATCAAAAGGGTCCCATCACAACCATTTCAACAGAATCACAATTACAACAGGAGTATGTGACCACTTTGTGCTCTCTGCGGAGAGGCCAAGGATGGATGGCCATGTATTCTGAACAAGTGTTTGACTGACTGCAGGCACTATGAGAAACGTGCAGGACCCTCAGTCTCCGCTCCAGAGCTCTCAATTTGGCATAAACACATAGCGCTGATGGTGCGACTCGATCCAAAGGACAGATGCCTGGAATCTTGAGTGATCTAATATATAATGCTCTGTCTGCCACATTTCACGTTTAATGTTGCCATATTATTGGAGTGCTTTGCCTGAGTACCAGTTACTTTAAACAAGGAGAACACATTGGGGTATATTCACAAGAAGGTGTGATAACTACCACAAGAGTAGCATAAGGCAACTTTCAACATCGCAGCCCATTGCGGGAAAATAACCCCATGTCAACGTGGATTTCACAACACGGCAGTAGCATGCTATAGTCTGCCGAAACTGCAGACAATGTCCGTGATACAACCACCTAGATGGAGACAAAAACACAAATCACAACACCAAAAAACATGCGATGGGCCAAAGCGTGATGAGGAAACCAGCTAAGCAGCGCCAGGCCTGCAACACACACCTGGCAGGTGGGAAAAATCACCATAAAAGTAGAAAAAACACCCAAACATAAACTGACCAAAACCCAAGCAACATGGAGGCAGCTGGAGCAGGCGCAGAGGATGAGCGCAACCCCACAATCACCCCGGACGACCACCCCATGACCTAGGGGACAGGGAAGGGCAAGGACAAGAAGAAGAGGAAGACGAAGTTCAGTCTGCAGGCGAACAGGATCATAGTCATGGAGGTGATGGAACACCATCAACAACTGTTCGTCACCTCCAATGTTGTCATTGGGCACCAAAAACGGAATATGGTGGGACATTGTGGACAAGGTGAATGCCGTCAGGGAGCACAAGAGGACAATGGACGAGGTCAAGAGGAGATGGAATGACATCAAGCGGCGGACCAAGGAGGAATCTCCGCCAACCGGAAGGCAGCAACGCAGACTGGAGGTGGGGGCCCAGCGCCACAGCTCGAGCTGGATGACATGGAGGAGCTGCTGTCGACAGTCATCAGTGTGGAGACTGTGGCCGGAGTTGGAGGATCGGAGACTGCTCGACAGGACACACCACAACCACAACCGGCTGAGTGACCACCAGGTACTGGGGGGACGGGTGGAGATGGGCACAATGGCATACATGTACAATCAAGCAGAGCACAGTGCACAACCACAATGACTCTGGGTCCTCGCCCAGATATACATACTGTCACAATGCACAATGCCATGCTGTCTGAATGTCAACGTGTACCATGCGGCTACATACATGTGGCCACATCGTGATACACCATCTCCCCTTCACATTGCAGGGGCACCATCAACACCTCCTGCAGAGCCGTCCCAGCCACTTTTCACTGATGACGAGGAGGACAACACCAGCATCGACACCCAAGCCTTCCAAGACATCCTGGACCTCATCCAAAACTCACCTCCAGGATCAGGGCAGGCCAGCTGCATCGAGGAGACCCCACACACTACCCAAAGCACCCAGCAGGAGGCACCCACAGCACCCCCAAGACCCCAGGAACAACACATGGCCTTCCAACTCCGTTTGCTGCAGTGCAAGAGGGAGACCGCAGAGCAGGTGCGGTTGGGCTTCAGAAACATGGCAACCAAACTTGATGCCATCCTTGGGTGTGTATCCCTGCTACATGGTCTCCAACGAGCCCTGACTGACATTGCTGGAGTCATGATGCGGAGAGAAGAACTCTCTCTAGTAAAAGAGAGGGACCCAAAATCCAAAGGGGTAGGGTACCAAAGGACAGGTTTGTCAAAACAGAGTTCCCCTTTGGGTAGCCTTTACATTAGCACCAGCGCTTATACACACCACATCCAATACACACGGAGCAATGAGTAAACTATAAAAACAATGCATATATAAAAAATGTAGAGTTTATTTCAACACATATAATGTAACACAGTATACAATATTAAAAATTATACAATAATTTATACAAAGTGGGAGACACAATAAGGAAAATGATTCCAATTAAAAAGTTGAGACAAATACACTAGTCCAAAATACAATCAAGCTCCAAACCATGTAATACTATCGTGATTGGAGCAGTTGTTTCCTAGACTTAAAGTATTATAACTCAAATATTGCATCGACGCGTTTCGGTGGGCACATATTTAGAAAGCCATCACCTTCTTCAGGATTAAAAATTTGAATCCCACAAATAAATCATATATCTGAAATGTAAAAACAGTACACACCATAAGATACACATTAAGGTTAAAACAAAAAGCATTATACATCATCATATCTCTACAATTTACAGGGTGCTCCAAAACATGTTCCATACATATTCACAATCAAATACAGAAAAGTTTATTTTACAAAAGCCAGGACTATACATTTACACAATCAAATACATAAAAAGATGACCTTTTATAATTGGTATTTTATATTGATAGTCTTGCCAAACTAATTGCATCAGAGAACATAAAAAGCCTTTCAAACCTCTAGCTATGCAAATACGCCAGAGGAAAGTGCTTAAATAAACAATACTCATATGGTCTAACTGCATACCATCATTCCTATTTTTATCCTAAATACCGGGATCACCATCTATCAGTACTGGATGGTTGATCAAGAAAATTGTTATTTTGTTTTTATACGACATATATATCTAATCAATGAGTAAATGCAATGTTTACCTCGTGTATGGTCGCACAGAGACCTCAATGTTTCCAAATTTCTTTCCACGATATAAAAGACAATGTTATCTAAATAGAATGTGAGTAGAATAAATGGATTATTCTTCTGACTAGCACTACTATAAAGGCAAAAATGTGCTTCATTTTATTAAAATAGGATTGAAACTTCTTACTCTAACGCACCTTTGCCTTGTATGAAGGTCCTGTATTTATTTCAGAAAATTGAAGTTCGTGGATTGAGGTTCCTGGCCATCAAAGTTGCAGTCCTCAATCTATTTGGAAGTTGAAAGAATATATTTTTGCAGTTATTATTCCTTTACTTGTATTTAACGGGCAAAGACCTTATTTAATTTCTTATTTCCCCTTTATAGAGGCAGGTCATACTATACAGACTACTCTAATACGCAAGTATCACCAAGTATTATTCACTGCCCACCAGATAGATAACAGGGCTTATACATATTGTCTTTACAAAAATGTCCTCGAGTATCTCTACATATATATTAGATATTAACGCACACCAAATAGATAGCAGAAGGTGTGCATGTTGTCATTCCACAATATCCCCGAGTGTCAACAGGTATATACTGGCTGTCCACTGGCAGACATCCAATAATGCTATTAATTTGGCATCAATTAGGGCATACATCAGCGCTACCTATTCCCTTCAAAAGGTAGAAATATATATATTTAGATTACCTGACTAATATCCTAGCTGATCACATAAATGAATGTCAAGCGTCGCAGACCGTCTAATATGAGCGGCGTGATGAAAAAGCGGGTAAAAATATGATCCCGGTCCGAAAGTGGAGCAAGACCGCCCGCAGTCTGTAAAGAGAGGACGACGAGAGATTTTAGGAGGCATATCAGTTGTATTCATCTCTCCCATTCAAGTCTGAAACTACCCATGACCTCCCATAAACACATCGTACCTGCTGTTTATTTGTATTGTCGGCACGTCGGGTCCTACGCCTCGAATAGTGGATAAAGAACCGTCAAACAATTGACGGATTTAAATACCAAATTTACTCGCACATTGTTAATGGTCGTATCTTACGGCCTCACAAATACATCTGGTTGATTACTAGTACTTCCAGGAAGAAATCTCGTGATAGTACTTATAGAAAACGGATCTATGTGGTAGATATGCTATCCGAAATTTGGTCCTTTATGCCTGTTAGACTAACAGGCTCGAAACCTAATCACGTTGTCTCTATGTACGAGGGTATAGAAAACTATAATATATACCCGCATATGTTATAAAGACGCCGATACATCGCTAAGCCTATTTATTGAAATCTCATGTGATATCTTTTCCTATTCCTTCTTATTCTAAATAATCTCCAAGAAATACCAAATTCACATAAGGATAGTATTCATTCTATCACATAAACGTGGAATTATATAATCCAATAGTGCTTTGACAATGCGTCTAGTTATATCTTTCTAGACATTAGTACATAAACACATTACAAGATGGCCGCCATGAAAAATGGTTCATCTTATAGTCAGCCCATTTATCCACAATAGTTGTTAATTTTATCACTTTAAAGGTAAACCTTCATTATTGACATAATTTAAGTGAAACACATAGATCATCATTTTAAAGATCACTAGAATTAGAACAGTGTAAAGCAGTGAATTTTACATACATCATATTCATAATATCTAAGTTATTGTTATCTCAACCCTATATCAGCAATAAGGAACACCTATGACAGATGATCATATATATTAGATGGTTTATTTTTCACATATATTCACATAGGTGTTAATGATATGGACAATCAATATTAACCAACCATCCAGAAAAGGGGGCTGTCAGTATTAAGTTGGCCTGATAAGACGTTCCCATTCCTCCTTGGAGTTTAACCCCTTTCTTACAGTGTTGAGGTGGGATATGTAGAATTGCTCACGCATCTTTCGTTTAGATTGTATGTTACCACCCCTCTTGCCAATTTTTATTTTCTCAATGATAAACCACATGAAATCATTCTCACTGTAGCTTACCTCAAGAAAATGCTCTACTAGAGGTGCTGTAAGTTTCTACGTCCTAATTGCAGACCTATGTTCTTGGAATCTAACACGTGCCTCTCTGCCTGTCTCCCCCACGTAGCCAAGGCCACGGGGACACATTAGGAGATACACAATGTTCTTACTACTGCAATTGGTCATAGTTTTAGATTTTAGTGTATTACCATTACATAGTACTTCAGTGATCTGCAAACATTGTGAACACACATTACATGTCCCATATCTAAAGTTGCCTAGTACTAAAGTATTGTCCAGTGTTGTTTGAATAGCTTGAGTTTCCTCTCTATACGTGTGTACTAACAGATCACGCAGATTTTTGTTCTTCTTGAAAGCAAAGAGGGGTTTCTCCAGCTTAACAGATTCATCATGGTTAAGAATGTGCCAATTCTTATTTACAACATTCTTAATCTGATTGCTAAGGGTAGAAAACTGGCTAACAAATACAACCTTATTAAGAGGTTCCTTGTTTTTTTCTTTTTTGTTTACTAGAGCCTCCCGATCATAAAATCTAGCTCTTTTCATGGAGTGCGATACAAGTTTTTTGGGTATCCCCTATCCCTAAACTTCTTTTTGAGGATTTCAGAGTGCTTATAGAAGTCCTCAAGTTCAGAACAGTTCCCCCTAAGACGGAGGAACTGGCTAAAGGGAATACTTTCTCTCTGCGTTTTAGGGTGGAAGCTAGCGAAAGTAAGGAGGGTATTTTTTGCCGTTGGTTTGGTGAACAGTTCTACTTCTAAAAATCCATTAACTTCCTTAATGGATATGTCTAAGAAATCAACCCTTGTACTGCTGTGGGAAGATGTGAATCTTAGATTTGGGTCACCCAAATTCAACCACAGTAGGAAGTCATTCAGGAGTTCAACTGAGCCTTCCCAAATAAAGAAGATGTCGTCAATGTAGCGGTACCAGCCTGCTACATTTTCGAAATATGGTACTAGCTCGTTGTAAACATGTTTGCCTCAAACTGCCCCACATAGAGGCATGTCAGACTGGGGGCACGTGGGACCCCATGCTGGTCCCCTTAAGCTGCTTGATATACTCATCCTTGAACAAGAAAACATTGTTCATCAGGATGAGTCTAACACACTTCACTATAAAGTCCCTATTTGCTCCTCCAAGATCATTGGACTCTAGAATACCCTCGATCACATTCACAGTATCTATTTGAGGGATATTGGTGTAGAGAGACTCAATGTCCAACGTAACCAGACATTGAGTCTCTCCATAAAATTCTCTACCCTCAATCAGTGAGATCATGTGTGCAGAATCCCTAATATAGGATCTCATACCACATACGATCGGTCTTAAAAAATTATCTACGTATTTACTGATTGGTTCAAGCAGGGAGTCAATACTACTCACTATTGGTCTCATAGGGGGTTTTTCATAGTTCTTATGAACCTTTGGCAGGCCATATATAGCAGGAGTCCTTGGCTCAACATTTTTGAGGAATTTAAATTCCTCATCACATATCCAATTTTGTTCTCTTGCTTCATTTAAGAGGTCTAAGCAATCCTTCGCTATCCTAGGGATACTATTTGAATGGATGCGTACATAGTGCTCTTTTACATCCAGCAATTGATACATTCTATTGTCATAGTCTCTGGTATTAAAAACAACAACCCCACCCCCTTTATCAGCTGGCTTTATCGTAAGTGATCTATCATCCTTCAAGCAGTTTAAAGCCAGCCTCTATTCTTTATTTATGCTGTGGGTTTTGGGTCTATTTGTCTTACCTAAGATACTGTGAATCCCACTTTCAACCCCAGTTGCAAATGCTTCTTTGTTTTTTCCTACCATGGATAGTGTAGGAGTAAAAGATGACGTGGGTTATAGTCCTGAAGCATTCACTCGTTCTCTAGGTTCCCTATTCTCAAAAAATCTCCTTAATCGTACCTTCCTAAAGAAGGAACGCTTGTCCTTCTCTAGCTGAAAATGATCAACATTAGCTGAGGGAACAAAGCTCAAGCCTCTACTTAAGACACTAATTTCAGTTTCATTTAAGACTCTATCAGATAAATTGATTACTGGTATTCTGTCAGTTGCCAGCACCGCTTGCTTCTTGTACTCATATACTTCTGTTGTTGTGGAGGTCCCCGGTTGAACTGGCCCCTCCCCGCATTCCCATTGTACCTTTGCCCTCTCCTCGGGCGTGATCCTAAAAAAGATCCCAGGTCTCTGACATAATTTCTACCTGTATGTTCTTCTCTTTGTGGGCCTTCTTCCTCACTACTTGACCCTGATGTCTCAGAGAAGGTGATTTGTTTTCTCCCTCCTCTGTTATAGATCTGTTTATTTTGGGGTCTTTCCCAATTGGGATTATTACGTTGTTGGAAATAGTTCTCTTTCAAGAAGGGATAAACCTTTTCCTCTGAGAATCTTTCAATATCTTTTTTCAATGTATTAGTTTTTTTTATTAGACAGGTATTCGCTATATCCTTCAACATCCCTATTTATGTCTTCAAGTTTTCTTTTTGCTTCTTCAAGGGCTGGGCAATTTTTTAATTCTATCTCCAATTTCTCTATAGCCTCTTTTTCTATTATAATACGTTCTTGTGCTGTCTCGATAATCAAGAGCATCCAGTCACGGCTGCATCTATTGGAGATCATGGTCCAGGTTTCCAAAAACTTTCTGTTCTCAAAGAACAGACCAGGCTCATTTCATACCTGTAGACCAATAGGGATTGTACCTGATTTGAAATTGGCAAGAGGGGTGGTAACATACAATCTAAACAAAAGATGCGTGAGCAAATCTACATATCCCACCTCAACACTGTAAGAAAGGGGTTAAACTCCAAGGAGGAATGGGAACGTCTTATCAGGCCAACTTAATACTGACAGCCCCCTTTTCTGGATGGTTGTTTAATATTGATTGTCCATATCATTAACACCTATGTGAATATATGTGAAAAATAAACCATCTAATATATATGATCATCTGTCATAGGTGTTCCTTATTGCTGATATAGGATTGAGATAACAATAACTTAGATATTATGAATATGATGTATGTAAAATTCGCTGCTTTACACTGTTCTAATTCTAGTGATCTTTAAAATGATGATCTATGTGTTTCACTTAAATTATGTCAATAATGAACGTTTACCTTTAAAGTGATAAAATTAACAACTATTGTGGATAAAATGGGCTGACTATAAGATAAACCATTTTTCATGGTGGCCATCTTGTGATGTGTTTATGTACTAATGTCTAGAAAGATATAACTAGACGCATTGTCAAAGCACTATTGGATTATATAATTCCACGATTATGTGATAGAATTAATACTATCCTTATGAGAATTTGGGAATTCTTGGAGATTATTTAGAATAAGAAGGAATAGGAAAAGATATCACATGAGATTTCAATAAATAGGCTTAGCGATGTATCGGTGTCTTTATAACATATGCGGGTATATATTATAGTTTTTTATACCCTCGTACATAGAGACAACGTGATTACGTTTCGAGCCTGTTAGTCTAATAGACATAAAGGATCAAATTTCGGATAGCATATCTCCCACATGGAGTACGTTTTCTATACGTACTATCACGAGATTTCTTCCTGGAAGTACTAGTAATCAACCGGATGTATTTGTGAGGCCTTAAGATACGCCTATTAACAATGTGCGCGTAATTTGGTATTTAAATCCGTCAATTGTTTGACGGTTCTTTATCCACTATTCAAGGCATAGGACCCGACGTGCCGACAATACAAATAAACAGCAGGTATGATGTGTTTATGGGAGGTCATGGGTAGTTTCAGACTTGAATGGGAGAGATGAATACAACTGATATGCCTCATAAAATCTCTCTTCGTCCTCTCTTTACAGACTGCGGCAGTCTTGCTCCACTTTCGGACCGGGATCATATTTTTACCCTCTCTTTCACCACGCCGCTCGTATTAGACGGTCTGGGACGCTTGACATTCATTTATGTGATCAGCTAGGATATTAATCAGGTAATCTAAATATATATTTTTCTACCTTTTGAAGGGAAAAGGTAGCGCTGATGTATGCCCTAATTTGATGCCAAATTAATAGCTTTATTGGATGCCTGCCAGTGGACAGCTAGTATATACCTGTTGACACTCGGGATATTGTGGAATGACAACATGCACACCTTCTGCTATCTATTTGGTGTGCGTTAATATCTAATGTATATGTAGAGATACTCGAGGACATTTTTGTAAAGACAATATATATAAGCCCTGTTATCTATCTGGTGGGCAGTGAATAACACTTGGTGATACTTGCGTATTAGAGTGGTCTGTATAGTATGACCTGCCTCTATAAAGGGGAAATAAGAAATTAAATAAGGTCTTTGCCCGTTAAATACAAGTAAAGGAATAATAACGGCAAAAATATATTCTTTCAACTTCCAAATAGATTGAGGACTGCAACTTTGATGGCCAGGAACCTCAATCCACGAGCTACAATTTTCTGAAATAAATACGGGACCTTCATACAAGGCAAAGGTGCGTTAGACTAAGAAGTTTCAATCCTATTCTAATAAAATGAAGCACATTTTTGCCTTTATAGAAGTGCTAGTCAGAAGAATAATCCATTTATTCTACTCACATTCTATTAAGATAACCTTGTCTTTTATATCTTGGAAAGAAATTTGGAAACATGGAGGTCTCTGTGCGACCATACACGAGGTAAACGTTACATTTACTCATTGATTAGATATATATGTGGTATAAAAACAAAATAAATTTTTTTTTGATCAACCATCCAGTACTGATAGATGGTGATCCCGGTATTTAGGATAAAAATAGGAATGATGGTATGCAGTTAGACCATATGAGTATCGTTTATTTAAGCACTTTCCTCTGGCGTATTTGTATAGCTAGAGGTTTGAAAGGCTTTTTATGTTCTCTGATGCAATTAGTTTGGCAAGACTATCAATATAAAATACCAATTATAAAAGGTCATCTTTTTATGTATTTGATTGTGTAAATGTATAGTCCTGGCTTTTGGAAAATAAACTTTTCTGTATTTGATTATGAATATGTATGGAACATGTTTTGGAGCACCCTGTAAATTGTAGAGATATGACGATGTATAATGTATTTTGTTTTAAACTTAATGTGTATCTCACGGTGTGTACTGTTTTTACATTTCAGATATATGATTTATTTGTGGGATTCAAATTTTTAATCCTGAAGAAGGTGATGGCTTTCTAAATATGTGCCCACCGAAACGCGTTGATGCAATACTTGAGTTATAATACTTTAAGTCTAGGAAACAACTGCTCCAATCACGATAGTATTACATGGTTTGGAGCTTGATTGTGTTTTGGACTAGTGTATTTGTCTCAACTTTTTAATTGGAATCATTTTCCTTATTGTGTCTCCCACTTTGTATGAATTATTGTATAATTTTTAATATTGTATACTGTGTTACATTATATGTGTTGAAATAAACTGTACATTTTTTATATATGCATTGTTTTTATAGTTTACTCATTGCTCCAGTGTGTATTGGATGTGGTGTGTATAAGCGGAGAGAAGAACACCTGTCTGCTCAGAGTAGCTCAAGCAATACTGGCTGTGTACTGCCACAGATGCGGAGGCTCATGGAGGACATGGTGCGGATGTAGGCGGAAAGGATGGCAACCACCGCTGAACATCAGCGGAATGTAACTGGGATCTACCATGCCCTGCAGATCCTCATCATGGCATTGCTGCCACAAGGTGTGGCGATGTTGAATGCTGCTGCCCCCACAACATCCACATCTCCGCCCCCTGATGTGACCATGCCTCCCTGTGCAACAGGCCTAACCACTCCGGCACCTGAGGTGTCAGTGCCATACAGTGCGGCAGACAGACCACCTCCGGCACCTGAGTTGTCAGTGCCACACAGTGCTGCAGACAGACCACCTCCGGAACCTGAGGTATCCATGCCTCCCTGTGCCACAGCCGGTACAGCAACACCCCAAGCTGGGGCAGGGCACATATCCGGGGATGAGGACGTGGATGGGCTTGTGATCAGAAGGGCTCTGTAGCATTCATTTCCACCACCTGGCTGGTTCCTGGTTGGTCCCGCACATGGCCTCATGACCTTCCACTGACCCCAATTTCACTCAGATGCACTCACCTTGGACAACGACATGGACCACCACATCCTGTCTGATGACCAATGACACGGCGACCAGACTGCGGAATGCACCCCTTCTCTTCCACAGTACTTGTCTTCCACGGATGACTCAAATAGTGTGGTACATTCGGCAGTGCCCTGTACCGCTCCAGCTGCTGAAAAGCACTGGATGTGCAATAAACATCCAGTTATGCACTGCTGTGTCATGTCTTCCATCATTCATATATGTATGTGTGAATGAATGTAGGGACAGTGATTTCCCTTGTGTCAATGATGCACAACCTTTGGGATGGCATTCAGAGGGTGCAACATGGCAATTTGTGTCACGGGTCCCATGGACACCACAACCGGTACGCACACATCAGCCACTTCCTTGTCCGGATATGGACTGAACCACGCCCAGTGCCCACGGGTAATTGTTTTGCTAGCCCTGCTCTGTTTCGGCATACTTTTTTTTACTAAAGGACAAGGGGACCCACTAGGTAAGCAATGCATTGTAAATTTTCCTTTTTGCTCCATTCTTCTATATGCCTGAAATACCCTAATTATATTTATTGTCTAATGTTTGTGTAGCATTGTGGATGCAGGATTGTGTCCCACTGTTTCATTGTTAGTTCGTCTGATTTAATATATTCAAACATTGAATAAATTCTAAAGTCCGGCTGGACTTTTTTTCATTATAGTGCATATTGTGGCCTATAATTATTGGAGTGTTCATTTTCCTTGTCAAGGACCTTTGTCTTTAACATAACTGTTTCGGCATACGGCAGGCCGGACCACTCCGCTCACGCTCCCGGGGGGGGCCTCGTTGCTACCCATTGCAGGCGTACTCGCTGGTGGTGTGCAGGTCACTGGTCTAGTTGTCAGCATGTCATAGCCACTCCCTGAGGGCAGGTCTGCACACACACTACACCCACCCAGCACAGGCGTCACAGGCCATGTGACCCTGCAAATATAAGGGGCTGACGATGTCACATAACCCTCTGCCGGTGGTGACTGGATGGTGGGCCCGAGGCCTTGAGGCTGGCACGGGCCTGCCACCACGTTGCGCTGACTGGGTTTGCAGAGGGTTTGTGATAGGCGCTGCGATGCGGCCTGCACAGGTACCCCGCCACGGGACGCTGACAGGGGTTGGACAGAGTTTGTGGTAGATGCTGCATTGCGGACGGCACAGGCACCCCGCCACGGGACGGTGACTTAGGGTGCAATGAGTCAGTGGCACCTTGAGCTGCTGAGTGGGTGTGCAGCCTGCGATGATGGCCCGTCCTGGCGTTCCGGACTGCCCAGGATTTGTGTGCCTTGCTGGACCGCAGTGTAGGCCGTGTCAGCGTCATGCACGGGCCTACCGCAATGTGGCCCCACTTCCGGGGTCACAGAGTTAGTGGCACCCATTGGGCTGAGTGGCTGTGCAGGCTGCGATGTTGCCAGGTGCTCTGGTTCATACCATGCTATAGTGTCAATTAGTCCCAGCACCAGACGTGTTACCTGGTGGCAAGCGCAGCATAGATGCATGGTGCAGAGGGTGCCATGTCTGCGGGCCCCGGCCTTGTGGCTTGTAGCGGCACGTGGTGGGACCTGCAGTCTACACACTGGTGGCGGAAGGTGAGCAGTGTGGCCCGGGTGTGCATGGGCGGGCATGCTCCGATGGGCGGCGGGAGGGGCTGGAATGCCTCTGCCTGGGTGTGCATGGGCGGGCATGCTCTGATGGGTGGCGGGACGGGCTGGGATGCCTCAGCCTCGGTGTGCATGGGCGGATGGGCAATGTTGTCTTGGGCAAGTGTGTGTACTGTGCCTGTCATGTCTCTGGACTCTGTTTCAGATGACGGCTCTGTCTCAGATGTGGGACCTGGTGTGCTGCTATACGTACCGGCAAGTGGTTGGAGACACACCGGTGGCAGCATATGAGCCGTGTGGCCTGGGTGCGCAGGGTCAGCTCTCTCTCTCCCCCTCTCTTTTTCTCCCTCTCTCCCTCTCTCTCTCTCTCTCTCTTTCTCTCTCTCTCTCTCTCTCTCTCTCTCTCTCCCTCTCTTCTCTCTCTTCTCTCTCTCTCCCCCTCTCTTCTTCTCTCTCTCTCCGTCGCTCTCTCTCTGTCCTTTGATGTGTGCAGGACACTCCTTCCCATCATGTTTTTTGTTGTGCAGGCTGTTGCCTACGGGATGCGTTGAAGGGAGCCGACATGTGTCTAAATTTGATTTATGTGTTGTTTCAATAAAGTTTAATTGTTTGCTTGGATAGTGAATGTGTGATGGTCATTTCTGTGCCGACACATGCATGTCACCCGTTGTGATTGTGCGACATCAGGCGGATTATTTGGTACATGTTTAGGTGTAGCTGTTGTGGCATGTCTTTGCCTGGGGGAGCGGTGGGGGTCCTGAGTCTGGTGGCGGTGGGTGTTGTGGCCCTCTTGGGTGTCCGGGGGGCATAATCAGTTGCTCCATGGCATCTGTTGCCATTCCGATGACGCCCTGGGCTGGGCTCCCTATTGTGGTGCAGGCTGCCGTCCGACTTTACACCAGGTCAGAGCATTTGTAAATTTCCTGCAGCTAACGTGCCTTATCACGTGTTTTGTATTCTTATCACCGATCTATCTGGTCGTTGTGAATGTTGAGGTGTGGTGTTGTTGCTTTTTTTGGCACGGAAACGCCTACTCTGCATCTCATTAGCGATAGTTGCGGGGGTCCTTAGTGGCGATGTTTTTGTGGCTGCTTTCACAGGAATACTGGTGCTGTGGGCTCTGGGCTGTTAGCACCTACTTGTGAGTGGTGGGGTAAATTTATCACCACTTTGGCTGCGATAAAGTGCCGTTAATTCGGCAATGGCTCCTTGGGAATATGCCTCATTCAGTTTTGGTTTCCACACGCAGATCACAGACTATTCCACTTTTCACTGAGTGATAGGCTGTAATTAAATAAAGCACGTCTGTTTAAACATCAATAAGAGTTGAGCATTTGCTACAGCAGAGTGGGCACAAACCACGGTTATTAGTTAAAAGAAAATCCTCGAGAAGATCTTAAGCATCTTCTTAAAATACGCCACTTCCCACCTTGAGCAAAATTTCCTTACCGAATGCGGGTAAATAACTGCCTCTGCATTTTAAACTTCCTCTGCTGCATCCAGTTTGCTTGGATGAGCGCTGAATGTGCCCGGTAACATCAATTTGGCATTAAATCTAAAATGGTAGAATATCTCACTTCAGCAAAGCCTGACATAAATCGTTGGGAGACGGGGCATTGCACATGCACAACTTCCTGTCACTGGAGAGTTTCTGAGTTTTAAGTGGAAGATAGGAATGGATCCTGGCTGACGAAGGGCAAAACATAGCAAATAATGCTCCCCTCCCACCCTCTTATCACCATTCCTTTAAGGAGGACCCGTTCACGTTTTTTTACACCACTGGGGATGCCCTGAGCTTCAACTCTCTGGATAAAATAACCACACAACAGTGACAGACACGCCACTTCTCACAGGTTGTACAGAACTAAAATGTGAGCAGTCTCCACTCGCTGTGAGGACCAAGGCTCATGTTTGGGTGGGCCTGGCCCACCCTAGAACCCAGGCCCAGCGATGAGAGGAATCGAGGTCATTGTCAAGCTCCATCCACACATGGTCCTCTGAATCTTACAGTGGTCGTTCAGTACCCCCCCCGCCCCTCCTCCCCCACATAGTGAGTTATGCCAGCAGCACCAGGAGGAGGTACACAAAGTCAACAAGAGCTCGCCGGCGCGATTTGCCCAACCAGTTTTAATTTGCAAAGGTGTGCCGGATACATGTCACTGGTTATTGGGAAGCAGCACAATATCAGGAGCCCACTGAACACAATCCAGCATTAACTCCTCAACACTGAAATTACATTGAAAATCAAGTACAAGTGAAACCAGCTGTGGCAGTGGTAAGTATTGAGCAAGCTCAGACAGATATATAACGGTAATACGCAATAACCTAAAAAAAAAGAGCGCTGGCACTACGGAGCCCAATGAAATCTACATCTTTTGAATCCAACTGAAAATTGTCCCATAATGTCTTCTCAATGAGGCGCAAACAAAAAAACAAAAAAAAAACGGAGGGCAACGCAAACAAATAGAACGTCAGCAACAGAGGAATTATTATCTTGTAACTAACGGAAGCATCACTGCTCGAAATTTACATTCAAGGAATCTTATTCTGGAACAAGCTCCCCTGTCGAAGACAACCAAACGAATTAATCTAAGGCCTACACTAACCCAATCGAGGGCAAAGTCTGGCAATGGGCCCTGCGTACCTACAGTAAAGACAACTGATACATTTTACCGGATAAAGGAACAGAAAATGATTTACCAAAAAAGAACTATTACAGTGTCCATTGCACTCACGGAGAAAAGCAAGGATGAATATAGGGCAACAATACCCTCCACAGGACGACAAATAATAGAAGCACATGTCCACCTCTGTAACAAAGAAGTTGGGAAATTACAGGACTTATCAGCCATCAAAATATCTTCAGCCTCCGCTCAGGCTTAGAAACATATAGAAGGAGCCAGAATACTCACTAGGAGAGCATACAAAGATTTTTTAAAATACAAGAAAACCCGATCTAGGGATCAGCTACAAACTAACCGAGAAAGCAAAGATGGCAACCAGAGGGATGAAAAGTTGAAATACTACCCAATCTTCAAGGAAAGGAAGGCGCATGAGGAGCCGCACGCAAACATAAACATCAGAGACAATCTAAATAGTGAAACAGACAGTAAAGTAGGCACTATAAAAGAAAGAACCTGACAATAACACTGACCCAGGAGACATAGTAAAGGAAAGAGCAAAATATATTAACTCTACTATGGATTTATCAGAAGGACACAATACAAACACAGAGTGGAGCCTTGACCAATTCTCGCAACAAACAGGCAAAGTAGAGGTAAACCAAAAATGGATAGCCCTGCGACGTTAATGCATGAACAAAGACCTGCAATGGTGAGAGCAGTGCCCCTCTGCAATACAAAGGGCCAAGTAAGGAAGCATGGATCACGACACACCAGCCCAACATCAAATAATGAGGGAAACAACAAACAGGATCAGTATGAACCAGGCATGGATACATGGCCCTCAGAAAACCTTCCTACCTCAAACAACCATGTAACAAATAACCAGCATTTGTTCAAAATAAATATACATTTAAGTTACTAAACATCAAAAAAATATTAAAATGTTTACACCCAATAAACTGGGAACTAGACCACATTTACCAACAACACAGGACAGGCCAGGTGGTGTAAAAACAGGGAAGGATAAGACTCCCCACACTCGAACTAATATGTATACCAACATACATTTCACAAGGGCAACAAGATACACCAAAGGAGGTGAAGTATACTATGGTTAGGTCATGATATATACCTTCACTAGCCCATATAAAATCAGAGTATATTAGCAGAATAAGATTTGATTAATCTAAAAACACACCAGATACAGAAACTACAATAGTATCCTGGAAAACCAAAGAATTAAGGCCCAGATGCATCAAGCTAGAATCCGCTCGCAAAGGGGCAGATTCTGAGAATCTGCCCCTTTGTGACCGGTATTTTTGCATTTGGGATATATCCTCCCAAATGCAAAAATCGCAAATTAAGAAATCGCAAAATTGCGATTACTTGCATTTAAGGAATCTCAAGTGTTGTCTGGTCCAGGATGGCCCACCGACAAAAAGACAGATGGATATTGTATACTTAAAGTTGAAACACTCCCATGTGCTCTGTTACAATTAGGGAATACCCAAGTAAAAGTAAATATAAATAATGAAAGAACCAACATCCTATATGAATTGGTTGGCGTATACACTCTCCTCAAAGACCAATTTGTTCCCCTAAGACAGACCCTGAAATCAGAATGAAACAAATCACCGGATACGCCAATAACAAATAATATCTTGGAATGTTGCGGGACTCGAACAAATCATACAAGATAAGGACACTCTATATTTTTTTTTATCTGGAGACATAATCTGTATCTGAGAAATGTGGAGAACCTGCTTGTTAACGATAGATGGATACCAGGGAGTGTACTATTCTGCAAAAAAATCAAGTATGCAAGACCATCTGAAGGGCTGGCAATTTAGGAAGCCGCAAACATAGAAGCAAGGGTATCACTGCTGAAACAAAACTCATTGTTTCAAACATTAGTATTTAAACAACATAACCTTGGCATAACAAACAAATTATTAACACATACATGAAGCTGCTTAAAATTGTTTTTGAGAGATTCTGCGAATCAATGGAAAAAATACTTTGTGCCTTCCCCACATACGATATCTTAGTTCTAGGTGACATCAATATAAAAAACCTGCTCATTCTATAAACATGTCTGATTGCTCTCGTAAAAAGTCCAGTAAACTGCATAATATTCTTCAGGTATATAGTCTGCACCCATTGCAGACTAATGATCCTGGCCAAATCCCTGGAATAAATAATCAAATCACACATAGATGTGGATAAAAACTAGATTACATAATTCCATCTAAAGCCCTAAGGGATTGTTGCAAAAATATCTCCATCCCAAAATGAAAATAAATCAACCACTGTCCCCTGATTGCCAACTTTAGGATAATGCACGAGGATGGAACAACTCTACCAGTTATTGGTACTTCAGATGGTTTGGAAACCTGTTAGCCAATTAAGAGATTCAAATGGGATAGCATATGTACAGCTCAGTTTAAAGAATTGCAACTTGAAATCAGTCAGGCAAATGTTAAACCTCTCATGGCAGCCTAACGGCCCCACCACATCAAAGGGTGAGCAGTAATGATCGCTGTTAGACCTGGTATCTTTGGTGTGAGTCTCCCTTCCATTTTTTTTTACTGTTTGCCTCCTTTGTTTTTTATTCGTTTTGCTGGTTAGATGCTTTGAGCACTGTGCCGCTGCTATTCAGTACCACAGTGCAAGTGCTCCCTATGGTAAATTGTTGTACTAATTAGTGACTCCATGATTGGGTTATTTGATTTACTAGTCAGACCCTAGTACAGTGCACCCTGTGTGCCCAGGTCTTGTAAATCAAATGCTGCTGGTGGACTTGCAGCACTGGTTATGCCACTCACAGAAGCAGCTTGTAAAGTGTGTCTCAGGCCTGCCATTGCAGGGCCTGTGTGCAGTCTGTGACTGCCATGTCGACTTGGCAAGTGCTCCCACTTGCCAGTCCCTAAACCTTCCCTTTTCTTCATATCAGTCGCCACCAAAGGTAGGCCCAAGGGTAGGGTGCATTGTAAGTATAAGGTAGGACATCCCCTGGTGTGTGTGGCATGTCCTAATGGTGAAATACAGCCATTTTCGTTTTTTACTATTACAAGGCTACTTGTTCCCCATAGGCCAGAATGGGCAGTTTGATTATTACATCTTGTAATCCTAACTGACTCAGGGAACTAGGTAGAAATTTGAGTTTAGTATGCCTGAACTCAGCGTGATAAAATACATCTTTTAGTGAAGTTGCTTTTAACATTCTGTGTTTGAAAATACCACTTTTAGAAAGTAGGTATTTTCTGGGCTAATTATCCAAGCCTGTCTCTGCTAGGTTGTGTATTCCTTGTCTGGAGTTTGAGTGACAGGGGCTGGGGAATTTCAGGAGACAGGGTGAGTCAGTACAAGGCTAAATAGAGAAAAGTGCATGTAGATGGGTGGGAGGAGCAGCACCTGGGACCCGAATAGGGCTGTGCCTACCCTCCACAATGCTGGCTATACCTCCTCTGGTGTGCCTGATGTCCCTGGCCTACACTGTGAAAGGAAAGAAGGAGTCTTGTCAACAAAGTGCTCCAGGACTGACCAGAACTGGTTTGGACTAGGCAGAGGCCTCTCTGCCTTCAGAAAACAAAGAGAATAGTAGTATAAATATAAATATGGGGGCCCAGACCCCAGGACTTTAGATCACTTCTGGGAACAAGACGAACCTTTAGCCAAGGAGAAGAAGCAAGGAAGCTGCAGGAGTTTGGACTGCCCCTCTGCCAAGGAAAGGAGAAGGAACTTTTACAGAACTTTCATCATCATGCAGAATATTACTCCAAGGGCTTGATTGGAGCTTTCCTCCTGACCGAAGTCTCAGGGATACCAGACTTCACCCCCTTTTGTGTGCCTGCATCTGGAACTTGCTGTTCTAGTGCTACAGAAGGAACCTGCAATACCGACGCCAGTGAGCGATGCCGTAATCTGCAACAAAGTTGTGAGCGCTGCTCCGACTTGCAACGTAGACCCGCCGCCGTGCCACATCGACGCCAGCGAACGACATCGTAAGCCTGCCATAGCTGTGAGCGCTGCTCCGAAATGCGACGCCGGCCCGTCGCCAGCTGCTGCGCAGCATCGACTCCGAAGCTGACATGATCACGGAGCCGATCGTCGACATGGGTGGTCAAGAATCCATATACATCGTGACATTGTACGGAACGTGGTTTCGGCGCCATCGAGACGTCACCTCCACTCCGGTCAGGAACCGACGCCTCCCCTGCCTGCGCAAGCATCCAGGACACCGACACATCATCTCCCCCGAAGTAAGGAACTAACGCCGCACCGGGCCAACAACGCTGCATCTCCCCGACGCCATGAGCTGTCTTTGTTTTAGCTTTTCCATGGTACAGTTCTTTGTGGGTCTGTTTTGACTCCGGGCCCGACACTGCGCACCTCGTGGTCGGCACCGTACTTTGGGATTTCTTTGACCTTGACGTCGTGATAATTCCAGTTGGGGTTATTTGTTACTAAAGACTATTTTTAAGTGAATAACCTATTTTCGAACTATTTCTACCATCTTGAAGAATTCTTATTGAGTACAGTATTGTGGATTTTTGTTGTTTATGGTCTTGTGAAAATTCTATATAAAGAATACTTATTTTTATAAAACCTGTGTTGTGTCCATCTGTAGTGTTTTCACTGTATTGCTGTATGTGATCACAAATGCTTAACACAATGCCTCTGAGATAAGCTTGTCTGCTCATGCCAAGCTACCAAGGGGGTGAGCAGGCATTATCCAGTAGTGTAATCCCCTTTCCCTGACTTAGAAGCAAGGGTCCCTATTTGGTCAAAGGTGTATACCATTGCCAACTAGAGACCCCCAGTTCTAACATTGGTGGTCAGCAGTGAGGATTTGGACCTGCATTTATGACTCATATACAGTAATTGGTGTACACTACTAGTGAGTATAGACCAAAAGCGACCACATACTTTTTTTTTGGTTTAATCTTTTTTTCCTTGGACTATTATTTTTCCTGAGAACTGCCAATTCTTACTGCCATGAGTAAACCAGCATCAGTTGCATCTATGGCTCTAGATTTTGAGGAAGAGAGGTTCGAAACCTACACTTTGAAACAGATCAAGCATCTACGGAAGAAATTGAAAGTTGCTACACCAGGCATTTCCAAAAAGGATGACTACCAAAAGGCGCTGAGGGCCTGGGTAGAAGCATGAAATGCCCCTGATCTGGTGGTGGAGCCAGCTGGGGATGAAGATGCAGATGGGCAACTAGATAGGCCAGTTTTTCCAACTAGGGACGAGGTACCGTCCCCACCTGGCAGTAGTACCTCTTCCAAAGACCTGTCCCCCAGAGAGCTGGAAGACAGGGAGAGAAATAGGACACACAAGCTGGAGATTGCTAAGCTTAAGATGGAGGGTCAGAGGGAAATAGAGAATAACAGATTGTCCTTGGACAGAGAGAAAATTAGATTGGAACATGAGAGGATGTTGAGGGAGGTAAAGATCAAGGCAAAGGGCTTAGAGATCAATACCTTTGGTGGCAGCACACCATCTCTGCCTTCAGAAGGCAGGGTATATATCCGCAAAAATGTCATCAAATATTTCCATAAGCATGAGGATATTGGGCAGGGGTTTGCAGCCTATGAGATAGCAATGTTGGCCCACCGGGTCCCTGAGAAGGATTGGGGAGCTGGGTTGTGGGGAAGCCTCGTGAGTGAGGGTAGGGATACGTTGTTAGACCTATCCAGTAAAAATAGGATGTCTTATGCCCGCATGAAGGAAGCCCTGATGACAAGGTATGGTTTTGCCCCAACTCTATAGACAGAGATTCAGGAATTGTAAGAAGCTGGAGGGAACCACTTGGGTAGAATATGTATCCTTCTTTTGCAGAGCTATGGATGGTTGGGTGAAGGGTAGCAAAGTGGATACTTTTGAAGCGCTCTATGATTTGATTGCATGGGAGCACTTGTCTGCTAGCTGTTTTCAAGAGCTACACCAGTACCTTATTGATAGCAAGTTGACTCACCCTAGGAAGCTTGCTGAGGAGGCGAACCTCTGGTTCAGTTCCCGGGTCCACAAGGGTCATGTGGGAGACTCCTCCAAAGGTGGGGAGGGTCCCCAGCAGAAGACTGGGGGGGCAAGGGTAAACAGAGGGAGCCCCAGAAAGGGCTCCAAAGTAATTCCCAAGGGAACCAAGGGAAGGGTTCCCAGCCTTCCCCTGAGAAGACGTCAGAGCCTCCGACAGGAAACCAATTCACAGGGGGCTATGATCCCCAGTGTCCCCAAAAGGGTCAGTATGTGCCACCCCGTGCACCCCCGTCAGATGGAGAGTGTAGCCCAGGGAGAGGAGGATATTGGTGCTCAAGGTGGGTGGGGTCCCGCAGAAATGTCCCTTGTCTCATTAGAGACTTTGAGATGGTCCCTAAGACTCAGCTGCCTGATAACACTAAAAAGTACAGGCAGTGCGTGACCATCAATGGCCATAGAGTGGAGGCTCTGAGGGACACCAGGGCTAGAGTGACAGCTGTCAGTTGCCGGTTGGTGTCCAAAGAGCAGGTTATCCCTCATGCATTCTTCCCTGTAGTTGCAGCGGACAACTCACAGAGCCAGTGTGAGATTGCTCAAGTTCCCTTTGAGTGGGGGGGGTCTATGGTACTCTTCAAGTAGCTGTGAGGCCAGCCATGCCTGTGGATTGTCTGTTGGGCAATGATTTAGAGAACTCCCATTGGGATAAGGAGGAGAAGAAGGCTCATGTGGAGATGTTGGCTCTGCCTGAGTGGGAGTGTGTGACCACTCGGTCTATGGCAGCCAGTATGGGTGTTCAGGAGATCCTGCAGCCTGAAAGTAAGGCCCAGGTACCTGCCTTAAAGAGAAGAGGTAGGGGCTGCGGGATACCATCCCCCATTGTTCCCACGGTCCAGGAGGAGGCAGACATTGAGGGGGATGCCCTGGAACCTACAGGGGAACAAATTGCTGAACTGGGCGACCTACCTGAGCTGACCCATTGGCAGCAAGAAGGAGGACCCTCTTTGGAGAAATGGAGAAAGTTTGTACAGAACAGAGGAAGTGCCCTTCTCTTGAGGGTTTGCTGCAACAGGCCACAAACCAGGCAGCAGGTGATCAGTCTGGATCACATTGGATCTACTGGGAGAACAATCTCCTGTATAGCGAGCCTAAGGTTGCTGAGCCTGGGTTAGCCTTTGTGCTGGTGGTACCCCAGTGCTTCAGAGCCTTCCTACTCGGGTTGGCTCAAGATGTACCTTTAGCTGGGGCAGAACAAGACCTTTGAAAGGCTTGTCAACCATTTTTATTGGCCCCAGATGCGGAAGAGTTCAGATACTCATTGCAGGACTTGTCAAACTTGCCAGGCAAGTGGGAAAAGTGGAAGGAAGCACAAGGCTCCTCTCCAACCTTTTTCTGTAGTCAGTACCCCCTTTGAACGGGTAGGCATTGACATTGTGGGGCCACTGGACCCCAAGACAGCCATGGGCAACGGGTTTATCCTGGCCTTGGTGGAACATGCTATCCGGTACTCGGAAGCTATCCCGCTCAGGACAGTGAAGGCCCCCGTGGTGGGACGTGTACTGATGGGGATTTTCTCCCGTGTGGGGTTCCCCAGAGAGGTGGTGTCTGACCGAGGTACAAACTTAATTTCCAGTTATATGAAGTCTCTGTGGAAGGAGTGTGGTGTTACATATAAGTTCACCACTCCTTACCACCCACAAAGTAATGGGCTAGTTGAGAGAGTCAACCAGACCCTTAAAGGCATGATTATGGGTCATGAGGAACCTATGAGGCGTAAGTTGGACGTCCTCTTGCCATGCCTTCTTTTTGCTTATCGTGAGGTGCCACAAAAGTCCCTAGGGTTCAGCCCCTTTGAACTGTTGTATGGACACCCGGTAAGAGGACCTTTGAGTCTGGTCAAGGAAGGCTGGGAGCAATTGTAGGAAGGTGGAATCTGACTATATGGTTACTCCAACTTTTTTCCAGGTGTTTTGCTGGTTTTCAACTTAGTTGGCCTGGGACCCTGCTATTCAGGGCCCCAGACTATCTGTTTTCTCTATAAAATGGACTCCATGTACTTTAGGTACATACCAGATTGGTTACTGGGTCACCCTTGTGAGCCCCTGTATAGTGTACCCTAGGTACCCATGGCATAGGTGCACCCAAGGCCTACAAGGGGCTGCAGCATGTATTATGTGGCATAATACATGCTGCAGCCCCTGGCTGGCCCTCCAAACTGACACCACATGCTGATCACTCAGCTTGGGTAAGGTGGTGTAATCACCCCTTACTTAGATATAGTATACCTATATCTACCTTATATATAGACACATATGCACCTATAAGTCACTCCTTGGTAGGCCTCGACAATTCTGGAGGCAGAGTGCTTGGTTATATGTGAGAGGGTGCCCTAGCATGAGCTGAGCCCCTCTGCAGCTTTCGGAACCATCGCCTTATAGCTGTTCTATGATATAGCCATACCATATACCCTTAAGTGCATTATAATCCTCACGGTTAATGCTCACTTTGGTTTGGCTTTATCAAAACATGTTGTGTGAGGTGTCAAACACTTTGGAATACTACCCCCCCCACTAATTCTGGCGGCGGGGGTAGCATTCCACCCTTCTAGAGGGAAAAGACATGTATGTTACTGCTTTACCCGGTTAAAGTTAAACAGAGCTCCAGCATCACAAAATGGATGCTGCTGCCACAGACACAAGTCTGTCCTCCGGCTGCTGGACGAATCTCCGGCAGGGGAGGCCTGGACAATAGCTTTCCTGCCCAGGGAGGTGCTGGCACCTCCTCACACAGGCAGATGTGCATTGGGACAGGGAGGGCTTCATCAGCAGATGCTTTTTGAGACACTGCCTGGGGCACACAAGGTGTTCCATGCATAGCCCGGTTCAAACCAGTTGCTGGGGTACTCCAGCACCAGCTCCGTAGGAGGGACCTAGGCAGGTAATCCAGCCCCTTAGCTTAGTATAAGTATAGGAGTTGTGTCCCCAGGACTTTAGATTATCCTGGTAAGAAACTTTGATACAGAACTCTTGGACCTTCGACATTCTAGTCTGACTAGAAGATGGAAGACATCTCCTTTGTGGTCAAGGAGGGACCACCCTGTGCAAACAGGCACCACCAGTAACTTGCTGGTCTGCTTTGTTGACACTCCTGCCAGAACTGCTAACTGCTCGACTACCGAGGTACCCTCACAGTTGTGCATTGGGGTACGAGAAGCCCCAGACCCGAGCACCATTTGCACTGAAGCTCAGCCCTCCACACTCCATGAGTGCTGCGTGGGGCCTGCTCTTGCATTTCAGCTCGACACCTTCCCGGTTGCTAGCCCGTTGGCTAGTGAGCCCCCTGAAGACTTTTCTTTTGAACTAAACTGCTTTCCTGGTTGCTTCAGGCTTGCTCCAGCTTCCCTTCAAAGGAGAAGCGCCACAGACCTTGCTGGTCTGCAACAGAGCCAATCTCGACATCCTGCAAGGGTTGCGTTTGCCACGGCTTGTTGGGTCCAATCCGAATACTGACACCGCAGTCAACTAGATCCTTCATGGGACAGCTCGAATCCAGTGCCTGGTCATCATCGATACCTCCTGGACCTCGTGGCTGAAGAGACAAACTCACCTTCAAGCATGCGACATTGCCTGGTTCCTACCTGGTCACTGGCTAGCGACCCAGACTCTGTCCCCTCTGCTTTCAGGTTCTTTACATCGCCGATCCACCCTTGGATCCACCCGGACACTTTTCCTCTGGTCGCCTGCAGCACTTCTTTGCAGATCTCCATAGAAAACAACGACGAAACCCGACACGAAAAGACACTTATGCACCCGGCTTCCCTGGGTGAGGTAACACGAGTACTCCGGTGCTCCCGTGGATCTTGACTCTCGAAGTGTCCTAGTTTAAAAGGGTTCCATCCTAGTCCATCCGGAAGTGTCCTTAAACAGTAACTTTGTAACTTCTTCGTTTCCCATTATAAGTCAATGGTAACTCACAACTGTGTTTAAACACTGCACGCGTCTCCCGTGGGCCTCCTACTTCCTAACCTTTGGTTGTTTAGTGTAGTCCCAGCAATTCTACAGGCCCTAGGCCTACTGTCTAACTCTCACGTGGTTCTTATACCACTTTCTTAGTATACGGTTCGTGAGGCCCCTAGGGCATAACCGTATATGTGCAACTTATCGTATGCTAATTGATCTAACTTGTGATGTACCTTGACCTCTGACCTCATAAAGAGTGCAGAGGGGTTGTGTTAGAAATAAACACATCTATATTTGATATATACCTTGTGTGGCATCCTTTCATTTGGTATTCAAGGGATTATAATTGGTAAAATAGCTTGCTTCACATGCTCTCTGAAGTCTTAGCCTATGACTGCTGGTCATGCTACCACTAGGAAAGCTTGTCTATAAGGTTGACTTTACAACCACCATCAATAAGGGTCGATTAGACTGGTGCAAGGTGCTCACTAGAATAGTGGACATCATATGCCAGGCTAACTTCTCACAGCAATCTCCCAGGAACCTCCCTTAGGATGTGTACAGTTACATGCTGACCTTCAGGAACCAGACTCGGTGATTCAGACAACTCGCTCAAGCGAATCTGGAAGCTAGCCAGGAGGACATGAAGCAGTGGTACGATCAGAATGCCACTCTGATTGAGCTTCAACTTGGACAGAAAGTTTGGGTCATGGCCCCTGTAGAGCCTTGTGCGCTCCAGTACAGGTAGACCGGACCATTTGAGGTGGTGGAGCGCAAGAGTGATGTCACCTAACTGGTGAACTTGCGGTCTCCAAGAAACCCTTTGCCTGTCCTGCATTTTAACCTCCTGACGCCCCACTTAGAAAGGTCCGAAATGGGCATGCTTCTAGAAACAGATGATGGAATGGAGGAAGAGACAGAGCCTCTTCCTGACCTCCTGTCTGCAACAGAGCAAGATGGGTCAGTGGTGGGTGTCAGCCTCTCTGCCACACTGGCCCCTGAACAGCAGCAAGATTGTCGCCAACTGTTGGCGCAATTCTCTGATTTGTTTTCCCTGGTTCCTGGTGTCACTGAGTGGTGCGTCCATGATATGGACACTGGAGACAGTCCTCCTGTAAAGCACAAGGCTTACAGAGTGACTGACAGGGTCAGAGCTTACATCAAGGAGGAGGTCTCCAAGATGTTTGCCTTAGGGGTGATTGAGTCCTCCAACAGTCCTTGGGCCAGCCCAGTGGTCTTAGACCCAAAGGCTGCTGAGCCTGGTGCCACACCCAAACTCCTGTTCTGTGTGGACTACCAAGGACTCAATTCAGTCACCAGGACTGATGCGCACCCCATCCCCAGAGCTGATGAACTCATTGATAGGTTAGGGGCTTCCCGGTACCTCAGTACGTTTGATTTGACATCTGGGTACTGTCAGATCGCCTTGACTGATGGGGCCACCGAGAGGTCAGCATTCTCCACACCAGATGGGCACTACCAATTCCGGGTTATGCCCTTTGGGATAAAGAATGCCCCTGCCACCTTTCAGTGGTTGGTCAAACAGGTGTTGGCTGGACTGGAGGATTTCAGTGCCGCCTACCTGGATGACATTGCAGTGTTTAGCGCCAGTTGGGAAGAACATCTGCACCACCTCTGGGAAGTGTTGCTGGCACTGTGAAAGGCAGGCCTCATGATCAAGGCGAGTAAGTGCCAGATCGGGCAGGGTTCTGTGGTGTACTTGGGGCACCAAGTAGGGAGCGGCCAGGTGGCGCCCCTACAACCCAAGATTGATATCATCCTGGATTGGGAACCCCCAAAGGCTCAGACACAGGTGATAGCCTTTTTAGGACTCACAGGGTATTACAGGAGGTTTGTCAAGGGGTATGGCAACATTGTTGAACCCTTGACTGAGCTGACTTCCAGGTAGCAGCCCTAGAAAGTGAACTGGACTGACATCTGTCAGAAGGCTTTTGACGCCCTGAAGACTGCCATGTGCACAGCACCAGTGCTTCAGGCGCCCAACTTCTCAAAGGAATTCATTGTTCAAACAGACTGTTCAGAGCATGGTATGGGGGCTGTTCTATCACCGAATAATGAAGAGGGCCTAGACCAACCTGTAGCCTTCATCAGTAGGAGGTTACTTCCACGGGAACAAAGGTGGAGTGCAATTGAGCGTGAGGCATTTGCTGTGGTCTGAGCACTGAAGAAGTTGAGACCACACTTGTTTGGGACTCACTTCCGGGTTCAGACAGACCACAAGCACCTCAGATGGTTAATGCAGATGAGGAGTGAGAACCCAAAGTTGTTGAAGTGGTCCATTTCCCTACAGGCGATGGACTTTACGGTGGAACACCACCCTGGTACAGAACACGCCAATGTGGATGGTCCGTCCAGATTTTTCCGCCTTAGTGAAGAGAACTCCCAAGGGGAAGGGTAGTTTTCCCCACATTTCAGCTGAGGGGACATGTGTTAGACCTGGTATCATTGATGTGAGTCTCCGTTCCATTTTTCTTTTACTGATTGCCTCCTCTGTTTTTGATATGTTTTGCTGGTTAAATGCTTTGGGCACTGTTAGAAAGGCGAACCCGGGGGAGGCAGAAGGTGTCTGACTGACCACCCCTAGGTCTACCCCTCCTTCAGAGAAGGGACCGAGCGAGGTCGAGAGGCCTCCGACGGGAGGGCCCTCTCCTAGAATCGTACAGCAGAGTAACCACACCACTACAAATATACACCACACGTAGATAGAGTTTTCAATCTTTATCTGGCAATAAGTATCATTTCAATATATACAGCAGATCCCGAGGTCTGGAAAGTCTCTTGACAAAGGGGCAAGGTAGCGGGACAGTCTTATAGATGGTCGGTGGCAAGGAGACTCTACGCACAGCTCTCAATCCTCGAGCTGGGGAGTTCCGGGAGGTTGGGCCGCGGCAGCGCCAGCAGGCTCCAAGATGGTTCAGCGAGTGTGGACCGCGGCAGCGCCAGCAGGTTCCAAGATGGTTCAGCGAGTGTGGACCGCGGCAGCGCCAGCAGGTTCCAAGATGGTTCAGCGAGTGTGGACCGCGGCAGCGCCAGCAGGTTCCAAGATGGTTCAGCGAGTGTGGACCGCGGCAGCGCCAGCAGGTTCCAAGATGGTTCAGCGAGTGTGGACCGCGGCAGCGCCAGCAGGTTCCAAGATGGTTCAGCGAGTGTGGACCGCGGCAGCGCCAGCAGGCTCCAAGAGGGTTACAGCAAAGATGGACCGCGGCAGCGCCAGCAGGTTCCCGGTAGAACAGCAAGGGGAGTTCGTCTCAGGGTCAGCCGCGATAGCATCAGCAGGGCTTCTCGACTCCGGGATACAACTGCCGTCCTACTCCGGGGCTGGCCCAGATATAGGTCTGGAGTTCTTTGATGTCCGGACCCTCTCGCCTGGGGGTCAGAGGGGCCGGGATGATGGTGTCCAGACACCCAGCAGGGGGGTGGAGCCAGAGCCCAGGGAGGCCGGAGGGCGATCGAAACCAGGCATCCGGGGACGGTTGGAGAGCCATCGAAACTCCCCTCTCCTTGTCTCTGGTGGAGTGGCCACTCTACCACCCGGAGGGTTCTTGGTGCCTCGATGGCGGGCTCGCTGGGGCCGTGGCCACGGCTGGTCCGGGACCACGTGTCTGTGACGTGATGGGCCCAAGATGGCGTCGGGCCTGGAATGAGGGTCCGGGGTGGGCACCGGACCGGTAATGCTGGGGCGGCCCGAGGGTGCCGTGTCAGTGGTTGTGGGCCGCCGGGTGGCGGATCTGGTGGTTTGGAGGGCGTGCAGAGGTGTGCCCGAGGCCGACCCGGGCTGGATGGAGGGCCGATGTCGTCCGGGGCCCACCATGCGGGAGGGGTAGGACCACGCCACGAGGCCGGGTCCAACAGGCACTGTGCCACTGCTATTCAGTGCCACAGTGCAGCTGCTCCCTATGTTAAATTGTTGTACTAATTAGTGACTCCATGATTGGGTTATTTGATTTACTTGTCAGACCCTAGTACAGTGCACCCTGTGTGCCCAGGGCTTGTAAATCACATGCTGCTGGTGGTCTTGCAGCACTGGTTTTGCCAGCCACAGAAGCAGCTTGGAAAGTGTGTCTCGGGCCTGCCATTGCAGGGCCTGTGTGCAGTCTGTAACTGCCATGTCGACTTGGCAAGTGCACTCACTTGCCAGTCCCTAAACCTTCCCTTTTCTTCATATCAGACAACCCTAAGGTAGGCCCAAGGGCAGGGTGCATTGTAAGTTTAAGGTAGGACATGCACTGGTGTGCGTGGCATGTCCCAATGGTGAATTACAGCCATTTTCGTTTTTCACTATTGCAAGGCCAACTGTTCCCCATAGGCCAGAATGGGCAGTTCGATTATTACATCTCATAATCCTAACTGACTCAGGGAACTAGGTGGAAATTCGAGTTTAGTATGCCTGAACTCAGAGTGATAAAATACATCTTTTAGTGAAGTTGGTTTTAACATTCTGCGTTTGAAAATACCACTTTTAGAAAGCAGGTATTTTCTTGCCTAACTATCCAAGTCTGCCTCTGCTAGGTTGTGTATTCCTTGTCTGGAGTTTGAGTGACAGGGGCTGAGGGGTTTCAGGAGAAAGGGTGAGTCAGTTCAAGGCTGAATACAGAGATCTGCTTATAGATGGGTGGGAGGAGCTGCACCTGGGACCTGAATAGGGCTGTGCCTTCCCTCCACAATGCTGGCTCCACTACCTGTAGTGTGTCTGATGTCCCTGGCCTACACTGTAAAAGGAAAGAAGGAGTCTTGTCAACAAAGTGTTCCAGGACTGACGAGAACTGGTTTGGACTAGGCAGAGGTCTCTCTGACTTTAGAGAACAAAGAGAATAGTAATATAAATATGGGGACCCAGACCCCAAGACTTTAGAACACTTCTGGGCACAAGAGGAACCTTTTGCCAACGAGAAGAACCAAGGAAGCTGCAGGAGTTTGGACTGCCACTCTGCCAGTGTGCTGTTTGCTGGGTTGGCCTGCAGTGGTCTCTTCATTGCCAAGGAAAGGAGAATGAACTTTTAAGGAACTTTCATCATCTTGCAGAATATTACTCCAAGGGCTTGATTTGAGCTTGCCTCCTGACCGAAGTCTCAGGGATACCAGACTTCACCCCCTTCTGTGTGCCTGCATCTGGAACATGCTGTTCTAGTGCTACAGAAGGAACCTGTAATACCGACGCCAGCGAGCGATGCCATAATCTGCAATGAGGTCGTGAGCGATGTTCCGACTTGCAACATAGATCTGACGCCGGCCGCCGTGCCACATCGACACCAGCGAACAACATCGTAAGCCTGCCATAGCCGTGAGTGCTGCTCTGACTTGCGACGCCGACCGGACGCGAGCTGCTGTGCCGCATTGACTCCGAAGCCGACATCATCCCGAAGCCAATCATCGATGTGGGTGGTCAAGAATCCATCGACATCGTGATGTCACCTCCACTCTGGTCAGTAACCGACACCTCCCCTGCCAGCGCAAGCATCCAGGACACCGACGCATCATCTACCCCGAAGTAAGGGACCGACAACGCACCGTGCAAATGACGCTGCATCTCCCCGATTCCGTGAGCTGTCTTTCTTTTCACTTTTCCAAGGTACTGTTCTTTGTGGGACTGTTTTGACTCCGGGCCCGACGCCGCGCACCTCGCTGTCTGCGCCATACTTTGGGATGTCTCTGACCTTGACGTCGTGATAACTCCAGGTGGGGTTATTTGTTGCTGAAGACTTTTTTTAAGTGAATAACCTATTTTTTAACTATTTCTACCATCTTGAAGAATTCTTATTGAGTACAGTACTGTGGATTTTTGTCGTTTATGGTCTTGTGATAAGTCTCTATAAAGAATACTTATTTTTTATAAAACTTGTGTTGTGTCCATCTGTAGTGTTTTCACTGTATTGGTGTATGTGTTCACAAATGCTTAACACACTGCCTCTGAGATAAGTCTGTCTGCTTGTGCCAAGCTACCAAGGGGGTGAGCAGGGGTTATCCAGTAGTGTAATCCCCTTTCCCTGACTTTGAAGCAAGGGTCCCTATTTGGTCAAAGGTGTATACCATTGCAAACTAGAGACCCCCAGTTCTAACAATCACCTCTATACACAACTCTCTGGTGGAAAAGAAGACTAGACAACTTAACACAGGCCTGGGGGCGGCCACCCAAGGCAGAATTCATAGTATAAATGCACATTTAAAAAAATATAAAGCATCATTAAGAAAAGCAACCTAATTGCATACATTTAAACCAGCAAAAGATGAAATAATACTCAAGCTACCAATGACAAGGAGATATTATCGGAAAGCTTTCTGGAAGGCTAAAAATACATCCCACGACAACCAATTGTGCAGTGTGCACACACTACTATAACCCAAAAAGCAGTCTGAATTTTGGCACTTTGTGAACACACTAAAGAATCCATGTATGTAAAGGTAAACTGTATACTGCAAGAAACGTGGATGACACATATAAAAAACATGTACACTACTGACGAAGCACCAGGGGCGTCATACAGATGCCCAACAAGTGGCTGGAGCCAGTATGCACAGGTCCCAGAATCGTGATGTGGATCCAAACTGCACCTGATTCTTTAGAAGGGGAACACAAAGAATGCTGCAAACTACAGGTGATAGCCTTACTTGATGAAGAGGCTAAGACATGCACAGCCATTCTCCTAAAAGATCTAGAAAGCTGGGCAGGGAAAGAAAATTAGATCCCCTACTACCAAACTGGACTTAGGCATAAAGCCTTACTGTAGACAATATCATTGCCTCATCATACTTGGCCACTTGAACGAAAAGCTCTTATCAGCCACCACTCTACATCTGCTATGTAGACTATTCAGTAGCGTTCAACAGGGTGGATCGTCAAACATTATGGAAGAAGCTGGCCATGTGGGGCATTCCTCAAAATCTGCTTAATGCAATCATGGCACACTACACAGATACCTGGGTGCGAGTAAAACTAAGCCAAAGGAAAAGACCACAAAACCAAATTGGCACAAATAAAGGCACAAAAAAGGGCAACAGTTTTGCCCCGCTGCTATTTAATTCATACTGTTTTAAGGACTACAATAAAGAATGCCTACTCATTTTCCCCTAGTATAGGATGACCCAAGATAACGATCCTACAATTTGCAGTTGATCTTGCAGTCTTATACCACACAACAGTAAGAGAACAGTACACCCTTGATGAGCTGTAAAAATATAATATGAGCAATAAGTGGGGCAAACACCAACAAAACAACAGTAACGATATTCGGGTAGCTTAAGGAGAAAGCCAGGTAAGTGTGGAAACTTGGCCGAGCGAAGATCGGTGACACTAATACTTATAACTAGCTAGGAATATGGCGAACTGACACAATTAAACCACAATTCCATTAGCGATCACTGGAAAAAAAAGCCTGCAAGTTAATATTTGCAATTTTTCACCTAAATACAAAGCTATATAGCCCTTCAGCGGAAGTTATTGTGAGGGCAATAGGAGCGAAATTGGTACCCTCTATTTCATATGAACAACCAGCTTTCCCCAGGATAATGGCCGCATTACTAGGCAAGATGGAATGCATTACCTGCAGATGAGTATTCCAGCTACCACAGTATATCCATCGAGCACAGATACGCCTGGAATTTGGTTTACATTCTAGAACAATATGCAAAGACTCTCTACACACATGCGAACTTTACAAAGCGATTCTACCATCTTTCGAAGTTCTGCGTCTGCAGTATTACCTGAAAGAAGCTCTGAGCCAGGGTTGCAGGAGAAATATATTGTTTGTCAGCTTTTTAATTTTGGCAAGTGATACGTTTTTTCCTTTGGAAATACAACTTGCGTCACCAATTCACCAGTTGTGCATTCAGACAACCAACATCTCAATCCAATGATCATGCGTTAAATACTCGTCACCCCAATCCCGAAAGGTAAGATGTTACAAAACATACTAAATATTTTTATCACAGGGCTTTAATCGAAAAACAATCTGTATGTCGTGACACAATTTATTTATGAAAAACCTTTTTGCGCTAAAAAAAGCATCATATAGAGAAAGTCATAAAAAGCTGTTTATAAAAAGTTGCATGTACTGAACAAATAACCCAAAAATCAAGGATTTAAAAAGAAAGTAAGAGAGAGAACACAACCAAAACAGTTACATCTTTCATTGAATAGTGCTAATTTGTAGAAATCAACTCTACAGGGAGGAAGGCAGGTAGAAGTCACATGAAAGCTCGGCTTGTTATGGGCTCGAGGTTCCAGCAGGACCACGAGCTGAATCAGAGCCAAGCCTCAGGCTCAAGCTTTCTGTGGCTCACCCATGTCTAGTACACGCAAACTTTATAAAAACAACGGGGTTGACCCTGTGTCCCTCAGAACCTGGGTAATATGTAATTTAGAAAAACACGGTTCTGTCGGGTTCGAACAACAAATAATTTATCCAAACAGTTTTTTACAATGCTCCTAATAGAACCAACAGAACCCCTCCGAAATACTGTAACAAATCCTTATAGTAAATAAAGAAGGAAGACCTAAATATTACTTTATAGTCTCTTTATATCATTTTGTGAGTCAAAAAGTCATTTCTGTACATTACATACAATAACTCTCATTATATCAAATACAGTGCAAAACCAAGTGACATTAGTGAATAGTGAACTTGTGATAAACAAAATATATCCAAATTTCATGTAGAAAAACTGTACATGTATGTACAAAATATCATTTCATAAGACCATCAACTAATACAATCTAGGAACCCTATCATTTCTTTCAAGTTCGTTGAGGGCTCCGAGTTTTTATGGCCTGTGAATAGATGTCGACGTTTCGACCCTTAAAGCGCCAATGTTTTCAGTCGCAGCGGGTCTTTATCAAGACAATAATATATGCAGCACGACAGTCCTATCAACCAGGTGCCATAGTCACATGGAAGGAAAGATTTCTTTGGTCAGGAATTAATCACGATGGAAGATCTAGATAATCCGCTATTTGGTCTCGAACCGGCTGCTGGAAGTCAGACTAGTACACGCAAACAGCATCCAACTATCCCTGAGGCTAGGATGGTGCTGTATAGCTGCGTATATGTCCTTATTACAATTATACACATCTATCTGTCGTATACCCTAACCCACCAATCACACTGCCGGGCACTGAGTCCCATAACATAGTAACCGCACCTCGGTGTTCATCGCAGACGTTTCTCACGTAGGGTCAAAACAAAAAACAACACCATTCCAACAACTTACTCTTATCTACATAGCGTAGCTTGCTATTCGTGTAAGCGCTTCAGCGCCCCACACTGGGGTACAAGCCCGCAATACAAATGCCACGATAAAAATACAATTTCGTGTCAATGTCAGATAGTGTCCCCATCCAATGGCGCTGGCAGCAGCTCCACTTGAGGCAGCTGTTTAAATTCTGACAATAACATTAGTCTTTGAGTATTTTCTTCTTTGCTCATGCACTTCCCTACATCTCCGGTTTAACATCAACTACGATACCCATTAAAATGAAAGATTACAGGAACCAGTCATATCGGCGACTTGGACCATTACCTTCTTTCAGTCTCATAAGTGTTTATTGCAACTTTTTTAATGTTAAGAAAATGGCACGATTCCAAATTGCTTAAAAAGCAGAATGAAGGCAGCTTCGAAGCAAAGTTCGCGCTTTAAACGAATCAAGGGAGTCCGCTAGCGCTGATGGAAAAAGCACATCTGGAAGGGGGGGGGGATACTGTACGGTACACAGGGCTCACTGTGTGAGCAAACCAGCTGTGTTGGCTCTGCCCAGCACTCACAGCCTTCATCTCGTTCGTACGTGACTCGCTCGGAGTCTTCCCTGACCCCGGCAGCAGATGACCCCCTCAGGGTAAGGACTGACTGAGGAAGGATGCGGGAGCATCGAAGCTGCCCCTCTTTTGCTCCTCGTGGCATGAGGTGGTGAAGGGAACAGAGTTCAGCCAGAAACAAGGGCATCTCCCCGGACCCCTTATGATTTTCATTGAGAAAGTTGTTTCCCTTGTCTCTCGTTTCACACACTTTCGCCCCACTACTGCTGACAATCGAGGTTGACAGATCTGAGCACAGCCTGCGCACCTCAGTGCTTTCTTTTCAAACATGCACGGAATACACGTAGCTACTTACCCAACCAAGACTGCTTCGTGGCTTGCACGTCTTCTAACAGGACAAATAGTCTAGGCTTTACGAACAGAAAAATGTTGCTCCAGCCACGCCTCTTCCTAGGAAAGAACCAATGACAGCGCATCCAGTAATTTAGTTATTACATGCCTGGCAAGGAGAGTTTGCTGTTGGGCTGGACCTGTCCCTCCCCGGAGCGTGCCGTCCGTGACATTTTCCCCGGCTCTCCTCTGTTAGCCCTGGCAGCCAGTGGGACGGATGGTTGCCCGGTCTCCGTGCCGGCGAGCTCCACGTGTTCAGCTGGCTGCGCGCTCTGCAGTAACCTGAAGGAGACGGGAAGAGCAGGGAGAGGCTGGGCTGTGAGGTGGCAGTGCCTGCTCGGCTCATGTTATCCATCTGCGAGAATTGGTCTCCCCGAGCCCTCGAAGCCTCGACATCTCTCACAGCGACGCTCTCAAACGCTGATCTCCAGGAAACACTTGAGAGCATTTACTGTCAGACTTAAGATTCCATAACAAATTCCGAAACGGAGATTTGAGTTGGACCTCCCTTGAAGGATTGTCTCGTGTCTTTTTACACTATAAATACACAATAGAAAATTAAGTCCAGTCAAACTCACTACATAGCTAGTAAGTTTCCACACTGCTTATGTGTGACATTTCCAATAAGGTCCTGTAGCGTTCTAGCTTATGCACGTCACGCAGACGTGACGTGCGGCGGCCATTTTGGCGGCGAGGCGCGCGCATCGCATTGCGCGCCGAGAATCAGAGTGAGAGCAGCGCCGGCCGGCGCTCCTCGGAATATATACATTTAAACTGCGAATAAACCCAGTTGTTCAACTACCACTGCTGGTCTGTGATTATTACACAACTTTACAGTGGCGACGAGGCCGGGAGGCATCTCTGGACACCACAACAGAGAAAGCAACCCCACGTGGGCAACCTGAAGGGAAATACAAACCTGGACACAGCCACTGGGCTACCCGGACCCAGGCAAGGAACCCTGCACTGCCCCGCAGACCAGACCGATCACCAGACCACAGCAGGACACGCATGAGGTACGGCGAATCCGAGGAGCGTGGCAGTGCCACAGCTATCCACAGAGGCGGCGAACAGGCCCGAGCAGCAACGCGAGCCCCCCCCCCACAGCAGCAAGAACACCCTAATTAACCACGCCAAGGTTGCACAGCGCTGGCTACCAAAGGGGAGGAAGTGGGGACCAACACCAGGAGTCCCCAGAGAGAAGTGAACACAGAGTTCAAGGACAGCACCCCAGGTAGCCCCCCCGGCAAAGACGTCGACACAAAAGTCATCAGGGAAGGAAAAATGAGCACACCGGCGGGGTATGCTATAGCCCCTGTGCAATTTCTACCGAAGCCGGGTGAACCACTAATGAAGTGGGAAGATTGGAAAGAATATATTGTCAATTTCATAGGGGTCCTGGAGGATGAAAATGAAGACAAATTCACCCCCCAAAGAAAGAAACGTATCCTGTTACTGAACCTGGGACCGGAGGGTCTCAGGATTTACAAGAGTCTGGTGCCCAAGAAGAGAGAGGACACAGATAAAGATGTGTATGCCCATGCAGTGGAAGACCTAGATGAACGATATCGCCCCACTATCTGTGTGTCAGTGGACAGGTTTAATTTCCAGCAGAGAAAACAACGGGCTGGAGAGACCATAGAAGAATACGTGGCGGCCTTGAGGAAGCTGGCGTCACCGTGTAAATACGCACTGTGGGAAGACGAATTTATCAAGGATCAGATTGTGATGCACACTACGAGCACAAATGTTCAAGACAAGCTATGGGCAAGCGGCGACACCACGCTCAAAGATGTAATGGTCATTGTAAAGAGGGCGGAGCTTGCACGGAGGTGCGCTGACGCAACCAAGAAAGACATGGCCACCCCAACCATGGTGAACAGGATACAAGAGAAAGACCAGAGAGACCAAGATCAAGGGGCCAAAGGGACCAACAGATGGCAAGGGAAGCAGTCGGGCAATGACGGCAAGAAATCATGCTACAGATGCGGAAGTTGGTCCCACGATGCACGTGATAGAAGATGTCCAGCGTTCCGAGCCAAGTGCCTACACTGTGGCATCTTAGGCCACTACGAAAAAGTGTGTAGGAAGAAACAAACCAGGGGCATGGTGAAATGCGTTGATCAAGGCGAAGAAGAGCTGGAAGAGGTTGCAGAGGAAGAGGTGGTCACCGTCTTATGTATATATGACCAAGTGTTGAGTGTAGAAGGGAAGAAGTCTACAAAACCTGTCCTGGACATGTCAATGGGCGGAATCAACATCACCGTGGTGGCAGACACCGGATCTCCATTCACCATAGTCCAACGGGAAGTGTGGGAAGAAGCGTTCAGACCTAAGCTGGGCCCAGAGTTGGAGAAACTAGACATTCGGCCGGTCACCTACAATGGCGACCGCATCCCAATGGTGGGGTTCCGACGCCTGTTGTTCGAATTTAGGGGCCGGTCAGCATGGTGTAAACTGTACATCGCAGAGAAAGGACCCTCCGTCCTAGGATGGCTGGACCAGGGCGACCTAGGAATAAAGTTGGATCCGGGAGGAAAGGAGCAAATACTGCTCACCGAACAAGAGGAATGGCCGGACCTGAACAAATGGAAGGAGAACTACCCCAAAGTATTTGGAGGCACAGTGGGAAAGATGGAAAAATTCCAACACAAGATCGTGCTCAAGGAAGGAGCCATCCCGGTAGCTCACAAGGTGAGGAACGTACCAATTGCTGTAAGAGATGCAGTCCAGAAGGAACTCCAAGAATTAGAAATGAAAGGAATAATAGAACCGATCACCTGCGCAGAATGGCTGGCGCCCTTAGTGGTCGTAATGAAGCCCAATGGGAAGGTCCGGCTCTGTGTGGACCTGAGAGAACTGAATAAAAATATCGTGGTGGAGAAATTTCCCCTCCCCAGAATAGAGGAAATGTTGACCAAGACCAGAGGGGTAAGGTGGTACTCCACTATCGATTTGACCTCGGCCTATCACCAAATAGCACTCCATCCGGACAGTAAAAGCTTGACATCCTTCATCACCCCGTTTGGGTGCTACCAGTTCTGTCGTATGCCGTTTGGGCTGTCCTCGGCAGCTGCAGTCTTCCAGAAAATGATGCACCAACTGTTCAGAGATTGCAAGGACGTCCAATATTTCCAGGACGACATCCTGGTGATGGGGCGTGACAGGCTAGATCACGATCAAAAGCTGGGGAAGGTGTTACAAACGCTGGAGAATAAAGGCCTTACAGCGGAGTGGACCAAGTGCCGGTTGGGCCTGCAATCGGTAACATACTTAGGCCACGAGATTGGACAGCAGGGTGTCACACCCAAGGCAGAAAACGTAAAAGCCATCGCAGAAGCACCGCCCCCCAAGAACAAGGAAGAGGTCAGGTCGTTCCTGGGGATGGCGGAGTACTACAGCAAGTTCGAAGTACACTTTGCCTCCAAGACCCACAACATGAGGCTGCTGACCAGGAAGAGCACTGTGTTCCAGTGGACACCGGAAGCCCAAGCAGAGTTCGAAACCATAAAAAAGGATGTCACGGGGGCGGTACCTCTCAAAGGCTATGACCCACAAGGCACCACAGTACTCACGACTGACGCCAGCGACAAGGGCCTGGGCGCTGTGCTCATGCAAGACGAGGAAGAGGGGAAATGGAGACAATCAGTTTTGCATCCAGAGCGTTGACGGATACAGAGAGAAAATACAGCGTGATTGAGAAGGAGATGCTGGCGGTGGTATGGGCCATGACGAGATTCCGGCAATTTCTGTGGGGAACCCGGTTCCTACTCAAAACAGATCACAAGCCGTTGGTAAAGGTGTTAACATCGAGTGGACATGCCAGTGCCACACCCCGGATATCAAAGATGTCTCTAAAGTTACTTGAGTTTAGGTACGATGTAGAGTACATTCCTGGAAACCGGAACCGAGTAGCGGATTACCTGAGTAGAGCTGCCGCCATGGAGCCCGGAGAGGAAGACCCTGCAAGCAATGAGGAGTTGGTAGCTCTTATTGAAGACCAAGAGAAGTTAATCAGCCAACAAGAATGGGCTGAAGCGTATGAGGAGGACACCGACATGAAGGAAGTAAAGGAACATGTTGTACAAGGATGGCCGGACAAAAGAAATGTGAGGGCGAGCCTTAGGCCATACTACGAAGTACGGGAGGAACTGTCGGTAGGAGACAAGGGGGTATTCATCTACAGAGGAGACAAGGTGATCCCTCCAAGGAACCTCACCACCAAACTGTTGGACCTGCTACACGAGGGCCACCTGGGCATAGGAAAACTCAAGGCAAGAGCTAAACAAAACTACTGGTGGCCAGGCATGGACATAAGGGCCGAAAGGCACGTCAGGGAATGTCCACAATGTCAAGGAGCAGACAAGACCTTAAAACCCTTGAGACCAGCGCTAGGGAAGTTTGACCCCCCCGAAAATCCGTGGGAAGAACTATCTGTAGACATTTTGGGACCCGTCCTTGATGACCAGGGCACACAGAAATACGTGTGTGTACTCATGGATCGATATTCCAAGTGGCCGGAGTTGAAGGTGGACGAGTCCATGGACACAGAGAACATCCTAAAGTTTCTGTCAGAAACCTTCACCAGGGAAGGAATCCCTAAATCCATCTTGAGTGACAATGGCCCTCAGTTTACGTCGGAAAGGTGGAGTAAGTTTATGCAGAGAAATGGCATCACTATCAAACGTACAGCAATATACCATCCAGCTGGAAATGGCTTAGTGGAGCGATTTAATAGAGTGGTGATGGGAGCCATACAAGCCGCCATATCCAGCGAACAAAATTGGGAAAAGGCGCTAGAGAACATGGTGTGGGCCTACAGGATAACCCCCACTGGCACGGGGTACGGCCCATTTCAAATATTGAGAGGGCGTGAACCATTCACGCATGACAACAGGATCTGTAAGGAAAAGGTCTTTACCAGCGAATGGTCCCCTGCCGTGGTACGGGCCAACCTGGAAAGAGCACAGACAATCTACACTAACAACTACAACAAACGAAGGAATGTGAAAGAGACTGGCCTGACAGCAAGTATAGCAAGCCGATGCAAGTCCAGGAAGTGTATGATCGAGCGGCCTTGCTGAGTGATGGAAACGTGTGGTCCCAGGACCGCATGGCCCGGTGTAACAAGGTATTGAGATGGGAACAACCGGAATTGGAATGGGCAGAAGTGGAGGAATCGAATATGGAAAGGGGACAAGATGAAAGTGAACAAGGTGATAGAGCAAGTACAGAGAGGGGGAGAGAAAGTGAAGAAATGGGCGAGAGTCAAGGAGCCGAATTGGACCGACCTGGAAGAAGTGTGAACGATGAGGGAGAAGTAAGTGAAGAAATGGAAGGAAATGGTATGCAGCACCAAGGGACTATGGGGGACCCCGTCAGGGTCACCAGGAGCGGAAGGCAGGTGGTGAGACCTTCCAGGTTTCGAGATTTTGAACTGGACAATGATCGTAAGTGACTATTTAAAATTCAGTAAAAGGGGGACATATGTAGCGTTCTAGCTTATGCACGTCACGCAGACGTGACGTGCGGCGGCCATTTTGGCGGCAAGGCGCGCGCATCGCATTGCGCGCCGAGAATCAGAGTGAGAGCAGCGCCGGCCGGCGCTCCTCGGAATATATACATTTAAACTGCGAATAAACCCAGTTGTTCAACTACCACTGCTGGTCTGTGATTATTACACAACTTTACAGGTCCATGTTTTGCATGTGTCATTCAAGCGCCTGTGAGTTACACTTTTAGTTTTAGTGATACTTTACCACAAGTAAAGAAAAGTAGTTATGCCCATGTAATGAGATTTCAAAAAGGATTCAGTGATGTACTACTCATGGCTTGTGGGGAGGCTTATTTCCAGGGCTTTAAGTGGAATGAAAAATCTAGGGCGGTCTCTCAAAGGGGCGTGGTCGATGTAATTAAGGTCGTGGCTTGAAAATACGCAAACTAAAAATCTGTGCTTAGCATAATGTGCCTTTTTGCTGTTTCTGTAATTGCATATAGATATATAATAAAACTTACGCACTGGGGTATTTCCTATCCTGCTGAGTGAATTGGAGTAGGGACGTTGTACTTGGCCCTCTGCCCTCCCGCCGCCGCGTATTTAAAATCCCACGGCCGCCGAGTGGAGGACTACCACTCCCAGGGGGACTAGCGGCTAGAGCCGCCCACGCCATTTCCCGCTCCCGGAGGCGCTACAAATCTTGCTGACACCCCGCGCGCGGGACGCGCCAAGAGAAGGGCGGGACCGTCGTAGGCCGTCAGAGGCCGGAGGAGGCTGGGCTAGGCTTACCACCAATGAGGGAAAGGTGCTATATTTAATTAATGTATATAATAGACCTTCTGCATCAACAAAAGAATCAGCGACTTTGGGAAAGTTGGACTGTTTTTTAAACAGTAAAGAAGAGAAACCAACTGTAATAATAGCTGGTGACTTGAACTGCAATTATGAACCTATCATAGGTCTGGGAGACGTCTTCGATGAGAAAGATAGAGCAAATAATATACCCTTGTTAGATAACATTGACCCTGTGCATTGTTCAGTATTGGCTGTCCAAATCATGAAGTTGACTGCGGAGTTTGGCCTAAGGGCATGTAATGGCCACCTTCCATCAGACTTATCGAAACAATCGACCTTTGTAAGGAACGACTCAAGTAGTAAGCTCGACTATATAATTGTTTCCGTGGATATTTGGCAGTACATGGTTGACCTAGAGGTTAAAGACAGAGCTGACAGCGACCATCGCCCACTGGAATTGATATTCGACTCTGTCTTACTTCATGGCACAAGTGTAGAATAGAAGACCAAACCTGCAACAATGATGCGATATTGGTTAGCAATAACCGGCGTTCGTTAAAATGGTCACATATATTGGAGCACGGTGAAGCACTTGCTGGGATCTATTTACTTTTAGTTGAGACATTCTCCACTTATATAAATGCGCCGGTGGAGGCTGACAATTTTATTAATTTACATAATGATTTTTTTTTAATTTAAAACCAATGGAACGACAAGGCCGAGGAAAAGACACCAAAAGTTAAATAATTTATCACATAGTAAACCATGGTATGGCAAATCTTGCAGTTTAGGCAAAGCGAGTTTCTTAGTGGCAACAAAAACCAAATCTCCCGCTGAAATCAGGTTGGCAAGAAAAGATTACAAGCAAATCCAGGACGCTGCCAGAAGAGACTGGCAAGAAGAATGTTGGGCAGACTTGCTAATAGCAGCCAAGACCAAGGACCACGTTGGTTTCTGGAGACTGGTGGCAAAGTGGTAAAGGATGTGTTCCTGGATGAATTAACTTGGGTGAACCATTTTACTACACTCTTTAAAAAACCTGACTCTGTAAACGCCTTCGGCAAGGATGCCCAGTGGCTTACTCCATTGGAAGTATGTGTATATAAGAAAAGGGCAACTTTACGTTGCCTTTGTAGATCTCAGGGCCACGTTCGACCTTGTATCATGCGATCTCCTATGGGAATCTTTACATTCACAAGGGCTACCAGATTGTCTGCTTCAACAGATCATAAGGTTGCATGCAAACAATTTTGCAAAAGTGCGATGGGGACCAAATGGAGAATTGACACAAGAAATACTGATTGAGCGTGGAGTTCGCCAGGGCTGTGTGCTGGCTCCAACGTCATTCTCACTATTTGTTACCGACATTCCGTCCCACTTAGCAGGCTGTCACAACGATTCCCCTAAGTTGAACGGAGAGAAGGTATCTGCCCTGCTATTTGCGGACAATACTATATTAATCTCTCAAACCCCTAAAGGCATTCCACTCATTCCACTTATATTGTAATAAAAAGGGTTTAGAGATTAATGCTAAAAAAAACTAATGCATGGCCCTAAACCCCTATAAAACCTTTAAGGGTAATCTGACACTATCTGGGCAAAAATTAGAACTAGTTCAAGACTTCTCTTATTTGGGAATCTCCATTGACTCTAAATTTTCTTGGAGAAGCCAAATAGAGAAGAGTAAACTGACATTCACGCAGAATACCATACCTATTCTAAAAAGACATGGCACAAGTACAAGAAAAGCTATTTCTCCGGCATTAGAAGTATATAAGCTTAAGGCCCAGTCTGCAGCACTGTATTAGGCCGAAATATGGGGGCCAATGTCTAAGAATGCATTCACAACTAATGAGACCAAATTCTTGAGAAGCCTTGTGAAGCTGCCAACGGGCAACCCGTCAATACCACTAATGCTAGGTTTTAATATCAAACGCACAGATCATTATACCATCTTACGGCCTTTATTATTCTGGGTGAGGCTCTGGGTTACACCTGAGCTTCTAGACTACAGAAATGGACTGAGGGAAATAATGAGCCTGGACTCACTAAAGACCAATATCTGGCTCAAACACGTGCGTTCCTGGCTCATCAAAATTAGGTTGTCACAGTTTTGGGAAGAACCAGAAAATTTACCTCAAACGCTAAAAATCTGGTTAAAACTGCCTTCTGGGGCTACATTACATATACTTTGACCACCGAGCACAGGGGTGGATCACTAACAAGCAATTTCTTGGTCTTCAAGGATTCTCCTAGTTTCGAGGATTTCCTTGATGACATCCAACCCCCTTTGGCCAAAAGTCTATTTATGAAATTCAGATATGGCAACCTAAAAACGAATTCAACTTTAGCAAGATGGTCCAGGGTGGACGAATCAGGGCAAAGCGAACCAAGGCAAAGTGGATTATGCACTTTTTGTCAAAATAGCACCAAGGAGGACGATCAGCACATCCTCTTTTTCTGTCCTGCCTATGCGATAGCTAGGAAGAAATGGATTAAGCCATTGTGTAATTTCCTAGGAGTAAGATCATGTGGAGAGGCACTAAGGATTATTAAGTCGGATACCAGAAGAGTGATTGTATTTGGTATTAGCAGATTCTTACTTTCCATAAATTTTGTACGAAGTAAGAAGGGACTCCAATTGTATAAATGAAAGAGAATTGATTTTGTTGTAATATCTATTCACTTTTTTAACCAGTACCAATCTTAAAGTTTTAATAATGACACTTTTTTATATTTGTATGTCGTTTTAACCTATTTATGATTCTTTTATCTAACGAATCTCCCGTGTAACGCCATTTGTTCCTCTATATAGCAAACGCATTATGTAACCAAATTTTTTCTATGTATTGTTGATCTATGCATCTTTTATGGTTCAAATTGTGCCAAAATAAAGATTATGATATGAATATAATAAAACAAGTAACATTGTACCTACAATTAGGGTGACCAACTGGCATGGGTGCAAATTCAGGACAGTGAGTGTAAAAATTCAGGACATTGGGTCAAAATTCAGGATAAAAATTCAGGACAGGAGGTCAAAATTTAGGACAAAAGGTAAGTTTCACAGACACATCAGAGGAGGCTGCACAATAGTATATAAGTACATAGACAACCACTGAAGTCAAGTAAAAATAAGTTTATATTAGGTTGAGATAATTGTGCACTTCATGGTTTGTCAGTATGCGCACAGCTTTAAGCAAATGTGCAGGTCTTTTTGTGGTAACAAAACAGCCCCCACCTTTCCAGCTCCCAGACAAAACGCCTGATGCCTGGTCCGGCCAGTCTTGCCTTGTTACCACCCTCCAATGGAGCCCCTCATCTTCACATAGACCCCTCTCATGTGTATTTAATTTCTTCTAGAGTGCTACTCATCCCAAGTATTTGAGGCAGAGTGTTGGAGTGTGTTACAACACACACATATTATATAGAGACAATCACTCATATAAATGTGAAAGTCAATGTATAGGAAATGTTGCCTAAGATAATGGGGCTTACAATGTGTAATCATACTTTCATCCATCATTCAGTCTTTCACCATTCATTCTGTCCTTCCATCTGTGAGCCCATCCATGTCCATATTCAACTATTTACAAACCTATCCATCACGTATCCTCACATACATCTTTTCACACATACCAAAATCCACCCTTTTACTTATCCATTATCCATCCAGCCACCCTTTCACCCTATCCATCTGTGCACTCATCCATCCACTCTTCCACCCATACATCCATTCACTGATCTATCCAGCCATTTACCTATCCAGCTATCATTTCACTTACTCATTCATCCATCCAGTCACTCATCCTTCCACTCATTTACCCGTTCAGTCATCCATTTACGCATCCCCCTTTCTCTTTCAATTCCCCTTTCACTTAGCCATCCATCCTTCCATCCACCCACACATCCATCTACTCATCCACTCATGAATCCATCAATTGAACCTATCATTCATCCATCCTTTCACTCATCCATCCTTTCTCTCATCCATCCACCCTTTCACTTCTTCATGCACCTATCCATCCTTTTGTCCATCTACCCGCCCTTTCACTCACACATCCAGCCTTACATCCATCCTTTCATACATTCGTCCATCCATTCACCCTTTCACTTATCAATTCATCAATACACCCTTTCACTTATCAATTCATCAATCCATCCATCATTTCACTCATCCATCCACCCATTCACTCGCCCATCATCCATCCTTTCACTCATCCATCCGTCATTTCACTCATCTATCCAGCCATCCATCCACCCATCCCTTCACTTACTCACTCACCTTTTCACATTAATTATGAGACCCATCAAGAACTCCACCCTCGCTGTACTTCCTAAAGCAAGAAGTGGGGTGGGGCAGGGTTCACTATGCCCCTGCACATAGGCAATCTGAAAAAGTGGAAGGCCTCAGTCATGCATGATGCACAGTGCCTGGACGTGAGGCAACTGTGACATGGTGTTGTTTCCAGAGCTTTAAGTGGGATGAAAAAACAAGGGGGGGGGTCTCTCCAGAAGGGTATTCTGTAATAAAATGCATGGCTTAAAAGACATAAGCTAAAAATCTGTGCTTAATATATTGTGCCGCCCTACTGGTATTTTTGTTGCTTCTGTCATTGCATCCAGATATATAATACAACAAGTAACATTACACCTAGAACAAGTAACGTTACACCTACAATAAGCCAGAACTATTGGCTTTGTCAGTGGTTGTTAGATGCATAATAAAAAAATGCAGCAACCATGGCTGCTATACTATAACTATAATCCTTTCCTTTGAACTTCTTTCACCGCCTTCCTTTGGTTAACTGGATTCTCATCTAGCAGCAGCATGGGCGTTTTTGCACTTCCATGTGACAGAATGCCCTGCCCTGGACCGAGGCTGGAGGAGGCCACCACATGCTGTGCCAGCCCAGACTGACCCATTGTCATTCTGTATGTGTCAATCAGCTCCACACAGAATGACAATGGGCGGGGTGAGCTGCTCTTGTGCTCAGAGGAGTGCGAGGCGGCCCCATCAGGTAGCTGAGGCCTTTTGCAGGGGAACAGCTCTGTTCCCTGAAAGGCCCAAAATTACGGACAAAAGGCATCCGTAAAAGGGATCCTCATGGACAACGGACGTGAGGTCCAATTTACGGACTGTCCGTGAAATTTACTAACGGTTGGTCACCCTACCTACAATAAGTCAGGGCTAGTGGCTTTGCCAATGGTTGTTAGTTGTGTAAGATAAATAAGCAACAACTATGGCTTTCTTTGTTGTATAGAATATTGAAAATGCTTCAGTTTTGAAATTGATGAGACTGGAAGAACTATTATATCACAAGCAGTGAAGGGTGGTACTGCTGCAGAGTTAAGATTGTTTTTTTCACCCTGACTGCAAAAATGGAAAGCCCGATAGAGACCCGTCTCAGCACCTGCTTTCTAGAACTGCTAGTGCTGGGCACTGGCAGGACCCGGCCCACCTAAAGCCCTGGCCTATATTATAGGGCAGGGAGGCAAATATTAGAAACACCACAAACTGGTGGATGGATGCCGGCAAAGACCTCGAGCGGTTTAACATCCCTTTATATATATATCCTCTGGATGTCCATCCATAGGGTGAGGTGCACTACATCCAAGTTGGGGGTCAGGGTCTAGTGGCCAGGTGGCTCACTACATCACCTTCCCACTTCCCACTGATTCCTAGGACTTGATTCTGAACACAAAGTCATTAAGTCTCTGACTTGGTTGAGGATTTGGGTGTAGGTTGTTTTACTGGCTCCGGGACCTGTAATGCGGTTCCTCTTGGCTCACTTCCCCTTGGGGGTCTGTTTGTTCGACTCTCACTCCTAAGCTGGTTTTGAGGCTGATCACCTCCTGTTGGTAGTCATGGGACATGTCTGCTGTGGTGAGGTCTTCATCCTTTTGATCACCTCCAGTAACCTCATTACCCCCGTCAGGGGCGTCCACATGTTGAAACCAGGATATGTTCAGAATTACCGTCTCCACACCTCTGCGGGTGGTTACCATTATGCCCTCCACGGTTGTTACCTTTCAGACTCCAGGTTTGTATGATGTACAGAACTTTCCCCCCGGCCGGCGGTCGTTCCGGAGCACATGCTCTCCGGGTCCAAGACTGCAGTGAGTTGCTCTCCTTTTAAGGCTTGCCCTTTTGTTGTTCTGCACCCGCCTGTTCTGGGTACCATCTGGATCATACTCAGGCGAGATCCACTCCGGGTGTACTGTAATTGTGTTACGCCGGTAACCCTTTCGCACAGCGGGTCTTAACCTTTTGACTGGTGTGGACCCCCACAGAATCATTACTGGGAATCCGGGACCCCTACTGAGTCAGTATTGGAAGACTGGGACCCTCAACCCAAGCACTTTCTATGATTTGAACCTCAAAGCAATGTACACAAATATTAAAAAAGAAGTATACACCAAAGAAATGCCTAAATATTGGAATATGCAGTTTAATTCACAATCAAATTTGTAAAAGTTTTAAAGTTTTCAATTTCTTTCCTTCTTTTTTTGTATATCCTGCATTGATTTTCATTTTGTTAAAAGTCGTGGACCCCCTGAATAGCCCTCATGGATACCCAGGGATCCCTCGGCCACAGGTTAAGAACCACTGCTTTGGCATGATAGCCCGTGGAGGGCACTGGGTTGTGATATGCAGGGTGCCTGTGTATTCTTGAAGGAACTGGTGTAAGCTGGTTTCCGGGTTCGCTTCCTCATGCACAGCAATTGTCAGAGCCTTGCTTAATGTATGCATAAAGCACTCAACATTGCCATTAGCATGCGGCCACTGCGATGTTGTATACCCAGGCAGTGGAGCAAACCCTAGAATTCAAGGTCTTGAACTGGTGGGCCATTGTCAGTCCTGATTTCTTCATGGAGGTTGAACAGGGCCATAACCTTCTCCAGTATCCCAACACAGTTGATTCTATGAGCGCGACAATGGGGTCTTTGAAATTGCTGTCCACTAGTACCATGGTGATCCTCTTCTCTAGGAACCTGAACCAAATGAGGCTTAAATTCTTTCATAGAGCCTCACAAGTTTCTTCCGTTATGATCGGTGCTGGGGCTTCCGGCCAACTGGTGCCTTGGCGGGGAACATCCTTTACAACGCAACTATTACCCCGCACTACCATTACAACGCGGGGATTACAACGGAAGTCGTTACGACTTTCGCTGGAGGGCGCTGTTGGATAGGGAATAGTTTAATTTTCTATGCAACACCTTCCCTACTGTCAACGTGGGCTGGAGTTGGAATAGAAAATTAAACTATTCCACTATCCACCGCCCCCCAACGCAATTCGTTGTAACGACTTGCGTTGTAATCCCAGCGTTGTAATGGCATGCGGGGTAAAAGCATGCGTTGTATTGACATATAACCGACTTGGCATGCTTCACACTCGTATAAGGTTATCCATTATGGTTTTCAACCCAGCGAACCACACTTTCTGTTGCAGTTGGGTTTTCATTGTGCCTTGGTGTCCTCCACATACAACTTCTGAAACCCGCCTTATTAGACTTTCAGGGATAACTATGTGGTGCCCTTTAGTATATGACCATCCGGAGTTCAGCTGAGTTCATGCCAAACTCTCCACTTTTGGAATACTATACTCCTCCCTGAGCACAGGGCTTTAGATTTCTCCATATTTGGATCAGTCTTTTTGACCCTCATCAGCACTGTTTCATCAGCAGTCCCTTGGCAGATTTTGGGAATTCTCAAAGCCCTCAGGCATGCCCCCTGGCTCACCAACTGTACTTACTCCTCCATCTGGCTAGCCTCCTGCTCTGGTCTTCTGTCTGCTCTGAGGGGGTGCCTGGATAAGAAGTTATCTGGATTCCTGGATCTTTTTCAGTAAATCATCTTGAACCGATAGTGCTGCGACTGTATTGCTCAATGTTGGATCCGGGGTGGAGGACGTGGTGACATGCCCTTGAAGAGTGTGACCAGCGACTGATGGTCTGTGATTACACGGAACGATCGTCTGCACAGATACAGGTGGAAATGTCCACAGGTCCACTTAATGGTGAGGGCTTCCATCTCAATCTGGGCATCTCTTGCTTCCGGCGGGTACAAGGCCTGATTTGCGAAAGCCAGAGGCACCTACCTTCCGGGGTCGATCTCTTGTGTGAGCACCTCCCCAAGCCCCAAGGGGCTTGCATACACAATGAGCTCTGTCCTTTTCGTAGAGTCAAAGTAGGCCTTTGCTGAGAAGCGCTGACTTGACCGGTTGCAACGCGTCTTCCTCTCGGAGCCCCATGTCCACCTGGCATCATCCTTTGCCATTGCCCTGAGTAGGAACGCTATGATCCCTAGGTTGGGGGTGAATTGGCCACAATATGTAGACATCCCCAGAAAACTAAACTGCAAACGTCAGAGGCATGGCACGGTACTGGGCCCTGCCGAATTGCTTTCAACTTCCTTGGGTCAACCTGGATGCTGTCCTGGGTAAAAGCAAAGCCAAAGAATGCGACGCTGGTCTGGAAGAGGGAGTACTTCTCCCAGTGGAGAGTGATGTCATGATCACACAGGCTCTTGAAAGTAGCTCTTAGCTGCCTATGATGTTCCTCCATTGTTGCTGAGTATATTAGAATGTCATCGCTAACGTTCATGACCACTTGCAGTCCAGAGAGCACCTTCCTGATTAGATTTTGGAACACTTCAGCTGCGGATGATATTCCAAAGCTGGGGCGCTTCTATATCCACAGGCCCAGGTGTGTGGATAAGGTTGTGATATATCTGCTTCTTTCATCCAATTGTAGCTGTTGGTACCCAGCACTGAGGTCAAGCTTTAAAAAGCACTGGGCCCGCTAAGGTCCGCGAAGATATCGTCCATCATCGGAGTGATGTATCTCTCTCGTTTTAATGGCCTTCTTTGTAAGGCGCATGCTGATGCATAGGCAGATTTTGCCTGGCTGTTTTTGTTTTTTGGCAGTGAGCCATCAGCTATACCCATAGAGACCTGAGACATTCTCAGTTACTCATAACTTCTACAACTTGTCCAGCTCCTGTTCAACCAGCGGCTGCAGGTCAAGGGACCCACTTCTATGCCACAGTGCCACTGGCTTGACTGTTTTTTTCGTATTGTGGAGCCAGACTGGGGGGATTGGAAGCACTCTAGCCCCTGGAAAAGGCTGGGAAACTGGCACAGCAGTTCAATTTGGATTGCCTGTACATACATTTCAAAGGATACTAGTCCAAGGTCCCCCGCTGTGTGGCATCTGAGGAGGGTCTTGGCGTCTTTGTCAGAAGAATCAGAATCAGAATACACTTTGTTCGATTTAAAAGGTATTAAACCATAAAAGCACAATACATATTAAAAAATCATACATTACATCAAGATAATTTAAATAAAGTAGGTTAAAAAAAGGACTCAGACAGTTTAAGAAATAGGAGGACCATCCATTGTCGTCAGGTGTCTAACCACCCCTTTCAGGGATTCGGCAATATGATCAGTCACGGGTCCATCATTCAAATATTGCAGCTTTAAGAAGGCAGGTCGACATTGTCTCAGGCCATACCACTTTAAAATAGGTAAAATCCATTTTGTCCTGGGCATAGAATAAAATTTACAAAAAAACATAACATGATTTGTCGACTGAGCAGAGATGTTATCACACGGACATAAACATAGAGAGCGAGACCAATCCTTAGGCTTTGGAAAAGTGACCCTGATGTGAAAAATACCAAGGCGTAAACGGGTCAATAACAACCTATCATAGGCTCCTATGGTATTTAGGTATGGTTGTATCCCTGAGTGAGTCGGTAGTTGGTGTGCTCACACTGACGATTTCACAATATTAATAGCTAAATTAATAGACTTCAAATGATCTAGACATATTGATTTTAAATGTATTTCTGGTGACATTGTTAAAGCTGTCAGGGTTAGAAAAATACTCGGGGTGTCCTAAATCCTCTAGGAAATTTTTAGGGTAGGTCAGCCAGGCAATGCAGTCCCACCCATCAAGGGACAGACAATCATTGATCAAGTCCCTGTTCAGGCTAGCAGAGGTACTGGTCCAAGCCTTATGCCACAGCAGGATAGGCTGCCGTTTAATCAGATCCGAAAGAGAGGGCAAACCCAGCTTAGCGTGGCATATAAATACCACTATACTGTTAGGGACCGCTAGGAGATATCTTAAAAACCTATTTTCTACTAGCTGCAGGCACTCAACATTAGCATAACCCCAGATACCCGCTCCATACATAGCAATCGGTGTACATTTAACTTTGTAGATTGTTAATAAATCAGCAATTTGGCGCCTCCCTAACTTTCTGGCAAAGTGAATCAATGCACCAGTTGCTTTACAAAATAGTATTTTTCTGGATTCTATAGCTTTAACCCATAGACCCCTTCTTTCAAATACAATGCCCAAGTATGAAAAGTGAGAACTAAATTTGAGTTTCCTATTTTCAATGTAGAATTCTCTGCACTTAATACTGGGCTTACAGCATTTCATTGTGAATGTTTTGTTTATATTTACATGGAGGTCAAGATTTGACATATAGGCAGAAAAGCTGGAGATGACTTTTTGTAGGCCAAGGAGGGTACGAGCCATAAGGACGGCATCGTCCGCATATCACAATGCTCTGATTGGTCGTCTATTTATACATGGTAGATCCTGACAGTCACTACTTAGTTTTGGTCCCAGGCTGTTAATGTAAAGGGTTAACAGGAAGGGTGCTAGCACGCACCCCTGCCTCACCCCCTTCTTTATAGGGAAGCTGTGGCTGAGTTCACTGCCTCTTCCATAGCACACTCGGGCCCTGGCATCTAGGTAGGACTGTTTTCAAAAGTTTAGGATGGGTGGATCAACCCCCATGGTCCTAAAATGGTCCATAGCTTCTGGTGGTTGACACTATCAAAAGCTGAACACAAGTCAACAAAACATAAAAATAGACTCCCCCTTTTAGCCTGTAGATATTTTCACAGCAGGAGATTCAGATTCACACTCTGTTTGACGGTTCCCACGGCTTGACGGAAACCGTATTGCAATTCTGAAATTATGCCCTTTTCCTCCACCCAGAGCTGGAGGCGATTTAGGACAACATGCCCGGCCACCTTTGCAAAAGAGTCCAGTAGTGATATTGGTCTATAGCAGGACGGGTCGTCACAATTACCTTTCTTGTAAATAGGGAAGAGTATGGACTCCGTCCAGGTGGCTGTAAATCCCAAGGTAAAGCAAGCCTTCAGGACCAAGGCTAACAAGGGTTCCCAGAGCGCTGGTAAACCATCTGGGCCCGGGGCCTTACCGCCCACACTGGCATTTAGAGCTTAAATCACCTCCTGGGCATCAAAATCAATCTCAATCCAAAGATGATTTGAGGAGTTTATGCTTAAGGCCTTTTCGTTTTGGGGATCCACCAGATTGTTATAAATACCAGAGCAGTGAGTCACCAATGTATCCTTCCCTATTGTGATTTCAATGCTGGGCGAATTACCTGGGGCAAAAAAGGGGGCATTCACGGCCTTCCAAAAACTTCTCATGCCTTTCAAATCTGATGCTCGTTTTAGATTTTGCCATAATTCTAGCTTTATGGCCGACTTGCTTTCCTTAAGGGACATCTTGTTAGCTAATCTAGCCCTTTTTATTGCTCCTCGATCTTTTATGGGCTTATGTAAGGCGGTTATCAGGGCTGCATGAGCATTTGAACATTTAGAGTCAAACCAACCACTCCTCTTATCAGCCAGTTTTTTGCATTTTACCCGTAATCTATTTTGTATAGTCTGGGATATGTTTATGAAGGAGCTAAGAACCTCAGATTTGTTAGCAGTTTTGTCGAGGCAGACGATGAAGTCGTCTTTACAAATAGTTAAAAGGTACTTACATAATTCAAGTGAATTGACGCCTGCCCATTTGACTGTATAGCTATTTTGTCTGTTTATAAAAATATCTTCTGCCGGGTGGGTTGCCATTGTTTTGCTAGTTAGCCCCTTGGCAGGAAGATCTAGGAGAACACTAATGGGGTAGTGGTCGCTAAAAGTAAAGGGATTTACTTTAAAATAGTGTATTCTGTCTGCGTATCTATTTGATACTTGTATGTGGTCTATAACCGAAGACAGGCCACGTCCATTAAAGGTGCTACTAAAAGGAATTGGGAATGAACACACATTGTTAGCAAATCCCCAATCCATAGTATATTTTAACAAGTTGAATAGGTCACCGGGAGCAGAATGTGAAAAGTGGGATGAATCATTAACATCATCTAGTTCTGTGCCACAGACATCTCCTACGGTATGTGGGCAGGGTCCACAATTGAAGTCCCCTCCCCAAATTATGCAGTAGTCTATACTGGTACTCCTTTGAATCTAATCCAAGTCTCTCTGCAGGTGCATTAAAATTTGTTCAGTATCTACAGCGGGTATGTTATTATAAAAAATTATTAAAACTAAGTAATGAATCTTGTCTATATTAATTTTAAGCACCTAATATTAGATCTTAAACTCCGCGAAGTCTATCTTACGTGCATTTAACCTATAGGACATATAGGTACAAAGGCCACCCTTATTCCTCCCCTTACTCGGAGAGACGGCTGGGCTGAAGAATCTTTTATAACCATTAATATGTAGTATAGTATCAGTCCAGGTTTCTTGAGTACATATAATGTCGAATTTATAAATATATTCCAGCCAGGCAGGGTTAGTCAATTTGGCTTTTTAAGGCCTGACACATTCCAAAACAGAATTTGCATTTCTTTAGTTCTAGGCCCAGACTGAGATGCGCAATTGGTGAGGGAAAGGGCGGCATAAGGGCCATCAAGGCTATTTGACATTTCACTGTGAGTGATGTCTATGGTGAATTGAGTTGTTCCATTCTGGGGATTATAATTATTAGGAATGTCTCTTGCCTCGGTGCCGACTTGCTCGACTTTAGCCGTGGGGACTATACATGGCGAAGGTATTCCTGTAGTTTGACATTGAGCCACATTACTACTACTATCGCTGAGTCAATCAATGTCCTCCAGGGAAGAAAGCACTTACAATCTGTTAAACAGGGGTATGCTGGGTTGGAGATGATTAATTGGATAAGCCAGGGTCTGCTGTCTTACATAAGGAGTATAATTTGTAGGAGTGTAAAAATAACCCAATGGCAGTACATTTATACCATGATTGGTCACATGATTGGAACCCTGTTGGCGCAAGATTTCTTATATTTGGTTTGGTGTTCTAAATGTGAGAACAATGCAGTCACAAGGGAACCTCTTATCTCTTTTCTCCACCCATCCAACTCTCCTTGCCATTTTAAATTCCCTAATAGGACATCAGTTAAGCCGGATTTGGATCCGACCCAGCAAAGGGCCTTAATACGTAAGGACTCTATGGTAATGAAGGAACATCGCACGCTTAAGATAGCTTTTAATGTTTATTTCTTCAGAGAACATAAGTAGCACATGTCATCTATATGCCTGGGTCTAACTGTCTGAACTGGAATCTCGAACACTGCAGTGTTCCAGATTCCAGAAAGGTACAGCAAGATACCACACATTCCACTTCGTCAATATTTTAAAAAGATTAACACATTGAAAAAGATAAGAATAAATAAATAAATAAATAAAGTAGGTAAATGCATCTCACATTTACAAAAACAAAGACTTAAGTAATGTGAGCATAAGCAACTTTGTACCACATCTGGTTACAGTAAAGAAAACGACAATAGCATAAATAATGAACATTATCTATTTGACATTAGTATTCATGCATACATGAGATGGAAACTTTAGTGAAATTACAGAAGATATTACTTGCCAACATGATAATCCTTATACCACACAGGATGTTGACGTGTTCTTCGTAAATATTGGTTATTTGGAATTTCACAATGCGGAGAAGGGAACTTTCTCCGATTTGTCCTACTATATGAAGATTTGGGCGACCCAATATCAGTAGAATCATTTAACCTTTCCTCAGGCCTTAACCACTGAGGAATCCTAATAACTTTAGACAAATTCCACACATTACCATCAGATAACTCAACTACTTATCTACCAACACGAACCACTTTCAAAGGATGAGAAAACCGAGATTCTCCTGATCTGGCAAATCTACCTTTCTTTACACGTACCCAATCATTGATTTTGACCGGAAAATTGATAACCTTATCTTGACAGTCCTGGACGGACACTGTCCTGTTGTCAGCAATTTTGTCATCTTTGTTAATTAATAAAACTCTCATCCACATTTGACTCATATTAGACACACTCTTCCTCCCTCTCATTTTTTCAAAAGGAGATAAATCACCCATACTCCTAGGTGTATTCCCGTAATTCCAAAGAACTCCACTGATCGTTTGTTTACAATACTTTACATTGGAAATGGCTAATTGTAACCCTTCCTTAAATACTCTGATCCATCTTTCCACAATTCCGTTACTCTGTGAATAAGCGAAGCACGTTTATTAATAGCATCTTTTCACCCATTTATCTGTAACACATTTTTAAGACTATTCATCATGGCATTTTGCCTTAAGATAATTTGCATTTTTAATCATATAATTTTACATGGAATTTGCAGCTTTTAAGATATGTATTACCGAAATAAATCTATTTTGATTTGATTTGAATATTGCCGTGACTCTCAAGAAAACTTTTCATCTCAGTGGATACGAATTGTACTCCATTATCCGTTATGATGGAATCAGGAAACTTTCTCTTTCAAAAACTTCATTTAAAATTTGGATCACCACTTTTGAGGTAATAGTAGGAACTATTTTGACCTGAGGCCACTGCGATAATTGATCAATAAGTATGACGGCATACACAGGATTCTGATTAAAACACATGGGACCCGCAATATCCAATGAAACACATTGCCACACATGACAAGTTCTAGAAATAGAAAAATGTTCATAAGAAACAGTTTTCTGAGATTTATCACTTAAGCAACATTCCATACAATCTCTGACTTTGTGTTCAATTGATTTATCCATGGCTGGCCACCAAAATCCACTTCTAATTCTTCTTTTCATGCTGGTCATACCTGGCTGACCTTCATGGGCCATATCTAAAATAGTTTGTTGTAAATCATACGGTACAACCAATTGTAAACTTCTCATTAATGCATCATCTTTTAAAGACAATTTATGAGCAATCTGAAAGAAAGGAAGAAGATTTTCTGACAATTCTGCTTTTCTGGGCCATGACGACTTAACATATTTAACAACCTCTTTGAGTACAATATCATTTTCACATGTCATTCTCCATTCTTTCTCTTGTATGCATCCATTTGACACCTCACAAATAGAAATAACAATTTCTAAATCATTGTCTTCTTCAACTACATTGTCATCAGTAACAGATATTCTTGATAGAAATCTGCCAAAATATTTCTTACACCAGGTATATACTTTGAAATGGAAATCCTGTAGTATGTATTGCCATCTTGCAATTCTAGACATGGCTCTACCACATCCTTTTGTTGTAAACAAATCAACTAAAGGACGGTGATCAGACCTAACTTTGAATACAGTACCATACACATATTTTCTAAAGTTTTCAATGTCCCACCAACATGCTAGTGTTTCTTTTTCTAAAGTGGAATATTTACATTCTGCACCCCTTAATGGTCTAGATGCAAATTAAATGGTGACCAAATGACCATTCTGATTTTGCATCAAAATTGCACCTATACCCACATTACTTGCATCAGATACAATAATTGAATCATACGCTGTGTCAAATGTTGCTAAAGCAGGTGCAGCAGAAATAAATTTTTTCAATTGTCTGAATTCATTCATGCAATTGTCATCCCACAAAAACAACTTGTTTTTTTAATCAATCTTCTCATATGTACAGTTTTGTCAGCAAATAATGGTATACATTTTGCATAATATTCAGCGAGTCCTAAAAAGGATATAAGCTGGTCTTTATTTTCTGGATCAGGAGCTAGTTCAATGGCTCTAATCAAATTCTGTGTGGGAGAAATGCCATGTTTGTCAATAGAATGGCTTAAATAGTCAACTGTTGATACCCCAAATCTACACTTTTCCTTGGTAAGTGTCAGACCATTGTCTTGTAAAATGCATAAAACCTTGTGTAAAATGTCAGTATGTTCAGATGAATTAGAGACAAAAATCAAAATATCATCTTGGAAATATAGTACATTTTCCATGTTTTTAAATAAATTGTGCATTACCCTTTGGAAAACTGATGATGCAGAAATTAATCCAAAGGGCATTCTTTTGTATCTAAAGGCACCTTCTGAAGTAATAAAAGAAGTGAGATGTTTGCTTTCATCATGCAGGGCAATTTGGTGATAGGCATTAGATAAATCAAGGGTGGAAAATAGGGAGGCACCTTTCAATTTCGTGAATATCTCACCAATGTTTGGTAGGGGATGTCTGTTAACCCACACATTGTTGTTCAGATCTCTTAAGTCAACACATAGTCTGACCTTACCATTAGGTTTGTGTGCGACTACAACCGGAGATAACCATTCCGAAGATTCTATTTCCTCGATTATATCAAGATCACACAGTCTTTTAAGTTTGCTTTTAACAGCTTCTCTTTAATGTAAAGGGACATTCCTAACTTATGAACCCTTGGTACAGCATCCTTTTCCAAAATGATTTTATGTACAACATTTTTTAGAAGACCCAATTTTGAAGATGAAAATACACTAGGAAATCTTTTTTTCCACTCCGATGCTGGATCCGAATCAATATGTAAGATCAAATCTGAATACCCAAGCACCTGATCAGGATGGTTAGGGTCTAAAGTGATCATTAAATCTCTTTGTTGAGGCCATCCCAAAAGACAAGATCCTTCTTTTGCGACATATACTTTAGATGAAATGGTTTTACCTTTGAAACTAAGAGTAGTTTTGAAAAACCCTAAAACATCGATAGGTTTTCTACCATACCCAACTAACTTTATGTCAGGAGGAGATAAACTTAAATTGGGACATTCTTTTAACCATTTTTCTCCAATGAGTGTGTGTCTGGCACCAGAATCAGTCATAACTCTTACTTCCTTATCTCCTATAACAACTGTGCAGAAAGGAGCATCCTTCATTATACTATTAACCTCATAAACAGCTAAAAGAAATTCTTATTTGTCAATGTTACCTCTAACCTCTTTTATAACTCCAAACATCTTTATTTTGACAAAATATTGTCATAAAAGAGCACAGCAGTAAGACAATAAAAATAGTACAATAAAATGTTTAAAAACAAGTAATAGTAAGACCAATCCACAGCAGTGGCTACTTCTAGTACATCACAGGTTCTCTCACCTACCCTGCTAAAGTGGGAATACCCGGCCCAATATAAATCTACAAATATATCCGCTTTATCCTAGTTTAAAAGTTTAGCCACAAGTGCCCTTCTAGTAATCCACATTGCTCCTAGGAACTTAGTAACAGCAAAGGCCACAACCGATGAAACATCCGTCTTTAAAATTCTGAGCGCCTGCGAGCAGTGGGTCATCTCCAAATTTTTACATATTGGGATGATCCATCTTCGTCTCTGATTTAAATAGGCTGGACAGAAAAAAACAACATGGACATCATTTTCTAGGTATGCATTGCACCCTGGGCAATTCTTGGGCAATAATGCACACCATTTGGACGTATGTGATCTAATGGGTAGCGAACCATGCCGCCATTGGAGGAAGAGCTTCCTTGCGACAGCAGGGCTAATGTCATCCAGGACTTGCTCCAGATAATAACGGTCCTTAAACAGTAGAAATGTGGCTGTAAGAGTGCCCGATTGGGCGCTAGATGATAGGAGGGCCATTTTGTTATCCCTGTACAACTGAACCAGATGTTTCCGTGACATTCCAGCACAGGTGTGCTCCGGATCTGACCACATTGATGCTAGACCAAGCTTCTCACATTCCTCTCTGACATGCTTAAACCAAGGAAGTTTACCCACATTAGGCAAGCCCAGGATTTCGATTAGCTCTTGCCTATATGTAGTCAGCTCTGGGGTAACCCAGAGTCTCCTCCAAAAGATTAAAGGTCTGAGGGCCAGTTCTTCTTCAATAGGTCTAAGGCCTAGGTCAAGTCTTAAAGGTACTAATGGAGTACTCGGGGGCAAGGCTACCAGCTGCCTTAGAAATCTATTCTCCGCAACCGTGATTGCTTCACCACTCTTGTAACCCCACAGCTCAGCCCCATAGGACACTGCCCCCCTTGCCCTTAGTTTGTAGATTTCAAGTGGGGGACCGATCGGCTTAAGCGTAGATTTACTCAGGAGTTTCAAGATACCCCCTGCTATCTGGGTCATCTTAAGTTGCGATTTCAGCTGGTGCTGAGCCCAGGTAAAGGATTAATTGAAGGTAAGCCCTAGGTAGACAAAAGTGTGAACCCTTTCCAGCCTAACTCCCTCTATCACAGGGTTTGGGCATGTTGTTGCGGGGGGATTAAAAATCATAAATTTGGTTTTTAAGGTGTTAATTTCCAAACCCCGCTCATTACAAAAAGAGACAAACCCGTCTAAGACCCGCTGGATACCCATAGGTGTTTTAGAGAGTAATAAGGTATCGTCCGCAAACATAATCGCGGCGATCCGGGACCCTGCAAGCCTTGGAGCGTCGCTATCTTGTACCACCTCAGGTGTGTGATTACCCCATTGACGTAGAGGCAGAACAGGGTAGGCACCAAGACGCACCCCTGCCTTACCCCCCTGACAACGGGGAATCTGGATGTTAACGAGCCATTGCTACCACACCTGACCTGTGCATAATTCTCATCATTGAGTAGTGGGGGTGGGATACCAAGCTCCCCAAGTACAACCCACAGCTTCTGACGAGGGACCAGATCAAATGCTGCCCGTAAATCAATGAAAACTGTATATAGTGACCCGCCCCCAATCTTAACCATTTTCCAGTAAAGCATATATAAGCGAAAGATCTGGTCCGTGGTGGAAACATTCTTTCTGAAACCTGCCTGGTAGGGGCTCAGGATAGAATGCTCCTCAATCCAGTCTAGAAGGCGATTTAGAATCAACAGTGCAAAAAGCTTTTGGTGCACGTCGATGAGGCTGATTGGCCTGTAATTGGCTGGGAGCAGAGGTGAACCCTTCTTAAAAATGGGAACAATCTCTGCCCCCAGCCAAGTACTCGGTACCTCCATGCCTCCCTATATGGCATTGAAAATGGACGCCAGATAAGGGGCCCATACCACAGGTTCATGCTTTAAAAGATCGCCTGGTACTTTATCTAGGCCCGGAGCTTTGCTTAATGGAAGGTTAAGAATAGCTGTGTGTACCTCCCCCACAGAAAACACTCTGTCATTTCTCTCTGGATATTGGGGGATAGCGCCAATGGGTTCAGAGCAACTAAGGGGGTGTCTGCCTGGTATAGGGTGCGGAAATGCTCTTCCCACACCTCGGCGGCCACATTAGGGGCCACAGCTGCAACTAGCTCAGCCAAACCAAAAATTACAATTTGCCAAAAGGTCCTTGCATCTCTTCCTGCCAGGCTAGATGTTAAATTGGCCCAATGATCCGCCTCCCACTCGGCTTTGGCATGATGAATTAACTTCTTGTATGCAGCCCTCTTTGCTTTAATGAGAGCTCTGTTGTGGTTTTGCTTTAGTGCGCTGAGGAGCTCTGATTTCGCCCTTCTACATACCGGGTTAAACCAGGTAGATTTATTACCTAGTTTTTTCCCTTTTCCCACAGGATTAAGGATCTCCGCTAATCCAGCAGTTAGTTCCTGGTGCAAGGTCCCAAGCTTCGCAAATGCTGAGGCGGAGGGGAACTCAAAGGCCAGAGGAAAAAGAGCTTCTAGTGCTGTGGCTACTTGAGCATATATTTCAGCCACTAGCTCAGGTCGGGTTACTGCTTTGTCCCATCTGATCCTTCGTGAATTGCTAGTAAGGAGTGCCCGATTGTCTGGACCACTCCCTCCATTCAGACTATCTTTAGGACAACCAGATGAGACGAAATCAAGGATCAGGGGGTTATGATCACTTTCACCCCTGGGTTCCACCTTAAAATCAATACCCTTGTGCCACGCACAGGCCTCAACAAATATATAGTCCAGGCGAGCCTCTTGGCCAGGGTTATTATAGGTATGTTTAGCGGGCGTGTCCGAGATTACGCGGCCATTGCATGCCCTTATTGAGTGTGTTAAAGTCAGGGCAAGAATTTGCAGCGCCAGCGGTGCCCATGACTTTGGCGGGAGACCCACCACCGGAGGTATTTTCCAGTAATTGTCCTCTTCCGAAATGGCGCCGTCCAGCAAATCTGCCAGTGGCTCAAAGTGGGAATTAAGGTCACCTCCTAACACAAAGGTAGCCCCCTGGGGAATCCTAGTTAGAAACACGGAGAGCTCCTCAATAGTTTTTGACTCCGCTGTAACGGTAACTGGTCTGGAATAAACATTGACCAGAACAAGTTTGGAGGCGTCAGGCCATTCCAGTATGATACATTGTACATCCTCCGACCTGGTCTCCAATATCCTGGCACTACACCCCAGATGGGTTTCCACCCAAATTGTTAACCCCCCCGATGGCCTCCCCTTCCCCCCCCACTTTGCGGGTATAGAGAAGGAAGCAAAACCGCACCTGAATTGCTCCTCTCTTGCCCATGTTTCCTGCAGGAGACAAACATCATTCATGTCAATGAAGGTACCCCACTCTAAACAGGCAAGTTTATTGCATAACCCTGCAATATTCCATGACAGGATTTTAAGCGATGTTTTACCAATATCTGCCTTTGAGGTTGACATAGAGTGGGATTCCACCCCAGTTGGCATGAGCGCTATATTAGACGTGTTAATTCCCATTTCAGGCCGGCGATTGGATACCACCTGCGCTTCCCCCAGTTCTAAGTTCATCCCTCTCCCCTCTGCCAGAATAGGCTGTAGATGTATGTGGTTTGATAAACCATCAGGTCCCCCCGGTCTTTTGTCTGTTTGACGTCAATCGACCTGGTCCAGGGAACTGAACCTATGATCATGAAGATAGTTAACATGCATGGGGGTGATATAGGGATTATATTTAGACCCTCCGATATGGCTCCTAGCACTCACCCTTGTCCACCCTTGTTCACAACCCATATCAGCTTGATTACTTGGGGGTGGGTAAAAGAAAGATAGTGGGCGGGACTGGATTGTGGTGCAGAGAGTGTCACCCACCCAGTTGCAGATGTGTGAGACTATCCCTGTGTTCCTGAAATTAACCAGGACACAGTCACCCTTTATGTTTTTAGTTGTTGGACCCACCCATGGGACCCTTCTCACCATAACAATTTCGGATGCCTGGCGCGGAGGGGGGGGTCTATGAATGTTCAACCAACTAACCACTTTGTTTTTTAGGGAAGAGAACGATTCTGGAGTAGGGCCACCAAGCTCAGGAACTCCGGTTAGTACCACCACTAGGGGAGCTGCCTCCGGGGGTAGGTTAACTATCTTGCTCCACTTTAAACGGCTCTCCACTGCAGTGGGCCTCTCTGCCTTCTCCCAGCCAATACCACTGTTTCTGGTGGAATTTACCCTAGCCACAACCGTTGGCGCCGGGGCCATCGGTGCAATGTTTGCTGGGACCGAGTTGATAATGGGCAGGGGAGTGGTCACTAGGGGTACCCCCCGCCACCAACATCATTACCCTGCTGTACAATCGGGACTGATTTAAGATAGTTCATCATCTCTCCGGTGGCCTGTTCAATAGTTTGTAGCCTATGGTCAATAGAGTTAAGTCTGTCCAGCAGAGGGTTCAACAAAGATTTCAGAGTGGTTCCCATAGCGAGGATCAGATGGTCCGCCCCTCCTTGCACCGGATCCCCAAATCTAAAAGCATTGGGCTGGGTTATCGCAGAGGCCTGGGGAAATGAATTTGTAGGAGGGATGATTACTGAGAGGGCTTCCCTAATTTCAGTTTGGACCATGGAGTGATTGGCTTCAGGTCCCTTATCAAGTTTTGCCTTTTTCCCGCCCCTCCCCTGGGTACCGCATTTCCTCTTGGGGACCGCCCCTTCCCGTGCTCCCTGTGACTGTCTGCATACTAGATCCAGCCCACCCACTGATCGCCCAGTGTTACCAGTGCCAGCAGACGATGATAACACCACCATCTCTGGGACTGATGGCAATGAAGTGCTAACAGCTCCTGGGCTGTTCCCAAGATCTTGCAGAACAGCTGTAATAGTCTGATCAATGGTGTCCAACAGGGCAGTAGAAGCCCCCCCTCCCTTTCTGGCGTTTTGGCAGTAGCTATAAGGCTCAAAGAGGATCTTCTAAGCGTTTCGATGCCTTCGGAAAGACGCTGCTCAACCACGGCAAGCTCACTGGCCACTACGGAGTTAGCTCTAATCAGGAAATTGTCCAGTGTACCTGCAACCACAGTGCTTGAAGCCATAGCCTTACTCATTAGTTCACGAGCCGCCATTGACCGCGCTTACACCCTCCCTCGTAGCCAGATCAAATGAGTATCTTCCAGCAAATCAAAGCCAAGAGAGTGGGGCCGGTCCGGTCCTACACGGTCTATAACGGGCTAGAACGGGCCCGCCCTTGGCCCGGGCTTCGCCAGGGCGCGTCCCGCGTAGCGGGAGTGAAGCCTGTTCAAATAGAGCAAATAGGCGGGACTACGCAGGGGAAGAGGACCAGCTGGTGTCAGGAAGGAATGCTGGTCCTCGCAGTCCCCCACGCCCGCGTCCAGCAGCAATCTCGTGGCACTGACCCACGATGTCTCCAGCAACAAGGACCCTTCAAGAACTCCTTAGTTCACGAGCCAGCACTGTCCTATATCCTTTCAGCTCCCAGCAGCAGCACAGAAGGGAAGCTCTAACAGCGAGCGGCACCCCAATTTCGTGAATATCTCACCAATGTTTGGTAGGGGATGTCTGTCAACCCACACATTGTTGTTCAGATCTCTTAAGTCAACACATAGTCTGACCTTACCATTAGGTTTGAGTGCGACTACAACCGGAGATAACCATTCCGAAGATTCTATTTCCTCGATTATATCAAGATCACACAGTCTTTTAAGTTCGCTTTTAACAGCTTCTCGTAAATGTAAAGGGACATTCCTAACCTTATGAACCCTTGGTACAGCATCCTTTTTCAAAATGATTTTATGTACAACATTTTTTAGAAGACCCAATTTTGAAGATGAAAATACACTAGGAAATCTTTTTTTCCACTCCGATGCGGGATCCGAATCAATATGTAAGATCAAATCTGAATACCCAAGCACCTGATCAGGATGGTTAGGGTCTAAAGTGATCATTAAATCTCTTTATTGAGGCCATCCCAAAAGACAAGATCCTTCTTTTGCGACATATACTTTAGATGAAATGGTTTTATCTTTGAAACTAAGAGTAGTTTTGAAAAACCCTAAAACATCGATAGGTTTTCTACCATACCCAACTAACTTTATGTCAGGAGGAGATAAACTTAAATTGGGACATTCTTTTAACCATTCTTCTCCAATGAGTGTGTGTCTGGCACCAGAATCAGCCATAACTCTTACTTCCTTATCTCCTATAACAACTGTGCAGAAAGGAGCATCCTTCATTATACTATTAACCTCATAAACAGCTAAAAGAAATTCTTATTCGTCAATGTCACCTCTAACCTCTTTTACATTTTCATCATTTTGACTTCCACAATCAATGCTTCTATTTTTAGATCTGTTCTTGTTTCTACACATCCTTGTGTAATGTCCTTTTGATTTACAATATCTACATACTTGACCCAAAGCTGGACATTTCTTATCGTTGGCCAAATTACCTGGAATACCACATTTAAAACAGATATATTCATTTTTTTCTTGGTTGCTCTGGCTTTTATATTTTACTTAGCTGGAAGTTGCTTCTTCAGGATTATACTTTTTAACAGCATTAATCTCAGACGCTTTTTGCTCAGCGAGTTCTTTTAAACGAAGGTTCATATCTTCAAAATGATGAGCAATGTCTAAAGCTTTGTCTAAAGTTAAATCCTCTGCAGCTAATAATTTTTCTTAAAGTTTGACATCAGCAACCTTGTGTACCATTTGGTCCCGCAACATTTGGTCGTGAAATGTAGAATAATTGCACTTTGATGCCAATATTCTCAAATCATTTACAAAGGCATCAATGGATTCATTGACAAGTTGTCCTCTGCTGAGAAATTTACGATGAGATACAACCTCATTGACTTTTTTTATGTAACGTTTATCCATTTGTTTGATAGCCTCTTCAAATACATCAGTGTCATCTTCAGACGATGATATAAGATTATTACTAGGTGGTAAATGACTTTAAATGTGTCTTCCCTCGCACCAAGACAATATTTTAAAATAGCAAATTTTCGTTTATCAGTGTAACCATCACCACCATTGGCTTCAATATAAGCTTCAAAACCTTCTTTCCAACGTTTCCACTCTAAAACAGGTTCCCCATGTAACGGTAAGAAAGGTGCAGGAGCATTGAAACTCTCCATTGTGAATAATAATATTATTAATAAACAACAATTAATATAAAGTACACATTTCCGTTAAATAACATATATTAATAGATCTTGTAGTTTATGAGCAGTGTACATCAACACAACACTGACAATGCGCTGATATTCTTAATGTAAGAGAGTTCGTTAATTTTCCCCAAATTCCTTGAGAAAATAATTCTCAATTTCATAAAGCTGTGCCAAACAGCACTTTTTTATTAACTTATGCACTAAACATACTTCTAATCAGCTGTGTACAACAGCGATGTTTCTGCTGTGCACTTCCCCACTTTGTTATTGATAATGGACCAAATATACGAAATTCCAAGGTTCATATGAGGCACAATCCTTGTTTTAAACTTGACCACTGTGAACTTGAATTAATTTGCCATGCGCGACAGATTCTTTATGTCATCCAGCTCACGCGATGTATATCGTAATATCTGTCCCACCGCAATGAACTTGACACTAAAAATGCCATTTAAGATGGCCGCCACTTTACGTGCTGTTATCCCAAAGTATGGCGGCTGTGTGTGATTTAAAATGGCCGCCACATTTTATTTACTCGTCCCAAAGTCTGGCCTCTGAGTACGCTGATGCTATGACATCACGCGCATTCCATGAATAATATGCGCACTGGTCCGATGCACATTCAGCGTGAAAGAGGATAAAAATAGCAAAAAGTCTCACCCGATGTTTGTTGATATGCGCTTTTCACCAAATACCTTAGGACTATAACAGCTATGCACCGGAACACCTCATGAAGCTCACAGGTCTTTGAAAATATGACAGCAACTCGATCTGCTTTCCGCAGGACTCCAGGCTTATCGAAAATGTTTCCAATCGTCGCCAGTATGGTAATGAAGGTACATCGCACGCTAAAGGTAGCTTATAATGTTTATTTCTTCAGAGAACATAAGTAGCACGTCTCATCTATAAGCCTGGGTCTAACTGTCTGAACTGGAATCTCGAACACTGCAGTGTTCCAGATTCCAGAAAGGTACAGCAAGATACCACAGACTCCCAAGATTTAGTTGACTTAGAGGTGAGTTGTGGTACATTCACCAATATTATTGTGAAAGGTGTGGCTTCTGGTGTTAAATTTAAAGTCACCTCCTCTCTGTTTGCCCTGTCCCCTTCCCTAAAAATGGTGCAAAAAATTGGGTATCCTTTGAGAGTCACTGGGTGCTATTTGGGGTGGCACTTCATTATGATTTAAATTAAGAGGGCTCTGGAAGCCAACACTTTCCCCTGGGACTGATTGTGTGATATCTGCCGAAAGGGGGTTTGCTGTCCTGCAGTCATTTAGTGTGCTCACTGGGCGATTATGGAGTGTGTTATTTAAGCCTACACCTTGTACTTTGCTCATCAGGTCCTTGATGACCGATGTCATGGCTGACAATTTCTCTAGTGAAACCAGAGCTGAGTTTTGATGGTCAAAAGCATTGCCGGAGCCCTGACCCTCCCTCGACACCTGGGGGTTAACGAAGAAGCATCCGTGGTCTGTGTGCCTATGGAACACGTCCTCACCACAGAATGACACTGAGGATTACACTGAAGCCCCTTTTGTTGTTTTTGTTTTAGTGGGCCCGCACCCTTTTTGGAGTTCACAGATGCCTTTGTCTTAACCCTTGTGCCCTCTGTGAGGAGATGGGAAGTTGGGGTCCTAGAGGCTATATCGGGCCCGTTATAGGTATCCATATGTGGTGCTATCAAGTCATCAAACGCGAGGCCAGAGTATCCAGGGCGGCCAGTGCTGCCCCCGGGTTGAGTGGTGATGAGCAAGATTGAATTGGGGTTTGATTTTGAGAAATGCCAGCCAGGTTATGTGTTCCAATGAGGATCGCCTCAGAAGAAATGAAGGGTCTAGAGACAGCCGCCTCTCTGTTAGTTCTATTTTGTGGCAGAGCAGTGATTCGTCCCGCATTATAAAGGCATCCAAAATCCCCTTGGCCCTTTGACCCTTAATCACTGTGGGATTGCTCATTATTAAGACGTCGATGTAAATCGCTCTGCCACGATAATAAGTACCAGTCACACAGCACTCAGAACGTGGAGGCAGAAAGTAAAATCAGAAGGCAGTACCTGGAGATTGGTGAAAGATTGCAACAAGCTGTCCTTTGATAGCCACATAAAGAAAACTGTAGGCAAATGCTTTGGGGTGATGAAAACGCTCAATCGCACCCTTGACCTGTTACCTCTTAACTCCAGACGTACCATGATGCAGGCATTAATAACTTCCCGCATTGATTACGGGAATGTACTGCTCCTGGGTACATCGGAGAAAAACATCAAGAAACTACAGGTTCTACAAAATTCGGCAGCACGCCTGGTGTTAAGGCTTCCCCGCAGAGCCCCCTCACGACCCTCTCTGGCAGCCCTCCATTGGCTACCTATTAGTAAGAGGATTGTTTTTAAAGCTATGCTATGGTGCCATAGGATAATCCATCACAGAGCACCGGCCTATATGTCGGATCTGGCATCCTTGTATGAACCCAACAGACCACTCAGATCCAAAGGAATAGGTCTGCTCAGAACTGCCTGCCCCAAAAAAGCTAGAATGGGAGGTAGATCATTCCGCACTTTAGCGGCTAGGCACTGGAACCTCCTGCCTCTGGATACCAGGCTAGAGATTAATGAGTCCTCTTTTAGAAAGAAGTTGAAAACCTGCCTCTTTACTTTGTGATTGCGCTCTCTCTTTCCTTCTAATATGCTCTCTCCACAGCGCGGGGACACGCCGGGAGGCGTCACCAGGCGCTTTACAAACTCCTTTAAATTAAATTAAATTAAATTGCGGGGCCTATTGTTAGAGAGGGGGCCCAGCCTCCTCCGGGCTCCGACGGGCCCGCCCTTGGCCCAGGATTCGACCGGGCTCTGTCCGTGCGCGCGTCCTGCGTTGCGGGAGTCTGCGGTGAGTTTTGTAGCACCTCCAGGTGCTGTTGGGATTGCTGTCAGCTGTGTGCCCCGAGCCTCGAGCATGAAGCAGGCTGGAAGATGTGGTCCTCCGGGACCAGGCAGAAAGCAAAGGCAAGCAGGAGTGGCAGAAAAGGAACCCCTTTGTCTATTTCGTGAAACGTCGGCAGGACCTCCTGACTATTGGACTGGATACGTACATTCATTGTCCCTTTTAATGGTTGAGGCGTCTGCCCCCATACATATAGATCCTGGTCGCCTCTGGTGATAGAACTGATATGGAGAATAGGCATCACTACTGCTGAAAACCCATCAAATTGATGGACGCCCCCTTGTCAATGATTGCCTTGATGGACGTGCCATCTACTTCAACCACAAAGGTGGGTTGAGGTCTTCTGTGTCATTTGAGATGCTCAGAGAACGAGGAAGACTTCTTCATTGTTGTAGGGTATATCATATTAAGTGTTACCAACCTACGTGAAATGCTGAGTAGGGCTCCGGTGTTCTGGGTCAGCCAGCAAGAGCTGAAGAATAGCTTTCATAGCTGGCATTCTTCTGGGTGCCCCATGGTCCTTGGTCCTCCCCGGCATACCGTGGCAAAGTGATTAGACTTGACACAGGTGGAGCACATCTTCCCTTGGGCTGGGCAGTGTTTCAGGGGATGTTATTCATGCCCACAGTTACTGCACCTGTGACCAACTGCACGGGCGTGGGTGGCTTGTGTCAGGTAGTTTTTGCTCTGGTGGACACTGCATCCATGGTTTCCTCTTTTACCACCAGCGCCTTGCTGGATTCCTGCATCAGGGCCCTGTACATCTCTGTGGCCCATGCCACTGATAGGTTGTGTGACCTTGCCATGATGAGGATGTCATCAAGAATGATTTTGGGTTGGGGGTGTGACTTGCAGCCGAAGAAGATGGCAGTGTAGTCCCAGAGCTGCGCTAGAGGTCTGAGAGATCTCCCGACATCCGTCATTATCCGAGCACCGCCGCAGCTGCAGAAGGCACCCGCTGTTCTTTGGGCGGTCGGGCAGTCAGTGGCGGTGTTTTCAGAATCCCCAAGTGTCCCGAGACGCAATCAGTGAACCTCCAGAGTTCGGCGGTCTGCTGCACAAAATGGCGGCTGCCAGGCAGATCTGAGTGGCGGCTCCCCGGTGGCACGGCGGTATGCCTGGCAGGAGTGAGAGCAGGCCCTGGCACTGCACCCTCCGTGTGATACAGCCACGGTGCCTTGGCGTAGTGGGACCTGACCGCGTGTGAAGCTGGCTGCGGGGGGGGCGCAGATGTCCCTCGGCAGCTCCGTGGTAGACGAATGCAGGTGGCCTGAGCGAGGAGAGTGGTGCCGTTTCACCTCCTCCGGAGATAAATCCTGCGCCTGGGGCAAGAAGAGTCCACCCTTGGTTGTGTGCCCTCGACACTGCTGCTATCCTTATCCTGAGGGTGTGCCCCGTTGAACTGTGGAGTCTTGCGGTGAGCTGTTATGGCTACGAGAGGGGCCCGGAACAGCGGAGCGAGCGTCTGATTGCAGAGGTGGCCGGCCTGGGAGGTGGGAACTGCGCGGAATCGTCCGGCAGTCTGTGGTGGTGTGAGTACCTGGCAGTGCGGGGGGCCTCCTCTGCAGTGCTGACCGGGGCCTGGCCTGCTGAGTTGCGACCCCCTGCGGGCAGTGGGGGCACCCCAAGGTTGGGGGCCTCTAATCTTTTGACGGTCCCGTCGCCTGCGCCACGGACAGTACCCAGTCCAGTCTGGTGTTGGCAACCCCTGGGGGACAGGGGTGCCTGTGCAGCTGAAGAGCTCTCAGAAGTGTTCTGGTGGAGGCTGGGAGCCAGTGTGCTTCAGGATTGAGCGGACTGCCTTGTTGGAGCCTCGGGGTAGTCGGGCCCCACAATGAGCCAGAATACAACGTCGGGCCAATCCAACCAAATTGAGAAATACACGGTGGCGATGAACAGGGATCACGGTTTGTCAGGTGGCGGCCAGGTTGGCGACCAGGATGACGGAGGCCCAGATCTGTCTCTGAAAGACATAATGAGGGCCATTAATGATTTTCAGGGCACGATGGAGCTGAAATTGAACTCGGTCACGGAGGAGGTGAATCTCCTGCGGGCGGATTTCCGCAAGATGTCCGACAAGGTAGCAGATGCGGAAACTGGCATTACTGGGCTACAGGCGAAGACGAAGCGCTTGGAGGAGCAGGTGGCCGCACTCACTAAAAATCAAGCAGACGTGCATGCCCGTCTGGAGGATCAGGAAGGCCGTGCCAGGCGCAATAACATTCGTATAGTGGGTGTTCCAGAGGGGATGGAGTGGCCCTCGATGGACTTCTTTGTTGAGGACCTTATCTTGAACCACTTGAAGCTGAAGCTCCTCTCGAACATCTTTTCCATTGAGCGGGCACATCTTTAGGGATAGAGACACCATATTGCAGGCGGCACGAGTCCATGGAGTCCTTCATCGGGACAATGCTGTTATCCGTTTTTTCCGTATTTTGCACTCTAGGTACAACACCAGCGGCGCTTATTTGATGGTGTTTAAAGGGCGTTCTGAGACGCGGGGGTGAAGTACATGATGCTGTTCCCGGCCCGGCTTAAGGTTCTGGACGGAGACAAATCCTACTTTTTCGACGCACCAGCAGATGCCGCCGACTGGTTGGAAGGATAGCGTATGGTGGGACGGTAGAGCAAGTGGCAAGATCCGCAGGTGGAGTGTGGTGGCCGAGGGCTGAGCCCGGATCCAGGGAGGGCTCCCAGAGTTGAGGAACGGCAGGAGGCGGAGTGACTATGGTATGGTAGGGGCTTGCATAACTACGTCTGTGTCCCTGCCTGAACTGCGATTTTACGTAATGGAGGCGGAGGGCTTGGGTTCCGGAGGTTGGGGGGCTGCCTCGCCACGGGACCTTGATGTGAGACATTGACTGAGGTTTCTCACGAACTTGGGGTTGCATTGTTTGCTGGCCTGGGGGTGCATTGCTGTGGGTGGGACACCGGGGGGGGTGATCTGCGTGAGAGGGGGTGCGATCTGGTATGATACATCTGCATCTTCCTCGGGCTAGCGATCCCACATTTCCTCTGGTATGTTCCTTGTTGTGGATTTGGGGTGACAGGCACTCTGCATTTTTCACTGGTGGGTGGTTGGAGGCTCACCTGGCAGGGAGGCAGGGAGGGGGGAGTTGGGGGATGGAGTGTTTGGTTGGTACAGGGGAGGGGTGGGGGGGTTTTAGAAACGGGTTGGTTATGCTCATCTCTTTGTCAGTTCATCTTGGGCAGCGGTGGCGGGCAGTTCCTGGCAAGGTTGTGCTTCCAGTCGTACAGTGGGTGGGACACGATTGCTAAATGGGCTCCGAGACACATGCTAGGATTTGGACGTGGAACGTCAATGACCTAGGCAACAAGATTAAAAGAACCCTTGTACTACAACATCTGAAGCGACACTCCCCGGATGTAGTTCTCCTGCAGGAGACGCATTTGGGGGCAACAACTGCTGGGCACTGGATCATTTTGGGTACAGAATGGTTGCCCACTCGGGCTGCACGTCTAGCTCCAGGGGGGTGGGCATTCTCATACGCAAGACGTTTCCTATAGTACTTTCTGGGAAGTGGACAGATGATTGCAGTGGCGGGAGGATGGGAGGGACATACGATTGTTTTTTGCTCAAGCTATGTCCCACCGGGCCTCCACTCAACGACATACGCCCGACTGCGCGTTTTCTTGATGGCTCTTCCCCTGGGGACGCTCATGGTGGGTGGAGATATGAACCCAGTCCTTATAGTGGATCTTGACAGATCGGGTGGGGGCAGGGATATCGGGGGGAGTTGGGGCTACAGGGCTTCCTGGAGACTTATGGCCTGAGCGATCTATGGCGGGCACATCATCCCTCTGTGAGACAATACATGTTTTACTCGGCCAGGCACGGGACCTTCTCGAGACTGGATCACCTCTTGGCTCGGACGGATCAACTGCGGGAAATTCAGACCCCCAAATCATGGCTCGGGTCTCTCAGACCACTCGCCGGTGGGTGCCACCTTGAGGGGGCCAGTCGTAAATAAGGTCGCGTTCCCACGGATAGACCCCTGGCACCTCCATGATGATAAGTTAAGTGACAAGCTCAGGGAGGGCTTCCAGCTCTACTTTGAGGAAAACCAGGGATCCGTAGCATCACGTATTGTTCTGTGGGAAGCGTATAAGACCGTTTTACGGGGACAGGCTCAGGCCCTGATTGGAGGCAAAAAGAAGGAGGAATCCTTACAGATTAGAAGGTTAGAGGATGAAATCACAGAACTGGAGAGGGGGGAAGAGGTGGTTTCCTCACCGGAGAGTCGCCATGCCCTGGCACTTAAGCAGAAAGAGCTCAGTGCTCTAGCGGAGGGCGAGGTGCGGGCCTATGCCCTTGCCACGCAGCACCGTATATATGATGCCGGAGACAAAGCCCTTAAGCTCCTAGCGTGGCTGGAACGTAGAGACAGAGAGCGCTCCTGGGTGGCGGCAGTTTGAGATAAGTCGGGCGCCCTGGTGACCACAAGTACTGACATCGCGGAGGCGTTCGCGACGTATCTGGAGGAGGTTTATACTCTGGTATGTACTAAGACGGAGCAGGATTGTGCAGAATTTCTTCAGGATTTTGTGCTTCCCACCCTGTCGCAGTCCCAGAGTGATGCCTTGGAGATGGCTTTGTCCGGAGAAGAAGTTGGAGCCGTGCTTAGCTTCTTGCAATCGGGCAAGGCTCAGGGTCATAATGGGCTGCCAGTTAAGAGCTTCAAGAAACAATCAAATATCGTTACGGGGCCCCTTCTAAGGATGTACCTAGAGGCACGTCAGGTCGGCGTATTACCACCGGACCAGAGAGAGGCCACAATTGTGGTTATACATAAGGAAGGCAAGCCGGTTGATTTTTGCTCCTCCTACCGGCCGATCTCCCTCATCAATATGGAGGCAAAGGTGCTAGGGAAGGTCCTGGCAGACAGGCTGCTCTCGTTACTGCCTGACCTGGTCCACATTGATCAGTCAGGATTCATGCCGCGCAGAAGTACCAGGCATAATTTGTGACGCCTGTATGGCGTACTGTGCATGACGGAGGGGGTTGGGGACACGCAGACGTCATTGATGGCATTGGACGCATCAATGGCGTTTAATAGTATTGAATGGCCATAACTCTTCATGGTCCTGCGCAGATTGGGCTTCGGACCGATCTTTTGCAGCTGGGTGGGCCTCCTGTATGAACAACCTATGGAGCGGGTGCGGGTGAATGGTACGGTTTCTAGAGCCTTCCAGCTCCGGCGGGGTACAATACAGGGTTGCCCCCTATCCCCCCTTCTATTTGCCTTGGCATTGGAGCCTTTAGCACTCTGGGTTAGAAGGGACTGACTTATGCCGATGACTGGGAGGAGCGCATTAGCCTGTATGCTGATGACATTGTGCTCTACATGGCTAGGCCCTACCAGTCAATGGCGCAGGCACTCCACCTCTTCGAGCTCTTTGGAAGCTACTTGGGCTATAGGATCAATTGGTCGAAATCGGTCATCTTCCCCCTTTCTGGCCTGCCTCCGCGGATACCGTCTAGATGTCCGGCGGTGGTAGCGAGTGATGGCTTCAGGTACTTAGGGGGGTTTATTACTAGAGACAAAGCAGAGTTTTTCACCAAAAACCTTGACTCCCAGTTGAAGCGCCTGCTCACGGATGTGAGCCACTGGCGCACGCTGCCTCTATCCCTGATGGGCAGGGCGGCAATGTTCAAAATGCTGGCATTGCCCCGCCTATTGTATCTCCGGCAGAACACCCCATATCCGGTATCGCCGGGATTCTTCAAAAGAGTATCTCAGGCGGTGCGGACGCTTCTTTGGGACGGGGGTGCCCCTCGGATAGCGCTGTGCAAGCTGACACGGGGGGTGTACGACAGTGGGCTGGTCCTGCCGGACGTGCAGTTATACTACTGGGCGTCCAAGCTGCAGGTGGTGAACGACTGGGTGTATACGGATAGGTCTGAGCCGGCCTATCGAGTAGATCGCTCAGTGATGCCTGGTGGAAACTGCGAGTCACTATTGTACACCAGGAGGGCGCGTACTGATTTGACCTCACATACCGGAGTAGTGGTCCAATGCTGGAAAGAAGCGAATCGGTTTCTAGGGTGAACGGAGTCCCTGACGGGTCGAACTCCCTTATGGATTGGGGAGCAGCTGAGTGAGGTGGCCAGATTGCAGGGCTTCATGGGATGGCAGCTTATTGGCATTGACTATTTGGGGGATGTGTGGAAGGGGGACGCCCCACGCTCGTTTGCATATTTACAGAAGGAATATGACCTGCAGGACCCGCGGCACTATCACTACATCCGTCTTGTACACGCGCTGCGATCCCATATGCGAGGGGGTGCGTCCATCCCGAATACTCCCCCACGGAGGATCGGTTACTGCTGGATTCCATTCTGGACAGGCCAACGTCTACGATCTACTGTAAGTTAATTAACAATATGCTGGACCCGTTGGTGTCTTTAAGGGAAACCTGGGAGAGGGATCTGGGGCCCTTGGACGACGACCATTGGCAGGACGCCCTGCAGAGCCCACGGGAAATTGCGATCAGAGTCCGGTTCCGGTTGGTGCAAGTTAAAATTCCTCACCGGGAGTACTACCCCCACACTCTGTTGTATACCTTGGGGGGAGCCAGTCCTCTTTGTGTGCTCGGGGATGTGGAGGGGAAGGGTCCTTTTACCACATACTTTGGGAATGTCCGGAGATCGTCACCTTCTAGACCAAGGTCACGGACATAATGATAGAGGTGGTGGGGTCTCCGGTTCCGAGGGAACCCAAATGGTTGCTTTCATTGATAAAGGGTCCCACCGATTGGACCAGATATGGGGAACTCTGGCTGCCTATGGCGGCGGGCGTGGCTAAAAGAAACATCGCCAGGGCCTGGGGGGTGCGGCACCTCCGCAGTGGGATCAGTGGGAGCGGGACCTGGACTGGTGCCAGAGGGCAGAGGAGACCATTTATAAAAGCAGGGGTTGCCCTAAAAAATGGAAGAAGATCTGGGGGCCAAGGAGGAGATACAGGGGCATGGGGGGACGCCTAGGGTAATGAGTTCTACTGTGATTGTCTTGATTCTGGCTAACTGTGATTATTCTGTATGCCTTACACTGCCTGTTTATCCGATGCACTGTGACCAATGGATGGATATGTCAATCAGACTGAGCACTGTTAATAAAAAGAGTTTTAAAAAAACAAAAAAAAGAATGATCTTGGATTGTGTCAGAATCAGACCCCAGAGGGTCTAAGACCAGCACCCCTGAATGTTCTGTGCACAAATTTCATTTGGCATAACAGGTGCTGGCCAATTCACGTAGGCGGGTGTAAAAGTTATCAATTGTCTTTTTTTTCATGCTGGTTTGCTTGGCGTAGCTTGAAATGCTAAAAACCAGGGTTCACCTGGGGGTTGAAATTAGTGTTGTGGGCCCTCACAGCAGCGTCTTAGTCATCCTCTGCACCAATTTGGGTAGGTGTTCAAACAGTTTGTAAATCTCCTCCCCTGCATAATGAAGTAGAAGGTAACGCTTGACTGCGCCATCAGTTTCGTGAGCGGCTTGAATGTAAATACTAAGCGGGCTCACCCACGTCTTCCATATAGGGGCAACTGTGGCAGGATTCGGCAGCTACCTGAATGGTTGAAGGACCCCCATCGAATTGTGTTGCGGAGGTGCTGTAGGAAAAGGTGGCACCCGGGGCGCACACATCATTGGCATTATCAGCCGTGGTGCAGGAATCGTGTGCTCAGCTCACTCCTTGGAAAGTCACTGGGTTTGCCGTTGGATTCCCCTGGATGCTGCGATGTCCACTGCAGGAGAGTGTTTGGACGGGTGAAGTTCAGCGAACTTAAGGAACGTAATGGATGACGGAGACCTCCGTTAACAGGAGTAAGGAGAGACGCTTTTTGATATTTGAAGAGTGACATGTGGGTGACATATAATGCACTGAAGGACTGTGTTCTTTGAGATGCGCAGTGAACCTTAGGATTGAGTTGCTGTGCGGACTCTCCCAGTAAATTTGGGAGTGGAAAGTGTTTACTTCGCTCCCTCTGAAGTGACATTATACCCTTGTCCTGATGAAGCATATAGAAATGACCAGCAGAAACGCGACCGCGACTGCGTCAACACTTAGGAATCCTCTAAGTGTTGAATTGGTTAAAAGAGTATAGCGCCTACAAAATAAGTAGTTAGGGGTGTTTCACCTCTGGCGCATCTTGGATTTCCTCAGAGGGTAACAGTTCTAAATTAGTAGTGTACACCATGATAGTTTATTTTCATTAAGGGTATATTCTTCTTGTATATATTCTTTGATTTATGTATGTACTCAATAGGTTGTACAGGTTGTGTATATAATGTATTATGTCTTGTAATATAGATATGAATATGATTTAATGTACTGAGAGTATTTTTGTTTTTTGTTTGAAATGTATGAAGTGTATATATATAATTGTGTTTATTTGTACCCCACCCGTCCTTTGACATGTATATAAGTTTCATTGACATATGAATATATAGGATTTATAAATAATTTTGAGAACATCTGGGTAATTAATAGTATCTTGTATGAAAATAAATGTTGAATTGATCCCTCTTTACTCTTTGCTTTTTTTGATATACATCATTGATGTCTCTTGCTCATGTATAAGAGGGTGGTTTGGGCTTAACCCCTGTATGAGTTTCTCGGGAGAGTGGCAGGCCTGCACTTCAGACAGGGCCATCCACCACTAATGATCCAATCTGGAGCAAACCTTCCAATGACGAATTGGAAAGGCCAGATGGGAGCCAGAACAGAAGGTCCTTGCAGATCTGCCATCAGGGGTCGTGTCTGGGCCTCGAGAACAGCTGGGCCACTCATGTAACTCCAAACCAAACACTGATACAGGTGCAACAACCAGGGCCGTGGCACAGCCGATGAGGAGCAGCAACAAACAAGCACTGACCCAGGTGTGACAACCAGGGCTAGTGTGCTTGCAGGGCCATGTGTGCAGAGCATGTGCTCACACAGGCACAATGTTCAGCACTGGAGCGCAGGTGTTGCTGTGAAGGTGGAGCCACAGGGAGCTGCGACCAGGGGCGGTGGGTCCATTGGGGCGTACGGGTGTAGCACTCCCGCCCGCAGCTGCTCCCTCGGCCGAAGAAGAACTGACAATCATGTCAGTCGGCATGGCGTCGGGCCGCCCACCCCCTTCAGAGTCTAAGGGGGATGGGTGGTCCGGCGTCGTGGTGACTGACATGATTGTCAGTCAGACGTCACCAGGGGCATGCAGCAGCACAGGTGCGCATGAGTGGGGACGAAGGGTGAATTTTCGCACCGTGCCTACTCATGCGAACTTGTGTTTTGACTTGTTCGCGCATGCCCACTAATGGGCGTGTAGCAGGTGAAGATTAGCCATGTCCTAAGCCCATCCTGGTGCTGATGGCAGCACCAGGATTGGCTGAGAGGGGCTGTAGGCTGTAGGCGCCAACGGACTCGGTGCGGCGCGGACCTGCTCAGGACCTCAGGTAGGATTTTATAATGTTATTTTAATACCCCCTTTCCCCCGTACGACACCCCCCCACCCCCGCGAGCCGCGACTGCAGAGGTGGCGCAGACCCGTTAAGTTTTTTATTTTAATCTTCTTCCCCACGTGACCATCCCCTACCACTCCCCCCCCCCTCCGAGTACTGCGAGCGAATGATACTGGTTCTGGTGATCATCGTTTCCTTCGTGAAAGTGCTGGAACACCTGGGTCTCTTAGACGTGAAGGAATGAGAAGCGTGGCGAGAGACCCCATTTCACCCGTGTTTAACATCTGTGCTAGGCTTGCATGCGGTGTGCGAGTTAAAAAGTGAGGGGCAAATGCCGCAGTTTTGATTTACTCTTCTTCACACGAGGTGGCAAAAGTACCACCATTTATGTATTCACTCGTATGGCGGACGGTGATACTAGAACCTTATTTAAGATTTTCAGTGGTAAATTTACTGAAATGAAAACCGTGATTTTATCATATGCTTGCTGCTCAGTCAGAACCAATATCTTTTTTTGAGTGAATAACGTCACATTTGCCCGTTATCTTAAGTATTGGCATGGATACATTTTTGGATTCTTCACCTAATATTTGACTGTCTCTGTATTTTAAATATTCTGAAATATGCTTGGACTGCCACTTCCAAAACTACTCAAAGCAGTGAAATCCCACAGTATCGCTCAATTAATTGTAAATGGCATTTTATTGTGTTGAAATGTTATCTGGCGTCTGATTGCTTTGATTTAGATATGTGCTAACTTTTGCCACGTGACTTTTCATAGTATGCTGTGCACTACTTTTCGCTAACTGCACCAGGATCAAATATACAACATTCTGTAGTCGATTATAGGGAGACGAACGTGTTTGGCGTTTTGATCAGGAGATCGCCTGTTTCTCCAGTGTTTATATCGGCATTGCATTTGAGCATCATACCGAGATTTGGTATGTGAAGTGTGCGTTTCATTGTAAATTTGCAATTACTGCGTCACAGTAAATTATGCAGATTAGCGAGGACGATGTTTGTCCGGAGTTAAATTGGTGATCAGTCTCTGTATGCTTGTTATGAGCCTTACATTTATAACTGTGTGTTTGAACAACTTTAACATTTCAGAAATTCCCACATTATATGAAATGCAGGCGTACGTTTGAAAGGTTTAGTCGACAACTACATTTTTCTGTGCTGCTTTATTTTCCCAATGACATTTGAGGTTCCCGCTCATTTTTATGGCAAGTGACAGTCGTTGAAACTTCCTTGTGGGGAGTAAACCTTAACCTATTTAAAGCTGCCTATGTCACGCATCACATTTTGTCTGCACGTCTCGCATCCCTCACACTTCTCTTGCGTGCCTGCTCCTCTTCAAGCGTCCTATTGTCTGCCTGCTCCTGTCTTTGTTGAAGAGGCGATGAATAGTTTCTCTGGCAAGATGAGGATGGGTATAGGGGAGGGAAAAAGTGTGTGAGGGTTAAGGTGGCTGATGCAATGGTCCTCCACAGAAGGTAGGGCGAGGAGGGGGTTAGGGTCATGTCTTTCATGGTGGAAGAGTGCGGAGCGGACAAGTTTCACACTTCTAGGCGCACACACAGTCTAAATGTTATCTTTTCATTCTGGGACTTGTAGTCCCGGTTAATTAGAGATACAAGACTACCAGTCCCAGAATACATAGAAAAAAACGTGAATTTGATGAGCTACCCACGTGTGGACCTGGGCACTTGAGCTCTGTGGTGACGGGGATTTTTAATAATAATCCATATTTGTAATCCACATCCATATAAGTGACCAGTGCAGTGTCTCTGCATGTAGTGTGGGGGAGTAGTGGCTTTATGGTGGTTTGTGCGCTTTGCCTTAAGGAGGAGGCAGCGAGTGGGGTTACTGCACTTAAGACGTGCGTTTGTGAGAAAGTAATATGTGAGTTTATGGCGCCCGGTACCAAGGTATGGCGCCTCTGAAGCTCTGGCACAGTGGACTGTGCTGTGGGCGAGTAACCGCTTGTGTGGGACGGGCACAGAGGTAAGAGTTACATTTGGAGAGGGGAAAACTGACACAGGGGTGAGCAGGAAGGGACAAAATGGACAGAGGAGAATAACGACTAGTCTGGGGGGTCAAATGGAAAAGGGAAAGACAAAGAGGAGGGCGGACAGGGGCAGAGAAAGAGGGAAGAAACTTGACAGTAGCTTGAAACGGAGAACGCCATGGAGCATTGAGAGGAAAGGTTAAAAGTGAGTCAGGAGTGACATAAAATGATGCGCGGGTGAGAGGGGTGAATGAGAAGAGTGAAGGGTAGGAGAAGGGCGTTGCGGGAGGGAGATGAGAGGACGAGAGGGTCGGGGAGGCTAGAGAGGCACAATGCCAAAGAGGCATGCGGCAACACAGCGGGAGGGAAGGAAGCAGAGGAGAGATGGGTAAGTGATGGATAGGAAGAGATAAGGTAGCTTATTGTGCCACTCACATAGCGCTTCATATCCCGTTGCAGTGCGCGGTAGCGCATTTTCAGGTGAGTAGCATGCAGCACAGTGGGGGGATGAGTGGTACGCAGGGTGTATTGTTGGGATCTTGTGTGGAGGAGTGTTTTTGTGTCGTTTGTGACAGATCAGAGCGGTCTGAGGATGCGTCGCTGGACGTAGAGTGCGATGAAGGAGGTTGATGAGCGACTATTTGTCTCAGTTGACTGACAGCTTGCTTTCTATTCATCAACAGGTTTGAGAAGCTCTTCCTGAAAGGTCGCAAGGTGACGGTCATGATCTGCGACCCGGTGACCAGGTGATGGTGAAGGTGTTCCAGAGAAAGTTCTTCTGGCAACCAGAACTACAGTTCAAGTGACCTATCAAAATAACTGGGTATATTCTACCCATTGCAAGAGGGTGCCGTCCAACTTGGTGGAACCTGCTGCGCTGAAGGATCACTGCAATATCCTGAACACTGAGATAGGCCAAGCTATGTCACCTGAAGAACCTGAAGAGGAAGTGTTCCCTGACCACACGATTCCTGGTACATCTCGATATCAGCTCCGACCCCGGAAGAGAGACACTTCGTTATTGAAAATGACTGTTTCAGCCAATGTCCTGGGTTAGTGAAAGTCTGAGTAGCAAAGGGGAGGACTCTTTTAGTGATACTCGTCTCAACCTTAGTGAAGAAACCAACGGCTGCCCAGGACCTTAGGGCACAATCTCTTTTGTTTTTGAACATCGAAATTACTATGCCTGCAGAAAAGAAATCAATTGCTGCAAGAGTCGGTAATCGAAAGAGTATGTTCATTATTGAACTCACTTTGATTGTTGTCATCATTGCTACAATAACATGGGTTGTAGAGGGAGTAGCTCCTGCTCAAAATCTACTGACTGCTACTACTCCTGCCCCATTGAGCACCACTACTACACTCTCCCTTATCACGAGCAGAAGCACCCACAGTCTTATCTCAACAATACGTTCATTGAAATGTTGCATCATACCCACAATGCTACAAACATTACCGATTGTTGGGTGTGCGGAATGATGCCAGCTCATCAGAAAAAGGGAGGATCGCCTTTCATTCCTCTGCCGTTTTCACACAATAGTTCTTGTAGGGCCTGGTTTGCACTACTATGGGCTTCTAAAGTTGCTAACATTACTGAAGCTGATATAGGTGGACTGAATGCCCAATTAAACAAGTTCTTTTACCCTGATGAGGAAGGAGATCCACAAGCTAAAGGAACTGTATGGGAAATGGAGAAGTATCACCGAGGAAATTCCTCCACACGCTATGTTTTCTCAAACACTCAAACTGTCAAGGGTAATGGATCTCCTGTTATAGCTGTTACTAGAGCTCGAGCAGACCTTTGTGTGAGCAGTATTGGCAGTATTCCTGTGTGGAAAAGTGACTGTAATATAGTGTTAAATGTTTCTGGAACGAACAAGTTTTTGGTTGTCACATAACACCTATTTTATTTGTGGAAGTAAAGGTTATTACCATCTACCTATTGGGTGGTCAGGTAGCTGCTACGTGTCCTTTTTCATACCACCTGTGTTTTTGGCTCCTGCATCCTACCACAAAGACTATAAATTGTATAATGACATTTCTAAGAATCGATATAAGAGGACAATAAATCATGATGAGTTGGATCAAACTAATACTGTACTGCAGCAGTATGTTGACTTTAATTTGGGGCTATTCTTCTTTGTTGGTGCAGCCTTAAACATCAGAAAAATCAGGTGCTTAACACGTGTTGTAGAGGCTGTAACCAATCAGACAGCCATGGTACTTGGAAATATCACGGAAGAACTACAAATTACGAGAATCGTGATGCTCCAAAACAGGATGGTCTTAAAGTCATCCTGGCCGATCATGGTGGAGCATGCCGCCTCATTGGGAGCAATTGCTGCGTGTATATCCCTGACCACGCCCCTTCCGTTTTTAAGGCGATTTCTAAACTGCATAAAATAGTCACTGAAATCCACCAGGATTCAGGAACATGGACTTTGACTGGATGGCTAAGAACAATGTTTACTGTCTGGGGGTATGTAACGTTTACAACAAAAATTTTACAACGCACTACCATTACAACGCAGGCATTACCACGCATACCATTACAACGCATTGCACTGGGGGGCGCTCTAGGATAGGTAATAAGTTTAATTTTCTATCCAACACCTTCCCTAGTGTCCACGGTGACTGGAGTTGGAATAGAAAATTATACTTACCACTATCCAGCACCTCTAAGCGCTATGCGTTGTAATGGTATGCATGGTAAAAAACGCCTTGTAAAGGTATGCGTGGTAAAAGTATGCGTTGTAACGTCATACATCCCTGTCTGGGGCTGGAAGTTATTATCAGCCCTATGTATATTTGTTGCAATCCTTTTTTCCTGCTGCCTCTCTATATAATGTGGCCCAATGCTCTGTTCCCTATGTGTTTCTACTTGTACCTCATGTATACCAGCTAAACAAAATGTTCAGAATATAAATGCCCGACTAGTAACAGACCAAGAAATTAGTCAACTAATGTCGATTGATATTCGTGATAGCTTCCATGCTCCTTCCACTGCAAAGCGATGTCTTCAGCTAATGCTGAAAGGGCTGTCTGTGGGAATCAACAGACATTGGCATTAGCATGAGCTGAAGCCATTTTTTGTGGCACCCATTTTGTTGGCCATGTGATTCTTCCGTCTTCACTGTTGCTTGTCTTTCTATTCTACTTGAGTCATCAACTGTAGTTAACTCCTTCGCGATACAAAAGGGGATGATGGACGGAGCGTTTGAGCAAATCAAACACTCACCCCCAGTCAACTGATCTGGGTTTAATCCATCACCATTCTTTAGCCCACTCAGCACCCCATTTCAGACATGGCCATATGCAAATCAGTCTGACCCTGTGCCTCATGGGAACAGTTCAGCCCAAACTGCCAAGCCATGTCTTCCATGGACCGGAAACAAGCATCCTGGGACAGGTTTCGGATTCATAATCCTCATCAGCCAGGCTATCTTGAATCCAGTGGCCAAGTGAGCAAGGGACTCACGTCTGAGCATAGCCTGCCACACTTAGGGTGAACAAAGCGATACAAAAGGGGATGATGGACGGAGCGTTTGAGCAGGCTACTTCAACTGATATAAGCAGTTCTGTTTCCCCTCCCACTTTGCTGACTAAGTGATATTAGTCTGACCATGTTAGTCAATAGCTATTCCTGTGTATGCCTGTACCTTCTATTTGAGCCTCCATGTTTACTCGGCAACAAACCCAGGGGCAGATTTACAATAAGTGACGCATCCCTGCATATCAGCAGGGATGCGCCACTTATTGTGCGCCATGCCTACGCCACCATGGATGCGCCGCAATTACAATGCGTAGCACCATGGGGCAAAAACGGCACAGATGCGTCACGCATCTGTGCCGCAAAAGCGGCGCATTGCTGGAGTTGCGTCGCAAGCGCGACTCAGCTTCAGCAATGCTAGGGGGCCCTATTCTTACAAAGCTGCATCAATCCTTACGCCTGCTTCAAGCAGGCGCAATGTTTTGACACAGCTTGGGCCCAAAAGTGACTGAGTGAAATCTTGTAGATTTCACTCAGCCACTTTTAGGAGGCGTTCCTGCACCGTAATGCCCCCCTGCGCAGGAACGCCTCCTTCCGGCGCAGGGCTTTACAACGTGACGCATCTCCCAGATGCATCACGCTGTAAGTACCCCGCACCAGGGTGCATCTTTTGCGCCACCGGTGCGCAACGGTGGCGTAAAAGGGCCGCAAGGGGCTTGTAAATCTGTCCTCCAGTATATAAGACCCATGTTTTTGTATTCCATGTACTACCTCCTACAGTGCCCGAGGGTGTTGTATTGATGTAGTTCCACTCATGAGTGATTTAATAAACTTGTTATTTGATATTCCAGCTTCCGTGACAATCTCTAGCTTGTTCGTTTAAGGAACAGTGGACAGATAAGGGTGAACCCCTGCACCGGTGGGCCCCTAAAAAGGCTCATTTTCACAATGTCACCTCCAGCACTTAGGAATGTGATGTGGCAGAACCCTAGGCCCTCATGCATAAATAATAACCACACGGATACACCCAGATAGAGAGTGGTTATGGCGTCCAGCATGTGCGCCTGGCCCTTTTTATTGGCAGGGTCACATGTCCTGTGACGCTTGTGCTTGATGGGTGTGGTGTGGGTGTAAACCAGCCATGAGGGAGTGGTGGTGGCATGCTGACAACTAGACCAGTGATCAGCAAATCACGACAGGGAAGACCTGGGACATGTAGCGTTGTCGTCCCCCGTAAGCGTAAGTGGAGTGGGCTGACCTGGTGTATGCCTGTCCAGCCTAGGGGTGTGAACAATGACCCCGGGACACTGGGCGTGGTTCCGTCCTGGGCTGGACGAGGAAGTTACTAATGCGTGTGTTTCTGTTGTAGTGTCGGCGATACCCGTGTCACCCTGTGATCCAAGTCCCACAACATGAGCAACATGGACGTAAGAAGGGAATCACTGACTCTACATTCATCCATACTTTCACACTTGAAAGATCATAGACATGACACATATGTGTGAATATGAATGTTTAATGCACATTCAATGGAGTGTTGTAGCTGGAGCAGTACAAGGCATGCATCTCCCCACTTTACATTGTTGGCCCATGGAGGGCCAGCCAGAGTCATTTAGGGAATGACAAGTTCATCAGAAGATGAAGAGTACAGTCCGCAGTCTGAATGCTGTGTCATTGGTGACCAAACAGAATATGGCAGTCCATGTCGAGGTCCAAGGTGAGTGTCGCAGATTGTATCGGGGACAGTGGAAGGTGATGATGCAGAGGGCAGAACCAAGCAGAAACAGGCCATATGGCGGAGATGAATGCTATTGCGTCCTTAATACCACGAAGGCAGATTCATTCGGATCTTCGTCCTCTGCTGTTTCATGTGCTTCACATGTGGGTGGTGGTGTTCTGTCTCCAGCACTATGTGGCAGTGATACCTCAGGGGTCAGAGGTGGAATGTCTGCCGCACTGTGTGGCACTGACACTTCAAGGGGCGGAGATGTGGATGGAGTGGTAGCAGCACCATGCATCAGCACCAGGACTTGTGGCAGCAATGCCATGAGAAGGGTCTTTAGGGCATTGAAGAACCCAGCTACCTCGCGCTGGTGAGCAGCCATGGCAGCTGCTCTTTCCACCTGCGTCCGCTCCATGATCCTCCGCATGTGTCCCAATTTCCGGGTGACATCGCTGGAGCCACTCTGACTAGACAGTTGTTCTTGTCTCTGAGTTGGAAATCTGTTAACCTTAGCATCAGTGTCCTTTTTCAAAACAGGAAGAATAGGGCTATTACAAGTATAGTAGGGGACTTCTTCCACAACCCCCACTCCAATCAAATCCTGCACAATGTGTATCAATGCTTTTTCACCTTCTCAAGAGATTTTATATTGGGGCAATCGAGGCAATGAAGCACCTTCCTTCACTTGAATATGTACTGGTGGAATAACCATTTGTCCCACATCAGTAACTGATGTAGCCCACAAGGTACTAGGTAACGATGCCAAGGCAATATCCTCTGTAATAAGACAAGACCTCTCAACCATTTGATAGTTGTCATTCAAAATAACACACACACCTTCTGGGAAAGGTGTGCGTGTAGCACGGAAATGTTTAAGCATATCAATACCCACAATGTTATCCAGTGTGTTAGGGGAAAGCAGAAATGGATATGTTACAGTGAATTTATCAAGACTAAATGCAAGTGGCTGTGACAGTGGGCTAAGGGAAGGTGTCCCATCGAATCCTATGGATGTTATCATTGCACCAGACAGGGGAGCCCCAGGAATCAATTGTTTAGACAGAGCACTACGAGTAGCTCCTGTATCAACCAGAAAGCGATCAGTAGAACCCAAGATGTTTGCATCAACATAGGGATCCCTCTGATCTACTGGGACTTCAACTGGTTCCTTACCCCATCCTAGGCATTCCTATGCATAATAAGAATCCATAGGACCATCAGCCAAATAATCAGACATTTGGTATTGGTTTTGTCTGTCAAAAGTATTAAAAGAAGTTGGGTTGTTTTCAACTGCCTCAAATCTGGTATGATTATCTATGCCTTCCCTATTTCCCGCATTCCCTGGGTAGCCTCTCATACTTCCACTGCCCCGCTGATACTGCTGACCTTGCAAATGGGAGGACTCAGAACGCCAATGTCCAATCTCCTTACAATACCCACACTGATCAGAACACAAAATTGTTAGAGGGAAAGGGGGTACACCAGGGTGATACATCGCACGTCCACCTCTCGCACTACCTCTAAATTATGTACCATAGACTTGAGCCATCATATCTTTTGTTTTTAAACCCTTAATTTTTTTATCCTTTTTGCCTTTTGCTTCCAATTCCTGACACTCATAATACTGGGCCATAGTCAGAAGCGAGATGGGGGAAGACGTAGTCCATCAACTCTCGCTGGCCATTAGGCGACTAGCTATTTCTGGCAACATGTTAGCACCAAATTTGTCGACAAACAAATGCTTACCCGTGTCATTGGTCAATGACTGCCCACTAAAGTCCTGGAATGTCTCCTCAAATCGTGTAATGAAATCAGAAACTGTCTCATCCGCTTTCTGCTTACAAGACGCTACTGTTGTCCAATCTATTTTCTTAGGGGGTAGAAGAGTTTTCAACTTATTTACAATAGCTTTAGGAAGATCTAATATCACTTGTTGTGGTTTCTGCGCAAGCTCTCTAGTAGCATCTATCCCCTCTAAATGCACCCAAGTATCACCATAGGCTACATTATCATCTACCTTCCGAATTGATCTCCACATATCAGGGGGAAAAATTAGCCCAAAGAACATGTCAATATCAGGCAATGTCATAGTGCTAGAACTAATAGCTCCTTCTACTTCTTCATAAAAAGCGGCTGGATTTTTGCGCGGATCAGGCAAAGCAGCTTTAAGAGCCATAAGGTCTGCTCTACTGCAACGGGTCTAAACCCAATTATAAATAAAATATCCCTTCGCATTATCTGAAGTTTTATCGTCACTTATTCCTGTACCCTTTGGAGGAGCATGCAAATGAGCAGCTTCACGCATCAGTTTCACAATAACGACAGAATTACCAGTGTCTCTATCTGTCCCTGTGGCTCCTTCATGTTGCGCCGGGGACTGAACTGTTTGCTCAGCTGTAGCTTTATCAGTTGCCTTTTTCTGTTCTCGTAAACGGAATGCGTCAACAGGCAATTTAACCACTCGCCTAATTAGATTGGACACCTGTGAAGAAAGAAAGGTGCCATCACTTAACTGTTTATAATCAGAATTTATATCAGAGGGTTCTAGAGCACCAAAATTGACCTGCGAGAAGTCAACAAAATAGTAGTGCCCCAATATCCACTAGTCTTTGACATCATAACACTTCTTGCTATGGTTCCTCCTACTTCAACTACATTCAGTGTGATTGATTTGCAAAATGCATTTTTCTCAATACCTATTCATCTTGACAGCCGTTATTTGTTCGGTTTCACTTTGAATAATCGATGCTTCAGACTTTGTAGAGCTCCACAAGGGTATACAGACAGTCCTAGCATTTATAGCCAGGCATTGAAAAGGCAGCTTGATTCTTTCCTTGTGCCGAAAGGGGTTGCTCTCATTCAATATGTTGATGACATCTTGTTGGCTGCTGATACCCCTGAACAGTGTGAAGAAGGAACATTTTCATTGCTCTCATTCCCTGCATCTCATCATCACAAAGTCTCTCGGAAGAACTTGCAATATTGTAGATAGCAGGTTACCTACTTAGGTCACCTCCTGTCTAAGGAAGAATGTGCACTCACACCAGATCGCATTCAAGCTATTTTAGATATTCCTGCGCCCTATACTCAGAAGGATGTTGGTGTACTGAGTGGCCTTATTTCTTTCTGTAGGCAGTGGATCCCTAGCTTTTCTCACATTGTTAAACCCTTGCGCGCATTACGATCTAGCAACCGGAATCTGCTTCTCCCTTGTAAAATCAAGTACACTAAAATGGGAGGTCGCGCATTTTCGCATCTAGCCCCCCTCCACTGGAATTGGTTGCTGGATGAGTTGCGCCCTTGCTCCAGTCTGGAACAATTTAAGAAGCTATTTAAAACTTGGTTGTTTTAAAACCGTAATTCCTGTCCCAGCCGCTTGCACTGTGCCCCCAAAAGTGCCGAGGGATCCCTGTTGGGATGATTCGTTGCGCGATACAAGTCTTAAATAATAATAATAATATTTGTTTGCCCTTTTGACCAAAGATACCCCGATGCCCTCCCATGGACTACTGAATGTCAGAATGCTTTCCAACAGTTATGTCATGCTCTTTGTTCTGCACCAGTATTAGGAACTCCAGACTGCACAAAGGCCTTCACACTCTATTTACACAAGAGAGACGGTTGTGCTCTCTTGGTTTTAACCCAGACACACAGTGATAAGCAGCGTCCTTGTGCATATTTCTCAGCTGTCCTTGATCCAGTCACTCGTGTGTTGCCTGGGTGTTTTCGAGCGGTAGCAGCGACAGCTGTGTCCATACGTCAGAGTGAGGAAATAGTCTTGTCACACAGATTGCTTGTGTTAGTACCCCATTCAGTTGACGCCCTGGTAAACCGAATGAAAACACAACATTTGACTAGTGCTCGCTTGACCGGTTATGAATTGACACTTTTGGCCCCTCATATCACATTGAAAATATGTTCGACCCTAAATCCTGCTACACTATTGCCATTTCCAGCTACTCAGCCCCAGTCACAAGAGTCCCATGACTGTATATCCCTTACTGAAGAACAAACAAAGGGTTATGTTGACCTACAAGATACGCCCCTTTCTAGTGTTGACAGGGAACTGTGGGTTGTCGGGTCCTGCTTGAAATGCCCGAAGGCACGATATCTGCTGCCTACGTAATTACAATACTTCAGACTGTAGTTGAGACAGCTCGCATCCCACAGAAGTCAGCTCAGGCAGCTGAATTGATAGCGCTAACAAGAACATGTGAGCTTAGCACAGATCTGTTTTTTAACATCTACACCAACAGCCGATATGCTTTTGGAGTGGCTCATGATTTTGGGCAGCTCTGAAGGAAAGAGGCATCCTTACTTCACATGGGAAACAAATAGTGCATGGGAAATTAGTACATAATCTCCTTACTGCTTTGACATATCCTAAGAAAGTAGCGATTGTTAAGTGTAGTGAACATAACAAAGTGACTGATAAAATAGGACAGGGCAATGCCTTTGAGCATTACACAGCCCGTGAAACTGCAATGCAGGGAAATACTACATCTATGTATGTGGTCAAGTCACAAGCAGAACATTGGCAGGATGCCAGGCAAGACGAGCTGCACATGAAACGATCTGCCTCTGCTGATGAATTAGACCAATGGTCTAATGAGGGAACATTGGATGATGAGGGCTGTTGGAGGAATAAAGAAATGACCAAGTGGAGATTGCCCACAACCTATTTACATCCCATGATTCACATGGCACATGGGCCGGCACATGTTGGTGCATCCTCAATAGCAAAGCTACTTATGCAAGGTTGGGATCATCCAGATATTGCCGGCACAGCTAAAAAGATGGTCCAGTCTTGTCTGATTTGTCTCTAGTATAATCCTGGAAAGGGAACACGAACTCCAACAGGAAGGTTTGCCAAACCTACTGCACCTTTTAAGGTTCTTCAAATGGATTACATCCAGCTTGAACGCTGTAATAATCTGAAGTATGTCTCAGTGGTAGTCTTTACCTTCAGTAAGTGGATAGAGGCATACGCTACGAAAGATAATACAGCTCTTACTACAGCAAAGGTGCTCCTAAAAGAGTTTTCCCTCAGATTCGGCGTTTGTCGAATTTTGTGAAGTGACAATAGACCCCATTTCATTGGGCAAGTTGTTGAGGATGTCTTTAAAGGATTGGGGATTAAGCAGAAATTTCATGCAGCTTTTCACCCACAATCAGCAGGGCTAGTGGAACAAAATAATTCTACTCTCAAGCTTAAGTTAGCCAAATTCCAAGCTTCCACATCTCTGAAATGGCCTGATGCACTGCCCCTAGCTTTGCTCTCCATTATACCACATCTGGCCTCACAACATATGAGGTGGTTTTTGGGAGGGCAATGAATATTTGGGGGATTCCTAAGCCACGCCCTATACATTTATTTATATTTATTTATCTACTTGAGTTTTATATAGCGCTGGCTAGATCCGGAGGTATCAGAGTGCTTTACATAAGGACATAGTGAGTTACAGGTTGCAAATGTATCACAATAGTTACATAATGGATAAATAAACAATGCAGGAGTAGATTAGCGAACATGAAAGTCAGGTTAGGAAAGATCAGGGACAGCAGGTGATCCACAGGAAGGAGACAGCAGCGGGGAAAAAAATTAGTCAAATGTCCGAGATCCGGCTGATTAGGTGATGGCCATAGCGGTGTGCCAGGGCTAGTCTCCCCTTTAGCTGTTGGTGCAGCTCCACCAGGAAGTGGCCATGTATGCGTTTAGGGTACTGCCAGAGAAGAGTGAGGATCAGGGGGAATCAGAAGGCTAGAAACCAAAGACGGGTGGTAGGCGCTGGCGAAGATGGCAAGGTACGAGAAGGGGTGTAGTTTTGCCAGCCATCTTAGAATCAGGCACGTGGAATCTATTAGTCTCCTTGGTTCAGTGCTTGTTCTAGTCACCACCAGTTCAAAAGTTGGTTAAAAAGCACAGTGACAAAGGTCCTGGAAGAAACATCAGAACCTTGGTCTCAAAGAGACGGCTGGAGGGGATCCAGTGTAGCATTCTCAAGCAGCAGCGAGGATCTGGGATTACAAGATGCTCCTGTGAGGCGCTGGGTGTGTGCTGTTCTTTGTTCTGCCGGTGAGAACCAGCAGCTCTGGAAACCCAACTCTGAGTCACCTTGGAGTGGGTGGAACGGCAGCCATGCACCAGGCCGCAGGTGTTAGCATGGGGCGCAACAGCATGTCAAGCTGCTGGCTTCTTACATTAAGCAGGTCTTAATTAAAATGTTGGTACGTGTTGCTGATCTTTATAGCACAGCTCAGCACGGAAAGATAGAGCTCTTCTCAGCAACCGCTCAACCCACTCCCAAAAATCTAGAACACCCCCAAACAGCCCCCAGAAACATGCAGTACTACTAGGCCTAAGTTTAAATCGTGCCAAAACGCTGTCTGCAACAAGGCCCAAACCCCCCTTTTCCACCATGGATTTTCTTCAAAGCACTTGTAATCAAAATTAGACCTTCCCAGCAGTGCTCCCAGACCCCTCAACCCACCCCCAAAAATCTAGAACACCCCCAAGCAGCCCCCCAAAAACATGCAATACTACTAGGCTTAAGTTTAAATCGTGCCAAAACGCTCTCTGCAACTAGGCCCAAACACCCCTTTTCCACCATGGATTTTCTTCAAACCACTTGCAATCAAAATTAGACCTTCACAGCAGTGCTCCCAGACCCCTCAACCCACCCCCAAAAATCTAGAACACCCCCAAACAGCCCCCCAAAAACATGCAATACTGCTCTCCCCAAAACATGGCAAATCGCGCCTTGACAAAAAATTGTTGTTTTCAGCACTTCCACTACTTCGATCCTCTTGAAACTTACCAGGACACTTGTTCCTGTGATTCCCAAGAATCTCAGCAAGGCAGAACAAAATCGATCCACTGGAAGGTGTACGACTAGTTTTCACCCAAACACACGCGCCCGCAAAACAGCAAAAAAGGCCACAATTCGCCCAATTCTGGACCAAAAAACTCCAAACCCCCCTAAAACCTTGCCAACATCATTATGAACGAGCCTGCATCGGGCCCTGAGCCCTAGACTCCGCGAGAACCCTACCAAATTAAACCCAAAAAGCCTAGTAAACCGCACTGAACCCTAAACCCTAGATATGCTTTGTCTGTCTGTGTCAAAGAGCCTAGGTATGCTACATCAGGTTGCTTCACTCAGTGGTGTCTGCCTTGACCGTCTGCATGGCCCTGCCGCAAGCATGGGCCAAAAATCCGTTACGCTCAAGAATTTGCGAATTTTCGGCAATTTCGCGAGATTCGCGGATTGCGAATTTGCCGCCGAAAAACAGCAAATTTTGCGAGCAGAACGGATTTTTTTGCCCATGCTTGTGGCAGGGCCATCCAGAAGGTCAAGGCAGGCACCTCTGAGTGAAGCAACCTGATGTAGCATACCTAGGCTCTTTGTCACAGACAGACAAAGCATATCTAATTGTATGCAGCAAGCCACATAGCCCCAATTTTACATGAACTGCTGTCTGGACTCTGCCTGGCATAACAACACTACACTGCATTGACCACTCCATACCACGACTAGACAGACATGTAGTTCTGCTGTAGTAGTTGTTGTAGACTGGTTTACCTGTTTGCCACTCACAAATTGGCCATAGTTCTTCCGTAAACCGACGCTGATGATCCATCCATCCCAGTGAGTGACTGTAAATAAAAAAGATATATTATTTAATCAATCATCATGGTATATTGGCAAAAAAGTAAGTCCAAGGACATTTTGCATATTGGAAAATGCAACATAGTGGCCCCTGCAGTTGAAGTACAATTTGAATTAAACAAGGTAAAAAAACAGCAGAGTAGAATTGAGTTACATTTAGTGTGTAAAAGATTAAATAATAACAGAAGACATATGATTCTTTTCATGCACAACAAACAAACAGCAATTGCTTTCATCAGAGCCAGACAGCCATTGCAGTCCACTGAATGTCATCTTCTTCTCATTATCCATGACTTGTTCCACTTTTTGACCGCATCTTCTTCTGAAAGTGAGGGCCCACAGGGCAGCCTCTCCTGTCAATTTCAGAAGTAACTGTCAGCAATCAGCAAGCATGTAGTCAGTAACTCCAGTCCCACTTGAGGGGACTCGTCTACGAAGACAAAGTTTCTTTATTCTGCGTAATCCAGCCATCTGCCTTGAGGGAAATGGATAGGGGGAGTCTGAAGGAGGAGGATAGAGGAGCATGATTGAGTTGTGAACTTTTGAACCTCAGGAAGGCAGACTGCGGCACCTTCAAATCAATAAGGAAATACGATTAAGACAGTGCTGCTGATGGACTTGTTGTGATTAGGTGATTAGAGTTTTGTTGTGGTAAAAGTTGCAAAACAAAGAAAGACACACAGGAATAAAAGTGAATAAGGACGAAAAAAAGGAAGTCATTTTCAGGCCTCGGTGTCAGGGAAGTAGAGCTCGTCCTCAAATTCTAGGAATTGAGACGGGAGTAGGTCAGCTAACAGAGAAGAACTTCTGTCACCTAAGTCGGTGTCCTCTTCTTCCTGCGTGCATTCACGTATTTTGTAATCTGGTGGTATGAAGTACTGATTCATCTTGATCAGTGTTAACCTCTCCACATTTTTGGGCGAGAGGCCAGTGCTTTTTGAAGTTACAATGGCAACAGCAGCACTGAAAACACGTTCAGAAGACACGCTTGCGACTGGGCAAGACAAATAATTTAGAGCCAGGTTGATGATCAGTCGTCATAGAGGCCTTTTCCCAGACCAATACAGCAATGGGTTCTGATTAACAAAGACCTCTGTTGGGTCATCCAGATAGGCCTGCACCATCGATTCAAGGTTCTCCAGGGTTGCTCCACTTTGTGTACCATCTGTGGCCTTTGCATCAATGGAACGAGCAAACCCTTGATGAGTTAGCCAATCCGCTTCCGACAATATTACGGCTGGGCCTGGTGCAGGTGAGGATGATACAGTTGCTGGTGTCGATAACGGCTGTGAGGGAAAGTGACTCCCTTCGGCCACAGATTCAGACGTGAACTTGGCGCCGGATGGCCTTCTGATTCAGTAGTACTTCTGCCCGCTCCTTCAATTTTCTGCCGCTCTTGTTCGAACCGAGTGGCTGACAGAGTTAGCCAATGTTTGTACTTTGAAACATCTGCTTCATCAAAAGGAATGAATGCTTTGCTGGCCACGGCCTTTTTTGTACCGTGGATCCAGAATAGTGGCACAAATGTAATGTTGTTCTGTATGTATTTTTTTAAGCCTTTCATTGTCAACCAGGTGGCTTAATAACCTCTCCGCCAACTGATATGCGTCTTGCTTTTCAGCATCATCTCGGAACGTTGAAGACACCGCCTTCAGTTGGTGCTCTAGCATGCGCAACAATGGTATATCTTTGCCCAAAGAACAGTACTCCCTGCTGACTTCACGTGTGAAGACCTCAAAAGGACGAAGCCTGTCTGTCAGGCTTGCAACTGGCTTCCATTCCTTCAACTCTAGCCTCATGTCTTTCATAGTAGAACCCAGTGCAAAGACATACTCATTGATTACCCCCCACTGCTCAGACAGATGCTCAAGCATGTAGAAGGTTGAGTTCCAACGTGTTGCCACCTCCTGGATGAGTCCTTTGACTGGCAGTCTACGTTCATGTTGCATGCTCCTCAGATTCTTCTGGGGCTTAAAAGAATGGCTGAAATGTGTGCAGATTCTTTGGCAGGTGGTCAGTAACTTGCTGACTGTGATTTCTTTTTTCGAGAAATCTTGCACAACAATGTTAATACTGTGCGCCAAACACTGCACTCTGAAATAGCCACCTTGCTGGATGGCCTTAACTATGTTAATGCCATTAACCGTGGAAACATAACCAATCATTTGATTTCTTGGATGCAGCCATTCATAGACCTTCCTTTCAAACTCCTCCAAAAGATTAGGTGCAGTATGAGATTTCTCCATGGCAAACATGGCTACTGTTGCATGTTTCCGAGCTGCTTGAAAAACTGTGTCCGTGTCAACACCTGCTTTTAACTTGTCTTTAACCCCTGCAAAAGAGACCCAGTGTGCAGTGATGCACATGTAATCAAGGGCTTGGCAACTGGTCCACATGTCTGTTGTCAGGTAGACAGTGTGAACAGCACTCTTCTGAATAGCTGCGCCAATCACCTCCAGCACATCTTGATGTAGTGCTGGAACAGCAACTCTGGCAAAATAGGACCGGCTAGGAACCTTCCATTTAGGGCAGACTGTTGCCACAAATTCTAGAAAACCCACCCCTTCCACGTTATGAACGAGCCTTATACAGACGTGCCGTTGGGGGGTTGCGTTCAAATGGCGACTCCGACCAAAACATGGTTCTAATGGTGGTCTGAACCGCTTTACGTGATGATGATGATGCAGACTTCTTCAAACCAGTTAGGCTCATTGATGTACTTTTTCGCATTGGTGTCTCTCCCAGACTCTTAGTGTGTCTCATAGATGTTGCTGGGGTAGAGGGTGTGGGCGCTACCACTGCAGTGCTGCTGCCAGGGATACTGGGTGTACCAGAAAAAATGTCTGTTGCTTCTTCACTTCCCCCCGGCACGATCAGCCCCTCGCCATCATCAGATTCAATATGAATGGATACATTTGGATTTGTTGTACGTGTGGTTTCCCGGATCTTGCTCATGTGCGCCTCCCAAATGATAGTGTGGTGTTTTTGGAGATGACCTCTCTGGCCTCCTGTACCATAGTTGGTACCAAGCTTACCCCGACTAACTACAGCTTTACAAATCGAACAAACGACGATGTGTTCCGCCTTTTTGCTAACACTAAAAAGTCCCAAACTGGGGACTGGAGATGTCTGCTGGTGGTGGAGGTGCTACTTTCAATGCCAGATGAAGTGGAGGATGGGTGTAGCTGAATTTGACTCTGTTGTGCACTTACAGCACCACTACTTGAGGTAATGGAGGTCGAGCTGGATGGAGGTCCCTGCCAGACCTTCTGACGAGAAAATATGGAAGCTGTAGGTCGTGTTGGTGTAGTAGTTAACTGCATTGGTGGTGGTACCAGTGCCACCCCGCCCACATCACACTCAGCAGCAATTCGAGATAGGGTAAAAATGTCTGTCTGCTGCATGCACGCTGGGCCTGGAGTGATGACTGTGATGACTGGGTCATCGTCAGACTGTTCATCAGCAGCAGAATACACCACTTCTTGTTCGTCGTAATCACCCATAAGTGGAAGCCTTGCGGGAACATTCCTTTTAGGCTTAGCTACCTTTGTCGGCTCATGGCGTGCCTCAATCTCAGACTGCATTGGTGGGTTCCAATCGACATCAAGATCATCAGAAGGAAGAGGGCTTGAAGAAGAACTTGTAGTAGCCCTCCTTGACCTTTTTCTTGCTTTGGATCTGGAAGACAATGGATCACCATCAGGAGGAGTGGCTTCCTCGGATGATACCTCCGCTTTAATATCGATTTCCTGATGTGCCCCTACTTCTGGAGGAACAAGCATTGTGGGCAGTGTGCCGCTCCATGTGCTTCTAGTTGCGCCTCTCCATGCGCCTCTCCATGTGCCTCTACTTGCACCTCTCCTTGCACCTCTCCTTGCGCATGTACTTGCGCTTGTACTTGCGCTTGTACTAGTTGCACCTGTGGTTGTTGTTGGGGCTGTGGTTGTTGAACACTTGTCAGATGAGTTACACCATGCATTGATTGGATGCTTCTTTCTTGCGATGAGCCAACATCACTGGTCGATGGTGATTGAGCAATTACAGTGGCTGCCTCTGCAGCACTCATGGTCTTGGACCTAACTTGGCGTGGTGGCACTGAGCCCAATGAAGCGGAAGAGCTGCTCCCAGCTTGGTCCCCGGCGGACACCGCTGCTGCTGCAGGCGTAGTTTTTTTCCCCCCAAAAAGGTGTCTGTGGGCACACCAGTCTCCTTGGTAGGTGGTGCCACTTGCTTCTTCTGCTCCTTCTTACTGGCAGTGGCAACATTTTTCATAGAGGCGCTACGACCACCTTTCTTTGGGCCCATCTTCTTCAGATGTCAGAACAGCAGGCCGCAGTTGTATGAGTTGCAGAGTTGTCTGTGGCCACACGTGACGTCACGTGACGATGTGCTGCACACACCGCTGTAGCACTTCTTCCTGGCACTGGCGGTTCTCTTGTGCACCTAAAAGCAAAGGAAGCCAGAGGAAAATCAGTTAAACACCCCAAAAAGTCGAAAAACACACAAAAATGATCACAATCCAATGCCATCCATGCCCTAAATGATGTTTAAAATCAAGAGAACACACAGAAAGACTTGGTGCATGCACCACTCACTACCCCTGGGCATAATGGATGAAAGCAGGGCAGACTGGGTGCAGGCCTATGGCACAAAAGCACACTGCCTGGCTTCAAAATGGCCCCTTGACCCCCACGACATGGCCAGGCCCTGCCTGGACCAGGACTCAAAATGGCCCTCACCCACATTGTCAGGCCCCAACAGCACCCAAAAAGTAAAAAACATACAAAAATCACCACAATCCAATGGCATCCATGCCCTAAATGATGTTTAAAATAAAGAGAACACACAGAAAGACTTGGTCCATGCACCACTCACTACCCCTGGGCATAATAGATGAAAGCAGGGCAGACTGGGTGCAGGCCTATGGCACAAAGCACACTGCCTGGCTTCAAAACGGCCCCTTGACCCCCACCACATGGCCAGGCCCTGCCTGGACCAGGCCTCAAAATGGCCCTACCCACACGGCCATGCCCCAACAGCACCCAAAAAGTCGAAAAACACACAAAAATCACCACAATCCAATACCATCCATGCCCTCAATGATGCTTAAATTCAAGACACCCCACAGAAAGACTTGGTACATGGACCACTGAGTATCCCTGGGCATAATGGATGAAAGCAAGGCAAACTGGGTGCAGGCCTGAGCACACTTCCTGGCTTCAAAATGGCCCCTTGACCCCCACCACATGGCCAGGCCCTGCCTGGACCAGGCCTCAAAATGGCCCCCACCCACATGGTCAGGCCCCAACAGCACCCACAAAGTGGAAAAACACACAAAAAACTCCACAATCCAATGCCATCCATGCCCTCAATGATGTTTAAATTCAGGACACCGCACAGAAAGACAAGGTCCATGGACCACTGCGTACACCAGGGCATTGGGCAATAGCCATCTCTGTTTGTCAGTCAAGTCAGTCCAACAATCATTTTTGTCTAATCGTCCTATTTCCTGTTCCCATTTCAATAATTCGTCAGGAGTGGCTTCTCTCTGCAATTCTATAACACTTTCAATAGTATTATCAAATACTGTAGTCTCCGCCACCCATCGGGCTGCTACACTAGGAAACATTGTGGACGTTTTAGTTTGTGCTGTTTCTTTCGCTACTTGATCAGCAAAGGCATTTCCCTCTCCTGTAGTGTAAATGATTCTCTTGTGGGCACTACACTTAATGATAGCCACCTTCTCTGGTAAAGTTAGAGCATTTAACAATCTTTCAATCAAAGGGCCATGTTGTATTCTTTGACCATGGGAGGTAAGAAATCCTCGTTCCCTCCACAGCCGCCCAAAACTATGGGCCACGACAAAGGCGTACTGGCTGTCTGTAAAAATATTTACTCTTAAACCTTCACTCAGTTCACATGCTCTTAATAGAGCTATTATTTCAGCTGCTTGCGCTGAATGCTGAGAAACCCGAGCGGTCTCTACTACTGTTCTAAGGGTAGTTATAGCATAGGCAGCTGTTGTCGTGCCATCCGGTAACTTAAAACAAGAGCCATCCACATATAACTCCCCTTGTGGGTCAGATAAAGGGGAGTCAGTGAGGTCTACACGTCCCTTCGTTTCTTCTTCAGTCCGAAATATACAATCATGGACATCGTCGTTTTGATCACTCGAAGGGAGGGGTAGTAACGTGGCTGGATTCAGAGTGGCACATCTTTTAATTATAATGTGGGGTGCAAATATAGTTAATTCATAACCAGTCAATCGTGCTCTCGTGAGATGCTGAGTTTTTGTTCGATTCAATAATATGTCCACAGCGTGCGGTACCATCACTGTGAGATCAGTATTTAAAACAATCCCTTCCGATTGTCGAATGGCCACCGCCACAGCAGCAGTGGCCCTTAAACAGCTAGGAAGGGCCCTGGCAACATTATCCAATACTGCTGAAAAATATACACAAGGTCGTTGCTTTCCGCCAAAACCCTGGGTTAGCACTGAAAGAGAACAACCGTCCACTTCATGCACGTAAAGTACAAAAGGTTTTCGGTAGTCCGGAGTACCCAAGACGGGTGCAGAGCACAGAGCGGATTTCAAAGAATTAAAAGCATCTTGACATTCATCCGTCCCGGGCAAGGGTTCATGCACATTGTTGGTAACCAAATGCAACAAAGGTTTAGTCAGAAGAGAAAAATTAAGAATCCATTGGCGACAGTAAGAGGTTATGCCTAGAAAAGCACGAACATCACGTTGAGTACGGGGCACACACATGTTAGTAATAACAGTTATAGGTTCAGGAATTAATCTTCTCCCCACTTTTGACAGTAAATGACCAAGGTAGGTCACTTCCTGTCGACAATACTGAAATTTGGATAAGGACACTTTATTACCATTAGCTTCCAAATGGTGCAACAATTTAACTGTGGCCTCCTTACAACCGTCTGCCGTATCTGATGCCACCAGAATGTCATCCACATATTGGACGAGAACATTACCAGGAGGTAGGACTAATTCATCTAATACTGCTTTTAGAGCTTGGCAATAAATACTAGGACTCTCAGTATAGCCTTGAGGTGCACGGCAGAATCTGAAGCTGCGGCCAGATAATGAGAATCCGAAAATATGACGGCTGTCAGGATGTATTGGGATACTAAAGAAAGCATTCTTCAAATCTATCACTGAGAAATACTGCGCAGTAGGGGAAATCATAGTCAGAATTGCACTGATGTCCGGAACCACAGGGTATTGAGGAATCACTATTTTATTAACCTCTCTAAGGTAAATTACAAAACGATAAGTATCTTTATAATCAGGGTCACTATCTAGAGGGGCCTTCTTCAAAATCGGTAAAATGGGGCTATTACAAATATTTGCAGCCGTTTCTTCTACCACTCCTTTCTTAATTAAATCACGAATGACATGCAATAAAGCCTGTTCACCTTCCAGCGAAATTCGATATTGGGGAATACGTGGTAGATGTTCATTCCGTTTTAACGTTATTGATACAGGGTGTATTTTCAACAATCCTACATCTGTGTCCCCCTTTGCCCAAAGAGTGTGGGTTATATCTGAAAACTCAGGAGGGAGAGGTGCATCTTTAACTAAACATTGGGACATACGTTCAATAGGAGGCTGCAATGTTAGATACACACCTTCAGGAGAACAATAAATATGAGCATGCAACTTCTTTAGTATATCCAATCCCAGCAGATTTTTGCCACAACTAGAAGTAAGCAAAAATGGTGAATCCACAGTAACAGGGCCAAAAGTAAAGGGAAGTGGCTTCGAAATGGGGCTTACCACGGGGATTCCTGAAAATCCCACCGAAACGTTATTTTGCCCAGACAGAGCAGCCCGTGGGACCAGTGTAAGAGTAACAGAACTATTCATTGCTCCAGTATCCACCAAAAACTTCTCAGATGTCCCTATCAATTGCCCCTGTACATAAGGCCCATGTTGGTCAACTGGTACTGATATGTGGCCCCTGCTCTGTCCGTGGCTGTCTCATGCATAGTTATTTCCGTCATAGCCATCTTCCCGATAATCCTCATTATAGTATTGCCTTCCCTGAAAATCATCAAAATAGTTCTTGCCTGATTCATCGCCTGACCTGTCACCACGTCTCATACTGTTCCGATCAGTACCTCCTCTTCCTCATCCTCGATTAAAACCTCCCCTTCCATATAATAATGGACACTGAGCTCGCCAATGTCCCTCCTGTCTACAATTGAAACACTGGTTTATTCCTATATTAGGACCCGGACCTCCTCCCCCTCTCATCATAGCTCCTCTTGGGAAGGAGCCCCTTCCTCGCCTTCTACCGTTTTGTCCTCTGCTGACTTGCTGCAGCAGTACTCAGGTTTTCAATTCCTTAACCTTTTTATCTGACTTATCCTTGCTCCCGTTTTTTCGATTGTTCATAATACTGGGCCATGCTAAGAATAACTGAGGGGGTTGAAGTGGTCCAAGTACTTTCGGCAGCCTGTAAATGTGTCTTTATTTCTGGTAACAAATTAGTGACAAATCTATTTACAAATAGCCGTATGCCACCTTATGTGGACAAGTCTTGTCAACTGAAGTCAATAAATACTTTCTCAAACCGAGTGAAGAAATCAGACCCATTTTCATCCTTCTTTTGGTTGCAGGCTGTTAATTTATCCAAATCCACCTTTCTTGGGGGAATAAGGGTTTGCATATATGTAATAATTCGAGCGGGTATAGCTAAAATCTCGTCTTTAGGCTTGTCGCCCGGTTTTCGATCTTTGTCCCATGTCTTAATCTGATCTCAGGTCCCTCCAAGTTCGGCAGCATGATCTGAATCATGCCCCTGTCTCCATATATCTACTGGGATCAAAAGACCAAAAAATAACTTGATGTCAGCTAAAGTCACAACGGCCGAATTTGCGGCTTCTGTCAATTCTTTATAATAAGCCATGGGGTTTTTTCAAGGGTCAGGAAGTTGGGCTTTTAAGGTAAGAACCTCACTCCGCTTCCAAGGGGTATAGACCCACTGCTCTTGGAAACGTGCCTCTACACGTGGTCTGGTCACTTAGCCCCCTCCATCTAACACTTCAGGAATTTCTGGGTGAAAAAGAGGGTGCACTTCTCTCATAGGATACTGTGCCTCTACATCTGGACATTTCCTATTCATTCGGTCCCGATATTGTATCAAAGTTTCGACATTTTGAAATACTTCTTCAACCTGTAATTCAAATTTAAATGTTCGATCTTTGATATCACATAATATCTGGGGGGCTAGCCCTTCCTGAAAACATTGCTCCCATAAGGAAATCAGTCTTTTTGCCATGTGTTCTAATGCTAATTGTTGTGTAACTGGTTCAAAATCTTTCATAGTACTCCAAATGTCTTCCAGAGTATAAATCGGATTCCGCATCCATTGGGGTACCTGAATCACTATAGCCCTTCTTTCTTCAGTTCCTAAGGATGATCGAGTAAAAACTCGTCGACCTTCCATCCCTCCAATAGGGCGTCGCGGCGTGACATCTGAAGAGGCAGCGGTCATTCCCATAGGGGTGACCGTCGTTCCTCTAGCTGGGGGTGTTAAAAATACTGGGGACAAGGGAGAGGCAGCAACCGACCCAGGTAACAAAGTAATCAAATCTGAGGTAGTTGAACGAAGGGTAGGAAGGGCGGACAACGGAGCCGGAGGGTGTACAGCTACCGATGCGGTAGCAACTGCAGGCACCGCTGCTCCCGCCCTCCCTGTCCGGTCCACTGGGACCGCCGGGTACAAGCCTTGGGGGGCATATGGAGGTGGTAGGCGAACATCTAATAATTCCTCTATTTCATCTTCTGCCTTGGTTAGGGTCACATAACTTTATCTGTCTGTAATCGAAATTGTCTATCCAGTTGTTCAATATTCTTTTCTACTTTTTCCTTTTCATATGCCACTGCCTTTTGAGTAACAGTCTGTCCTGCTTTAATCTTTCCCAATTTTGCTTTTCGTATTCGCCGTCGCTTCGCCTTTTTCAACCATAGGGTCAAGGAGTCAAACATAGTCTGACGGCTCCTTTTCAAAAACAATTTATTCTGTAAGTAATTAATTTTTCTTTCATCAAAAGACCCTGTTAAAGGCCATTGTAATTCTGCATTGTCTTTAGTATATTTATTCCACAGTGTATTAAACAAAATGGGAGAAATACCATGTTTAACATACATATCAAAACTAGAACTGCCTTCCGGAGTAGCAGGCTGTCGTTCTTCCAGCTGTCCACTTCTCCGACGACAGCATCCAAAACACAGTTTACTAAAACACGACATTTTTATGAATTCAATAAATCCTACCATTCCAACTGCAGTTACTCTCATGGACGCGTCCACTCACCACATACTCTTTCACTTTTCAACTCAAAACAATTCCATTCACATAAGTGCATAAGGTTCGATCGATAAAAGTACTCCGGTCATGAATTCACAATTCCATACAACATGTCTTATACTCGAACAGAGCCCGTCGACTCCTGTTCGGGGAATCGCTCACCCTGGATTCCAGACCACTTAAAAGAATTCACAAAAGAGACAGTCCAAGGACTGCCCTGGGATCATCAGACAGGTGAACCACAGACCCTCTTACAGACTATCCGTAGTCCTGTGCTGGTTGGGCCGGGCATTTTGGGAGCAACCCTAGACCCCGCGCTTACCCAGTTACTCCTAGGGCTTTTCCGAAGAGGATTCGGCCGAGTGAGCACCCCCCGTGCAACACTAAGGCGTCCGATGTTGTCCCAACTAATCACCGAACAAGTCTGTGAGGCATCTGCCCGTGCAGTCACACCTCTGCCACGTCAGAACCCCAGATTCCCTGTGGTTCACTAACCACTACATTCTATACTCAGTTAACTGTTCTTCTGAGCCACTTCTCAAAAGTGCTCGTTCCAAAGTCAACAAAAGGACTTACAATACAATTCACTCACCTGGTGCATTCAGGTCTGATTGCGCGTTCTCCACTGCCGACTTCTTTTATAGACCAACACGGTCAGCTGTTCCCGGGTTAAGCCCGAAGGACTCCGGCGAAGGGTTATTTAACAGCTGGGAAGGTCACTGGGCCGAAGAGTGGACTTTTCCTTTTCTTCCACAAACTGGTTTCTCAATTAGGATCCTTTTTCAGTCCACCCCCGTGACCAGAACCCCTCCCCGTCCCTCTTCTCCTGCTTACAGGAGGGGACAACCCTATCGCGGAGTCCCGGCGGAGACGCCCACTGAAGTACTAAAAAAAATATACTATAGAGCTATACTTACCAATAGCCCATATACCTTATTTACCAAGAATAAGTAAATCGGCAATGGAGAAGGTTCAATCGTTTATTTTGCAAAAGCGCCCTATATCGGGGAGCCTCCCTCTCGCCACAGCTCTCAAAGGTGTGCAGAGGAGAAGACTGCTGGATTACATACAAGACAGTGCATATATACTTTCAGCATACCTCATGAAAACCCCGTACAAGGAAAGTATCGTTTCTCATGAAGCTAACAGGAAAACCCATATAAGGCACAACTGATTGATTCGAAACTTAGCTCAAGTTATTCCGGGCGTAGGTCAGTAGAGGTGCCTCCCTTTCATTCTGGTGCACGGGAGTACAGACATGGCGCCTACAAGAATGTGTTCATCCCACAAGGAAGACAGATGTGATCTTGTGTTTCCTAAGTTAGAATCAATGGTCTGTTCATATCCCAGGCCGACCTTTCAGGCTCTCCCTTCAGCAGTATGTCACATGTTTTGGTAACTAACGAAACAGACGTTGCGAAAGCTAACACTATAATGGCGTCTGTTCATCCTAGGCTGGATTCTTGCTTCTCGATGTATACATGGTAGAAGTATATTTACAGGGGGTTCGTCTTGGACCGCATGCTGATATATATTGGATATATCAGGCCAACATTATGGCATCGATTTTTTTATTCCTTCAGATGCTTCAGAGCATGGTGTGGGGGCTGTTCTGTCACATATGAATGAGGCGGGCCTAGATCAACCTGTAGCCTTCATCAGTAGGAGGTTACTTCCATGGGAACAGAGATAGAGTGCTTTTGAGCGTGAGTCATTTGCTGTGGTCTGGGCACTGAAGAAGCTGAGACCATACCTGTTTGGGACTCAATTCCGGGTTCAGACAGACCACAGGCCCCTCAGATGGTTGATGCAAATGAGGGGTGAGAATCAAAAGCTGTTGAGGTGGTCCATCTCCCTACAGGGTATGGACTTTACAGTGGAACACCGCCCTGTTACAGAACACGCTAACGGTGATGGTCTGTCCAGATTTACCGCCTTAGTGATGAAAACTCCCAGGAGGTACGGTAGTTCTCCCCACATTTCAGCTGGAGGGCACACGTGTTACACCTGGCACCATTGGTGTGAGTCTCCCTTCTATTTTTTGCTGTTGCCTCATGTGTTTTTCTGGTAATAGATGCTTTGGGCACTGTGTCACTGCTGTCCAGTGCCACAGTGCAAGTGCTCCCTGCCTTAAATCGATGTATTGATTAGTGATTCCCTGATTGGATGTTTGGTTTACTGTCAGACCCTAGTACAGTGCACTGAGTGTGCTCAGGGCACGTGATCCAAATGCTGCTAGTGGGCTTGCAGCACTGGTTGTGCCACCCGCGGAAGCAGCCTTGTAAAATGTGTCTAAGGTCTGCCATTGCAGAACCTGCATGCAGTCTGGTACTGTAATGCTGAGTGGGCAAGTGCACCCACTTGCCAGTCCCTAAACCTTCCCTTGTCTTCATATTAGTTACCCCTATGGCAGGCCCAAGGGCAAGGTGCATTGGAAGTATAAGGTAGGACAAGCCCTGAAGTGTGTGGCATGTCCTAATAGTGAATTACAGCCATTTTCGTTTTTCACTATTACAAGGCTACCTGTTCTCAATAGGCCAGAATGGTCTGTTAGAATTGTTACATTCTTTAATCCTAACAGATTCAGAGAACATGGTAGAAATTCGAGTTTATCTGCCTGGACTCAGAACAATAAAATACATCTTTTAGTAAAGTTTATTTTAATATTCTGTGTTTGCAAATACCACTTTTAGAAAGTAGGTATTTGCTTGCCTAACCATTTGAGCCCGCCTCTGCTAGGTTGTGTATTCATTGTCAGGGTTTGTGTGTGACAGGACTAGGGAATTCCAAGAGACAGACTGGGGCAGCCCGGTTGTGAATAGGGAGGTTTGCATCCAGATGGGAGGGAGGAGTTGCACCTGGGACCTGAATAGGGCTGGGCCTTCCCTCTAAAATGCTGGCTCCACCCCCTGTGGTGTGTCTGAAAGAAGAGAAGGAAGACTGTCAACAAAGTGCTCCTGGACTGTACTTGCCTTCCACAATGGTGGCTCTACCTCCTGTGGGGCAGCTGATATGCCTGCCCTACGTGGTGAAAGGAAAGGAGAAGTCTGGTAAACAGAGTACTTCAGAATTAGCTTGAACTGGGCACAGGCCCCCCTCTCCTCACAGAACAAAGGATTTTGTGGTATAAGTATTGGGACCCTGATCCCAAGAAATTAGATCACTCCTGGAACTGACAAGATGAAACCTCTGCTGAGGAGAAGGAACCTGAAGTAACTGAGGAGAGACTATTCCTAAGCTGAAGTGCTGATTGGGGGATTGGCCTGAAGTGGTTGCCTGACTGCCAAAGAGAGGAGAAAGGACTTTGTGGACTTTACCTTTAATTTTCAACTTATGCAAAGATCTCCAAGGGCTTGGAAGAGAGCTTGCCCCCTGATCGAAGTCCCAGGACCAGTGGACTTCACCAGCCTTTGTGAATTGCTGCTGTTCCAGTAGCTACAGAGGCAGGGCGCTGTGACAGACTTTCACGACCGGCCTGGTGTCCTGTAGGCACCGCATTGAGCAACGTCCGCCTTAAACAATGCAAGCTCTGCGCTCACCGACTCCGTCTCGACGCGTCAACGAGCCGTAGCCTGCACCACAACTGGAAGGACACCGCAACGTGCAATGCTTTGCTACACCAACTCGAACTGGTCTGACCGACGCGTCACTGCTGCTGACTTCGAGTCCAGTGACCACAACGGAGTTGGGCACTGCCTTGCATGCTTTACGAAGCACAGCCAAACTCCACCGCTGTCCGGACTGACAGACGCCAGCTCCCGAACTCCGGCTCTGTTGCTGCACCGTAAAGCTAGAAGCACCGCAACGAGCAACGTCCGCCTCGAACAGCGCAAGCTCTGAGCTCACCGACTCCGTCTCAATGCCGTCAACGAGCCGTAGCCTGCACCGCGACTGGAAGGACACCGTGACCTGCAACGCTTTCTTTTTCTACACCGCGATGAACCCCGGATCCGGCTAGCTACATCCGTGCCCGCCACTTCAAGGAAAAGGTACTGTGACTGAGTCTGTCGACATTTGAGTGGGCCCGGACTGTCGCGGTCCGCTGGATTTGTTAGACTCTGTGTTCTTTTCAACAATGCTTTAGCCGGCTACTGATTTGCTCAGAACCTTGAACTAAGCTTTTTAAACCTGAACTCTTGAAATTTGATAGTACTGTGGATTCTTTTTGTCGTTTATTTGTCTTGTGGTAACTCTATATAAAGTATAACTTATTTTTGCTATAAAACCTGTGTGGTGTCCATTTGTAGTGCTGTCACCGGGTTACTGTATATGGTCACAACTGCTTAACTTACATCGCCTCTGAAATAAGCCTTGACTGCTCGTGCCACGCCCCCTAGAGGGTGAGCAGGGGTTATTTTGAGAGAGTAATTCCCTTGCTCTGACTAGCGGAGGGTCCCTGCTTGTCACAAGTACCTACCTGTGCCAACCAGAGACCCCCAATTCTAACAAGTATCTCATATTCTAGCATCACATCAGTGAAGATGCGTAAAGTTTCTGGTAGATACTCTGTCTAACAGCATATTCTTTACCTTTAGAACAACCCAGACTTCAAACTAGTTCCTGAAGATTTTTCAGCATAGCCCCTGCATGCCAGTAGGCGATATTGTGCAGCTTTCCATCAACTCTACTCCACTCCTCCCCGCATTGCATATAGCATCCACTGAAGCACGCTGATGTCAGTTTTTTTGGGTACGGCCTTTGCACCTTTCGGCCCGGAACCCAGAAACCAATTGTTTATGCCAGTGAGCAGATCTCTAATTTGGAACCGTTTAAGATGGAAAAGAGTCTATGCCACAGAACAGGGAGGTGGTGAGGAATCTGTGGCTAGACCGGGTATCCACCAAAAAGAGTCTTAGTGAAGATAATTAACTTGTTCTTCTGATGGATACTTCTAACCACAGATTCATCATCTTTAGAAAAGATACCAAAGCCACACGTCCTCTGGTGGTGGGTCTGTGAAATTACTCAGAACAAAATGTCCTGGAGGACTGAATGGGCAAAAGGCCCCTCTCATTGGACTTGGCTGTTAAGGCAATAATTCCAACAGGTTAGGAATCAACTCTGAATCTGAATCAAACCGCATCACAACAGGTGGTTTGAACAATGGCAGTTGGTTTGGTAAATGCAAAAAGGTTGAAAGTGCCGACAGATAACTGTTAGCAGTGCTCTGGAAAAGTGAATTATTCATTGGAGTAGAAGGTACTCCAATAGAGGTTATAATGTCACTATTCTTGTTAGGTCCAGTAAAGGCAATACAGTAATAAAGACCTGAACTCAACCCCTGGTAGCTTTGACACAGAGCAGACAGTCTTAACTTAAGAACATGTGTAAAGCATTTTGATGTACCAAAACAGTTAAAAAGTTGAAAACACAACACATTAACAATCACACTCCAATTAATAACAAGCATTTGCAATGCAATAGGTCTTGCCTTACTGACAAATTCATCTATTCGCGTTGGAAATTATAATGTTTGTTACATTTTATTTTGTAAAAACAATTCCCAGCAGTAGCATAAGTAATAAAAGAAAATCCACGAAGCAAGAAAAGGGTGCAGTACCACAGATTGTTACTAGGTGTCTTTGTGGAATTGTAAAGTGACCTCTATTAGCCATAAAAGGTTCTGCACCCTTACTTATGCAAGTGCTGGGATATTTTTTAACAAAAAAGCAATCAGTCTTGTATTAGTTTGAGTTAGAGCTATTAGCATTGTAAATGGCAATGTCTTTACCTATGTGTTATGGAGTATATGTATGTGGTGTGTAGTCGAATGATGTGGGTTGTATTGGATGAGTTAGTTGTGTAATTGTGTGGGATGGAATTTTGGGGTATGGATAGGGATTTGTGTAGAGGAATTATGCGGCATGGTGTGCTGTAGAATTATGTGGATAGTAATTATGTTGTATTTAGTGTACTGGAATCATGTGGAGTGGCATTCTGTGTTATGGAGTGTAATTATGTTGAATGGCATTTTGTGTTGTGGAGTGGTATGTAGTGGAGTTTAATTATGTGGTGCGCTGTTGAATTTTGTGACATGATGTGGAATTGTGTAGTGCGGATTGGATTTGTGGGGTGTGGAATGTATATATGTGGTGCGTTGTGTAATTGTGTTGTTGAGTTGTAGTGGGATGTTGTTGTGGAGTGTAATAATGTGTTGGTGTTGAATTATGTTGTGTGTATTTGAAATGTGTGGTGTTGAATAGTGTGGCATGGAACTGTGAGGATAGCGTTGCATTTTTGTGACAAAAAAGAACAAATAGATCTGTGTGTTTGGGTGTTAAAAAAAGAAAGAAAGTTAGAGGTATTGGTGTTGTAAATGTAAATATCTTACTTATGTGTTATGGACTGGAGTGGATGTATGTGGTGTGTAGTGGAATTATGTGGGTTGGATTGGAATTGTTAGTTGTGGCATTGTTATGTGGCTTGGATTTGGGTAGTGGAATTATGTGGTATGGTGTGCAGTTGTATCATGTGAATAGTAATTTGGTGTTTTTTTACTCTATTGGAATTGTGTGTAATGGCATTTTGTGCTGTGGATTGTTATGTAGTGGGGTTTAATTATGTGTTGTCCTGTTGAATTTTTTTTTATGATGTTGAATTCTGTGTACTAAACGAAATATATGTGGTGTGTAGTGGAATAAAAAAATGTGTGGTGTTTTATATAGCGCAAACTAGACCCAGAGGTATCAGAGCGCTTTACACGAGCACCAGTAACGTTGCAAACGGGCACATTCACTTTTGTAAGGCACAGGGAGGTTAAGTGATTTCCCAGAATCACAGAATGTTGAGCGTCCCTGCCAGGACTCGAACCCGATTCCTCAGCTCTGAGGTCAACCACCCTAGCCGATAAGCCACATTTTCTCTGTGCTATGGTGTGGAATAATGTGGTTTGGTGTTAATTTATGTAGTGTGGATTGGGTTTGTGTGGAGTTGAATAGTGTGGCATGGAAGAGTGTGGTGCTCAGTAAAACATTTTGTAGGGAATTATGTGGCATGGTGTGGAGTGTATTTATGTGGATTGTGATGTGTCATAGAGTAGATTTATGTGGAGTGTATTTATATGGTATTGAGTAGCATGCAATTAGGTGGAGTTGAATTCTGTGGTGTTGAGTGGTATGATGTGGATTGTAATTATGTTGTGTGGTGTGGAATTGTGTGGCTCTGAATTGTGTACTGTAAAAATTGTGTGGCATTGTTTTGATTTATGTGGCACTGAATGCTTGTTTTACATACGAAAAAGCATTCCCTTTAAAAACAAAAAAAGCTTCAGAAAAACAATGGTAACATTCACATAATTTCTAGAAAGAAACCTGCCCTGTTTGTAGGTCCTGAGTGAGCAGAATTTAGTTTTTATTCCAATAAAGGAAGAATCCTTTTGTAGAAACCTGTGGGTTATTGTTGTTTGCTTACAACAGATAGCCCAGATGTATTGGTTACATCTGATATTCCCTGTTTACAGGTCTTGAGTTCCCTTGGATTTTGAATTATATTGTGGACACTTTAGAAAATAAAGAGATTAAAAAAGGAAAATGTTTACAAAAGCAGCACACTATCCCATATTAAAGAAAAAAAGCCTTGGAAGATATATCAAATATTTTTTATATAGGCTAGTAGTGTTGGGATTATTGCGTAAATGTTTGTTAAAAAAGAAAAAGATTTTGGCAAACATTCTATGCTGTATCATATTATAGTAATAGAAAAGCAGCACATGTTTCTTGAAAACAGCCGTAGCCTTTGATTGCTGATCCATATCTTATCAGGGCTGTATCCTTCCCGGAGCACCCATAAAAAAGCTTGTGAGTAGCGTGAACACTTGGCAATATATTCTACTTAAGAATAACAAAAGACTGGATTTCGCAGAGCAGTGCCTTGCACTCTCTAAAGCTTTGTGTTCTAGCAACTCAAATGTGTGCTAAAGAAACACTCCCTTTGCATTAAAGCCAGAAAACTGCATTAAATGACAGTAAATGAAAGATGCAATGGGCTGTTACTGTACATATATTAAGCATAACAAGATTATTTATAAAGTGCCCTCCCTCCTCCTATGTCCACAGAGACAGCACGTTTTGGACACAATGTGTATTTAATGCATTGCTAAACTTTCTCTGCGGACATAGGAGGAGGGTGGGGATTTCATAAATAACCTTACAATTAACAGGAAAGATTATGCTGTTTCACTTTTTAAGAAAAAATTAAAAAGCTTGTCGGTACATGAAATGCATTTTTACAAAGCTTTTTCATTTGTACTTAAAAAGCGAACCAGCAATCCTTCCTGTTAGTTTGTTTAGAAAACAAAATCCTGTGGGGTGAACATTTGGTCAGAAAGCATGCTGAATGTTTCTTTAACAAGATTACTTATAAAGTGCCCGCCCTCCGCCTATGTCCCCAGATACAAAGCGTTTTTTACATAATGTTTCCTTCATGCATTGCTAAACTCTCTCTGCGGGCATAGGAGGAGAGAGGGCACTTCATAAATAATCTGGTTCTTAAAAAAATGCCACATTTCACCTTTGTGAAAAAAAATTTGAACATCTGAATGGCTGCTAAACTCTCCTTTTTGGAAAGAAAATGTGACTGTGGGGAAAACTACATTTAATGTGGGCTTGTAAAGAAAATGCTTTTTCCAAGTTTAATCTTTCTCTGCCCTCATGCACTACTAAACCTTCCGTTAACAACTGGCATCTCTGTAGGGTAGTTTAACCAACAGAAGGGGAGGATGTTGGTGCCAATTAAAGCTGGGTGGGGATGTTAATGTAAAACTAGCAGAAGACAGCATCGATTAAAGAAGCAGGCAGGAGGAGGAGGGAGCCGTGGAGAGGGAGGGAGTGTCTGTCAGTAGTAAATTGTAAACAAGCAGTTGCAGATTGCAGGAAAGCATGTTGTGCGTGCGATAGAAAAAAGCCATTAAAAAAAATAGTGTCCACAGACAGTAAATAAAACATACTGAGTAACACCACAGTAAGAGGGCCAGTCCTCATGGGAGGTTACAAAGAGAGATAAGAAGGTACTAAGTAGGGACTACTAAGCCTATTGACGAATTAAAAGTCATCATTTACAAAGGACAGGAAGGAAAGCCACTTGTAAAGATGGGCGAGACATGGGCGGAGCTTAATGCACTTATACTGAATACTGCATGTCTCGAAGAGACAGCACAAGCGCTGCTCTAAGCGAGACCTATAAAGTATAAAGAATATTTTAGTGAAAAAACTAACACCAAAACAACAAAAATCCAATCAAGGGAACCAGAGATATTCTTTTTTAAATCTTTAAACATAAAAGCACCAAAAGTGCACTCCACCAACCCCCGGCATTGCTGAGAGATGCCCTTTATCACACCAGGTGTATTTGCCATTTCTGATCTGCTAGGCGTCACCAGCTGAGTTCACCCTCCCTGGCGTTTAACAATCCCTCCCAGTGGTGCACGATCTGGTAGAAATCCTGACAATTAAACCAGGTCTAGAAATACAGGGCTCTCAGCACAGAACCCAGGACCCCTGACTGCCCTGCTTGTTTTAATGCAATATTGAGGTGCTGTTGTATGTGACGCCTCCCCTTGATCAATGGTAGGAAGGCTTGCAATGTCAAGCGGATGCCCTGCAACTCCAGTGAGTTGATGTGTCTCTGCCAGAGATCACAGTCCTCTGATCTCCACCTATCATAGATGATCTCCCTACCATCAGCTCTAGGTGGGGTATGGAGAGGAGTCAGCTGCTGGTTCAATTGTGGTCGAGCAGCCACCACTGCTGACCTTATGCAGTATCCTCCAAAACCTGGATGGAATCTGGTAGGTTCCCTTGGTGCTGGGCCACTGAGACCTCAGATCCCACTGCAGAGTCCACATGTGCCATCTGACATGGTTGACGAGCAGGATGCAGGATGCCATTAGGCCAATAAACCTCAGAGGACTCATTGGTCCGGAGGAAAGGCCGAAAGTACACCATATCTAGGATGGCTCCAATTAAAGAGAGCCTCTGACAAAGGAGTCAGGTGCAACATTGGCACATTGATTGTGAACCCCAGAAATATAAGGAGGTTTGCCATCTTCCAGAGGTGGTCTATGAATGACTTTGACAAGCCCCTCTTCAATAGGTATTTGTCACAGTAGCAGAAGGTTGGTATTCCGGATCTCAGAAGTTATACTGTATTCACCGCCATCGCCCTTGTGGGCACGGGTGAGGCTGAAAGGAAGCACATCAAACTGAAAATGTTTGTGGCCCACCTTGAACCACAGGTGACACTTGTAGGACTGCAGGATGGGGATACGGCATTCTGAATGGCCAATGCCACCATCCAGTCTCCTGGATCCAGGGCAGATAGAACTTGGGCAAATGTCTACTGAGTCCCCTGTAGTGTAGTTCCTATTATCCCAATAGGCTCTGCGCATTGGAATAATACCTTCAATAGTATAGGCCTAGACCAGACGTTAACTAGGTCTTCTATTGTCGATATTAGACTTAAAGTTTTGGGTTTGCCAGCTAGCTCAGAGTTCACTAGAAACTTTCTCGAATAGGCAAGGAGGAGTTGAACCTCCCTGGATAGACAAGAAGGGATTTAGTTTCTGACAACCATAGAACATGACAACTTTGCTCTCCCCTAATCAAGAGTGTATCTCCAGAGTCGTGTGAAAACAAAAGACAACTTATTTTACTCAGTCAGTACGTGCATTCTTAGTCTCACCAGATTGTAGAGAAAAGGAAGAGACGGGCGTGTTCAATAAAAGATGGTATTTATTGATCAGTCTCTTTTCTCATACAAGAGAAATGGATCGATATTATCGCAATACTTATGGTTAAGTAAAGTGCATACAATAAAAGCAGAAGTATAAAATAATACTGTAAAAACATTTATATGGTTTCTAAGCCATATGCAGGTTTAAAATGGATAAAATATATATATATATATACATTTGACTAATCGTACTCAACTGGTGTTTCTAACTACGCCTACCCCGGTGTACCTGACCTAAGCCTAATACGTGGGCGGGAATAGAAAGTAGCAGTTTAAGTTAAGTTTGTTTTGCCAAGTGACTGACTCAAGAAGTCTCTGTAAGGGGTTATTCAGTTCTGTACCTGGAATTTAGGATGAATGAGGGATGGTATCTCTCGTCTCTGGTCTCGATATTCCAGGCTGCCTGCGAGGGCTACCCGGAAGCGCCGGAGCTGGATTTCTCGGCAGGAGAAAGCAGCGTCTCGTTCTCAGCGCATCAGGAAGGCGGGGCTGCGCCAGCGGGGTCTGCTCTGCTCTGGGCTTCGGCAAGTCTGGCTGCTCCGATCTCGTCACCACCGCGTGTGTTTGCTTAAGGCAATACCGGTAATATTTATACCTGTAAGGTGCCGAGATTGACGTAAGGATGGACATAGATACGTCAATAAGGATGTCATACGACTTGGTCGTTAGCACATTCTTTTGCTGAAGTTCTCGATGAAATCAAAACAATGGCCGCAGGGTTTTTCCCAGGTTGTCATAGGTTTGATTTGTTTTGAGAACTCCGTATGCCTTATCAGGGGCTGGAGGAATAACGCTTGTCTAATTAGATGGCAAGCGTTATGACATAATCAGATAACACGTTCCTGTGCCGTGGTGTGGCTTAATCAGATAACGGTTTCTGCATCATGGGATGGCTGCTAGTTAACTTGTTAACCAGAACAGGGTCAGGAATAGGGGGATCGATACAGAACCTATAGGAATACATCACACCCACTCCACGCTAACTATGGCCATATTTACGAATCTAGGCATAGTAAAACATACTGTAGAGTATTGTGTATACCTTTCCACCCCAAAATACATATTATGCATTTCGAATTTATCTAATATACGAAAAAATAGTCACATGTATTATATGCACTCAAGCTGTTGAATAATTCCAAAGTAATCAAGCATATGTATACATTATTACTAATCGAATATGAGAATTACACATGAAATGGATCTTAAGACAGAAGAAAAAGTTCGAGACCATTCCATCACAGAATAAAATAATTATGAACATACCAGCGGGCAGCTAATGTCTATAAAGTATCTAAAAGTAGAATTTTTAGTTCTCTAAGAATAGTTCTTACTTTAAGCAGAAGATAAGTGTCCCGAAAAATCGTAAAAATATTTTGGGGCTACTGAAAAAATTGCTGTCCGTGAACTGGAGGGAAATTGTTCATGGTATTTTGTTATTAAAGTTGAAGGCCAAATTCAGGGTGTTGGGAACGCCGTGTGCTAGCTTGCTCAAAAGTCTCTATTTCTGCTCTGGTGAGAACATCATATCATTTAGACTGTCGAAAAAGCTGTCAACAGCTTCCTGGGAGAGTTCCACTAACTCGGAAAAGGATGTAACCATGCATTCATGTGCATGATTGTCTCCATTGACGTTTTGATTAGTATTGCTGACAGAAGGTCGTACCTGATCGATGCTGCTTTCATCTTGAACTTCACTACCCCTTAATCGTAGCGGTGAAGTCTCCACGAATGCCGTCATCAGGATTGGCAGCCGTTGAGGGCAGCACAAAGCATGAGCCTTTATCGGACCCAACAATGTTTCTGCATCCGTAGGCGCATCCGATTGTAGCGTCAGACAGGTGTCCAACACGCATTCTTCTCCGCACAGCAAGCACCTTAATACAGGTAAAACACATCGATGCCACATTGGTCGAAATGAAAGAAACCAACTCATGTTCAGGTCTCTAAGCCGGGATAGTCCCAGGATTTTTGATATCCGGTCCCGGTATCCAATGGCTCGGATTGTTTCTTCCCTTGTCGCAGGTGTTTTGTCTGTGACACGGTTTGCCATAACGAAATATAAGGACTAAGAATAGAATTCCTGCAATTAGTCCCAAAATGAGGTGAAGTCCGCCAAAAATCGAATGGACGAAGTCTGGAAAAATACCCAGTATGGCTTTGAATGGTGTTAATGCCATCGAAAATACTGTCTTAAATACTTTTGAGACTCCACTGGTATCAGAAATATTTAAGATTTCATTCAGGATTTCTGTGAAATGTATGGGGGAAATAGTTGATAATAATGAGTGAATCTCTGCAGTCGTCCTTGCGACTAGGAGATCATACATTTCTTTTGATGACGTGAGCCTGGTTGGCGTCTGAAGAAGCACTGTTTTCATTCTGCTTAAAGTGTCTATTCGAATAGAAGTAATTTTCAAGTTGGGCCATGCCCTTGCCTCCCTGTCTGGAAAGGAGCTGGGGAACAATAAGCGTCCACAGCACTTGACCTTCGCAGTCGTAGTTATGAGATAAGGAGTCCCGGGCATAAGACTACAGCATCTGCGGTCCACAATTAGAATGTAACTCCCATTATATAGTCTTTGAAAAAATGGTTCTATCTCTGTTGCAGGTGTGCCTAGCTGGTGACATGAAAGGTTATTCGAGTTCCCTTCACAGGCTCCATGCAAACTAATTCCATTACACAGAAGTGTACCGCTTAGTGACATCGCACAATTATTGCCACTAAGAAACACTTTCTGTCCTTTATTACTGACACATGCATGTGAATAGGGCAAGTTCCATGTTGTCTTAATGTACCCTTTTCCCAATTTTTCGTACATGCCAGCCTGTATATATTTTTGGCAGTATTGAAACCTGAAGGTTGATATTGGAATATTAATTATCCCATGTATTATCCATTCACTGACAGGTCGTTCTGACATTGTCACTGGTAATCTCTCGAGTTTCTCAATGCTCAGGATTGTATAATCAGCACCCTTTTGTGCCATACTGATTTGTTTATCAGTAAGGTTAAAGATATTGAATAGTGACGTTGTGTTGATTAAACGCCAAGGCACATAGCCTGAACGCAGATTTTGTAACGTCCAGCCAAGCTGTACAATAGAACGCAACTGAGACTGACCGTGTTGTAACAACAGTAAGTCTTGCGATAAAATGTCGATTGCTGAAGACACAATGCTGTCCAAAGAAAAAATTCTGGAGGACAGAGTCATTAACCCATTGTCCACTACAGAAAGTGATTTTTCCAAATGAATACGGTCAATTTCCCGTATTCTTTCTGCTGTCTCAATTTGAGTCACCTTCCAGGCCTCGTTGTAAGCTGCATATACAGAGGCTGCAATGAAACGTTTCTGACGCTGTTTGCGCGGTCCCATAATGAAATCACGCAAGTCAGCACCATCAGTAAGTAAAGTTAGGTGTTGCTTAATTTCTGTCAGTGTGGAAGTTTGTAGCCATTGAAGGCATAATTTGCCCACACTGTAGGTGGTTATTATCCCTGGGTGTTGTCTTTGGGAATATCTAGGGTCTGGCCTGGTCAATGTGAACCCCTGTGTTTTGTTCAGGAATCTATCTTGACAGTTATTAGTATCTGTGGGCCAGATCAACCATTGTTTCCAATCAGGATGTGTTCTGTTTTGGTTTAATACATAGTTTACGTCTATCTCTTCATCTGTAGAGCTATTGCTGTCCATTGTTGGCTTTGGAATAGACGGTTTATTTAAGTCTTTGATTTTGGCTAAGCCAAGACAGGTGGTTTGTTGAACAGTGTCATTCAGAAATATTATTTGTTCTGGGATCATGCAGGCTCTAAACAATGATTCTATACCTTGTACTTGCCATTCTTTTGTACCCCAAACACTTTTTACTTCAACATTTTTGTCCCAATAATCAAAACCAAAGGTATTCATTTGTTCAAAAAATGAGTCTGAATATATCAATTTCGTGTTTGTTAGCATGATCTTTGTCCCTGTCTTATTTGACAATTTGAAATAAAATGTTTCAGCATTACTTGTGTTGAACCCTGAAAAGTATGAATATTTGTCGTAAAAGGTTCTTGAGCTTCCTTTTGGAGGGGTCGCACAATGTTCCCATTGATTATAATTTAAAACATTTCTAGGTTGTGCCGATTTATGTAAAAAATGGTTACCATAGCGGTTGTAACAGTACATACTATCATAATTAGTCGAACCCTGCAAATAATCATGTTTGGTAAATTTAGCAGACATCACTAAGTCAGACATCATATCATTTATGTTTTCAAAGTCCCAATCATCAGCAAATGAGCTTGGTTTTACAAAGTCACTTAACGAGATCTTGATTTGGTGTGGATATTTCAGGATTTCAACCGGACCATAAATTTCGTAGTCAGTATTGTCCCATGCTACCCCACCTGGTATAGGATTGGCTGTGAAGTTGACTGAAGAAAGTTCTCTTTTCTCGACGTGTGAAGATGTGTGTGGCTTGAGGATCAAGTTGATTTTCTTACTTGCTGTGTCCATTTTAGCATATTTTCCCTCAATGAAGCGTCCCAAAGTTAGTATCATGATGAGCCAAAGTATGAGGATAAATGCACCGAAGTCCACCCAAAATTCAATCCATGGAGAAATCAGATATGTTTCTTTCAGTTGTTTCAAAAGTTCTTTAGCTTTATCTTTAAAGGTTTTTGATGATGGCTGTGTTTTTGATTCACTTAGGTCTTCAGAGGAATCATCGAAGTTTATGAAGTAGCCGGATGCAGTTCTGTCAATTGTTCCAATTGCTTCAGGATTACTGTTTCTTGCATATTCGTTTGTTACTTCATTGTAGGTCGGTGTGTCTCTACTAAATGTTTTTATTTGGGTTGTTAGAGGTCTGAGTTCCAATGCATTGTTGCATAGTCCTTGTTGTTTTTCTGTAGGCGTTTCGAATGTGATTAGCCTCTTAGTTTGGACCTCTGTATTTGTAGCAAACCTTGGTGTTCTGCTACTTATCGGGAGTCCACTTGGCCTACTGTTTGTTATCGGCCACATGATTGTGGTTTTACCAAGTCGATGGATACAACTCGGTTCTCCTTTTTACCAGCAAGCGGCGGTAGTACAACTGATCTTGTCCCGTTGGTAGACAAGACAGGAACTGCTTTTCTGTAAGAAGGCCCAAATTCCTTCTTTACCGCGATCTTTTCTCTGACTAGATCCCCGACTTTTGGAATCCAGACAGGTCTTGCTGGGACAGGTGGTGGTTCTTCAGTGGTTGTTGGCTGCTGTTTCAACTTTATGTTGCTCAGGTCTTTTCTTGTTTTGTTTAAGTCCTGTAAAATAGCCAAACGATCTTTGATATCAAAGCTTTTTTCCTTCACCACTGAAGTCTGACTGTCAAGATCTAAGACTAACATCCTAGTTCCAAACAATAATTCGTACGGACTGAATCCCTTCAGAGAATTTCTTGGCAAGTTATTTAGACTACGTTGGACACTTATTAGATGTTTGACCCACCCAGCTCCCGAACCTAATACCTTTGCTGTTATAGATTGCTTTATGTCACGGTTTTTTCTTTACACCATTCCGTATCCCTCAGGAAGGAAGTGAGAAGAATCCCGCTATGCTATGCTCATTTGGCCGAGCTTTCCCCCAAGCTTGAGGGCTCAAGTGAAAAACATTGGTCAAACGTAGCATGCTCCTAGCGTATATGCCATTTAGACTCGCAAATCTTTGTATAACAGTCCAGACGTCAGCCGAGTGCTGGGGATCTACATTATAAGTGGAAACTAGCCTGTATATGTTAATCGGACGCTTTGCTTTTTACTGTCGATTCTTTCTGGAGTGAAACGCCAAGGTAGTATACCGTTTCTCTCGCCACTGCGATCTCTGTTGCAGTCCGGGCATTTTTTTACAAAAATGTCATGCTGCAGGCTCATGCCTGGCCACCAGTACACTGATTGTAGTTCTTCCAGAGAATCTTTTAGTTTGAGGTGTCTGAGACCCTCGCCCATATGTGCGTCTGCAATTAACAAAGTTCTCCTGTCCATGTTTGGAATAACTCTATCCCCCACTCCAGGGATTCGAGCAAAAGAGACGGAGTTTGCATCGATTATGTATGTATAATTGAGTGGATAGTTGATCGGTAGCGCTGAGCAGTCGCCTTTTGATGACGTTTTCACCGCCAGCACTGTTTCACCGTCAATGTTTTTCATTGTACGCTTTTTTCTAGCTACGGAAGCCGATTTAGTTGCTACCGTTGTGGCTGTCTCAGCCAATGAATTCCCTGCAACGTGAACGCCATCACGCTGATGACTCAGTGTATGTATCACGTGAGTCTTTGGTAGTTCTTTTTGTAACAGAACTATGTGTTCCCAAAGCAGTTTTTGCTTTATTATTGCACCTGTGTCATCTTTGTAACCGTTTTGAATCCATTTCTGCAAATCGTTGTTATATGATTTGACGCAGTAATATGAATCGGACACTATAAGTGTTGGGAATTTGCGATCTGCATTATCTAGCGCCATTTTCAATGCTATTATTTCAGTCTGTTGTTCTGAATTAGTTTCTACTGAGTGTGTTTTTGTTAATAGAGGTCTTAGTTTACCTCCGCGCCACACTTCTTTTGTAATCTCACATGTGGGGTTGTATGCTTGTTCTCCCCAAACGGAGGGTTGAGCATGTCCGTCTGTATAGATTACACAAGCGTACTGTCGTAATGGCAGAATGTCGGCCGGCAGAGGGAATATTCTTTCATATTCTAGATTTTTTAATTCCTTTAGTTCTGGATCAAAGTAGTAGTATACTTTGTCCGTTGTAATTGAATTCACCCATTGTATCCACTTTGGATCAATGCTGTGGTTGGTAAATTACACGGGGTTGTTAATGCCTCAAAGGCTGATTCTGCTGTTATGACTGTGATGTGTCTACCGTCAGCTTTATCTTTTTCTTTAGCTATTGCGGTTTGAACTGCATGAACAATGTTTTCTGTAATGCTGAATTTCTTTTCAGCTTCTGTGTACAAGTGTGATTTGAATGCAATTGGTACCTTTTCTCCCTCGTTAGAGGTCAGGTATGTGAATCCGCATCTTCCTGGGATGACTCGAATCACAAGATTGCGTGTGTTATCACGTGTTTCTAATTTTGTTTTAATTAACATATCTGTTTGTAAGGATCTCAGAATTTCTGTGTGTATTTGAGTCCAATTGGTTCTTTTAAAATCTGGTTTTATTAGATCATAAAGGGGTTTGACCCTTTCTGTGTAATTTGCAATGTATGTTCTTCCGAAATTTAGGAAGCCTAGAATTGACTGTAGGTTTTTTAGTGTTCTAGGTGCTTGGAGTACGGCACATTTCTCTAGGAAATTGTCAGCCAGGCTTTTGCCTTCACTTGATAATTCATATCCTAAGAACAGGACTGTTAGATGGGCAATTCTGGATTTTTTGAAGTTGAATTTGTAACCCTCTGCTGCGAACCCAAGTATTATGGTGTTCACTCTCTTCAAGTGAGTATCCAAGTCATCATCTGTTAGGTATATGTCGTCGACATAAGATAATGCCTCTTCGTCATATGTTTGTAATAATTCTGTTACTCTCGCTGAGAATAATCCTGGGCTGATCTTGAACCCTTGGGGTAACCGACAGAATTGTTTTTGAGCGCCATTTATTGAGAACGCGGACAAGTATCTGCTCTCTGGTGCTACATTTTGACAGAAGAATCCATTAGAGATGTCTAATGTTGTTTTGTATTTTTTGCGCACTATGTTATTCATTAGTGCTGCACTATGCGAGTTTTGTACTGCAAAAGTTTTGCAACATGAGTTAAGGTGTCTGTAATCCAAAACTAGACGATATGAATTGTCTGGTTTGGAGACAGGAAACAAAGGGTTGTTCATTTGTGAGGTGCAAGTTTCAATCACCCCCTGGTATTCTAATTGGTCTAGTATTTCTTTTACCTGTTTTTTAGCTTCTTGCTTAATTGGGTACTGTCTTTGTGCAGTAGGTTGTGATTTTAACTGGATTTTGTGAGGAGGAGAATCCTCATCCCATCCTACATGATTTTTATATAAAGCAGGAGCTTGAGCTACTGCCCACTTTCTTGCAAGTGTATATTTTTTATGAATTGGGATATGATTTGAGAAGGCAGGCATAATTATTTCTTCGCCATGAGGGCAGTCCCTGACAAACTCTGGTGGCCAGTCTTTTTCAGCTAGAAGGATGTCATAGCCCTTGGAGAGATTATCCCAAAATAGTCCCCTTATTTTTCTAGTCTTATCCCCCTCTATACGTAATGTTATTTCATATATTTTGTGAGGTTTGCTAACTCTGGTGTCTGCAGTTTCCACTTGAAGGTATTCATTCGTGTCCACTGTCTCCAGATGATTCATAAGGACTTTGCGAGCTATGCTCACTTCTGCTGCGCTGTCTAGCATTGTCTGAGCCCACTCTCCGTTTTTCAGCTGTGTCCTCAGTATTCTCGGCATTGTTGAATACTTTAATACTGGCTACCTTCTTTTTTGGAAATTGTAATTTCTTATTTGGATGAGCAGGTTCCTTGTCTTTGGACTTGACGTGCCCTTCCCTGGGTTCCGATCGTCCTCTTCTTTCCGATTTCTGCGAGGAAGTCTGAAAAGATTGAGAGGGACGTGTATCAAAATCTTGATATCTATCCGGTTTCTTTATATTATCCCTATTTCTAAGGTTGTATTTTTTCCCAGAGGGCTCACTTTGGGGAGACCTGTGTCCTTGGTTTGGAGATTTTTCTCTCCGCCGAGGAGACCTTCCTCTGGACTGGAATCTCTTTTCTTTCGGATTGGATTGTTTGTTTCCATCCCAGGTTTCTTATGGAAACAAAGATTAGATGCACAATATTTTGGAACAGTGTATCCTTCAACGTTGACTAAACCAAGAACCATACATAGGAGTTTCCTCCTGCGAGGTTTGGCGGATATGACCTTTCACCCACTCCAGACGTCTTTGGAGTATTATGGGAAAAAAGGGGGTCTGAGTGAAAAAGCACGACTGAGTTACTCTAATGTCTTGTGTTAGTTTTATCGCCTTTCCAAACGTTGGGCGCCATGTAGTGTAGTTCCTATTATCCCAATAGGCTCTGCGCATTGGAATAATACCTTGGATGGATGGATGGGTTTTTATATAGCGCAATATCACCGCCAGGTCTCAAAGCACTTTGCATTGGGAACCCGTCCTGGTTTTTCCCTGTGAGATAGCCCCTTACTGGGTATCCCCAAGGTGAAAGCCAGGCATCCCGCCACGGGGGGCCGTAGTGGAGATTAAGCAAGCTATTGCCCAGAGTTGCAGAGTGTGAACCTGTGATTCGATTAGGCACCGAAGCGAGAATTACCGAGTCCGTGGACATTTTGGGCTCAAGACCCTGCCGCGTCGGGAATTGAACCCTGGTCCCGGGTCTGACCTCAGCGTCCGGGTCTGCCTCCTCTAACCAGTGAGCCACACTTCTCCACTCCACTCTCTCCTTCAATAGTATAGGCCTAGACCAGACGTTAACTAGGTCTTCTATTGTCGATATTAGACTTAAAGTTTTGGGTTTGCCAGCTAGCTCAGAGTTCACTAGAAACTTTCTCGAATAGGCAAGGAGGAGTTGAACCTCCCTGGATAGACAAGAAGGGATTTAGTTTCTGACAACCATAGAACATGACAACTTTGCTCTCCCCTAATCAAGAGTGTATCTCCAGAGTCGTGTGAAAACAAAAGACAACTTATTTTACTCAGTCAGTACGTGCATTCTTAGTCTCACCAGATTGTAGAGAAAAGGAAGAGACGGGCGTGTTCAATAAAAGATGGTATTTATTGATCAGTCTCTTTTCTCATACAAGAGAAATGGATCGATATTATCGCAATACTTATGGTTAAGTAAAGTGCATACAATAAAAGCAGAAGTATAAAATAATACTGTAAAAACATTTATATGGTTTCTAAGCCATATGCAGGTTTAAAATGGATAAAATATATATATATATATATACATTTGACTAATCATACTCAACTGGTGTTTCTAACTACGCCTACCCCGGTGTACCTGACCTAAGCCTAATACGTGGGCGGGAATAGAAAGTAGCAGTTTAAGTTAAGTTTGTTTTGCCAAGTGACTGACTCAAGAAGTCTCTGTAAGGGGTTATTCAGTTCTGTACCTGGAAATTAGGATGAATGAGGGATGGTATCTCTCGTCTCTGGTCTCGATATTCCAGGCTGCCTGCGAGGGCTACCCGGAAGCGCCGGAGCTGGATTTCTCGGCAGGAGAAAGCAGCGTCTCGTTCTCAGCGCGTCAGGAAGGCGGGGCTGCGCCAGCGGGGTCTGCTCTGCTCTGGGCTTCGGCAAGTCTGGCTGCTCCGATCTCGTCACCACCGCGTGTGTTTGCTTAAGGCAATACCGGTAATATTTATACCTGTAAGGTGCCGAGATTGACGTAAGGATGGACATAGATACGTCAATAAGGATGTCATACGACTTGGTCGTTAGCACATTCTTTTGCTGAAGTTCTCGATGAAATCAAAACAATGGCCGCAGGGTTTTTCCCAGGTTGTCATAGGTTTGATTTGTTTTGAGAACTCCGTATGCCTTATCAGGGGCTGGAGGAATATCGCTTGTCTAATTAGATGGCAAGCGTTATGACATAATCAGATAACACGTTCCTGTGCCGTGGTGTGGCTTAATCAGATAACGGTTTCTGCATCATGGTATGGCTGCTAGTTAACTTGTTAACCAGAACAGGGTCAGGAATAGGGGGATCGATACAGAACCTATAGGAATACATCACACCCCAACCCTGAATCCAAGAGGACTGGGGTGTGTGCTATTTTGGTGGTGGGACTTGACACTGCCTCTAGGTGAAGCCCCTTAGCAAAACCTCGAGCAGTGGCGTAGTAAGGGGGGGGGGGGTGGTGCGCCCGGGCTGCACTAGTTTTGAGGGTGGAAGCCTTTTAAAATAAAATATTGTTGAAGTCCTTATTCGCCTTGGAAAGAAAAAGAAAAGAAAGAGCATGCTCTGGAGTCCCCCTTAACATAGCACCAGCCAGAGATCTTTTGTTTTGAGCAAAGGATGGATCACTCTACACACAACTTCTCCAACCGTGGTTAGCTCAGTCTAACTCGGCCATCTGTGAAACCACCACCGGAGTAATGAAGTAATATGGTATAAAGGCCTAATCATAGGAATGTGTTCAATCAGAGGATTTTTACCAGTTTTCATAAGGAGCCAAAAACTCATCATTCTTAATTTCTGCTGCCCTATCCAACCGGATTGTATACTTTACTGAAATCATCCACTTTGCCTTGGTCGGGGGGGTGATATTTATCCAGTTTTTACATATCTGTTTACGAGCAAGCAACATCAAATAAAAAAACAACAACATTCTTGTATTGATTAAAAAGAATTCATAAAATTCCGGAACCCCCAAAAAGACAAGAATTTTGCTTACCTGAAGTGTCTCGCCAAGTATCACAGACATAGAATTACTTATAGAATTACTCACATCTGTCCAGAAACATGAGATCTCAAGACACTCCCGAAACATGTGGATATCATCCCCCCTTTTCCTGGTTACATTTTGGACATCTCGGCGAGGGATCATTCCCCAGTTTGGACAATCTAAACCCTGTGAAGACAGAAAAAGTGATTCCTCCTTAAATTTGCGGCACACCCTGGAGTACAGAATGTTACAGGATACTTGCCATAGGTCTTTTAACCGCATCCCCGGCAAGCTTTTCCCCCAGAGGTTTGTTGGTAATCTAAAGTCTCCATCCGATAGGGCTTCTGGACGGGGATACGACATTCTAAATGTCCCATGCTACCATCCAGTCTCCTGGATCCTGGGCAGATAGAACCTGGGCCATTGTCTACTGAATCCCCAACCCTGAATCCAAAAGGACTGAGATGTCTGATGTTGGGGTGGTAGGACTTGACACTGCCTTTAGGTGAAGCTCCTAGGAAAACCTTGAGCAGTGGCCTAGCAAGGGGGGGTCCACCCCGGGCAGCACGAGTTTCGAGGCGGCAGCCTCCCCCCCGCTCTTACCTGCCGTTCTCGGGCGGCAATCACACCCCACGCCCTCGCTCTTCAATCAGCAGCCGACGGCAAATGGAAAAAAATCTCGCCAGCAATCCCCAAAATTGATGTGAATACTGCCTTGCAGATGTTTAAGGCTCGAGGGAGTTTGCAGTCTCTCTATGCTCTATATCAAGCAATCGAGGGTGGAGTCAGAAATTAAATTTACCTGTGAGTAATCGGGCATAAATAACTTTTGTTCCATTGAGATCAGATGAACTCTGTTCAGGTGGTGCAGAGGCAGTTTGCACTGCTCTGGGGTAGCGCTCTCAATATGGGCATCTCAATCTTTTATAGTAGTTTGATGAATAAGACTCAATTTTAGCAAAAGATTCACATTTGTGCTTTTTTAATATATGTAATTATTGTGCCTGTATATTTTACTCGTATGTTTTAATCCGTATTATTAGAACACACTCGATAAACATGTTTTTAGTACGTCAGTTTGTTTTAAAGTAGTCTTTTTTTAAGTACATGAGCTCTATCGTGCTGCACTATTTTCCCAGCTGTGATACCGCACTCAGAATAATGAAGACAAAAATATTAAAATGATTCAAATGTTCCTTCACTGAAGCTGTGAAAGAGCAGGTCACGAGCTTGATTCCAAGCATCCTCTCTTCGGACCTCCCTCCTCCTGAAAGTTGTAAGCGTTATGGCATAAATTAGTAAAATGTTATGTTTGTTATATAAAATATCAATTTTTGGAGCCAGATGCACCCAAAAGCAAGGTTGGTAAAGAATGAGAGGCCAGCAGGTGTCACCCTCCAAAGGCGGGTTTAGTAATGTATGGCATCTTTGACAAGCACTACAGAGTGCCAGTTTTCAACTTTTAGGCTTATAGGCTTCATATTGCAGTGTGGAAATAATTCACTCGGTCATTACTGTGTACTACATTTGAGTAATGTAATGTGAACTGGAATTATTCACTAGATTACACATATTGTGGCCTAGATATACTGTGAGTTCAGCGGGCTTTCACTCTGCGCTTCACAAATGTAGTAAGTACATTTGCTTACATACTTTGAGCACTGTGCTCTGCCGGTCCCTGGAGCGATAAAGGAAAGAATACTTGAGAAAAACAATAAATAAGCAATCAAATTACAATAATTGCTATGAACTGATCCTGATGTGAAAGTAGACACGATTGTGCACCCAATGTAAGAAAAGATTATTTACATTATCATTTGTGTACAATATCAATTTGTATGTATCCTGCACAATAACCAGTGATAATAGAGGTAAGTCACAAGTGGTTGGTGCTAGTGCTGCATAAAAAAATGTAAACTTGTATATCAGAATATCTGCTACAGAGTAACATGTGGCAGAATACTGATATATGTTAAAATCATGGGAAGCTAAGAGGCGAGGTTTAACCTCCTGCTTTGTGTGGGAGGATGAATGTAGTGTATGATGCTAACGTGACAAGGGCTGGGGGTCGCGTTTGTTCCTGTACAAAATCGGGTAAAAGATGAGTGTATATCTGCGTCGCTCCTTGTGTAATGAAGTTTCTTCTGGGATGCTACTATTTTCTGCCAAAGGCTCCGAAGAGGTTGCAAATGAACTAGTATGTCCATGTGCGTCTCAAGCCAGCAGGTAATACAATTATTGTTAAAATGAGGGATGGTGCTGGTTTGGACTAGCCTTGTGAAATGTATAAATCCACTTCAATTACAATATTGAAGGTATGAGACCGGAGAACGGTCAGGAGATAAAATAAAGTTTATGGAATCAACTGATAACATTGTTGCATAACTAAATGACCATAGTGTGCTGAGTTTTGGCCTCAAGGTCATTTTGCTGTGAGTGGTGGAATTAAAGTTCTTGTATTGTTTACTATGCACCCCCACAATGTTTTCGTTTTTACAGTGAGGCGCTTACAAGCTTGGTAGTAATGTAACTATGAAAAGTGGGTTAGGTGTGCTTGCGCTGTTAATTTGATTAATGGAAGTAGAGTTGACTTTCTTTCATTTAAGCACATGCCCACATGCCGGATACAAATATGTGCCAAAAAATGGAGCTCTTCACTCCTCTACAAATATCACCAAGATGTGTAAACATACCTCAGTAAGGGGCTGGTTTTGTTCCATTGGATGTAAGTATGAGGCGGGTAAGCTAACAATGAGTCACTTAATTAGCAAAGGAGGAAAAATATCTTAGGTATCTGTGTTAAGTTGTAATAAAGTAGCAAGCAAAGCACAAGTTGCAGAGCGAACAAGGAAGAAGTTAAAGAGCCAAAGCTCTTGTTTGTGTGTACCCACTCGTAGTGCGTCTAACTGTGTTTTTTTTACGAAGTTTTATATAACGCGAACTTGACCCGGAATCGGTTATCAGAGCGTTTTACATAGCACCAGTTGCATTGCAGTCAGACACATTCATTCGTAGGCACGGGGAGATTAAGAGGCCCATTAGGATGGCGGGCGGACTTTGCCCGCCCGCCGTCCTGTCGGTGAAAGGGACCGCCCGCCATAAGGGCGGGGGTCCCGTGGGCAGCATTAGGATGCGCCCGCTACAGTGGCGGGCGCATCCTGCATTCCTACCATTGTGGCGGGCGGTGCACTCAGCACCGCCCGCCACAATGGCAGGAAGGCATGCTGTGCATGGAGCATCCCCCACCCCCCCGGAGTCCCTGGGGGGCCCCTGCAGAGTGTCTCCGCATGCCTTTCCGTGGCGGCATTGCCGCCACGGAAAGGCATTGTTTAAAGCACATGCTAATATGGATGGCGGTGTCTGATAGACACCACCACCATATAAACCATTTTCCGCCCCGGTCACCTTGCGACCGGGGTGGAAAAGCGGCGGACGGTCTTTCCGTCCGCCGCGGACCCCCCAGCCATACTAATATGGCGGGGGTCATTCTGGAGCAGATGGCGGGCGGATTGCCCCCGCCAGGCCGTCGGTGACCACCGCTGGCCTGGCGGGGGCAATCTGCCCGCCATCCTAATGGGCCCCTAAGTGTTCAGCGTCATTACCAAGACTTGAACCCGGTTCCCCAGATTCAAGGTTGACCGCCCTAGCTGTTAGGTGTATCGAAAAAAGTAATTCCAAAAATGTTGTACCTAAAAAGGGCTGTGGATGATAAATAGAAGCCAAAAATTGTATAAATAATATAAATTAAAAACAGACTGACTCATTCGGAAAAATATGAATGATGATGGCCACTGGTATAAAATGAGAAAAGCGGGATCTAAGTTATTTTATGATATATTAGCTTCCTTCTACACATATACCTTTCATGTACTAATGTATCTTAATATATATTACTTTACTCCTAATTCAGCACCTCCAATGCACTACCCTTTATCTCACCCTATACTTCTCTAAATATATCCTCTACATATATACCCTCCATGTACTTACATTTCTTTATATTTATTACTTTACTCCTAATTCAGCATCTCCAAAGCGCTACCCTATACCCCACCCTATACCCCTTTCAATATATCCTCTACATACACTCTTTGGCTCTTCCCAACCCTCATTCTACTACTCTCTCCTATGCACTAAGCTATTTCTCACCCCATACCTCTCTAAATATATCCTCTACCTCCACTCTCTGACTCATCCCAAACCCCATTCTACTACTATTATCCCTAAAATAAACCTGTCCAGACCCTTCCTTCTTCTATTGTTCCTTACATTATCTCAAACCTCTTTTACTATTCAGATCACCTAAACAAGTCTTTCTAAAGCCTTTCCTCATGTATCCCTTCTAGACTCATCCGATACCTCATCTTCCTCCCTAGCCCACTTCTAGAGACTCTTCCCCCTCCATCTCTCATTTACTCATCCCAAACCTCCTCCTCCTGCTATGAACTCCAAATAAGCACTTTCTAGACCCTACCCTCTTCTATCCCTCCACTATCCTTTTCAATCTAACTAACAGATTCACATGTCTACTTCTCAAATTAATTTCATATTTCCCTATACTAATACATCAGTAATCCTTTATGAGTTTCGGAGTAGCATGCTACTCGTCGAAAAGCACTTCGACACATTGTCAGGGGTTGTAAGCGCTATATAAATGTAATTACAATTACAAAATCCATGAGTGATGCTTTAACATCACCTGAAAAGTCAGTGGATCTCAGCCATTCCCTGCACTTGAGCACCACACTAGTGCCAGCTGCTCTGCCTAAACATTCAGTTGTGTCCTGGCCTGGTGTTATGATGTACTTGGCTGCATTCTGGCCATCTTGAATGGTCAGTGCCAAATTGACACAAAATTCTTCTGCGACCCCTGGCAGGATCTCAGGTACCATGCCCCATAATATATGGGAGTATCTTCCCAACAAAATGCTGGCACTGACTGACATGAGGCCGAGGCTAACTGTCGAAAACATCCTCTTGCTAAAAGCCTCTATTTTTTGGTATAACTCAGCTCTGTGTCTAGGGACCTGTCCAGCCCACGGGCCTATTGTAGGACCAGATAAATATTTTCAATAGCATATTGTGTATATAATTCGTCTCCACCATTGCCATCATCACTATCATCATCAAAGACTGGTTGGTATTGATCAAACTCCAATCTGAACATTGAAGCTCCAGAGAGTGGCTCCTAGGCAAAGATGCTGTCTCAGAGCCAGAGTGTATTGGGGTTGGGCATGTCAAAATTGTGCCGAAGACACATTTATCATGGTGGATACGGATTTGATTTGGGATCGGGCAGAACAGTGTAATTGACATCTTCCCCCAGTGTTGTGGTGCAGAGACTGACGTCGATGTGGCAGCAACCAGCATGGATCATATACAGTGCGTGGAATAGGCTCTGAGTCAGAGCTTACCCCGGAGTGGGTTTAGGAGGCAAAGACCAAGGTACAGACTGGAGGCCTCCGAGCATCCATGGGGTCTGAAGACACACCAGAGGAAGGCTGTATGTAGGGTGCTGGAGATGCAGTGAATAGACTCAATCTGTTGTAGCAGCACCCTTGAACCTGAGAATTTGGGATGCAGCGGGATCAGCTGCAGAATCAGCGCCATGGACTAGAGGCTAGATCAAAGGGCACCTTGTGGTCCTTGAAACTTCTCCAATGGAGAGTAGGGAGGTTGGGACGAGGCCTGCTTATAATTCTTGTGCTACTTTTTAGATTTCTACTTACCAGAAGACTTGTACCGTGACAATGAGCTGATTAGAGAGTGGGATTTCCTCCGTGTCCTCAGCTTTGAGTGGGAGCGGGCCTTACATCTATTCCTGAAGTGCTTGGTGACGTGCAGCTTTACTTCGAGTCCCGGATCGCCTTTGGGACATTCGGGGCACCCTCTTCGAACCACTTGAAGTCACAGCTCGAACCCAAACACCAGATACACGCCTTGTGGGGATATGTCACAGACATTTTTTTATGACTGTTCCTGCAAGGCTTAAGCCCTGTAGGTTTAGAAGCGCATATGTTGCCTTGTACACTGAAAAAAAAAGTTGTAGAGAAAAAAGCTTTTCAATTTATGAGAAAAAAAATTGACCTACCTTGGATCCTTGTACCAAGGCGGAAAAAGAAAGGAACTGACATAAGCACGCTTGGTTGGTGCCTATATGTGACTTCAGTCATCACTTCTTGAACTGAGTTGATATGGAGCTGTATAATGCCACCTACAGGTGCACAGGGACTATGCTGAAATAACTTCCAGATCCAGTCTGGCGGCCGGAGATATGCTAAAGGTGAGGAATCTGCAGTTAGAATTATCCATCAGAAGCATATGTATATTAAAAATCGCCACACTTGTTGAATAAGAGGCTGATTTATATGTTGGGGATAAGGATACTCAGTTGCAAACTATCTTTACAGCTAGCATAATAGTCCACTCACCCAATCTAAATGCAGGTGGACCTTTGGTGTAACCAAGGCAGAGACTACTCTGCCTCCAACATGGTTACACCCTGCCAACTACCCGACGGAATAAGGGCTGTTTAAGGTTGACCTCAAATTCCCCCTACCTAATTTAGATGGACGGGTATACAGGTCAGTTTTCACTGCCAATCACCTCCAGGAAAACCCTGGAAGTAAGGGCAGTGAAAACTGTCTAATGCCCCCTCGTCATGGGAGATAACTTCCATGGTAAGAAGGGCATTTTTTTATTTTCATAACAAAAATCCCCCTTTGGGATTTTCTTTTTGAAAATAAAAAATTCTTTGTAACTTTGTCGTAGGGCTCCATTATGATTGACGGAGCCATACGTCAAAGTTACAATGAATTCACAGGAACCACCTTGAATGCTGTTCCTGTGAATGCTAGAAATGTCCGCCAACCAGACGGACATTTCTAAATGTGGTCATCAGGATCTCCTCCAGGGTGACATAGTAATTTACTCCATCACCAGGGCGGAGGAGAGCCAGACCTCCAAACTAAACATTGGGCCCTAAGTGATTTTCCAATATTGTTATATTGAGATTAGAGTATCTTTTGGAGGTATCTCAGGGGGAGTTACAGTGAGTAGGCTTTTGCAATTTTATCCCAACCCAAATAGCTTGCTCCGCAATACCGGACAGTCTTAGGGATTGACAGATGGCCAGAGCCACCCCAGAGCATCACACCCCATGGCGATTCTGGCTGTTTCACTGATATCATAGACCCCTCCTTCAGTTGGCATGATGGGGTCCATTTGGTGGCATATTGGGGCATATTGTAGTTGTGCGACTATGTAATACAGTTCATAATCTGGATCACCTAGACTACCACATGACATGAGGAGGTGGATCTTGCATAGTCCTACCCCGTGCCTACCTTTATTCCAGAGCAATCCCATAAATAGAATATCTAATTTGTTAATTATAGCTCAGGGAAAAGTGACTGGTAGGTAAACAAAAAAATACATCACTAGAGGTAGCAGCGCCCTATACAATAGAGAGGCCTTTTATAATCACTGATCGACGCTGGCTGTTCCAGAACGATACTGAGTTTCTGATCACTCCTATTGCTTTCCCAGTTGCTTTTAATCAAGCCAGAGCCTAAATGTGTGCTCGGTCAAGGATGATTGGGAGGGATTAATTGCTGACAAGGCGTTAACTTCCATATGTCGCAAAGGGAAATCATAAGACTTTTTCAAGTTAACTTTAAGTCTCAAGACACATTTACATTTTCTGAGTAGGGACATCACATCTTTTAATTGAGTGGTAGGGTCCTGGAGAGGTAACAAAATATAAATTGCATGTAACTATTCATTAGATGCCAAAGGTTAAGAGGCCATTGTTGACTCCACACCTTCTAAAATGACATGCCAGTGGCTTTGTGGCAAGTGCAAATAATAAGGTGAAAGGGGGCATCTCTGCCTGGTACCTCTCTCAATCATTCATTAGTAAGTAAGTAAGTAAATATTTATTGTACAAGTTAATAAAAACCTTTACAAAAAGGAGATTGCTGAAGTCAAAACAAATTCATAAAAATAGTACACTAAAAGTTCATCATTTTTGCAAACAAAAAAGATAGAAAGTGATATGGGAGGAATTGGACTGGCCCAGTTTTTCCTTTTCCGCTTGGATGAGCCTTCCTCCAACAGAATGTCTATATCAACAAGTGTGCTTTAGTCAATCCTTAGTCCAAAAGTTTAAATTTAAAAACCTAGATTTAAAAATTTAAGAATTGCATTTATATTTAAAAGTCACAGAATTAAAAGTTGCATTTATCAGGATTGTTTAAATTTTTATGATATAAATACTACTGGTCCTTCTTGACCTTGGGCCTTTCCAAAGCCCTGTAGTTTTCAAGGCGACGAAGGAGAGCTTTATTATGTCAGGCGTTTCCCCGGTTTAAAAAAGAAGAGGCCAATTTCGGGACCAGGCAGGGTAAGCCCCTAATTTAGAGCAGTTTTATGGTGTGTCAGGTCTCTTCATTTTCTCCTCTGCCGCCACCATAAACTATACAAACCGGCATGCCAGCTGTATGTCGCCTCCACCAAAGCAAGCCTTCACTGCTTGCCTGCAGGTTCTTATCCTCTTGGTGTTAAAGATAGATTTCAGGAACAAGCATCGTTTTAGGTCTAGACAGTGGCAAATGCATAGTAGATGCATGATGCTCTTTTCAGCTTCTCTGCAGAGGTGGCACTCAGTTGTTTCCGCGGTTCGCTTACATGGTGGTAGATGCGGGACGACTTAAGAATTCCCAATCGAAACCAGAGGTATTTCTCTTTAAGCCTCCTGCTGAAGCCCGCACACAGGTAGTCTTGAGGGCCAGGTGTTGTATTGCCCAGCAGCACGCACCAACCCTGGGACCTTCTCCTGAGTGTTTCTTTGTCTTTAAGTACTGATAGCTTTTTTTACTGTCTTATTTACCAAAGACTTAAAGCTGTTCTGCGTTCCCATAGTTGCCCAGAGTTCCTTCAGGCCTATGCGGTTTATGGATGCGGTCAGGTAATCCTTTGGGGAGCAAAGAGCAGTTATCAGAGCTTCTAATCCTAAACCAGCATTACACATAAGAAGCGTTGCGAGCTATTTTTTGTGACTGTAGGCCAAGCACCAGCCTGATTTGCACAGGAGAGACTTCATTTGGTAGGCTAAAGATTATTCTTGCTGCTCTTATCCCAGTTTGTTCCAAAGTCTCTTCATCTTTTCCCGATGCATTCGCTTCCATATGTAATAGTTGGAATTAACTTTGCTTGTAGTACTTGTAGTAAGGGGTAAAAGCTTGACCCGGCAGTTTTATGTTTTAGAGATTTTAGAGCTACCGCTGTGGAATTTCCTCTCCGTTTTATGGCTTCTTTTTGTGGGTTGAAGGTACCTTTCTCATTAAGTATCACCGCTAGGTATTTGTATTCTGACACGACTTCCATAGGTGCACCTGCCAGGTTCCAATGAAACCCGGTTGTATTCTTTTTCGGGTTGAACCGCATGATTTTTGACTTATCTAGGTTGATAGTTAAACCATTAGATGCAGCATGATTGGCAGTTGTATTTAGCAAGTGCTGAAGCCTAATTGGAGTTCGGCTTATTAGGACTATGTCGTCAGCATACAATAAGTTAGAGAGTGACAGCCCGCCTAACCTCGGTGCATGAGAGGTGCTTTTGTTTAATTCTGTAGAAAGGTTGCCATAAACAGCTTAAAAAGCGTGGGGGCCAGCACAGAGCGCTGCTTCAATCTGCTAGATGTTGGTATTCTCCTTGACAGATATTCTCCGGTTCCTAGTTTTATTTGAACCCAAGCATTAGTATGTGGGTGGAATATCTGTTTTAATAGTGCTGCTGCAAATTCCATCTTTGCTAGTTTAGCACACAGCTTCTGCCTGTTTATACTGTCGACAGCAGCTGAATAATTGATGAAGCAGAAAAATAGGGGGAGATTTGCTACTTTGGCACCGTCCATTAGTAGCGTCAGGGCAAGTAGATTTGTGATGGTCCCAGTGCCTGTCTGATTGATGGGGATGAAGGATTTTTCATTTGCCCATGCTGTTAGTTTGTCTAAAAGGAGACCGGCATAGTATTTTGCCTCAACATCAATTAGGGCTACAAGTCTGTAGCTAGTAGGTTTATTCTTATCTCCCTTCTTATAGATTGGAGATATTATGGAGCCTTTCCAGGAGTCTGGGATGCCAGCCCCTTCTTCTATGAAGTGGAACACTTGTAATAATGCAGCTGCCCGGTAGTTCGGATCAGTTTTAAACAATATTGGGGGGATACTGTAGGAGAGTAGGGTTTGCTTCCTATGGTTACCCCCACTTTTTGCTGTGATTCTCTGTTTTTTCGACTTTAGTGTGGCTGTGGGCATGCCAATCAGATCCACAGCCCAGATGTTCTCTCTCTAAATTGATACTATGTACTTTAGGTACACACCAGATTGGTTACTGGGTCACCCTTGTGAGCCCCAGTATAGTGTACTATAGGTACCCAGGGCATAGGAGCACCTTAGGCCTACCAGGGGCTGCAGCATGTATTGCGCCACCCATGGTTTGACTTCCAAACTGACACAAAAGGACTGTTCACACAGCCTGGGTAAGGTGCTGTAATCACCCCTTACTTAGATATAGTATCCCTATATCTATATATACATATAGATACATATACACCTATAAGTCACTCCTATGGCAGGCCTTAACAATCCTGAAGGCAGAGTGCTTGATTTTAAGTGAGAGGGTGCCCTAGCATGAGCTGAGCCCCTCTGCAGCATTCGGAACCATCTCCTTATAGCTGTTCTATGATATAGCCATACCATATACTCTTATGTGCATTATAATCCTCGCGGTTAATGCTAACTTTGGTTTGACTTTATTAAAACATGTCGTGTAAGGTTTCAAACACTTTGGAATACTACCCCCCTCCCCGCCAGTCCTGGCAGCGGGGGTAGCATTCCACCCTTCTAGAGGGAGAAGACATGTAGTTACTGGTTTACCCGGTTAAAGTTAAACAGAGCCTCAGCATCACAAAATGGATCCTGCTGCCATAGACACGCATCTGACCTCCTGCTGCTGGACAAAACACCGTCAGGGGAGGCCTGGACAATAGGTTTCCTGTCATGGGAGGTGCTGGCACCTCCCCAGACAGGCTTTTAGTGTATTGGGGCAGGGAGGGCTCCCAGACAGGCTATTAGTGCATTGGGGCAGGGAGGGCTGCATTCAGTGAATGCTTTCCAGACACTGCCTAGGGCACACAAGGTGCTCCATGCATAGCCCAGTTCAAACTGGTTGCTGGGGCACACAGCCCCAGCTCTGGAGCGAAACTGGACTAAGGGAAAAGGGTGTAACCACCCCCTTCTCAGGTCCACCCATAGGAGGGACCTAGCCAGGTAGTCCAGCCCCCATCCTTAGTATAAGTATAGGAGCTGTGTCCCTAGGACTTTAGATTACCCTAGACAAATATTTGAAAGACATATCCTGGAACTTCGACATTCCATTCTGACTGGAAGACGGAAGATATCTCCCTTGTGATCAAGGAGTGACCACCCTGTTCAAACAGGCACCAACAGCAACTTTGCCGGTCTGCATTTTCGAGGCTCCTGCAGGATCCCGAAGAATTTGCGACACAGGACACAGACTTCCAGACATCTCTGACCCCAAACCACATCCACAGCAAAGCTGAGACACGTGGCGGACACGAGAGATGTGGGATGGGAACTTCTGGACATCCTGCATTTTGCAAGTTGCACTCCTTCACAAGGTACCTCAAAGTTTTGCTTTGGGGTGCTTGAAGCACCGAGCACTATTTGCACCAAAGCCCAGGCCCCCACACTCCGCGAGTGCTCCGTGGGCCTCGCTTTTGCATTTGAGCTTGATGCATGTTCCAGGTTTATTGCCTGTTGGCTAGTGATCCGCCTGAAGACCTTTCTTTGAATTTAACTTGTTTTCCGGATTGCTCCAGGCCTGCTCCACTTTCCTGCATAGGAGAAGTGCCACAGACCTTGCTGGTCTGCAACAGAGCCAATCTCGACATCCTGCGTGGGTTGCGGTTGCCAAGGCTTGTTGGATTCAATCCGGATACCGACACCGCAGTCAACTAGATCCATCGTGGGAAAACTTGAATCCAGTGCCTGGTCATCGTCGATGCCTCCTGGACCTCGTAGCTGAAGAGACAAGTTGGATTACTTCACCTGAAATCACCCAACATTGCCTGGTTACTTCCTGGTCACTGGCTAGTGACCCAGACTGTGTCCCTTCTGCTTACAGGTTATTCAGATCTTGGATCCACCCTTGGATCCACCCAGACACTTTTCCTCTGGTCGCCTGCAGCACTTCTTTGCAGCTCTCCATAGAAAACGACGACGAAACCCGACACGAAAAGACACCTATGCAGCCGGCTTCCCTGGGTGAGGTAACACGCGTACTTCAGTGCTCCCGTGGGTCTTGACTCTCGCGGTGTCCTAGTTTAAAAGGGTTCCATCCTAGTCCATCCGGAAGTGTCCTTAAATTGTATATTTGTAACTTTTTCGATCTCCATAGAAAGTCAATGGTAACCTGCACCTGTGTTTAAACACTGCACGCGTCTCCCGTGGGCCTCCTACTTCCTAACCTTGGGTCGATTAGAGTAGCCCCAGCGATTCCACAGGCCCCAGGCCTGCTTTCTAATTCTCTTGTGGTTCTTATACCACTTACTTAGTATATGGTTTGTGAGGCCCCTAGGGCATAACGTATACTTTGCAACTTATCGTATATCAATTGTGTGACTTGTATTGTATTTTTACCTCTGACCTCATAAAGAGTGCAGGGGGTTGTGTTTAGATTAAATACATATATTTTTGATATATACCTTGTGTGGTGTCCTTTCATTTGGTATTCAAGGGATTATAATTGGTAAAACAACTTGCTTAACTCGCCTACTGAAGTCTTAGCCTGATGACTGCTGGTTCACGCTACCACTAGGATAGCTTTCTATAAGGTTTACTTTACAACCATCATCAATAAGGGTCGATTAGACTGGTGCAAGGTGCCCACTAGAATTAGTGGACATCATATACCAGGCTAACTTCTCACATTGGTGTGCAGCGGATGGGATAAGAGCTTGCATTGTTTTACCAAATAATCTTGAGATATCATCTGAAAGATCACATCAAGGTACCTGTAGGTACATATAAATCAAGTCTTATATACATAAGTTCTACTGAACTTAGTAGTTGTATATGGTAAGGGCTTAGCACACACTGACTACAACTCCTAGAGAGGTTCTAGTACGAAAACAAGTAGTATAGGTAGGTGCACACACCACACCACACTAGCCATGTCCTTGTAGCAGGGCCTAGTGGACCTCTGCTAGAAGACAACGAAAGGTTGCCTTCTAAGTATGACACATTCTCTTTTCAGGAACTGAGAAGCCTGTGTGTGGTCAGAAAGTTAAGACAAGGAGAGAGTCCAACCTTTAACCACCTGGTAGATATCTTAGTGGCTCATGATGTAGATAATGCATCAGTCCCAGGTAGCCAAGGTAGTAGAGAGGGGGGCCATCCCTCAACAGAAGAGAATCCTCTTGGGGAGGACCCAGTGGTCTCTGATGATGATGTGGATGCTGATCAGGATGAGGTTAATGAACCTGACCTGGGCAACTCAGGACTATCTGGAGGTGGAGAGGGCCAAGGTAGGCCCCCCTCTAACCTTCCAAGTAGGCCTAATGTTGGGAACAGAAGGCACAGATCACTTTCCTGAGCATTCTGACTCATCAGTAAGGTCCAATGCCTCTGCTCAGAGGAGGATGACTTCCCCTCAGAGAAGAGAGCATAACGCTAGAAGGAAAGAAGTCAAGTTGAGGATTAAAAGGCAAGAAGTTGCCCTTGCAAAAGAGACCCTAGCTCTTGAAAGAGAGAAGAAATCGTGTGGGCTAGAGCCCACTGGTGGCAGCAACAGACCTAGTGTTAGGGAAAGGTCTCATGACCATAGAAACCTGAACAACATTGTCCCTCCTTTTCAGATTGGGGATGACATCCACAAATGGATAACTGCTTTGGAGAGGGCTTGCAAAGTACAGCAGGTACCCCAAAGTCAGTGGGCAGCAATCTTGTGGCTCTCCTTTGCAGACAAAGGAAGAGACAAGCTCCTCACTGTAAGAGAAGAGGATGCTGACAACTACTCTGTCCTGAAGAGTGCTCTTATATATGGTTTTGGCCTAACCACTGAGCAGTACAGGTTGCTGTTCAGAGATACTCAAAAGACACAGACTCAGGACTGGACTGCTTTTGGAGATTGTGCTACTAAGGCTCTGAAAGGCTGGTTGCTGGGCAGTAAAATAAGTGACTATACAGGATTGTATAATCTTATTATGAGAGAACATATTCTTAACAACTGTCAGAACCAGTTATTGCATCAGAACTTGGTTGACTCTGGTCTGACCTCTCCCCAAGAAGTGTATAAGAAGGCAGACAAATGGGTCAGAACCAGGGTGAAGCAGAAGGTAAAGAACCAAGGTGGTGAACAGAAGAAGCAAGACGAAAAGGGTGGGGAGAATGCAAAAGACATGAATTCTTCTCAAGGTCCCCAAAAAGCTTCTAATGGGGGGGGGGGGGTTCCCAACAATCTAAGAAGAAAGAAGGCCCAAAGAAACCATGGTGCAAGTTTTGTAAAGTAAATACTCACTGGACCAGTGATTACACCGAGAAGGAGGCAGCTCCAGCCACCATTGCCTCTAAGGCAACTGTTACCCCTAGTTCAGCTCCAAGTGGTGGTACTCAACAGAAGGGTGTAGTAGGGTTTGCCCTGGGAACTGAGATGGATTCTGGCCTAGTCAGAATACCAACTCAAGCTGTTTTGATCTGTGATGGGGACATAATTATGTCCTGTACTGTGAGTCCCAACAACTTGGGCAAGTACAGACAAACTCCTTTAATTAATGATGAAGTGGCTCAGGCCTACAGGGACACATGTGTTAGTGTCACAATGGTGACGCCCAGCTTTGTAGACCCTGGACAGATCATACTAGGTGAAAATTATCTAGTGACCAATGCTAGCAATGTCACTACCACTCACAGTATGGAAATTGTTATTTTCTCCTGGGGAGGGATAACTGGCCTCAAGAAGGTTGTGATTAGCTCAGACCTCCCTGTAGAATGTTTGCTTGGAAATGACCTGAAGACTACAGCTTCGGCTGAAGTGGAGTATAGGACTCATGCAGAAATGTTAGGAATATCAGCACATGTCCTTGCTGTGACTAGGTCACAGGTCAGAAATCGCAACACTGAACAGGCACTGGATTCTGAAACAATGGACCAGTTGCCTACCAAGAGGAGAAGCAGCAGGGTTAAGGCAGTGCCTTCCCCCTTGCCTCAGGAAGAGGATCAGCCTTCTGAGGAAGCTGATTGTGAGACCCAGGAAGGAACTGTCCTAGAAGAGCTTGAGACTGATCAGGTTGAGTTTCTTGGGACGGGGGACCTTCCAGGGCAGATCTGAGACAGGTGCATTTGGACTGCCCTACTCTTGAACCCTCAGACAGCAAGCTGCTGCTGAGGCGGCAGGGAATGCTAGTGGGACCCATAAGACTTATTGGGATGAAGGGTTTCTGTATTCAGAGGCAAGAGACCCCAAGCCTGGTGCTACCAGGAAGTTGGTCATACCTTTGGCATTCAGGGGCTTCCTTCTCACACTAGCCCATGATATTCCCCTTGCAGGACATCTTGGCCAGAACAAGACTTGGGACATGCTTGTCCCTCACTTTGACTGGCCTCACATGTCAGAAGATACCAAAGAGTTTTGTCGCTCCTGTGTCACCTGCCAAGCCAGTGGCAAATCAGGTGGCACCACAAAGGCCCCCCTTATACCACTACCTGTGGTGAGGGTTTCCTTTGAACGTGTAGGGATTGACATTGTTGGACCAATGAATCCCCAAACAGCCTCTGGGCACATATTTATTCTGGTGGTAGTGGATCATACCACCAGATACCCAGAAGCCATTCCACTTAGGACCACAAGAGCCCTCCTGGGAGTTTTCTCAAGAGTGGGTTTTCCTAAGGAGGTTGTCTCAGACAGAGGTGCAAACTTTATGTCTGGATACCTGACTGCAATGTGGAAGGAGTGTGAAGTGAACTACACGTTCACCACACCCTATCACCCACAGTGCAATGGTCTAGTTGAGAGATTCAACAAGACCTTACAGGGCATGATTAAGGGTCTCCCTAAAAAGCTCAGGTGGAGATGGGACATCCTGCTGCCTTGCCTTTTGTTTGCTTACAGAGAGGTCCCACAGAAGGGGGTTGGCTACAGCCCTTTTGAACTTCTGTTTGGGCATCCTGTAGGAGGACCCCTTTGTCTGGTGAAGGAGGGATGGGAGTTACCTCTCAAACCTCCCAAGCAAGACATTGTGGATTATGTACTTGGTCTCCGCTCCAGGATGGATGAGTACATGAAAAAGGCATCCAAAAACCTTGAGGCAAGTCAGGAATTGCAAAAGGCCTGGCATGACCTAAAGGCTTTGCTGACTGTTTACCAGCCAGGACAGAAAGTGTGGGTGTTAGAGCCCATGGCCCCAGCAGCTCTCCAAGACAAGTGGAGTGGACCCCACGCTATTGTTGAACAGAAGGGAGAAGTCACCTATTTGGTTGACTTTGGAACTCCCAGGAGCCGCCACAGGGTGCTTCATGTCGACAGACTGACACGATATGTTGACAGGGCAGACATGGGCATTGCTACTGATGAGGGACAGGAGGAAGAGAGTGACCCTCTCCCAGACCTGCTCTCTCAGAACCCTGATGATGGTTCAGTTGATGGTTTAGCCTTGGCAGGCAGCCTCACTGACCAACAGCAGCAGGACTGCAGACAAGTTCTGAAGGCCTACAGACATATGTTTTCACTGACTCCAAGTCAGACTACCTGGTGCACTCATGAAGTGGACACTGGGGACAGTCTACCTGTTAAAGGTAAGATTTGCAGGCAACCTGATCATGTCAGGGACTGTTTCAGGACAGAGGACCCGAATATGCTGGAATTGGGAGTCATTGAGCCCTCAGAGAGCATTTGGGCCAGTCCAGTAGTCCTGGTGCCTAAACCTCACACCCAAGATGGTAAGAGAGAGATGAAGTTTTGCGTGGATTACAGAGGTCTCAATTCTGTCACTAGGACAGATGCCCATCCAATACCCAGGGCAGATGAACTCATTGACAGATTGGCATCTGCCAAGTTCTTGAGTACATTTGACCTGACAGCTGGCTACTGGCAGATCAGACTAGCTGATGATGCAAAGCCAAAGACAGCATTTTCAACCCCAGTTTGCGGTAATGCCCTTGGGTCTGAAAAATGCACCTGCCAAATTCCAAAGGTTGCTGAACCGAGTCCTCTCAGGTCTGGATGAAAACTGTACAGCTTATCTGGATGATATTGCTATCTTTAGCTCCACTTGGGAAGATCACCTGATCCACCTGAAGAATGTTTCGGAGACCCTGCAAAAGGCAGGCTTAACTATCAAGGCTACCAAGTACCAGATAGGGCAGAGTCAGGTTGTATACCTGGGCCACCTTGTGGGTGGAGGCCAGGTTCAACCATTGCAGAGCAAGATCCAGACCATAATGGAATGGACTCCTCCAACCACCCAGAATCAGGTCAGAGCTTTCTTGGGCCTGACTAGGTATTACAGGAAACGTGTCAAGGGGTATGGTTCCATAGTGACACCCCTTAATGACTTAACTTCCAAGAAAATGCCAAAGAAAGTTCAGTGGACAGTCAGCTGTCAAAAGGCATTTGATGACCTGAAGCAGACCATATGCACTGCACCAATTCTGCAAAGTCCAGACTACTCCAAAGAATTAATTGTTCAAACAGATGCTTCTGAGTTGGGGGTAGGTCAGTGCTTTCACAACTGAATAAAGATGGTCAAGACCAGCCAGTAGCTTTTATAAGCAGAAGGCTGACCCCTAGAGAGAAGCGTTGGTCAGCTATTGAAAGGGAGGCCTTTGCTGTGGTTTGGGCACTGAAGAAGCTGAGGCCATACTTGTTTGGTACTCACTTCAAGGTTCAGACAGACCGTAAGCCCCTCTTATGGCTAAAACAGAGGAAGGGTGAAAATCCCAAATTGCTCAGGTGGTCCATTTCCCTACAGGGTATGGACTTTACAGTGGAACGTAGACCTGAGAGTAACCATGCCAATGCAGATGGACTCTCTAGATATTTCCACTTAGAACATGAAGACTCAACTGGTCAAGGTTAGTTTAATGTCCCTGCGTTTGGGGGGGGGGTTGTGTAGGAGAGTAGGGTCTGCTTCCAATGGTTAACCCCACTCTTTGCTGTGATTCTCTGGTTTTTCGACTTTAGTGTGGCTGTGGGCCTGCCAATCAGACCCACAGCCCAGCTCTTATCTCTCTGAATTTATACCATGTACTTTAGGTACACACCAGATTGGTTACTGGGTCACCCTTGTGAGCCCCTGTATAGTGTACCATAGGTACCCAGGGCATAGGTGCACCTTAGGCCTACCAGGGGCTGCAGCATGTATTGTACCACCCCTGGTTTGCCTTTCAAACAACTGACACCACAGGTCTGTTTACACAGCCTGGGTAAGGTGGTGTAATCACCCCTTACTTAGATAAAGTATCCTTATATCTATATATACATATAGACACATATACATCTATAAGTCACTCCTATTGCAGGCCTTAACAATCCTGGAGGCAGAGTGCTTGGTTTTATGTGAGAGGGTGCCCTAGCATGAGCTGAGCCCCTCTGCAGCTTTCGGAACCATCTCCTTATAGCTGTTCTATGATATAACCATACCATATACTCTTAAGTGCATTATAATCCTTGTGGTTAATGCTGACTTTGGTTTGGCTTTATCAAAACATGTCGTGTAAGGTGTCAAACACTTTGGAATATTACCCCCACCACCAGTCCTGGCGGCGGGGGTAGCATTCCACCCTTCCAGAGGGAGAAGACATGTAGTTACTGGTTTACCCGGTTAAAGTTAAACAGAGCCTCAGCATCACAAAATGGATGCTGCTGCGACAGACACGAGTCTGACCTCCTGCTGCTGGAGGAAACTCCGGCAGGGGAGGCCTGGACAATAGGTTTCCTGTCCAGAGAGGTGTTGGCACCTCCCGAGACAGGCTTTTAGTGTATTGGGGCAGGGAGGGCTGCATTCAGTGAATGCTTTCCAGACACTGCCTGGGGCACACAAGGTGCTCCATGCATAACCCAGTTCAAACCGGTTGCTGGGGCACACAACCCTAGCTCTGGTGCGAAACTGGACAAAGGGAAAGGGGTGTAACCACCCCCTTCACAGGTCCACCCATAGGAGGTACCTAGCCAGGTAATCCAGCCCCCATCCTTAGTATAAGTATAGGAGCTGTGTCCCTAGGACTTTAGATTACCCTGGATGAATCTTTGAAAGATATATCCTGGACCTTTGACGTTCCATTCTGACTGGAAGATGGAAGATATCTCCCTTGTGGTCAAGGAGTGACCACCCTGTTCAAACAGGCACCAACAGCAACTTTGCTGGTCTGCATTTTTAGGGCTCCCACCGGATCCTGAAGAATTTGCGACACAGGACATAGACTTCTAGACATCGCTCACCCTGACCCACATCCACAGCAAAGCTGAGACATGTGGCGGACATGAGAGACATGGGACCGGAACTCCTTGACATCCTGCATTTTGCAAGATGCACTCCTTCAATGAGGTATCTCGAAGTTCTGCTTTGGGGTGCTTGAAGCCCCAACCCTGAGCACCATTTGCACCAAAGCCCAGGCCCCCACACTCCGCGAGTGCTCCATGGGCCCGCTTTTGCATTTAAGCTTGATGCGTCTTCCCAGTTCCTTGCCCGTTGGCTAGTGAGCCCCCTGAAGACCATTCTTTGGCTTTAACTTGCTTTCCTGGTTGCTCCAGGTTTGCTCCAGCTTCCCAAGGAAAAACCAAAGGTGATGATGGACGGAGCGTTGACAATACAAACACTCACCCCCAGTCAACTGATCTGGGTTTAATCCATCACCGTTCTTTAGCTCACTCCGCCACCCCAGTTCAGACATGGCCATATGCAAATCAGTCTGACCCTGTGCCTCATGGGAACAGTCCAGCCCAAACTACCAAGCCATGTCTTCCCTGGACCGGAATCAAGCTTCCCAGGACCGGTTTCTGGCATTACAGCCGTCTTCAGCCGGGCTTGCTTGACTCCAGTGGCAAAGTGAGCAAGGGACTCACGTCTGAGCATACCCTGCCAACTTGGGGCGAACAAAGAAAAACCAAAGGTGATGATGGACGGAGCGTTGACAATACAAACACTCACCCCCAGTCAACTGATCTGGGTTTAATCCATCACCGTTCTTTAGCACACTCCGCCTACCCAGTTCAGAGATGGCCATATGCAAATCAGTCTGACCCTGTGCCTCATGGAAACAGTCCAGCCTGAACTGCCAAGCCATGTCTTCCCTGGACCGGAATCAAGCTTCCCAGGACCGGTTTCTGGCATTACAGCCGTCTTCAGCCGGGCTTGCTTGACTCCAGTGGCAAAGTGAGCAAGGGACTCACGTCTGAGCATACCCTGCCAACTTGGGGCGAACAAAGAAAAACCAAAGGTGATGATGGACGGAGCGTTGACAATACAAACACTCACCCCCAGTCAACTGATCTGGGTTTAATCCATCACCGCTCTTTAGCACACTCCGCCTACCCAGTTCAGAGATGGCCATATGCAAATCAGTCTGACCCTGTGCCTCATGGGAACAGTCCAGCCCGAACTGCCAAGCCATGTCTTCCCTGGACCGGAATCAAGCTTCCCAGGACCGGTTTCAGGCATTACAGCCGTCTTCAGCCGGGCTTGCTTGACTCCAGTGGCAAAGTGAGCAAGGGACTCACGTCTGAGCATACCCTGCCAACTTAGGGCGAACAAAGAAAAACCAAAGGTGATGATGGACGGAGCGTTGACAATACAAACACTCACCCCCAGTCAACTGATCTGGGCTTAATCCATCACCGTTCTTTAGCTCACTCCGCCACCCCAGTTCAGACATGGCCATATGCAAATCAATCTGACCCTGTGCCTCATGGGAACAGTCCAGCCCGAACTGCCAAGCCATGTCTTCCCTGGACCGGAATCAAGCTTCCCAGGACCGGTTTCTGGCATTACAGCCGTCTTCAGCCGGGCTTGCTTGAGTCCAGTGGCAAAGTGAGCAAGGGAATCACGTCTGAGCATACCCTGCCAACTTAGGGCGAACAAAGAAAAACCAAAGGTGATGATGGACGGAGCGTTGAAAATACAAACACTCACCCCCAGTCAACTGATCTGGGTTTAATCCATCACCGTTCTTTAGCTCACTCCGCCACCCCAGTTCAGACATGGCCATATGCAAATCAGTCTGACCCTGTGCCTCATGGGAACAGTCCAGCACGAACTGCTAAGCCATATCTTCCCTGAACCGGAATCAAGCTTCCCAGGACCGGTTATTGGCATTACAGCCATCTTCAGCCGGGCTTGCTTGACTCCAGTGGCAAAGTGAGCAAGGGACTCACGTGTGAGCATACCCTGCCAACTTAGGGCGAACAAAGAAAAACCAAAGGTGATGACGGACGGAGCGTTGACAATAAAAACACTCACCCCCAGTCAACTGATCTGGGTTTAATCCATCACCGTTCTTTAGCTCACTCCGCCACCCCAGTTCAGACATGGCCATATGCAAATCAGTCTGACCCTGTGCCTCATGGAAACCGTCCAGCCTGAACTGCCATGCCATGTCTTCCCTGGACTGGAATCAAGCTTCCCAGGACCGGTTATTGGCATTACAGCCGTCTTCAGCCGGGCTTGCTTGACTCCAGTGGCAAAGTGAGCAAGGGACTCACGTCTGAGCATACCCTGCCAACTTAGGGCGAACAAAGAAAAACCAAAGGTGATGATGGACGGAGCGTTGACAATACAAACACTCACCCCCAGTCAACTGATCTGGGCTTAATCCATCACCGTTCTTTAGCTCACTCCGCCACCCCAGTTCAGACATGGCCATATGCAAATCAGTCTGACCCTGTGCCTCATGGGAACAGTCCAGCACGAACTGCCAAGCCATATCTTCCCTGGACCGGAATCAAGCTTCCCAGGACCGGTTATTGGCATTACAGCCGTCTTCAGCCGGGCTTGCTTGACTCCAGTGGCAAAGTGAGCAAGGGACTCACGTCTGAGCATACCCTGCCAACTTAGGGCGAACAAAGAAAAACCAAAGGTGATGATGGACGGAGCGTTGACAATACAAACACTCACCCCCAGTCAACTGATCTGGGCTTAATCCATCACCGTTCTTTAGCTCACTCCGCCACCCCAGTTCAGACATGGCCATATGCAAATCAGTCTGACCCTGTGCCTCATGGGAACAGTCCAGCACGAACTGCCAAGCCATATCTTCCCTGGACCGGAATCAAGCTTCCCAGGACCGGTTATTGGCATTACAGCCGTCTTCAGCCGGGCTTGCTTGACTCCAGTGGCAAAGTGAGCAAGGGACTCACGTCTGAGCATACCCTGCCAACTTAGGGCGAACAATGAAAAACCAAAGGTGATGATGGACGGAGCGTTGACAATACAAACACTCACCCCCTGTCAACTGATCTGGGTTTAATCCATCACCGTTCTTTAGCTCACTCCGCCACCCCAGTTCAGACATGGCCATATGCAAATCAGTCTGACCCAGTGCCTCAAGGGAACAGTCCAGCCCGAACTGCCAAGCCATGTCTTCCCTGGACCGGAATCAAGCTTCCCAGGACCGGTTTCTGGCATTACAGCCGTCTTCAGCCGGGCTTGCTTGACTCCAGTGGCAAAGTGAGCAAGGGACTCACGTCTGAGCATACCCTGCCAACTTAGGGCGAACAAAGAAAAACCAAAGGTGATGATGGACGGAGCGTTGACAATACAAACACTCACCCCCAGTCAACTGTTCTGGGTTTAATCCATCACCGTTCTTTAGCTCACTCCGCCACCCCAGTTCAGACATGGCCATATGCAAATCAGTCTGAGGCTGTGCCTCAAGGGAACAGTCCAGCCCGAACTGCCAAGCCATGTCTTCCCTGGACCAGAATCAAGCTTCCCAGGACCGGTTTCTGGCATTACAGCCGTCTTCAGCCGGGCTTGCTTGACTCCAGTGGCAAAGTGAGCAAGGGACTCACGTCTGAGCATACCCTGCCAACTTAGGCGAACAAAGAAAAACCAAAGGTGATGATGGACGGAGCGTTGACAATACAAACACTCACCTCCAGTCAACTGTTCTGGGTTTAATCCATCACCGTTCTTTAGCTCACTCCGCCACCCCAGTTCAGACATGGCCATATGCAATTCAGTCTGACCCTGTGCCTCATGGGAACAGTCCAGCCGAAACTGCCAAGCCATGTCTTCCCTGGACCGGAATCAAGCTTCCCAGTACCGGTTTCCGGCATTACAGCCGTCTTCAGCCGGGCTTGCTTGACTCCAGTGGCAAAGTGAGCAAGGGACTCACGTCTGAGCATAACCTGCCAACTTAGGGCGAACAAAGAAAAACCAAAGGTGATGATGGACGGAGCGTTGACAATACAAACACTCACCCCCAGTTAACTGTTCTGGGTTTAATCCATCACCGTTCTTTAGCTCACTCCGCCACCCCAGTTCAGACATGGCCATATGCAAATCAGTCTGACCCTGTGCCTCAAGGGAACAGTCCAGCCCGAACTGCCAAGCCATGTCTTCCCTGGACCAGAATCAAGCTTCCCAGGACCGGTTTCTGGCATTACAGCCGTCTTCAGCCGGGCTTGCTTGACTCCAGTGGCAAAATAGAGAGCAAGGGACTCATGTCCGAGCATACCCTGCCAACTTAGGGCGAACAAAGAAAAACCAAAGGTGATGATGGACGGAGCGTTGACAATACAAACACTCACCCCCAGTCAACTGATCTGGGTTTAATCCATCACTGTTCTTTAGCTCACTCCGCCACCCCAGTTCAGACATGGCCATATGCAAATCAGTCTGACCCTGTGCTTCATGGGAACAGTCCAGCCCGAACTGCCAAGCCATGTCTTCCCTGGAACGGAATCAAGCTTCCCAGGACCGGTTTCCGGCATTACAGCCGTCTTCAGCCGGGCTTGCTTGACTCCAGTGGCAAAGTGAGCAAGGGACTCACGTCTGAGCATACCCTGCCAACTTAGGGCGAACAAAGAAAAACCAAAGGTGATGATGGACGGAGTGTTGACAATACAAACACTCACCCCCAGTCAACTGATCTGGGTTTAATCCATCACCGTTCTTTAGCTCACTCCGCCACCCCAGTTCAGACATGGCCATATGCAAATCAGTCTGACCCTGTGCTTCATGGGAACAGTCCAGCCCGAACTGCCAAGCCATGTCTTCCCTGGAACGGAATCAAGCTTCCCAGGACCGGTTTCCGGCATTACAGCCGTCTTCAGCCGGGCTTGCTTGACTCCAGTGGCAAAGTGAGCAAGGGACTCACGTCTGAGCATACCCTGCCAACTTAGGGCGAACAAAGAAAAACCAAAGGTGATGATGGACGGAGCGTTGACAATACAAACACTCACCCCCAGTCAACTGATCTTGGTTTAATCCATCACCGTTCTTTAGCTCACTCCGCCATCCCAGTTCAGACATGGCCATATGCAAATCAGTCTGACCCTGTGCCTCATGGGAACAGTCCAGCCCGAACTGCCAAGCCATGTCTTCCCTGGACCGGAATCAAGCTTCCCAGGACCGGTTTCTGGCATTACATCCGTCTTCAGCCGGGCTTGCTTGACTCCAGTGGCAAAGTGAGCAAGGGACTCACGTCTGAGCATACCCTGCCAACTTAGGGCGAACAAAGAAAAACCAAAGGTGATGATGGACGGAGCGTTGACAATACAAACACTCACCCCCAGTCAACTGTTCTGGGTTTAATCCATAACCGTTCTTTAGCTCACTCCGCCACCCCAGTTCAGACAAGGCCATATGCAAATCAGTCTGACCCTGTGCCTCAAGGGAACAGTCCAGCCCGAACTGCCAAGCCATGTCTTCCCTGGACCGGAATCAAGCTTCCCAGGACCGGTTTCTGGCATTACAGCCGTCTTCAGCCGGGCTTGCTTGACTCCAGTGGCAAAATAGAGAGCAAGGGACTCATGTCTGAGCATACCCTGACAACTTAGGGCGAACAAAGAAAAACCAAAGGTGATGATGGACGGAGCGTTGACAATACAAACACTCACCCCCAGTCAACTGATCTGGGTTTAATCCATCACCGTTCTTTAGCTCACTCCGCCACCCCAGTTCAGACATGGCCATATGCAAATCAGTCTGACCCTGTGCTTCATGGGAACAGTCCAGCCCGAACTGCCAAGCCATATCTTCCCTGGACCGGAATCAAGCTTCCCAGGACCGGTTTCCGGCATTACAGCCGTCTTCAGCCGGGCTTGCTTGACTCCAGTGGCAACGTGAGCAAGGGACTCACGTCTGAGCATACCCTGCCAACTTAGGGCGAACAAAGAAAAACCAAAGGTGATGATGGACGGAGCGTTGACAATACAAACACTCACCCCCAGTCAACTGATCTGGGTTTAATCCATCACCGTTCTTTAGCTCACTCCGCCACCCCAGTTCAGACATGGCCATATGCAAATCAGTCTGACCCTGTGCCTCATGGGAACAGTCCAGCCCGAACTGCCAAGCCATGTCTTCCCTGGACCGGAATCAAGCTTCCCAGGACCGGTTCCTTGCATTACAGCCGTCTTCAGCCGGGCTTGCTTGACTCCAGTGGCAAAGTGAGCAAGGGACTCACGTCTGAGCATACCCTGCCAACTTAGGGCGAACAAAGAAAAACCAAAGGTGATGATGGACGAAGCGTTGACAATACAAACACTCACCCCCAGTCAACTGTTCTGGGTTTAATCCATCACCGTTCTTTAGCTCACTCCACCACCCCAGTTCAGACATGGCCATATGCAAATCAGTCTGACCCTGTGCCTCAAGGGAAGAGTCCAGCCCGAACTGCCAAGCCATGTCTTCCCTGGACCGGAATCAAGCTTCCCAGGACCGGTTTCTGGCATTACAGCCGTCTTCAGCCTGGCTTGCTTGACTCCAGTGGCAAAGTGAGCAAGGGACTCATGTCTGAGCATACCCTGCCAACTTAGGGCGAACAAAGAAAAACCAAAGGTGATGATGGACGGAGCGTTGACAATGCAAACACTCACCCCAGTCAACTGATCTGGGTTTAATCCATCACCGTTCTTTAGCTCACTCTGCCACCCCAGTTCAGACATGGCCATGTGCAAATCAGTCTGACCCTGTGCCTCATGGGAACAGTCCAGCCGAAACTGCCAAGCCATGTCTTCCCTGGACCGGAATCAAGCTTCCCAGGACTGGTTTCTGGCATTACAGCCGTCTTCAGCCCGACTTGCTTGACTCCAGTGGCAAAGTGAGCAAGGGACTCACGTCTGAGCATACCCTGCCAACTTAGGGCGAACAAAGAAAAACCAAAGGTGATGATGGACGGAGTGTTGACAATACAAACACTCACCGCCAGTCAACTGATCTGGGTTTAATCCATCACCGTTCTTTAGCTCACTCCGCCACCCCAGTTCAGACATGGCCATATGCAAATCAGTCTGACCCTGTGCTTCATGGCAACAGTCCAGCCCGAACTGCCAAGCCATGTCTTCCCTGGACCGGAATCAAGCTTCCCAGGACCGGTTCCTTGCATTACAGCCGTCTTCAGCCGGGCTTGCTTGACTCCAGTGGCAAAGTGAGCAAGGGACTCACGTCTGAGCATACCCTGCCAACTTAGGGCGAACAAAGAAAAACCAAAGGTGATGATGGATGAAGCGTTGACAATACAAACACTCACCCCCAGTCAACTGTTCTGGGTTTAATCCATCACCGTTCTTTAGCTCACTCCACCACCCCAGTTCAGACATGGCCATATGCAAATCAGTCTGACCCTGTGCCTCAAGGGAACAGTCCAGCCCGAACTGCCAAGCCATGTCTTCCCTGGACCGGAATCAAGCTTCCCAGGACCGGTTTCTGGCATTACAGCCGTCTTCAGCCTGGCTTGCTTGACTCCAGTGGCAAAGTGAGCAAGGGACTCATGTCTGAGCATACCCTGCCAACTTAGGGCGAACAAAGAAAAACCAAAGGTGATGATGGACGGAGCGTTGACAATGCAAACACTCACCCCAGTAAACTGATCTGGGTTTAATCCATCACCGTTCTTTAGCTCACTCTGCCACCCCAGTTCAGACATGGCCATGTGCAAATCAGTCTGACCCTGTGCCTCATGGGAACAGTCCAGCCGAAACTGCCAAGCCATGTCTTCCCTGGACCGGAATCAAGCTTCCCAGGACTGGTTTCTGGCATTACAGCCGTCTTCAGCCCGACTTGCTTGACTCCAGTGGCAAAGTGAGCAAGGGACTCACGTCTGAGCATACCATGCCAACTTAGGGCGAACAAAGAAAAACCAAAGGTGATGATGGACGGAGTGTTGACAATACAAACACTCACCCCCAGTCAACTGATCTGGGTTTAATCCATCACCGTTCTTTAGCTCACTCCGCCACCCCAGTTCAGACATGGCCATATGCAAATCAGTCTGACCCTGTGCTTCATGGGAACAGTCCAGCCCGAACTGCCAAGCCATGTCTTCCCTAGACCGGAATCAAGCTTCCCAGGATCGGTTTCCGGCATTACAGCCGTCTTCAGCCGGGCTTGCTTGACTCCAGTGGCAAAGTGAGCAAGGGACTCACGTCTGAGCATAACCTGCCAAATTAGGGCGAACAAAGAAAAACCAAAGGTGATGATGGACGGAGCGTTGACAATACAAACACTCACCCCCAGTCAACTGTTCTGGGTTTAATCCATCACCGTTCTTTAGCTCACTCAGCCACCCCAGTTCAGACATGGCCATATGCAAATCAGTCTTACCCTGTGCCTCAAGGGAACAGTCCAGCCCGAACTGCCAAGCCATGTCTTCCCTGGACCGGAATCAAGCTTCCCAGGACCGGTTTCTGCCATTACAGCCGTCTTCAGCCGGGCTTGCTTGACTCCAGTGGCAAAAGAGAGAGCAAGGGACTCATGTCTGAGCATACCCTGCCAACTTAGGGCGAACAAAGAAAAACCAAAGGTGATGATGGACGGAGCGTTGACAATACAAACACTCACCCCCAGTCAACTGATCTGGGTTTAATCCATCACCGTTCTTTAGTTCACTCCGCCACCCCAGTTCAGACATGGCCATATGCAAATCAGTCTGACCCTGTGCTTCATGGAAACAGTCCAGCCCGAACTGCCAAGCCATGTCTTCCCTGGACCGGAATCAAGCTTCCCAGGACCGGTTTCCGGCATTACAGCCGTCTTCAGCCGGGCTTGCTTGACTCCAGTAGCAAAGTGAGCAAGGGACTCACGTCTGAGCATACCCTGCCAACTTAGGGCGAACAAAGAAAAACCAAAGGTGATGATGGACGGAGCGTTGACAATACAAACACTCACCCCCAGTCAACTGATCTGGGTTTAATCCATCACCGTTCTTTAGCTCACTCCGCCACCCCAGTTCAGACATGGCCATATGCAAATCAGTCTGACCCTGTGCCTCATGGGAACAGTCCAGCCCGAACTGCCAAGCCATGTCTTCCTTGGACCGGAATCAAGCTTCCCAGGACCGGTTTCTGGCATTACAGCCGTCTTCAGCCGGGCTTGCTTGACTCCAGTGGCAAAGTGAGCAAGGGACTCACGTCTGAGCATACCCTGCCAACTTAGGGCAAACAAAGAAAAACCAAAGGTGATGATGGACGGAGCGTTGACAATACAAACACTCACCCCAGTCAACTGTTCTGGGTTTAATCCATCACCGTTCTTTAGCTCACTCCGCCACCCAAGTTCAGACATGGCCATATGCAAATCAGTCTGACCCTGTGCCTCAAGGGAACAGTCCAGCCCGAACTGCCAAGCCATGTCTTCCCTGGACCGGAATCAAGCTTCCCAGGACCGGTTTCTGGCATTACAGCCGTCGTCAGCCTGGCTTGCTTGACTCCAGTGGCAAAGTGAGCAAGGGACTAATCTCTGAGCATACCCTGCCAACTTAGGGCGAACAAAGAAAAACCAAAGGTGATGATGGACGGAGCGTTGACAATACAAACACTCACCCCCAGTCAACTGATCTGGGTTTAATCCATCACCGTTCTTTAGCTCACTCCGCCACCCCAGTTCAGACATGGCCATATGCAAATCAGTCTGATCCTGTGCCTCATGGGAACAGTCCAGCCCGAACTGCCAAGCCATGTCTTCCCTGGACCGGAATCAAGCTTCCCAGGACCGGTTTCTGGCATTACAGTCGTCTTCAGCCGGGCTTGCTTGACTCCAGTGGCAAAGTGAGCTAGGGACTCACGTCTGAGCATACCCTGCCAACTTAGGGGGAACAAAGAAAAACCAAAGGTGATGATGGACGGAGCGTTGACAATACAAACACTCACCCCCAGTCAACTGATCTGGGTTTAATCCATCACCGTTCTTTAGCTCACTCCGCCACCCTAGTTCGGACATGGCCATATGCAAATCAGTCTGACCCTGTGCCTAATGGGAACAGTCCAGCCCGAACTGCCAAGCCATGTCTTCCCTGGACCGGAATCAAGCTTTCCAGGACCGGTTTCTGGCATTACAGCCGTCTTCAGCCCGGCTTGCTTGACTCCAGTGGCAAAGTGAGCAAGGGACTCACGTCTGAGCATACCCTGCCAACTTAGGGCGAACAAAGAAAAACCAAAGGTGATGATGGACGGAGCGTTGACAATACAAACACTCACCCCCAGTCAACTGATCTGGGTTTAATCCATCACCGTTCTTTAGCTCACTCCGCCACCCTAGTTCGGACATGGCCATATGCAAATCAGTCTGACCCTGTGCCTCATGGGAACAGTCCAGCCCGAACTGCCAAGCCATGTCTTCCCTGGACCGGAATCAAGCTTTCCAGGACCGGTTTCTGGCATTACAGCCGTCTTCAGCCCGGCTTGCTTGACTCCAGTGGCAAAGTGAGCAAGGGACTCACGTCTGAGCATACCCTGCCAACTTAGGGCGAACAAAGAAAAACCAAAGGTGATGATGGACGGAGTGTTGACAATACAAACACTCACCCCCAGTCAACTGATCTGGGTTTAATCCATCACCGTTCTTTAGCTCACTCTGCCACCCCAGTTCAGACATGGCCATATGCAAATCAGTCTGACCCTGTGCTTCATGGGAACAGTCCAGCCCGAACTGCCAAGCCATGTCTTCCCTGGACCGGAATCAAGCTTCCCAGGACCGGTTTCCGGCATTACAGCCGTCTTCAGCCGGGCTTGCTTGACTCCAGTGGCAAAGTGAGCAAGGGACTCACATCTGAGCATACCCTGCCAGCTTAGGGCGAACAAAGAAAAACCAAAGGTGATGATGGATGGAGCGTTGACAATACAAACACTCACCCCCAGTCAACTGATCTGGGTTTAATCCATCACCGTTCTTTAGCTCACTCCGCCACCCCAGTTCAGACATGGCCATATGCAAATCAGTCTGACCCTGTGGTCCAGCCCGAACTGCCAAGCCATGTCTTCCCTGGACCGGAATCAAGCTTCCCAGGACCGGTTTCTGGCATTACAGCCGTCTTCAGCCAGGCTTGCTTGACTCCAGTGGCAAAGTGAGCAAGGGACTCACGTCTGAGCATACCCTGCCAACTTAGGGTGAAAAAGAAAAACCAAAGGTGATGATGGACGGAGCGTTGACAATACAAACACTTACCCCCAGTCAACTGTTCTGGGTTTAATCCATCACCGTTCTTTATCTCACTCCGCCACCCCTGTTCAGACATGGCCATATGCAAATCAGTCTGACCCTGTGCCTCAAGGGAACAGTCCAGCCCAAACTACCAAGCCATGTCTTTCCTGGACCGGAATCAAGCTTCCCAGGACCGGTTTCTGGCATTACAGCCGTCTTCAGCCGGGCTTGCTTGACTCCAGTGGCAAAGTGAGCAAGGGACTCATGTCTGAGCATACCCTGCCAACTTAGGGCGAACAAAGAAAAACGAAAGGTGATGATGGACGGAGCATTGACAATACAAACACTCACCCCCAGTCAACTGATCTGGGTTTAATCCATGACCGTTCTTTAGCTCACTCTGCCACCCCAGTTCAGACATGGCCATATGCAAATCAGTCTGACCCTGTGCTTCATGGGAACAGTCCAGCCCGAACTGCCAAGCCTGTCTTCCCTGGACCGGAATCAAGCTTCCCAGGACCGGTTTCCGGCATTACAGCCGTCTTTAGCCGGGCTTGCTTGACTCCAGTGGGAAAGTGAGCAAGGGACTCACGTCTGATCATACCCTGCCAACTTAGGGCGAACAAAGAAAAACCAAAGGTGATGATGGACGGAGCGTTGACAATACAAACACTCACCCCCAGTCAACTGATCTGGGTTTAATCCATCACCGTTCTTTAGCTCACTCCACCACCCCAGTTCAGACATGGCCATATGAAAATCAGTCTGACCCTGTGCCTCATGGGAACAGTCCAGCCCGAACTGCCAAGCCATGTCTTCCCTGGACCAGAATCAAGCTTCCCAGGACCGGTTTCTGGCATTACAGCCAACTTCAGCCGGGCTTGCTTGACTCCAGTGGCACAGTGAGCAAGGGACTCACGTCTGAGCATACCCTGCCAACTTAGGGCGAACAAAGAAAAACCAAAGGTGATGATGGACGGAGCGTTGACAATACAAACACTCACCCCCAGTCAACTGTTCTGGGTTTAATCTATCACCGTTCTTTAGCTCACTCCGACACCCCAGTTCAGACATGGCCATATGCAAATCAGTCTGACCCTGTGCCTCATGGGAACAGTCCAGCCGAAACTGCCAAGCCATGTCTTCCCTGGACCGGAATCAAGCTTCCCAGGACTGGTTTCTGGCATTACAGCCGTCTTCAGCCCGACTTGCTTGACTCCAGTGGCAAAGTGAGCAAGGGACTCACGTCTGAGCATACCCTGCCAACTTAGGGCGAACAAAGAAAAACCAAAGGTGATGATGGACGGAGTGTTGACAATACAAACACTCACCCCCAGTCAACTGATCTGGGTTTAATCCATCACCGTTCTTTAGCTCACTCCGCCACCCCAGTTCAGACATGGCCATATGCAAATCAGTCTGACCCTGTGCTTCATGGGAACAGTCCAGCCCGAACTGCCAAGCCATGTCTTCCCTGGACCGGAATCAAGCTTCCCAGGATCGGTTTCCGGCATTACAGCCGTCTTCAGCCGGGCTTGCTTGACTCCAGTGGCAAAGTGAGCAAGGGACTCACTTCTGAGCATAACCTGCCAAATTAGGGCGAACAAAGAAAAACCAAAGGTGATGATGGACGGAGCGTTGACAATACAAACACTCACCCCCAGTCAACTGTTCTGGGTTTAATCCATCACCGTTCTTTAGCTCACTCAGCCACCCCAGTTCAGACATGGCCATATGCAAATCAGTCTTACCCTGTGCCTCAAGGGAACAGTCCAGCCCGAACTGCCAAGCCATGTCTTCCCTGGACCGGAATCAAGCTTCCCAGGATCGGTTTCCGGCATTACAGCCGTCTTCAGCCGGGCTTGCTTGACTCCAGTGGCAAAGTGAGCAAGGGACTCACGTCTGAGCATAACCTGCCAAATTAGGGCGAACAAAGAAAAACCAAAGGTGATGATGGACGGAGCGTTGACAATACAAACACTCACCCCCAGTCAACTGTTCTGGGTTTAATCCATCACCGTTCTTTAGCTCACTCAGCCACCCCAGTTCAGACATGGCCATATGCAAATCAGTCTTACCCTGTGCCTCAAGGGAACAGTCCAGCCCGAACTGCCAAGCCATGTCTTCCCTGGACCGGAATCAAGCTTCCCAGGACCGGTTTCTGCCATTACAGCCGTCCTCAGCCGGGCTTGCTTGACTCCAGTGGCAAAAGAGAGAGCAAGGGACTCATGTCTGAGCATACCCTGCCAACTTAGGGCGAACAAAGAAAAACCAAAGGTGATGATGGACGGAGCGTTGACAATACAAACACTCACCCCCAGTCAACTGATCTGGGTTTAATCCATCACCGTTCTTTAGTTCACTCCGCCACCCCAGTTCAGACATGGCCATATGCAAATCAGTCTGACCCTGTGCTTCATGGAAACAGTCCAGCCCGAACTGCCAAGCCATGTCTTCCCTGGACCGGAATCAAGCTTCCCAGGACCGGTTTCCGGCATTACAGCCGTCTTCAGCCGGGCTTGCTTGACTCCAGTGGCAAAGTGAGCAAGGGACTCACGTCTGAGCATACCCTGCCAACTTAGGGCGAACAAAGAAAAACCAAAGGTGATGATGGACGGAGCGTTGACAATACAAACACTCACCCCCAGTCAACTGATCTGGGTTTAATCCATCACCGTTCTTTAGCTCACTCCGCCACCCCAGTTCAGACATGGCCATATGCAAATCAGTCTGACCCTGTGCCTCATGGGAACAGTCCAGCCCGAACTGCCAAGCCATATCTTCCTTGGACCGGAATCAAGCTTCCCAGGACCGGTTTCTGGCATTACAGCCGTCTTCAGCCGGGCTTGCTTGACTCCAGTGGCAAAGTGAGCAAGGGACTCACGTCTGAGCATACCCTGCCAACTTAGGGCAAACAAAGAAAAACCAAAGGTGATGATGGACGGAGCGTTGACAATACAAACACTCACCCCCAGTCAAATGTTCTGGGTTTAATCCATCACCGTTCTTTAGCTCACTCCGCCACCCAAGTTCAGACATGGCCATATGCAAATCAGTCTGACCCTGTGCCTCAAGGGAACAGTCCAGCCCGAACTGCCAAGCCATGTCTTCCCTGGACCGGAATCAAGCTTCCCAGGACCGGTTTCTGGCATTACAGCCGTCGTCAGCCTGGCTTGCTTGACTCCAGTGGCAAAGTGAGCAAGGGACTCATGTCTGAGCATACCCTGCCAACTTAGGGCGAACAAAGAAAAACCAAAGGTGATGATGGACGGAGCGTTGACAATACAAACACTCACCCCCAGTCAACTGATCTGGGTTTAATCCATCACCGTTCTTTAGCTCACTCCGCCACCCCAGTTCAGACATGGCCATATGCAAATCAGTCTGATCCTGTGCCTCATGGGAACAGTCCAGCCCGAACTGCCAAGCCATGTCTTCCCTGGACCGGAATCAAGCTTCCCAGGACCGGTTTCTGGCATTACAGTCGTCTTCAGCCGGGCTTGCTTGACTCCAGTGGCAAAGTGAGCAAGGGACTCACGTCTGAGCATACCCTGCCAACTTAGGGGGAACAAAGAAAAACCAAAGGTGATGATGGACGGAGAGTTGACAATACAAACACTCACCCCCAGTCAACTGATCTGGGTTTAATCCATCACCGTTCTTTAGCTCACTCCGCCACCCTAGTTCGGACATGGCCATATGCAAATCAGTCTGACCCTGTGCCTCATGGGAACAGTCCAGCCCGAACTGCCAAGCCATGTCTTCCCTGGACCGGAATCAAGCTTTCCAGGACCGGTTTCTGGCATTACAGCCGTCTTCAGCCCGGCTTGCTTGACTCCAGTGGCAAAGTGAGCAAGGGACTCACGTCTGAGCATACCCTGCCAACTTAGGGCGAACAAAGAAAAACCAAAGGTGATGATGGACGGAGTGTTGACAATACAAACACTCACCCCCAGTCAACTGATCTGGGTTTAATCCATCACCGTTCTTTAGCTCACTCTGCCACCCCAGTTCAGACATGGCCATATGCAAATCAGTCTGACCCTGTGCTTCATGGGAACAGTCCAGCCCGAACTGCCAAGCCATGTCTTCCCTGGACCGGAATCAAGCTTCCCAGGACCGGTTTCCGGCATTACAGCCGTCTTCAGCCGGGCTTGCTTGACTCCAGTGGCAAAGTGAGCAAGGGACTCACGTCTGAGCATACCCTGCCAGCTTAGGGCGAACAAAGAAAAACCAAAGGTGATGATGGATGGAGCGTTGACAATACAAACACTCACCCCCAGTCAACTGATCTGGGTTTAATCCATCACCGTTCTTTAGCTCACTCCGCCACCCCAGTTCAGACATGGCCATATGCAAATCAGTCTGACCCTGTGGTCCAGCCCGAACTGCCAAGCCATGTCTTCCCTGGACCGGAATCAAGCTTCCCAGGACCGGTTTCTGGCATTACAGCCGTCTTCAGCCAGGCTTGCTTGACTCCAGTGGCAAAGTGAGCAAGGGACTCACGTCTGAGCATACCCTGCCAACTTAGGGCGAAAAAGAAAAACCAAAGGTGATGATGGACGGAGCGTTGACAATACAAACACTTACCCCCAGTCAACTGTTCTGGGTTTAATCCATCACCGTTCTTTATCTCACTCCGCCACCCCTGTTCAGACATGGCCATATGCAAATCAGTCTGACCCTGTGCCTCAAGGGAACAGTCCAGCCCAAACTACCAAGCCATGTCTTTCCTGGACCGGAATCAAGCTTCCCAGGACCGGTTTCTGGCATTACAGCCGTCTTCAGCCGGGCTTGCTTGACTCCAGTGGCAAAGTGAGCAAGGGACTCATGTCTGAGCATACCCTGCCAACTTAGGGCGAACAAAGAAAAACGAAAGGTGATGATGGACGGAGCATTGACAATACAAACACTCACCCCCAGTCAACTGATCTGGGTTTAATCCATCACCGTTCTTTAGCTCACTCTGCCACCCCAGTTCAGACATGGCCATATGCAAATCAGTCTGACCCTGTGCTTCATGGGAACAGTCCAGCCCGTACTGCCAAGCCTGTCTTCGCTGGACCGGAATCAAGCTTCCCAGGACCGGTTTCTGGCATTACAGCCGTCTTTAGCCGGGCTTGCTTGACTCCAGTGGGAAAGTGAGCAAGGGACTCACGTCTGATCATACCCTGCCAACTTAGGGCGAACAAAGAAAAACCAAAGGTGATGATGGACGGAGCGTTGACAATACAAACACTCACCCCCAGTCAACTGATCTGGGTTTAATCCATCACCGTTCTTTAGCTCACTCCACCACCCCAGTTCAGACATGGCCATATGAAAATCAGTCTGACCCTGTGCCTCATGGGAACAGTCCAGCCCGAACTGCCAAGCCATGTCTTCCCTGGACCAGAATCAAGCTTCCCAGGACCGGTTTCTGGCATTACAGCCAACTTCAGCCGGGCTTGCTTGACTCCAGTGGCACAGTGAGCAAGGGACTCACGTCTGAGCATACCCTGCCAACTTAGGGCGAACAAAGAAAAACCAAAGGTGATGATGGACGGAGCGTTGACAATACAAACACTCACCCCCAGTCAACTGTTCTGGGTTTAATCCATCACCGTTCTTTAGCTCACTCCGCCACCCCAGTTCAGACATGGCCATATGCAAATCAGTCTGACCCTGTGCCTCAAGGGAACAGTCCAGCCCGAACTGCCAAGCCATGTCTTCCCTGGACCGGAATCAAGCTTCCCAGGACCGGTTTCTGGCATTACAGCCGTCTTCAGCCGGGCTTGCTTGACTCCAGTGGCAAAGTGAGCAAGGGACTCATGTCTGAGCATACCCTACCAACTTAGGGCGAACAAAGAAAAACCAAAGGTGATGATGGACGGAGCGTTGACAATACAAACACTCACCCCCAGTCAACTGATCTGGGTTTAATCAATTACCGTTCTTTAGCTCACTCCGCCACCCCAGTTCAGACATGGCCATATGCAAATCAGTCTGACTCTGTGCCTCAAGGGAACAGTCCAGCCCGAACTGCCAAGCCATGTCTTCCCTGGACCGGAATCAAGCTTCCCAGGACCGGTTTCTGGCATTACAGCCGTCTTCAGCGGGCTTGCTTGACTCCAGTGGCAAAGTGAGCAAGGGACTCATGTCTGAGCATACCCTGCCAACTTAGGGCGAACAAAGAAAAACCAAAGGTGATGATGGACGGAGCGTTGACAGTACAAACACTCACCCCCAGTCAACTGATCTCGGTTTAATCCATCACCGTTCATTAGCTCACTCCGCCACCCCAGTTCAGACATGGCCATATGCAAATCAGTCTGACTCTGTGCTTCATGGGAACAGTCCAGCCCGAACTGCCAAGCCATGTCTTCCATGGACCGAAATCAAGCTTCCCAGGACCGGTTTCTGGCATTACAGCCGTCTTCAGCCGGGCTTGCTTGACTCCAGTGGCAAAGCGTGCAAGGGACTCACGTCTGAGCATACCCAGCCAACTTAGGTCGAACAAAGAAAAACCAACGGTGATGATGGACGGAGCATTGACAATACAAACACTCACCCCCAGTCAACTGATCTGGGTTTAATCCATCACCGTTCTTTAGCTCACTCCGCCACCCCAGTTCAGACATGGCAATATGCAAATCAGTCTGACCCTGTGCTTCATGGGAACAGTCCAGCCCGAACTGCCAAGCCATGTCTTCCCTGGACCGGAATCAAGCTTCCCAGGACCGGTTTCCGGCATTACAGCCGTCTTCAGCCGGGCTTGCTTGACTCCAGTGGCAAAGTGAGCAAGGGACTCACGTCTGAGCATACCCTGCCAGCTGAGGGCGAACAAAGAAAAACCAAAGGTGATGATGGACGGAGCGTTGACAATACAAACACTCACCCCCGTCAACTGATCTGGGTTTAATCCATTACCGTTCTTTAGCTCACTCCGCCACCCCAGTTCAGACATGGCCATATGCAAATCAGTCTGACCCTGTGCCTCATGGGAACAGTCCAGCCCGAACTGCCAAGCCATGTCTTCCCTGGACCGGAATCAAGCTTCCCAGGACCGGTTTCTGGCATTACAGCCGTCTTCAGCCAGGCTTGCTTGACTCCAGTGGCAAAGTGAGCAAGGGACTCACGTCTGAGCATACCCTGCCAACTTAGGGCGAACAAAGAAAAACCAAAGGTGATGATGGACGGAGCGTTGACAATACAAACACTCACCCCCAGTCAACTGTTCTGGGTTTAATCCATCACCGTTCTTTAGCTCACTCCGCCACCCCAGTTCAGACATGGCCATATGCAAATCAGTCTGACCCTGTGCCTCAAGGGAACAGTCCAGCCCGAACTGCCAAGCCATGTCTTCCCTGGACCGGAATCAAGCTTCCCAGGACCGGTTTCTGGCATTACAGCCGTCTTCAGCCGGGCTTGCTTGACTCCAGTGGCAAAGTGAGCAAGGGACTCATGTCTGAGCATACCCTGCCAACTTAGGGCGAACAAAGAAAAACGAAAGGTGATGATGGACGGAGCATTGACAATACAAACACTCACCCCCAGTCAACTGATCTGGGTTTAATCCATCACCGTTCTTTAGCTCACTCCGCCACCCCAGTTCAGACATGGCCATATGCAAATCAGTTTGACCCTGTGCTTCATTGGAACAGTCCAGCCCGAACTGCCAAGCCATGTCTTCCCTGGACCGGAATCAAGCTTCCCAGGACCGGTTTCCGGCATTACAGCCGTCTTCAGCCGGGCTTGCTTGACTCCAGTGGGAAAGTGAGCAAGGGACTCACGTCTGATCATACCCTGCCAACTTAGGGCGAACAAAGAAAAACCAAAGGTGATGATGGACGGAGCGTTGACAATACACACACTCATCCCCAGTCAACTGATCTGGGTTTAATCCATCACCTTTCTTTAGCTCACTCCGCCACCCCAGTTCAGACACGGCCATATGCAAATCAGTCTGACCCTGTGCCTCATGGGAACAGTCCAGCCCGAACTGCCAAGCCATGTCTTCCCTGGACCGGAATCAAGCTTCCCAGGACCGGTTTCTGGCATTACAGCCAACTTCAGCCGGGCTTGCTTGACTCCAGTGGCAAAGTGAGCAAGGGACTCACGTCTGAGCATACCCTGCCAACTTAGGGCGAACAAAGAAAAACCAAAGGTGATGATGGACGGAGCGTTGACAATACAAACACTCACCCCCAGTCAACTGTTCTGGGTTTAATCCATCACCGTTCTTTAGCTCACTCCGCCACCCCAGTTCAGACATGGCCATATGCAAATCAGTCTGACCCTGTGCCTCAAGGGAACAGTCCAGCCCGAACTGCCAAGCCATGTCTTCCCTGGACCAGAATCAAGCTTCCCAGGACCGGTTTCTGGCATTACAGCCGTCTTCAGCCGGGCTTGCTTGACTCCAGTGGCAAAGTGAGCAAGGGACTCATGTCTGAGCATACCCTGCCAACTTAGGGCGAACAAAGAAAAACGAAAGGTGATGATGGACGGAGCGTTGACAATACAAACACTCACCCACAGTCAACTGATCTGGGTTTAATCCATTACCGTTCTTTAGCTCACTCCGCCACCCCAGTTCAGACATGGCCATATGCAAATCAGTCTGACCCTGTGCAGCATGGGAACAGTCCAGCCCGAACTGCCAAGCCATTTCTTCCCTGGACCGGAATCAAGCTTCCCAGGACCGGTTTCTGGCATTACAGCCGTCTTCAGCCGGGCTTGCTTGACTCCAGTGGCAAAGTGAGCAAGGGACTCACGTCTGAGCATACCCTGCCAACTTAGGGCGAACAAAGAAAAACCAAAGGTGATGATGGACGGAGCGTTGACAATACAAACACTCACCCCCAGTCAACTGATCTGGGTTTAATCCATCACCGTTCTTTAGCACACTCTGCCACCCCAGTTCAGACATGGCTATTTGCAAATCAGTCTGACCCTGTGCCTCATGGGAACAGTCCAGCCCGAACTGCCAAGCCATGCCTTCCCTGGACCGGAAACGAGCTTCCGAGGACCGGTTTCTGGCATTACAGCAGTCTTCAGCCCGGCTTGCTTGAATCCAGTGGCAAAGTGAGCAAGGGACTCACGTCTGAGCATACCCTGCCACACTTATGGCGGCCAAAGCGGTACAAAAGGGGGTGGTCATGGACGGAGCATCTGAACCAATCAAACACTCACACCCAGTCAAAAGATCTGGGTTTGATCCATCACCGTTCTTTAGCACACTCTGCCACCCCAGGTCAGACATGGCTATATGCAAATCAGTATGACCCTGTGCCTCATGGGAACAGTCCAGCCCGAACTGCCAAGCCATGCCTTCCCTCGACCGGAAACGAGCTTCCGAGGACCGGTTTCTGGCATTACAGCCGTCTTCAGCCCGGCTTGCTTGAATCCAGTGGCGAAGTGAGCAAGGGACTCACGTCTGAGCATACCCTGCCACACTTATGGCGGCCAAAGCGGTACAAAAGGGGGTGGTGATGGACGGAGCATCTGAACCAATCAAACACTCACACCCAGTCAAAAGATCTGGGTTTGATCCATCACCGTTCTTTAGCACACTCTGCCACCCCAGTTCAGACATGGCTATATGCAAATCAGTTTGACCCTGTGCCTCATGGGAACAGTCCAGCCCGAACTGCCAAGCCATGCCTTCCCTGGACCGGAAACAAGCTTCCGAGGACCGGTCCCAGCCATGTCTGAACTGGGGTGGCTGAGTGAACTAAAGAATGGTGATGGATTAAAACCAAGATCAGTGGACTGGGGGTGAGTGTTTGATTTGTTCAAACGCTCCGTCTATCATCCCCTTTTGTATCGCTTTGTTCGCCCTAAGTGTGGCAGGGTATGCTCAGACGTGAGTCCCTTGTTCACTTGGCCACTGGATTCAAGATAGCCTGGCTGATGAGGATTATGAATCTGAAACCGGTCCCAGGATGCTTGTTTCCGGTCCAGGGAAGACATGGCTTGGCAGTTCGGGCTGGACTGTTCCCATGAGGCAATGGGTCAGACTGATATGCATATAGCCATGTCTGAACTGTGGTGGCTGAGTGAACTAAAGAATGGTGATGGATTAAACCCAGATCAGTTGACTGGGGGTGAGTGTTTGATTTGTTCAAACGCTCCGTCCATCATCCCCTTTTGTATCGCTTTGTTCGCCCTAAGTGTGGCAGGGTATGCTCAGACGTGAGTCCTTGTTCACTTGGCCACTGGATTCAAGATAGCCTGGCTGATGAGGATTATGAATCCGAAACCGGTCCCAGGATGCTTGTTTCCGGTCCAGGGAAGACATGGCTTGGCAGTTCGGGCTGGACTGTTCCCATGAGGCACAGGGTCAGACTGATTTGCATATAGCCATGTCTGAACTGGGGTGGCTGAGTGAACTAAAGAATGGTGATGGATTAAACCCAGATCAGTTGACTGGGGGTGAGTGTTTGATTTGTTCAAACGCTCTGTCCATCATCCCCTTTTCTATCGCTTTGTTCGCCCTAAGTGTGGCAGGGTATGCTCAGACGTGAGTCCCTTGTTCACTTGGCCACTGGATTCAAGATGGCCTGGCTGATGAGGATTATGAATCCGAAACCGGTCCCAGGATGCTTGTTTCCGGTCCAGGGAAGACATGGCTTGGCAGTTCGGGCTGGACTGTTCCCATGAGGCACAGGGTCAGACTGATTTGCATATAGCCGTGTCTTAACTGGGGTGGCTGAGTGAACTAAAGAATGGTGATAGATTAAACCCAGATCAGTTGACTGGGGGTGAGTGTTTGATTTGTTCAAACGCTCCATCCATCATCCCCTTTTGTATCGCGGGGTTAGAGTGGAGCCAACTTCTCTTGTCCCCCTTATGGTGCTAATTGAGGAGTAAATGGAAAGGCCACCCTTTAGGTGACCAAATTTGGCTCCTTTGGTTGCTGGGAGATGATGGGTTTTATAACCAAGTAAGTGCTGAGGTTCTTCCTGCCTCGTCTCCTGCATTAGAATTAAGTCAAAGCCTTGGATATAAGAGAGAAATTCTGTGTCCAATACCTTGTTTCCCAGACCATTTACATCCCATGAGCATATTCGAAGGTTTGGGCCGTCCTCACTGTCTTTGATGGAACAAAGTCAGGTGCTCTCTCCTTGTGAGTTTATTGTTCTAGCTAGCCAAGTCCAGTCGTCCTGTTGGGGCTCGTCAACCTGTCTTTTCCCTTCCGATGGATGCACATCCGTGGTCCGCGCCCCTTTAAGGACTGATTGGGCGATCCTGGTATGTGAATAGTTTGAGTCAACTGGTCTATTAGGTATTAGAGGATCAGGATAGCCCGGTTGTTGGTATAAAAGTATTTTGGTTCCCCAGGCTTTTAATTGGGCATCTTCCGCTAGGATCCTCTTTGCCGTTCCCTCTGAGGCCCAAGTTGCCTTGGTCATCTCTCTTTTTGACAGCTCTTCATTGGTTGTGAACTCAATTCCTTCAAGATCAGCTGAGTTGATGTCTGCCAAGCTGATTGAATCAGATGCAAGATGTTCCCTCTGTTAAGGGTGTCCCCCTGGCCTCTTGATTTGAATTCAGGGATCAATAAGATTGCTCGGCTCTGCTGGCTTGTGGTGTTAATGCTAAGGTGCTCGGTCTGATTTAACTGGCCTGTTAGTGGGGGGCGATCAATGCCACTAGCTGTCCCCCCCACAGCATGCTTTTGTCCAGCAGGCGGGTGTGCAAGAGTGTTGTTAGTTATCAGGTTGCCGTTGCTGTCCATCGGCATGGTTTCTCTCCCCGCGGAGTGGTCTTGTGCGGGCTGTTCTACTCCGAGAGCTACCACCTCTGGTTTTGGGGTTTGCTGTGATGCCTCGAAGGTCTGTTTGTAACTGGCGTGCGTATGTGCAGTACTGTTAGTTGTCCGGACCAGGTTACTGTTTTTACCGGTCGATATATTTTTGCATCCCTTGTGGCAATTTTCCTTAAGTCGCTCTACTGCGGGCACTTTCATCTCTGGTTCGGGTGTCTCCCTAAACACCACGGGGGACATCTCCTGGGAGGCCCTTGTGATTGAAAGGCCCGGTTTGCTATCTGTCTTTAGCGAGCAGAGTTCAGAGGTAGCGGTGTTGACCAAGCTTGCTGTCCCAAAATCTGGTCTATTAAGAGGGAAGTAATCCGTTATGTTCTTCTTCCTGTTCTTCCTTTCCTCTTTTTCTTGTGATTTTGGGTCTGCTGCTCCTTGATTTGCCCATTTTCCACGCCTTCGATGCTGGGGGCTTGAGATATCAATGGTTCCCCTTCTGACTCCTGCATGCGTTCACATTGCTCTATGTCGCTGCTTTCTTCCGTTACATTGTTCCCCTTACTGGTTAACTTTTCCGCCCAAGATGGCTCTGTCTTAGATCTATCCTCCTTGGTATGGGCCTTTGAGGGGGATTTATCCCTGCCCTTCTCCTCAGGGGCTAGTTCTCTACTGACAATTGCCTCCGTAATGTATTTTTTGATGGTTTCTTTGGAGTTTGTCCTGGCAATGTCCGTTAAGTTCCTAATGTCGCTCACCAGATCCCCCATTGCTACAGGCAGCGTGGATAGTCTGTCCACTATGGTGTAACAGGTACACTGCGCTCGCGTTAATTGTGTTCCGTCCTTCACCCTGTGTATCATTTCAGCCATGTTTGTAAGTCTGTAGTCAATGTTAGCAACATGATTGGCAAATGAATTAAGGATAGTTAGTTGTACATCCATTTTGTCCAAATGAAATTGCATTGCCTTGATGGACAGCTGCATAGTATCCAATAGGGACGACCACAGCCTGCCTGTGTCTAGGCTGTCCGTTTCCTTGGGTCGGATTCGGTACCCACTATGACTCTGGGTGCCTTGTACAAGAGGTGATTAGTGTGTCATGGTGCTCCTGTTCTGGCCCCATGTTGGGCCCGCTGCTATCAGATTCCAAGAGTGGCAGATCTGGTTCACCCCAGTTATGGATCATGATTGTTCCTGTTCAGTTTTCGGGAGATTTGTTACTCATACTGCCTGAAGATGTCATTATAGTTTTGCTTTTACCATCTGGCCCACAGTGCAGTATTCCTTTATTTGCCTCATCTCATTCTATCTCCTTTCCTCCGGTGGTACTTGAAAACCACAGGGCAACTAGATCAGGCTCGAGAGTGGGGGAGGTTTGATCTGTGATTCTCTGTGCCCCATGTGAGGAGTGATGCTCATCCACCATTGACATTGTTTCATAGTGTGCTCTGTTATGGTCTCTTGTGCAGCATTAATGACCTCAGCAGTAGAACATGAAGAGGAAACGTCCGTAGGAATAGAGAGTTGCCCCTCCTCAAGATTTTGCAGGTGCTTGGAGTTTAAATCTTCTCTTCCTATTGCTACTGTGACTAAGGGTTCAAGTGGTTGGCCTGTTCTTACTTCAGATGGTGCGCCAGAGACTCTTGGCGAAACTTGACTTAAGCCAATCAGTGCACCTCTCTCTATGGCTTTTTATGGGAGTCCAAGGGTCTTTGTTGAGTGAGGCTGCCCTTAGTGTATTTAAATCTGGTCCTTCTTCTTGGGTGCCCTCCAGGCTTGGGGCTGCTCTTTCACCTTTCTTATCCTCGCCATCTTCGTCGTCTTTTTTTCCAATTTGCTATTGTTTTGAATAAAGTGCAGACTCTGGGCAGAGGGGAGAAGGGAGATCACTAAAACTTTCATTATTGAGAGTTAACGCTGCCCCTGCGTATTTTAGGAATGAGAATTTTGAAAAGATTTTGGGCTGAAAGCTGCCACTACACATTGCAGGCATCTGCATTTGTTTGTCGTCTAGTGCTACCAGACTGCAATGTGATGCCTTCTCCTCCATAGCCTGTTTCTCGTGGCTGGAGATCTCGCTGAGGCCTTTGCTCTTCCTTTTCCTCTTGCTGAGTGTAGATGTAACTGACTGCCTCTCTTTCCCTGATCTCATTTCTTTTATACTGCTTAAGGCACTTTAAGGCACTTTAAGTCTCCAGAGATCTCCTTGGTTTTTTGATTGATTTTAATAGCCTTAGGATGGCCTTGAGATGACCTTATATGTTTGGTACTTCTGGCGTCCTGACCTCCTAGAGGCTATTGGCTAAAATAGCTACTTCTGATGTCCTGACCTCCTAGAGGCAGTTGGCTAGAATGGCTTCAGTGGCAACGGTGGCCTGTTCTGCTGATGTAACAAGACCTTATGTTGTGCAGTCACAGGGAAAGGAATGGGGGGGAGAAGCGAGCAGGGATCACAGACAGCCCCCGGGAGCTGTGCCCAGCCTAGTTCGGCTGTTTCTATCGGGCCGACGGGCACCCGCTCTGCCACTACCTTCTAATGGTGGTAGCGCTCGCTCCTTGCCCCCTTTGCCTCCTTCCTTCCTACTTCTTTCCTTCTTTCCTTGTATCCCCGTATTTGCTGTAGGGGCTACCACAAAGATGAGCCGTGGATCGTAGCTCTGTCCAGCCGTCTATGCTGTTTTACTGTCTTTTACTCTTTTTTTTATCTATTTGGTTTTAGTGCCTTCTTTATTTGTTAACGCCACCTGATGCAGGCCTAGTGGCCAAGCCTAATGGCCCAAGCGAGGCGATAAAATGAAGGCACCAAGCGCGCTGAGGAAATCACCCAGCCTGAGGTGGGAAAGTCTGGTGCAGGTGATGGTGCTGGTGCAGGTACTGGTGCTGTTGCAGGTACTGGTGTTTGTGCTGGTACTGCTGTTGTAACAAATCTCCATGGCCCCCGTGCTCCGCTAACCACCCAGTGCTCTGTGCTCCGATACTTATGGTCTGGACTGGTTTGCTCTGGTGTCTGGGGCTGTACATTAATCGCCCCTCATAACCCCTAAGTCCACAAGCAAGTGGCCTCTTGAAGGCATTAGAGTGGTACGAAGCATCTGAACCAATCAAACACTCACACCCAGTCAGCAGATCTGGGTTGCATCCATCACCGTTCTTTAGCCCACTCTGCCACCCCAGTTTAGACATGGCCATATGCAAATCAGTCTGACCCTGTGCCTCATGGGAACAGTCCAGCCCGAACTGCCAAGCCATGCCTTCCCTGGACCGGAAACAAGCTTCCTAGGACCGGTTTCTGGCATTTCAGCCGTCTTCAACCAGGCTTGCTTGAATCCAGAGGCAAAGTGAGCAAGGGACTCACGTCTGAGCAAACCCTGCCAACTTATGGCGAACAAAGAGGTACAAAAGGGGGTGGTGATGGACGGAGCATCTGAACCAATCAAACACTCACACCCAGTCAACAGATCTGGGTTGAATCCATCACCGTTCTTTAGCCCACTCTGCCATCCCAGTTCAGATATGGCCATATGCAAATCAGTCTGACCCTGTGCCTCATGGGAAGAGTCCAGCCCGAACTGCCAAGCCATGCCTTCCCTGGACCGGAAACAATCTTCCTAGGGCCGTTTTCTGGCATTTCAGCCGTCTTCAGCCAGGCTTGCTTGAATCCAGTGGCAAAGTGAGCAAGGGACTCACGTCTGAGCATACCCTGCCAACTTATGATGAGCAAAGCGGTACAAAAGGGGGTGGTGATGGACGGAGCATCTGAACCAATCAAACACTCACACCCAGTCAACAGATCTGGGTTGAATCCATCACCGTTCTTTAGCCCACTCTGCCACCCCAGTTCAGACATGGCCATATGCAAATCAGTCTGACCCTGTGCCTCATTGGAACAGTCCAGCCCAAACTGCCAAGCCATGCCTTTCCTGGACCGGAAACAAGCTTCCTAGGACCGGTTTCTAGCATTTCAGCCGTCTTCAGCCAGACTTGCTTGAATTCAGTGGCAAAGTGAGCAAGGGACTCACATCTGAGCATACCCTGCCAACTTATGGCGACCAAAGCGGTTCAAAAGGGGGTGGTTATGGACGGAGCATCTGAACCAATCATGGTTGCCAGGGAAGGCAAACTTCATCATGTCAGGACTGCAAGGCTATATGCCCACCACAGTGAGTTAAAAGTTCTTTCAATGTCCAATGCGACTACAGTTAGCATAGTTTCATCGATGGAATGCTAGACGTAACATGAAATAGATGTGCTAAGTACGGTGATGTTCTACGGCCTTGAACAAACCTGTTATGATCTAGGTGTAGTAATGAAACTAATACTCTTAATATTCTTTTTTGGATAATTTTACCTAATATTTTATAGTTCAAGTGTAGAGTTAAGGTAGTTGGCATGAAGTTGCTTCAAGTGAATCCTTTCCTTCTTTAGAGAGAGCAAATATAAAGACCTCACGTGTGGTTGGTAGCAAGGATTTAGCATTCCATGAGTCATTATATTTGGCTAGTTCCTTTGAAGGAAATCTGCAAATTGATCATAAAAAATCCTGGAGTAATCCATTGGATGTCAGCGTTTTAATTCTAGCAATTTCTTTAATAGCGTGATTTACTATCCCAGGCAATAAATGGGTTTTCCAACTGTTCCTCTGTCAGAATATAGATGTGTACTGTGATCAGACAGTTCTCTAACTCTGTAGATGTTGATTGGGACACCTCAGTGTAGAGTGTTTTATAATATTCCACAAAGATGTTGTTTATTTCTGTTTGAAAATGAATTATCTCTCCTTTGTTGTTTTTCAGTTTCATTAGTTGAGGTCAATGTTGTTCTGCTTATAATAGGGAGGCTAATCATCTTCCAGCTTTATCCCCATAGACTATATTTTGTTGGTGTAAGTTGTATTATCAGATTTCTAAAGTGATTCTAAAGTCTTAAAGTAATCTTACCACTTTCAATTAAGATTGTGTTCAAGATCACTGCAATGGGCTCCATCCATATCTAGGTGAAAAATCTTGTCTTCTAGCTTTATCAGCTTTCTGAGGAAGGTATCTTTCACACCTTTGCATATTTTATGTACAGTCCTCCAATGTATTTAACGGCTTCCCATCCAATATTGCTATCTTGCACTGATCCGTCAGTTCCAATAAAGTAATGTCACATGACTTCCCGGATCATTCCATTGAATGCAGAATTCAAGCAAATGTGTAAGTGGGGATTGCCAAAATGGGTCTTCCCCAATAAAGGGTTGTGATCAGATATGTTTATGCTATCCAGTTTTTGGTTACAACTGATTATTGCCGGTACAAATCTATTGGACAAAATCATGGCTTTTCAGTTGAGACCGAAAACCCCCTGGCACTCTGGCATGAAAATCAAGTACATATAGAGGATGTACTGTACTTTCTTGATTATGATACTCCACTGCTGGGGGAGGGAGGGTCAGGGCCGAACTAGGAACCAAAACCGGCCCTGGCAAAGGGCTCGGTTCCCCCCCCGTTGTTGGGGGTGCGGGCGGGCTGTTTGCCAGGGCCGGTTTCGGCAGATTTTGTTACAGAGGCCAATATTGCAGCTATGCTGCAAAAACAGCCCTGAAACAAAAATGACCCCCAGGCAGGGCACGAGTCGGGGTGCACGCGGGTGGACGGTATCCACCCACTATTTTCACAGGGTGAACACCGTCCACCCTGCCAAGAATTTGGACCCCGCTGAATAATGTGCTGAACTCGTCCTGGTTAATTTCCAAACACCGGGACTTTCAGCAGCGCCTGCACATTGTCTGCTTTCCATCTGCAACAAGCAACAACATGCAGGCGGGGACAGGGCTTTCTTAATTTAGACTCCTGCTGGGCCGATAACAAAGGTCGAATTTGATGGGTCATCATGCCTCCTTGTGTTTGAGTCTCCTGGCTGGGAGCAGTCAGGAGCCTCACACCTAGAAGCAAATGCAGCAGAGGGGAAACAAAGTTTAGCACTTCACACATACTTAATAGAGAGGCAGCTTTTCACTTTGTTCAGGCTCTGTTTACTAGATATGCATGCACTGTAAGATTGTCAGATGTGTTGGTCTCTCCCAGTAGTTACATAATACTAAATGTAATTTATATAGCGCTTACTACCCCTGAGGAGGCGCTGAAATAATTAAGTACCACTATTTTTTTCTTGTATAGCGCTACTCATCCCAAAGCAGAGTGTCAAAGCGCTTTACATCACACATACATATTAAAGTTGTGGCTTGTAATGCCACTTCCTATGATGTCAATTCCTGTGATTCCACATGTAGGTTAATTTTTTTGTTTAAATATCTTTATTAGTATTTTACTTTTTAACATGACTGTCATCACAAATTTTTACAAAAATGTTTGGATGTTGATACCAGATATACAAACCCATGTTCAGAATAGCATTATCCATCACAGTAATCCATAAACAACACAAATGTGCCATTCACCATTACAAACATCTATATCATACGTGAAAATATGTACTAGTGCCTCTGCTCGTCATTGCCAACATGGTAGCTACATCATAGTTTGTAAATTAGTGTTGTTGCTATTCCCTTCTTACTCTTAACACATCGTATCTGAGCAGTCATGACAGGATCTCGCGCATGTGTACTATATATATTCAAAACTTTGGCAGTCAGGCCTTATTATCTATTCAATGCTTAGTAGGAGAAAGGACTTGAATGATGATAGGGCACAAATAATAGTCACCAGTGAATGCCAATACATTTTATTTCCCAAAACATTCAAAATAAACTGAAACTTAGAACATATAAAGAACATCTGCCATCCGTTAAATATAATCAATATCCATTGTGCATGATAGAGTGCAAATATGTTATTGGTACATTTCCGCATAGCCACATATCTGGTGGGTAGTTGAAATATTACACACAACAGGGCATAGTAATTTACCAGTTACTAGGTGCTTTGTGCCTAAGGGCGGGTGAGGTGCAGGTGGCTATCCATGACAGGCCAGAGGGAACGACTTTTACCCATTCTACAGATTCTGAGGCGTATTAACTTCCCTTGGCTAAGAGATGGAGATCTGGTGGGTTTATCACTGATTGACTAATGAGGGGATATCAACTGCTATCGGGTTGCCAGCCTGCAAGGCTGCAAGCAATGTGTCCCAGCTCTGTGCAATGGGAAATTTACGAAGCCCTGCTGTCTCCTCTCTATGTAATGCCGTACTTTCCGCCTGTGCCCATATTATATATAAGGTCCTGGCGACTTCCGATTGGACAAGGAAAAAATACTGTATCAAAAGTTCCTCTGAGTGGAGAGGTGCATTTAGTTCTTCGCTTTATGCGTGTATCGACCATGCCAGGTCTAAGCTGTCCAGATATGTCTGTATCTCCAGGGCTGTGACTTGAAAGCGCGATTTTTACAGTTCCCAATAGTGTGTCACAAACGCGTCATGAATGTCCCGCTGCGCATATGCAATTTCTGCCGTCACCTTCCTCACCGACACTATGGGTGCCGACGACTCATTCTGATGAATGAGCCATGAGAGCAGTTTGCCTGCTTTGTCACCCATATGATCAGAGTGTGTACGCCCCATGTATGTGGAGTCTGGAATGCATGGTAGCAGGTTGTTTGACACAATGAAACGGTCCAAACGTACATGTAGTCTATGAGCCCCAGAGTAGTAGGAATATACCCTATCTAGTGGGTTTCTGTATCGCCATACATCGGAGAAGCGCCACTGTCATGCCCAGTGTCCCAGCGCTTTCGCAGCTGTGTGTGGCGGTGCCAGGCAAGGGAGGGAAGGACCGGTCCAAGGAGACGTCCAGCACACAATTATAGTCTCCACCCAGAATCATAGGGAGATCATGCCATGCGGACAGTTTTTGTGATATAAATTCTAAGAACGCTGCCTGCTCAGTATTGGGTGCATAGAGCAATGCCAATACTACCGGTTTCCCATCAAGCATCCCTTTAACTATAACATATCTGCCCTCCCCGTCTACCAATGCATCCATCAATTTAAATGGGCTACCCAGCTTCACCCACACTAGGACTCCCAGCATGTATGCAGACTATCCTGTCGCATATAACTGCCCCCTCCCGCCTGGGTGACCGTCTTCCTGGTTTCGGTGGGGATCCACCGGAAGATCTTCCGTAGCATGCGTAGGATGTTGAAGCATGACGAGGAGACAGCGTTGACTTGTCTGGCCATCGAGAGGGAGGAGTCCAGGATGAAGCCCAGGTTGCGTGCGTGGTCCATTGGTTTGGGTGCGCTGCCCAGGGCATGGGGCCACCAGGAGTCGTCCCAGGCAGAGGGTGATGATCCCAGGATGAGGACTTCCGTCTTATCCGAGTTCAGTTTCAGGCGGCTGTTCATCATCCACTCGGCTACGTCTTTCATCCCTTCGTGTAGGTTGGTTCTGGCGGTTGCAGGGTCGTTGGTGAGGGAGAGGATCAGCTGGGTGTCGTCGGCGTAGGAGATGATGTTGAGGTTGTGTTGGCGTGCGATGGCCGCGAGGGGGCTCATGTAGATGTTGAACAGCGTGGGGCTGAGCGATGATCCTTGTGGTACGCCACAGATGACTTCGGTGGCCTCTGATCTGAACGGGGGGAGGCGGACTCTCTGGGTTCTTCCGGCGAGGAACGAGATGATCCACTCCAGTGCCGTCTCCTGGATTCCGATGTTGCTGAGGCGCTGCACTAGGGTGTGGTGGCAGACCGTGTCGAACGCTGCGGAGAGGTCCAGGAGGATGAGTGCCGCTGTTTCCCCGTTGTCGAGCAGGGCTCGGATGTCGTCAGTGGCTGCGATGAGGGCGGTCTCGGTGCTGTGGTTGGCTCTGAAACCGGACTGCGAGTGGTCGAGGGATCCATTCGTCTCGAGGAAGGTGGCCAGCTGTCTGTTGATGGTCTTCTCGATGACCTTGGCAGGAAAAGGAAGGAGCGAGATGGGGCGGTAGTTTTTGAGGTCAGTGGGATCCGCTGATGGTTTCTTCAGTAGGACACTGAGTTCGGCGTGCTTCCAGCTCTCTGGGAAGCTGGCGGTGTCGAAGGAGGCGTTGATGATGTCCCGGAGATGGGGTGCGATGATGGAGTCGGCCTTGTTGAAGACGTGGTGAGGGCAGAGGTCGGTTGGTGATCCGGAGTGGATGGAGTTCATCGTGCGGATGGTGTCTTCGGTGTTGATCGGGGTCCAGGCGCGGAGGGTAGTGGTGGGGGGCGTTGGTGCGGTCGAAGGGTGCGTCTGCTGTGTGCTGAAACTGTTGTGTATATCTGCAATCTTGCTGTGGAAGAACAAGGCGAGCGAGTCGCAGAGGTCTTGTGAAGGGGTGATGTCGTTGTTTCCGGCGCTAGGGTTCGAGAGCTCTTTGACGATGTTGAAGAGTTCCTTGCTGTTGTGGGCGTTGTTGTCTAGTCGTTCCTTGAATGTGGTTTTCTTGGTGGTGTATGATTGCTGTGAGTGCATGGTGCATGGTGATCAGTTTGAGTGCATGGTGATCAATGTGAGTGCATGGTGATCAGTGTGAGTGCATTGTGATCGCTATGAGTGCATGGTGATCGCTATGAGTGCATGGTGATCAGTGTGAGTGCATTGTGATCGCTGGGAGTGCAGGGTGAACGTGAAAGTGAAGGCGAGAATGAGAAGTGAGTAGTCTGAAAGCAGGGTGCATTTCCAGAAACTTGAAGCGTAGGGTTTCAGATATAAGTTAAACTATTGCTATAATGGCATTAATCAGGGTTCGAGGGTGAAGGAAATAAATAATGTGCTGATCCTGCAACAAACTTCCAGTCTAATGATTAGGGTTACCAGCTCATTATTTTGATGGCCCAGAAATAAGCAGTCACCTACAGCTGTATTTTTTGCACTTATCTGTGAATACTTAGAACAGCAAATATAAATAGAAAGCACTTTTAATTGTGTTCTAGGGATGCCTCAATGATCCATGACTAATAATTAAAGAGAATAAAGACAGAAAAGTCACATAACTAATCAATACATACTTTTTTATTTATAACTCAATTTAGTGACAAGAGCGGGTCTCTGCAGGATCTTTAAACAACACATAGCAGGCATGTTTCTTTTGGCAACCCATCTTTATATTTCTTTTCATTAAATGCATTCCCACACTACAGCAGTAAGTGTAAAAATACAAATGTAAGGAATAGGCAGAGTGTGAGCCCAGGGGGCACTGAAACCATAAAAAAAACTAAGCTTTGGTAATCAGTTAACAAAGGCATGTAAATATGCTAATGGTCTTTAAAGACCTGTGAAAAACTCAGGCCGGAGATAAGACTCCAGACACTGCCCAGCCGAGGCCCCAGGAGCGCGAGCTGCACTGCAGCAGCCCGAGCTGAGACACAGGATGGGGGAGGAGGGGGGCTGAAGCCATGGAGGCCAGGGCAGAAGTGACACTGTGAAGGCACGAACCCCTTTGCATTGCTCCACGGCCCCCCTGGGGGTCGCGCCCCGCAGTTTGAAGACCCCTGTTTTAGGGGAAACGGAGTTGTGCTTCCATAAGTCAGAATTTTGATTTTTGATGGAGTGAGAGTTGGCCTCGGCTTTAATCTTTTGTAGTGTTGTGAGCCCATCACATTGACAGTCGCCCCTGTGTCAATTAGGCCTGTCACCTTGGATGCGTCAATTTCAACATTGCACTTCGGTAGTGGCCGTCGCCTCTTCTTGAAGTCACTCGCGAACGACACGAAATAGCACTCCTCTTCATGCTCTGTTGACGAGTCATCCAGGCGAGTAGGTGTTCTGTTCGATTTTGATGGTGGATGTTCCTCTAGTGTTAGATTTCTCACAGCTCCCGTTGGCCGCCTTCTCCCTGTGTTGCCTCTTACTCGTGAACCCCCTCGACATACACTCGCAAAGTGATTTGGGATTGCACATTTCGAGCATGACTTTCCTCTTGCTGGGCAGCTTTCAGGGGGATGTTCTTCTCATCCACACCATCAACACGAGGGTCGCCGTGTTGGTCCGGTAGGCCACCTTCCCTTTCCACCTCGAGATGCTGTGCGACCTGCGTCGGCTCGCTCTACCTTGACGTTGGTTGCCTGATCGTGATGGGAAGCGAGTGTTGCTTCCATAGCTGTCGCCTTGACAGCTCATGCGAGCGAGCGAGAATGAGTATCTCTTCTAGGGTAATCCGAGGTTGTCGTAATATGAGTGTCCGCAGTGCCTTGTTGTGACATCCTTGGATGAGCTGTGCTGTCACCTCCTTGGTTTGGTCACTCTCCGTGCAGGTACTGGCCAGTTCTTCAAGGCGTGCGTGATACGCATCCATGGATTCCCCTTCTCGTTGTATTGCCTGCCTGAGTTTGAAGCATTCTGTAGCGGGCGGGGTAGAAAAGGGCAAGAGGCGTGTTTTAGTAACTATGGGATTTATTCGAGAAAAGAGGTAGTTAGTACAAGTCTTCCTAGTGGAGGGTGTTCGTCGGGGTGAACGGCTTCTCCCGGGTTGGCCTCTTCTCTTAACGACCTCTTCCTCTCTCCTAGGCACTCCGGGACTTCTCCTCTTGTCGGGGTTGAAAGGCTCCGTGATGTCGGATTCAGCTGACGAAGCGTGGGGAAGAAAGGACAGAAAGGATAGGGGTCAGTCCTCTTGGTGTAACACTCCGTTAGTGAAGGGAAAAAGGAGTGAGGATGCACCACCCGTGTAAAACAATACCACGATGTGTCGGGATAGGGGGGTGAAGGTGCAGTAGGGAACAGGGATAGGGAAGCGGGGGAAGCCCAGTCAAGTTACGGAGCCGCCCTTTCTCCCCACCCAGCCTGCTAAGCACCCCGTACCTCTGTGAGCCACACACCTCCTGGCGTGCAGCTGGGCGGCTTGTGTTGCCGTTGGCCTCCTGGCTCCCGCGCCGCCGACGGGTCGTCTCTCTCACTCCCGATGCAGGTAGATGGAATTCCGCTTTCTCCTCCGTCTCTCTCTGTAACTGCCTCCGTTAACTCTCCTCTCGACTCCGCTCTCCTCTCTCCGGTGAACAAGCACACCTGTTCGTCCTTGGGGGCTGTTCTTGACGTCGCTGTTGGTTCCGCCCACTCTCTGTGCTCCACCCAGTTAAAGGGACCGGCATCTTCTTCTTCCTCTTCTGGGTAGTACGGACCTGCTGGGCTCGTCCAGTCGTTATGCTGTAATGAAAAGAGGGGGGGGGTTTGGCATAAATCCCCGGAAGGGGGTACTGAGTCCTTGGTCCTTTGGGGCCGTGGGCCTTCCCCGCTACACATTCGTAATGAGGGTTGAGTTGGGGGTCAAAGTGAGCGTTCAATGCAGTGACGGCGGCATCATAGTTAATGGTGGCACCAGTGTTAAGGAGGTGTGCAAATAGTTGATATAACTCATCACCAGCAAACTGTAAGAACAACAAAATTTTTACTGCTCCGTCTGTCTCTCTGGTAGCCACAAAATAATTGTTGAGACGGCTCACCCATACTTTCCACCTTGGAGATGCGGTGGCTGGGTCAGCGAGCTCGCTAAATGGCGGGAGCGCTGTAATCTGTGGATGTACTGGGTGCGTCATTACTTGTTGCGCTGCTGTTTGTTGCGCCGCTGGTTGTTGTGCCGCTGGTTGTTGTGCCGCTGGTTGTTGGGCTGCATGCCCTGGCACGTTCGACATGACTTGGCTCTTGTGGGTGCTTGGTCGTTCTGATTGCTAGGCATGCTTGTGATCCCTGCAGCGTTATGCTGGCTTTTGCGTGATTTTGGTCATCCGTTGAATTATGGCTTTGGGATTTTCCTATCCTCTCTTGCCCCCTTCGCTCCTATTGTCCTGCTTGCTTTAGCGCTGCTCACTGTGTACTCTGTTGCCTTTTGTTGGTGTTTGCCTTTACCAATGCTTGTCTTTTGCTTGTATGTGCATTTGCCAGTGCTTGTTCGCGTGTTCTCGTGCACCTTGGAAATGCAGTTGCTACTGGTATATATATATTTTTTCTTGGTCTCTCCCCCAGGCTTGCTCCGGGCCCCTTTCTGCTCTCCTGGGGGCCGCTGTGTTCAGTCGCGGCGTCTCCCCGTGTGCTGGGTTCAGTGTCTGTCGCGTGGTTAGGCCGTGAGGCCTCTCCTATTCACTGCGCATGCGCGCGCTGGGTTCTCAGGTGCGTCGTCTTTCCAGCACCTTTGGGCCTTGCTGACAGCGCGCCCAGATCTTTCTGGGTGCTTGCAGCTGGGGGTTATTTTGCGGACTGCTCACCCCGCGGCCTCGGACCGGCTGCTCCTGAGATTCTCCACTCGACGTTGCTGTCTTGCTGGGCTCGGCGGGGCCTCACTGATTTCACGTTGCCGCAGCCGCACGGTGAGTCTTCTTTTTCTTGGGGCAGGGTCACAATCACCCTGATCCCACCCTCGTCGCCAATGTGACGTGTGGGCAGAGTCGCAGGCCTATGGGGGATATGCTTACAAAGTATTGCGCCAGTACATTGCAGATCATGACATCGCCAGCATAATGAGTGTCAACCCACACAGATGCTTAGTGTGGACCGGAAGTCACGAGCGACCCCGGCCCTTTTATTTATAGCTCTCAGCCACGCCTGGCCAGAGAGTGATACAATGTGTGGAATCAATTCCGGGTCTATACCCGGCCGGGCAAACACTAGAACGTTACAGTGTGGCCAGGCTCTCGTATGTGGTGAGCTGCGACGTGGAGGACTGGTGGTATGCCTGCCGCTGTGTTGATGCATCGCCGCAGCTGCACTTGAGCCTCCTAAGATGGTGGTGGCAGCGATGAGGCCATCTTTGCAGAGAGCTGGTAGCCCCAGAAGGTTAGGCATTGATATACAATTAGCCCCACGAGAGGCACAGAGGATGGCAGGAATGGGCTGGGGCCTGGATTGATAGCAGCAGTGTGGGGGGGACGCGACACAGTAGACCACGAGAGGCTGAGAGTGCTGCATTGCAGCAGCTGTGTTTGTGAACTGTGCACAGTTAGGTGCGGTGGTCCTTCCTTGTGACTTTGGTGGCGGGATACTTGTCCGCAAGTGGGAGGTAAAGGCTGCCCAGGCACCAGGCCACATGAAAACAGCTGGTGTGAGACCACCCAGAAATCAGGCCCTGGGTTGCTGCCCTCCCTTACTGCTATATGGGGAGGGTGGTCCTGGCCCTAGTTGCTTGTGCGAGATGCCCTGGCTGTGGGTCAGCAAGCCGGCCCTAACACTGTGACCCAAGAGGCAAAATAATCTAGCATCTTGCTCTGGGCCCTAGCACCCTCGGGGAGCTGAGACACAAGGACTGGCTTCACTTAGGACACCTGCAACTGAGAACAAGGAGTAGCATGAGTAGCACGAACAGGGCTTACTGTTGAACATAGAGAACACCTCATGGCCCCGTTGTGCCCTGAGGAGATATGCGCAGCTCTTAAGAATATGCCCACTGGGAAGGCCCTGGGTACGGTCTATCTGGATCAACTTATCCGGCATCTGGTCTCCTTATACGAGGAGATGACTGCAGATGGCTGTATGCCTCCCGCCCACAAAGCGAGATGCACTATTGGTTTCTATATCGAAGCCGGGATTTTTCCTGGTCATATTGTCTGCTGTCCCGAACAAATGTTGACACTAAGATATATGCGAAGATATTAGTTAATTGTTTGGCCCAATTGTTGCCGGGGGTGATGGAATCTGAACAAGCCAGTACATAGCTTGAAGTTTAACCTCAGCACCTTATTCGCCACTATTCAGCGGGTGGACCCAAGCTGTATTAAGACCTTTATGACTCTGGGTACGCTTGTGGACTATACAAGAGCATAATCGTTATAAAGAAGGGCTAACTGAGATATTGGGACTCAACCACAACGTAACCCTTCCATGGCTTCGCAATGTGTGTTGCTGCTTTTATAAGTTACGGTTAAACAGCTATTGGGATGACCCTCAATCTCTGACATCTGACTCAAAGAGACGCTGAAAAATTCCTATTGGATGTATGCCGAGGATAGTATGCATCTTAGCTCGTAAGTAAGATGGCTGACCTCATAGTTCTAAACTATAAGACTGTTCCCCTTGTTTGAGGATTACATGGACGAAATACAACCCCGACTAGCGAAGTCCTTATACATGAAGTTTCGCTTTGATGTGTTACAGACCAAATTTAATACAGCCAAGTGGTCATGTAATGATGATAAGGAGGCCATCTGTCCTTTATGCACACAAAATGCTGTAGAAAATGATCCGCACATACTTTGTTCTGTCAAGCATACTCAATCCCTTGGAAAAAATGGATTAGACCTATTCGTATTAAGCTGGGATTGAGATACACCTAGGATCTTTACGCATTTTAAAAACAGACACATCGCAGCAAATTGTTTTTACCCTCAGTAGATATTTATTTACTATGAATTTAATACGAAAAAGAAATGGACTGAAATTTTAACTTATTAACTTCTATCTTATCAACTGATCTCACCTATTGATTTCAGTATTGTATATTATGTATATAATCCTTTGATTATGTATAAAGTGTTTGAAATTGATTTTATGACCGATACACTTGCTTTATTTATATGACTGTTTTAACTATTGCTTTTATCATAATACATTTACTATATCATTTTTTTGTTAATGCATAAAGTGCGTTTGAAATCGATATTGTAATTGATGCACTAGCACTTTATTATTAACACGATTGAAACCACACTTTAGTGATCTCAATTAGAATAGGCATATGATTCATAGTGCCTACAAACAATGCTTTCCAGGAAATAGGGAAAGTGACTAATGCTTTTGCACTTTACAAATTTTATGGTCACTTCCCTACGCAAGTCCCTGGGTTTTTACAAACTAATTTGTTTTACAATGCTACATATTGTTATTTAAAATAATATAACCATGTTTGGATTGATTTTAACAATTTAAACAAGCATTTGCAATACCTAGGTCTCGCATTTGTGAGAGTAAGAACTACTGGAGTTGCACATGACAATGTCTTTTACCCTTGTGTTTTGGTTTGGAGTGGAGTGGATATATGTGATGTGTAGTGTAATTATGTGTTTTGATTTGGAACAGGTTAGTTGTGGAATTGTGTGTGGTGGAATTGCGTGGCTTGTAGTGTATTTGTGTTGTGTAATTATGTGGCATGGTGAATAGAAGGGGTGAGAGCTGCGCAGAATAGTTATAAAGGAAGATAGAGAGGGTTAGGTAGTTTGTGCATGAAGTGGTGAATGAGCTCCAGATAGAGGTGCAGAAAGAGTGTGTGCGAAAATGAGAAAGAAGGGGAGAGCAGGCCACAGACTTATAAATAAGGAGTGCCTGTGTACACAGCAGACACTCCAAAAAGAGGAGGGTGGGTGGGTTTGAGGGAGCAAAACCTTGAAAAGGCGCAGGAAAAGAAACTGCACTCGAAGGCCTGAAGGGAACATGTGATAGACAGGAAAACTATGTGCGAGAGAGAGGGTTAGGAGATCGTAGGAGCGAGAGAGACAGAGAGAGGTGGGATGAGTGGGAGGGGCAGTTAGAGGCGAGAGGTGGACCAGTGCATAGCGCGAGGAAGTACAGGAAGGTAGCTTTTGTCTTTAGTGCACCCACCGTTGCTGTGTTCGACATGTAGGCTGTAGATTATTTACAGCCTATCGCAGCTACCAGGACTTGAATCAAACACTGAGACAGGGAGCTGGAACACTCCAAAAGAGGGTCCAAAACAGGCTATGTAACTCCATTACCGGACTAGGCTTGCAAAAATGAATTGTTGAGCCTTGATCTCTTGCCTTTGTATTCTGTGTAGTAAAAAGACATTTCAAAGTTTGCAAATCATATGCTGACTGAAAAATGAGAGTCAAGTACCTCTGTAAAATGACGCCTGTGCTAAAATCAGAAAAGCTCACACTCTCTTTACTCAAGACTATACACTGCATGCTAACCATATGACAAAACTGAGATGTTACGCGTCCACTAATACTAGGCGTAGAGTTTTGACAGGGAGTGTGCATTGCACCTCAGCTGAGAGAGAGGGAGAGAGCACAACATCTCACATACTAGATGAGAAGACAAACTGCAGATCTTATTAGGACAGCGAGACAAGGTGCTTTTTGTCTTTGAGCTCAAATTTAATGCTGCGTTTCCCAGAGGCTGCAAGACGAATTTGAAGTCAGAGATGCCTGAGACAACAGATCCACTAAAAAACAAAATGTTAATTAGATATAAATGTTGCAGCATGACCCTCCGGATCCACCGCAGCTCTGGGCTACAAACTATAAAAAACATAAATAGTAGCATAAAGCATAACAACACTCCCAAGCCATCTACTAGCTCGGTTTGTGCTAAACTACCTGTAAGGCTTTATAGTTCTCAAACAGATCTATGACAGTTTGAAGGAATAAGTGCCAGAGGCAAACTCGAAACTACATGTAACGTCCATACAGAAAAGAAACAACGTTTTGAAGGCCAGACACAATTTCTATACATGTCCATGACAAACACTGAATGCGGACAAGCAAAAAGGAAACACATTCCCGTCCCATTTTGCACATAAAGTAGAGTGGAACGGCTGTCACATCATACGTATTTAAAGAGAAAAAAAACAAGGCCTGTGCACCTCAAAGAATCAAGTAGAAAATCATCTAAAGGTCACAGACCCCTCAAGAATTGACCCAGTGGATGACATTCCAGTGCACCCTGCCTGCATACATTGAACATGGGCAGTGAAGGCAGTGGGACGTACAGAGAGGGTACCTGGGCCACCTGTAGCACAGAACTGTGGCGCCCCAGCCATCAGGAAGTGAGCCAAACACCTGTTCCCCTACACTAGCAAAACAGCAACGCAGGCCTTGGTGCCCACATATCTTGGTGCGAGCTGGGTGTGGATCCAGGGGGAGAATGGGGTTGGTCTAATGCTAATCAACACAAATGCAATGTCAATTGAATGACACTGTGCCCTGTTGGCACTCCTTTCGAGACGTGGTCTCACGCTGTGTACACAAAATGTGCTCCGTTTATGTTCATAACAATAAGGCACTTAATTCCATTTGTCATTTATGTATTCAAATGTTCATCTTTAATTATGTTCATTACATTGTTACTTCACAATGTTGGTAAATTCTTCAAATCTTTCTTGCTTTACACAAAATAATTGTTTCTTCTTCATTGTGCTATTGCCAAATTGAAAAATGTGCATCCCTATACATTTCGGGACCGTGCTCTTCGTCAGGGGAATTGCATACAATCTGGGAAATGAAAGAAAAAGTATTCAGTGGTACCCAGGCCCGGCTACTCCCCCAGACTACAGTACAAAAACTCGAGAAAAAAACTAGGGTATCTGAAGGTGGCTCTTGGTAAACGTCATGCGTTCATCATGTCTATGGCTGTTACTGTGAGGGTATACATGTCAGTGGACGATCGTTAATGCGCCTGAGGCCAGTGCAGTGAGGTGGTGGTGCTCGTGTACAATTGTTTAATGTTATTGGCGCGTTGGGCTTTCCTGCTGGCTGGTTAACATCAAGGTGTCATATCGTTACTGCCAAAATCAAAGTTAGGGCGTATATGCAAGCAAACATAGGTGCTACAGTAATGTGGATTAAAGTGGTTATGGTGTGCTGGTTGTGAAAAAAAACCTGTGGAAGCCGTACAAATATAACAAGTGATGACGGCGAAAGTGTCGAGGTGGTGAACGCCGTGAATCGGCATTGTGCGGTGACGGTGATTCTGACAATCACCCAAGCATAAGAAATAGAAAACAACCAGGAGATTCGGATCTTACCGCATGAAAGTTCATAAACGTGTGTCCCTCGGGCGTTAAACACAACATTCCGATCTCAACCTGCGGACTTCCTATTAGAACTGTTACAGTACACACTATACCACAGTTATTTTACAAGGAACGAGGAATTTTTCTTACAACTAGCCAGTACATCGATGGACAATTGTGCAGCCCCCAGCTATGCAAATCTGTTCATGCATCGTCTAGAATTAGATAACATCCTCACCAACCCGAGATGGCATGACAAAATATTTAAATTCTGGCGTTATATCAACGACATTTTTCTAATTTGGTCCGGTCCACCCGAAGAGATAACTGAATTCATTTCTTTAATCAATGATATAGATGACCACATCCAATTTACCCACTCTGTTAGCATGGACAGTTTACCATTTCTTGATGTATTAGTAATCTTCCGGAACAAGATAGAAACAGATGTTTACACGAAACCGACAGACAGGAACAACTCATTACACTTTGACAGCTGTCACCCTATGTCATTGAAGAGACATTTACCTAACTCACAATTACTTAGGATAAGAAGAATTTCCTCAGAACCCAGCACATACATGAATAATGAACACAAAAAGCTCACAAGATTCAAAGACAGTAAATATCCAGACACAGTGTTGGGTTCAGCCAAAGAACGGGCAGGCGGCACAAACCGCAGCAATCTTCTATCCCTAAATATAAGGGAAAAATCAACCAACAGACCAGTGTTGGTGTTGAAATTCTCAACTAAGAGCCAGCAAATTAAAAAGATCATCTTAAAAAACGGGTAAATGGTAAAATACGAACCGGATTTTAATGGGATCTTCAACCACGTACCACTTTTCGCATATCAACGATCTAAGAACATCAAAGATTTACTGAAAGCAACGCCCAGAGAAGAAGGTATTAGATACACGGGAACTAAACCATGTTTGAATTGCAGTCATTGCAACAATGTCATCCAGGGTAATACATTGAATCACCCCACATCTGGGAAACTAATTAAATTATTTACCAACGCAACAGGTGAAACCAAAAACTTGGTTTATTTACTGAAATGCCAGTGTGGTCTTCCATATGTGGGGAAGACAGAAAGAAAAATAAAAGTTCGCCTGACTGAACATAAGAGCACCATCAGGAACAAGGTCATGAAATCACCCTTTAGCTGCACATTTTACAACCCAAAAACACAACATCAGTCAACTTAGATTTCTGGTTTTGGAGGTTGTCCCTGTCAAACAGGGTACAGACAAAAGAAAGAGACTGTTACAACGTCAAATGATATGGATGCTTGTCATCCGAAGGTACTCAATGGTAGGATGGAATATAGTTGTTTCCTTTAAACATGTTCTTTCATTTTTTTTACGTATCAACAAATGTTGATTTTCAGCGAAATTATCAGTTTTGATAATTCTTTCTTATTCTCACTTCTTATTTCTTCCCACACTCTCTAGAATCTTTCACAAACTTTCTTGAACCTTTTACATTTACCTGTGTTTTTACTTCACTCGAACAACCTATATCTTTTTAAGTGGTTCTTCAGATAACATTCAAGAGGATATGTTTCCACCCTCTTGAACGCACCATTACAAAATGGGCGAAACTTCGTGTTGCAATCACATCGGGCTTCGATCACCTTGGAAGATATTTTTACAAATTGTTATTACCGTTTGCACCCGTAAGCGACAATGTCTACACAGTGGTTTGAGTTTAAATCCCACTCTATTGACACAGTATTATTATATTACACAGTGCTTTGAGTTTAAATTCCACTTTATTTGACATAGTATTACTCAGGATCCACTACTTCGCGATTTCACCTTTTCAAGATGGCCGACACTGAGTTAGTCCACTTTTTGTTTTCACTAGTAAGATTCACAGTACTTTTAGCGTGACCGTGCAGTCCGCAGGTTGAGATCGGAGTTTGTGTTTAACGCCCGAGGGACACACGTTTATGAACTTTCATGCGGTAAGATCCGAATCACCTGGTTGTTTTCTATTTCTTATGCTTGGTTGATTGTCAGAATCAACGTCACCGCTCACTGCCGATTCACGGTGTTCATCACCTCGACACTTACGCCGTCATCACTTGTTATCGTTGTAGAGCTTACACTGTTTTTTTTTCACAACCAGCACACCTTAACCAGTTTAATCCACATTACAGTAGCACCTATGTTTGCTTGCATATGCGCCCTAACTTTGATTTTGGCAGTAACGATATGACACCTCGATGCTAACCAGGCAGCAGAAAAGCCCAACGCGCCAATAATGTTACACAATTGTACAGGAGCACCACCACGTCACTGCACTGGCCACAGGCGCATTAACGATCGCCCACTGGCATGTATACCCTCACAGTAACAGCCATAGACACGATGAGCGCATGTCGTTTACCAAGACCCACCTTCAGATTCCCTAGTTTTTTTCCCGACTTTTTGTACTGTAGTGTGAGAGAGTAGCCGGACCTCGGTACCACTGAATACTTTTCCTTTAATTTCCCAGATTGTATGCAATTCCCCTGACGAAGGGCACGGTCCTGAAATGCATAGGGATGCACATTTTTCAATTTGGCTATAGCACAATGAAGAAGAAACAATTATTTTGTGTAAAGCAAGAAAGATTTGAAGAATTTACCAACATTGTGAAGTAACAATGTAATGAACATAATTAAAGATGAACATTTGAATACATAAATGACAAATGGAATTACGTGCCTTATTGTTATGAACATAAACGGAGCACATTTTGTGTACACAGCGTGAGACCACGTCTCGAAAGGAGTGCCAACAGGGCACAGTGTCATTCAGTTGACATTGCATTTGTGTTGATTCAAGTCTCAACTCCCAATGGTCAAAGGGAGTTTGCCCACTGGCACCCAGAAGAATTTTTGAAACCACAACAAATAGCGCAAAAAGCAACAAACTCAAACACAGAGAAATAGGAAGTGTGCCCCACGTCACGCATTACGTTGGTCTAATGCTGCCTCTACAGCAACCTGCTCATACAGAGGGTGGGCGGGGAGATCGCCTCGGCAGCGGCAGTAGCTGCAGCGGCTCCCAGTGTCCACTGCTCGCATGGGCTCTGATCCACCTCCTGGCATCACTTTCGCCCAAAGTAAACAAAACACAAATACTTATTAACACGGCACCCAAAGAAAACAAGCGTGCGTTCCTCGCGCTAAAGTAAAAAGAAACGTGTCTCACTCTCGGGGTAGCCTGCTGACACTGGGTAAACAAGTGGGAGGGGTGGGAGGAGTGCAGCCGAGAGCCGGGACGCTCCCGCAAGGGAATCGCCAAACCTACACGAGTTGCCATTGAAGGCAATGTAAGGTGTGCAAGTTTTCAAGCGAAAAACCGAACCATTTTCGAGAGGTCTCCTCCCAAGCAGCGCATGCAAGCTGCATAGGCAAGACCTAAAAACAGTTGCTGAGTAAAAATCTTATCATCTTTACGTGTGGGTCTGGATCATTATATTATACTACGTATTTGACCTGGTATGTGACTGATATGTATGAAATGTTGGAAAATGTCTCATATGGTTTTTGAAATCGAATAAAGATATATGAAAGAAAGGACCCAGAGGTACGTGCAGCAGCAGTCTTCCTCGATGCTGAGAAAGCGTTCAGTTCAGTAGAGGGTAGCTTCATATAGGCTGTCCTGTCACGCATAGGGATTGGAGACATCTTTTTGCGATTGGTGATGGTACTTTACACTCAACTGACAGCGCAAATGAAGATTAATGGCACCGCTATTGCTCCTGTTGCTATCACAAGAGGCACCAGAAAGGGTAGGCCCCTGCCGCCTCTGTTGTATGCCCTGGTTGCCGTGCCCTTGGCTTGTACGATGCTTGAATATCATGCACATCAGTGCCTGTGATTCTCGGGCTATAAGTTAATTATCTCGGCCTATGCAGATGATACATTACTTTACATACACAATCGAGAACGTAAACTAACACCGGTGCTGAGAGAGGCTGTGTTGTTCGGGGAGCACTCAGGATTTTGAGTTAATTGGGATCAGTCCACCATTTTCCCACGTACCCCCGCTATGATGCTGGTGAAGTTAGAATACCCACTGCAGTTGGTGACGGACTCTGTGTGCTATCTGGAGATACAGGTACACACAGACCCGGTGGTTGTCAAGCAGAACAGAAACTCTCAAATATGATAAAATGTTAGTTTAGGTTGCCGTTATCTCTTACGGATGCATCGCAATCATAAAAATGGTGGTGATACCACGCTTTTTGTTCTTGTTCATGAATATTTAGATGCTGCTGCTGCCCCGAGTGATGTTCAATCGCCTCTGGACTCTTAAGATTCATCTGGCGTGGGCCGGAAAGCATCCGCAGATGCCTTTATTTTGCCATACCATATGGGAGGACTGAACGCCCGACTTAGAGACTTAATATAGAGCAGCAGGCAGGGTAATTATTGTATTCACCCCATGTGCCCTTAGCCTGGTGTGCATGGTTTCCCATCAACCGCTCAAACCGAAGGTGCCCCCTGATAATGATAACAGGCAGAGAGGGCAGGGCGAAGACTACACTATAATTAAACAGAGACCCTCTGCCTGTGACCTGATATAGAAAGTGCTAAGAAGTCACTGATACATTAAAACAGCCCTACAACACTAGCCTTCCAAATTATGAAGTAAAAAACATATAAAGTACTACTAAAGTCACATTTATTGATTTCATTTTATCAAGTTATTAACAAACATGATAGATTAGATACCAAAATCTTTACGGCGCATCCTACATCACACGCACACAACCTCTCAACCAATCCACGCACACAAAAACCCAAACATACTACAACATCCTGATAGATTCAAATTCTCGGTGATGTAGGATGCTCAGGAAGGTTTTTGGTATTTAATTTATCATGTTTGTTATTAATTTGATAAAATGAAATCAATAAATGTGACTTTGTCAGTACTTTATATGCTTTTTGCATCATAATTTGGAAGGCCAAAGCTGTTGGGCTGTTTTAATGTATCAGTGACTTCTTTGCACTTTCTATCTCACCTTACAGACAGAGGGATCTCTGTTTAATTATACCTTGGTTTCTCATCGGCCAGGAGTGCAGCACAGTGAAGACCTTGAAGAAGTTGGGTATACTACATACTATGGGAGACCTCATTAGCGATGGCGCATGAGTGGCTGGAATATGGTGCGGGAGCAGGCTGATGGGCCCACTGTTCTTGCACAGTTCCACTATTATAGGACGCAGCACACATTACAAGACCTGCTGGGTGAGGAGGTTCTGAAACCTCCAGAAATGCCGGCATTGGCATCACTTCTCTGGACAGCTGCCCCTTGCTGACTAGTGGTGAGGGTCTATGCCGATGTGCAGGGGGCGCACAGGCCTGAGGTATCCAATGTCAGACTTGATTGGCAAGGCGACTTGGGGATAGTTTTCAGTGACCAGAAGTGGCAGTATTGTTGCTCTGTTATAATTATAAAGACTACCTAAATAGCAGACATAGGTTACTACATTTTAAGTATATCAACAGAGTGTACAACACACCACCCAGGTTGTACCATTATAGTTTGCGCGGCAGCCCGGACTGCCCGCACCACAGTGGACACAGGTTTTGTGCACCTTCCTTGGTTTTGCCCAGGCATACAGGAATTTTGACGAGCTGTGTTAGGAGAGCTTGAGTCTATCACTGGGGTGGTCCACTTTTGTATTTTATGTAGTGCCTCATACTGAAATCCTGTTATTTCTAACTGCTGTAAGTCACAAGTGTTCACATTATTCATTTTAAACAAATGAGCCAACTTTCTGCACAAGAACCCCTGAGGAATGAAAGGTAGACTTGGCAGTTTGGTTTGGGTTGCCTTGTCCGCAGGCCTTCCTGATATGATGGCGGAGGGTGGGGGGGGGCATGCTAGTGCTCTGTACTTCAACCGCATGGGTACATGCCAGTCTGGTTTGCACCTCAGCAGGTCTACTGCTGCATGCTAAAGTGCCCAGAGACCTAAAACCACCAACACCATGTCAAAGAAATGACTATGAGAAAGGCAAAAAGTTTAGGGATGACCCTGTAAAAAGGGCCAAGTCCAACATATCCTACTTCTTTATTTCCCACCCATATTTTATTCACACCAATACAACTGACCTGCGACACTCTTTCTTGTTATAACTGCCATTACCATTGACCACAACCAGCATTTCTGACTGTCTGACTAGGACCTCTCATGGATCTATCTGCGTGACATATGTATTTTGATCCAAACTTTCCACCCAGGCCGTGTTTAGGAACTACAAGCCCACCCTAACGTATCTGTTCAACAAAAAATTAATGTCTAAAGAGGACTCCAGGGACAGGAGTTCCTTACATCAATATAATATCAGTATTCCCTCCCACTCACTGCCAGTTAGTGGACAAGTGTGCTGTACAGATATTCTACTCACAAGGTGTGTGCCAAGTGGCAGACTTGGCTTGTGTACCAAATACTGAACTGGTGAGTCTCTCACCTAGAAGGTTAAAAAAGAAAGAGGGAGTGAGAGATCAGCCTATATCTACTGCTCTGTGTCCTTTGGAAGACATCCACCTTATGTTTCTGTCACTGGATGGAATTTCCTGCTTATGTCATGGGTTCTGTATGGTCTTTTCTGCTTTCTCTGGATTGCTGACTTTTGATTATTTCCTGGACTTACAACCTGTCTGCTGAACCGCAGTGGAGTTCCCTTTATAGGTGCACAGCTGAGGGCCCCCAAAACTGATTTATATTCCTTGGGTGCAGGCTGGACTGGGATTCCTGATCTGTTACCTCCTGGGCTTTAGCTTGTGACATGTTCTCTGTCCCATTGCCCCCTGCTGGCTATTGTGTACCACAGGACACCTACTCAACTGATTGGGTGCTGTGTGTTGCTCTTGTATTGTTTGGCCTGCTCTTTAATGCTTCATAATAGGTTTCTAGTCTGGTGTTGGGTTTGATGCTGTGAGCCTCTGGATGGCTATCTATTCTCCACTTTACTGTGGGGGCGGGCTGGAGCCGTCTCCCATGTGCTCTCTGCTGGGCATGTGGCTGATTTGTTCCAACTCTGTTTACAGCACTGGAGCACCTTCACAGATGAACAGGTTAGTGCCCCTCTGTATCCTGGGGTCTCAGGACAGGGCTGCATCCTGTGCTCTCTGCAAGCATTTATGCCAGCGGTGATGTGCACACAATTGGACATCAACCTTTTAAGATACTTGTCGCAATGGGTGTATAAATTGGCTACACCATTATTACTTTAACATTCTGTGAATAAGGTTGTTAGTAGTAGTCTGGTTAACCATATATATATTCACTGAAAAAACCATAGGTTATAGACCATATATAGTTAGGAATTAGCATTTAAAAAACCTTATTTTACTCACACAAAACCATTGAAATTCCATATATAGTTAGTTGCACTAACTATATATCGCGCACCCGCAATCCACTGCTGATGATGTCACATATTACATCATTCATGACATGGTCAGTGACATCACTGATGACATCACTGATGACATCTCAAATGACATCACTGATGACATCATCCAGTGACTGTGTGTTTTTGTAAAGTTTAAATATGTTTTACATATTGAAGAATGAGTAGATGTATAAGTGTCTGGTGAAGCATTTAGTAGGTGGGTGACTGACTGTATGAGTGAGTGATTAAATGTGTCTCACTGAGTGCATGGGTTAGTGACTAAACTGTCTTAATTTGTGCATTATTATGTCTGTTGTTCTGTAAACTGCTGCATGTGTTGATCAGTAGCTATATGAGTAACTATATGGGTTATTGATTGATTGTCCAAGTATTTGTATGGGAGACTGAGTGTGTGTGTGGCTGGCTGGGAGATGTGTGACTCTGTGCAGATCAATGTGTACTTGTATCAATGATTGTATAAGAGAGTAAGTATGTGTTAGTATATGTTTGAAAATGTAAGGTACTCTATGTTTAAGTGTATAGATTAGAAAATGGAAGTGTGATTGATTCTTTACAGGACTGACTAGGTGTGTGAGTAACTCCATGGATGAGTGGCAGAGTGTGAGTGTCTGTATAGGTGTATGAGTGCATATGATAGTGTTGTAAAGATGAGTGATTGTATGTATGAATGATTGTATGGGTGAATGAGTGAATGTGTGTGTAGACATAGGAATCAGTGAGTGCGTATGTAGTAACTAGTATTGGTGTGTCAATGGTTTCAAAAATTATACTCAGTATTTAACACTGGGTGTAACAGAGGTTATATTAAAATGTGAGGAGATGCATTGTATTGTCACATGAATGATATAATCAGTGATGTGGTCATTGATGTCAAATGAGATGTCATCAGTGATGTCATCAGTGATGTCATTTGAGATGTCATCAGTGATGTCATCAGTGATGTCACTGACCATGTCATGAATGATGTAATATGTGACATCATCAGCAGTGGATTGCGGGTGCGCGATATATAGTTAGTGCAACTAACTATATATGGAATTTCAATGGTTTTGTGTGAGTAAAATAAGGTTTTTTAAATGCTAATTCCTAACTATATATGGTCTATAACCTATGGTTTTTTCAGTGAATTTTCAAGGTTTTGTAAATGCTAATTCCTAACTATATATGGTCTATAACCTATGGTTTTTTCAGTGAATTTCATTGGTTTCTTAAAAGCTAATATCTGTAGCTGTAAAATGTATTCTTCTTTAAATCCAAAAATATATTTTATATGTTTATTAATATTTTTTTTTTAATACTTTTTTTTTGTTCGCTCCCGGTTCGCGAACCAGGAAGCTTCCCGTTAGCTCATCTTGATGCCGCGACCCAGTCCGCGAACCGGTAAACGTTCCGTTAGCGCAACTGCCGTGTTAGAAAACAACATCGTGACGCGTCGCGTCCGCATGACGTTTCGCGTTGTCGCGTGATACGTCATATGACGCGCCGCGTTAGCGTACCCGGAAGTGAACCGGTACGCGAACGAGGCGCGAAGCGCAGCTTCCCGGAAGCGATCCGGGACGCGGCCCAAAGCGCGTAACGTAAACACAGCAGGTCATGTGACTTGTTAATAACACTTTTCATTGGTTCATTTCACTTTTGGTTTCCTAATGATGTAAGACTAGGTCATGTGATCTAAAATTAACACTTTTCATTGGTTTAGAACTATTGTTTTTCCCAAATGATGAAAACCCCTCCTTCTTTCCTCACTCTGACTTTCATCTTTGTGAGAGAAAGACCCTTTGTTACCAGTGAGCAATGGCTTCTTTAGTAGCTTCAGCTGGTGCTTCCCCACCACCTCCACCACATCCAAGGAAGAGAGGACCACCTGCTGAAGTTAAAATTCAGCAAGAAGAGGAAGAAGAGGAAGAGGAGGAAGAGCAGGAAGAGAGGCATTTTTTGCCTGAGGAGCCCAGGAGGTCTCACCTGAAAGAGAATTTTATTTGGCAATTTTTTAAATTTCCCAAAGGCCAGAAAAAAGTAAATGCAAGGTACGTAACTTGCCTTATATGTCAAGATAGACTGTCCAGAGGGACCGAGAAGAAATACAGTTATGGAAACTACACAATGCATCGCCATATGACTAGGTGGCATCCTAACAACTACAGTGCTGCACAGTTACGTAATGAACAAGATAATCCCCCTATTATGGCCAGAAGATCTGTTGTACCGGAAGTGATGGGACTAGAGGGGAGGGAGATGGTGCCAAATATTCAAATGAGATTCGGGGAAGTAAAACAAGTCTGCGTACATTGCAATGGGTTCGTTTGCTACAGAGAAAGTAGCATCACTCTGATCAACAGAGCTATCGAGAATCATGTTTGTCCGAAACGCCCCAGACAATAAATTCTTTTTTTTTTGTTGCTCCTGTTGAGCCCTTTACAATGAATCGTTTTCGTTCCCCCCCCCCAAAAAAAAACCAAAAAAAATATAAAACCGTTCAGAAAAATTCAAAAAAAGTAAAAAAATGTTCAGAAAAATAATAAAAAAAATATAAAACAACAAAAACAATAAAAAAAAAGTTCTTTTCAGAACTACCTCCCCGTTATAAAAAAATTGGTAGAATATTTGAAACTCTGCCAACCTCTATTTCTCTTGGTTCACTTCCCGGCTCTCTCGCCGGTACGCGAACCGGGAGCGAACCCAAATTTTTTTTTTCAAAAAAAGAACAGTAAGTATAAGGGAAGGAAACAGACAGTTATGTTAAAAGAAAGACAGCTATAGGGGAGTAAAGTAGAGATACTGTTACCCGCAATCCACTGCTGATGATGTCACATATTACATCATTCATGACATGGTCAGTGACATCATCAGCAGAGGATTGCGGGTAATAGTATCCCTAGTTTACTCCCTATAGCTGTCTTTCTTTTAACATAACTGTCTGTTTCCTTCCCTTATACTTACTGTTCTTTTTAAAAAAAAAAATTCGATCAGTCAGAAACAGTGACAGTAATAGAGACAGAGTGAGTGACCAAGAGTGAAGAAGTATGAGAAGAGAGGGACTTAGAAAAATAGTGGAAGGAATAGAGTAATTAAGTAATAGAGAAAGGAATGAGGGAAGTAGCAAAGGCAGGAAAGTGATGCTTAAAGAAATGAAGCAATGGAACTAATAGAAGTTAAATGTGATAGAAATATAACGAAAAGAGTACAAAACATTTACCTTATAATTGTCGTTAAGTTAGTCATTTGTTATTTTTATACTTTCAATCTGTGAAAGAGAGAACAAACATTTGAAAAATATTAAAACATGTTTTTAATAAATTAGAAAAGACAAGGGAAAAGATAGAAGGACAAACAGTTTTTCAACAACTTTGACACTTACAGAAGCCTCTGCTTCTCCAGGCCCCCTACACAGTCCTAAAAATATACATTTTAAACTAACAGTATCTTGATGCAGATGAAGTGAGTCCTATCTTGCAACATGGTGCATCTTTTGCATGACTGCTGCATCGGTTTCATGTGGCATTGTTTTTTTACAGCATGACACATCTGCCTAGATTCATCATTTTATAATTTTGTCGCCTCATAGCAAATCTTTTCAACCGCCACTGCGTCACAAAAGTGACGCACAGTGGCGCAAAAGAGGCACACACCTATCATAAATCAGTCCCTAACATGTTAAATGATTGATTCAGGATGACAATAAGGTGTGGCCTATCCAGAGGTTTGTTTAAGGTGAGGCCTACTCAGGGTTGCAGATCAAATTTACACTTGTTGAACAATACAGAGGAGATAATACATGTGAAGGCCTACTAATGAAGTAAGTCATGTCCACTTCACTCTTGAACAAAGGCCAGACCTCTTCTGTGTCCGTGGACAGACCTAAACTTCATCTGCACAATGTCATTCGTAAACTTAGGAAACACAGGTGATGTAATTGAAAAATGTGGAGTTTATTTTCCTCATTTCACAATCACATCACCTGTGTTACCTTTGCTTAGGTATCGCATAGTGCAGATGGAGTCTAGCATATCAAACAGTACACAGAAGTTGAACAGTGTATACAACAATTTTGACACTTAGAAAAGCTTCACCTTCTGCATGCCCCCTACACAGTGCTAATTATATACATTTTAAACTGATGGTATCTTGCTGGAGATGAACTGAAACCTATCTTGCAACATGGTGCATCTTTTACACAAAAGTGACCCACAGCGGAGCAAAAGAGGCGCACAGCCATCATAAATCTGACCCTAACATTTTAAATCATTGTTTCAAGATGCCGATAAGCTGTAACCTATTCACAGATTTGTTTCAGGTAAGTCCTACTCAGAGTTGCAGATGAAATTTAGGTTTGTTGAAGAATACAGAGGAGAAAATACATGTGCAGGCCTACCAACCAAGTGTGTCATGTCCACTGCACTCTTGAACAAATGTCAGACCTCCTCTGTCTCCAGGAACAGGCCTAAACCTCATCTACACAATGTGATGTGTAATGTTAGGAAACACAGGTAATATAATTGAAAAACGTGCAATTTCTTTTGCTCATTCCACAATCATATCACCTGTGTTTCCTTTGCTTAGGTATCTCATTGTGGAAATGTAGTCTATCATATGAAAGACTACGTAGAATATGAGCACTGTATGCAACTACTTTGACACTTACAGAAGCCTCTCCTTCTCCATGCCTCCTACACAGTTCTAAATGTACATCATAAATGCAAACAGTACAGAATTAATTATACATGTTAAATGGTTTATTTTTGCTGTTCTCAGAATGTATCAAATTTCACTAAAAACAGTGACTTGAAGGTATTCATCATATAACAGCGGGGGAAAAAAAACACAATCAAAATGATTGTGTTTAAAAAACCCATACACTCTTTGCCTATCACTCTTCGTGATATTCCTGATCTGCTTCTTTTTAGGAAGGCATTAAAAACCTTCCTATTTTCTTCAGTCTAATTCCCTTTGTTTCTTTCTATTTCTGTTGTGTTGTGTTCATCATCTCTGGAAAGCGCCGGGATGCCTCTTGGCTGCGGCATCTGTGCGCTATATAAAATAAAAATAACATAACATACAACATAACAAATCAGAATTCAGAACTCCTTAAAGTTAACTTACTTTCCATGACGTCGAAGGATGTCCTATGAACAGCTTACACTCTGTTGTGCTGTTATTACTTTCAGACCGCCACTTTCTGAAAGAAAACCTCCATCGTTTTAAAAAACATGTTACATACAATAAATGACTTCTTGCTCTCTACCACACGTTTCCACAAGGCCAAATCATGTCAGAGCCATTTATAACTCTTAGAATTCTTGTAAGCCAATCCCGTCATGTTGTATTTCCGCAACTTTCACAATAAAAATGTTGAAGATCATTTTCACAATCCTGGACTAGTAATATCTTCCCCTTCTTGCTCAGTCATGTTCTACATTTCCTATGACACTGATACTGCTTACTATGAAGCAGACTTACACTATCTCTATGACTACTACAATTATTTAATTCTCTACATCACTTTTAATCACAAAGCAATATAAAACAGTAGACAGCATTGCAGACTTACATTCCCTCTACTCCATGTTTTGATTGGCTGCTTCAATTAGCTTATAAAAAGAAACAGTTTTTTTGAACTCATTCAAAGTGCACTTATTTCTCCATGACGTCCAGTGTTATGGTAAGAAGTTATGTCTCTGTACTACACTTATCCTCAAGGCCAAATCGTGTAGGAGCCATTAGAACTTCTTGAAATTCCTCAGAGCACATCCCGAGATTCTTTCCCTAAAATTTTGGTTTTAAAAACACCAGGTAAGAGTTTTTAAGGTCATACGGCAATTTTTTTTTGAAAATTAAAACAGAATCATTGCAGAATGACCAGCCATTTCTAGACTTTAAATAAGCTGTGTAATGTCCTGATGATATTGAAGGACCGTCATGATATATAATTGCTGCAGTTACAAAAGTCCTTCCTGATATTGACAACTGTGAAGCCACAAAATTTTTAATTAAAGTTGTCAATTTTGTTCCATCAGGCCTACATCGTTGGAACATTAAAATAACATACTGGCCATATGTTCGTATAAATAATGTGGACATCATTTCAGATTTACATTGGCTACACTCCATGTTGTGATCAGCTGCTTTTACTAGTTTATTAAAAGAGACTGATTTACTGTCTGGCAAAGTTAAATATATAAATCTTTCTGAGTCTACACTAGTAGTACTTGATACCCTACAGTTCTCGCAGTCATGCTGCCATTGATAAGAAAGCCCAAACAGGTGATCTACATCTACACCTTCAGCATGCAATACATCAAGCATATACATTAAAAACTCCTGACAATCTTGCTGAATATTTTGAGAGAATTGTGTTTGGCCCGAACATCTGTCTAACAGATTTCGAATTTCAGACACACTTTCTATTTTTGTTCTATCAGTGCTACATTTCTCTAACACAGAATTTAACAAACTGCAAAATCTTTGATCAGAATTGACCACAATCTCTTCTTTTACATTTTCTAGAGAAAACAAAACATTAACCACTACATTAGCATAGCAGTTGACACCAGAACTGTTTTCAAATTGAAAACCAACAACATCTTCAACAGAATCCTTTTTGTTTCTGCTTATAATTTCAGGTTCATCGACTTTTCGTCTTTTTGCTACAACCTCCCCAGTATTGGTCACATTTCTTCGTTTCCGGCCTACCACACGTTTCTCAAACAAAGGATATTGAGGCAAATGTGGCGCATACTCTCTTCTTAACCTATTGTATTCCTTAACACAATCTAGATCCGCACAAATGTTTGTGACATCACACTCAATCAAGTACAATCCCGATAAAGTTCTAACTCGTGACAATGCCACATATGCCATACCCTCCTTGAACACAGAACTGCCAATATTCACCAATGCACTATCTACACTTAAACCTTGCGATTTATGGATTGTCACCGCATATGCTAAGCAAACAGGAAACTGCTTTCGGCGAACATATAAGTCTTTCACAAGCAAAAATCTAGCAGAACAACGACCAATTAGCTGTACTTCCTCAATGCCATCAAATTTAATTTTTAAAAATTCAATTCCATCTCTATTTCTGTATTTTACAAAATCAACAACATTACCCATTGATCCATTTACCAGACCTCTTTCAACATGTAAATTCCTTCTTAAAATTATACGGCAGTTCAAGCACACATTCAGAGTCTTTTCAAAACCTGCAGTTTTAGATATAGTCTTCTCTAATGAATCCAATTTTGTTTTCAAATTCTCAGACAAAATAATTGTTGATCCCATATGCTCTACTCTGTCAATAGCTTCCAGTTTCACAATCTCTTGCTTTTCTAAATGCAACATTTTGTTGTTGAATTTGGCACATTCTGCAAGAGTTGGCATCAAACATATTCCAGATTTCTTCTCAGTAATTTTCTGAAAAATATTCTCAGGCACAACATCTTGTTCTGGATATAAATTTGACAGTAATCGTGCATGTAAAGCTTCTTTCCCATGCTCGGTCACTTTTCCAATTCTAACATCTTGTAGAATAGTCTTGTAAACTTCATCCTTCGCCTGACGCATATTTTCATGCAGTTCAGCATAATTGAAGTTTAACCATATATTGACGTTGCCAATGCTCCCTAGGCACTTCCTGGTATCTTCATGCGTGAGCATTTTGAACACAGGTTGCCCTTTCACTGGTGTCAGCTGCAGAAGATCTCCGAAAACAATGATGTGTTTGCCACCAAATAACACATCATACTCTGTTTTGAGAACTTCTTGCATTCGCAAATGCACAAAGGCAAGCATGACATTGGAAACCATGCTTACTTCGTCAATGATAAGAAGTTTCATTTTCCTCAAGATTCTTGAAACTTCACAACAAGCATCTCCAGATAGCTTGTGATATTGTAATTTGTTGTCATGCTCCACTGGCAGCATCAGTAAACGATGTAAAGTAATCCCTTTAATGTTATGTGCTGCCAGTCCAGTTGGAGCGGTGACAACACAAGACAGCGATGACTCTGTCCTTTCCTGCAAATAACATGAAATTGCTTTAATAAGGAAACTTTTTCCAGTTCCCGCTTCTCCACTTACGTACAGTCGGACAGGCTTCAACGACGTACATGAGCACTCTTTCTTGTCATGACTTAATCCATGATCAATTTGCATGGTAACTTCGTCATATATTTTCCTCTGCTCAACGTTGAGTTGTCTTTCCAACTCTTCTAAGTTAACCGCATCCTCCTGAGCATGTGCCATGGCTCTTTCCACTTCATTCATAGCAGTGGCAGCTTCATTTTCGATAACAGGTCCTCCTAGTGGATCCTGACTCAATGAAGCAGAACTCTGACTGTCCTGAGAACTGTCTCTGGCAATCTCGGCTGCAATCGTTGCTTCCTGCTCAATTTCCACATTCAACATTTCTACATATTTGGGAAAAGCAGGACATTCTATGGTCTCCTTGGCAGCATTGAAAGAGTCTTCGTAACAGAGGAAATCTCCAAGCAGTTCCTCTTCTGCACGCCAAGGCTTGAAAAGTTGCAAAAGTGCTAAATAGAAAAACTCCTTTTTTTCAGGAGATTCGCCACTCAATTTTCGATGGTTTACCAAGTGGCATTTTCTTTGCTTGACCAGACATCCCTCACTTCCTATTACAGCATACACTCCTTTCTCAGTATCTTCTTTGATGTTCCTCTTGAATATGTAATTTTGAAGAACCTCATACAGAAAAACATTCTCGAGGTGACTGCTTCGATTTGGATAATATGTATCCAACATGTTGGTCTTCAAAATGTCGGTACTGTTTGGCTCCTTTTCCGCCAAATACTCAATTTCCCGCACAGGTTTCAGAACTCGATTACGCGTTGCAGCAAGACCAAGACTCGCCCAAACGATACACCTGGACTTGGCATAGAGACTTGCTGAAGACAACCGGTCAGAACATTCGTAAGCTCCGATTTCTCGATGCGACAACATCTTCAGACTGAAACTGTACAACTTCTTGCTGAGGCTCTTTTCATGGGAAATGTCCTCCCACATATCCTTCAATTCTGTCTTCTCTTTTTTGGTGATGTAAGATGTCACATACCGAGCCACAGCCATACAGTTATCAGCCACAAACTGTATATCCATGTTAGCATTCCACATGGACAAAATCACCGGGTTGTAGTCGTTGATGTACTTAGACTCTTCGTTCCTCTTCAAATTGTATGTGTTTTTAGGTGATTTCTTCATCACATTATGTCGCAGCGAAGACATCAAACTGTTTACTCTTCCTTTAGAAATCACCGGTCGTGGAAAGCCGAAACGACATTTGGTGTAGAACTTGTCCTTGTTTCGGAATTTACGACGACAGTACTTTCCACATCGATGGCTTTGGAAACGTAGAACTTTTTCTCTTAGGCTTTTCTTCTCCTTTGCATTTGGAACAGCACACGTAGAATACTGTTGTATGAAACTCATCACTGAGTCTTCTGGATCCGTTCCAAATTTAGGTGCATCCTTGATCCACAGCAACATATGTATATGAGGAGCACCTCTTGCTTGGTACTCCTTTCTCCAGAAGAAATCCAACACCTCTCCAAGAGGTGGATTCTTCTTATTCATGATGAAAGACATCATAGCTTCAAATCTATGATTGAAGTACCTGCATACATTGACTGGATCCAAAGAGCACAGTTCTCCGGGTGTCTTGAATTCGATGTTTTCGATGTTTCCATTTGCCTCTCGTAGAAATTCAAGTAAGTCTTCCCAGCCATACTCGGCACAGCTCAGAGTGAGGAACCATGTGGGAGTTCCTAAGTTCCTCAGCATACATTTTAAATCACCATGACGACGGTACCAGTACTCATTAGTACCACGCTGACACGCCATGGGATTAATCAGGTGAGAATCCAAAATACTGTCCTGGACATTGACTTTATCCATAAAGTCACTTGCCGAGATGTTTTGCATGTGTATACCACTTTTCAAGATGTGGTTCACTGCATATGACAGTCCAGACAGATCGCTTTCAAACAGGAGATGAAACAAATAGGGAATGCATTGTCGAAACCTAGCATCTCCTGCATACAATCGCAAAGTCCGGTATTCAGAAGCAGGAATTTGATGAGGTCGCTCATCATATCTTCCTCCCTGACCTGTTGGAAAAAGCTGTGGGAAACACCGAGCTTCCAAACTTTCCTCCCAAACACTAATGGGACTCCCTTTCGCTTGTTTCATTTGAAACAACTCAATAGCATTCCCCATGACTTCCTTGGAATGCAAAGGATGAACACTATAATGTTCATATATTTCTTCACTAGTAGAGGGTTCTACTTTCTCAATTTGACCAGCACACAAATCGCTATCCTCTTCCTCACTTACTTCCTCCTCTGCAATATATACATTCCTATAGTATTTATTATTTTTTTTCAAATACAATGTTGACTTTTTAACTTTCCTAACATCCACTAAATCTTGCCATATTTTCATATTCTTTGTCGGAACCCCATTAACTAAGATAACCAGAGGTTCCTCTTCCACTTTTTCTACTCCAATTGTGTTAATGTTTTTCTTCAAATCTAGAGGCAAATAAACAACTCTTCCCTTTAATCCTCTCTGTAAATCTGATGGAGGCAATTTCCCTGTCTTTGGCTCCATTCTTACAATAGCCTGAAAGGGATGGATACTTTGAATCAAAATAGATTCATAAGTATTTAAATCCTTCAATTCAGAAGGAATCTCAACCAATTCCAGATTATTATGAACTGCTCTAGCAGGCATCTGGTTTTGATTTAATTTGTTACAACAATAAGTACACACACGTTGATCCAATCCCAAATCAAAACAATTTTCTACCATCAAGTATGTCTTGAAATCCTTCCATTCACTATTATTTTCCCTTTCACTTTTTGCATATAAATCCACTAACTTAGTCTGATTCTTATAATAAGTGCGTCGACAACACACACAAGTGAAATTTGGCCTCTCACTTGATTTCACCTCAAACGTCGCAATTTCCCTCTGGAAATTATCTGTACTGGAAACCTGTACACTATCTTCCACATTACCCGCTTCTTCTTGGTCAATTTCAACATTCTCCTCTTTACTTCCAAAGTAACAAAACTCAATTTCTTCACATATATTCTTCACATCTATTTCAGAACCATGCAAAAGAGCAGCGCATAATTGTTTAAGCATAATTGCTGGACTCTTAGCATAATACAACATTCTAACTAATTTCCTCACTTTATTATGATGCACTGCTAGCATCCTGAAATGATGAAAAACACTCTGGCATACTCTCCTGGAAAGACAAGCCAGTGAATTACCATGCAAACCTGTCACTTCTCTCACTCTGCAAGGATCTAATTCTTGCAACAACTTCATTTTCTGCTTCAAACTTTTCTTATTAAATGACCGTACAAAATCACAAAGCAGATTGATGGAATCCTGTCGCACACTGCAAATACTACTACACTTCCAGGTGTACACAGGACCCTTAGGATGTCTTCCTAAAACCTCATTACCTAACACCTCTTCTATCTCTGTTGTCACAAGTTTTTCTTTTTCAACTGGACAACCATCTTTCACTTCATAAGCTCGACCACTGGTGTCAACTGCATGCACCAAATCATTATCCTGGAAATAACTCTCCTCATTAAAAAATGCCTCACAGCTTGAACTATGCATCCATTCTCCAGAAAACTTCACAAAAATTACTACGATTAACTATTCTCTTCCATCTACTATTTCTTTTGAAATCATAAATTGCCTTGTTTAGCTTCCTAATTCTATTGATGATCAAAATAAATAACTTACGTTTAATTTCAAATGCCTGATCAATAACTTTCTCACCTATTTTTTTTCTCTTATAAAAAACCACTTTCTGTTGACCTTTCTTAATATTTTTTAACAAATTGCCAATTATCCTGTTGCGGAACATTCGTTTACGAATGTCCCTAAACTGTTGTTTCCTACTACTATCATGCCCAGAGTTATCTCTTGCTCTAGCAGTAACATTTTTCATTGGCCTTTCCTTTCCGTTTGAATTGCTTCTCTTTTTCTGGACTGAAACATTTTCTGTAGTAATATTTTTTTTACTACAGATATTTCTTATGAATGTTTTTGTACTCTTACCCGGTGCTTTCTTGGTGACTTGACAAATCTTTTTGTTAGAGGACTGCTGCTTTTTTTCATTGACCTGCTGTCTTTGACGTTTTGCAGCCTTTCTCAGTCTTTCTTTGGTTGGCATGCTCGAATCTTGAAATGATCTGCAGTTGAATCTGTGGTAAAATATAATAAAAAATGTTATTAACCACTATTACCCAACAGTAAATTAATAACAGTAATAAAAAACTTAAAACACTACTTGACATTTTTACATAGAAGATTTTTTAGTGCTTTGCAAATTTAGAATACAGAAATAGCAGAAAAGAAATGGAATTTATATTCATTTTACCTGTGCTGTTTTATATGTGAATCTGATCTAATTTTATGAGCATATTTTAATATTTTATTGAAGACACTACACATAACCTGTTTTTGAAGGTGTCTTTATTTTTAAATAAAACGGTTTACATTTTTACTTTTTATTTATTATAAATTTTAAAAATAAATGTTTATAGTTCCATAGGCTCAAGCACGTCAGCTTCCCATCCTATGTCATACAATTCTGACAAATCTGCATCCTCATCACGTTCTTCTTCATCCTCAGGATTTAAATCATCCAAGGGATCAACATCCACTGATGTTTCAATTACGAGTTCAATGATGAGGTCGAAATCAACTGATTGCTGATTGTCGCTCATGTTGATGTTGTCTTTATCTTTAAAGAAAGATAACAACAATGAGATGTTGCAGAGTAAGAGACAAATCTCAGAGATTATAATAGTAAAATTGTTTAACAAGAGTAACATTTTGCAGCTAATATTTAGCCATGTCCAGCGATGCTGAGGAGGTGAAGCCTATGTCCAATTTTTCAGTGAACAGGACTCATCTCTTCTTAACCTTGGATAAGCCTCACCGACTCTGTGTCCCCTGCACATACTTAAATGTAAAGGGGCAGATTTATGTTAACTGGCACATCCCCAGGGATGCACCAGTTAACGTGCACCGCTGCTCTGCCACCCATGGTGTGCCGCATTTACAATCAGATAGGACAAAGCTGCGTCAAAACCCTGCGCCTGCTTGAAGCAGGCATAGGTCTTGACGCAGCATTGTGGAGATGGGGCACCCCTGAGCCTTGCTGGAGCTGCATCGCACTTGCGATACAACTCCAGTAATGCTCCACCTTTACGGCACAGATGCGTCACGCATCTGTGCCGTTTTTGCCCCATGGTGCGCCGCATTGTAAATGCAGCACACCATGGGTGGCGGAACAGCGGCGCAGGATAACTGGCACATCCCTGGTGATGCGCCAGTCATCATAAATCTATCCCTAAGCTCCTTATTTTGCATCAAACTTGTTTGATACATACCATTTGTCTAATTAGCATTCGCAAAGGCCGAAATTCGCAGAATTTCGGCCTTAGCGAATGCTAATTAGCTTGATAATTAGCTTGGCCCCAAGTGAGGCCTGTCTTGCAACATGGTGCATCTTTTGCATCACTGCTGCATCGGTTTCATGTGGCATGGTTTTTTTACAGCATGACACATCTGCCTAAATGCATCAATTTGTAATTTTGTCGCCTCATAGCAAATCTTTTGCACCGCCGCTGCATCACAAAAGTGACGCACAGTGGCGCAAAAGAGGCATACACCTATCATAAATCTGTCCCTAGCATTTTAAATGATTAATTCAGGATGACGATAAGGTGTGGCCTATCCAGAGGTTTGTTTAAGGTGAGGCCTACTCAGGGTTGCAGATCAAAGTTACGCTTGTTGAAGAATACAGAGGAGATAATACATGTAAAGGCCTACCAATGAAGTAAGTGATGTCCACCTCATTGCGCCAGTCATCATAAATCTATCCCTAAGCTTCTTATCTTGTTAGAGATGAACCGCCATATGTATCATCAAACTATTTTGCATTTCCTAAATAGCGAATTTTAAGGAATAAATAGCGATTCTTTACCATTCCTAATTTGCGATGAGCAAATTGCTAATTGCAAATTACCCATTCATTTTCATGGGCCAGGAGGCCCATAGGAATGAAGGTGTAATTTGCGATTAGCAATTAGCTCATCGCAAATTAGGAATTTTTCCAAGGGTGCAGGGGTGTTTCAAGAACACCCTGCTGCACCCCTGAAAAAGAAATTTGGGGGCATATGGCGCACATACATGCCCTAAGGGCATGTATGGGCGTCATATGGCACCTTTTGTTTTTTGGAAAAAAAGCTTTTTGAAAAGAATTTGCAAATTACCACCAACTAGAAGTTGGTGGTAATTTGCAAATCCTTAATGGCATTTTTTGCATATTTTTTGTTTGATACATTTCATTTAAGGAATCGCAAAATTTGCAAATGCTTCAGTGCAATCGCAAAATAAGGAATAGCAAATTTTGCTATTCCTTATTTTGCATCAAACTTGTTTGATACATACCATTTGTCTAATTAGCATTCGCAAAGGCCGAAATTCGCAGAATTTCGGCCTTTGCGAATGCTAATTAGCTTAATACATATGGCCCCAAGTGAGGCCTGTCTTGCAACATGGTGCATCTTTTGCATCACTGCTGCATCGGTTTCATGTGGCACGGTTTTTTTACAGCATGACACATCTGCCTAAATGCATCAATTTGTAATTTTGTCGCCTCATAGCAAATCTTTTGCACCGCCGCTGCATCACAAAAGTGACGCACAGTGGCGCAAAAGAGGCATACACCTATCATAAATCTGTCCCTAGCATTTTAAATGATTAATTCAGGATGACGATAAGGTGTGGCCTATCCAGAGGTTTGTTTAAGGTGAGGCCTACTCAGGGTTGCAGATCAAAGTTACGCTTGTTGAAGAATACAGAGGAGATAATACATGTAAAGGCCTACCAATGAAGTAAGTGATGTCCACCTCATTGCGCCAGTCATCATAAATCTATCCCTAAGCTTCTTATCTTGTTAGAGATGAACCGCCATATGTATCATCAAACTATTTTGCATTTCCTAAATAGCGAATTTTAAGGAATAAATAGCGATTCTTTACCATTCCTAATTTGCGATGAGCAAATTGCTAATTGCAAATTACCCATTCATTTCCATGGGCCAGGAGGCCCATAGCAATGAAGGTGCAATTTGCGATTAGCAATTAGCTCATCGCAAATTAGGAATTTTTCCAAGGTTGCAGGGGTGTCTCAAGAACACCCTGCTGCACCCCTGAAAAAGAAATTTGGGGGCATATGGCGCACATAAATTTTAAAAACATTCCTTTACCTCAAAAACGATTTTCAAGTCATAATTTGAAAACACTGCCCAGGGGGAAATGACTTAAAATGTCCTTAAGACACATGAAAGTGTTTTTTTAAAGCCTTTGCAACTTTTTTGGGTCACTTTTAACATGGCTATGTAACTCAAACAGTCAAAATCTAAATTTACCATGCACAGGTGGGAGCATATTTACAAGGAATTTGCTCCACGGGGAAAGGTCTTTTAATTTAATATGGGAAAAATAACATCAGAGACACTGAAATGCCTTATAAAGAAGCATACACCATTATGTCCTTGTCATATATTTTAAAACCATTCCTTTTTCCCCAAAAACGATTTTCAAGTCATATTTTGAAAACACTCCACATGGGGAAATGACTTAAAATGTCCTTAAGACACATGAAAGTGTTTTTTTAAAGCCTTTGCAACTTTTTTGGGTCACTTTTAACATGGCTATGTAACTCAAACAGTCATAATCTAAATTTACCATGCACAGGTGGGAGCATATTTACAAGGAATTTGCTCCACGGGGAAAGGTCTTTTAATTTAATATGGGAAAAATAACATCAGAGACACTGAAATGCCTTATAAAGAAGCATACACCATTATGTCCTTGTCATATATTTTAAAACCATTCCTTTTCCCCAAAAACGATTTTCAAGTCATATTTTAAAAACACTCTACATGGGGAAATGACTTAAAATGTCCTTAAGACACATGAAAGCATTTTTTGATTGCCTTTGCAGCATGTTTGGGTCACTTTTAACATGGCTATGTAACGCAAACATTCAAAATCTAAATTTGCCATGCACAGGTGGGAGCATATTTACAAGCAATTTGCTCCACAGGGAAAGGTCTTACATTAAAATGGGAAAAATAACATCAGAGACACTCAATTGCCTTATAAAGAAGCATACACCATTATGTCCTTGTCATACATTTTAAAACCATTCCTTTTCCCCAAAAACTATTTTCAAATCATAATTTGAAAACACTCCACATGGGGAAATGATTTAAAATGTCCTTAAGACCCATGAAAGTGTTTTTTAAAGCCTTTGCAACTTTTTTGGGTCACTTTTAACATGGCTATGTAACTCAAACAGTCAAAATCTAAATTTACCATGCACAGGTGGGAGCATATTTACAAGGAATTTGCTCCACGGGGAAAGGTCTTTTAATTTAATATGGGAAAAATAACATCAGAGACACTCAATTGCCTTATAAAGAAGCATACACCATTATGTCCTTGTCATAAATTTTAAAACCATTCCTTTTCCCCAAAAACGATTTTCAAATCATAATTTGAAAACACTCCACATGGGGAAATGACTTAAAATGTCCTTAACACACATGAAAGCGTTTTTTGATTGCCTTTGCAGCATGTTTGGGTCACTTTTAACATGGCTATGTAACGCAAACATTCAAAATCTAAATTTGCCATGCACAGGTGGGAGCATATTTACAAGCAATTTGCTCCACAGGGAAAGGTCTTACATTAAAATGGGAAAAATAACATCAGAGACACTCAATTGCCTTATAAAGAAGCATACACCATTATGTCCTTGTCATAAATTTTAAAACCATTCATTTTCCTCAAAAACGATTTTCAAGTCATAATTTGAAAACACTCCACAGCTCCTATGCACAAAAAAACCCTGTCAGTACTAATACTTCACATTTTCTCCAATTACAATTTCTCAAAGAAACAAAATCTATTTGTAAAACACTTGAGACAAAGCAACATTTGAAAAACACAACTTTCTTCATAATTTTCTCCTTAAAGCACACTATTCTCTATCTAAAGTAAAGAAATCTTTTCTCACCTTAGCAAATACTTTATGAGTTTCAAAACAGTCTCAGAAACACACCAATTTGTCTTCAGCAGAGCAAAAGGTATACACTCTAGAGTCTGCAGCTATCAAAAGCACAGAAATGCTGTAATTCTTCACACATATCTCTCATGTCACCCAATCAAAACTCTTCCCTCACTTTTTTCAAATCAAAACCCTTCCCCCCTCTGCCCTCTCTGCTTTTTTTGCATAGCAACCACCTCTTGGAAGACCTCTGGTGTTTGCAAGTTCACACAACAATGTTTCAATTGAACTCTGAACTCTCAGTGCACCTGCATATCCAGTGCATTCTTTCATTTAATGATTTTTTCTTGACCACTCAAAATACATCTTTCAAAGAACTCATCCATGCACCCTAACTTTCTGTTTTCAGCAATCAAAATCCACCAATCACTGTTACTGCTTCATTAACACAGAAACTCCACAGTTTTTTTCATTTTAAACTCTTATTTTTTCAACTGCCATTTCATTGCCACACTTCGTCTGACTGCAGGAGAACCTTCTCTCACCATGTTTTCTGTCTGGATTGTTGGACATAGTTACATCTATTGGGCTCAGAGGTATGCTGAGAACAGAAATTTACCTAACCTCAATTTACAAGATGTGGAAATTAAGTGGTTTGGCCACAGAGGATTAAAATGTCACCAATTGATACCATTTGTGAAAACCTTTATGCATTTGCCAAAACCTGACCTGTTAATTGTGCACTGTGGAGGTAATGATTTGGGCACTTTGACTGGGGTAGGTCTGGAAATGCTTTTAAAGGACACCTTTGAGCAATTAATGGCACTTTTTCCTCAGACTGCCTTGGTATATTCAAATATATGCCAAAGACAGAAATGGAGGTGGTCAAACCAATTTTGTCCACAAATTGAGAAGTCGAGGAAGCATGTAAACAAATCTGTTTCAGCTTACATGAGAGACCATGGAATGGGCTCCGTGTACAACAATAACTTGCGTTACTACATGCAAGATATCTACAGAGGAGATGGAGTTCATTTCTCAGATGAGGGCAACAGAATTTTCATTCTGAATTTAAGACTGTGCATTGGTACCTACTTATAAGTACCTAAATGTACCATAAACCCAAAAGCTCTTCTCAGAGCTACCCTACATCTGATCACTCACAATTATTATTTTACTCTAACTTTTTTCACTAATTTTCAACAAAGTACGCTCCCCGGGGCGCTACCCGGTACGCGAACCGGAAGCTAACCTCGCGAAATTTAAAAAAAAAAATGTTTTTTTTCGCACATATAAGCCTCCTCAGCCACCCTCAGAAAACCTAGGGGGTCAAGATAAGTCTACCGTGCCCCCTTCTACCCATTCTGAACATTATTTGCCCTCCATCTTGTATCTTAAGTCGACCGAAACACAAAATGGTGGACTCCCGTAACGCTTAAGGTTCGCGTACCGGGGCGCTCGCCAGTTCGCGTACCGGGGCGCTCCCCGGGAAGCGCACCATAAAAAAAGGTGGGAAAGTAATTTACAGAAAAACGACTGGAGACACTCTCACCAAATATAGATTAGCTCATACTACATACCAATCCCTACCATTTTCACAAATTTGGTTGGAATTCCATTTAGCCATTTAGCCTGTAGACCTCTCTAAATACCCTGAGGTAAATTACTTCACAAAACACATCTGAAGTGTTGGAATTGACAACCAATTAAAATGTTACTTTCATTTTCTACTTTTTTTACCTGACATTTGATTGGTTATGTACCTGAATATATATAAAAAAAGAGAGAGAAACACAGCCATTTTGACTACTACTTCCTGAAGTACATTGCAAGTGCATTTTCACTGACAACTTAAACTTGTTTTTAATAGGTAAGATGTTATTTTATAAATTTGAAAGGAGAACTATGTTATGCACTTTAAATTAATTTGGGAAAACATTTTCAGATAGTTATATACTGTCCCTCTGTAAGAGTTAGACATTGAGAAAGGCTTGTTTATTATAATTATGGATTGATTTAGGTTTCTGTGCTATAATTATGAATTTACTTAGACTTCTTCACAGGCACTTTTTAATAGTACTATTTCACGCCTGAAACCATACAGTGCCCATAGATAACTTCTCTGTTATAAACTCACAAGTACCTGTCTGAACTTAAACCCAACAGTGCCCTATCTCTACTGATATATTTATTTTTTATGCAAATTACAGCAAGAAAATGGAAGGAGAGCAGATTATTTCCTTCAAAATTGTTCTGGAGAACAACACAGAAAAAGTTATTGAGGACAATGATGACTCAGATTTCATGGATGAATCACGGGACCATGAATTAGTTCAATGTGTAGATGCAGTAGATTCGCTGATTGAAAATGAGGACATTTCCGACAATTTGTTGTTAAATGTTCTGTTAAATTTGGAAAAAGAATCACAAAAATAAAATTATTTAATAATCAAAAATTGTTCGAGACTTTAATCATTTGTATATGTAATTCATAAACTAGTACCTAATTGATTATAATGTAAAGTCAGACTTATAGTATACTGTGCAACTTTTTTATGTTACATAGTAATTTTGCTCATAGTTACTTCCTTTCTCCAACTATATTATCTCCAATGTGTATTTAACAACTCTTTTTCATCTCCTGCCTCCATGTTCTTTCTGCTTTCCTGACAGACTATGATATGGATTCCATATTCCACAATAACTTCTGAAACAACATGCAAGATATCTACAAAGGAGACGGTGTATATTAATTTTTTGACTCTGCATTGGTACCTACATATTGCTACTTAAATAAAAAAAACAAAAAAAAACAACAAAACGAACAATCAATAAACATACAATATTTTAAAAGTCTATCATTCTTTTTTCCTCATAGTACGCTCCCCAGTACGCTTCCCGGTTCGCGAACCGGGCGCTCCCCACGCAAAAAACAAAAAAAAATTATTTTTTTTTTTTGCCCTGCGGGGCCCTTTTAAAGCCTCCACATCAAACCTAGGGGGTCAGGGAGGATCTACTATGCCCCCTTATGGTCATTTGCCCCTTTGTTTTGGCCTCCTCTTGTCTCTCGATCGTACCGAGAGACAAGATGGCGGCCGCTCCGGACTGTTTAGAATGTTGACAGACACCGGAGAGCCAATCAGCTTCGCTTCGCGAAGTTCCGTTACGCGTAAAGTACGCGAACCGGAGCGCTGCCCAGAGCGCGCTTACAGATATATATCTTTTTTTTAACGTTAATTTCTCAAAATCCACTGGAGAACATATATTGAGACCTAGCAAAGGCACATCGGGCTAACAGTCCCTACAATTTTGCCAAGTTTCGTGCAAATCCATTCAGCCGTTCGGGCTAAAAGTGAGGCCAACCGCCCTATGGAAATTAACATTGGAAAAACACGTTTTGTGACCCCCCTTTTTTCTCGGCCCCCCCTTGATGAACCCCCCCAAATTTTCAGGGGCTGCTCAGAAACAAAATGTTCCATTTTCCTGAAAATTTCAGACAATTCCGTCCACAAACGCCAAAGTTATTAGACATAGAATTTTCAAAAATCCCATAGGGAAAAAATCCTAACTATATATACCTACTGGCGACCGCCAGTAGGTAATATATATATATATATATATTCACTGAAAAAACCATAGGTTATAGACCATATACAGTTAGGAATTAGCATTTACAAAACCTTATTTTACTCACACAAAACCATTGAAATTCGCATATATAGTTAGTTGTACTAACTATATATCGTGCACCCGCAATCCACTGCTGATCATGTCACATATTACATCATTCATGACATGGTCAGTGACATCACTGATGACATCACTGATGACATCTCAAATGACATCACTGATGACATCTCAAATGACATCACTGATGACATCACTGATGACATTACTGAGCACATCACTGATGACATTATTCATGTGATAATACGATGAACCTCTTCAGACTCTAATATAACCTTAGATAAACTCAGTGTAAACAGACACTCACAGACTGTCACTCATCCATGGAGTTACTCACACACCTACTCAGTCATGCAAAGAATCAATCACACCTCCATTTTCTCAACTATACAGTTATACACACCTTACTTATTCAAACATATACTAACACATACACTCTCTTATACAATCCCTGATACAAGTTCACAATGATCCATACAGCCACTCACACATTCACTAGCTCTTATGCACAGTTATTTATATATGTCAACTCTCACATGTACTGTGTTTTACATATGTACTTACTTTGACATGTAGCACTGAGATATCCATTCACTCACCAATACACCGCCCATACAGCTGTTTCCACATGCACTTTTGAACCTATACATCTAGTGAATCAACTGCTCACACATCTATGCACAGAGTCATACACCTCCCACCCACCCACACACACACTCAGTCTCCCATACAAATACTTGGGCAACCAATCAATAACCCATATAGTTACTCATATAGCTACTGATCAACACATGCAGCAGTTTACAGAACAACAGACATAATGATGCACAAATTAAGACACTTTAGTCACTAACCCATGCACTCAGTGAGACACATTTAATCACTCACTCATACAGTCAGTCATGCACCTACTAAATCCTTCATCCAGACACTTATACATCCACTCATTCTTCAATATGTAAGACATATTTTAACTTTACAGAAATACACAGTCACTGGATGTTGTCATCAGTGATGTCATCAGTGATGTCATTTGAGATGTCATCAGTGATGTCATCAGTGATGTCATTTGAGATGTCATCAGTGATGTCATCAGTGATGTCACTGACCATGTCATGAATGATGTAATATGTGACATGATCAGCAGTGGATTGCGGGTGCGCGATATATAGTTAGTACAACTAACTATATATGCGAATTTCAATGGTTTTGTGTGAGTAAAATAAGGTTTTGTAAATGCTAATTCCTAACTATATATGGTCTATAACCTATGGTTTTTTCAGTGAATTTTCAAGGTTTTGTAAATGCTAATTCCTAACTATATATGGTCTATAACCTATGGTTTTTTCAGTGAATTTCAATGGTTTTTTAATAGCAAATATGAAAAGCTTTAAAATGTATTCTTCTTTAATTCGAAAAATATATTTTATATGTTTGTAATACAATTTTTTTATGTATTTTTTTTATTATTTTTTTTTGTTTCGCTCCCGGTCCGCGAACCGGGTAGCTTCCCGTTAGCTCAATTTGGTGCCGCGACCCGGTCCGCGAACCGGTAAACGTTCCGTTTGCGCAACTGCCGCGTTAGAAAACAACATCGTGACGCGTCGCGTAAGCGCGACGTATGGCGTTCTCGCGTAATGCGTCTTATGACGCGCCGCGTTAGCGCACCCGGAAGTGCTCCGGAGCGCGAACCGAGGCGCGAAGCGCAGCTCTCCGGAAGCGATCCGGGGCGCGGCGCGCAACGCGTAACGGAAGTGTAACAGGTCATGTGACTTGTTATTAAAACTTTTCATTGGTTCATTTCACTTTTGGTTTCCTAATGATGTAAGGCTAGGTCATGTGACCTAAAAGTAACACTTTTCATTGGTTTAGAACTATTTTTTTTCCAAAATGATGAAAGCCCACACCTTTTTTCTCACTCTGACTTTCAACTTTGTGAGAGGAAGACCTATTTTGCTTACTAAGAAATGGCTTCAGTAGTAGCTGCAGCTGGTGCACCCCCACCACCACCACCACCTCCTAGGAAGAGAGGACCACCTCCTCAGGTTATCCTTCAGCAAGAGGAGGAAGAAGAGGAAGAAGAGGAAGAGGAGCAAGGGGAGAGGCAGTTTTTGCCTGAGGAGCCAAGAAGGTCCCATGTAAAGGAAGATTTCATCTGGCAATTTTATTCATTTCCCCGGGGCCAAAAGAAAGTAAATGCCCGCTATGTTACTTGTCTCATCTGCAAAAAAGATTTGTCCAGAGGGACTGATAAGAAATACAGCTATGGCAATTTCACCATGCATCGCCACATGGAGAGGTGGCACCCTATTAATTATAGTGCTGCGCAGGTACGTCACCTGCAGGATAACCCCCCTCCTGTGGCCAGAACATCAAATGAAGAGGCAGTGACGGGACCAGAGGCGAGGGAGACGGTCTCAAATATCCAGCTGAAGTTTGGGAATGTGAAACAAGTGTGCGTTTATTGCGGCCAATTGATTTGCTACAGGGAGAGTAGCATAAATTTAATCAACGTTGCTATTGACAATCATAATTGTCCAAAACGCCCCAGAAAATAAATTATCTTTTTTTTTGTTGCTCCTGTTGAGCCCTTTATAATGAATCATTTTCGTTTCCCCCCCCAAAAAAAACAAAACAAATATAAAACCGTTCAAAAAATACAAAAAAAGTAAAAAAATGTTCAGAAAAATAATAAAAAAAATATAAAACAACAAAAACAATAAAAAAAAGTTCTTTTCAGAACTACCTCCCCTTTATAAAAAATTGCTAGAATGTTTAGCACTCTGGCAACCTCTATTTCTTTTGTTTCGCTTCCCGGTTCGCGCCCCGGTACGCGAACCGGAAGCGAAACAAAAAAAAAGGAAAAAAAAAAAAAAGAGTTAGTATAAGGGAAGGAAACAGAGAGTAATGTTAAAAGAAAAACAGCTAGAGGGAGTAACAGAGAGATACTGTTTAATAGATCTATTTACCAAAGAAAAGATGTAAGAGGGTATAATTGAGAAAAACAAAATAGATAAGGAAGTGAAAGAAAAAAAGGAGAGTAGAAGAATAATAAACAAGAGTTTCTTAGAGAATGTGAGTGAATGTTCAAATTAAGAAGAAAAACAGTAAAGGATGTGGAATGAGAGGTAGGGATAGAACCGGACTAAAAGAACAATCCTGAGGGAAAGTGTTAAGAAAACAGTGAGCGAAAGTAAATAGGAATAAAACAAGATGTATGACAGTGACTAAGGTTAAAACATGTGGAATAACAGAGAGAAAAAACAGAAAGCAGAAAAGAAGAAGTGACAGAAAAGGAATGATTGAAACAGCAAAGAAATGTAAATAACATAGGGGCATATTATCAACACAGGCGATAAAATTATCGCTGCTTTTATCGGCAGAAAACTGCAGCTAAAGCCGCTTTAGCGGCAGAAAACTGCCGCTAAAGCCGCTTTTGCGGCAGTTTTCTGCCGATAAAAGCAGCGATAATTTTATCGCCTGTGTTGATAATATGCCCCTTAGTGTGCTTGAACTACAGGGAGAAAGCATAATGAACAAGTAGTAAAAGAGTGATGAGTCAGAGATAGTGAGAATAATAGAGACGGAGTGAGTGAACAGGAGTGAGGAACTATGAGAACAGAGGGACTGAGAAAAGGAGTGGAAGGAGTAGAGTAAGTAAGTAATAGAAAAAGGAATGAGGGAAGTAGCAAAGGCAGGAAACTGAGGGTTAAAGAAATGAAGCAGTGGAACTAATAGAAGTTAAATGTGATAGAAATGTAACGAAAAGAGTACAAAACACTTACCTTATAATTGTCGATAACTTAGTCACTTGTTATTTTTATACTTTCAATCTGTGAAAGAAAGAACAAAAATTTGAAAAATATTAAAACATGTATTTAAAAATTAGAAAAGACAAGTGAAAAGATTGAAAATCATCCAATTTTACAAAGAAATAAAGTTAGAGATAAACATGAAGAAAAAAAGAGAAAGAAACGGTGATAGACAGTCAGAGACAAAAAGAAATTGTAATTGAGTAAATTACTAAGAGAAAAAAAAGGAAGATACTTTCAGTGACAGAAAAGAAGGATAGAAGAGAAAACTAAATTGAAGTTGTGTAAGCTACTAAAAGAAAGTGAGTAAGGTAAACTATATAAGGAAAGGGTGAATAAGGAAAAGAGAGTGAGGGAGAGAGGAGACAGAGGAAGTGAAGGAAAGAGTGTCAGATACAGACTGAGTGAGGCAACAAAGAAAGATAAATGAGTGAGGGTGAGTTATACTAACTGATTGCACCAAAAAAGGAGAACCCAAAAATATTTAATTTAGAAAACAAAGGGAGGAAAGATGGAAAAGACAAGCGAAGCAGAAGGTCTAAAAGCTGGAAAATGGTGCAAGGGAGAAAAGAAAAAAGCAGAGTTGGATTAGGGAAACAAAGGTTGAAAGATAAGTGGAGTTAGAGAGCAAGGGTGAAAGAGAATAAAACAAAAGGCAATGTGAGTATGTAAGGAGGATTGATAGAAGGTAGTAAAAGATGAGTGAGCATGAGATAAGACGAGTACAAATTAAAATTAACTATACAAAGTACAGAATTAATTATACATGTTAAATGGTTTATTTTTGCTGTTCTCAGAATACATCAAATTTCACTAAAAACAGTGAGTTGAAGGTATTCATCATATAACAGCGGGGGAAAAAAACACAATCAAAATGATTGTGTTTAAAAAACCCATATAACTAAACCAATCAGAAATCAGAACTCCTTAAAAGTAACTTACTTTCCATGACGTCGAAGGATGTCCTATGAACAGCTTATACTCTGTTGTGCTGTTATTATTTTCAGCCCGCCACTTTCTGAAAGAAAAGCTCCATCGTTTTGACAAATATGTTACATACAATAAATGACTTCTCGCTCTCTACGGCACTTCTCCTCAAGGCCAAATCGTGTAAGAGCCATTTATAACTCTTGGAATTCTTCTAAGCAAATCCCGTCATTTTCTTTTTCCGCAACTTTCAGAAAGAAAACGTCCAAGATCACTTTCACAATCCTGTACTAGTAATATCTCACCCTTCTTGCTCACTCATGTTCCACATTTCCTATGACACTGATACTGCTTACTATGAGGCACACTTACACTACCTCTATGACTAATACAATTATTTAATTCTCTCCATCACTTTTAATCACAAAGCAATTTAAAACAGTACATAAAATTATATCAACTCCTAGAATCATTATAGGTCAGTTACCTACCCTAAATTCTCTCTTCTGAAAACAGAAAGTAAGAATATTTTTAAGTCAAAAGGCAACATTGTTTCATAGTCAAATGTGAATCATTTCCGAAACATCAGCTACTTTTACATTTTCAATAAGCTGTGTAATAAGCGGATGTTGTCAAAGGACCATCATGTCATATAATAGCTGCAGTTAGAAATGTTCTTCCTAAAATCAACGACTGTGTAGCCACAACATTTGTAATTAAAGTTGAAAACTTACTTTCATCAGGTTTATATAGTTGGAATTTTAAAATGACATTATAACCAAAAGTTTGTACAAATAATGTGTACAGCATTGCAGACTTACATTACCTCTACTCCATGTTTTGATTGGCTGCTTGAATTAGCTTATTAAAAGAAACAGTTTTTCTGAACTCATTCAAAGTGCAGTTATTTTTCCATGATGTCAAGTGTTATGGTAAGAACACCGTTTGCTTTGGGAAATACTCTGTTGTCCTTTAACTAATCCGTGCCCACCACTTTCTGTAAGAAAACCTTTTTTTTCAGGAACTACTTTAAACTTAAAAATAACTTTTTACTCTGTACTACACTTATCCTCAAGGCCAAATAGTGTAGGAGCCATTAGAACCTCTTGAAATTCCTCAGAGCAAATCCCGAGATTCTTTCCCCAAAATTTTGGTTGTAAAAACACCAGGTAAGAATTTTTAAGGTCAAAAGGCAATTTTTTTTTTAAAGTTAAAACAGAATCATTGCAGAATGACCAGCCGTTTCTAGACTTCAAATAAGCTGTGTAATGTCCTGTTGTTGTTGAAGGACCGTCATGATATATAATTGCTGTAGTTACAAAAGTCCTTCCTGATATTGACAACTGCGAAGCCACAAAATTTTTAATTAAAGTTGTCAATTTTGTTCCATCAGGCCTACATCGTTGGAACATTAAAATGACATACTGGCCATATGTTCGTATAAATAATGTGGACAGCATTGCAGAGTTACATTGGCTACACTCCATGTTGTGATCGGCTGCTTTTACTAGCTTATTAAAGGACACTGATTTACTGTCTGGCAAAGTTAAATATATAAATCTTTCTGAGTCTACACTAGTAGTACTTGATACCCTACAGTTCTCACAGTCATGCTGCCATTGATAAGAAAGGCCAAACAGATGATCTACATCTACACCTTCATCTTGCAATACATCAAGAATATACATTAAAAACTCCTGACAATCTTGCTGAATATTTTAAGAGAATTGCATTTGACCTGAACATTTGTCTAACAGATTTCGAATTTCAGACACACTTTCTATTTTTGTTCTATCAGTGCTACATTTCTCTAACACAGAGTTCAGTAAACAGCAAAAACTTTGATCCGAATTGATCACAATCTGTTCTTTTAAAGTTTCTAGAGAAAAGACAACATTAACCACTACATTAGCATAGCAGTTGACACCAGAACTATTTTCAAATTGAAAACCAACAACATCTTCAACAGAATCCATTTTCTTTCTGCTTATAATTTCGGGTTCATCGACTTTTCGTCTTTTTGCTACAACCTCCCTACTATTGGTCACATTTCTTCGTTTCCGGCCTACCACACGTTTCTCAAACAAAGGATATTGAGGCAAATGTGGCGCATACTCTCTTCTTAACCTATTGTATTCCTTAACACAATCTAGATCTGCACAAATGTTTGTGACATCACAGTCAATCAAGTATAATCCTGATAAAGTTCTGACTCGTGACAATGCCACATATGCCATTCCCTCCTTGAACACAGAACTGCCAATATTCACAAATGCACTGTCTACACTTAAACCTTGCGATTTATGGATTGTCACCGCATATGCCAAGCAAACAGGAAACTGCTTACGGCGAACATATAAGTCTTTTACAAGCAAAAATCTAGCAGAGCAACGACCAATTAACTGTACTTCCTCAATGCCATCAAATTTAATTTTGAAAAATTCAATTCCATCTCTATTTCTGTATTTCTCAAAATCAACAACATCACCCATTGATCCATTTACCAGACCTCTTTCAACATGTAAATTCCTTCTCAAAATGATACCGCAATTTAAGCACACATTCAGAGTCTTTTCAAAACCAGCAGTTTTAGATATAGTCTTCTCTAATGAATCCAATTTTGATTTCAAATTCTCAGACAAAATAATTGTTGCTCCCATATGCTCTATTCTGTTAATAGCTTCCAGTTTCACAATCTCTTGGTTTTCTAAATTCAACATTTTGTTGTTGAAGATGGCACATTCTGCAAGAGTTGGCATCAAACATATTCCAGATTTCTTCTCAGTAATTTTCCGAAAAATATTCTCTGGCACAACGTCTTCTTCTGGATACAAATTTGACAGTAATCGTGCATGTAAAGCTTCTTTCCCATGCTCGGTCACTTTTCCGATTCTAACATCTTGTAGAATATTCTTATAATCTTCATCCTTCGCTTGACGCATATTTTCACGCAGTTCAGCATAATTGAAGTTTAACCATATATTAACGTTGCCAATGCTCCCTAGGCACTTCCTGGTATCTTCATGTGTAAGTAGTTTAAACACTGGTTGTCCTTTCACTGGTGTCAGCTGCAGAAGATCACCGAAAACAATGATGTGTTTGCCACCAAATAACACATCATACTCTGTTTTAAGAACTTCTTGCATTCTCAAATGCACAAAGGCAAGCATGACATTGGAAACCATGCTTATTTCGTCAATGATAAGAAGTTTCATTTTCCTCAAGACTCTTGAAACTTCACAACAAGCATCTCCAGATAACTTGTGGTATTGTAATTTGTTATCATGCTCCACTGGCAGCATCAGTAGACGATGCAAAGTAATACCTTTAATGTTATGTGCTGCCAGTCCAGTTGGAGCGGTGACAACACAAGACAGCGATGACTCAGTCCTTTTCTGCAAATAACATGAAATTGCTTTAATGAGGAAACTTTTTCCAGTTCCTGCTTCTCCACTCACGTACAGTCGGACAGGCTTCAACGACATACATGAGCACTCTTTCTTCTCATGACTTAATCCATGATCAATTTGGTTGGTAACTTCGTCATATATTTTCCTCTGCTCAACATTGAGTTGTCTTTCCAAATCTTCTAAGTTAACCGCATCCTCCTGAGCATGCGCCATGGCTCTTTCCACTTCAATCATGGCAGTGGCAGCTTCATTTTCGATAACTGGTCCTCCTAGTGGATCCTGACTCAATGAAACAGAACTCTGACTGTCCTGAGAACTGTCTCTAGCAATCTCGGCTGCAATCGTTGCTTCCTGCTCGATTTCCGCATTCAACATTTCTAGATATTTGGGAAAAACAGGACATTCTATGGTCTCCTTGGCGGCATTGAAAGAGTCTTCGTAACAGAGGAAATCTCCAAGCAGTTCCTCTTCTGCACGCCAAGGCTTGAAAAGTTGCAAAAGAGCTAAATAGAAAAACTCTTTTCTTTCAGGAGATTCGCCACTCAATTTTCGATGATTTACCAATTGGCATTTTCTTTGCTTGACCAGACATCCCTCACTTCCAATTACAGCATACACTCCTTTATCAATATCTTCTTTGATGTTCCTCTTGAATATGTAATTTTGTAGAACCTCATACAGACAAACATTCTCGAGGTGACTGCTTCTATTTGGATAATATGTATCCAACATGTTGGTCTTCAAAATATCTGTACTGTTTGGCTCCTTTTCCGCCAAATACTCAATTTCCCGTACAGGTTTCAGAACTCGATTACGTGTTGCAGCAAGACCAAGACTCGCCCAAATGATACTCCTAGATTTGGCATAGAGACTTGCTGAAGATAACCGGTCAGAACATTCGTAAGCTCCGATTTCTCGATGCGACAACATCTTCAGACTGAAACTGTACAACTTCTTACTGAGGATCTTTTCATGGGAAATGTCCTCCCACATATCCTTCAATTCTGTCTTTTCTTTTTTTGTGATGTAAGATGTCACATACCGAGCCACAGCCATACAGTTATCAGCCACAAACTGTATATCCATGTTAGCATTCCACATGGACAAAATCACTGGGTTGTAGTCGTTGATGTACTTGGACTCTTCGTTTCTTTTCAAATTGTATGTATTTTTGGGTGATTTCCTCGTCACATTATGTCGCAGCGAAGACATCAAACTGTTCACTCTTCCTTTAGAAATCACCGGTCGTGGAAAGCTGAAACGACATTTTGTGTAGAACTTGTCCTTGTTTCTGAATTTACGACGACAGTACTTTCCACAACGATGGCTTTGGAAGCGTAAAACTTGTTCTCTTAGGCTTTTGTCTTCCTTTGTCTTTGGAACAGCACATGTAAAATACTGTTTTATGAAACTCTACACTAAGTCATCCAGATCTGTTCCAAATTTGGGTGCATCTTTGATCCATAGCAGCATATGTATATGAGGAGCACCTCTTGCTTGATACTCCTTTCTCCAGAAGAAATCCAACACCTCTCCAAGAGGTGGATTTTTCTTGTTCATGATGAAAGACATCATAGCTTCAAATCTATGATTGAAGTACCTGCATACATTCACTGGATCCAAAGAGCACAGTTCTCCGGGTGTCTTGAATTCGATATTTTCAATGTTTCCATTTGCCTCTCGTAGAAATTCAAGTAAGTCTTCCCAGCCATACTCGGCACAGCTGAGAGTGAGGAACCATGTGGGAGTTCCTAAGTTCCTCAGCATACATTTTAAATCTCCATGTCGACGGTACCAGTACTCATTAGTACCACGCTGACATGCCATGAGATTAATCAGGTGAGAATCCAAAATACTGTCTTGCACATTGACTTTATCCATAAAGTCCCTTGCTGAGATATTTTTCATCTGTATACCACTTTTCAAGATGTGGTTCACTGCATATGACAGTCCAGACAGATCGCTTTCAAACAGTAGATGAAACAAATAGGGAATGCATTGACGAAACCTAGGATCTTCTGCATACAATCGTAAAGTCCGGTATTCAGAAGCAGGAATTTGATCAGGTCGCTCATCATATCTTCCTCCTTGACCTGTTGGAAATAGTTGTGGGAAAAACCGAGCTTCCAAACTTTCCTCCCAAACACTAATGGGACTCCCTTTGGCTTGTTTCATTTGAAACAACTCAATAGCATTCCCCATGACTTCCTTGGAATGCAAAGGATGAACACTATAATGTTCATATATTTCTTCATTTTTAGAGGCTTCTACTTTCTCAATTTGTCCAGCACACAAATCGCTGTCCTCTTCTTCACTTACTTCCTCTTCTGCAACATATACATTCTTGTAGTACTTATTGTTTTTCATCAAATACAATGTTGCCTTTTTGACTTTCCTAACATCCAATAAATCTTGCCAGATTTTCTTACTCTTTGTTGGAACCCCATTAACTAAGATAACCAGAGGTTCCTCTTCCACTTTCTCTACTCCAATTGTATTAATGTTTTTCTTCAAATCTAGAGGCAAATAAACAACTCTTCCCTTTAATCCTATCTGTAAATCTGATGGAGGCAATTTCCCTGTCTTTGGCTCCATTCGTACAATAGCCTGAAAGGGATGGACACTTTGAATCAAAATAGATTCATAAGTATTTAAATCCTTCAATTCAGAAGGAATGTCAACCAATTCCAGATTATTATGTAAATGTAAATGTAGTTGAGCTTATATAGCGCACAGCTACCCGCAGTGGGTTTCCCGGCGCTTGCTTAGGGAACCCTTCCTGGTATTCCCCTGTGAGATAGCAGGGTATCCACAAGGTGAAAGTCAGGCATCCCGCCGCGAGGGGCCGTTGTGGAGATTAAGCAAGCTATTGCCCAGAGTCGCAGAGTGTGAACCCGTGAGTCGAGGAGGCACCGGGGCGAGAATTATCGAGTCAGTGGAATTTTTAGCCCAAGACCCCGCCGAGGCGGGGAATTGAACCCTGGTCCAGGACCGATCTCAGCTTCCGGGTCTGCTGCCTCTAACCCCTGAGCCACACTTCTCCATGAACCGCTCTAGCAGGCATCTGGTTTTGATTTAATTTGTTACAACAATAAGTACACACACGTTGATCCGATCCCAAATCAGAAAATTTTCTACCATCAAGTATGTTGCGAAATCCTTCCATTCACTATTATTTTCCCTTTCACTTTTTGCATATAAATCCACTAACTTAGTCTGATTCTTATAATAAGTGCGTCGACAACACACACAAGTGAAATTAGGCCTCTCACTTGATTTCACCTGAAACGTGGCAATTTCCTTCTGAAAATTATCTGTACTGGAAACCTGTACACTCTCTTCCACATTACCTTCTTCTTCTGGGTCAATTTCAACATTCTTCTCTTTACTTGCAAAGTAACAAAACTCAATTTCTTCACAAATATTCTTCACATCTACTTCAGAACCATGCAAAAGAGCAGTGCATAATTGTTTAAGCATAATTGCTGGACTCTTAGCATAATACAACATTCTAACTAATTTCCTCACTTTATTATGATGCACTGCTAGCATCCTGAAATGATGAAAAACACTCTGGCATACTCTCCTGGAAAGACAAGCCAGTGAATGACCATGCAAACCTGTCACTTCTCTCACTCTGCAAGGATCTAATTCTTGCAACAACTTCATTTTCTGTTTTAAAGTATTCTTATTAAATGTTCGTACAAAATCACAAAGCAAATTGATGGAATCCTGTCGCACACTGCAAAAACTACTACACTTCCAGGTGTACACTGGTCCCTTAGGACGTCTTCCTAAAACCTCATTACCTAACACCTCTTCTGCCTCTGTTGACACATGTTTTTCTTTTTCAACCGGACAACCATCTTTCACCTCATATGCTCGACCACTGGTGTCAACTGCATGCACCAAATCATTATCCTGGAAATAACTCTCCTCATTAAAAAATGCCTCACAACTTGAACTATGCATCCATTCTCCTGAAAAAACCTCACAAAAATTACTACGATTAACTGTTCTCTTCCATCTACTATTTGTTTTGAAATCATAAATTACCTTGTTTAGTTTCCTAATTCTATTGATTATCAAAATAAATAACTTTAGCTTAATTTCGAATGCCTGATCAATAATTTTCTCAATGTTTCTCTTTCTCTTATAAAAAGCCACTTTCTGTTGACGTTTCTTAACATTTTTTAACAAATTGCCAATTATCCTGTTGCGGAACATTCGTCTACGAATGTCCCTAAACTGATTTTTCCTTCTACTACCATCCACAGAGTTATCTCCTGCTCTAGCAGTAACATTTTTGAGTGGCCTTTCCTTTCCGTTTAAATTGGCTCTCTTTTTCTGGACTAAAACATGTTCTGTAGTGATACTTTTTTTCTGGAAATGTTTCTTAGGAAAGATTTCGTTCTCTTACCCGGACCTTTTTTGGTGACTTGACAAGTTTTTACTGTAGAGGACTGCTGCAAGCATGTAGTAAGCTGCTGTGTTTGACGTTTTGTAGCCTTTCTCCTTCTTTGCTTCGAAGGCATTGTGTAATTTTGAAATGATCTGCAGTTGAATCTGTGGTAAAATATAATAAAAAATGTTATTAACCACTATTACCAAACAGTAAATCAATAACAGTCGTCAAAAAATTAACACACTACTTGTCAATTCTACATACAATAATTTTTAGTGCATTGGCAAATTTAAAACTCACAAATAGTAGCAAAGAAATGGAATGCTTCTACATTTGACCTGTGCTCTTTTATATGTGAATCTGAACTAATTTTATTAGCATATTTCACTATTTTATTAAAGACACTTCACACAAGCGGTTTTTGAAGTTGTGTTTAATTTTAAATGAAACGGTTAACATGGTTACTTTTAATTTCCAGCAACTTTTAAAAATTAGTCTTTATAGTTCCATAGGCTCGAGCAGGTCAGCTTCCCACCCTATGTCATACAATTCTGACAAATCGGCATCCTCATCATATTCTTCATCATCCACAGGATTTAAATCATCCAAGGGATCTACTTCCACTGATGTTTCAATGACAAGTTCAATGATAAGATCGAGATCAACAGTTTGCTCATTATCACTCATGCTTTATGTTGTCGTTATCTTTAAAAAAAGAGAACAACAATGAGATGTTGCAGAGTAAGAGACAAATCTCAGAGACTATACTAGTAAAATTGTTTAACAAGAGTAACATTTTGCAGATATTATTTAACCATGTCCAGCGATGCTGAGGAGGTGAGGCCTATGTCCAAGTTTTCAGTGAACAGGACTCATCTCTTCTTAACCTTGGATAAGCCTCACCAACTCTGTGTCCCCTGCTCATACCTAAATGTAAAGGGGCAGATTTATGTTAACTGGCGCATCCCCAGGGATGCAACAGTTAACGTGCGCCGCTGCTCTGCCACCCATGATGTGCCGCATTTACAATGTGGATCACCATTGAGCAAAAATAGCACAGATGCGTCACGCATCTGTGCCGCAAAAGCGGTGCATTGCAGGAATCACGTCGTAATCGTGACATGCCTACTGCAATGCACAGGGGCAAGCCACACATTGCATGGTGCATCACTCCTTATGCCTGTTTCAAACAGGCGTAAGGATTTGATTCAGCAATGCCATAAAGCTGACTCGGTGAAATCTTCTAAATTTCACCGTGTTAGTTTTACAGGGCTTTCATGCAAATGAATGCCCACCCTGCAACAAAACGCCCACATGAAACCTGACGCAGGTTTCATGTGGCACAGGCCTTTACACCATGACACATCTGCCTAGATGCATCAAGTTGTAAATATGTCGCAACATAGCGCATCTTTTGCGCCGCCGCTGCGTCACAAAAGTGACGCAACAGCGGCGCAAAAGAGGCACACGGCCATCATAAATCTGCCCCTAACATTTTAAATGATTGGTTCAGGATGCCGATAAGGTGTGGCCTATCCAGGGGTTTGTTTGACGTGAGGCCTACTCAGGGTTACAGATGAAATTTAGGCTTGTTGAAGAGTACAGAGGAGATAATACATGTGCATGCCTACCAATGAAGTGAGTCATGTCCACTGCACTCTTGAACAAAGGCCAGACCTCCTCTGTCTCCCTGGACAGGCCTAAACCTGATCTGCACAATGTGATTCGTAATGTTAGGAAACACAGGTGATGTAATTGAAAAACGTGCAATTTTTTTTGCTCATTTCACAATCACATCACTTGTGTTTCCTTTGCTTAGGTATCTCATTGCGCAGATGTAGTGTAGCATATCAAAGAGTACCCAGAAGGTGAGCACTGTATGCAACAATTTTGACAATTACAGAAGATTCAGCTTCTCCATGCCCCCTACACAGTCCTAAATGTATACAGTTTAAAGTGACGGTATCTTGTTGCAGATGAAGTGAGGCCTATCTTGCAACATGGTGCATCTTTTGCACCACTGCTGCGTCACAAAAGTGACGCAACAGCGGCGCAAAAGAGGCGCACGGCCATCATAAATTTGCCCCTAACATTTTAAATGATTGATTCAGGATGACGATAAGGTGTGGCCTATCCAGAGGTTTGTTTGAGGTGAGGCCTACTCAGGGTTGCAGATGAAATTTAGGCTTGTTGAACAGTACAGAGGAGATAATACATGTGCAGGCCTACCAATGGAGTGAATCATGTCCACTGCACTCTTGAACAAAGGCCAGACCTCCTCTGTCTCCCTGGACAGACCTAAACCTCATCTGCACAATGTGATTCGTAATGTTAGAAAACACAGGTGATGTAATTGAAAAACGTGCAAATATTTATGCTCAATTCACAATCACATCACCTGTGTTTCCTCAGCTTAGGTATCTCACTGTGCAGATGTAGTCTAGCATATCCAACGATTTTCTGGTCATAATTTGAAAACACAACACAGCTCCTATGTAGAAGCACACCCTGTCAGTACTTAAATTTGCCAAGCACACATGGGTGCGTATTTACAAGGACCTTGCACCACGGGGAAATGACTTAAATTAAAATGGGGAAAATAACGTCAAAGTGACTCAAAAGCCTTGTAAATATGCCCCAAGCAGCCTATGAAACTCTAGCAGTACATATCAAGAAACCGAATTGACTTCAAGAAACGTTTTTAAACACATCAAGTAAACCAATTATTCACTCACATTCATGGGGAAGTGACTTAAAATGCCCTAACACACATGAAAGCGTATTTTTAAGTGCCTTGCACCATTTTTGCGCCACTTTTAACATGGCCATGTAACTCAAAGAAACAAAATCTTAATTTGCCAAGCACACATGGGGGCGTATTTACAAGGACCTTGCAACACGGGGAAATGACTTAAATTAAAATGGGGAAAATAACATCAAAGTGACTCAAAGGCCTTGTAAATATGCCCCAAGCAGCCTATGAAACTCTAGCAGTACATATCAAGAAACCTAATTGACTTCAAGAAACATTTTTAAACACATCAAGTAAACCAATTATTCACCCACATTCATGGGGAAGTGACTTAAAATGCCCTAACACACATGAAAGCGTATTTTTAAGGCCCTTGCTCCATTTTTGCGTCACTTTTAACATGGCTATGTAACTCAAAGAAACAAAATCTAAATTTGCCAAACACACATGGGGGCGTATTTACAAGGACCTTGCACCACGGGGAAATGACTAAAATTAAAATGGGGAAAATAACATCAAAGTGACTCAAAGGCCTTGTAAATATGCCTCAAGCAGCCTATGAAACTCTAGCAGTACATATCAAGAAACCTAATTGACTTCAAGAAACGTTTTTAAACACATCAAGTAAATCACTTATTTACCCACATTCATGGGGAAGTGACTTTAAATGCCCTAACACACATGAAAGCGTATTTGTAAGGCCCTTCCACCACTTTTGCGTCACTTTTAACATGGCTATGAAACTCAAAGAAACTAAATTTATTTGTAAAACACTTGACACAAAGCAACATTTTAAATACACAACTTTCTTCATAAATTTATCCCTAAAGCATACTATTCTCTATCTAAATTAAATGAATCTTTTCTCACCTTAGCAAATACTTTTTGAGTTTCAAAACAGTCTCAGACACACACCAATTTTTCTTTAGCAGAGCAAAGGGTATGCACTCCAGAGGCTGCAACCAACAATGGCACACAAATGCTGTAAATCATCACACATATCTCTCATGTCACCCAATCAAAACTCTTCCCTTACTTTTTTCAAATCAACACCCTTCCCCCCTCTGCCCTTTCTGCCTTTTTTCCATAGCAACCACCTCCTGAAAGACCTGTCATGTTTACAAGTTCACACAACAATGTTTCAATTGAACTCTGAACTCTCAGTACACCTGCGTATCCAGTGCAATCTTTCATAAATTGATTTTTTCTTGACCATTCAAATTACATCTTTCAAAGAACTCATCCATGCACCCTAACTTTCTGTTTTCAGCAATCAAAATCCACCAATCACTGCTACTGAATCATTAGCACAGAAACTCCACAGTTTTTTTCATTACATACTCCTACTGTTTCAAGTGCCATTTCATTCCCACACTTCATCTGACTGCAGCAGAACCTCCTCTCACAATGTTTTCTGTCTGGATTGTTGGACATAGTTACATCCACTGGGCTCAAAGGTATGCTGATAACAGAAATGTACACAACCTCAATTTACAAAATGTGGAAATAAACTGGATTGGTCACAGAGGATTAAGATGTCACCAATTGATACCATTGGTGAAAACCTTTTTGCATTTGCCAAAACCTGACCTGTTAATTGTGCACTGTGGAGGAAATGACTTGGGTACTTTGACTGGGGTAGGTCTGGAAATGCTTTTAAAGGACACCTTTGAGCAATTGATGGCACTTTTTCCTCAAACTACCTTGGTATATTCAAATATATGCCAAAGACAGAAATGGAGGTGGTCCAACCAATTTTGTCCACAAATTGAGAAATCGAGGAAGCATGTAAATAAGTCTGTTTCAGCTTACATGAGAGACCATGGAATGGGCTTCATCTGCAACAATAACTTGCGTTACTACATGCAAGATATCTACAGAGGAGATGGAGTTCTCAGATGAGGGGAACAGAGTTTTCATCCTGAATTTAAGACTATGTATTGGTACCTACTTATAAGTACCTAAATCTACCACATACCCAAAAGCTCTTCTCAGAGCTACCCTAACTATGATCACTCTAAACAAATTTTAAATGTAACTTTTTTTTTACTAATTTTCACGATTTACGCTTTCCAGAGCGCTACCCGGTACGCGCACCGGACGCTAACCGCGCGAAAATATGAAAAAAATGTTTTTTTTCGCACATATGGGCCTCCTCAGCCACCCTCAGAAAACCTAGGGGGTCAGGATATGTCTACCGTGCCCCCTTCTACCCATTCCGAACATTATTTGCCCTCCATCTTGTATCTCAATTCTATCGAAACACAAAATGGAGGACTCCCGTAACGCTGCCGGTTCGCGTACCGGGGCGCGCACCGGGAAGCGCTCGCTTAAAAAAGGTTGGAAAGTAATTCACAGAAAAACCACTGGAGACACTTTCACCAAATATAGATTAGCTCATACTACATACCAATCCTTACCATTTTCACAAATTTGATTGGAATTCCATTTAGCCATTTAGCCTGTAGACCTCTCTAAATACCCTGAGGTAAATTACTTCACAAAACACATCTGAAGTGTTGGAATTGACAACCAATTAAAATGTTACTTTCATTTTCTACTTTTTTTACCTGACATTTGATTGGTTATGTACCTGAATATATATAAAGAAAGAGAGAGAAACACAGCCATTTTGACTACTACTTCCTGAAGTACATTGCAAGAGCATTTTCACTGACAACTTAAACTTGTTTTTAAAAGGTAAGATGTTATTTTGAAAACTGAAGTATATTGTGCACTTTAAGTTAATATGGAAAACTTTTTCTGATAGTTATATACTATCCCTCTGTAATAGTTATAGATTTAGATAGACTTCTCTGTTATAGTTATGGATGGATTTAGGCTTGTCTTGTATAATTATGAATTTACTTAGGTTTCATCACATACACTTTTTTATATTTCTACTTCCAGTCTGATACCATACACTGCCCAAAGATAAATTCACTGTTAAAAACTACCTATCTAAAATTATTCCCAACAGTGCCCTATCTCTACTGATATATATATTTTTTTATGCAAATTTCAGGCAAAATGGAAGGAGAACAAAAAGTGTCATTTGAAATTGTCCTTGCAGAGACCAATCAAGAAAACATTGAACCAAATGACATTGAATTCATGGATGAATCACGGGACCATGAACTACTACAATGTGTACAATCTGTAGATTTCCTCCTTCAAAATGAGGATATTTCAGACACTCAAATGTTGCAAGTTATGTTCACTCAAAATAAGGACATTTCGGACACTCAAATGTTGGAAGTTATGTTCACTGAAAATGACGACATTTCGGACAGTCAAATGTTAGACGTTCTATTACATTTTGAAAAACAATCACAAAAATAAATGTATATTTAATAATCAAAAATTGTTCGAGACTTTAATCATTTTTATATGTAATTTATAAACTAGTACCAAATTGATTATAATGTAAAGTCAGACTTATAGTATACTGTGCAACTTTTTTATGTTACATAGGAATTTTGCTCATAGCTACTTCCTTTCTCCAACTATATTATCTCCAATGTGTATTTAACATCTCTTTATCATCTCCTGCCTCCATATTGTTTCTGCTTTCCTGACACACTATGGTATGAATTCCATATTCCACAATAACTTCTCAAACAACATGCAAGATATCTACAAAGGAGACGGTGTATATTAATTTTTTAACTCTGCATTGGTACCTACATATTGCTACTTAACTAAAAAAAAACAAAAAAAACAACAAAACGAACAATCAATAAACATACAATATTTGAAAAGTCTATAATTCGTTTTTCCTCATAGTACGCTCCCCGGACCGCTTCCCGGTGCGCGTACCGGGCGCTCCCCACGCAAAAAAAACGAAAAAGCCTCCACATCAATCCTAGGGGGTCAGGGAGGATCTACTATGCCCCCTTATGGTCATTTTCCCCTTTGTTTTGGCCTCCTCTTGTCTCTCGATCGTACCGAGAGACAAGATGGCGGCCGCTCCGGACTGTTTAGAATGTTGACAGACACCGGAGAGCCAATCAGCTTCGCTTCGCGAAGTTCCGTTACGCGTCAAGTACGCGAACCGGGACGCTAACCGGGGCGCGCCTACAGATATATATATTTTTTTGAGCGTTAATTTATCAAAATCCACTGGAGCACATATATTGAGACCTAGCAAAGGCACATCGGGCAAACAATATCTACAATTTTGCCAAGTTTCGTGGAAATCCATTCAGCCGTTCGAGCTAAAAGTGAGTCCAACCGCCCTGTGGAAAAATGAATGGGAAAAACGCGTTTTGGGACCCCCTTTTTTTCTCGGCCCCCCCTTGACGAAACCCCCCAAATTTTCAGGGGCTGCTCAGAAACAAAATGTGCCATTTTCCTGAAAATTTCAGCCAATTCCGTCCTCAAACGCCAAAGTTATTCGACATAGAATTTTCAAAAATCCCATAGAGAAAAAATCCTAACTATATATACCTACTGGCGACCGCCAGTAGGTAATATATATATATATATATATATATATATATATATATATATATATATATATATATATATATATATATATATATATATATATATATATATATATATATATATATATATATATATATAAAACACAAAAGTTGCCTCCAGAATGAAGCCACAACCACGGCAAGTTGAACCTTTTATTCGTGAAATGCAGGACAAACAGACCAGCTGCTTCTTTGCAAATGTCTCGAGCCAAACGCGTTTCGAGCGTAACACCGCTCTTGTTCACTGGCAGAAGGGGAAAGGCAGCATACGCACCAACAGCGCAGATTTGAATGTCCCGCCTCCGTGGGCGTCTGCGCTAGGAATGCTGGTTGTTGTGGTGCATAACAAATATTATCCCAAGTGGGTTGCATGCCTTGCCCCAAAATGTTCAAAAATAAATATCCAAGTGGGCTGCATTGAAGTTGTCCGGAATTTCATCCTGCCCATACACCATCCACGAAGCGGACTCACCGCCCCCACAGCGTCTATGATTTTCGGCGCTGTAGGCCCGCCATGTTATCAGTGGGGCTCCATCGTGGCGGGGCACGCCGCTTAACATAAAACACAAAAGTTGCCTCCAGAATGAAGCCACAACCACGGCAAGTTGAACCTTTTATTTTTGAAATACAGGACAAACAGACCAGCTGCTTCTTTGCAAATGTCTCAAGCCAAACGCGTTTCGAGCGTAACACCGCTCTTGTTCACTGGCAGAAGGGGAAAGGCAGCGTACGCACCAACAGCGCAAATTTGAATGTCCCGCCTCAGTGGGCGTCTGCGCTAGGAATGCTGGTAGTTGTGGTGCATAACAAATATTATCCCAAGTGGGTTGCATGCCTTGCCCCAAAATGTTAAAAAATAAATATCCAAGTGGGCTGCATTGAAGTTGTCCGGAATTTCATCCTGCCCATACACCATCCACGAAGCGGAATCACTGCCCCCACAGCGTCTATGATTTTCGTCGCTGTAGGCCCGCCATGTTAGCAGTGGGGCGCCATCGCGGCGGGGCACGCCGCTTAACATAAAACACAAAAGTTGCCTCCAGAATGAAGCCACAACCACGGCAAGTTGAACCTTTTATTCGTGAAATGCAGGACAAACAGACCAGCTGCTTCTTTGCAAATGTCTCGAGCCAAACGCGTTTCGAGCGTAACACCGCTCTTGTTCACTGGCAGAAGGGGAAAGGCAGCATACGCACCAACAGCGCAAATTTGAATGTCCTGCCTCAGTGGGCGTCTGCGCTAGGAATGCTGGTAGTTGTGGTGCATAACAAATATTATCCCAAGTGAGTTGCATGCCTTGCCCCAAAATGTTCAAAAATAAATATCCAAGTGGGCTGCATTGAAGTTGTCCGGAATTTCATCCTGCCCATACACCATCCACGAAGCGGACTCACCGCCCCCACAGCGTCTATGATTTTCGTCGCTGTAGGCCCGCCATGTTAGCAGTGGGGCTCCATCGCGGCGGGGCACGCCGCTTAACATAAAACACAAAAGTTGCCTCCAGAATGAAGCCACAACCACGGCAAGTTGAACCTTTTATTCGTGAAATGCAGGACAAACAGACCAGCTGCTTCTTTGCAAATGTCTCGAGCCAAACGCGTTTCGAGCGTAACACCGCTCTTGTTCACTGGCAGAAGGGGAAAGGCAGCGTACGCACCAACAGCGCAAATTTGAATGTCCCGCCTCAGTGGGCGTCTGCGCTAGGAATGCTGGTAGTTGTGGTGCATAACAAATATTATCCCAAGTGGGTTGCATGCCTTGCCCCAAAATGTTCAAAAATAAATATCCAAGTGGGCTGCATTGAAGTTGTCCGGAATTTCATCCTGCCCATACACCATCCACGAAGCGGACTCACCGCCCCCACAGCGTCTATGATTTTCGTCGCTGTAGGCCCGCCATGTTAGCAGTGGGGCTCCATCCCGGCGGGGCACGCCGCTTAACATAAAACACAAAAGTTGCCTCCAGAATGAAGCCACAACCACGGCAAGTTGAACCTTTTATTCGTGAAATGCAGGACAAACAGACCAGCTGCTTCTTTGCAAATGTCTCGAGCCAAACGAGTTTCGAGCGTAACACCGCTCTTGTTCACTGGCAGAAGGGGAAAGGCAGCGTACGCACCAACAGCGCAAATTTGAATGTCCCGCCTCAGTGGGCGTCTGCGCTAGGAATGCTGGTAGTTGTGGTGCATAACAAATATTATCCCAAGTGGGTTGCATGCCTTGCCCCAAAATGTTCAAAAATAAATATCCAAGTGGGCTGCATTGAAGTTGTCCGGAATTTCATCCTGCCCATACACCATCCACGAAGCGGACTCACCGGCCCCACAGCGTCTATGATTTTCGTCGCTGTAGGCCCGCCATGTTAGCAGTGGAGCTCCATCGCGGCGGGGCACGCCGCTTAACATAAAACACAAAAGTTGCCTCCAGAATGAAGCCACAACCACGGCAAGTTGAACCTTTTATTCGTGAAATGCAGGACAAACAGACCAGCTGCTTCTTTGCAAATGTCTCGAGCCAAACGCGTTTCGAGCGTAACACCGCTCTTGTTCACTGGCAGAAGGGGAAAGGCAGCGTACGCACCAACAGCGCAAATTTGAATGTCCCGCCTCAGTGGGCGTCTGCGCTAGGAATGCTGGTAGTTGTGGTGCATAACAAATATTATCCCAAGTGGGTTGCATGCCTTGCCCCAAAATGTTAAAAAATAAATATCCAAGTGGGCTGCATTGAAGTTGTCCGGAATTTCATCCTGCCCATACACCATCCACGAAGCGGAATCACCGCCCCCTCAGCGTCTATGATTTTCGTCGCTGTAGGCCCGCCATGTTAGCAGTGGGGCGCCATCGCGGCGGGTCACGCCGCTTAACATAAAACACAAAAGTTGCCTCCAGATTGAAGTCACAACCACGGCAAGTTGAACCTTTTATTCGTGAAATGCAGGACAAACAGACCAGCTGCTTCTTTGCAAATGTCTCGAGCCAAACGCGTTTCGAGCGTAACACCGCTCTTGTTCACTGGCAGAAGGGGAAAGGCAGCGTACGCACCAACAGCGAAAATTTGAATGTCCCGCCTCAGTGGGCGTCTGCGCTAGGAATGCTGGTAGTTGTGGTGCATAACAAATATTATCCCAAGTGGGTTGCATGCCTTGCCCCAAAATGTTCAAAAATAAATATCCAAGTGGGCTGCATTGAAGTTGTCCGGAATTTCATCCTGCCCATACACCATCCACGAAGCGGACTCACCGCCCCCACAGCGTCTATGATTTTCGTCGCTGTAGGCCCGCCATGTTAGCAGTGGGGCTCCATCGCGGCGGGGCACGCCGCTTAACATAAAACACAAAAGTTGCCTCCAGAATGAAGCCACAACCACAACCATATATATATATATATATATATATATATCAACAACACGAAGGGTAGCCCTGATGAAAGGAAGCCTCAGACAGTTGTAATAAATCCATTTTATTAGAGGCTCGACTTGCCAGCAAAGTTCAACGTGAACAAGGAACTTCCAAGTGTCTCTTATCCCTCTTGCCAAACGCGTTTCAGGAACAACGGTTCCCTTTCTCAATGGCTTGGAACTGCATCAAGTTCGTAATGCTGCCTCGCACTATTTTATCTTCACGGACCCTGCTCCAGTGGGCGTGGCCACAACAGCCTTCTGGGACCTGTAGTGCGAAGAAATTAAACTCAAGTGAGTGCCTCGAACTTTGCAGGAAAAATTACATAGTCTTAAAACCCCAGTGGGTTGAAGTCAATGGCACGTTGAAAACTGCCCTGCTTTGTAGTAGAGTCTCAGGACACTGTCTCCCATGTGCGCCATCACCCACACGGCGATAGCACAGGTCCGCTTTTCGAGCAGCGAGCTTCCTTTCGCGGCTGGCAAAGCCGCTAATTTATCAACAACACGAAGGGTAGCCCTGATGAAAGGAAGCCTCAGACAGTTGTAATAAATCCATTTTATTAGAGGCTCGACTTGCCAGCAAAGTTCAACGTGAACAAGGAACTTCCAAGTGTCTCTTATCCCTCTTGCCAAACGCGTTTCAGGAACAACGGTTCCCTTTCTCAATGGCTTGGAACTGCATCAAGTTCGTAATGCTGCCTCGCACTATTTTATCTTCACGGGCCCTGCTCGAGTGGGCGTGGCCACAACAGCCTTCTGGGACCTGTAGTGCGAAGAAATTAAACTCAAGTGAGTGCCTCGAACTTTGCAGGAAAAATTACATAGTCTTAAAACCCCAGTGGGTTGAAGTCAATGGCACGTTGAAAACTGCCCTGCTTTGTAGTAGAGTCTCAGGACACTGTCTCCCATGTGCGCCATCACCCACACGGCGATAGCACAGGTCCGCTTTTCGAGCAGCGAGCTTCCTTTCGCGGCTGGCAAAGCCGCTAATTTATCAACAACACAAAGGGTAGCCCTGATGAAAGGAAGCCTCAGACAGTTGTAATAAATCCATTTTATTAGAGGCTCGACTTGCCAGCAAAGTTCAACGTGAACAAGGAACTTCCAAGTGTCTCTTATCCCTCTTGCCAAACGCGTTTCAGGAACAACGGTTCCCTTTCTCAATGGCTTGGAACTGCATCAAGTTCGTAATGCTGCCTCGCACTATTTTATCTTCACGGGCCCTGCTCCAGTGGGCGTGGCCACAACAGCCTTCTGGGACCTGTAGTGCGAAGAAATTAAACTCAAGTGAGTGCCTCGAACTTTGCAGGAAAAATTACATAGTCTTAAAACCCCAGTGGGTTGAAGTAAATGGCACGTTGAAAACTGCCCTGCTTTGTAGTAGAGTCTCAGGACACTGTCTCCCATGTGCGCCATCACCCACACGGCGATAGCACAGGTCCGCTTTTCGAGCAGCGAGCTTCCTTTCGCGGCTGGCAAAGCCGCTAATTTATCAATAACACGAAGGGTAGCCCTGATGAAAGGAAGCCTCAGACAGTTGTAATAAATCCATTTTATTAGAGGCTCGACTTGCCAGCAAAGTTCAACGTGAACAAGGAACTTCCAAGTGTCTCTTATCCCTCTTGCCAAACGCGTTTCAGGAACAACGGTTCCCTTTCTCAATGGCTTGGAACTGCATCAAGTTCGTAATGCTGCCTCGCACTATTTTATCTTCACGGGCCCTGCTCCAGTGGGCGTGGCCACAACAGCCTTCTGGGACCTGTAGTGCGAAGAAATTAAACTCAAGTGAGTGCCTCGAACTTTGCAGGAAAAATTACATAGTCTTAAAACCCCAGTGGGTTGAAGTCAATGGCACGTTGAAAACTGCCCTGCTTTGTAGTAGAGTCTCAGGACACTGTCTCCCATGTGCGCCATCACCCACACGGCGATAGCACAGGTCCGCTTTTCGAGCAGCGAGCTTCCTTTCGCGGCTGGCAAAGCCGCTAATTTATCAACAACACGAAGGGTAGCCCTGATGAAAGGAAGCCTCAGACAGTTGTAATAAATCCATTTTATTAGAGGCTCGACTTGCCAGCAAAGTTCAACGTGAACAAGGAACTTCCAAGTGTCTCTTATCCCTCTTGCCAAACGCGTTTCAGGAACAACGGTTCCCTTTCTCAATGGCTTGGAACTGCATCAAGTTCGTAATGCTGCCTCGCACTATTTTATCTTCACGGACCCTGCTCCAGTGGGCGTGGCCACAACAGCCTTCTGGGACCTGTAGTGCGAAGAAATTAAACTCAAGTGAGTGCCTCGAACTTTGCAGGAAAAATTACATAGTCTTAAAACCCCAGTGGGTTGAAGTCAATGGCACGTTGAAAACTGCCCTGCTTTGTAGTAGAGTCTCAGGACACTGTCTCCCATGTGCGCCATCACCCACACGGCGATAGCACAGGTCCGCTTTTCGAGCAGCGAGCTTCCTTTCGCGGCTGGCAAAGCCGCTAATTTATCAACACTACGAAGGGTAGCCCTGATGAAAGGAAGCCTCAGACAGTTGTAATAAATCCATTTTATTAGAGGCTCGACTTGCCAGCAAAGTTCAACGTGAACAAGGAACTTCCAAGTGTCTCTTATCCCTCTTGCCAAACGCGTTTCAGGAACAACGGTTCCCTTTCTCAATGGCTTGGAACTGCATCAAGTTCGTAATGCTGCCTCGCACTATTTTATCTTCACGGGCCCTGCTCCAGTGGGCATGGCCACAACAGCCTTCTGGGACCTGTAGTGCGAAGAAATTAAACTCGAGTGAGTGCCTCGAACTTTGCAGGAAAAATTACATAGTCTTAAAACCCCAGTGGGTTGAAGTCAATGGCACGTTGAAAACTGCCCTGCTTTGTAGTAGAGTCTCAGGACACTGTCTCCCATGTGCGCCATCACCCACACGGCGATAGCACAGGTCCGCTTTTCGAGCAGCGAGCTTCCTTTCGCGGCTGGCAAAGCCGCTAATTTATCAACAACACAAAGGGTAGCCCTGATGAAAGGAAGCCTCAGACAGTTGTAATAAATCCATTTTATTAGAGGCTCGACTTGCCAGCAAAGTTCAACGTGAACAAGGAACTTCCAAGTGTCTCTTATCCCTCTTGCCAAACGCGTTTCAGGAACAACGGTTCCCTTTCTCAATGGCTTGGAACTGCATCAAGTTCGTAATGCTGCCTCGCACTATTTTATCTTCACGGGCCCTGCTCCAGTGGGCGTGGCCACAACAGCCTTCTGGGACCTGTAGTGCGAAGAAATTAAACTCAAGTGAGTGCCTCGAACTTTGCAGGAAAAATTACATAGTCTTAAAACCCCAGTGGGTTGAAGTAAATGGCACGTTGAAAACTGCCCTGCTTTGTAGTAGAGTCTCAGGACACTGTCTCCCATGTGCGCCATCACCCACACGGCGATAGCACAGGTCCGCTTTTCGAGCAGCGAGCTTCCTTTCGCGGCTGGCAAAGCCGCTAATTTATCAATAACACGAAGGGTAGCCCTGATGAAAGGAAGCCTCAGACAGTTGTAATAAATCCATTTTATTAGAGGCTCGACTTGCCAGCAAAGTTCAACGTGAACAAGGAACTTCCAAGTGTCTCTTATCCCTCTTGCCAAACGCGTTTCAGGAACAACGGTTCCCTTTCTCAATGGCTTGGAACTGCATCAAGTTCGTAATGCTGCCTCGCACTATTTTATCTTCACGGGCCCTGCTCCAGTGGGCGTGGCCACAACAGCCTTCTGGGACCTGTAGTGCGAAGAAATTAAACTCAAGTGAGTGCCTCGAACTTTGCAGGAAAAATTACATAGTCTTAAAACCCCAGTGGGTTGAAGTCAATGGCACGTTGAAAACTGCCCTGCTTTGTAGTAGAGTCTCAGGACACTGTCTCCCATGTGCGCCATCACCCACACGGCGATAGCACAGGTCCGCTTTTCGAGCAGCGAGCTTCCTTTCGCGGCTGGCAAAGCCGCTAATTTATCAACAACACGAAGGGTAGCCCTGATGAAAGGAAGCCTCAGACAGTTGTAATAAATCCATTTTATTAGAGGCTCGACTTGCCAGCAAAGTTCAACGTGAACAAGGAACTTCCAAGTGTCTCTTATCCCTCTTGCCAAACGCGTTTCAGGAACAACGGTTCCCTTTCTCAATGGCTTGGAACTGCATCAAGTTCGTAATGCTGCCTCGCACTATTTTATCTTCACGGGCCCTGCTCCAGTGGGCGTGGCCACAACAGCCTTCTGGGACCTGTAGTGCGAAGAAATTAAACTCAAGTGAGTGCCTCGAACTTTGCAGGAAAAATTACATAGTCTTAAAACCCCAGTGGGTTGAAGTCAATGGCACGTTGAAAACTGCCCTGCTTTGTAGTAGAGTCTCAGGACACTGTCTCCCATGTGCGCCATCACCCGCACGGCGATAGCACAGGTCCGCTTTTCGAGCAGCGAGCTTCCTTTCGCGGCTGGCAAAGCCGCTAATTTATCAACAACACGAAGGGTAGCCCTGATGAAAGGAAGCCTCAGACAGTTGTAATAAATCCATTTTATTAGAGGCTCGACTTGCCAGCAAAGTTCAACGTGAACAAGGAACTTCCAAGTGTCTCTTATCCCTCTTGCCAAACGCGTTTCAGGAACAACGGTTCCCTTTCTCAATGGCTTGGAACTGCATCAAGTTCGTAATGCTGCCTCGCACTATTTTATCTTCACGGGCCCTGCTCCAGTGGTAGTGGCCACAACAGCCTTCTGGGACCTGTAGTGCGAAGAAATTAAACTCAAGTGAGTGCCTCGAACTTTGCAGGAAAAATTACATAGTCTTAAAACCCCAGTGGGTTGAAGTCAATGGCACGTTGAAAACTGCCCTGCTTTGTAGTAGAGTCTCAGGACACTGTCTCCCATGTGCGCCATCACCCACACGGCGATAGCACAGGTCCGCTTTTCGAGCAGCAAGCTTCCTTTCGCGGCTGGCAAAGCCGCTAATTTATCAACACTACGAAGGGTAGCCCTGATGAAAGGAAGCCTCAGACAGTTGTAATAAATCCATTTTATTAGAGGCTCGACTTGCCAGCAAAGTTCAACGTGAACAAGGAACTTCCAAGTGTCTCTTATCCCTCTTGCCAAACGCGTTTCAGGAACAACGGTTCCCTTTCTCAATGGCTTGGAACTGCATCAAGTTCGTAATGCTGCCTCGCACTATTTTATCTTCACGGGCCCTGCTCGAGTGGGCGTGGCCACAACAGCCTTCTGGGACCTGTAGTGCGAAGAAATTAAACTCAAGTGAGTGCCTCGAACTTTGCAGGAAAAATTACATAGTCTTAAAACCCCAGTGGGTTGAAGTCAATGGCACGTTGAAAACTGCCCTGCTTTGTAGTAGAGTCTCAGGACACTGTCTCCCATGTGCGCCATCACCCACACGGCGATAGCACAGGTCCGCTTTTCGAGCAGCGAGCTTCCTTTCGCGGCTGGCAAAGCCGCTAATTTATCAACAACACGAAGGGTAGCCCTGATGAAAGGAAGCCTATATATATATTCACTGAAAAAACCATAGGTTATAGACCATATATAGTTAGGAATTAGCATTTAAAAAACCTTATTTTACTCACACAAAACCATTGAAATTCCATATATAGTTAGTTGCACTAACTATATATCGCGCACCCGCAATCCACTGCTGATGATGTCAAATATTACATCATTCATGACATGGTCAGTGACATCACTGATGACATCACTGATGACATCTCAAATGACATCACTGATGACATCACTGATGACATCATCCAGTGACTGTGTGTTTCTGTAAAGTTTAAATATGTTTTACATATTGAAGAATGAGTAGATGTATAAGTGTCTGGATGAAGCATTTAGTAGGTGGGTGACTGACTGTATGAGTGAGTGATTAAATGTGTCTCACTGAGTGCATGGGTTAGTGACTAAACTGTCTTAATTTGTGCATTATTATGTCTGTTGTTCTGTAAACTGCTGCATGTGTTGATCAGTAGCTATATGAGTAACTATATGGGTTATTGATTGATTGTCCAAGTATTTGTATGGGAGACTGAGTGTGTGTGTGGCTGGCTGGGAGATGTGTGACTCTGTGCAGATCAATGTGTACTTGTATCAATGATTGTATAAGAGAGTAAGTATGTGTTAGTATATGTTTGAAAATGTAAGGTACTCTATGTTTAAGTGTATAGATTAGAAAATGGAAGTGTGATTGATTCTTTACAGGACTGACTAGGTGTGTGAGTAACTCCATGGATGAGTGGCAGAGTGTGAGTGTCTGTATAGGTGTATGAGTGCATATGATAGTGTTGTAAAGATGAGTGATTGTATGTATGAATGATTGTATGGGTGAATGAGTGAATGTGTGTGTAGACATAGGAATCAGTGAGTGCGTATGTAGTAACTAGTATTGGTGTGTCAATGGTTTCAAAAATTATACTCTGTATTTAACACTGGGTGTAACAGAGGTTATATTAAAATGTGAGGAGATGCATTGTATTGTCACATGAATGATATCATCAGTAAAGTGGTCATTGATGTCAAATGAGATGTCATCAGTGATGTCATCAGTGATGTCATTTGAGATGTCATCAGTGATGTCATCAGTGATGTCACTGACCATGTCATGAATGATGTAATATGTGACATCATCAGCAGTGGATTGCGGGTGCGCGATATATAGTTAGTGCAACTAACTATATATGGAATTTCAATGGTTTTGTGTGAGTAAAATAAGGTTTTTTAAATGCTAATTCGCTCTGGGGAAAAGCAGCCACCACAGGGGAGGTCTGCAGCACAAGATCCCGGTGCCGTGAGGGGAACGGCGGAAAACTCCACTTTGCCAGCAACCCGACCGTCGTGAGGGCAAGGGACTACATCCCCCAGGTGCCCCGGCGGTCGGGTGACGTCAGCGGAGCGCCCGGAGGCGCGGGAACAAAGGCGGGAGAGCCGAGCGCTGTTGTGCGCGCTCTGGGGAAAAGCAGCCACCACAGGGGAGGTCTGCAGCACAAGATCCCGGTGCCGTGAGGGGAACGGCGGAAAACTCCACTTTGCCAGCAACCCGACCGTCGTGAGGGCAAGGGACTACATCCCCCAGGTGCCCCGGCGGTCGGGTGACGTCAGCGGAGCGCCCGGAGGCGCGGGAACAAAGGCGGGAGAGCCGAGCGCTGTTGTGCGCGCTCTGGGGAAAAGCAGCCACCACAGGGGAGGTCTGCAGCACAAGATCCCGGTGCCGTGAGGGGAACGGCGGAAAACTCCACTTTGCCAGCAACCCGACCGTCGTGAGGGCAAGGGACTACATCCCCCAGGTGCCCCGGCGGTCGGGTGACGTCAGCGGAGCGCCCGGAGGCGCGGGAACAAAGGCGGGAGAGCCGAGCGCTGTTGTGCGCGCTCTGGGGAAAAGCAGCCACCACAGGGGAGGTCTGCAGCACAAGATCCCGGTGCCGTGAGGGGAACGGCGGAAAACTCCACTTTGCCAGCAACCCGACCGTCGTGAGGGCAAGGGACTACATCCCCCAGGTGCCCCGGCGGTCGGGTGACGTCAGCGGAGCGCCCGGAGGCGCGGGAACAAAGGCGGGAGAACCTCTCGCACCGCGAGTCGCGCGCGGGAGCGCCGGGCTAAGGGCGGGCCCTCTGTGGCCCTCAGAGGCACGAGGAGGACGGGACGGGCCACCCCTTCTGGCTCCTGCTTTGGATAAGGTACAGTCAAGCTCCTCTACTTCCATCCCTATTGCCTTGAACTGCCGATAGCTATCATCAGGATAACTGTACACAGTCACTCAACTTCAATGTCCATCTGGGAGGAGCTGAATGCCCTCTGTGGCACACACTACATCCCGGATGCTCTATCCCCCCCCATAGTGTCTCGAGACACTGCTCAAACTACCTGCTCCCCCCAGGCTTCCCCCGCTACCACCCTCCCTCCACTTACCAATTGCAGCTTCACAGTACCCGGACCCAGTACAGCCTCATCACCTGTGGACAAGGCTGAGTCTCGATCCCCCCTACAATCGCCTCTTCTGGCCCAAATCGAGCGACTGCTTGTTACTGCTCTCTCTCCACTGGTTGCTAAAATACATGATTTGGGAGATAGACTGTGCAGGATTGAACAAACGGTATCTCAGTCATACCCACCGACTAGAATCATTGTTACTCCCATACGCTCTCCCCCCACTAATACCCACAAAAGGCCTACAGACAATGCTCCCAGGATTTTACAAACATGTGATTCCCCTGTTACACCACCGACTCAAAGTGATCACAATATCACCCGTATTCACGAGCATGTCCCACAAAGAGCACCTGTGATCGCACTAGATAGAAGACACTGCATCGATTTACCCCCCGTAGCTGCCCCATATGTCACCATTCTCTCTGGGGTCCCTGCTCTCCGACCAGGAAAACGTGAACTGCATCGGGACCTTTTGAACAAAGCCATATATTGGCTCCAAAACAATAGACCATTACCTTCCCTGCTAGACGGTGGGATACAGAGCGTCAGAAGGGTGGGGTGGCTTGGTCATCTGCCCAAAAATGTTCCGGGGGACTTGATTCTGGTTAGGTTTAAGGACAGGAATACTGCCCCCTACTTGCGTTCTATCCAGCCAAAACTTGGTGATGGTTCCATTCGTATCTGGGACCTCCATGACTTTTATCCTGGCCCTCGAGCACCGAATCACAATAACAACGGGTGAAAAGGGGGGATTCTGTGTATTGGGGTTTTTATTTTTTAACTGCTTATATGCCAAACTATTTTTAGTTGGGTCTTATCTAGTCCAATCCAATATTCACTGCACTTTATATTGCACTTTATATGCACTTCCAAGGCGACAAATATTACGGCCCCTTTTATTAAAGTGGGGCATAAGAAAATCGAGAGATGCATATAATAAATTGTGAACCCTGGAAGATTACTATTTAAGAGCAATATTGAAATCCAGACGGGACATTACGCTAGAATAAGACAACGGTTCCGCTCGAGGTTATGCTCTATCTATTACTGAATTCATAATTTCCACATGTCGTTTCAATTTTAGCATATACATGGATTTTTTATATTGTTTTTGTAACAAGAATTAATTTTTCTGCTTTCTTGATTGTATGTATGCTTTTATGAATTGTTTTTAACATTTCGAATAAAGCTTTTGAACTGAACTGAAATGCTAATTCCTAACTATATATGGTCTATAACCTATGGTTTTTTCAGTGAATTTTCAAGGTTTTGTAAATGCTAATTCCTAACTATATATGGTCTATAACCTATGGTTTTTTCAGTGAATTTCATTGGTTTTTTAAAAGCTAATATCTGTAGCTGTAAAATGTATTCTTCTTTAAATCCCAAAATATATTTTATATGTTTATTAATAATTTTTTTTTAATACTTTTTTTTTGTTCGCTCCCGGTTCGCGAACCGGGATGCTTCCCGTTAGCTCATCTTGATGCCGCGACCCAGTCCGCGAACCGGTAAACGTTCCGTTAGCGCAACTGCCGTGTTAGAAAACAACATCGTGACGCGTCGCGTCCGCATGACGTTTCGCGTTGTCGCGTGATACGTCATATGACGTGCCGTGTTAGCGTACCCGGAAGTGAACCGGTACGCGAACGAGGCGCGAAGCGCAGCTTCCCGGAAGCGATCCGGGACGCGGCCCAAAGCGCGTAACGTAAACACAGCAGGTCATGTGACTTGTTAATAACACTTTTCATTGGTTCATTTCACTTTTGGTTTCCTAATGATGTAAGACTAGGTCATGTGATCTAAAATTAACACTTTTCATTGGTTTAGAACTATTGTTTTTCCCAAATGATGAAAACCCCTCCTTCTTTCCTCACTCTGACTTTCATCTTTGTGAGAGAAAGACCCTTTGTTACCAGTGAGCAATGGCTTCTTTAGTAGCTTCAGCTGGTGCTTCCCCACCACCTCCACCACATCCAAGGAAGAGAGGACCACCTGCTGAAGTTATAATTCAGCAAGAAGAGGAAGAAGAGGAAGAGGAGGAAGAGCAGGAAGAGAGGCATTTTTTGCCTGAGGAGCCCAGGAGGTCTCACCTGAAAGAGAATTTTATTTGGCAATTTTTTAAATTTCCCAAAGGCCAGAAAAAAGTAAATGCAAGGTACGTAACTTGCTCTATATGTCAAGATAGACTGTCCAGAGGGACCGAGAAGAAATACAGTTATGGAAACTACACAATGCATCGCCATATGACTAGGTGGCATCCTAACAACTACAGTGCTGCACAGTTACGTAATGAACAAGATAATCCCCCTATTATGGCCAGAAGATCTGTTGTACCGGAAGTGACGGGACCAGAGGGGAGGGAGATGGTGCCAAATATTCAAATGAGATTCGGGGAAGTAAAACAAGTCTGCGTACATTGCAATGGGTTCATTTGCTACAGAGAAAGTAGCATCACTCTGATCAACAGAGCTATCGAGAATCATGTTTGTCCGAAACGCCCCAGACAATAAATTCTTTTTTTTTTGTTGCTCCTGTTGAGCCCTTTACAATGAATCGTTTTCGTTTCCCCCCCCCCAAAAAAACCAAAAAAAATGTAAAACCGTTCAGAAAAATTCAAAAAAAGTAAAAAAATGTTCAGAAAAATAATAAAAAATATATAAAACAACAAAAACAATAAAAAAAGTTCTTTTCAGAACTACCTCCCCGTTATAAAAAAATTGGTAGAATATTTGAAACTCTGCCAACCTCTATTTCTCTTGGTTCGCTTCCCGGTTCGCTCGCCGGTACGCGAACCGGGAGCGAACCCCACATTTTTTTTTTTTAAAAAGAACAGTAAGTATAAGGGAAGGAAACAGACAGTTATGTTAAAAGAAAGACAGCTATAGGGGAGTAAAGTAGAGATACTGTTACCCGCAATCCACTGCTGATGATGTCACATATTACATCATTCATGACATGGTCAGTGACATCATCAGCAGAGGATTGCGGGTAACAGTATCCCTAGTTTACTCCCTATAGCTGTCTTTCTTTTAACATAACTGTCTGTTTCCGTCCCTTATACTTACTGTTCTTTTTTTAAAAAAAAATTTGGATCAGTCAGAAACAGTGACAGTAATAGAGACAGAGTGAGTGACCAAGAGTGAAGAAGTATGAGAAGAGAGGGACTTAGAAAAATAGTGGAAGGAATAGAGTAATTAAGTAATAGAGAAAGGAATGAGGGAAGTAGCAAAGGCAGGAAAGTGATGCTTAAAGAAATGAAGCAATGGAACTAATAGAAGTTAAATGTGATAGAAATATAACGAAAAGAGTACAAAACATTTACCTTATAATTGTCGTTAAGTTAGTCATTTGTTATTTTTATACTTTCAATCTGTGAAAGAGAGAACAAACATTTGAAAAATATTAAAACATGTTTTTAATAAATTAGAAAAGACAAGGGAAAAGATAGAAGGACAAACAGTTTTTCAACAACTTTGACACTTACAGAAGCCTCTGCTTCTCCAGGCCCCCTACACAGTCCTAAAAATATACATTTTAAACTAACAGTATCTTGATGCAGATGAAGTGAGTCCTATCTTGCAACATGGTGCATCTTTTGCATGACTGCTGCATCGGTTTCATGTGGCATTGTTTTTTTACAGCATGACACATCTGCCTAGATTCATCATTTTATAATTTTGTCGCCTCATAGCAAATCTTTTCAACCGCCACTGCGTCACAAAAGTGACGCACAGTGGCGCAAAAGAGGCACACACCTATCATAAATCTGTCCCTAACATGTTAAATGATTGATTCAGGATGACAATAAGGTGTGGCCTATCCAGAGGTGTGTTTAAGGTGAGGCCTACTCAGGGTTGCAGATCAAATTTACACTTGTTGAACAATACAGAGGAGATAATACATGTGAAGGCCTACTAATGAAGTAAGTCATGTCCACTTCACTCTTGAACAAAGGCCAGACCTCTTCTGTGTCCGTGGACAGACCTAAACTTCATCTGCACAATGTCATTCGAAAACTTAGGAAACACAGGTGATGTAATTGAAAAATGTGGAGTTTATTTTCCTCATTTCACAATCACATCACCTGTGTTGCCTTTGCTTAGGTATCTCATAGTGCAGATGGAGTCTAGCATATCAAACAGTACACAGAAGTTGAACAGTGTATACAACAATTTTGACACTTAGAAAAGCTTCAGCTTCTGCATGCCCCCTACACAGTGCTAATTATATACATTTTAAACTGATGGTATCTTGCTGGAGATGAACTGAAACCTATCTTGCAACATGGTGCATCTTTTACACAAAAGTGACCCACAGCGGAGCAAAAGAGGCGCACAGCCATCATAAATCTGACCCTAACATTTTAAATCATTGTTTCAAGATGCCGATAAGCTGTAACCTATTCACAGATTTGTTTCAGGTAAGTCCTACTCAGAGTTGCAGATGAAATTTAGGTTTGTTGAAGAATACAGAGGAGAAAATACATGTGCAGGCCTACCAACCAAGTGTGTCATGTCCACTGCACTCTTGAACAAATGTCAGACCTCCTCTGTCTCCAGGAACAGGCCTAAACCTCATCTACACAATGTGATGTGTAATGTTAGGAAACACAGGTAATATAATTGAAAAACGTGCAATTTGTTTTGCTCATTCCACAATCATATCACCTGTGTTTCCTTTGCTTAGGTATCTCATTGTGGAAATGTAGTCTATCATATGAAAGACTACGTAGAATATGAGCACTGTATGCAACAACTTTGACACTTACAGAAGCCTCTCCTTCTCCATGCCTCCTACACAGTTCTAAATGTACATCATAAATGCAAACAGTACAGAATTAATTATACATGTTAAATGGTTTATTTTTGCTGTTCTCAGAATGTATCAAATTTCACTAAAAACAGTGACTTGAAGGTATTCATCATATAACAGCGGGGGGAAAAAAAACACAATCAAAATGATTGTGTTTAAAAAACCCATACAACATAACAAATCAGAATTCAGAACTCCTTAAAGTTAACTTACTTTCCATGACGTCGAAGGATGTCCTATGAACAGCTTACACTCTGTTGTGCTGTTATTACTTTCAGACTGCCACTTTCTGAAAGAAAACCTCCATCGTTTTGAAAAACATGTTACATACAATAAATGACTTCTTGCTCTCTACCACACGTTTCCACAAGGCCAAATCATGTAAGAGCCATTTATAACCCTTAGAATTCTTGTAAGCCAATCCCGTCATGTTGTATTTCCGCAACTTTCACAATAAAAATGTTGAAGATCATTTTCACAATCCTGGACTAGTAATATCTTCCCCTTCTTGCTCAGTCATGTTCTACATTTCCTATGACACTGATACTGCTTACTATGAAGCAGACTTACACTATCTCTATGACTACTACAATTATTTAATTCTCTACATCACTTTTAATCACAAAGCAATATAAAACAGTAGACAGCATTGCAGACTTACATTCCCTCTACTCCATGTTTTGATTGGCTGCTTCAATTAGCTTATAAAAAGAAACAGTTTTTTGAACTCATTCAAAGTGCACTTATTTCTCCATGACGTCCAGTGTTATGGTAAGAAGTTATGTCTCTGTACTACACTTATCCTCAAGGCCAAATCGTGTAGGAGCCATTAGAACTTCTTGAAATTCCTCAGAGCACATCCCGAGATTCTTTCCCTAAAATTTTGGTTTTAAAAACACCAGGTAAGAGTTTTTAAGGTCATACGGCAATTTTTTTTTGAAAATTAAAACAGAATCATTGCAGAATGACCAGCCATTTCTAGACTTTAAATAAGCTGTGTAATGTCCTGATGATATTGAAGGACCGTCATGATATATAATTGCTGCAGTTACAAAAGTCCTTCCTGATATTGACAACTGTGAAGCCACAAAATTTTTAATTAAAGTTGTCAATTTTGTTCCATCAGGCCTACATCGTTGGAACATTAAAATAACATACTGGCCATATGTTCGTATAAATAATGTGGACATCATTTCAGATTTACATTGGCTACACTCCATGTTGTGATCAGCTGCTTTTACTAGTTTATTAAAAGAGACTGATTTACTGTCTGGCAAAGTTAAATATATAAATCTTTCTGAGTCTACACTAGTAGTACTTGATACCCTACAGTTCTCGCAGTCATGCTGCCATTGATAAGAAAGCCCAAACAGGTGATCTACATCTACACCTTCAGCATGCAATACATCACGCATATACATTAAAAACTCCTGACAATCTTGCTGAATATTTTGAGAGAATTGTGTTTGGCCTGAACATCTGTCTAACAGATTTCGAATTTCAGACACACTTTCTATTTTTGTTCTATCAGTGCTACATTTCTCTAACACAGAATTTAACAAACTGCAAAATCTTTGATCAGAATTGACCACAATCTCTTCTTTTACATTTTCTAGAGAAAACAAAACATTAACCACTAAATTATCATAGCAGTTGACACCAGAACTGTTTTCAAATTGAAAACCAACAACATCTTCAACAGAATCCTTTTTGTTTCTGCTTATAATTTCAGGTTCATCGACTTTTCGTCTTTTTGCTACAACCTCCCCAGTATTGGTCACATTTCTTCGTTTCCGGCCTACCACACGTTTCTCAAACAAAGGATATTGAGGCAAATGTGGCGCATACTCTCTTCTTAACCTATTGTATTCCTTAACACAATCTAGATCCGCACAAATGTTTGTGACATCACACTCAATCAAGTACAATCCCGATAAAGTTCTAACTCGTGACAATGCCACATATGCCATACCCTCCTTGAACACAGAACTGCCAATATTCACCAATGCACTATCTACACTTAAACCTTGCGATTTATGGATTGTCACCGCATATGCTAAGCAAACAGGAAACTGCTTTCGGCGAACATATAAGTCTTTCACAAGCAAAAATCTAGCAGAACAACGACCAATTAGCTGTACTTCCTCAATGCCATCAAATTTAATTTTTAAAAATTCAATTCCATCTCTATTTCTGTATTTTACAAAATCAACAACATTACCCATTGATCCATTTACCAGACCTCTTTCAACATGTAAATTCCTTCTTAAAATTATACGGCAGTTCAAGCACACATTCAGAGTCTTTTCAAAACCTGCAGTTTTAGATATAGTCTTCTCTAATGAATCCAATTTTGTTTTCAAATTCTCAGACAAAATAATTGTTGATCCCATATGCTCTACTCTGTCAATAGCTTCCAGTTTCACAATCTCTTGCTTTTCTAAATGCAACATTTTGTTGTTGAATTTGGCACATTTTGCAAGAGTTGGCATCAAACATATTCCAGATTTCTTCTCAGTAATTTTCTGAAAAATATTCTCAGGCACAACATCTTGTTCTGGATATAAATTTGACAGTAATCGTGCATGTAAAGCTTCTTTCCCATGCTCGGTCACTTTTCCAATTCTAACATCTTGTAGAATAGTCTTGTAAACTTCATCCTTCGCCTGACGCATATTTTCATGCAGTTCAGCATAATTGAAGTTTAACCATATATTGACGTTGCCAATGCTCCCTAGGCACTTCCTGGTATCTTCATGCGTGAGCATTTTGAACACAGGTTGCCCTTTCACTGGTGTCAGCTGCAGAAGATCTCCGAAAACAATGATGTGTTTGCCACCAAATAACACATCATACTCTGTTTTGAGAACTTCTTGCATTCTCAAATGCACAAAGGCAAGCATGACATTGGAAACCATGCTTACTTCGTCAATGATAAGAAGTTTCATTTTCCTCAAGATTCTTGAAACTTCACAACAAGCATCTCCAGATAGCTTGTGATATTGTAATTTGTTGTCATGCTCCACTGGCAGCATCAGTAAACGATGTAAAGTAATCCCTTTAATGTTATGTGCTGCCAGTCCAGTTGGAGCGGTGACAACACAAGACAGCGATGACTCTGTCCTTTCCTGCAAATAACATGAAATTGCTTTAATAAGGAAACTTTTTCCAGTTCCCGCTTCTCCACTCACGTACAGTCGGACAGGCTTCAACGACGTACATGAGCACTCTTTCTTGTCATGACTTAATCCATGATCAATTTGCATGGTAACTTCGTCATATATTTTCCTCTGCTCAACGTTGAGTTGTCTTTCCAACTCTTCTAAGTTAACCGCATCCTCCTGAGCATGTGCCATGGCTCTTTCCACTTCATTTATAGCAGTGGCAGCTTCATTTTCGATAACAGGTCCTCCTAGTGGATCCTGACTCAATGAAGCAGAACTCTGACTGTCCTGAGAACTGTCTCTGGCAATCTCGGCTGCAATCGTTGCTTCCTGCTCAATTTCCACATTCAACATTTCTACATATTTGGGAAAAGCAGGACATTCTATGGTCTCCTTGGCAGCATTGAAAGAGTCTTCGTAACAGAGGAAATCTCCAAGCAGTTCCTCTTCTGCACGCCAAGGCTTGAAAAGTTGCAAAAGTGCTAAATAGAAAAACTCATTTTTTTCAGGAGATTCGCCACTCAATTTTCGATGGTTTACCAAGTGGCATTTTCTTTGCTTGACCAGACATCCCTCACTTCCTATTACAGCATGCACTCCTTTCTCAGTATCTTCTTTGATGTTCCTCTTGAATATGTAATTTTGAAGAACCTCATACAGACAAACATTCTCGAGGTGACTGCTTCGATTTGGATAATATGTATCCAACATGTTGGTCTTCAAAATGTCGGTACTGTTTGGCTCCTTTTCCGCCAAACACTCAATTTCCCGCACAGGTTTCAGAACTCGATTACGCGTTGCAGCAAGACCAAGACTCGCCCAAACGATACTCCTGGACTTGGCATAGAGACTTGCTGAAGACAACCGGTCAGAACATTCGTAAGCTCCGATTTCTCGATGCGACAACATCTTCAGACTGAAACTGTACAACTTCTTGCTGAGGCTCTTTTCATGGGAAATGTCCTCCCACATATCCTTCAATTCTGTCTTCTCTTTTTTGGTGATGTAAGATGTCACATACCGAGCCACAGCCATACAGTTATCAGCCACAAACTGTATATCCATGTTAGCATTCCACATGGACAAAATCACCGGGTTGTAGTCGTTGATGTACTTAGACTCTTCGCTCCTCTTCAAATTGTATGTGTTTTTAGGTGATTTCTTCATCACATTATGTCGCAGCGAAGACATCAAACTGTTTACTCTTCCTTTAGAAATCACCGGTCGTGGAAAGCCGAAACGACATTTGGTGTAGAACTTGTCCTTGTTTCGGAATTTACGACGACAGTACTTTCCACATCGATGGCTTTGGAAACGTAGAACTTTTTCTCTTAGGCTTTTCTTCTCCTTTGCATTTGGAACAGCACACGTAGAATACTGTTGTATGAAACTCATCACTGAGTCTTCTGGATCCGTTCCAAATTTAGGTGCATCCTTGATCCACAGCAACATATGTATATGAGGAGCACCTCTTGCTTGGTACTCCTTTCTCCAGAAGAAATCCAACACCTCTCCAAGAGGTGGATTCTTCTTATTCATGATGAAAGACATCATAGCTTCAAATCTATGATTGAAGTACCTGCATACATTCACTGGATCCAAAGAGCACAGTTCTCCGGGTGTCTTGAATTCGATGTTTTCGATGTTTCCATTTGCCTCTCGTAGAAATTCAAGTAAGTCTTCCCAGCCATACTCGGCACAGCTGAGAGTGAGGAACCATGTGGGAGTTCCTAAGTTCCTCAGCATACATTTGAAATCACCATGACGACGGTACCAGTACTCATTAGTACCACGCTGACACGCCATGAGATTAATCAGGTGAGAATCCAAAATACTGTCCTGGACATTGACTTTATCCATAAAGTCACTTGCCGAGATGTTTTGCATGTGTATACCACTTTTCAAGATGTGGTTCACTGCATATGACAGTCCAGACAGATCGCTTTCAAACAGGAGATGAAACAAATAGGGAATGCATTGTCGAAACCTAGCATCTCCTGCATACAATCGCAAAGTCCGGTATTCAGAAGCAGGAATTTGATGAGGTCGCTCATCATATCTTCCTCCCTGACCTGTTGGAAAAAGCTGTGGGAAACACCGAGCTTCCAAACTTTCCTCCCAAACACTAATGGGACTCCCTTTCGCTTGTTTCATTTGAAACAACTCAATAGCATTCCCCATGACTTCCTTGGAATGCAAAGGATGAACACTATAATGTTCATATATTTCTCCACTAGTAGAGGGTTCTACTTTCTCAATTTGACCAGCACACAAATCGCTATCCTCTTCCTCACTTACTTCCTCCTCTGCAACATATACATTCCTATAGTATTTATTATTTTTTTTCAAATACAATGTTGCCTTTTTAACTTTCCTAACATCCACTAAATCTTGCCATATTTTCTTATTCTTTGTCGGAACCCCATTAACTAAGATAACCAGAGGTTCCTCTTCCACTTTTTCTACTCCAATTGTGTTAATGTTTTTCTTCAAATCTAGAGGCAAATAAACAACTCTTCCCTTTAATCCTCTCTGTAAATCTGATGGAGGCAATTTCCCTGTCTTTGGCTCCATTCTTACAATAGCCTGAAAGGGATGGATACTTTGAATCAAAATAGATTCATAAGTATTTAAATCCTTCAATTCAGAAGGAATCTCAACCAATTCCAGATTATTATGAACTGCTCTAGCAGGCATCTGGTTTTGATTTAATTTGTTACAACAATAAGTACACACACGTTGATCCAATCCCAAATCAAAACAATTTTCTACCATCAAGTATGTTGTGAAATCCTTCCATTCACTATTATTTACCCTTTCACTTTTTGCATATAAATCCACTAACTTAGTCTGATTCTTATAATAAGTGCGTCGACAACACACACAAGTGAAATTTGGCCTCTCACTTGATTTCACCTCAAACGTCGCAATTTCCCTCTGGAAATTATCTGTACTGGAAACCTGTACACTATCTTCCACATTACCCGCTTCTTCTTGGTCAATTTCAACATTCTCCTCTTTATTTCCAAAGTAACAAAACTCAATTTCTTCACATATATTCTTCACATCTATTTCAGAACCATGCAAAAGAGCAGCGCATAATTGTTTAAGCATAATTGCTGGACTCTTAGCATAATACAACATTCTAACTAATTTCCTCACTTTATTATGATGCACTGCTAGCATCCTGAAATGATGAAAAACACTCTGGCATACTCTCCTGGAAAGACAAGCCAGTGAATGACCATGCAAACCTGTCACTTCTCTCACTCTGCAAGGATCTAATTATTGCAACAACTTCATTTTCTGCTTCAAACTTTTCTTATTAAATGACCGTACAAAATCACAAAGCAGATTGATGGAATCCTGTCGCACACTGCAAATACTACTACACTTCCAGGTGTACACAGGACCCTTAGGACGTCTTCCTAAAACCTCATTACCTAACACCTCTTCTATCTCTGTTGTCACAAGTTTTTCTTTTTCAACTGGACAACCATCTTTCACTTCATAAGCTCGACCACTGGTGTCAACTGCATGCACCAAATCATTATCCTGGAAATAACTCTCCTCATTAAAAAATGCCTCACAGCTTGAACTATGCATCCATTCTCCAGAAAAAACTTCACAAAAATTACTACGATTAACTATTCTCTTCCATCTACTATTTCTTTTGAAATCATAAATTGCCTTGTTTAGCTTCCTAATTCTATTGATGATCAAAATAAATAACTTACGTTTAATTTCAAATGCCTGATCAATAACTTTCTCAACTATTTTTTTTCTCTTATAAAAAACCACTTTCTGTTGACCTTTCTTAATATTTTTTAACAAATTGCCAATTATCCTGTCGAATGTCCCTAAACTGTTGTTTCCTTCTACTATCATGCACAGAGTTATCTCTTGCTCTAGCAGTAACATTTTTCATTGGCCTTTCCTTTCCGTTTGAATTGCTTCTCTTTTTCTGGACTGAAACATTTTCTGTAGTAATATTTTTTTTACTACAGATATTTCTTATGAATGTTTTTGTACTCTTACCCGGTGCTTTCTTGGTGACTTGACAAATCTTTTTGTTAGAGGACTGCTGCTTTTTTTCATTGACCTGCTGTCTTTGACGTTTTGCAGCCTTTCTCAGTCTTTCTTTGGTTGGCATGCTGAAATCTTGAAATGATCTGCAGTTGAATCTGTGGTAAAATATAATAAAAAATGTTATTAACCACTATTACCCAACAGTAAATTAATAACAGTAATCAAAAACTTAAAACACTACTTGACATTTTTACATAGAAGATTTTTTAGTGCTTTGCAAATTTAGAATACAGAAATAGCAGAAAAGAAATGGAATTTATATTCATTTTACCTGTGCTGTTTTATATGTGAATCTGATCTAATTTTATGAGCATATTTTAATATTTTATTGAAGACACTACACGTAACCTGTTTTTGAAGGTGTCTTTATTTTTAAATAAAACGGTTTACATTTTTACTTTTTATTTATTATAAATTTTTAAAATAAATGTTTATAGTTCCATAGGCTCAAGCATGTCAGCTTTCCATCCTATGTCATACAATTCTGACAAATCTGCATCCTCATCACGTTCTTCTTCATCCTCAGGATTTAAATCATCCAAGGGATCAACATCCACTGATGTTTCAATTACGAGTTCAATGATGAGGTCGAAATCAACTGATTGCTGATTGTCGCTCATGTTGATGTTGTCTTTATCTTTAAAGAAAGATAACAACAATGAGATGTTGCAGAGTAAGAGACAAATCTCAGAGATTATAATAGTAAAATTGTTTAACAAGAGTAACATTTTGCAGCTATTATTTAGCCATGTCCAGCGATGCTGAGGAGGTGAAGCCTATGTCCAATTTTTCAGTGAACAGGACTCATCTCTTCTTAACCTTGGATAAGCCTCACCGACTCTGTGTCCCCTGCACATACTTAAATGTAAAGGGGCAGATTTATGTTAACTGGCACATCCCCAGGGATGCACCAGTTAACGTGCACCGCTGCTCTGCCACCCATGGTGTGCCGCATTTACAATCAGATAGGACAAAGCTGCGTCAAAACCCTGCGCCTGCTTGAAGCAGGCATAGGTCTTGACGCAGCATTGTGGAGATGGGGCACCCCTGAGCCTTGCTGGAGCTGCATCGCACTTGCGATACAACTCCAGTAATGCGCCACCTTTACGGCACAGATGCGTCACGCATCTGTGCCGTTTTTGCCCCATGGTGCGCCGCATTGTAAATGCAGCACACCATGGGGGGCGGAACAGCGGCGCAGGATAACTGGCACATCCCTGGTGATGCGCCAGTCATCATAAATCTATCCCTAAGCTCCTTATTTTGCATCAAACTTGTTTGATACATACCATTTGTCGAATTAGCATTCGCAAAGGCCGAAATTCACAGAATTTCGGCCTTTGCGAATGCTAATTAGCTTGATATATATGGCCCCAAGTGAGGCCTGTCTTGCAACATGGTGCATCTTTTGCATCACTGCTGTATCGGTTTCATGTGGCACGGTTTTTTTACAGCATGACACATCTGCCTAAATGCATCAATTTGTAATTTTGTCGCCTCATAGCAAATATTTTGCACCGCCGCTGCATCACAAAAGTGACGCACAGTGGCGCAAAAGAGGCATACACCTATCATAAATCTGTCCCTAGCATTTTAAATGATTAATTCAGGATGACGATAAGGTGTGGCCTATCCAGAGGTTTGTTTAAGGTGAGGCCTACTCAGGGTTGCAGATCAAAGTTACGCTTGTTGAAGAATACAGAGGAGATAATACATGTAAAGGCCTACCAATGAAGTAAGTGATGTCCACCTCATTGCGCCAGTCATCATAAATCTATCCCTAAGCTTCTTATCTTGTTAGAGATGAACCGCCATATGTATCATCAAACTATTTTGCATTTCCTAAATAGCGAATTTTAAGGAATAAATAGCGATTCTTTACCATTCCTAATTTGCGATGAGCAAATTGCTAATTGCAAATTACCCATTCATTTCCATGGGCCAGGAGGCCCATAGGAATGAAGGTGTAATTTGCGATTAGCAATTAGCTCATCGCAAATTAGGAATTTTTCCAAGGGTGCAGGGGTGTTTCAAGAACACCCTGCTGCACCCCTTAAAAAGAAATTTGGGGGCATATGGCGCACATATATGCCCTAAGGGCATGTATGGGCGTCATATGGCACCTTTTGTTTTTTGGAAAAAAAGCGTTTTGAAAAGAATTTGCAAATTACCACCAACTAGAAGTTGGTGGTAATTTGCAAATCCTTAATGGCATTTTTTGCATATTTTTTGTTTGATACATTTCATTTAAGGAATCGCAAAATTTGCAAATGCTTCAGTGCAATCGCAAAATAAGGAATAGCAAATTTTGCTATTCCTTATTTTGCATCAAACTTGTTTGATACATACCATTTGTCTAATTAGCATTCACAAAGGCCGAAATTCGCAGAATTTCGGCCTTTGCGAATGCTAATTAGCTTGATACATATGGCCCCAAGTGAGGCCTGTCTTGCAACATGGTGCATCTTTTGCATCACTGCTGCATCGGTTTCATGTGGCACGGTTTTTTTACAGCATGACACATCTGCCTAAATGCATCAATTTGTAATTTTGTCGCCTCATAGCAAATCTTTTGCACCGCCGCTGCATCACAAAAGTGACGTACAGTGGCGCAAAAGAGGCATACACCTATCATAAATCTGTACCTAGCATTTTAAATGATTAATTCAGGATGACGATAAGGTGTGGCCTATCCAGAGGTTTGTTTAAGGTGAGGCCTACTCAGGGTTGCAGATCAAAGTTACGCTTGTTGAAGAATACAGAGGAGATAATACATGTAAAGGCCTACCAATGAAGTAAGTGATGTCCACCTCATTGCGCCAGTCATCATAAATCTATCCCTAAGCTTCTTATCTTGTTAGAGATGAACCGCCATATGTATCATCAAACTATTTTGCATTTCCTAAATAGCGAATTTTAAGGAATAAATAGCGATTCTTTACCATTCCTAATTTGCGATGAGCAAATTGCTAATTGCAAATTACCCATTCATTTCCATGGGCCAGGAGGCCCATAGCAATGAAGGTGCAATTTGCGATTAGCAATTAGCTCATCGCAAATTAGGAATTTTTCCAAGGTTGCAGGGGTGTCTCAAGAACACCCTGCTGCACCCCTGAAAAAGAAATTTGAGGGCATATGGCGCACATAAATTTTAAAAACATTCCTTTACCTCAAAAACGATTTTCAAGTCATAATTTGAAAACACTGCCCACGGGGAAATGACTTAAAATGTCCTTAAATCACATGAAAGTGTTTTTTTAAAGCCTTTGCAACTTTTTTGGGTCACTTTTAACATGGCTATGTAACTCAAACAGTCAAAATCTAAATTTACCATGCACAGGTGGGAGCATATTTACAAGGAATTTGCTATACGGGGAAAGGTCTTTTAATTTAATATGGGAAAAATAACATCAGAGACACTGAAATACCTTATAAAGAAGCATACACCATTATGTCCTTGTCATATATTTTAAAACCATTCCTTTTTCCCCAAAAACGAGTTTCAAGTCATATTTTGAAAACACTCCACATGGGGAAATGACTTAAAATGTCCTTAAGACACATGAAAGTTTTTTTTAAAGCCTTTGCAACTTTTTTGGGTCACTTTTAACATGGCTATGTAACTCAAACAGTCATAATCTAAATTTACCATGCACAGGTGAGCATATTTACAAGAAATTTGCTCCACGGGGAAGGTCTTTTAATTTAATATGGGAAAAATAACATCAGAGACACTGAAATGCCTTATAAAGAAGCATACACCATTATGTCCTTGTCATATATTTTAAAACCATTCCTTTTCCCCAAAAACGATTTTCAAGTCATATTTTAAAAACACTCTACATGGGGAAATGACTTAAAATGTCCTTAAGACACATGAAAGCGTTTTTTGATTGCCTTTGCAGCATGTTTGGGTCACTTTTAACATGGCTATGTAACGCAAACATTCAAAATCTAAATTTGCCATGCACAGGTGGGAGCAAATTTACAAGCAATTTGCTCCACAGGGAAAGGTCTTACATTAAAATGGGAAAAATAACATCAGAGACACTCAATTGCCTTATAAAGAAGCATAAACCATTATGTCCTTGTCATAAATTTTAAAACCATTCCTTTTCCCCAAAAACGATTTTCAAATCATAATTTGAAAACACTCCACATGGGGAAATGACTTAAAATGTCCTTAAGACACATGAAAGTGTTTTTTTAAAGGCTTTGCAACTTTTTTGGGTCACTTTTAACATGGCTATGTAACTCAAACAGTCAAAATCTAAATTTACCATGCACAGGTGGGAGCATATTTACAAGGAATTTGCTCCACGGGGAAAGGTCTTTTAATTTAATATGGGAAAAATAACATCAGAGACACTCAATTGCCTTATAAAGAAGCATACACCATTATGTCCTTGTCATAAATTTTAAAACCATTCCTTTTCCCCAAAAACGATTTTCAAATCATAATTTGAAAACACTCCACATGGGGAAATGACTTAAAATGTCCTTAAGACACATGAAAGCGTTTTTTGATTGCCTTTGCAGCATGTTTGGGTCACTTTTAACATGGCTATGTAACGCAAACATTCAAAATCTAAATTTGCCATGCACAGGTGGGAGCATATTTACAAGCAATTTGCTCCACAGGGAAAGGTCTTACATTAAAATGGGAAAAATAACATCAGAGACACTCAATTGCCTTATAAAGAAGCATACACCATTATGTCCTTGTCATAAATTTTAAAACCATTCATTTTCCTCAAAAACGATTTTCAAGTCATAATTTGAAAACACTCCACAGCTCCTATGCACAAAAAAACCCTGTCAGTACTAATACTTCACATTTTCTCCAATTACAATTTCTCAAAGAAACAAAATCTATTTGTAAAACACTTGAGACAAAGCAACATTTGGAAAACACAACTTTCTTCATAATTTTCTCCTTAAAGCACACTATTCTCTATCTAAAGTAAATAAATCTTTTCTCACCTTAGCAAATACTTTATGAGTTTCAAAACAGTCTCAGAAACACACCAATTTGTCTTCAGCAGAGCAAAAGGTATGCACTCTAGAGTCTGCAGCTATCAAAAGCACAGAAATGCTGTAATTCTTCACACATATCTCTCATGTCACCCAATCAAAACTCTTCCCTCACTTTTTTCAAATCAAAACCCTTCCCCCTCTGCCCTCTCTGCTTTTTTTGCATAGCAACCACCTCTTGGAAGACCTCTGGTGTTTGCAAGTTCACACAACAATGTTTCAATTGAACTCTGAACTCTCAGTGCACCTGCATATCCAGTGCATTCTTTCATTTAATGATTTTTTCTTGACCACTCAAAATACATCTTTCAAAGAACTCATCCATGCACCCTAACTTTCTGTTTTCAGCAATCAAAATCCACCAATCACTGTTACTGCTTCATTAACACAGAAACTCCACAGTTTTTTTCATTTTAAACTCTTATTTTTTCAACTGCCATTTCATTGCCACACTTCATCTGACTGCAGGAGAACCTTCTCTCACCATGTTTTCTGTCTGGATTGTTGGACATAGTTACATCTATTGGGCTCAGAGGTATGCTGAGAACAGAGATTTACCTAACCTCAATTTACAAGATGTGGAAATTAAGTGGTTTGGCCACAGAGGATTAAAATGTCACCAATTGATACCATTGGTGAAAACCTTTATGCATTTGCCAAAACCTGACCTGTTAATTGTGCACTGTGGAGGTAATGATTTGGGCACTTTGACTGGGGTAGGTCTGGAAATGCTTTTAAAGGACACCTTTGAGCAATTAATGGCACTTTTTCCTCAGACTGCCTTGGTATATTCAAATATATGCCAAAGACAGAAATGGAGGTGGTCAAACCAATTTTGTCCACAAATTGAGAAGTCGAGGAAGCATGTAAACAAATCTGTTTCAGCTTACATGAGAGACCATGGAATGGGCTCCGTGTACAACAATAACTTGCGTTACTACATGCAAGATATCTACAGAGGAGATGGAGTTCATTTCTCAGATGAGGGCAACAGAATTTTCATTCTGAATTTAAGACTGTGCATTGGTACCTACTTATAAGTACCTAAATGTACCATAAACCCAAAAGCTCTTCTCAGAGCTACCCTACATCTGATCACTCACAATTATTATTTTACTCTAACTTTTTTCACTAATTTTCAACAAAGTACGCTCCCCGGGGCGCTACCCGGTACGCGAACCGGAAGCTAACCTCGCGATTTTTTTAAAAAAAATGTTTTTTTTCGCACATATAATCCTCCTCAGCCACCCTCAGAAAACCTAGGGGGTCAAGATAAGTCTACCGTGCCCCCTTCTACCCATTCTGAACATTATTTGCCCTCCATCTTGTATCTTAAGTCGACCGAAACACAAAATGGTGGACTCCCGTAACGCTTAAGGTTCGCGTACCGGGGCGCTCGCCAGTTCGCGTACCGGGGCGCTCCCCGGGAAGCGCACCATCAAAAAAGGTGGGAAAGTAATTTACAGAAAAACGACTGGAGACACTCTCACCAAATATAGATTAGCTCATACTACATACCAATCCCTACCATTTTCACAAATTTGGTTGGAATTCCATTTAGCCATTTAGCCTGTAGACCTCTCTAAATACCCTGAGGTAAATTACTTCACAAAACACATCTGAAGTGTTGGAATTGACAACCAATTAAAATGTTACTTTCATTTTCTACTTTTTTTACCTGACATTTGATTGGTTATGTACCTGAATATATATAAAAAAAGAGAGAGAAACACAGCCATTTTGACTACTACTTCCTGAAGTACATTGCAAGTGCATTTTCACTGACAACTTAAACTTGTTTTTAATAGGTAAGATGTTATTTTATAAATTTGAAAGGAGAACTATGTTATGCACTTTAAATTAATTTGGGAAGACATTTTCAGATAGTTATATACTGTCCCTCTGTAAGAGTTAGACATTGAGAAAGGCTTGTTTATTATAATTATGGATTGATTTAGGTTTCTGTGCTATAATTATGAATTTACTTAGACTTCTTCACAGGCACTTTTTAATAGTACTACTTCACGCCTGAAACCATACAGTGCCCATAGATAACTTCTCTGTTATAAACTCACAAGTACCTGTCTGAACTTAAACCCAACCGTGCCCTATCTATACTGATATATTTATTTTTTATGCAAATTACAGCAAGAAAATGGAAGGAGAGCAGATTATTTCCTTCAAAATTGTTCTGGAGAACAACACAGAAAAAGTTATTGAGGACAATGATGACTCAGATTTCATGGATGAATCACGGGACCATGAATTAGTTCAATGTGTAGATGCAGTAGATTCGCTGATTGAAAATGAGGACATTTCCGACAATTTGTTGTTAAATGTTCTGTTAAATTTGGAAAAAGAATCACAAAAATAAAATTATTTAATAATCAAAAATTGTTCGAGACTTTAATCATTTTTATATGTAATTCATAAACTAGTACCTAATTGATTATAATGTAAAGTCAGACTTATAGTATACTGTGCAACTTTTTTATGTTACATAGTAATTTTGCTCATAGTTACTTCCTTTCTCCAACTATATTATCTCCAATGTGTATTTAACAACTCTTTTTCATCTCCTGCCTCCATGTTCTTTCTGCTTTCCTGACAGACTATGATATGGATTCCATATTCCACAATAACTTCTGAAACAACATGCAAGATATCTACAAAGGAGACGGTGTATATTAATTTTTTGACTCTGCATTGGTACCTACATATTGCTACTTAAATAAAAAAATACAAAAAAAAACAACAAAACGAACAATCAATAAACATACAATATTTTAAAAGTCTATCATTCTTTTTTCCTCATAGTACGCTCCCCAGTACGCTTCCCGGTTCGCGAACCGGGCGCTCCCCACGCAAAAAACAAAAAAAAATTATTTTTTTTTTGCCCTGCGGGGCCCTTTTAAAGCCTCCACATCAAACCTAGGGGGTCAGGGAGGATCTACTATGCCCCCTTATGGTCATTTGCCCCTTTGTTTTGGCCTCCTCTTGTCTCTCGATCCTACCGAGAGACAAGATGGCGGCCGCGAAGTTCCGTTACGCGTAAAGTACGCGAACCGGAGCGCTGCCCAGAGCGCGCTTACAGATATATATCTTTTTTTGAACGTTAATTTCTCAAAATCCACTGGAGCACATATATTGAGACCTAGCAAAGGCACATCGGGCTAACAGTCCCTACAATTTTGCCAAGTTTCGTGCAAATCCATTCAGCCGTTCGGGCTAAAAGTGAGGCCAACCGCCCTATGGAAATTAACATTGGAAAAACATGTTTTGGGACCCCCCTTTTTTCTCGGCCCCCCCTTGACGAACCCCCCCCAAATTTTCAGGGGCTGCTCAGAAACAAAATGTTCCATTTTCCTGAAAATTTCAGACAGTTCCGTCCACAAACGCCAAAGTTATTAGACATAGAATTTTCAAAAAATCCCATAGGGAAAAAATCCTAACTATATATACCTACTGGCGACCGCCAGTAGGTAATATATTACCTACTGGCGATAGCCAGTAGGTATATATAGTTAGGATTTTTTCTCTATGGGATTTTTGAAAATTCTATGTCGAATAACTTTGACTGAATTGGCTGAAAGTTTCAGGAAAATGGAACATTTTGTTTCTGAGCAGCCCCTGAAAATTTGGGGGGGTTTCGTCAAGGGGGGGCCGAGAAAAAAGGGGGGTCCCAAAACGCGTTTTTCCCATGCAATTTTCCATAGGTCGGTTGGCCTCACTTTTAGCTCGAACGGCTGAATGGATTTCCACGAAACTTGGCAAAATTGTAGGGACTGGTAGCCCGATGTGCCTTTGCTAGGTCTCAATATATGTGCTCCAGTGGATTTTGAGAAATTAACGTTCAAAAAAATATATATATCTGTAAGCGCGCTCCGGGCAGCGCCCCGGTTCGCGTACCTGACGCGTAACGGAACTTCGCGAAGCGAAGCTGATTGGCTCTCCGGTGTCTGTCAACATTCTAAACAGTCCGGAGCGGCCGCCATCTTGTCTCTCGGTAGGATCGAGAGACAAGATGTGGTGAAAAACGAAAGGGGGAATGAAGGAAAGGGGGCAAGGTAGACCCCTGCTGACCCCGTAGGATCGATGAGGGGGATAGTAAAGTGCCCCGCGGGGCAAAAAATAAAAAAATAAAACTTTTCGCAGTAGAGGCGCGTCCCGGTACGCGAACCGGGCAGCTCACCGGGCAGCTAACCGGGCAGCTAACCGGCAGCGTAGCTGTCAACATTGTAAACAGTCCGGAGCAGCCGCCATCTTGTTTCTCGGTAGGTTCGAGAGACAAGATGTGGTAAAAAACGAAGGGGGAAATGAAGGAAAGGGGGCAAGGTAAACCCCTCCTGACCCCCTAGGATTGATGAGGGGGATATTAAAGTCCCCCGCGGGGCAAAAAAAAAAAAAAAATTGCGATTTTTCGCGGTAGAGGCGCTTCCCGGTACGCGAACCGGGCAGCTAACCGGCAGCATAACGGGAGTCCGCCATCTTCTGTTTTTGGAGCGTCCGGTTCGCGTACCGGGTAGCGTCCCGGTAAGCGTAACAAGAGAAACAGTAAAAAAATAAATAATGGAATAGATTATCCAGAAAACTTTGAAAAATTGTAGGGACTGTTTGTTTGATGTGCCTTTGCAAGGCCTCAAGATATGTGCACGTGTGGATTTTGTCTAATTAAGGTTAAAAAAGATATATATATCTGTAAGCGTGCTCCGGCGCGCTTACGTTACGGGTTTTGTTTGCGCTGCAGAGCCGATACGTCACGGTTATGCGACGAGTCATGAGGCATCTCACGTGGCTACGTGATACGTCACGTAATAAAGAATATATTTTACAGATATAGATATTAGCTTTTAAAAAACCAATGAAATTCACTGAAAAAACCATAGGTTATAGACCATATATAGTTAGGAATTAGCATTTACAAAACCTTGAAAATTCACTGAAAAAACCATAGGTTATAGACCATATATAGTTAGGAATTAGCATTTAAAAAACCTTTTTTTACTCACACAAAACCATTGAAATTCCATATATAGTTAGTTGTACTAACTATATATCGCGCACCCGCAATCCACTGCTGATCATGTCACATATTACATCATTCATGACATGGTCAGTGACATCACTGATGACATCACTGATGACATCTCAAATGACATCACTGATGACATCACTGATGACATCTCAAATGACATCACTGATGACATCTCAAATGACATCACTGATGACATCACTGATGACATCTCAAATGACATCACAGATGACATCACTGATGACATCTCATTTGACATTACTGATCACATCACTGATGACATCACTGATGACATCACTGATGACATCTCAAATGACATCACTGATGACATCACTGATGACTACATCCAGTGACTGTATGTTTCTGTAAAGTTAAAATATTGCACGCGCAAGTTATAGTGAGTCCAACTAACTATAACGTGGGAATTTCAATGGTTTTATGTGAGTAAAATTTCCAGCTAACTATAACTGGTGTGAAACCTATGGTTTTTTCAGTGAATTTAATAGGTTTTTTAAATGCTAATTCCTAACTATAACTGGTGTGAAACCTATGGTTTTTTCAGTGAATTTAATAGGTTTTTTAAATGCTAATTCCTAACTATAACTGGTGTGAAACCTATGGTTTTTTCAGTGAATTTCATAGGTTTTTTAATAGCAAATCTCTATAGGTATGAAATGTAATATTTTTTATAACAAATTTTATATTGTCTAATTATGTAATATTTTTTTTATTTTTTTTGCCCCGGAGCGCTCCCGGGGCGCGTACCGATGCGCTCACCGGTAAGCGTAGTGCAACGGCGGGCCCCGGGGCGCGTACCGGTGAGCGTCCCGTTAGCGCTATTCCCGCGAACGAAAACAACATCGTGACGTATCGCGTAGCCACGTGATGCGTCATATGACGCACAGCGTAAGAGCATGCGAGCACATACGATTGCGAAACGTCCTGATGCGCTTACGCAACGCGCCCCTGGGCGCGCCCCGGGGCGCGTAGCGTAAGCGCGTCGGGTCATGTGACCTGAAAATAACTCTTTTTATTGGTTCACAACACTTTTGGTTTCCAAATGATGAAAGCCCTGGGCATGTGACTTGTAAATAACACTTTTCATTGGTTCACAACACTTTTGGTTTCCAAATGAAGAAAGCCCTGGTCATGTGACTTTAAAATAACACTTTTCATTGGATTACAACACTTTTTGTTTCCAAATGATGAAAACCCTGGTCATGTGACTTGAAAATAACACTTTTCATTGGTCCAGAACAGTTTTGTTTTCCAAATGATGAAAGCCCCCACCTTTTTTCCTTATTCTGACTTTGTCCTTTGACTGAGGAAGACCTGTTTGGAGATCTGTCTCTAATCTTTTCTACTTTAAAATGGCTACAGTAGCAGCAGCAGCTGGAGCATCTGCCCCACCACCACCACCACCACCACCATCAAAAAGACCACCAGAAGATTACATTGGTGGTCAAGTAGAAGAGGAGGAGGATGATGAAGAGGAGGGACAGACAAGGCATTTCCTGCCTGAAGATTATCAGCCCTACAAACCAAAAGAGCACTTCGTATGGCAGTTCTACAAAATCCCAAGGGGTTTCAAAAAAGTCAACGCTGCGAAGGTGACTTGTCTGATTTGTGATGCTGAGCTGTCCAGGGGGAACCCTAACAAAAAATATTCCTTCGGGAATCATACCATGATTCGGCACATGATCCGTTGGCACCCAATCAACTATTCTGCTGCAGAGGTAAGGGACCTCTGCAGTAAGCTACCCCATCAACATCTAGACCCTTAACATCGAAAGAACCAACTCCATCGGGTTCAGAGGCAACAGAGACAATACCTATCATACAATCAAAATGTTACGATTTTAAAATCATGTGCAAATATTGTGGAAAGTTACTTTGCTATGGTGAGCAAAGTATAAGACTTATCATCTGTGCTGGGGATAACCATAAGTGCCCGAAAAACCCCTAATTTTTTCTGTTTTTTTTTTTGCTCCAGTTGAGCCATTTACAATTCCCTGTTTTTTGTTTCTACCCATAAAAAATACTAAAAAAATATAAAACTGTTCAGAAAACCCAAGAAAAGTAAAAATGTTCAAAAAAACATAGTAGTGAGGTTAAGGCAAAGGGAGATGACAAACTACATATTTTTAGTCACACTTACCATATAATAAATGTAACTTTAATTACATTTTTTTACTACATTTTGTATCTGTGAAAGAGAGAAGAAAAAATAAGTTATAATTAGTAAAATATGTATTTTAAAATAAAAGATACACATGAAAAGGTTAAAAATCATAACAGTGTATTTAGAAATAAAGTAAGAGTGAAGGACACAGAAAGGGAAATAAAGTAAGGTAGAAGGACAAAAAGAGGGAAAAAGAAATAGAAGGAGAGTAAATTACTAAGAGTAAGGCATATAGATTCACTGACAGAAAGGAAGAGAAGAAGAGAAAAATGAACTGAAGGTAAGAAAGATACTAAAAGAATGCGAGTTAGCAAAACTAAATCAAGAAACAGGAGTAAGTAAAAAGATAATGACTGAGAGGGAAAGGAGTCTAATTAACCACTACAGCGCTAGCGGGTTTTCCCGCTGTGCGCTGAAGGTTCATAAATCACACTTTACATGACAAAGCCAGCTCGTCATGAGCGCAGCGCAGGTAACGCCCATGACGAGCTGGCTTTGTCATTAGCGTGGAAGGGGTTAAGGATGCATTTAGAAGAATGAGGAATGGAAGATAACTGAGAGTAAGTGAAGGAGAGTCATAGAGTGAAGGGATGAAGGGAGAGAGGATAATATAGAAGGATTGAGGGAAAAGGAGTGAGGAAGTTAGTAGACAGAGAGACTAAGGGAAGGACTGAGTGAAGTGGAGTACAATGAGTGAGGAAAGAAAAATGAGTAAGGGAGCAAAAGAAGGAAAGAGAGGAGAAGAGGACTAAAGCAGTGGTACTGAGAGAAAGTGATTCGGTGATGAAAGTAAAGAGAAGGACACTGAAAGATAGGAAATGAGGGGTAGTAATGGAACCGGACTAAAAGAAATGGAGTGAAGAACGATGAGAGAGGATCAGTGAAGTTGTTGTAAGAGAAATGATGGAAGGTAGATAAACACAAGTGAACATAACACAAGGAGAGTGAGGGACTGAGGACATAGAGGTAGTGAACGGAAAATAGAGAGAAGAGGTCAAAAGAAAGGAGCAAACTAAGATAAGCGAGGGAGAGTGGGTGATTTATAGTGATAGAGTGCAACAATACTGCTGAGTGAGTAAAGAGGAATTACTAAAAGAGCAAAGGAGGAAAAGACGGAAAAGGGAAGTAAAGCAGAGAGACTGAAAGCTGAATAGTTATGCAACGGAGAGAGGGGATGCAGACAGTTGAAATGAGAATGAGGGGTTGTGAAAGAAGTGGAGTAAAGGAACGGGGGTGAAAGAGAGTGAGAGAACATTATAAGTGAGTAAAAAGAGCTGAAAGAGGGTGGAAAAAGGAAAGTGAGTATGAGACAATGGGAATACAATTTAAATTACACAATACAAACTATAGAATAACTTGTACAACATGTTACATAGTTTATTTTTGCTGTTCTCAGAATATATTGAATTTCACTTAAAACAGTGAGTTCAAATTACTCATCATATGACAGCGGGAAAAAAAAACACAATCTAAAAGATTGTGTTTTAAAAAAAACCTTATACACTTAAAAATCACAAATGTACACTAATCTTTCATTCACTTACTTTTCCTTTAGGCCAAATAGTATATCATAAAGGTCCTTTTCGTTGGAAAGTACTCTGCTGTTCACTAAAAAATCCAATTCATCGACTTTCTAGAAGAAAAGCTCCAAGAACATCTGAAATATTTTCATTATTTTCATATACTCCTTTTTTTCAGTCATAACTCTTTGCTCATTCCTTCACTTTTCCTTAAGGCCAAATAGTGTCAGATGTATGAGTATCTTTTCAAATTACTTAAAAGAAACTCTGAAATTACCGTTTTCCCGACGTTCTGAAAGAAAGGCTCATACAACATTTTCACAATATTTAAATAATCATAATTCTATCTCTGACTCACTCATGTTCATCATTTTGTATGATACTGATATCACTTACTATGAGATCCACTTACAGTACCTATATGACAACTCAATTTTTTATATTATCTTGATCACTTTTATTCAGAATATAATTTTAAACAGCAAACAAACCTTTATTAACTGCTCCCGTCTTCATAGGCCAATTACCTTTACTTAAATTTTGTTTCTAAAAACACTAGGTATGAATTTTTTAAATCAAAAGGCAAACTTTGTTTGAAAGTCAAATGAGTGTCATTACAGTGGGTCCAACCTTTACGACTTTTTAAATAGCATGTGTAATGCCCTGATGTTGTTGAAGGACCGTCATGATAAATAATAGCTACAGTTGTAAAGGTTCTTCCTGAAATTGATAACTGAGAAGCCACAAAATTTTTAATAGAAGTTGACAATTTACTTCCATCAGGTCTACATCGTGGGAACAATAAAATCACATATTTACCATAAGTTTGTAAAAATAATGTGGACAGCATTGCAGACTTACATTGGGTACACACCATATTGTGATCAGCTGCTTTAACTAGATTATTAAAAGGCACTGATTTGCAGTCTGGTAAACTCAAATATATAAATCTTTCAGTGTCTATTCTAGTACTACTTGACAAACTACAGTTGTCGCAGTCATGCTGCCATTGATAAGAAAGGCCAAAAAGATTTTCTACATCTACACCTTCATCTTCCAAAACATCAAACATATACATTAAAAATTCCTGACAATCCTGCTGAATAATCTGTGAAAATTGATTTTGACCAGAACATATGTCTAGAAGATTTCTAATTTCTGAAACACTTTCTATTTTTGCTCTATCACTGCTACATTTCTCAAACACAGAATTCAATAAACAGCAGAATGTTTGATCCCGATTTTCAACAATCTGTTCTTGTAAATTTCGAAGAAAAAAAACAACATTAACCACTACATTAGCATAGCAGTTGACACCAGAACTGTTTTCAAACTGAAATCCAACAACATCTTCAACAGAATCCTTTTTCTTTCTGCTTACAATTACAGTTTCATCTACTTTTTGTCTTTTTGCTACTACCTTCTTCTTTTTCGGCCTCCCACACGTTTTTCAAACAGAGGATATTGAGGCAAATGTGGAGCATACTCTCTTCTTAACCTATTGTATTCTTTAACACAATCTAGATCAGCACAAATCTTTGTTTCATCACACTCAATCAAGTACAATCCTGATAAAGTTCTGACTCGTGATAATGCCACATATGCCATACCCTCTTTAAACACAGATCTTCCAATGTTCACCAAAGCACTATCTACACTTAAACCTTGAGATTTATGAATTGTCACTGCATATGCCAAACAAACAGGAAACTGTTTTCGGCGAACATATAAGTCTTTCCCATGCAAAAATCTAGCTGAACAACGACAAATTTGTTCTATTTCGTCAATGCCATCAAATTTAATTTTTAAAGTTTCAATTCCATCTCTATTTTTGTAATTCACAAAACCAACAACATGACCCATTGCTCCATTTACCAGACCTCTTTCAACATTTAAATTCCTTCTCAAAATGATACGACAATTTAAACACACATTCAGAGTCTTTTCAAAACCAGCAGTTTTAGATATAGTCTTCTCTAATGAATCCAATTTTGATTTCATATTTTCAGACAAAATAATTGTTGCTCCCATATGCTCTATTTTATCTATAGCTTCCAGTTTCACTATCTCTTCATTTTCTAACTTTAACATTTTGTTGTTGAACATGGAACATTCTTTCAGAGTTGGCATCAAACATATGCCAGATTTCTTCTCGTTAATTTTCTTAAAAATATTCTCTGGAAAAATGTTTTCATTTGGGTACAAATTTGAAATTAATCGTCCATGTAAAGCTTCTTTCCCATGCTGACTTACTTTTCCGATTCTTACATCTTGTAGAATATTTTTATAATCTTCATCCTTTGCCTGCCGCATATTTTGTAGTAGTTCTGCATATTTGAAATTTAACCATATATTAACGTTTCCAATGCTTCCTAGGCACTTCCTGGTATCTTCATGCGTGCCCATTTTAAACACTGGTTGTCCTTTCACTGGAGTCAACTGCAGTAGATCTCCAAAAACAATAATGTGTTTCCCTCCAAATAACACATCATACTCTGTTCTAAGAATTTCATGCATTCTCAAATGCACAAAAGCAAGCATTAGATTTGAGACCATGCTTACTTCATCAATGATAAGAAGTTTCATTTTCTTCAGGACTCTCGAAACTTCGGAACACGCATCTCCAGATAGCTTGTGGTATTGCAATTTGTTATCATGCTCCACTGGCAGCATCAGTAAACGATATAAAGTAATCCCTTTAATATTATGTGCTGCCAGCCCAGTTGGAGCGGTAACAACACAAGATAGCGGTGATTCAGTCCTTTTCTGCAGATAAGTTGCAATTGCTTTAATCAGAAAACTTTTTCCAGTTCCCGCTTCTCCACTCACGTACAGTTGGACAGGCTTAAATGATGTACATGAGCACTCTTTTTTCTCATGACTGAATCCATGTTCAATCTGTTCTGTGACTTCGTCATATATCTGCTTCTGCTCAAGGTTTAGTTGTTTCACCAAATCTTCTAAGTTAACTACATCATCTTGAGCTTGTTCCATAGCTCTTTCCACCTCATCCATGGCTGTGGCAGCTTCATTTTGGATAATTGGTCCTCCTAGTGGATCCTGACTCAATGAAGTAGAACTCTGACTGTCTTGAGAACTGTCTCTAGCAATCTCTACAGCAATTGTGGCTTCTTGCTCTATCTCTTCGTTCAGCATTTGCAGATAATTTGGAAAAACAGGACATTCTATGGTATCCTTGGTTGCATTAAAAGAATCTTCGTAACAGAGAAAATCTCCAAGTAGTTCCTCTTCTGTACGCCATGGCTTAAAGAGTTGCAAAAGAGCTAAAAAGTAAAATTCCCTTTTCTCTGGATTTTCGCAACTCAATTTTCGATGATTAATCAAATGGCCTTTTCTCTGATTCACTAGACAACCTTCACACCCAATGACAGCATATATTCCATTATTGATATCTTCTCTGATGTTCCTCTTATAAATATATCTTTGCAGAACTTCATAGTGACAAGCGTTCTCAAGGTAAGGACTTCTATTTGGATAGTATGTATCCAACATGTTTGTCTTCAAAATATCTGTACTTTCTGGTTCTTTCTCCGCCAAATACTCTATTTCTTGTACAGATTTCAAAACTCGGTTTCGTGTTGCAGCAAGACCTAGACTCACCCAAATGATGGTTCTAGATTTGGCATATAGACTTGCTGATGACAATCGATCAGAACATTCATATGCTCCAATTTCACGATGTGACAACATCTTCAGACTGTAACTGTATAATTTCTTGCTTAGACTCTTTTCATGTGAAATGTCCTCCCACATTTCCTTCAGTTCTGTCTTTTCTTTTTTTGTGATGGAAGATGTCACATATCTAGCCACAGCAATAGAGTTGTCAGCAACGAACTGAATATCCATGTTAGCATTCCACATGGACAAAATCACTGGGTTGTAGTCATTGATGTACTTGGACTCTTCGTTTCTTTTTAAATTGTATGCATTTTTTGGTGATTTCCTCGTCACAGTATGTCGCAGAGAAGACATCAAATTATTTACTCTTCCTTTAGAAATCACTGGTCGTGGAAACGCGAAACGACATTTTGTATAGAACTTGTCCATGTTTCTGAATTTTCGACGACAGTACTTTCCACAACAATGGGATTGAAAGCGTAAAACTTGTTGCCTTAAACTGTTTTCTTCGGTACTTTTCGGAACAGCACATGTTGAATACTCTTCAATGAAACTCATCACTGTTTCATCCGAATCTGTTCCAAATTTGGGTGCATCTTTAATCCACAACAACATATGTATATGAGGAGCACCTCTCGCTTGATACTCCTTTCTCCAAAAGAAAGCAAAAACCTCTCCAAGGGGAGGATTTTTTTTGTTGGTAATAAAAGACATCATAGCTTCAAATCTATGATTGAAATATCTACATACATTCACTGGATCCAAAGAACACAGTTCTCCAGCAGTTTTGAATTCTATATTTTGTATATTTGCATTTGCCTCTCGTAGAAATTGAAGTAAGTCGTCCCATGCATACTCAGCACAGCTAAGAGTGAGGAACCATGTAGGAGTTCCTAAGTTTCTTAGCATACATTTCAATTCCCCATGACGACGGTACCAATACTCATTTGTACCACGCTGACATGCCATGAGATTGATTAGATGAGATTCCAAAATATTATCTTGCAGATTGACTTTCTCCATAAAGTCCCTTGCCGAAACATTTTGCAGATGTGCTCCACTTTTCAGTATATGGTTTACTGCATAAGAAAGCCCAGACAAGTCCCTTTCATACAGTAGATGAAACAAATATGGAATGCATTGACGAAACCTTGGATCTTCAGCATATAATCTTAAAGTTCGATATTCAGATGCAAGAATTTGAAGGGGTCGATCGTCATATCGTCCACCTCGACCTGTTGGAAATAAATGTGGAAAACAACGAGCTTCCAAACTTTCTTCCCATACACTAATGGGACTTCCTTTTGCTGCTTTCATTTGAAACAAGTCAATTGCATTCCCCATCACTTCTTTGGAATGCAAAGGATGAACAGTATAATGTTCATATATTTCTTCGCTTCTAGACACATCAACTTTTTCAATTTGGCCAGCTGAAGAATCACTGTCTTCATCTGCAGCTGTTTCCTCTGCTCCAACACATACATGTTTGTAGTACTCATTGTTTTTGACCAAATACAACGTTGTCTTTTTGACTTTCCTAACATCCACTAAATCTTGCCAGATTTTCTTACTCTTTGTCGGAACCCCATTAACTAGAATAACCAGAGGTTCCTCTTCCACTTTCTCTACACCAATTGTATCAATATTTTTCTTGAAATCTAGAGGCAAATAAACAACTCTTCCCTTTAATCCTCTCTGTAAATCTGAAGGAGGCAATTTCCCTACCTTAGGCTCCATGCGAACAATTGCCTGAAAAGGATGGACACATTGAATCAAAATAGACTCATATGTATTTAAATCCATCAATTCAGGAGGAATGTCTACCAACTCCAAATTATTATGAACAGCTCTAGCAGGCATTCTGTTTTGATTTAATTTATCATAACAATATTTACAAATACGCTGATCAGAACTCAAATCAAAAGAATTCTCCACCCACAAATAAGTGGCAAAATCCTTCCACTCATAATTATTTATCTTTTTACGTATAAATCAACTAATCAAGTTTGATGCTTATAATAAGTTCGTCGACAACACACACAAGTACAATTCGGCCTTTCACTTGATTTCACCTTAAACCTGGTAATTTCCTGGTCAAACTTTTCTGTACTTGAAATCTGTACATTGTCTTCCACATTACCTTGAATTTCTGTGTCAATTTCTACACTGTCCTCTTTATCACCAAATTAACAAATCTCAATTTCTTCACAAATCTTCTTCACATCTAATTCAGTTCCATGTAAAAGAGCACTGTTTAATTGTTTAAGCTTAAGTGCTGGACTTTTTGCATCATACAACCTTCTCACTAATTTCCTCATTTTGTTATGATGCACTGCTAACATCCTAAAATGATGAAAAACACTCTGACATACTTTTCTAGAAAGACAAGCCAGTGAATGCCCTTGCAAACCTGTGTTTTCTCTCACTCTACAAGGATCTAAGTCTTGCAACATCTTCATTTTCTGTTTTAGAGTTTTCTTACTATATGTACGTAAGAAATTACAAAACAAATCGATTGATTCCTGTCGCACACTACAAATACTACTACACTTCCAAGTGTACACTGGACCCTTAGTACGTCTCCCTAAAACTTCATCAGTTAACACCTCTTCTGGTTCTCTAGGCACAAGTTTCTCTTTTTCAATCGGACAACCGTCTTTCACCTCATATGCTCGACCACTGGTGTCAACTGCATGCAGTAAATCATTCTCCTGAAAGTAACTCTCCTCATTAAAAAATGGCTCACAACTTGAACTGTACATCCATTCTCCAGAAAAAACTTTACAAAAATTTGTTCGATTAATTACTCCTTTCCATTTACTGTTTGATTTGAAAACATCAATTGTCTTGTTAAGTGTCCTAATTCTATTGATTATTAAAATAAATAATTTTTTCTTAACTTCAAAAGCCTGATCAACAATCTTCACTACACTTTTCTTTTTCTTATAAAAAGCAGATCTCTGTTTACCTTTTTTAATATTTTTTAACAAATTTAAAACCACCCTATTGCGAAAGATTCGTTTAAGAATGTCCCTAAATTGATTTTGCCTTCTATTCCTATACAAATTATTGTCTCCTGCTGCAGTAGTAACATTTTTTCGGAATCTCTCCTTCCTCTTCAAATTTGCTCTCTCCTTCTCTTTTTCTACATTCTGTCCAACATTTTTTTTTATCTACATATGTTCCGTAAGAAAGACTTAGTTGTCTTACCAGGAACTTTTTTCCTGTTTTTTGAAGTATTTGTTGTAGGAGACTGCTTTAATTCCATTGCTGTTTTTGATTTTTTTCCGCTTAGCATCTTTTCGTCTCCTTTCCCTTGGGGGCATATTTCCTTACTATTGAAATCTTGATTTTAATCTGTGGAGAACAAAAAAAAAATCCTTATAGACCACTATTGCCAAACAACAAAACAATGACAATAAGCAAACAATATAAACACTATAATACTTATACATATGACCTTATCTCTGTTTTTTAAATATAATTCTAAAAAAATATTTCGGGCACATGAATTGGTTTTACATTATTGACAAGGATTAGATAGTATCTGCATGATTAAAAAATATATTTGCACATTTCACAATCATATCTCTTGTGTATCCTCAGATTAGTAAGCAGATTGTACACATGAGGTAAGGACTGTCCTGGGGAGCATAGGTCGTGAGGCCGGTGTCTAACAGTGCACTGGACTGCACTTCATGAAACCTATCCCCCACTGCACTCTTAGACACAGCCCTCACCTCCTTTCCACCCCTGGACAGACCTCTCTTCTACTACACTCTTCAACACAGGCATCACCTCCTATGCACCCCTGGACAATCCTCACCTTATCTGCAACCCTGAATAGACCTCAACTCATCTGCACCATTAGACAGGCCTCAGTTCATCTACACCCCTGGACACGCCTCATCTCATCTGCACCCTGTTACCATCAATTATACTCAATGTATTGAGGCCTGTCGAAGGGGCACAGATTAGATAATGTTTGTCTAAGGGTCAGAGGAGGTAAGTCCTCTCAATTGCACTCATGGACACAGGCCTCAACTCCTTTGCGCCCCTGGACATGCCTCACCTCATCTGCACAATCCACTTCCTAATTTGAGGAAACACAGGTAACATACATTTCCTCTCTCTTGCAAATATTCCTACCAAGCATTACCAAAAAAATGACACAAACCAACAGCAAACAAGCTCAGTCTGCTTCCTAATCTGAGGTAACACAGGTGACATGATTGTGAATGGTTCAAATATTTTTATGTAATCACGCACACACTATTTATTCCTTCTCAAAAATGTATAAGCCATTGATTTACCCTAAAATCGTTTTTTGAATAACATTTTAGAAACAGAGCACAGGTCCTATGTACAAGCATTCAACTTCACTACTGAAACCTCACTATTTCACAAAATAAAAATCCTCTATCTTGCAAATGTAGATACCAAGCATTATCAAAAAGCATGACACAAACCAACAGCAAAGAAGCTCAGGGCCTCATTTATAAGGCCCTGTGTCAGTTTTGCGCTGGTGATGCGTCACTTTTTGAGACGCATCGGCAGCATAAAACATGTGCCTTGTTGCGCCATATTTAAAAAATGACACATCTAGGTAGATGCGTCACTTTTTAAACCCCGGCGCCACATTATACCTGCGTCAGGTATAATGTATGCAGAGGGGGCATTCCCCCGTAAAAAACCTTGTAATAGTGACGCAGTGAAATCTATGAGATTTCACTGCGTCACTTTTAGGATGCTGTTATGTCAAAATCTTGCGCCTGCCTCACAGCAGGCGTAAGACTGACGCAAACCCTTTCACGTGGGGCTTTCCCCATTTGAAAAGACACATTGATGGAGTTGCGTCACTTTTGTGACACACTCCAGCAATGCGTCACTTTTGCGCTTACAGATACATCAGAAATACTCACTTATCTGTAACTCCTTGCGACATGATGAGTCATACATTAAATATGACGCATCATTCGTGTCGCAAGGAGTGCGCAGTGAAAACTGACGCATCGCTGTTTTCATAAATAAGGCCCTCAGTGTGCTTCCTAATCTGAGGTAACACAGGTGACATGATTGTGAAAGGTTCAAATATTTTTATGTAATCATGCACACAATATTTATTCCTTCTCAAAAATGTAAAAGCCATTGATTTGCCCCAAAATCGTTTTTTGAATAACATTTTAGAAACAGAGCACAGGTCCTATGTACAAGCATTCCATTTCAGTACTGAAAACTCACTATTTTACAAAATACATTTCCTCTCTATTGCAAACATTCCTACCAAGCATTTCCAAAAAAATGACACAAACCAACAGCAAAGAAGCTCAGTCTGCTTCCTAATCTGAGGTAACACAGGTGACATGATTGTGAAAGGTTCAAATATTTTTATGTAATCATGCACACACTATTTATTCCTTCTCAAAAATGTAAAAACCATTGATTTGCCCCAAAATCGTTTTTACAATAACATTTTAGAAACACAGCGCAGGTCCTATGTACAAGCATTCCATTTCAGTTCTGAAAACTCACTATTTTACAAAATACATTTCCTCTCTCTATAAAACATTCCTACCAAGCTTTACCAAAAAAATGACACAAACCAACAGCAAAGAAGCTCAGTCTGCTTCCTAATCTGAGGTAACACAGGTGACATGATTGTGAAAGGTTCAAATATTTTTATGTAATCATGCACACACTATTTATTCCTTCTCAAAAATGTAAAAACCATTGATTTGCCCCAAAATCGTTTTTACAATAACATTTTAGAAACACAGCACAGGTCCTATGTACAAGCATTCCATTTCAGTTCTGAAAACTCACTATTTTAGAAAATACATTTCCTCTCTCTATAAAACACTCCTACCAAGCTTTACCAAAAAAATGACACAAACCAACAGCAAAGAAGCTCAGTCTGCTTCCTAATCTAAGGTAACACAGGTGACATGATTGTGAAAGGTTCAAATATTTTTATGTAATCATGCACACACTATTTATTTCTTCTCAAAAATGTAAAAACCATTGATTTGCCCCAAAATCGTTTTTACAATAACATTTTAGAAACAGAGCGCAGGTCATATGTACAAGCATTCCATTTCAGTACTGAAAACTCACTATTTTACAACATACATTTCCTCTCCCTTGTAAACATTCCTACCAAGCTTTACCAAAAAAATGACACAAACCAACAGCAAAGAAGCTCAGTCTGCTTCCTAATCTGAGGTAACACAGGTGACATGATTGTGAAAGGTTCAAATATTTTTATGTAATCATGCACACACTATTTATTCCTTCTCAAAAATGTAAAACCATTGATTTGCCCCAAAATCATTTTTTGAATAACATTTTAGAAACACAGCGCAGGTCCTATGTACAAGAATTCCATTTCAGTTCTGAAAACTCACTATTTTACAAAATACATTTCCTCTATCTTGCAAATATTGATACCATGCATTTTCAAAAAACATCACACAAACCAACAGCAAAGAAACTCAATGTGCTTCCTAATCTGAACTCTCTATCTATATTGAATGAATCATAACTCACCTTTACAAATGCTTTGGGAGATTGAGAACAGTGTCAGATACACACACCAATATTTCTTTAGCAGAGCAAAAGGTATGTACTCCAGGCACTGCAACCATGAATGGCACAGAAAACCTCTAATTCTACACACATATCCCTCATGTTAACCAATTAAAACTCTTCCCTCTCTATTTTCAAACCAACACCCTTCCCCCCCTCAGCCCTTTCTGCCTGTTACCATAGCAACTCCCTCCTCACTGACCTCTCAGGGTTAAAAGTTTATTCTACAATGTTGCAATTGAACTTAGCAAGGATGTTTGACCTCTCAATACACCAGCTTATGAGGTGCAATCTTTCTTTTAATGACTTTTTCTTAACCATTCAAATTACTTCTTTCACAGACCAGAACCATGCACCCTAACTTTCAGTTTTCAACTATCTGAATCCACAAATCATTGCTTGTGATTCGAGAGCACTGAAACTCCACAGTTTTTTTTTGCAAACTCCTACTGTTCCAACTGCCATTTCATTCCTACACTTCATCTGACTGCACCAGAACCTCCTCTCACCATGTACTCTGTCTGGATTATTGGACATAGCTACATCCACTGGGCTCAAAGGTATGCAGCTCTCAGAAATTTTCACAACCTTGATTTACCAAATGTGCACATCAAATGGATTGGCCAAAGAGGATTGAGATGTCATCAATTGATACCATTGGTGAAAACCTTTCACCATCTGCCACACCCTGACCGTATAATTTTGCACTGTGGTGGAAATGACCTAGGCACTTTCACTGGGGTAGGTCTGGAAATGGTTTTAAAGGACACCTTTGGGCAATTGATGACACTTTTTCCACAAACTGCCTTGGTATATTCCAATATATGCCAAAGACAGAAATGGAAGTGGTCCAACCAATTTTGTCCACAATTTGAGAAAGCACGGAAACATGTGAATAAATCTGTTTCTGCTTACATGAGAGACTATGGAATGGGTTCAATATACAACAATAACTTGCGTTACAACATGCAAGATATCTACAGAGGAGATCGTGTGCACTTCTCAGATGAGGGGAATAGAATATTCCTCCTGAATATAAGACTGTGCATTGGAACCTACTTGTAGGTACCTTAATCAGCCACAGAACCCAAAAGCTCTTTTCAGAGCTACCCTACCTCTGATCACTCAAAATGATTACTTTTCTCTAACTTTTTTCACTATTTTTCACCAAAGTACGCTTCCCGGTACGCTCCCCGGTACGCATACCGGGCGCTCCCCCCGCGAAAATGTTAATAAAAAATGTTTTGGGGCCTATATGGGCCTCCTAAGACCCCTTCAGAAAACCTAGGGTGTCAGGGGGTGTCTACCGTACCCCCTTTTACCCATTCCCAACGTTGTTTGTCCTCCATCTTGTGTCTCAATTCTTCCGAAACACAAGATGGAGGACTCCCGTTGCGCTTACCGGTACGCGTAGCGGGGCGCTCACCGGTAAGCGCTCCCAAAAAAATGTAAAAGTTAATTTACATAAAAACCTCTGTAGAGATGTTCACCAAATATAGAATAGGCCATACTACATACCAGTCCCTACCATTTTCCCAAATTTGATGGAATTCCATTGAGCCATTTGGCCTGTAGCCCTGTCTAAATATCCTGAGGTAAATTACATGACAAAAACACATCTGAAGTGTTAGAATTTACAACCAATTAAAATGTTACTTTCAATTTCTAGTATTATTTCCTGACATTTGATTGGTTATGTACATGAATATAAATGAAACACAGCCATTTTGACTACAACTACCTGAGGTACATCTTGAAAGGATTTTCTCATTTTTTCTTCTTCATCTCTCTCAAAAGTAAGTTGTTAATTTGTAAGGAGCACTTTAAATTGATTAGTAAAAACGTTTTCTGATAGTTATTTATTGTCCCTCTGTTATAGTTATAGCTTGAGATACGCTTCTCTATTATATTTATGGATTAAGTTAGGCTTCTCTAGTATAATTATGATTTAACTTAGTCTTCATCACATGCACTTTTTAATAGTTCTACTTCCTGCCTGATACCATACACTGCCCAAAGATAACTTCACTGTTAAAAACTCAGAAATACCTGTCTGAACTTAAACCTAACAGTGCCCTATCTCTCCTGATATATTTATTTGTTATGCAATTTACAGCAACAAAATGGAAGGAGAGCAAAAGAAATGTAATATTTCATTTGAAATTGATCTCGAGAACAACCCAGAGGAAGAGATTGATGATTTAGACTTTTTGGATCAGTCTCTTGATCAAGAGTTTCTTAAATATGTGGAAGAAATGGAATCATGGAATCCAAATGAGGACATTCCTGACGAAATAATGTTGGAAGTGTTATTAAATTTTGAAAAATCAGAGCAATACATTTTTATTTAATAATTAAAAATTGTTCCAGACATTATTCTTTTTTATATGTAATTCATGAAATAGTACCAAAATGAATATAATATAATGTGAGACTTATAGTATACTGTGCAACTTTTTTATGTTACATAGTAATTTTCCTCATAGTTACTTCCTTCTCCCACTATATTATCTTCAATGTGTATTTGACATCTCTTTTTCATCTCCTGCCTCCATGTTGTTTCTACTTTCCTGACAAACTATGGTATGGATTCCATATAGCACAATAACTTCTGTAGCAACATGCAAATTATCTACAGAGGAGACAATCTACATTGAATTTAAAACTCTGCATTGGTACCTACATGCTGGTACTTATATCACCCACACAACACAACAACTCTATGCAGAGCTACCCTACCTCTAAGCACTTTAAATTATTATTTTACTGTTTCACTGAGTTTGATTTTTGGTACGCTCCCCGGTAAGCTCCCCGGTGCGCGTACCGGGCGCTTCTCCCCGCGAAAATCGAAAGAAAATTAAAACATTTTTTTGTCCCGCGGGACCCTTTTATGGCCCCCACATCAAACCTAGGGGGTCAGGGGGGGTCTACCCTGCCTCCTTTTGGTCATTTCCTCCTTTGTTTTTGCCACCTCTTGTGTCTCGATCCTACCGAGACACAAGAGGGCGGCCAAAACGTGTTTTTCCCATGCAATTTTCCATAGGGCGGTTGGCCTCACTTTTAGCTCGAACGGCTGAATGGATTTCCACGAAACTTGGCAAAATTGTAGGGACTGGTAGCCCGATGTGCCTTTGCTAGGTCTCAATATATATGTTCCAGTGGATTTTGAGAAATTAACGTTCAAAAAAATATATATATCTGTAAGCGCGCTCCGGGCAGCGCCCCGGTTCGTGTACCTAACGCGTAACGGAACTTCGCGAAGCGAAGCTGATTGGCTCTCTGGTGTCTGTCAACATTCTAAACAGTCCGGAGCGGCCGCCATCTTGTCTCTCGGTAGGATCGAGAGACAAGATGCGGTGAAAAACGAAGGGGGAAATGAAGGAAAGGGGGCAAGGTAGACCCCTCCTGACCCCCTGGGATTGATGAGGGGGATATTAAAGTGCCCCGCGGGGCAAAAAAAAATTTTGCGATTTTTCGCCATAGAGGCGCGTCCCGGTACGCGAACCGGGCAGCTAACTGGCAGCGTAATGGGAGTCCGCCATCTTGTGTTTTTGGAGCGTCCGGTTCGCGTACCGGGTAGCGTCCCGGTAAGCGTAACAAGAGAAACAGTAAAAAAAAGATTAATGGAATAGATTATCAAGAAAACTTTGAAAAATTGTAGGGACTGTTTGTTTGATGTGCCTTTGCAAGGCCTCAAGATATGTGCACGTGTGGATTTTGTCTAATTAAGGTTAGGGACTGGTAGCACAATGTGCCTTTGCTAGGTCTCAATATATGTGTTCCAGTGGATTTTGAGAAATTAACGTTCAAAAAAATATATATATCTGTAAGCGCGCTCCGGGCAGCGCCCCGGTTCGCGTACCTGACGCGTAACGGAACTTCACGAAGCGAAGCTGATTGGCTCTCTGGTGTCTGTCAACATTCTAAACAGTCCGGAGCGGCCGCCATCTTGTCTCTCGGTAGGATCGAGAGACAAGATGCGGTGAAAAACGAAGGGGGAAATGAAGGAAAGGGGGCAAGGTAGACCCCTCCTGACCCCCTAGGATTGATGAGGGGGATATTAAAGTGCCCCGCGGGGCAAACATTTTTTTTTGCGATTTTTCGCCATAGAGGCGCGTCCCGGTTCGCGAACCGGGCAGCTAACTGGCAGCGTAACGGGAGTCCGCCATCTTGTGTTTTTGGAGCGTCCGGTTCGCGTACCGGGTAGCGTCCCGGTAAGCGTAACAAGAGAAACAGTAAAAAAAAAGATTAATGGAATAGATTATCAAGAAAACTTTGAAAAATTGTAGGGACTGTTTGTTTGATGTGCCTTTGCAAGGCCTCAAGATATGTGCACGTGTGGATTTTGTCTAATTAAGGTTAGGGACTGGTAGCCCGATGTGCCTTTGCTAGGTCTCAATATATGTGTTCCAGTGGATTTTGAGAAATTAACGTTCAAAAAAATATATATATCTGTAAGCGCGCTCCGGGCAGCGCCCCGGTTCGCGTACCTGACGCGTAACGGAACTTCGCGAAGCGAAGCTGATTGGCTCTCTGGTGTCTGTCAACATTCTAAACAGTCCGGAGTGGCCGCCATCTTGTCTCTCGGTAGGATCGGTTTGAATCTATGATGTATTTTATTACAAACAAAAAAAATCCTCCGCTTGGAGAGGTTTGGGATTTCTTTTGGAGAAAAGAGTATCAAGCAAGAGGTGCTCCTCACATACATATGCTGCTATGGATTAAAGATGAATCAAAATTTGGAACAGATTCAGATGAGAAAGTTATGAATTTCATTGAGCAGTATTCTACATGTGCTGTTTCGAAAAGTACAGAAGAAAACAATTTAAGACATCAAGTTTTACGCTCTCAAACCCATCGTTGTGGAAAATACTGTCGTCGAAAATATAAATCCAAGGACAAGTTCTACACAAAATGACGTTTTGCATTTCCACGTCCAGTAACATCGAAAGGAAGAGGGAACAATTTTATGTCTTCTCTGCGACATACTGTGACAAGAAATTAACCTAAAAATACATAAAGCCTAAGAAGAAATGAGGAGTCCAAATACATAAATGACTACAACCCAGTCATTTTGTCCATGTGGAATGCTAACATGGATATTCAATATGTTGCTGACAACTCTATTGCTGTGGCTCGATATGTGACGTCTTACATCACAAAATCAGAAAAGACGGAATTGAAGGAAATGTGGGAGGAAATTTCACATGAAAAGAGACTAAGCAAGAAATTATACAGTTACAGTCTGAAGATGTTGTCGCATCGAGAAATTGGAGCATATGAATGTTCTGATCGGTTATCATCAGCAAGTCTATATGCCAAATCTAGAACAATCATTTGGGTGAGTCTAGGTCTTGCTGCAACACTAAACCGAGTTTTGAAATCTGTACAAGAAATAGAGTATTTGGCGGAGAAAGAACCAAACTGTACAGATATTTTGAAGACAAACATGTTGGATACATACTATCCAAATAGAAGTAGTCAACTTGAGAACGTTTGTCTCTATGAAGTCCTGCAAACCTATACTTTTAAGAGGAACGTCACAAAAGATATCAATAAAGGTGTATATGCTGTAATTGGATGTGAAGGATGTCTGGTGAAACAAAGAAAAGGCCATTTGATTATTCATCGAAAATTGAGTTGTGAATCTCCAGACAAAAGGAAATTTCACTATTTAGCTCTTTTACAACTCTTTAAGCCTTGGCGTACAGAAGAGGCACTACTTGGAGATTTTCTCAGTTATGAAGATTCGTTCAATGCAACCAAGGATACCATAGAATGTCATGTTTTTTCAAATTATCTGCAAATGTTGAAGGAGGAAATACAGCAAGAAGCTACAATTGCAGCAGAGATTGCTAGAGACAGTTCTCAAGACAGTCAGAGTTCTGCTTCATTGAGTCAGGATCCACTAGGAGGACCAATTATACAAAATGAAGCTGCCACTGCCATGGATGAAGTGGAAAGAGCCATGGAACAAGCTCAGGAAGATGTAGTTAACTTAGAAGATTTGGAAAAAGAACTAAACGTTGAGCAGAGACAAATATATGACGAAGTCACAGAACAGATTGAGCATGGTTTATGTCATGAGAAAAAAGAGTGCTCATGTACATCATTTATACCTGTCCGACTGTACGTGAGTGGAGAAGCAGGAACTGGAAAAAGTTTTCTGATTAAAGCAATTGCAACTTATCTGCAGAAAAGAACGGAGTCATCGCTGTCTTGTGTTGTTACCACTCCAACTGGGTTGGCAGCACATAACATTAAAGGGATTACTTTACATCGCTTATTGATGCTGCCAGTAGAGCATGATAATAACTTACAATACAACAAGCTATCTGGAGAAGCTTGTTGTGAAGTTTCAAGAGTCCTAAAGAAAATGAAACTTCTCATCATTGATGAGGTAAGCATGGTATCAAATGTAATGCGTGCTTGTGTGCATTTAAGAATGCAAGAAATTCTTAAAATAGGGTATGATGTGTTATTTGGAGGCAAACACATCATTGTTTTTGGAGATCTACTGCAGCTAACTCCAGTGAAAGGACAACCAGTGTTTAAAATGCTTACACATGAAGATACCAGGAAGTGCCTTGGAAGCATTGGAAATGTTAACATATGTTTACATTTCAAATATGCAGAACTGCTTCAAAATATGCGACAGGCAAAGGATGAAGATTATAAAAATATTCTACAAGATGTAAGAACTGGAAAAGTAAGTGAGCATGGCAAAGAAGCTTTACATGCACGATTAATTTCAAATTTGTTTCCAAACGAAAACATTCTCCCAGAGAATATTTTTAAGAAAAATCCTGAAAACAAATCTGTCATATGCTTGATGCCTACTCTGCAAGAATGTTCAATCTTCAACAACAAAATGTTAAAGTTAGAAAATCAAGAGATTGTGAAACTGGAAGCTATTGATAAAATAGAGCATGAAGGAGCAACTATTATTTTCTCAGAAAAGTTGAAATCAAAATTGGATTCTTTAGAGAAGACAATATCTAAAACTGCTGGTTTGGAAAAGACTCTGTATGTATCTTTAAATTGTCGTATAATTTTACGACGGAATTTACATGTGGAAAAAGGTTTAGTAAATGGAGCAATGGGTCTTGTTGTTGATTTTGTGAATTACCGAAATAGAGATGGAATTGAATTTCTAAAAATTAAATGTGATGGTATTGAAGAAGTACAACAAATCAGTTGTTGTTCTGCTCGATTTTTGCTTGTGGAAGATTTATATGTCCGCCGAAAACAGTTTCCTGTTTCTTTGGCATATGCAGTGACTATTCATAAATCTCAAGGTTTAAGTGTAGATAGTGCTTTGGTGAATATTGGAAGTTCTGTGTTCAAGGAGGGTATGGCATATGTTGCTTTATCTCGAGTCAGAACTTTATCTGGATTGTACTTGATTGATTTTGATGAGACAAAGATTAGTGCAGATGTAAATTGTGTAAAAAAATATAATAGGTTAAGAAGAGAGTATGCTCCAAATTTACCTCAATATCCTCTATTTGAAAAGCATGTAGTAGGCCGAAAAAGAAGAAATGAGAAAAATTGTAGTGAAGTTGTAGCAAAAAGAAAAAAAAGTAGATGAACCAGTAATTGTAAGCAGAAAGGAAAATGATTCAGTTAAAGATGTTGTTGGATTTCAGTTTGAAAACAGTTCTGGTGTCAACTGCTATGCTAATGTAGTGGTTAATGTTGTTTTTTTCCCCAAACTGTACAAGAACAGATTGTTGAAAATCGGGATCAAAGATTTTGTTCTTTGTTGAATTCTGTGTTTGAGAAATGTAGCAGCGATAGAACAAAAATACAAACTGTTTCTGAAATTCGAAATGTTTTAGACATATGTTCTGGTCTAAATCAATTTTCACAGAATATTCAGCAAGATTGTCAGGAATTTCTAATGTATATATTTGTTGTATTGCAAGATGAAGGTGTAGATGTAGAAAATCTTTTTGGCCTTTCTTATAAATGGCAAAAAACACAGTTGATGGACAGAATGTAGAACAATGTCATACATTCACCCCAGTACAAGGATCTGGGCCTAAATCCATCGGTTTTTTGCACTCCACACCACCCTGGGTTAGACACTGGCTATATGCAAATCAGCTCTGACCCTGTGCCTCATGGGAACAGTCCAGTCCGAACTACCAAGCCATGTCTTTCCCAGACCGGAATCAAGCATCCAAGGACCGGTTTCTGGCTATCAGCCTTCATTCAGCCTGGATAGCTTGACTCCAGTGGTGTGGAGAGCCTGGGACTCACGTCTGAGCATACCCAGCCCACTCGGGGTGAAAATTGCAAAAAACACAGTTGATGGACAGAATGTAGAACAATGTCATACATTCACCCCAGTACAAGGATCTGGGCCTAAATCCATCGTTTATTTGCACTCCACACCACCCTGGGTTAGACACTGGCTATATGCAAATCAGCTCTGACCCTGTGCCTCATGGGAACAGTCCAGTCCGAACTACCAAGCCATGTCTTTCCCAGACCGGAATCAAGCATCCAAGGACCGGTTTCTGGCTATCAGCCTTCATTCAGCCTGGATAGCTTGACTCCAGTGGTGTAGAGAGCCCGGGACTCACGTCTGAGCATACCCAGCCCACTCAGGGTGAAAATTGCAAAAAACACAGTTGATGGACAGAATGTAGAACAATGTCATACATTCACCCCAGTACAAGGATCTGGGCCTAAATCCATCGTTTTTTTGCACACCACACCACCCTGGGTTAGACACTGGCTATATGCAAATCAGCTCTGACCCTGTGCCTCATGGGAACAGTCCTGTCGGAACTACCAAGCCATGTCTTTCCCAGACCGGAATCAAGCATCCAAGGACCGGTTTCTGGCTATCAGCCTTCATTCAGCCTGGATAGCTTGACTCCAATGGTGTGGAGAGCCTGGGACTCACGTCTGAGCATACCCAGCCCACTCGGGGTGAAAATTGCAAAAAACACAGTTGATGGACAGAATGTAGAACAATGTCATACATTCACCCCAGTACAAGGATCTGGGCCTAAATCCATCGTTTTTTTGCACTCCACACCACCCTGGGTTAGACACTGGCTATATGCAAATCAGCTCTGACCCTGTGCCTCATGGGAACAGTCCAGTCCGAACTACCAAGCCATGTCTTTCCCAGACCGGAATCAAGCATCCAAGGACCGGTTTCTGGCTATCAGTCTTCATTCAGCCTGGATAGCTTGACTCCAGTGGTGTGGAGAGCCTGGGACTCACGTCTGAGCATACCCAGCCCACTCGGGGTGAAAATTGCAAAAAACACAGTTGATGGACAGAATGTAGAACAATGTCATACATTCACCCCAGTACAAGGATCTGGGCCTAAATCCATTGTTTATTTGCACTCCACACCACCCTGGGTTAGACACTGGCTATATGCAAATCAGCTCTGACCCTGTGCCTCATGGGAACAGTCCAGTCCGAACTACCAAGCCATGTCTTTCCCAGACCGGAATCAAGCATCCAAGGACCGGTTTCTGGCTATCAGCCTTCATTCAGCCTGGATAGCTTGACTCCAGTGGTGTGGAGAGCCTGGGACTCACGTCTGAGCATACCCAGCCCACTCGGGGTGAAAATTGCAAAAAACACAGTTGATGTACAGAATGTAGAATAATGTCATGCATTCACCCCAGTACAAGGATCTGGGCCTAAATCCATCGTTTTTTTGCACTCCACACCACCCTGGGTTAGACACTGGCTATATGCAAATCAGCTCTGACCCTGTGCCTCATGGGAACAGTCCAGTCGGAACTACCAAGCCATGTCTTTCCCAGACCGGAATCAAGCATCCAAGAACCGGTTTCTGGCTATCAGCCTTCATTCTGCCTGGATAACTTGACTCCAGTGGTGTGGAGAGCCTGAGACACACGTCTGAGCATACCCAGCCCACTCGGAGTGAAAATTGCAAAAAACACAGTTGATGGACAGAATGTAGAACAATGTCATACATTCACCCCAGTACAAGGATCTGGGCCTAAATCCATCGTTTTTTTGCACTCCACACCACCCTGGGTTAGACACTGGCTATATGCAAATCAGCTCTGACCCTGTGCCTCATGGGAACAGTCCAGTCCGAACTACCAAGCCATGTCTTTCCCAGACCGGAATCAAGCATCCAAGGACCGGTTTCTGGCTATCAGCCTTCATTCAGCCTGGATAGCTTGACTCCAGTGGTGTGGAGAGCCTGGGACTCACGTCTGAGCATACCCAGCCCACTCGGGGTGAAAATTGCAAAAAACACAGTTGATGGACAGAATGTAGAACAATTTCATACATTCACCCCAGTACAAGGATCTGGGCCTAAATCCATCGTTTTTTTGCACTCCACACCACCCTGGGTTAGACACTGGCTATATGCAAATCAGCTCTAACCCTGTGCCTCATGGGAGCAGTCCAGTCCGAACTACCAAGCCATGTCTTTCCCAGACCGGAATCAAGCATCCAAGGACCGGTTTCTGGCTATCACCCTTCATTCAGCCTGGATAGCTTGACTCCAGTGGTGTGGAGAGCCTGGGACTCACGTCTGAGTATACCCAGCCCACTCGGGGTGAAAATTGCAAAAAACACAGTTGATGGACAGAATGTAGAACAATGTCATACATTCACCCCAGTACAAGGATCTGGGCCTAAATCCATCGTTTTTTTTGCACTCCATACCACCCTGGGTTAGACACTGGCTATATGCAAATCAGCTCTGAGCCTGTGCCTCATGGGAACAGTCCAGTCCGAACTACCAAGCCATGTCTTTCCCAGACCGGAATCAAGCATCCAAGGACCGGTTTCTGGCTATCAGCCTTCATTCAGCCTGGATAGCTTGACTCCAGTGGTGTGGAGAGCCTGGGACTCACGTCTGAGCATACCCAGCCTACTCGGGGTGAAAATTGCAAAAAACACAGTTGATGGACAGAATGTAGAACAATGTCATACATTCACCCCAGTACAAGGATCTGGGCCTAAATCCATCGTTTTTTTGCACTCCACACCACCCTGGGTTAGACACTGGCTATATGCAAATCAGCTCTGACCCTGTGCCTCATGGGAACAGTCCAGTCCGAACTACCAAGCCATGTCTTTCCCAGACCGGATTCAAGCATCCAAGGACCGGTTTCTGGCTATCAGCCTTCATTCAGCCTGGATAGCTTGACTCCAATGGTGTGGAGAGCCTGGGACTCACGTCTGAGCATACCCAGCCCACTCGGGGTGAAAATTGCAAAAAACACAGTTGATGGACAGAATGTAGAACAATGTCATACATTCACCCCAGTACAAGGATCTGGGCCTAAATCCATCGTTTTTTGCACTCCACACCACCCTGGGTTAGACACTGGCTATATGCAAATCAGCTCTGACCCTGTGCCTCATGGGAACAGTCCAGTCCGAACTACCAAGCCATGTCTTTCCCAGACCGGAATCAAGCATCCAAGGACCGGTTTCTGGCTATCAGCCTTCATTCAGCCTGGATAGCTTGACTCCAGTGGTGTGGAGAGCCTGGGACTCACGTCTGAGCATATCCAGCCCACTCGGGGTGAAAATTGCAAAAAACACAGTTGATGGACAGAATGTAGAACAATGTCATACATTCACCCCAGTACAAGGATCTGGGCCTAAATCCATCGTTTATTTGCACTCCACACCACCCTGGGTTAGACACTGGCTATATGCAAATCAGCTCTGACCCTGTGCCTCATGGGAACAGTCCAGTCGGAACTACCAAGCCATGTCTTTCCCAGACCGGAATCAAGCATCCAAGAACCGGTTTCTGGCTATCAGCCTTCATTCTGCCTGGATAGCTTGACTCCTGTGGTGTGGAGAGCCTGGGACACACGTCTGAGCATACCCAGCCCACTCGGAGTGAAAATTGCAAAAAACACAGTTGATGGACAGAATGTAGAACAATGTCATACATTCACCCCAGTACAAGGATCTGGGCCTAAATCCATCGTTTTTTTGCACTCCACACCACCCTGGGTTAGACACTGGCTATATGCAAATCAGCTCTGACCCTGTGCCTCATGGGAACAGTCCAGTCTGAACTACCAAGCTATGTCTTTCCCAGACCGGAATCAAGCATCCAAGGACCGGTTTCTGGCTATCAGCCTTCATTCAGCCTGGATAGCTTGACTCCAGTGGTGTGGAGAGCCTGGGACTCACGTCTGAGCGTACCCAGCCCACTCGGGGTGAAAATTGCAAAAAACACAGTTGATGGACAGAATGTAGAACAATGTCATACGTTCACCCCACTACAAGGATCTGGGCCTAAATCCATCGTTTTTTTGCACTCCACACCACCCTGGGTTAGACACTGGCTATATGCAAATCAGCTCTGACCCTGTGCCTCATGGGAACAGTCCAGTCCGAACTACCAAGCCATGTCTTTCCCAGACCGGAATCAAGCATCCAAGGACCGGTTTCTGGCTATCAGCCTTCATTCAGCCTGGATAGCTTGACTCCAGTGGTGTGGAGAGCCTGGGACTCACGTCTGAGCATACCCAGCCCACTCGGGGTGAAAATTGCAAAAAACACAGTTGATGGACAGAATGTAGAACAATTTCATACATTCACCCCAGTACAAGGATCTGGGCCTAAATCCATCGGTTTTTTGCACTCCATACCACCCTGGGTTAGACACTGGCTATATGCAAATCAGCTCTGACCCTGTGCCTCATGGGAACAGTACAGTCCGAACTACCAAGCCATGTCTTTCCCAGACCGGAATCAAGCATCCAAGGACCGGTTTCTGGCTATCAGCCTTCATTCAGCCTGGATAGCTTGACTCCAATGGTGTGGAGAGCCTGGGACTCACGTCTGAGCATACCCAGCCCACTCAGGGTGAAAATTGCAAAAAACACAGTTGATGGACAGAATGTAGAACAATGTCATACATTCACCCCAGTACAAGGATCTGGGCCTAAATCCATCGTTTTTTTGCACTCCACACCACCCTGGGTTAGACACTGGCTATATGCAAATCAGCTCTGACCCTGTGCCTCATGGGAACAGTCCAGTCCGAACTACCAAGCCATGTCTTTCCCAGACCGGAATCAAGCATCCAAGGACCGGTTTCTGGCTATCAGCCTTCATTCAGCCTGGATAGCTTGACTCCAGTGGTGTGGAGAGCCTGGGACTCACGTCTGAGCATACCCAGCCCACTCGGGGTGAAAATTGCAAAAAACACAGTTGATGGACAGAATGTAGAACAATGTCATACATTCACCCCAGTACAAGGATCTGGGCCTAAATCCATCGTTTATTTGCACTCCACACCACCCTGGGTTAGACACTGGCTATATGCAAATCAGCTCTGACCCTGTGCCTCATGGGAACAGTCCAGTCCGAACTACCAAGCCATGTCTTTCCCAGACCGGAATCAAGCATCCAAGGACCGGTTTCTGGCTATCAGCCTTCATTCAGCCTGGATAGCTTGACTCCAGTGGTTTGGAGAGCCCGGGACTCACGTCTGAGCATACCCAGCCCACTCAGGGTGAAAATTGCAAAAAACACAGTTGATGGACAGAATGTAGAACAATGTCATACATTCACCCCAGTACAAGGATCTGGGCCTAAATCCATCGTTTTTTTGCACACCACACCACCCTGGGTTAGACACTGGCTATATGCAAATCAGCTCTGACCCTGTGCCTCATGGGAACAGTCCTGTCCGAACTACCAAGCCATGTCTTTCCCAGACCGGAATCAAGCATCCAAGGACCGGTTTCTGGCTATCAGCCTTCATTCAGCCTGGATAGCTTGACTCCAATGGTGTGGAGAGCCTGGGACTCACGTCTGAGCATACCCAGCCCACTCGGGGTGAAAATTGCAAAAAACACAGTTGATGGACAGAATGTAGAACAATGTCATACATTCACCCCAGTACAAGGATCTGGGCCTAAATCCATCGTTTTTTTGCACTCCACACCACCCTGGGTTAGACACTGGCTATATGCAAATCAGCTCTGACCCTGTGCCTCATGGGAACAGTCCAGTCCGAACTACCAAGCCATGTCTTTCCCAGACCGGAATCAAGCATCCAAGGACCGGTTTCTGGCTATCAGTCTTCATTCAGCCTGGATAGCTTGACTCCAGTGGTGTGGAGAGCCTGGGACTCACGTCTGAGCATACCCAGCCCACTCGGGGTGAAAATTGCAAAAACACAGTTGATGGACAAAATGTAGAACAATGTCATACATTCACCCCAGTACAAGGATCTGGGCCTAAATCCATTGTTTATTTGCACTCCACACCACCCTGGGTTAGACACTGGCTATATGCAAATCAGCTCTGACCCTGTGCCTCATGGGAACAGTCCAGTCCGAACTACCAAGCCATGTCTTTCCCAGACCGGAATCAAGCATCCAAGGACCGGTTTCTGGCTATCAGCCTTCATTCAGCCTGGATAGCTTGACTCCAGTGGTGTGGAGAGCCTGGGACTCACGTCTGAGCATACCCAGCCCACTCGGGGTGAAAATTGCAAAAAACACAGTTGATGTACAGAATGTAGAATAATGTCATACATTCACCCCAGTACAAGAATCTGGGCCTAAATCCATCGTTTTTTTGCACTCCACACCACCCTGGGTTAGACACTGGCTATATGCAAATCAGCTCTGACCCTGTGCCTCATGGGAACAGTCCAGTCCGAACTACCAAGCCATGTCTTTCCCAGACCGGAATCAAGCATCCAAGGACCGGTTTCTGGCTATCAGCCTTCATTCAGCCTGGATAGCTTGACTCCAGTGGTGTGGAGAGCCTGGGACTCACGTCTGAGCATACCCAGCCTACTCGGGGTGAAAATTGCAAAAAACACAGTTGATGGACAGAATGTAGAACAATGTCATACATTCACCCCAGTACAAGGATCTGGGCCTAAATCCATCGTTTTTTTGCACTCCACACCACCCTGGGTTAGACACTGGCTATATGCAAATCAGCTCTGACCCTGTGCCTCATGGGAACAGTCCAGTCCGAACTACCAAGCCATGTCTTTCCCAGACCGGATTCAAGCATCCAAGGACCGGTTTCTGGCTATCAGCCTTCATTCAGCCTGGATAGCTTGACTCCAATGGTGTGGAGAGCCTGGGACTCACGTCTGAGCATACCCAGCCCACTCGGGGTGAAAATTGCAAAAAACACAGTTGATGGACAGAATGTAGAACAATGTCATACATTCACCCCAGTACAAGGATCTGGGCCTAAATCCATCGTTTTTTGCACTCCACACCACCCTGGGTTAGACACTGGCTATATGCAAATCAGCTCTGACCCTGTGCCTCATGGGAACAGTCCAGTCCGAACTACCAAGCCATGTCTTTCCCAGACCGGAATCAAGCATCCAAGGACCGGTTTCTGGCTATCAGCCTTCATTCAGCCTGGATAGCTTGACTCCAGTGGTGTGGAGAGCCTGGGACTCACGTCTGAGCATATCCAGCCCACTCGGGGTGAAAATTGCAAAAAACAGAGTTGATGGACAGAATGTAGAACAATGTCATACATTCACCCCAGTACAAGGATCTGGGCCTAAATCCATCGTTTATTTGCACTCCACACCACCCTGGGTTAGACACTGGCTATATGCAAATCAGCTCTGACCCTGTGCCTCATGGGAACAGTCCAGTCGGAACTACCAAGCCATGTCTTTCCCAGACCGGAATCAAGCATCCAAGAACCGGTTTCTGGCTATCAGCCTTCATTCTGCCTGGATAGCTTGACTCCTGTGGTGTGGAGAGCCTGGGACACACGTCTGAGCATACCCAGCCCACTCGGAGTGAAAATTGCAAAAAACACAGTTGATGGACAGAATGTAGAACAATGTCATACATTCACCCCACTACAAGGATCTGGGCCTAAATCCATCGTTTTTTTGCACTCCACACCACCCTGGGTTAGACACTGGCTATATGCAAATCAGCTCTGACCCTGTGCCTCATGGGAACAGTCCAGTCCGAACTACCAAGCCATGTCTTTCCCAGACCGGAATCAAGCATCCAAGGACCGGTTTCTGGCTATCAGCCTTCATTCAGCCTGGATAGCTTGACTCCAGTGGTGTGGAGAGCCTGGGACTCACGTCTGAGCATACCCAGCCCACTCGGGGTGAAAATTGCAAAAAACACAGTTGATGGACAGAATGTAGAACAATTTCATACATTCACCCCAGTACAAGGATCTGGGCCTAAATCCATCGGTTTTTTGCACTCCATACCACCCTGGGTTAGACACTGGCTATATGCAAATCAGCTCTGACCCTGTGCCTCATGGGAACAGTCCAGTCCGAACTACCAAGCCATGTCTTTCCCAGACCGGAATCAAGCATCCAAGGACCGGTTTCTGGCTATCAGCCTTCATTCAGCCTGGATAGCTTGACTCCAGTGGTGTGGAGAGCCTGGGACTCACGTCTGAGCATACCCAGCCCACTCGGGGTGAAAATTGCAAAAAACACAGTTGATGGACAGAATGTAGAACAATGTCATACATTCACCCCAGTACAAGGACCTGGGCCTAAATCCATCGTTTTTTTGCACTCCACACCACCCTGGGTTAGACACTGGCTATATGCAAATCAGCTCTGACCCTGTGCCTCATGGGAACAGTACAGTCCGAACTACCAAGCCATGTCTTTCCCAGACCGGAATCAAGCATCCAAGGACCGGTTTCTGGCTATCAGCCTTCATTCAGCCTGGATAGCTTGACTCCAATGGTGTGGAGAGCCTGGGACTCACGTCTGAGCATACCCAGCCCACTCAGGGTGAAAATTGCAAAAAACACAGTTGATGGACAGAATGTAGAACAATGTCATACATTCACCCCAGTACAAGGATCTGGGCCTAAATCCATCGTTTTTTTGCACTCCACACCACCCTGGGTTAGACACTGGCTATATGCAAATCAGCTCTGACCCTGTGCCTCATGGGAACAGTCCAGTCCGAACTACCAAGCCATGTCTTTCCCAGACCGGAATCAAGCATCCAAGGACCGGTTTCTGGCTATCAGCCTTCATTCAGCCTGGATAGCTTGACTCCAGTGGTGTGGAGAGCCTGGGACTCACGTCTGAGCATACCCAGCCCACTCGGGGTGAAAATTGCAAAAAACACAGTTGATGGACAGAATGTAGAACAATGTCATACATTCACCCCAGTACAAGGATCTGGGCCTAAATCCATCGTTTATTTGCACTCCACACCACCCTGGGTTAGACACTGGCTATATGCAAATCAGCTCTGACCCTGTGCCTCATGGGAACAGTCCAGTCCGAACTACCAAGCCATGTCTTTCCCAGACCGGAATCAAGCATCCAAGGACCGGTTTCTGGCTATCAGCCTTCATTCAGCCTGGATAGCTTGACTCCAGTGGTTTGGAGAGCCCGGGACTCACGTCTGAGCATAGCCAGCCCACCCAGGGTGAAAATTGCAAAAAACACAGTTGATGGACAGAATGTAGAACAATGTCATACATTCACCCCAGTACAAGGATCTGGGCCTAAATCCATCGTTTTTTTGCACACCACACCACCCTGGGTTAGACACTGGCTATATGCAAATCAGCTCTGACCCTGTGCCTCATGGGAACAGTCCTGTCCGAACTACCAAGCCATGTCTTTCCCAGACCGGAATCAAGCATCCAAGGACCGGTTTCTGGCTATCAGCCTTCATTCAGCCTGGATAGCTTGACTCCAATGGTGTGGAGAGCCTGGGACTCACGTCTGAGCATACCCAGCCCACTCGGGGTGAAAATTGCAAAAAACACAGTTGATGGACAGAATGTAGAACAATGTCATACATTCACCCCAGTACAAGGATCTGGGCCTAAATCCATCGTTTTTTTGCACTCCACACCACCCTGGGTTAGACACTGGCTATATGCAAATCAGCTCTGACCCTGTGCCTCATGGGAACAGTCCAGTCCGAACTACCAAGCCATGTCTTTCCCAGACCGGAATCAAGCATCCAAGGACCGGTTTCTGGCTATCAGTCTTCATTCAGCCTGGATAGCTTGACTCCAGTGGTGTGGAGAGCCTGGGACTCACGTCTGAGCATACCCAGCCCACTCGGGGTGAAAATTGCAAAAACACAGTTGATGGACAAAATGTAGAACAATGTCATACATTCACCCCAGTACAAGGATCTGGGCCTAAATCCATTGTTTATTTGCACTCCACACCACCCTGGGTTAGACACTGGCTATATGCAAATCAGCTCTGACCCTGTGCCTCATGGGAACAGTCCAGTCCGAACTACCAAGCCATGTCTTTCCCAGACCGGAATCAAGCATCCAAGGACCGGTTTCTGGCTATCAGCCTTCATTCAGCCTGGATAGCTTGACTCCAGTGGTGTGGAGAGCCTGGGACTCACGTCTGAGCATACCCTGCCCACTCGGGGTGAAAATTGCAAAAAACACAGTTGATGTACAGAATGTAGAATAATGTCATACATTCACCCCAGTACAAGGATCTGGGCCTAAATCCATCGTTTTTTTGCACTCCACACCACCCTGGGTTAGACACTGGCTATATGCAAATCAGCTCTGACCCTGTGCCTCATGGGAACAGTCCAGTCGGAACTACCAAGCCATGTCTTTCCCAGACCGGAATCAAGCATCCAAGAACCGGTTTCTGACTATCAGCCTTCATTCTGCCTGGATAGCTTGACTCCAGTGGTGTGGAGAGCCTGGGACACACGTCTGAGCATACCCAGCCCACTCGGAGTGAAAATTGCAAAAAACACAGTTGATGGACAGAATGTAGAACAATGTCATACATTCACCCCAGTACAAGGATCTGGGCCTAAATCCATCGTTTTTTTGCACTCCACACCACCCTGGGTTAGACACTGGCTAAATGCAAATCAGCTCTGACCCTGTGCCTCATGGGAACAGTCCAGTCTGAACTACCAAGCTAAGTCTTTCCCAAACCGGAATCAAGCATCCAAGGACCGGTTTCTGGCTATCAGCCTTCATGCAGCCTGGATAGCTTGACTGCAGTGGTGTGGAGAGCCTGGGACTCACGTCTGAGAGTACCCAGCCCACTCGGAGTGAAAATTGCAAAAAACACAGTTGATGGACAGAATGTAGAACAATGTCATACATTCACCCCAGTACAAGGATCTGGGCCTAAATCCATTGTTTTTTTGCACTCCACACCACCCTGGGTTAGACACTGGCTATATGCAAATCAGCTCTGACCCTGTGCCTCATGGGAACAGTCCAGTCCGAACTACCAAGCCATGTCTTTCCCAGACCGGAATCAAGCATCCAAGGACCGGTTTCTGGCTATCAGCCTTCATTCAGCCTGGATAGCTTGACTCCAGTGGTGTGGAGAGCCTGGGACTCACGTCTGAGCATACCCAGCCCACTCGGGGTGAAAATTGCAAAAAACACAGTTGATGGACAGAATGTAGAACAATTTCATACATTCACCCCAGTACAAGGATCTGGGCCTAAATCCATCGTTTTTTTGCACTCCACACCACCCTGGGTTAGACACTGGCTATATGCAAATCAGCTCTAACCCTATGCCTCATGGGAGCAGTCCAGTCCGAACTACCAAGCCATGTCTTTCCCAGACCGGAATCAAGCATCCAAGGACCGGTTTCTGGCTATCACCCTTCATTCAGCCTGGATAGCTTGACTCCAGTGGTGTGGAGAGCCTGGGACTCACGTCTGAGTATACCCAGCCCACTCGGGGTGAAAATTGCAAAAAACACAGTTGATGGACAGAATGTAGAACAATGTCATACATTCACCCCAGTACAAGGATCTGGGCCTAAATCCATCGTTTTTTTGCACTCCATACCACCCTGGGTTAGACACTGGCTATATGCAAATCAGCTCTGACCCTGTGCCTCATGGGAACAGTCCAGTCCGAACTACCAAGCCATGTCTTTCCCAGACCGGAATCAAGCATCCAAGGACCGGTTTCTGGCTATCAGCCTTCATTCAGCCTGGATAGCTTGACTCCAGTGGTGTGGAGAGCCTGGGACTCACGTCTGAGCATACCCAGCCTACTCGGGGTGAAAATTGCAAAAAACACAGTTGATGGACAGAATGTAGAACAATGTCATACATTCACCCCAGTACAAGGATCTGGGCCTAAATCCATCGTTTTTTTGCACTCCACACCACCCTGGGTTAGACACTGGCTATATGCAAATCAGCTCTGACCCTGTGCCTCATGGGAACAGTCCAGTCCGAACTACCAAGCCATGTCTTTCCCAGACCGGATTCAAGCATCCAAGGACCGGTTTCTGGCTATCAGCCTTCATTCAGCCTGGATAGCTTGACTCCAATGGTGTGGAGAGCCTGGGACTCACGTCTGAGCATACCCAGCCCACTCGGGGTGAAAATTGCAAAAAACACAGTTGATGGACAGAATGTAGAACAATGTCATACATTCACCCCAGTACAAGGATCTGGGCCTAAATCCATCGTTTTTTGCACTCCACACCACCCTGGGTTAGACACTGGCTATATGCAAATCAGCTCTGACCCTGTGCCTCATGGGAACAGTCCAGTCCGAACTACCAAGCCATGTCTTTCCCAGACCGGAATCAAGCATCCAAGGACCGGTTTCTGGCTATCAGCCTTCATTCAGCCTGGATAGCTTGACTCCAGTGGTGTGGAGAGCCTGGGACTCACGTCTGAGCATATCCAGCCCACTCGGGGTGAAAATTGCAAAAAACACAGTTGATGGACAGAATGTAGAACAATGTCATACATTCACCCCAGTACAAGGATCTGGGCCTAAATCCATCGTTTATTTGCACTCCACACCACCCTGGGTTAGACACTGGCTATATGCAAATCAGCTCTGACCCTGTGCCTCATGGGAACAGTCCAGTCGGAACTACCAAGCCATGTCTTTCCCAGACCGGAATCAAGCATACAAGAACCGGTTTCTGGCTATCAGCCTTTATTCTGCCTGGATAGCTTGACTCCTGTGGTGTGGAGAGCCTGGGACACACGTCTGAGCATACCCAGCCCACTCGGAGTGAAAATTGCAAAAAACACAGTTGATGGACAGAATGTAGAACAATGTCATACATTCACCCCAGTACAAGGATCTGGGCCTAAATCCATCGTTTTTTTGCACTCCACACCACCCTGGGTTAGACACTGGCTATATGCAAATCAGCTCTGACCCTGTGCCTCATGGGAACAGTCCAGTCTGAACTACCAAGCTATGTCTTTCCCAGACCGGAATCAAGCATCCAAGGACCGGTTTCTGGCTATCAGCCTTCATTCAGCCTGGATAGCTTGACTCCAGTGGTGTGGAGAGCCTGGGACTCACGTCTGAGCGTACCCAGCCCACTCGGGGTGAAAATTGCAAAAAACACAGTTGATGGACAGAATGTAGAACAATGTCATACATTCACCCCAGTACAAGGATCTGGGCCTAAATCCATCGTTTTTTTGCACTCCACACCACCCTGGGTTAGACACTGGCTATATGCAAATCAGCTCTGACCCTGTGCCTCATGGGAACAGTCCAGTCCGAACTACCAAGCCATGTCTTTCCCAGACCGGAATCAAGCATCCAAGGACCGGTTTCTGGCTATCAGCCTTCATTCAGCCTGGATAGCTTGACTCCAGTGGTGTGGAGAGCCTGGGACTCACGTCTGAGCATACCCAGCCCACTCGGGGTGAAAATTGCAAAAAACACAGTTGATGGACAGAATGTAGAACAATGTCATACATTCACCCCAGTACAAGGATCTGGGCCTAAATCCATCGGTTTTTTGCACTCCATACCACCCTGGGTTAGACACTGGCTATATGCAAATCAGCTCTGACCCTGTGCCTCATGGGAACAGTCCAGTCCGAACTACCAAGCCATGTCTTTCCCAGACCGGAATCAAGCATCCAAGGACCGGTTTCTGGCTATCAGCCTTCATTCAGCCTGGATAGCTTTACTCCAGTGGTGTGGAGAGCCTGGGACTCACGTCTGAGCATACCCAGCCCACTCGGGGTGAAAATTGCAAAAAACACAGTTGATGGACAGAATGTAGAACAATTTCATACATTCACCCCACTACAAGGATCTGGGCCTAAATCCATCGGTTTTTTGCACTCCATACCACCCTAGGTTAGACACTGGCTATATGCAAATCAGCTCTGACCCTGTGCCTCATGGGAACAGTCCAGTCCGAACTACCAAGCCATGTCTTTCCCAGACCGGAATCAAGCATCCAAGGACCGGTTTCTGGCTATCAGCCTTCATTCAGCCTGGATAGCTTGACTCCAGTGGTGTGGAGAGCCTGGGACTCACGTCTGAGCATACCCAGCCCACTCGGGGTGAAAATCGCAAAAAACACAGTTGATGGACAGAATGTAGAACAATGTCATACATTCACCCCAGTACAAGGACCTGGGCCTAAATCCATCGTTTTTTTGCACTCCACACCACCCTGGGTTAGACACTGGCTATATGCAAATCAGCTCTGACCCTGTGCCTCATGGGAACAGTACAGTCCGAACTACCAAGCCATGTCTTTCCCAGACCGGAATCAAGCATCCAAGGACCGGTTTCTGGCTATCAGACTTCCTTGCAGCCTGGATAGCTTGACTCCAATGGTGTGGAGAGCCTGGGACTCACGTCTGAGCATACCCAGCCCACTCAGGGTGAAAATTGCAAAAAACACAGTTGATGGACAGAATGTAGAACAATGTCATACATTCACCCCAGTACAAGGATCTGGGCCTAAATCCATCATTTATTTGCACTCCACACCACCCTGGGTTAGACACTGGCTATATGCAAATCAGCTCTGACCCTGTGCCTCATGGGAACAGTCCAGTCCGAACTACCAAGCCATGTCTTTCCCAGACCGGAATCAAGCATCCAAGGACCGGTTTCTGGCTATCAGCCTTCATTCAGCCTGGATAGCTTGACTCCAGTGGTGTGGAGAGCCTGGGACTCACGTCTGAGCATACCCAGCCCACTCGGGGTGAAAATTGCAAAAAACACAGTTGATGGACAGAATGTAGAACAATGTCATACATTTACCCCAGTACAAGGATGTGGGCCTAAATCCATCGTTTTTTTACACTCCACACCACCATGGGTTAGACACTGGCTATATGCAAATCAGCTCTGACCCTGTGCCTCATGGGAACAGTCCAGTCCGAACTACCAAGCCATGTCTTTCCCAGACCGGAATCAAGCATCCAAGGACCGGTTTCTGGCTATCAGCCTTCATTCAGCCTGGATAGCTTGACTCCAGTGGTGTGGAGAGCCTGGGACTGGGCTGGGTATGCACACTCCTCTTCCCTCACTCCCTCTCTGTTACCCTCACTCCCTCCATTCTTCATTGTCGTGATTGTACCCTTACTCACTCCCCCTTCCTTCTCACTCATTCCCCTTCCCTTACTCCCCTTTCCTCATTTAGTTTTGCTAACACACATTCCTTTAGTATCTTACTCACCTTCAGTTCATTTCTCTCTCCCTCTCTTTCTCTCTGTCACTGAATCTGTCTGCCTCATTATCCTCTTATTAATTTGCTCACCCTCTATTTCTTTTTCCCTCTCTTTGTCCTTCACTATTCCTTTGTGTCCCTTTCTGTGTCTTTCACTCCTACTTTATCTCTTACTACCCTTTTATGACTTTTAATGTCCTGCCTTGTCTCTTGTATTGTGAAATATATATTGTAAATATAACTTACTTTTTTTTCTCTACCACAGATATTACATTTAGTAAAAATATGTAATTAAGTTTACATTACTTATAAGGTAAGTTTGACATACAAAATTTACTTTCTCATCACTCTTTTCCTTATCCTCACTACTCTTCTCTCACCCACCCACACCCCTGTTCCCTTACTGCGTTTCCCTCACTTATTCTCAATCCGCATGTTTACTCCCCTTTCCCTCACTCCCCTCCCACACTCACCTTCTTTCAGACCTCCTGCTTTACTTCCCTTACTCTCTCTTCCCTTCCTTTGCTCCTTTACTCCACTTCACTAACTCCTTCTCTCATTCCCTCTGTCCTCTTACTTTGTCACTCCCCTTCCCTCACTCCTTTTCTCTTAGCCTTACTCTCTCCGTCCCTTCAGTCTCTCACTCCTCTTCTGTCACGCTCACTCCCTATAACTCACCCACACTCTTTCACTTACCTTTCTTTGCTCTCTTATTCAGTCCTTTTCTCTCACTCTTTCATTCACTACATCTATGTCCTCACTCCCTCAGTCCCCTTGTCTTACACTCACTCACCTTTATCCACCCTCTATCATCCCTTTTTCCTCAACCTCACTGCCCTTCTATCGCCCTCCTTTACTCCTGTTCCCTTACTCCCGTTCCCTCACTTATCCTCATTCCCCATCCTTAACTCCCCTTCCCCTTTCTCTCCTCATGCACTCACCTTTTCCCCAGTCCCTTTGCTTCACTCCCCTTCCCCTTCTTTCCTTCCTTTGCTCCCTCAGTCATTCCCCTTCCCTCACTCACCTTACTCCCCTTTACTCACTCCTTCTCTCACTCCCTCATTTCTCTCATATTCTCACTCCTCTTCCCTCACTCCCTCTCTGTTACCCTCACTCCCATTGTCCCCTCACTGTCTTACGCCCCTACATTCACTCTCACTCACCTTCCATCTCTCATTGTCATGAATCCACCCTCACTCACCCCTGCTTCCCTGTCACTCGCTCCCCTTTCTTAACTCCCCTTTCTTCCTTTAGTTTTCCTAATTCACATTCCTTTAGTATCGTACTCACCTTCACTTCATTTCTCTCTCCTTCTCTTCCTCTCTGTCACTGAATGTATCCATCTCATCATCCTCTTAGTAATTTGCTCTTCCTCTATTTCTTTTTCACTCTCTCTGACCTTCACCATTCCTTTGTTTTCCTTTCTGTGTCCTTCACTCCTACTTTATCTCTTACTACCCTTTTATGACTTTTAATCTCCTGCTTTGTCTTTTGTATTGTGAAATATATATTGTAAATATTATAACTTACTTTTTTTTCTCTTCCACAGATATTACATTTAGTGAAAATATGTAATTAAGTTTAAATTACTTATAAGGTAAGTTTGACATACAAAATTTACTCTCTCAACACTCTTTTCCTTAACCTCACTACTCTTGTCTCACCCACCCACACCCCTGTTCCCTTACTGCGCAACACTCACTTATTCTCAATCCTCATGTTTACTCCCCTTTTCCTCACTCCCCTCCCACACTCACCTTCTTTCAGACCTCCTGCTTTACTTTCCTTCCTCTCTCTTCCCTTCCTTCGCTCCTTCACTCTTTTCCCTTCCCTCACTCACCTTACTCCACTTCACTCACTCGTTCTCTCACTCCCTCTGTCCTCTCACTATTTCACTCCCCTTTCCTCACTCCCTCTCTCTTAGCCTCACTCTCTCCGTCCCCTCTCTCTCTTACTCCTCTTCCGTCACGTTCACTTCCTTTAACTCACCCACACTCCCTCACTTACCTTTCTTTGCTCCCTCACTCAGTCCCCTTCTCTCACTATTTTCTTCATTCCCTCTGTCTCCTCACTCCCTCATTCCTCTTGTCTCACACTCACTTGCCTTTATCCACCACTCTTTCCTCAACCTCATTGCTCTTCCCTCACCGTCCCTCAGCCCCGTTCTCTTACTCCACTTCCCTCACTTATCCTCATTCCCCATGTTTACTCCCCTTCCCCTCCCTCCCCTCCCACACTCACTTTCTTTCAGTCCCCCTTCTTCATTTCCCTTCCCCTCTCTTACCTTCCTTCGCTCATTCACTCATTCCCCTTCCCTTACTCACCTTACACCACTTCACTCACTCCTTTTCACACTCCCTCTGTCCTCTCACTTCCTCACTGCTCTCCTCTCACTCCGTCTGTCTTACCCTCACTCCATCTGTCCCCTCACTCTCCCTTCCCTTCAATCACCCTTACTCATCTTTAAACCCTCACTGTCATCAACTCACTCTCACTCACTCCACCTTCCTTCTCCTTCACTCCCCTTGCCTTACTCTCACTCCCATTACTTTATCCTCCCTCACCCTCTTTCCCTCAATATCAATCCGTTTTTTTCAGCTTGACTCCTTTCTTTCCGTCACTGCCACTCACTCTCCTTCGTTCACTCCACTTCGGCTCACTCTTGTTTACAACTCACCTTCTGTCACTCCTCTTCTGTCACTTGTTCCCTCTGTCACCGTCTTCCCTTCATTCACTCATTTCATCCATTCATTTATTCAGTACACATTCTCTGAAAAAAAGAATTGCAAAATATGTAAAGAATATAGCTCTTTTTGGAGAATTGGAGTTAGTTCTGAAAAGAACTTTTTTTCTTCTTCTTTTTTTTAATACTTTTTTATAACGATTTTATATTTTGTATTTTTTTCAGGGGAAAAACAAAACCAGGGATTCCAAAACTGCTCAACAGGAGCAAAAAAAAGGGAAAAATTAGGGATGGGGAGGGCAGCGGTGTTCCTCCCTCTTACGTGCAATCAGTTCAATACTCTGCTCCCCATAACAGAGCAGTTCTTCACAGTCCATGCATACAATTTTGATGCATGCAAAGACCGTCTGCACGTTCGGGATCATTCTTCCACCTTCTCTTCCCGAAACTGTTGTTCCACCAGTCGAGGTGCTGGCCCCATCTCTCGGTGGATTACGTGCCAGGTCCCTGACACTCTCCCAGGAAAAGTTGGTCGGGTGTCTTCTATGGACATGCCTAATTAAAGTAGCATTTTCAAAACTATATTTTTTATTTGGATTGCCACGTGATAAAGTGGTGCCACAAATTTTGCAGCACACCTTTGGTGCATTCACCTTTTTTTGTCCTTCAGGGACAGTAAAAAACCTCCAAATGAAGTGTTCTTTTACTCTCCTGGTAGGAGGATCCTCAGGCTGAAAATCATCTTCAGAATTAGAGGAAGTGTTCTGAAAATCAGCCATCTCTCCAAAATTAGTTGCAGAAGCAGGCAAGAGGTGTTCTCTTAGCAATTGCAAAGAGGTAGTGAGGGATATGGGTGGGGACTTTCAATATTTGTGGAAAAAAACTGATATGAACCAATGAAAAGTGTTATTTTAAGGTCTCATGACTTGACGTGCTTACGATACGCGCTCCGGAGCGCTTCCGGGTGCGCTTACGCGGCACGTACGTAGGCGCTTCCGGGGGCGCTTACGCGGCGCGTCTGATGACGTTTTGCTAGATTTTCGGAAATGCGTTTAAAGTTAAAATACGGTTATTTAAAATCAAAAATAATAATTTTATGAGTATGCCACTGAATGTCTTGCATTATTATTTACTTTAAAAACATACTTATATTTTTTTCCGCTCGCGGGAATAGCACTAACGCTACGTTTATGGGTGCGCTTATGAGTGCGCGTACCCTGAGCGCTCCAGGGTAAAAAGATTAAAAAAAACAGGAAAAAAACATTGAATAATTAATATTTGGAAAATATACATTATTTACATTTTTTTATAAAAAATATAATAATTAATAGCAATTAAAAATAGCTATTTAAAAAACGTAATAATTCACTTTAAAAACCATAGGTTACAAACTCGTTATAGTTAGGAATTAGCTTTTAAAAAACCTTTGAAATTCAATGAAAAAACCATAGGTTTAACACTCGTTATAGTTAGGAATTAGCATTTAAAAAACCTTTGAAATTCACTGAAAAAAACATAGGTTTCTCACCAGTTATAGTTAGCTGAACATTTCACTCATACAAAACCATTGAAATTCCCACGTTATAGTTAGTTGGGCTCACTATAACTCGCGCACCTGCAATCCACTACTGATGATGTCACATATTACATCGTTCATTACATGGTCAGTGACATCAATGATGACATCACTGATGACATCTCAAATGACATCACTCTTGCGTCACAGAGAATTTACGTGGCCTTCCAATTTGTAGAAAGGTACTTCTAGTATACATGTCATACCTAGTAAGGGGGGACCCCCTCTACAAAGACTAAGGTCAGGGAGAATGACGGGGAATCTTTGTCTTTGTCTGCTGGCATCTCCTTCATCCTACAGTGAGCTTTGCATGCATGGCATACATGGAGTTTCAATGTTTTTTTCCATTTGTGCTTCTGATACTTTGATCAGCTTACAGATAGGTTGCCATGTGTGACCCAAATGCTTAGGAACACATGATTTGTTAATTGACCTTTATTTTAGTGAAACATTGACAATTGATGCAGACTTGCACCACCATTGGACATACACATAGCTCAAACTTTGCTAAGATGTACCTTTTCTACTCATATTGAAATTCATTGTGGATCACATGATTTGTCTTTTGATTTCTTCAATATTGCAGAAATCGTGGTTCTGTCCACTAAGACAGTGTGAGATGACACACTACTTCTCACTGTGGGACTTTTCAAACTGCATTATAGAATCAGTGAGGGAATCACCCAATGATACATGATTGACAACATGTTGGATTAAGTTACTTCCACTATGTGCACATGACAAAACACATAGATGGTTATTATGTGATACGTTACAACTTCTAGTTGGTATTAATGTATATTTCTACTTCCCTTACCAATGAGAATGCTATTCCCATATCTGCTAATATGAAACCGCTCATTAATGGTACTGTGGCATAAGATGCACTTGTCATGTGCACTTTCAGTAAACTTTGCAAGGACATTTATGAACATTCCCTGATGGTCCACTATCACCTGAACATTGATGGAGTAACTGTGCTTGATATTTCAGTGCAGGTGCGATGTTGCTGCAGGGAAAACAAACTGAAAATGGTAGGATTAGCCCATCAGCGGACATCACATAAATGTGTGTGTTTGTATTTTATATAGCACACTTCTACCCAGAGGTCTCATAGCGCTGTATTCATACCGCTGTGGAACCCATCCTGGCTTTCCTGTGAAATGTCCACTCCTGGGCACCCCCAAGGTGAAGCCAGGCATCCAAGCGCTGCTGGGGCCGTTGTGGAGATTAAGCAAGCTATTGCCCAGAGTCACAGAGTGGGACCCATGATTAGACTAGGCACCGAGGCGAGAATTATCAGGTCCGGAGAAATTGAGTCCAAAAGCCGCCGAGGCAGGAATTGAACCCTGGTCCCGGGCCAGACCTCTGCATCAGGGTCTGCCACTCTAACCATTGAGCCACACTTCTCCACATATGTGGGTCCTGTTCATGTTGTGATCAAACAGTGGAAGGTCATTATTTTTGCATGAAGGAACAAATTGGAGACATGACATTTTTACTAATTGTAAATCAAAAAACCAGTCAGGAGATCCGCCAAAGAGTAACACAACATAAGTCACGAATTAGGAGAAACGTTGAAAATGCTCCTCTGGTGAACCATTGGAAATTGAAAGGTCATGTAGAGAGAGACTTGCAATGGACTGTGATATCTAAGATTGAAGTAGATGCTCGGGGAGGTGACACCGAGGCACGTTTGGCCCAACGGCAAGCTTTATTAATTATGAAGTATAACACTGCTATTAACGGTTTTAATGAGTTCTCGAAATATTTAAACTGCAATAGGGCATTTCTATGAAGTGGTACACTTCAGTAATATGATAGGGGTAGTCTAACAAAATAGGACTTGTATTCTTGAAAAGAGTGATTCTAACTGCTCCAGGTGACGTTCTCGGCTTGGCAGACTATGTTGTTTTATACATCAGTAGATTTGGGAGGCAGAGGTACAGAATGAAAGATTGTCTTGTAGTGCCTAACATGGGGCCAACCCAATGGATTGGCTGTAGGGGAACCAAAGGTTTTTAGATCAGTTATAGATGGGTGCACTACCAGTTTATACGCATACAATTCTAGATACAAAGGTTATCCTAGGTGCTAATCGGCGAGTGGACAAACCCAAACCACTCCTGTGAGTAGAGAACTACTGCTGTCTGAAAACATGGATTGCCGATGCACTCTAACATTGAGTAAACAGATTGTTCAGTAACAATTCATAACAGTTCAAAAACCACTTTGCAGAAGTGACAAAAAACTCCAACAGATGCGTAAATCTTGGAGTCTTTAATGCAGAGTACAGCCAGCTGGATTGGCTGAAATGTTATTTAGGGAGATGTACAGGACATTGAGTACACTTTGCTGGCATATGTGTTCATGGCATTAGGTTGTTTGCGACTAGCCTTAGACTGCGCTCCATGGAAATTAAACGCTATAAGGTGTTGTCTTACTCCAAATGTGGAGTGGAGTGATGGCATGGGATTGTGAAGGAGGAACCGTTCTTTATAGAGATCATTTACGGAAGGCGTTAAGTTAGACATTGATAGCGCTCCACGCTTCGTTGTAGTCATTTAGGGGTTACTTATAACGAGGACTCTTATTCGTTTAAATAGAAAAAATCTTCCATTATGTATGTAACGTTGATATGTTTACGCTGTGATTTGGACGCCTTGAGGTTGTTAATAAAGTTCAGCCGTGTTTCAAACTACATTTCCCTCTTGCCCTCGATATCACAAAAGGCTATGGTTACACCGTGATGTGGACGTACTGAGGCATTTAATTAAGTTTGTTCACGTTTAAAACTATATTTCCCGCCGGCCCTCGATATCCCAGAAGGCTTTTGAACACTCTGCGTCAAACGCTGCAATTGATTGAGACGCGGGACGGCTCCTCGTAAACTGGTAACTACAGACGATTTTAGCGAGTGAAATGCCAATCCAAGGCCTATGAAGTTTTATTGAAAATACAACCTTCTCTTCTCTTTACAAACTGGGGGCTTAAATTGGAAACGCCAGCATGAGGAGCGACGGCAATACTTGGGCTTTGTAGCTACAAGGTAGGCCTTTAAATGTGTGTACATTAAGTCTAGGCCATGACGTTTGTTACTTCCTTGACTGAACTGCGATATAACATTAATATGGTGACCTTTGTTTGATAGGCACCATAACGTGATGAAGACTTTCTGTAGACACCGCACTGTAAGTTCCTTTATCTTTTAATAGTGTGACTAGGGAGGACGTGTTTATATGTAAGAACTATGGGGTCGATTAGGATCGCGGACGGACTTGAGTCCGTCCGCGACCCCTGAGGAGGAGGGAACGTCCGCATGGGCTGCGGCGTTCCCTCCGATAAAATTAGGATGTGACCGCCAGGGTGGCGGTCACATCCTCTATCTCTAACATTGCGGCGGGTGCAGCTTCAAGCTGCAACCGCCGCAATGTAAAAAATCCATGCACAGCATTTGCGTGCACAAAGCGGCAGGCACCGCGCGGTGCCTGCTGCATTGTGCACGCAAATGCAGGGGGGTACCATAGGTACCCCCCATGTGCACCCCCCACCCCACCTTCACCCAGGGGGCCCGCAACGGGCCCCCGAAGTGAAGGTCCGTATGCTTTTCCACGGCGGTAAAGCCGCCGCGGAAAAGCATATATTTTCAGACATCCTAATATGCCTGGCGGTGTCTGATAGACACCGCCAGACATGTTAGTGCTTTTCCGCCGCGGTCGCCTTCCGACCGCGGCGGAAAAGCGGCGGACAGATTATCAGACCCACCAGCTATCCTAATTTGGCGGTGGGTCTTTGGAGTCTCCGCCGCGGTTTTTCCGCATCCTCCAGGCTGGCGGACACTTCCGCCGGCCCGGAGGATGCGGAAAAACCGCCATCCTAATCGGCCCCTTAGTGTGGTAAGAGTGTCTCTCTTTTGTCCATTTGTTTTTCTTTAGACACCCCTTTACTTTGAGCTTCTGTGACACTAGCAGCTTTATTTCTGCCATTATATTGAGGTAAGTGACACGTCCTTGGTGCCCTTTTGATCCTGTAGATGTATTTGCTCCCAAATTTAATAAAACTATCTTGTTGTTTCTTTCTCTTTTTTTTCATTGTAGATTCTGTGGTCCTGATGAGAACCCCTGAATTTGTAGGCTTCGAAATGCGTAGACCCTTTTTCTTGGTTATTGTGTGACAAACCTCATCGCTAATTAGGATTGACCACTGGTGCATTGTAATTATTTGATGGATATTGTTTATTATTATACCTTGAGTTAGGTTTTGCACCATTGTGAGATTGTTATAGGATTTGGTGATTTTTTGGTTGTTTGATTTTGTAGTAGGCCTTCTTGGCTAATGGCCAGCTGAAATTTGAGTACATTGTGGCGGACCTACCTTGACAGGTGGATTGTGTGATTTGTGGGTTGAATGGGTTTGAATTAATGAAGGAGTGAATGAAGGGATGTATAGAATGATTGTGGGGGGCCTTTTAGGTTATTTATTTGCATCACATATGTTGTTTTGATGTTGTCTTGTAAATTTAAATTTTGTATCGAGCTGTTTTGACATGCAATATATATATGGAAAAAGTTTTGCCGCCAAATAAAAGTAAATAATGGCACTTTAAACAGTGTAGACCTGATGATTGGGTTTCAGAGGTCCTATCATTAAATAATCTAACTAATAGTGCTCAGTATTGGCAATTTTTCTGTCTGTGTCCTGAAGTCACTGTAGAGGGCACCACCGCAACGCCGCACTGCGACCCTGGTCTCACCAACACTGCCTGCTGATGCCGCCAGCGAGCTGCTGCTCTCGCCGCGACATGTAGGCACCACACTCCGCACCACCTCGCTTCACGACGACGCCTTGGCATCCCCAATGGCGAAGCTCCATGCCGAAAATCTACGTCACTGCTTGCACCATGGTTTGAGGGCACCACTCGTAAAGTTACACGACACACTGCCCTCATCCCACACCGAAGCCTTGGCCTACTGACGCCAGCCTCATCGACTCCAGTTCGTCAGCTGATGACAGCACTTCAGCCACGACAACACTGCTGCTTGCCCTGTGACCTGCTAGCACCGCGACGAGCACTGCCGTCATCTCGCACTGTGACCCTGGTCTCACCAACAATGTCATCTGACACCACCACCGATCCGCTATTCGCACTTCGACCTGAGGGCACTGCACACCGCAGCACCCGACGCCTGCCGATGCCAGCACTCTTGCCTTCAACAGAGGGGAGTTTGACCTGCAACACGTGTGATTTCAAGGGCCCGACGACTCATGCACCGACCTCCAGAACCGACCCCTGCGGACGCCGTGCTTTTGCAAACTAAATGAGTTTGTTGCCGACGGCCTGCATTTCTAAAAGGTACAGCTTGCAGGTTTTCCCGACACCGTAGCTGGCCCGCGATGCCGCTGTCAGCCAGAACTGTTTTGATTTGTTTGCTTACGACCCCAGTGATAGACCCGGGCGGAGGTATCGACCTCAAGGAACTATTGTTCAAGCATATTTTGATAATTGAAGATTTTTATGTGCTGTATTGTGGATTTTCATCGTTTTTGGTCTTGTCTTAAGTATATAAAAATATTGGATATTATTCTAAACTGGTGTGGTGTCCTTTTGTAGCACTTACACTGTATTACTGTTGGTTATGTGCAAATGCTTTACACACTGCCTCTAAGATAAGCCTGACGGCTCATGCCAAGCTACCAAGGGGGTGAGCAGGGGTTATTTTAGGAGTGTAACTCTCTTATCCTGACTAGAGTGGTGGTTTCTGCCCGACTTTGGCACATGCCCTAGCTGACCAAAAATCCAATTTCTAACAGTCTGCATAACTGTACGACCTCCTCCTCTTTGAGATCAATGAGTGAAAAAACAAACTCCTTCCTCCTCTGCTGTCTATGTGGTTGTCTGCTAGCTACTCTCAGTTACAGTGTAACAACCTCCACGGTATTGCTGAGCTTGCCAGAGTGTACTGTTGTGGTGAGGAATTTGTACTGATGGTACTGGGTCATTTCCTATGCCTGGGTTGACAATGTTCAGTTATTCTGGTGCATTCCTAGCGTTGGGTTGCTGTAATACTCAATGTGTGATGCAGTGTTAAACTAATAAATATCACTGAGTTACGGTTGTGTTGAATTTTGCGTTACTAATAAATATCACTGCATTACGGTTGTGTTGAATTTTGCGTTGGAACGTCTACATTGCATATATTAATTCTTTCGTGATGCAGCAGGATTAAACGCAGCCTTTTCCCTGTGCAATACTTTAAAAAGGACTCTTTTGTGCAGATGCATTGTTTTTTAAATATGACTTACTGGCTTTGCTGGCCTTGCGTCACACTACGTGATGCAAAGCTGGCACAACCAATTGATAGATGTGCCCCTTTGTGGGTGCTTCTCTTTGATGACTATGTCACATTTAGCTCAATAAACAAGATTTAAAGAAAGTATTGGATGATTGTATGGCAGCCTAACTGCATAATTATGTGAAGTATAAAGGAATTCTAGATGAGTACCTGCTGCATTCTTTCCAAGCTGTAATATTACGTCTGTCCTCTTGGGAGCCCTGGACAAATGTATGTGTCAGTGTTGTCAGAACCTTGATTCTGTTGTATAGTACTCTATCACTTCACACTTAAGCTACATGCTACAGGACTGAAAGGCTCCCTTTCTTTGTGATTTTGAACTTTCTTGCTAGGTCCTCTTTAGACTGGGGCATTTAACTCCCAAATCAACCATATTTTTATACGTTCCGTAAGCATCCTTACACATTGTATCAGACACCATCCAGAAGGCTACAGGTCAGAGAGGGGCAACTATACACCAACTATGGTGGTGTTCTGGTGTCTGTCCCACTGTGGTTTTGAAAACTGGGCAAAGTATAACCTTTCTGCACTTAACTCTCAGGTTAGTGAGAGCGAGCAGTCAGAGGTTTCCAAGGTAGATATCAAGTGCTCAGAACTCAATAGTCAACCAACAGACTTAATAACATATTGCCCAGCCCAGTACTGAGCATCTCCACTTGAACAGTCTCCAGACACACTCATTGCCTCTGTCAGCAGTCAAAAAGGCTTCTAGGCTCTAAGTGGTCCCTCAAGTGATCCAGCAGAAAGTGCAGACTTTCGGTGACATCCCCACATCTCTAAGAGACTGGCTGTCATGCAGCCATTAGTCCAGATTACACAGCAATAATTCAAGAACTCTATAGAGCAATCCTTTCTTTACTCATGAAAACTTGGAACTATTTATTTATTTATTTACAAACTCAGTGAATCCACAGAAACAATGAAATCACAAACAGAATTCCTCAGCTTAAAATTTCAAGTTAGACGTACCATTGAAAACATACCATTAAACATCCTCCACTCAACTCTTCTTCAAATTATTTGATAAAAGAAAATCATTAAAACATTTTAAAATTAACCGATACATCAACTGGTAACACGGTTAAAAAATTGTGTAAAATGTACATATTCTCCACTCATTCCGACCTCAAGTTGTTATTTGATGAAAAGAAAAATCATTAAAATGTATATTTACAGATAGATCATCTGATATCATAATTAATAAATATTGCCCAGACACAAACTCTATTTGAACCTCCACTAATGCTTTTTCCAAAAAGTGCCAAGTGCTTTCCTCAAACAATTTTAAACTGGCCTCAAAATACCTAGGGGCACATGCATCTAAAATCTGTAAAGCGATTACTTATTAGTGAAAAATAAGGAATCGCAAATAAGGAATCGATTTTTGAGATGCATGAACAGAATCTGTATTTTCTAGCGATTCGCTACAAATTGCTAAAAAATACTGAATACACGATTGCGATTCGCTAAAAATAAATGAGCTAATAGGGAAATCTGTATTAGCGAAGTCGGTATTAGTGAAATCGATATTAGCGAAATCGGTAATAGCGAAATCGCAAAAAACGGGCTGTTCCAGTAGCAGGCTGATGACATCACAACCAGGAAGTTATCCAGCCCATGCTTCATTCAGTGCCCTGAGGAGCTCAGAGGAGGAGGTAGAGGACTGAAGGTGACCTGAGAAACTTCACCCTCACAATCCAGCTACTCTACACCTAGCCAGGATGGATAACAATGCTGCACAGACAAGTGGCACGCCCAGGAAGAGGAAGAGAAAGTTCTCTGAGAGGTAACTGGAACACCTGAAAGAGGGGGTGAGCAGCATGCACGACAAGCTGTTTGGCAAGTTGTCCTTAACGGTGCCAGAATCTGAGAAGCGCAAAATATGGCTGCTCATTAAAAAGAAGTTAAATGCAGTGGGAGTCACACACCGCAGCATTGAAGAGCTGAAGAAAAGGTGGTACGACCTCAGGAAATGTGCCAAAGAGCGCATAGCAGGATGGGTGAAGGAAGCAGCTGGCACAGGAGGGGGACCATCCAAAGTACCCACCAACACAGCCCTGGAGGACCTCGTTGAGGGGACGATAGAGCCTGAGGTAGTCGTGCGAGTTACCCAAATGGATACTTCCGGTGCAGCAACCACACAACAAGGTAAGATATATGCCTGCGCCAATACGCTGTGTATTGTATACCCATGCACATCCGGCCAGGCAAATCACAGTGTGCAGGAATAAGTCCATTACACATTTACCCTCACATACGAATAGCACCATGAGAGTTGTAGTCATGTTAGCCAAGTGTGCATGGATAAGCACCAATGCGCAAGAATTTAATATGTGTAAAATGAGGCTAAATGATAAACAGATAGAGGAATAAACAAAAATGACAATACACTGTTTTACACACAGATGCATCTCCGGTGGACAGTGAGCGCCTCGTCATTTTGGAGACACCGGCAGAGACGGATGGTGAGACTCCGCCGGACCCTCAATCCACACCACCACCACCACTACTTCCACCACCACCAGCAAAATGCAGGGCACATGTACCCGCACTGCAGGAAATGGAAGCTGAGCCGACCCAGCACCCAAAACATAACCCGGCCAGACACGTGTTCCTTCACCAGCTCCAACACCAGCACGTGGCCGAGTCAGACAACAGCGCAGGTCCAGGAGCAGGATTGCGGCAGAATCAGGTCATGCACTGAATGTCTATGCTGGGGTTGAGTTGCAGATGCTACGTGTCCAGCTCCTGCAGGGGAGACATATGGGCACAATAAACCTGCAGATCTCCAAGCTGGCCAAAACATGAGCACGATGACAGACTGTGTGCGTAACCTAACGACAGTTGTCGCAGAGGGCAATCAGGAGATAAACAAGAGCCTACAGGAGATCACCCATTCTGTTATAGCAGGACAACGCACTAAGCGCAGGAGGCATCGGCAGGGCTTGCTTCGTCTTTCTGCGAATACTAGGGCCTTCACCAAGCTCTGCAAAAGCACAGCTGTCTTGTCACACCGCTCGGTGTCACTGCAGATTGACCTAGGACATTTCTGCAGGGATGTTGCTAAGGCCTTAGGCCAAGTGACCATTGCTGTGGAACATCTACAGTCTGGGACATTGAGTGCCAGCAACTTGGAAGGGGAGGAGGGTAGTGAGGAAGCATCGAGCATGAGTAGCGTGTCCGTGCCGGAGACCACTAGCAGGAGGCGCAGTTCGCAAAGCTCAACAGCCACATGCACACATCAGGGTGATGTCGAGGAGCCATGCGACAGGAGGCTCGGGTACGTGGCAAGAGGCACTAGACTTGCATTTCTGCCTCTTTCTCCATGGTGGTGTAACCATGTACAACTTTAATATTGTGATTGCACTCGCGTATTGTTCATGATTATATTTCATTTCACCAACCAATGCAATCACTGTCATGTTTCCTAAACATGAATATTTACTTTGACCTGTGCTCATGTGAATAAAGCATTTGCATTCAAAGATATTTTGTGCTGGCTCATTTTTACCAGGCTCAGAAGTGATGTTGTGTGATGTATGTCCGCCTCCTCTGACCTTTAGCTGTGTTTGGTACGTGTGACTGTTGGTGTTGTGCGGGTGGTTGCTCATCCCGATTGTTGTCATTTCTGTCCATCGCAATGGGTATCTCCCTTCTAGTTGCAATGTTGTGCAGCATGGCACATACTGCTACAATCCTGCTGCAGGTCTCAGGGTTGTATTGCGATGCACCACCAGTCTTATGTAGAATCCGGAAGCGACTTTTCAGGATCCCGAATGTTCTCTCAACCACATTTCTCGTGCAAATATGTGCTGCGTTGTAGTGCTTTTCCTGGTGTGTTGCTGGGTTTAGGTAGGGGGTCAGGATATATACCCGCAAGGCGTATGGCCTTTCACCTACAGGGTGGGAAGCAAAGGGTTAGCCGCAGTAATGCAATTACATATGGGATAATGATGTAAGAAATAGGTATATGTAAGTACCAAGTAAGTGTCCCTCTCCAAATTCACCGTTGAGCCGACGCCTGTGGATGCCACTGTGTGGGAATATATATGAGTTGTGTGTGCTCCCTGGAAATTGGGCTACTATGTCCGTAATTATGTGCTTGGCATTGCACACAACCTGGAAATTGATTGAGTGATAGGACTTCCTGTTAGGGAAGATGTACTTGTTGGCTGAGGGGGGACAGATGTGGACATGCGTACAGTCAATGCATCCTATGACATGGAGGAATTGGGCCACCAAGTAGAACTCCAGTTTGGTCTGGTTCAACTGCTGTGGGGTTGTGGGGAAGGTGATGTGGATATGTATCATTATCAGCATGGCATCAATTAATTTACGGAAGAAGCGTGAAAGTATGGTCTGTGAGATGCCTCCGGCTACCGCTGCGACCTCCTGGAAACTTCCGGACGCTAGAAGGTGCAGGCTGCATAGGACCTGGATGTGCACAGGAATGGCATTGGTCCTACGGGTCTGGTGCTGCATTAGTGGTTCCAGGTCAGCAATTAGGCGCATTATCATGGCACGATTCAGACGGTACTTGTCATATATTTTGTCGTCATTTTGGCCCATCAATGTAGTGCGCACTCTAAATACCCTCTCCTGGATCCTCCTCCTGCACAGTGCTGCTGCATTTATTCTCCTCCTCCTTGCTAGCACGTAGAGGGCTGCCATTTTGAAACACTTACGGGGTCTTCAGTGACATTTTTGAAGGGTTTTAGATAGTTTACACCTGTGATATTATTTTTTGTGTTTCATCAACTTTACCTCCTGTTTGTGATTCCCCTTATTCTGTTTATGCTAAATTGCGATTTTGATGAAATTCGGTATTTGCTAATTTTGATGCATTCCTTTGCGATTCTTTATTTGCTAATCGCTATTGGCACGCGCAGTTGATGTTTTCGCTACTTCCAAATCGCTAATTTGCGATTCTGTAAATTACCGGGGGCTTTTTTTGTGATCATGTAGTTTTTTCACTATTGGGGTTGGTGCATTGGAATATGTTGTTTTGTTCTCGGTAACGCCTTATTTTAACATATCGCAAATTTAGCTAGGTTGATTTTGCTTGATGCATGTGCCAGCTAGTTATAAGTTTTTTTTAAATGACATAAAATTGTTTTTTAATTGATAACGTATATTAACAGACAGTTTGTTAAACATTTAAAATAATGCCTCAACGTGTGTTGCAGGAAATTTGTTTTCCAAATTGGTACCAAATATTTGTAGCTCAAAATTTCTAGGTCTGGGGAAACACAGCACAGGAGCAGGCCAAACTTAAACTTCTTATAAATAGACTTCAAATGAGGGTCCAGATTTGCTCTTAAATAAAACATCATGGCACCATGAGTAGCAAGGAAGCAAGTTAATTGTAATCTTGGAACTCGTTGACAATGTGTTAAATTAACTTGATAGTTTTTAAGTTTTGTCATTTTTTCAATTTCAAGGTAAGGATTTTTATTGAGTTAGACCCAAAAATATGATCTTTTGAGGAGTCTAATTTAGTAAAGGTAAGCACTCTTTCAAAATCGTGAACAAATACACCCCATAAGAGTTTTTTAACAACATCTTCACTACTATTAAAGAGCTTATATGTGTAACCGAAATGTTGACAAATGGCCCTATGGTTAATACTAGCTTAACGACAGCTCCAAGGAAATCATTTCTTTTGTGGATGACCGCCCCAAACCTAAGTAATATTTCCTTGGTTTATATTCGATGCCATTGTAACTTTGCAAAGCTGCTATCGAGTGAGTCTCTGCTGCCTATAGTATTACGGAAGTGATAATAATGAAATATCTCTACCCCCACCATGGTAAAATGTACGCATTACAAATAAGATATTTCTCGATACAATCTTGGGTATCTAAAACAGGGCAATAAACCATAATTGCAAAATTCAAGGAGAAAATCAATCTAGTAGACTGACATTCCTTAGCTGATTTCAATAAAGAACAAAGACCCTCTTTAGCATGCCCCTTAAATGGGTGAATGGCAGGGGTTGAAAAGACTTTAAAGTCTTTCATTTCAAACTCTTTATAAGGACACTTTTCCTGCAAAAATACGACCATGCATGAATCATGAAGAGAAGTCGAATTAGGAAATGCAAACAATTTTTTAGGTCAGCAATATTGCAACTACAGAGAGACCAAGTGTTAATCTTAACATCTAGTAGAGACATCTAGCCACAGATTCCTTAACATAGAATATCCCCAGGAGTCAGACTAGATCCGGAATTTTTTTGCAGCAGCACCTCTGCGCGCTGGGGTACGGCGCCACACGACCCCGCCCTGACGTCATCCACGTACATTACAACAGTGAGGTCATATAAGTCCCTCCTGGCGCGCTGACGTCAGTTTTCCTTCTTTTGCATGTGCAACGCGGATCCGGAGTAAGCGGTTCCTCTGGCCTGGTTTCAGGCTCCCTTTTCGACGCTTCACGTCTGGAACAGTGTGAGATGCCTTCTGGCTTTAAAAGTTGTACTTCCTGTTCGTGGCAGATGTCCATGACAGAACCACATCTTATTTGTATGTGGTGTCTGGGCGAGCACCAAGACTCCACGAACTGCGACGCCTGCCAACACCTCAAGCCGAAGTCCCGGCGGGAGCGCCGGATGAAGCTTCTTTCAACACTGCTGTCCCGTCGGAGTCGTCTCGTCCCCCGGCCTCTTCATCGCCGGCAGGTCCCTCTACTTTCCGGTTTCATCGTTGATCACCCTCTGGGGCCCAAGGCCATTATTCGCCTCCCTTTCTTCTGTTGTCGGTGGCACTGGTTCCCGGAGAGTTCCGGACGTGCGACCCCAACAGCCGCCCCCCCTCTATCCACCCTATACGGGTGCGGGGGCAACTCAGGCCCAAATGGAGGCCTATGCCGTGGCCTTGCAGGCCTTCTTTGGGTCCCCTCCCATTGCTGGGGCGTCATCGGGGCCTCCGCTTCTTGCGGGATCCCCAACGGACTCGCTGGTGGGTTTGCCCTTGGCGCCGGTTGTGCCTTTGCTCCCTAGGGACGTCGGAGATGTGGTGTCATCAGGGCGCAGCCCGGCTGAGTCCCCCTCTATGACCCACTGTACCCCTGCTGCATAGTCTCACGGGGCTCCCTGTGGCGTCACAGGTGGTTGCTGGTGCTCAAAGCCTTGCTTTGAGCACAACATGGCCTTCCTGGCAGGTGGCCGCCTGTCTGGAGTTGGGGTTGGCGTCATTCTGGCACCATAGGTTTGCCTCCCCGGCCCGCCTCCACTCCTTTCTCTGGAATTGGAGCCTGTTGCGGTTGAGGCAGAGACGGCGCTGGTGCGGCGCCGGAGGCTTGCCTTCTGGCACCTTCTCCTTCTTCGGAAGGGGAGATTGTCATGGATACGGTGCCAAACGGGGCCAACTCGACGCCAGATGGAGTTGAGTGGGTGCCTGAAGCGGCACGATCGGCACCAACAAACGTTATTTTGGCGCCGCAACGGCGCTGGGTTGTTGACTCTTCTCCGGAAGCCTCTGGAGAGAGTTTGGCATCACTCTCACGCCCAGCGACACCGGATGTATTCTTGTCTGTACCCCCCTTGGAATTTGTGGAGCATCCTCAGGAGCCCCCAGACCCAGCAGGCTCTTCGCCTCCTCAAGAGCCCCATCAGGATACTCATTCTTCAATGGGGTTCCCTTCGGTTAGGCATTGGTCGCACCCTCAGTGTCTTGGGAGGGTTAGTATATAGCCCTCCCCTATGGATGAGCTGCTGTCCTCTCCACGCAGGGCTACCGAGGCTGGTGCGGGTTTTCTGAGAGTAGTCTCTTTGGCCACTCGCATTTTGAACTTGCAACCCCCTTCAGCCCCCTTGTCTGTGGACCCTCTGCTTGAGGTCCTTCACCGTGGGTCCGGGAATGTGGAGCCGCTTCTGCCTTTTGAAGCCTCTCTTTATGATGCCCTTTTGGGTACATGGGTTCAGCCAGCTTCAGGTGATCCGGTAGCTTGTTCGGTTTTGAACCGCCACCATCCTGCTCCATATTATCCGGTTTGCCTATTTGTGACCCTGATGTGCAGGGTTTTGTTGTACAAACTGCCTTCCCTTCCCTGCCCCGACTAATGCTTACTCCCTCCTGGGAGTCCAGATGGCTTGAGTCATGGGGTCGGAACATCTTTGCCTCCACTAGTGCTGCCCTAAGGTCCTTAAATACAGTGTGTATTCTGGCTCGGGCTACCTCTGCCCTGTGGGACTCTGTGGAGTCTTTGCTTTCTGCCACCTCTGAAGGTGCTCATGTTGACCTCCTTCATCTCCTCTGGGATGGCCATGACCTTGCTAAATTCATGATCCGCTCGGCCTTGGATACTGAGGATTCCTTAGGCTGGGCTATTGCTGGTTCTGTTGCCTAGCGGCGCCATGATTGGTTGTGAGATAGCGTCTTCCAGGAGAATATCCGAGAGTGACTGGTTGATTTATCCTTTAATAGGGTTTTGTTGTTTTATGCTCACACTGAATCGGCTGTTCAGCACCTCCTTGCAGGCTTTTGCCCTCCCACTTAGGCCTGTCTTCCTCATGCATTGTTCTTGGGTTGTACCTTTTCATTTAGCATCCTTTCGATGCATTCTGTGTTTTAGGCTGGCAGTACGCCTTAGGTCTTTTTTTCGTATGGTCAGAGGTGATTACCCTTTCATTTAGCATCCTTTGGATGCATTATGCTTTGAGCTGGCAGTTGGCCTTGTGGCGGTGTTCCACAGATTGCTGTGTCTGGTCCTCTGACTGTGATTTGCCCTAAGAGGTGTTCACCGCTGTTTGTGGTGTGCATACTCCATGTGGGGTACTTATATGCTATTATACAGCTCTGCTTTGATCGACTGGGCCTAGAGATTCCTTTGGTTCTATGCATCACCTGGTGCTGTTATGTTCCGTTGTACAGTGCTCGATGTTCTGCCTTTGCGCCATCTTCTGTACGCCATGGGTCATCTTGCTTTTTGCCTGCTCCTCCTTGGGAGGGTTTCATGGTGTTTCTCCACTATTAAATGCGGCTACAGCCTTCCCTTACTGAACCAGGTGTGCTCCTATACAACCATGTGTTTAGTCCTGGCTAGTTTATTTATATGTGTGTGTGTATATATACAAAGCTGAAACTGGCACAGTGTTCCATATGCGAAATGAGCACGATCTGACGCTCTGTTACCTACTTAAGGAAATAACAGACATTAATTTTAAAACACATGCATGAACTTACTGAAACAAAATAATCACTTTCACTCACGGACTCCATGCCCAACAAATCATTGAGGACGAAGCACTCAGCTCCCGCCCCCTGTTGTTTTATTGCCTATGAAGAAGAGGCCGTCGGGCCTTGAAACGCGTCGGTTTAGACCTATTTTTTTTCCAAAATGATGAAAACCCCTCCTTCTTTCCTCACTCTGACTTTCATCTTTGTGGGAGGAAGACCCTTTGTGATCACTGAGCAATGGCTTCATTGGTAGCTTCAGCTGGTGCACCCCCACCACCACCACCACCTCCTCATGGGAAGAGAGGACCACCTCCACAGTTCATTAGCAACACAGAGGAGGAAGAGGATGAACAAGAGGAAGAAGAGATACAGGCACCACAGTTTTTACAAGAGGAGCCCCGGGTTTCTCATCGGAAAACTAGTTTCATTTGGCAGTTTTTTTCAATCCCTGAAGGGCAGAAAAAAGTTAATGCTCGATATGTGACGTGCCTGATATGTAAAGAGGACTTATCTAGAGGCACCTTAAAGAAGTATAGCTTCGGCAACTACACCATGCACCGTCACATGCAGAGGTGGCATCCACTAAACTACAGCCGGGCAGAGATTCGTGACCTTCAGGACAATCCTCAAACTCCTGTGGCAGGACATCAACACAGATATCTTTGTCAGGGTCAGAGGCACGGGAAACCGTGCCAAACATTCAGGACAACTTTGTCCATATGAAGATTACCTGTTTATATTGCGGTGCATTACTCTCATGTGCCAATATGAGCATTAACTTAATCAACAGAGTATTTGAAAACCACAAGTGCTCTAAACGCCCCAGAAAGTAAATTTTTTTTTGCTCCTGTTGAGCCCTTTCCAATACCTGTTTTTTGTTGTTTCCCCTCCACAAAAAACAAAAAAAACATAAAACTGTTCAAAAAATACAAAAAAACCAAAAAATGTTCAGAAAAATAAAAAAAAAATATAAAACAACAAAAACATTAAAAAAAAAGTTCTTTTCAGAACTACCTCCCCTTTCAAAAAAATTGCTAGAATGTTTAGCACTCTGGCAAGCTGTATTTCTTTTGGTTCGCTTCCTGGTTCGCTCGCCGGTACGCGAACCTGGAACGAACCAAAAAAAAAAAAAAAAAAAAAAAAAAAGAGTAAGTATAAGGGAAGTAAACAGAGAGTAATGTTAAAACAAAGACAGCTATAGGGTCTAAACCAGAGATACTGTTTAATAGATTTATTTACCGAAGAAAAGAGGGAAGAGGATATAATTGTGAAAAACAAAATAGATAAGGAAGTGAAAGAAAAAAAGGAGAGTAGAAGAATAACAAAGAAGATTTTCTTGGAGAATGTGAGTGAATGTTCAAAATAAGATTAAAACATGTGGAATAACAGAGAGAAAAAACAGAAAACAGAAAAGAAGAAGTAACACAAAAAGAATAATTGAAACAGCAAAGAAATGTAAATAACATAGGGCCATATCATCAACATAGGCAATAAAAGTTTTGCAGCTTTTATCGGCAGAAATGTGTCGCTAAAGCCGCTTTTGCGGCAGAAAACTGCCGCTAAAACCACTTTAGCAGCAGTTTTCTGCCAATAAAAACAGCAATAATTTTATTGGCTGTGTTCATAATATGCCCCTTAGTGTGCTTCAACTACACAGAGAAAGCATAATGAACAAGTAGTGAAAGAGTGATCAGTCAAAGACACTAAGAGTAATAGAGACGGAGTGAGTGAACAAGAGTGAGGAACTATGAGAAGAGAGGGACTGAGAAAAGGAATGGAAGGAGTAGAGTAAGTAGGTAATAGAGAAAGGAATGAGGGAAGTAGCAAAGGCAGGAAACTGAGGGTTAAAGAAATGAAGCTGTGGAACTAATAGTAGGTGAATGTGATAGAAATGTAACGAAAAGAGTACAAAACATTTACCTTATAATTGTCGTTAACTTACTCACTTTTTATTTTTATACTTTCAATCTGTGAAAGAGAGAACAAACATTTGAAAAATATTAAAACATGTATTTAAAAATTAGAAAAGACAAGGGAAAACATTGAAGGACAAACAGTTTTTCAACAACTTTGACACTTACAGAAGCTTCTGCTTCTCCAGGCCCCCTACATAGTCCTAAAGATATACATTTTAAACTAACAGTATCTTGATGCAGATGAAGTGAGGCCTATCTTAAAACATGGTGCATCTTTTGCACTGCTGTTGTCTCACAAAAGTGTCGCAAGACACTAACATTTAAATGATTGTTTCAGGATGCCAATAAGATGTGTCCTATCCAGAGGTTTGTTTGAGGTGAGGCCTACTCAGGGTTCCAAATGAAATTTCGAGTTGTTGAAGAGAACAGAGGACATAATACATGTGAAGGTCTACCAATGAAGTAAGTCATGTCCACTTCACTCTTGAACAAACGCCAGACCTCTTCTGTGTCCGTGGACAGACCTAAACTTCATCTGCACAATGTCATTCGTAAACTTAGGAAACACTGGTGATGTAATTGAAAAATGTGGAGTTTCTTTTCCTCATTTCACAATCACATCACCTGTGTTTCCTTTGCTTAGGTACCTCATAGTGCAGATGGAGTCTAGCATATCAAAGAGTACACAGAAGTTGAGCAGTGTATACAACAATTTTGACATTTACAGAAGACTCAGCTTCTTATCTTGTTGGAGATGAAGTGAGGCCTGTCTTGCAACATGGTGCATCTTTCGCATCACTGCTACATCGGTTTCATGTGGCACGGGTTTTTTACAGCATGACACATCTGCCTAGATGCATCAATTTGTAATTTTGTCGCCTCATAGCAAATCTTTTCCACCGCCACTGCGTCACAAAAGTGACGCACAGTGGCGCAAAAGAGGCATACACCTATCATAAATCTGTCCCTAACATTTTAAATGATTAATTCAGGATGACAATAAGGTGTGGCCTCTCCAGAGGTTTGTTTAAGGTGAGGCCTACTCAGGGTTGCAGATCAAATTTACGCTTGTTGTAGAATACAGAGGAGATAATACACGTGAAAGCCTACCAATGAAGTAAGTCATGTCCACTTCACTCTTGAACAAACGCCAGACCTCTTCTGTGTCCGTGGACAGAGCTAAACTTCATCTGCACAATGTCATTCATAAACTTAGGAAACACTGGTGATGTAATTGAAAAATATGGAGTTTCTTTTCCTAATTTTACAATTACATCACCTGTGTTTCCTTTGCTTAGGTACCTCATAGTGCAGATGGAGTCTAGCATATCAAAGAGTACACAGAAGTTGAGCAGTGTATACAACAATTTTGACATTTACAGGAGACTCAGCTTCTTATCTTGTTGGAGATGAAGTGAGGCCTGTCTTGCAACATGGTGCATCTTTCGCATCACTGCTGCATCGGTTTCATGTGGCACGGGTTTTTTACAGCATGACACATCTGCCTAGATGCATCAATTTGTAATTTTGTCGCCACATAGCAAATCTTTTGCACCGCCACTGCGTCACAAAAGTGACGCACAGTAGCGCAAAAGAGGCATACACCTATCATAAATCTGTCCCTAGCATTTTAAATGATTAATTCAGGATGACGATAAGGTGTGGCCTCTCCAGAGGTTTGTTTAAGGTGAGGCCTACTCAGGGTTGCAGATCAAATTTACGCTTGTTGTAGAATACAGAGGAGATAATACATGTGAAAGCCTACCAATGAAGTAAGTCATGTCCACTTCACTCTTGAACAAAGGCCAGACCTCTTTTGTGTCCGTGGACAGAGCTAAACTTCATCTGCACAATGTCATTCGTAAACTTAGGAAACACTGGTGATGTAATTGAAAAATGTGGAGTTTCTTTTCCTCATTTTACAATTACATCACCTGTGTTTCCTTTGCTTAGGTACCTCATAGTGCAGATGGAGTCTAGCATATCAAAGAGTACACAGAAGTTGAGCAGTGTATACAACAATTTTGACATTTACAGGAGACTCAGCTTCTTATCTTGTTGGAGATGAAGTGAGGCCTGTCTTGCAACATGGTGCATCTTTCGCATCACTGCTGCATCGGTTTCATGTGGCACGGGTTTTTTACAGCATGACACATCTGCCTAGATGCATCAATTTGTAATATTGTCGCCACATAGCAAATCTTTTGCACCGCCACTGCGTCACAAAAGTGACGCACAGTGGCGCAAAAGAGGCATACACCTATCATAAATCTGTCCCTAGCATTTTAAATGATTAATTCAGGATGACGATAAGGTGTGGCCTCTCCAGAGGTTTGTTTAAGTTGAGGCCTACTCAGGGTTGCAGATCAAATTTAGGCTTGTTGAAGAATACAAAGGAGATAATACATGTGAAAGCCTACCAATGAAGTAAGTCATGTCCACTTCACTCTTGAACAAAGGCCAGACCTCTTCTGTGTCCGTGGACAGACCTAAACTTCATCTGCACAATGTCATTCGTAAACTTAGGAAACACAGGTGATGTAATTAAAAAACGTGCAATTTCTTTTGCTCATTTCACAATCACATCACTTGTGTTTCCTTTGCTTAGGTATCTCATTGTGCTGATGTAGTCCAGCATATGAAACAGTACCCAGAAGTGCAGCACTGCATGCAACAACTTTGACACTTACAAAAGCTTCAGCTTCTGCATGCCCCCTACACAGTGCTAATTATATACATTTTAAACTGATGGTATCTTGCTGGAGATGAACTGAAACCTATCTTGCAACATGGTGCATCTTTCACACAAAAGTGACCCACAGCGGCGCAAAAGAGGCGCACGGCCATCATAAATCTGACCCTAACATTTTAAATGATTGTTTCAAGATGCCGATAAGGTGTAACCTATCCACAGATTTGTTTCAGGTAAGTCCTACTCAGGGTTGCAGATGAAATTTAGGTTTGTTGAAGAATACAGAGGAGATAATACATGTGCAGGCCTACCAACGAAGTGAGTCATGTCCACTGCACTCTTGAACAAATGTCAGACCTCCTCTGTCTCCTGGAACAGGCCTAAACCTCATCTACACAATATGATGTGTAATGTTAGGAAACACAGGTAATATAATTGAAAAACGTGCAATTTGTTTTGCTCATTCCACAATCATATCACCTGTGTTTCCTTTGCTTAGGTATCTCATTGTGGAAATGTAGTCTATCATATGAAAGACTACGTAGAATGTGAGCACTGTATGCAACAACTTTGACACTTACAGAAGCCTCTCCTTCTCCATGCCTCCTACACAGTTCTAAATGTACATCATAAATACAAACAGTACAGAATTAATTATAAATGTTAAATGGTTTATTTTTGCTGTTCTCAGAATGTATCAAATTTCACTAAAAACAGTGACTTGAAGGTATTCATCATATAACAGCGGGGAAAAAAACACAATCAAAATGATTGTGTTTAAAAAACCCATACAACATAACAAATCAGAATTCAGAACTTCTTAAAATTAACTTACTTTCCATGACGTCGAAGGATGTCCTATGAACAGCTTACACTCTGTTGTGCTGTTATTACTTTCAGCCCGCCACTTTCTGAAAGAAAACCTCCATCGTTTTGAAAAATATGTTACATACAATAAATGACTTCTCGCTCTCTACCACACGTTTCCACAAGGCCAAATCATGTAAGAGCCATTTATAACTCTTGGAATTCTTGTAAGCCAATCCCGTCATTTTGTATTTCCGCAACTTTCAGAATTAAAATGTTGAAGATCATTTTCACAATCCTGGACTAGTAATATCTTACCCTTCTTGCTCACTCATGTTCTACATTTCCTATGACACTGATACTGCTTACTATGAAGCAGACTTACACTACCTCTATGACTACTACAAATATTTAATTCTCTACATCACTTTTAATCACAAAGCAATATAAAACAGTAGACAGCATTGCAGACTTACATTCCCTCTACTCCATGTTTTGATTGGCTGCTTCAATTAGCTTATAAAAAGTAACAGTTTTTCTGAACTCATTCAAAGTGCAGTTATTTTTCCATTACGTCAAGTGTTATGGTAAGAAGTTATGTCTCTGTACTACACTTATCCTCAAGGCCAAATCGTGTAGGAGCCATTAGAACCTCTTGAAATTCCTCAGAGCACATCCCGAGATTCTTTCCCTAAAATTTTGGTTTTAAAAACACCAGGTAAGAATTTTTAAGGTCATACGGCAATTTTTTTTTGAAAATTAAAACAGAATCGTTGCAGAATGACCAGCCATTTCTAGACTTTAAATAAGCTGTGTAATGTCCTGATGTTATTGAAGGACCGTCATGATATATAATTGCTGCAGTTACAAAAGTCCTTCCTGATATTGACAACTGTGAAGCCACAAAATTTTTCATTAAAGTTGTCAATTTTGTTCCATCAGGCCTACATCGTTGGAACATTAAAATGACATACTGGCCATATGTTCGTATAAATAATGTTGACATCATTTCAGATTTACATTGGCTACATTCCATGTTGTGATCAGCTGCTTTTACTAGCTTATTAAAGGAGACTGATTTACTGTCTGGCAAAGTTAAATATATAAATCTTTCTGAGTCTACACTAGTAGTACTTGATACCCTACAGTTCTCGCAGTCATGCTGCCATTGATAAGAAAGCCCAAACAGGTGATCTACATCTACACCTTCAGCATGCAATACATCAAGCATATACATTAAAAACTCCTGACAATCTTGCTGAATATTTTGAGAGAATTGTGTTTGACCTGAACATCTGTCTAACAGATTTCGAATTTCAGACACACTTTCTATTTTTGTTCTATCAGTGCTACATTTCTCTAACACAGAATTTAACAAACTGCAAAATCTTTGATCAGAATTGACCACAATCTCTTCTTTTACATTTTCTAGAGAAAACAAAACATTAACCACTACATTAGCATAGCAGTTGACACCAGAACTGTTTTCAAATTGAAAACCAACAACCTCTTCAACAGAATCCTTTTTGTTTCTGCTTATAATTTCAGGTTCATCGACTTTTCGTCTTTTTGCTACAACCTCCCTAGTATTGGTCACATTTCTTCGTTTCCGGCCTACCACACGTTTCTCAAACAAAGGATATTGAGGCAAATGTGGCGCATACTCTCTTCTTAACCTATTGTATTCCTTAACACAATCTAGATCCGCACAAATGTTTGTGACATCACACTCAATCAAGTACAATCCCGATAAAGTTCTAACTCGTGACAATGCCACATATGCCATACCCTCCTTGAACACAGAACTGCCAATATTCACCAATGCACTTTCTACACTTAAACCTTGCGATTTATGGATTGTCACCTCATATGCCAAGCAAACAGGAAACTGCTTACGGCGAACATATAAGTCTTTTACAAGCAGAAATCTAGCAGAACAACGACCAATTAGCTGTACTTCCTCAATGCCATCAAATTTAATTTTTAAAAATTCAATTCCATCTCTATTTCTGTATTTCACAAAATCAACAACATTACCCATTGATCCATTTACCAGACCTCTTTCAACATGTAAATTCCTTCTTAAAATTATACGGCAGTTTAAGCACACATTCAGAGTCTTTTCAAAACCTGCAGTTTTAGATATAGTCTTCTCTAATGAATCCAATTTTGATTTCAAATTCTCAGACAAAATAATTGTTGATCCCATATGCTCTACTCTGTCAATAGCTTCCAGTTTCACAATCTCTTGGTTTTCTAAATGCAACATTTTGTTGTTGAAGATGGCACATTCTGCAAGAGTTGGCATCAAACATATTCCAGATTTCTTCTCAGTAATTTTCTGAAAAATATTCTCAGGCACAACATCTTGTTCTGGATATAAATTTGACAGTAATCGTGCATGTAAAGCTTCTTTCCCATGCTCGGTCACTTTTCCAATTCTAACATCTTGTAGAATATTCTTGTAAACTTCATCCTTCGCCTGACGCATATTTTCATGCAGTTCAGCATAATTGAAGTTTAACCATATATTGACGTTGCCAATGCTCCCTAGGCACTTCCTGGTATCTTCATGCGTGAGCATTTTGAACACAGGTTGTCCTTTCACTGGTGTCAGCTGCAGAAGATCTCCGAAAACAATGATGTGTTTGCCACCAAATACCACATCATACTCTGTTTTGAGAACTTCTTGCATTCTCAAATGCACAAAGGCAAGCATGACATTGGAAACCATGCTTACTTCGTCAATGATAAGAAGTTTCATTTTCCTCAAGACTCTTGAAACTTCACAACAAGCATCTCCAGATAGTTTGTGATATTGTAATTTGTTGTCATGCTCCACTGGCAGCATCAGTCAACGATGTAAAGTAATCCCTTTAATGTTATGTGCTGCCAGCCCAGTTGGAGCGGTAACAACACAAGACAGCGGTGATTCAGTCCTTTTCTGCAGATAAGATGCAATTGCTTTAATCAGAAAACTTTTTCCAGTTCCCGCTTCTCCACTCACATACAGTCGGACAGGCTTCAACGACGTACATGAGCACTCTTTCTTCTCATGACTTAATCCATGATCAATTTGCTTGGTAACTTCGTCATATATTTTCCTCTGCTCAACGTTGAGTTGTCTTTCCAAGTCTTCTAAGTTAACCGCATCCTCCTGAGCATGTGCCATGGCTCTTTCCACTTCATTCATGGCAGTGGCAGCTTCATTTTCGATAACAGGTCCTCCTAGTGGATCCTGACTCAATGAAACAGAACTCTGACTGTCCTGAGAACTGTCTCTGGCAATCTCGGCTGCAATCGTTGCTTCCTGCTCGATTTCCGCATTCAACATTTCTACATATTTGGGAAAAGCAGGACATTCTATGGTCTCCTTGGCGGCAGTGAAAGAGTCTTCGTAACAGAGGAAATCTCCAAGCAGTTCCTCTTCTGCACGCCAAGGCTTGAAAAGTTGCAAAAGTGCTAAATAGAAAAACTCCTTTTTTTCAGGAGATTCGCCACTCAATTTTCGATGGTTTACCAAGTGGCATTTTCTTTGCTTGACCAGACATCCCTCACTTCCAATTACAGCATACACTCCTTTCTCAGTATCTTCTTTGATGTTCCTCTTGAATATGTAATTTTGTAGAACCTCATACAGACAAACATTCTCGAGGTGACTGCTTCGATTTGGATAATATGTATCCAACATGTTGGTCTTCAAAATGTCGGTACTGTTTGGCCCCTTTTCCGCCAAATACTCAATTTCCCGCACAGGTTTCAGAACTCGATTACGCGTTGCAGCAAGACCAAGACTCGCCCAAACGATACTCCTAGATTTGGCATAGAGACTTGCTGAAGACAACCGGTCAGAACATTCGTAAGCTCCGATTTCTCGATGCGACAACATCTTCAGACTGAAACTGTACAACTTCTTACTGAGGCTCTTTTCATGGGAAATGTCCTCCCACATATCCTTCAATTCTGTCTTTTCTTTTTTGGTGATGTAAGATGTCACATACCGAGCCACAGCCATACAGTTATCAGCCACAAACTGTATATCCATGTTAGCATTCCACATGGACAAAATCACTGGGTTGTAGTCGTTGATGTACTTGGACTCTTCGTTCCTCTTCAAATTGTATGTGTTTTTAGGTGATTTCTTCATCACATTATGTCGCAGCGAAGACATCAAACTGTTTACTCTTCCTTTAGAAATCACCGGTCGTGGAAAGCCGAAACGACATTTGGTGTAGAACTTGTCCTTGTTTCGGAATTTACGACGACAGTACTTTCCACAACGATGGCTTTGGAAACGTAGAACTTTTTCTCTTAGGCTTTTCTTCTCCTTTGCGTTTGGAACAGCACACGTAGAATACTGTTGTATGAAACTCATCACTGAGTCTTCTGGATCTGTTCCAAATTTAGGTGCATCCTTGATCCACAGCAGCATATGTATATGAGGAGCACCTCTTGCTTGGTACTCCTTTCTCCAGATGAAATCCAACACCTCTCCAAGAGGTGGATTCTTCTTATTCATGATGAAAGACATCATAGCTTCAAATCTATGATTGAAGTACCTGCATACATTGACTGGATCCAAAGAGCACAGTTCTCCGGGTGTCTTGAATTCGATGTTTTCAATGTTTCCATTTGCCTCTCGTAGAAATTCAAGTAAGTCTTCCCAGCCATACTCGGCACAGCTCAGAGTGAGGAACCATGTGGGAGTTCCTAAGTTCCTCAGCATACATTTTAAATCACCATGACGACGGTACCAGTACTCATTAGTACCACGCTGACACGCCATGAGATTAATCAGGTGACAATCCAAAATACTGTCTTGGACATTGACTTTATCCATAAAGTCACTTGCCGAGATGTTTTGCATGTGTATACCACTTTTCAAGATGTGGTTCACTGCATATGACAGTCCAGACAGATCGCTTTCAAACAGGAGATGAAACAAATAGGGAATACATTGTCAAAACCTAGCATCTCCTGCATACAATCGCAAAGTCCGGTATTCAGAAGCAGGAATTTGATGAGGTCGCTCATCATATCTTCCTCCCTGACCTGTTGGAAAAAGCTGTGGGAAACACCGAGCTTCCAAACTTTCCTCCCAAACACTAATGGGACTCCCTTTGGCTTGTTTCATTTGAAACAACTCAATAGCATTCCCCATGACTTCCTTGGAATGCAAAGGATGAACACTATAATGTTCATATATTTCTTCACTAGTAGAGGGTTCTACTTTCTCAATTTGACCAGCACACAAATCGCTATCCTCTTCCTCACTTACTTCCTCTTCTGCAACATATACATTCTTATAGTACTTATTATTTTTTTTCAAATACAATGTTGCCTTTTTCACTTTCCTAACATCCACTAAATCTTGCCATATTTTCTTATTCTTTGTCGGAACCCCATTAACTAAGATAACCAGAGGTTCCTCTTCCACTTTTTCTACTCCAATTGTGTTAATGTTTTTCTTCAAATCTAGAGGCAAATAAACAACTCTTCCCTTTAATCCTCTCTGTAAATCTGATGGAGGCAATTTCCCTGTCTTTGGCTCCATTCTTACAATAGCCTGAAAGGGATGGATACTTTGAATCAAAATAGATTCATAAGTATTTAAATCCTTCAATTCAGAAGGAATCTCAACCAATTCCAGATTATTATGAACTGCTCTAGCAGGCATCTGGTTTTGATTTAATTTGTTACAACAATAAGTACACACACGTTGATCCGATCCCAAATCAAAACAATTTTCTACCATCAAGTATGTTGCGAAATCCTTCCATTCACTATTATTTTCCCTTTCACTTTTTGCATATAAATCCACTAACTTAGTCTGATTCTTATAATAAGTGCGTCGACAACACACACAAGTGAAATTAGGCCTCTCACTTGATTTCACCTGAAACGTGGCAATTTCCTTCTGAAAATTATCTGTACTGGAAACCTGTACACTCTCTTCCACATTACCTTCTTCTTCTGGGTCAATTTCAACATTCTTCTCTTTACTTGCAAAGTAACAAAACTCAATTTCTTCACAAATATTCTTCACATCTACTTCTGAACCATGCAAAAGAGCAGCGCATAATTGTTTAAGCATAATTGCTGGACTCTTAGCATAATACAACATTCTAACTAATTTCCTCACTTTATTATGATGCACTGCTAGCATCCTGAAATGATGAAAAACACTCTAGCATACTCTCCTGGAAAGACAAGCCAGTGAATGACCATGCAAACCTGTCACTTCTCTCACTCTGCAAGGATCTAATTCTTGCAACAACATCATTTTCTGCTTCAAACTTTTCTTATTAAATGTCCTTACAAAATCACAAAGCAAATTGATGGAATACTGTTGTACACTGCAAATACTACTACACTTCCAGGTGTACACAGGACCCTTAGGACGTCTTCCTAAAACCTCATTACCAAACACCTCTTCTGTCTCTGTTGTCACAAGTTTTTCTTTTTCAACTGGACAACCATCTTTCACCTCATAAGCTCGACCATTGGTGTCAACTGCATGCACCAAATCATTATCCTGGAAATAACTCTCCTCATTAAAAAATGCCTCACAACTTGAACTATGCATCCATTCTCCGGAAAAAACTTCACAAAAATTACTACGATTAACTATTCTCTTCCATCTACTATTTCTTTTGAAATCATAAATTGCCTTGTTTAGCTTCCTAATTCTATTGATTATCAAAATAAATAACTTACGTTTAATTTCAAATGCCTGATCAATAACTTTCTCAACTTTATTTTTCTCTTATAAAAAACCACTTTCTGTTGACCTTTCTTAATATTTTTTAACAAATTGCCAATTATCCTGTTGCGGAACATTCGTTTACGAATGTCCCTAAACTGTTGTTTCCTTCTACTATCATGCACAGAGTTATCTCTTGCTCTAGCAGTAACATTTTTCATTGGCCTTTCCTTTCCGTTTAAATTGCTTCTCTTTTTCTGGACTGAAACATTTTCTGTAGTAATACTTTTTTTACTACAAATATTACTCATGAATGATTTCGTGGTCTTACCCGGTGCTTTCTTGGTGACTTGACAACTTTTTTTTGTAGAGGACTGCTGCAGTATTTGATACACCTGCTGTCTTTGACGTTTTGTAGCCTTTCTAATTCGAGCCTTAGTTGGCATTTTCAAATTTTGAAATGGTCTGCAGTTGAATCTGTGGTAAACTATAATAAAAAATGTTATTAACCACTATTACCAAACAGTAAATCAATAACAGTCGTCAAAAACTTAACACACTACTTGACATTTTTACATAGAATATTTTTAGTGCTTTGGCAAATTTAGAATAGACAAATAGCAGAAAAGAAATGGAATTCTTCTTCATTTACCTGTCCTGTTTTATATGTGAATCTGATCTAATTTTATGAGCATATTTTAATATTTTATTGAAGACACTACACATAACCTGTTTTTGAAGGTGTGTTTAATTTAAAATTAAACAGTTTACATTTTTACTTTTCATTTATTGTAAATTTTAAAAATAAATGTTTATAGTTCCATAGGCTCAAGCAGGTCAGCTTCCCACCCTATGTCATACAATTCTGACAAATCTGCATCCTCATCATGTCCTTCTTCATCCTCAGGATTTAAATCATCCAAGGGATCTACTTCCACTGATGTTTCAATTACGAGTTCAATGATGAGGTCGAGATCAACTGATTGCTGATTGTCGCTCATGTTGATGTTGTCGTTATCTTTAAAGAAAGATAACAACAATGAGATGTTGCAGAGTAAGAGACAAATCTCAGAGATTATAATAGTAAAATTGTTTAACAAGAGTAATATTTTGCAGCTATTATTTAGCCATGTCCAGCGATGCTGAGGAGGTGAGGCCTATGTCCAAGTTTTCAGTGAACAGGACTCATCTCTTCTTAACCTTGGATAAGCCTCACCGACTCTGTGTCCCCTGCTCATACTTAAATGTACAGGGGCAGATTTATGCTATGTGGCGCATCCCCACGGATGCACCAGTTAATGTACACCGCTGCTCTGCCAGCCATAGTGTGCCGAATTTACAATGTGGAGCACCATTGAGCAAAAACAGCACAGATGCGTCACGCATCTGTGCCGCAAAAGCAGCACATTGCAGGAATCACGTCATAAGCGCAACATGTCTACTGCAATGCACAGGAGGAACCCTCACATTGCATGGTGCATCACTTCTTATGCCTGTTTCAAACAGGCGTAAGGATTTGATTCAGCAATTCTATAAAGCTGACTCAGTGAAATCTTCTAAATTTCACTGTGTTAGTTTTACAGGGCTTTCATGCAAATTAATGCATACCTTGCAACAAAACACCTATATGAAAACTGACCCAGGTTTCATGTGGCACAGGACTTTACATCATGACACATCTGCCTAGATGCATCAACTTGTAAATATGTCACCACATAGCAAATCTTTTGCACCGCCGCTGCGTCACAAAAGTGACGCACAGTGACACAAAAGAGTCATACACCTATCATAAATCTGTCCCTAACATGTTAAATGATTGATTCAGGATGACATTAAGGTGTGGCCTATCCAGAGGTTTGTTTAAGGTGAGGCCTACTCAGGGTTGCAGATTAAATTTACGCTTGTTGAAGAGTATAGAGGAGATAATACATGTGAAGGCCTACCAATGAAGTAAGCCATGTCCACTTCACTCTTGAACAAAGGCCACACCTCTTCTGTGTCCATGGACAGACCTAAACCTCATCTGCACAAAGTCATTCGTAAACTTAGCAAACACAGGTGATTTAATTGAAAAATGTGGAGTTTCTTTTCCTCATTTCACAATCACATCACCTGTGTTTCCTTTGCTTAGGTATCTCATAGTGCAGATGGACTGTAGCATATGAAAGAGTACACAGAAGTTGAGCAGTGTATACAACAATTTTGACATTTACAGAAGATTCAGCATCTTATCTTGTTGGAGATGAAATGAGGCCTGTCTTGCAACATGGTGCATCTTTTCCATCACTGCTGCATCGGTTTCATGTGGCACGGGACTTTACAGCATGACACATCTGCCTAGATGCATCAATTTTTAAATATGTCGCCACATAGCAAATCTTTTGCACCACCGCTGCGTCACAAAAGTGACGCACAGCGGCGCAAAAGAGGCACACACCTATCATAAATCTGTCCCTAACATGTTAAATGATTGATTCAGGATAACGATAAGGTGTGGCCTATCCAGAGTTTGTTTAAGGTGAGGCCTACTCAGGGTTGCAGATTAAATTTACGCTTGTTGAAGACTATAGAGGAGATAATACATGTGAAGACCTACCGATGAAGTAAGTCATGTCCACTTCACTCTTGAACAATGAGGCCTGTCTTGCAACATGGTGCATCTTTTCCATCACTGCTGCATCGGTTTGATGTGGCACGGGACTTTACAGCATGACACATCTGCCTAGATGCATCAATTTGTAATTTTGTCGCCACATAGCAAATCTTTTGCACCGCCACTGCGTCACAAAAGTGACGCACAGTGGCACAAAAGAGGCATACACCTATCATAAATCTGTCCCTAACATTTTAAATGATTAATTCAGGATGACGATAAGGTGTGGCCTCTCCAAAGGTTTGTTTAAGGTGAGGCCTACTCAGGGTTGCAGATCAAATTTACGCTTGTTGAAGAATACAGAGGAGATAATACTTGTGAAAGCCTACCAATGAAGTAAGTCATGTCCACTTCACTCTTGAACAAAGGCCAGACCTCTTTTGTGTCCGTGGACAGAGCTAAACTTCATCTGCACAATGTCATTCGTAAACTTAGGAAACACAGGTGATGAAAGTGTTTTTTTAAAGCCTTTGCACCATTTTTGGGTCACTTTTAACATGGCTATGTAACTCAAAGAATCAAAATCTAAATTTGCCAAGCACAGGTGCGAGCATATTTACAAGGAATTTGCACCACGGGGAAAGGTCTTAAATTAAAATGGGAAAAATAACATCAGAGACCTAAACCTCATCTGCACAAAGTCATTCGTAAACTTAGCAAACACAGGTGATTTAATTGAAAAATGTGGAGTTTCTTTTCCTCATTTCACAATCACATCACCTGTGTTTCCTTTGCTTAGGTATCTCATAGTGCAGATGGACTGTAGCATATGAAAGAGTACACAGAAGTTGAGCAGTGTATACAACAATTTTGACATTTACAGAAGATTCAGCATCTTATCTTGTTGGAGATGAAATGAGGCCTGTCTTGCAACATGGTGCATCTTTTCCATCACTGCTGCATCGGTTTCATGTGGCACGGGACTTTACAGCATGACACATCTGCCTAGATGCATCAATTTTTAAATATGTCGCCACATAGCAAATCTTTTGCACCACCGCTGCGTCACAAAAGTGACGCACAGCGGCGCAAAAGAGGCACACACCTATCATAAATCTGTCCCTAACATGTTAAATGATTGATTCAGGATAACGATAAGGTGTGGCCTATCCAGAGTTTGTTTAAGGTGAGGCCTACTCAGGGTTGCAGATTAAATTTACGCTTGTTGAAGACTATAGAGGAGATAATACATGTGAAGACCTACTGATGAAGTAAGTCATGTCCACTTCACTCTTGAACAAAGGCCAGACCTCTTCTGTGTCCGTGGACAGACCTAAACCTCATCTGCACAATGTCATTCGTAAACTTAGCAAACACAGGTGATATAATTGAAAAATGTGGAGTTTCTTTTCCTCATTTCACAATCACATCACCTGTGTTTCCTTTGCTTAGGTATCTCATAGTGCAGATGGACTCTAGCATATGAAAGAGTACACAGAAGTTGAGCAGTGTATACAACAATTTTGACATTTACAGAAGATTCAGCTTCTTATCTTGTTGGAGATGAAATGAGGCCTATCTTGCAACATGGTGCATCTTTTCCATCACTGCTGCATCGGTTTGATGTGGCACGGGACTTTACAGCATGACACATCTGCCTAGATGCATCAATTTGTAATTTTGTCGCCACATAGCAAATCTTTTGCACCGCCACTGCGTCACAAAAGTGACGCACAGTGGCACAAAAGAGGCATACACCTATCATAAATCTGTCCCTAACATTTTAAATGATTAATTCAGGATGACGATAAGGTGTGGCCTCTCCAAAGGTTTGTTTAAGGTGAGGCCTACTCAGGGTTGCAGATCAAATTTACGCTTGTTGAAGAATACAGAGGAGATAATACATGTGAAAGCCTACCAATGAAGTAAGTCATGTCCACTTCACTCTTGAACAAAGGCCAGACCTCTTTTGTGTCCGTGGACAGAGCTAAACTTCATCTGCACAATGTCATTCGTAAACTTAGGAAACACAGGTGATGAAAGTGTTTTTTTAAAGCCTTTGCACCATTTTTGGGTCACTTTTAACATGGCTATGTAACTCAAAGAATCAAAATCTAAATTTGCCAAGCACAGGTGCGAGCATATTTACAAGGAATTTGCACCACGGGGAAAGGTCTTAAATTAAAATGGGAAAAATAACATCAGAGACACTCAAATGCCTTATAAATATGCCCCAAACAACCTATGAAGCTCTAGCAGTACATATCCAGAAATGTAATTGATTTCAAAAAACGTTTTTAAACACAACATATAAATCAATTGTATACCTACATTCATGGGGAAATGACTTAAAATGTCCTTAAGACACATGAAAGCGTTTTTTGATTGCCCTTGCTCCATTTTTGGGTCACTTTTAACAAGGCTATGTAACTCAAAGAATCAAAATCTAAATTTGCCAAGCACAGGTGGGAGCATATTTACAAGGAACTTTCCCCACGGAGAAAGGTCTTTTAATTTAAAATGGGAAAAATAACATCAGAAACACTCAAATGCCTTATAAATATGCCCCAAACAACCTATGAAGCTCTAGCAGTACATATCCAGAAATGTAATTGATTTCAAAAAACGTTTTTAAACACAACATATAAATCAATTGTATACCTACATTCATGGGAAAATGACTTAAAATGTCCTTAAGACACATAAAAGCGTTTTTTGATTGCCCTTGCACCATTTTTGGGTCACTTTTAACATGGCTATGTAACTCAAAGAATCAAAATCTAAATTTGCCAAGCACAGGTGGGAGCATATTTACAAGGAACTTGCCCCACGGAGAAAGGTCTTAAATTAAAATGGGAAAAATAACATCAGAGACACTCAAATGAATAATGGTAACACGCCCATGAGGAACATGGCGGCGGGCTGAGCGCCGGTCGCGGTAGCACCGAGGTGGTTTTCCCGATGGCTGAGTAAAGACGCTGCATTTTTTCCTAAAGGTGAGCTTATGATGCGCGATTTCCCTTAGCCATCCGAGCGGTAACTAAGCTGATCCCTTTGCTTTTCCTGCCGAGGTAACTGGCTGTCGCCGTGGACGCTGCAGCTGCAGCGGACGGCACTAGGACCTGTCTATCCCAGGATTGGGGGACGGAATCGACGGAATGGGTTTCCGAAAACTCCTGAGGCAAGCGTGTTGAAAACAGCTTTACTGGAGTATGCTGCTGAAAGTTTGTAAGCTGGATGCCTTCTCTTTTCATCTAACCCGACTTTAAAACTTGGTTAAAGATATCGGCAGGTGGCAGATTTAAACACGCCTCGGATCAAGAGCAACACATCCCGGTAAGGTGGAAAACAAGGGGGAGTAGCGGTAATAGTCTCCCCTATCCCGTACATCTTAACCAGCTGTATCTTGCAATTCACTTGATTTTCCTTACTTCGAGGTTAGGTTTATTCAAAGGAAAAAAAAAGGGGGAGTGCAAGGACACCTACAGATACTTTTAGATCTGTGCTCTCTTTTTTCCTATGTTGGAAGAACGCAAACAGTATTTTTGGAGCAGACTCCGCTCCGCACTACCTAGACTTAAGTTAGGGAGTCTGGCAACTCATATACCTGAGCAACAGCCCCACAAAACGGAGGCTGAGGGAAAGAAGTTGTACTCCCTCGTAGTAAGGGGTAGGGAGAAGGGATGTAATGTGGTAGAAACCCAAGCATCTTACACCGGGAGGTGGGGTTGTATGGATCCAACGCAGCCAGATCTTTCAACACATGAGATCAGTAAAGCCCCAATACAGGAGTGGGTTTTATCAAAATGTTCGGGGTCTGAAGGTCAAAAGCTGAAGCAGAAGGAAAGTGTCACACTTGAAACTACTGGGTCGGCTAATGCTGATATAAGCTCAAATCTGGTAAAACAAGGAAATATCCCTCCTGCTAAGAGAAACAGGTACCAGTTGAGATCTAGGGCAGAATTAAAAGGGAAGGGCGTTTCAGATTTTGAGGAGAGAGAGCGACCTATGCCACTAACCCCTTGTAAAAGCAAAAAGAAAAAGATCACCTTAATTAAAAAACTTAAGGGAGCATCTCACGAGAGTCAAGCTGTGAAAAGTACCCCCTCCCTTAAATCTTTCTTCAAAGTCCTAGATCTGGCTAAACGCTCCCCAATTCTGTCAGAGGACAACATCGGCATCGTACCCTCAGAAAACCGTTACGGGGTTTTGGAGAATTTGGGAAATATGGAAAACGCAGAGGAGGGAACAGAATCACCGAACATAGCAAGTTCTGAGCTGCACAAGAGTCAGCCAAATCTATCAGAGGTTGAAAGCACAAAGACACTTCAAGGATCAAATGCTCAGGGCAACCTAATTAAAGCACCTCCTGCAGATAAAGCGAGAGGGAAGCAAGATACTAGACCCAAAAGTCAAGCTGTACATAGCAGCTTTAAGGAAGGTGAAGACGGGACAAGAAGAAAAGATGTAAGCAAAGTCAATCCATCAGACTCTGTTCAAATGACTCTAGGTACAAGGAGAAGGTCTGAGGACTCTAGTGAGCAGGAGAGTGATCGGCTAGGGGATCTTTTTCGATCCTTAAGATGTGATATGATGTCGAAATTTGAAATATCGGAAAATAACCAGAAAACAATCCAGGACAGATTTGACGGGTTAGAGGCAAAGTTAGAGGAAGTCACTTTGCGTACAGGGAACCTGGAAACAGAAGCAGCTGCTTTGAATAAAACTGCACACAGTAATCAAAAAGACATAGAACTTCTTAAAACTCAAAACAGATCACTGGTTATGGACATTGAGAGGTTGGAGACTCATGCTAGGAGGAATAACCTAAGGATCCTAAAGATTCCGGAAGGGGAAGAGTCGGAGGACTTAAAGGGCTTTGTTTGTGGACTTTTGAGGGATGGTGTTTTAAAAGATCGCCCGGATATAAACCTGGAGGCAGAAATCCAAAGGGTACACAGAGACCCATACAAGAGACGCACGGATAGGAAAACACCAAGGAGAATTCTAGTAAATTTTCAAACCTACAGCGTTAAGGAACTTATTTTAGGAAGATCCCTATCAAAGTCAGATCTACGTTATAAATCTAGTCCTTATATCATAAGGTCCGATATTGGTGCGAGAACTGCACAAAGACAATGGGAGCTGGGTACCAGAATGCCGGATCTAAGATTAGTGGGAGCGCATGTTCAGATGAGATTCCCGGCTATGCTCAGGATCATGTGGAAAAATAAGACATACAGTTTCACACAACCAGAAGAGGTCGATAATTTTTTGGACCGAATAAAAAGCGAGCAGGAGGAATAGTAACGGGTAGAACTGGCAATTACTTTAAAGGATGAATTTAATAAAAAACAAAACAAAAATTATAACGTTAGGTAAATATAAATATAAATATGCTGTATGACAAAACAGAGGGACTTGATGATTTAGTTGTGATTTAATTTTGTCTCACCAAAATACAGTTAAAGGCTACGGGCACCATCCGGTTGCTCCGAAAGGCGAAGACATCGCCAGGTATGCAGGGGGGGTTCCTCGGGGGGGAGGGGTTCAAGGGGTGGGGGGTGCAAGGGGGCAAATAAAAAACAAAAAATCCTCATATATAAATAATTCTACACTGAACAAAGGCTTGGATGGGCATGAACCTATATTAGACCCATGATTAATTTATACAAACTTAAGGTCCTGTCATGGAACATTAACGGTATAGGGGAAAAAGTAAAACAGAACAGAATCTGCGAATTCCTAAAAAATTCAGATGCTCAAATTATAATGTTACAGGAAACACACTTAGAGGAGGCACTATGCAATTCTCTCTTTAAGAAATTAAGATGGGTTCAAGACATAATCAGCTCTAGGCAATCAGGTGTTACAAGAGGTGTTTCTATTATAATTCGGGCGAATAGCGGGATAAGCCTGAGAAAATTCGAGACAGATCAATCTGGAAGATGGTTAACTGCGGAAGTATTTATTCAAAATACCACCTATACAATTGCAGTGTACTATGGTCCAAATGAGGACAATCCTGTTCCACTGTCTAAATTGGAATTAGCACTATTTATGACAACTGGCCCTTTAATCTTAGGTGGTGATTTCAACTTGGTTTTTGACCAAAAATTAGATAGAACTTCTAAGGCGAAATACCATGCTCCCTTAAAATCACTTGCCATCTTAGACGTCCTAATGAAAGATTTCACTCTAGCAGACGTTTGGAGAAAAAAATACAAAAATAAATTAGGCTTCACTTTTTATAGCAAAAAATACAAGAATTACTCCAGAATAGATCATCTTCTAGTAGATCAGCACTTACTTAAGGACATCAATTACCTTTCCTTTACACCTACAGGCTTATCAGACCATGCTGTACTGGAAGTGGTAATTGAATTGAACATAACTTCATTAAAACCTAGGTGGACACTGGAGAGATCACTTCTATTAGATAATCAATTAAAAGAAGAAGTTAATGAAAAAACATCAGAGTTCTTCGCGATGAATTTAGGATCTGCCTCCCCCCAGGTTGTTTGGGAAACATATAAAGCCTATTTGAGGGGAGTTCTAAGTTCCCTAATGAGTTATAAGAGAAAGAGCATAAAAATAAAAAGAAGGGAAGATTTGGCAGTAATAACAAGAAAAGATCAAGAATTACAGAATGCAATTTTAGAGAACTCCAGCAGAGTACACTTGATAGAGAAGGAACTCATCGATTTACAGCTTCAATTAAAAGTATCGGAGGAGAGAACTCTTAAAGAAAAATGGGAGTCTAGTAGATTAAAAAATTTTGAGTACGGAGAAAAATGTGGAGCTCTTTTAGCCTGGAAAGCCAGAGAAGAGAGAACTAGAAATAACATCAAAGTCCTATTACAAAGACAGACAGGAGAATTATTGGAAACAGACGTAGAAATCAGAGAAGAAGCAAGATCTTTTATAAGAAGTCTCTATACTGAGGATAAAGATCCTAAGGGGGAAGAGTTAGAATCCTGGCTGATAACAAAACATTTGCCGCAACTACCTGAAACAGATAAGGTGTACCTGGATAGTGAGATAACAGAAGGGGAAATCTTGAGTCAATTGAAGAAAATGAAAAAAGGGAAAGCGGCAGGCTCAGATGGGTTGCCAGTGGAGATCTATTTGGATAATAAAGACCAATTAGTGTCTCCATTAAAGGAACTTTTCAATCTTTTATTGATTCAGGGTTTCTCAGCACCTCCCTCATGGGGAGAAGCCATTATAACGCTCATACCAAAACCAAATAAGGATGTCAAAAGAATAGAGTCTTACAGGCCTATTTCTCTGCTGAATACAGACATGAAGATTTACTCTGGTATTTTAGCAACTAGACTATCGAAGGTTATTAAGTCTATAATTCATCCTGACCAGAGAGGTTTTATCCCAGGGAGACAGTTAAATGAACTAACTTTTCAAGCAATAGGAGCTATAGACTACGCCAACGTTAAAAATCTCCCACTGGCCCTGGTCGCCATAGATGCTGCTAAGGCCTTTGATCAGGTCAATTGGAAGTATCTTTGGGCCTCTATGGCGGCTTTCGGGTTCCCTCAATTGTTCATAAAGGCGGTTAGATCCCTATATTACAACCCAAAGGCTAAGGTTTTAGTTAATGGAATTCTATCTGAATGGTTCGATATATCCCGAGGTACCAGACAGGGTTGTCCCTTATCCCCTCTTCTGTTCGATGTTTATATGGAGCCTTTTGTTTGTGGGATTAGAGAGGACAATATTATCCAACCTTTTTTGCTCGGAAATCTGTCCTTGAAGGTGGCGTTATACGCAGATGATCTTCTTTTATATACCTCCGACCATTTAGTAGCAATACCAAGGTTATTTTATTTATCAGAAGAATTTGGGAAACTGTCAGGTTACCAGATAAATAAGGAGAAAACTGAGATCATGGGATGGAATAACAACGTACCTATATTAGGCGCTAATCAGAAAATGAGGTACCTGGGAATTTATTTAACCCAATCATTAAAAGACATTACATCACTCAGTTGGAATATGGTGGTTAAAGATATTAATAAAACATTGATAAGATGGGGAAACTTGCCCCTGAATATATACGGTCGAGTTAACCTCATTAAAATGACTATTCTCCCAAAAGTGACTTTCCTATTCAACTGCATCCCCTTATCATTCTCACTGAAAGATATTAATACCTTGCAGGGTAAAATTGGATCATTTATATGGGCCTGTAAGTCTGCAAGAATCGCATGGAAGAAACTGAGGAGGGGTTTAAGTTTAGGAGGGCTTGCCCTCCCAGATCTCCTGTCATATTGTCACGCATTTCATTTCAGAAATTTTAGGATTCTTGCAAATAAGTTAGATGCATCATCACAGGGCCGCTTGTTTCAAGCCTTATTAACTGACTTACCCTATGACCACGATTATTTTTTGTTTAAATTTGGAGACCAGAAATTTTTTTAAAAAATTCGCCTTAAAATCCTATCGACCGCACTAAAAAACTGGGGGTTCATCAGGAAGATATTTGATATCCCATATTACCATACATATACCCCAATTTGGGACTCTCCTGGTACACCTTTATGCCTCCAAGATCATCTGTCACAACCTTTGAGAAATGCTGGGTTAAAAATATGGGGTGATCTTAGGAGGGATTCGGGCCTGGTGGACTGGAATTCTTTAGCACAACTTACTGATGGGCAGTTAACTAGGTTCAAATACTATCAACTATCTTCCTGGTGGTCCAGTCAAAATATGCAAAAAGAGAAAGACACAGATATTTTTGACTATATAGGAAGGAGGGGGAAATGGGTAAAAGAACTCTCATTTTGGTATAAACTGTTGATCAAAGAAGAAGAGAGTAAAACCAATTCAGAGGTTATAAATTTATGGGGTCATTGTATACCGGACACTCCTGATGAAGTTAACAAAGTATGGTTAGATTCCTTTTTGTTGTCATCGAGGCTAATTAAGCCAGCAAATTTAAGACGTAACCATATATTTACGGCCTATAGAGTATATTGGACTCCGGCCAAACTGAACAAGATCACACGAAAAAACTATTATTGCCCCCGATGTAAACATAATGCAGCTGACGATATTCATATCTTTTTAGAATGTCCAGCCATTCAAGACTTTTGGAAAGCGGTTATGGATTTTTTGTCTGATGTACTATTAACGACTATTATTTGTTCCCGTAGACTTGTTTTTTTCGGTTTATCGAAAGATTATGATATCAATAGTCCGGACTCACAGTTTATTTTTTATATAATAATCATTGCTAGGAGACAAATTTGTATGGAGTGGAAGTCAGTGTCTCCTCCTCGCTTTGCAGAATGCCTGAAGTATATAATGGAAGTCTGTAAAATGGATTTGGCTGGTCGAATAGAGAACATTGAGAATGTTTGGTCTAAACTGGTGGTCTGGATAAATAGGTGAACGGTCCTGTGATTATGCCAGAGGTTGAGTCGGTCTTGTCCTCCACCAGGCCTAGGGCGCCCAATATAGGCTTGGAGGAGTGGGATAAGGAAAGCAGCCTACCTCTGGGACTTCTCTGTATGCTATGATACTGTCTCCATGGCGGACTCGATAAATGACAGTATAAGAGGCATCGGTGAGACCCATCTAGAGCAAATATATTCTGGTGGCAAATATGAGGACAAAAAAAAAAAAAGAGACACTCAAATGCCTTATAAAGAAGCAGACACCATTATTTCCTTGTCATAAATTTTAAAAGCATTCCTTTTCCTCAAAAACGATTTTCAAGTCATAATTTGAAAACACTGCACAGCTCCTATGTACAAAAACACCCTGTCAGTACTAATACTTCACATTATCTCCAATTACAATTTCTCAAAGAAACAAAATCTATTTGTAAAACACTTGAGACAAAGCAACATTTTAAAAACACAACTTTCTTCATAATTTTCTCCTTAAAGCATACTATTCTCTATCTAAATTAAATAAATCTTTTCTCACCTTAGCAAATACTTTATGAGTTTCAAAACAGTCTCAGAAATACACCAATTTGTCTTCAGCAGAACAAAGGGTATGCACTCCAGAGGCTGCAGCTATAGAAAGCACAGAAATGCTGTAATTCATCACACATATCTCTCATGTCACCCAATCAAAACTCTTCCCTCACTTTTTTCAAATCAAAACCCTTCCCCCCTCTGCCCTCTCTGCCTTTTTTGCATAGCAACCACCTCCTGGAAGACCTCTGGTGTTTGCAAGTTCACACAACAATGTTTCAATTGAACTCTGAACTCTCAGTGCACCTGCGTATCCAGTGCAATCTTTCATTAAATGATTTTTTCTTGACCATTCAAATTACATCTTTCAAAGAACTCATCCATGCACCCTAACTTTCTGTTTTCAGCAATCAAAATCCACCAATCACTGTTACTGCTTCATTAACACAGAAACTCCACAGTTTTTTTCATTTTAAACTCTTATTTTTTCAACTGCCATTTCATTACCACGCTTCATCTGACTGCAGCAGAACCTTCTCTCACCATGTTTTCTGTCTGGATTGTTGGACATAGTTACATCTATTGGGCTCAGAGGTATGCTGAGAACAGAAATTTACCTAACCTCAATTTACAAGATGTGGAAATTAAGTGGTTTGGCCACAGAGGATTAAAATGTCACCAATTGATACCATTGGTGAAAACCTTTATGCATTTGCCAAAACCTGACCTGTTAATTGTGCACTGTGGAGGTAATGATTTGGGCACTTTGACTGGAGTAGGTCTGGAAATGCTTTTAAAGGACACCTTTGAGCAATTAATGGCACTTTTTCCTCAAACTGCCTTGGTATATTCAAATATTTGCCAAAGACAGAAATGGAGGTGGTCGAACCAATTTTGTCCACAAATTGAGAAGTCGAGGAAGCATGTAAACAAATCTGTTTCAGCTTACATGAGAGACCATGGAATGAGCTCCATGTACAACAATAACTTGCGTTACTACATGCAAGATATCTACAGAGGAGATGGAGTTCACTTCTCAGATGAGGGCAACAGAGTTTTCATTTTGAATTTAAGACTGTGCATTGGTACCTACTTATAAGTACCTGAATGTACCATAAACCCAAAAGCTCTTCTCAGAGCTACCCTACATCTGATCACTCACAATTATTATTTTACTCTAACTTTTTTCACAAATTTTCAACAAAGTACGCTCCCCGGAGCGCTACCCGGTACGCGAACCGGAAGCTAACCGCGCGAATTTTTTTTAAAAAATGTTTTTTTTTCTCGCACATATGGGCCTCCTCAGCCATCCTCAGAAAACCTAGGGGGTCAAAATACGTCTACCGTGTCCCCTTCTACCAATTCTGAACATTATGTGCCCTCCATCTTGTATCTTTATTCGACCGAAACACAAAATGGTGGACTCCCGTAACGCTTAAGGTTCGCGTACCGGGGCGCTCGCCAGTTCGCGTACCGGGGCGCTCCCCAGGAAGCGCTCCATTAAAAAAGGTGGGAAAGTAATTTACAGAAGAAACCCTTGAGACACTTTCACCAAATATAGATTTGCTCATACTACATACCAATCCCTACCATTTTCACAAATTTGGTTGAAATTCCATTTAGCCATTTAGCCTGTAGACCTCTCTAAATACCCTGAGGTAAATTACTTCACAAAACACATCTGAAGTGTTGGAATTGACAACCAATTAAAATGTTACTTTCATTTTCTATTTTTTTTTTTACCTGACATTTGATTGGTTATGTACCTGAATATATATAAAGGAAGAGAAGGAAACACAGCCATTTTGACTACTACTTCCTGGTGTACATTTCAATAGGATTTTCACTAATCACTTCAACTTCTTTGTAATGGTAAGTTGTTATTTTAAAAACTGAAGTATATTTTGCACTATAAGTTAATATGGTAAACTTTTTCTGATAGTTATATACTATCCCTCTGTAGTAGTTATAGAATTAGATAGACTTCTCTGTTATAGTTATGGATGGAGTTAGGTTTCTCTTGTATAATTATGAATTTACTTACGTTAAATCACATACACTTTTTTATATTCCTACTTCCACTCTGATACTATACACTGCCCAAAGATAAATTCACTGTTAAAAACTGCCTATCTAAAATTAATCCCAACAGTGCCCTATCTCTACTAATATATTTTTTATCCAAATTTCAGACAAAATGGAAGGCGAACACAAAGTTTCATTTGAAATTGTCCTGCAAGAGACCAACCAAGAAATAATTGATCCAAATTATATAGAATTTATGGATGAAACTTGGGACCAAGAACTACTGCAATGTGTGCAAGCAGTAGATGTCCTCCTTGAAAATGAGGACATTTTACACACTCAAACATTACAAGCTATGTTCAATGAGAATAACGACATTTCAGACAGTGAAATGTTAGACATTTTATTAAATTTTGAAACACAATCACAATAATAAATAATTGCTTAAAAAATAAAGAAATAAAAAAATAATCAACAAAACCAACAATCAATTAACATACAGTATTTGAAAAGTCTATCATTCTTTTTTCCTTATAGTACGCTCCCCGGGCCGCTTCCCGGTTCGCGAACCGGGCGCTATCCACGCAAAAAAAAAAAAAGATTTTTTTTTGTTGCCCCGCGGTGCCCTTTTAAAGCCTCCACATCAAACCTAGGGGGTCAGGGAGGATCTACTATGCCCCCTTATGGTCATTTCCCCCTTTGTTTTGGCCTCCTCTTGTCTCTCGATCCTACCGAGAGACAAGATGGCGGCCGCTCCGGACTGTTTAGAATGTTGACAGACACCGAAGAGCCAATCAGCTTCGCTTCGCGAAGTTCCGTTACGCGTCAAGTACGCGAACCGGGGCGCTGCCCGGAGCGCGCTTACAGATATATATCTTTTTTTGAACGTTAATTTCTCAAAATCCACTGGAGCACATATATTGAGACCTAGCAAAGGCACATCGGGCTAACAGTCCCTACAATTTTGCCAAGTTTCGTGCAAATCCATTCAGCCGTTCAGGCTAAAAGTGAGGCCAACCGCCCTATGGAAATTAACATGGGGAAAACACGTTTTGGGACCCCCCTTTTTTCTCGGCCCCCCCTTGACAAACCCCCCCAAATTTTCAGGGCCTGCCCAGAAACAAAATGTTCCATTTTCCTGAAAATTTCAGCCAATTCCGTCCACAAACGCCAAAGTTATTAGACATAGAATTTTCAAAAATCCCATAGAGAAAAAATCCTAACTATATATACCTACTGGCGACCAGTAGGTAATATATATATATATATATATATATATATATATATATATATATATATATATATACACTCCACTATTGCTGGTAAAAGGGGTCAGGCTGTCACGGGCGGTCCTGCACTAAGCTACCAGCCAGCTTCGTAATTCTATCCAACAGACTCCAACAGTTTATGAAGAATACAGGACACTCGTAGTTCAGTTATTCCAGATTTATTCCGCAGATGAAAAAATCACGACGCGTTTCGCCATTACGGCTTGATCACGCTCCTGACGTGATCAAGCCGTAATGGCGAAACGCGTCGTGATTTTTTCATCTGCGGAATAAATCTGGAATAACTGAACTACGAGTGTCCTGTATTCTTCATAAACTGTTGGAGTCTGTTGGATAGAATATATATATATATATATATATATATTCACTGAAAAAACCATAGGTTATAGACCATATATAGTTAGGAATTAGCATTTACAAAACCTTGAAAATTCACTGAAAAAACCATAGGTTATAGACCATATATAGTTAGGAATTAGCATTTACTAAACCTTATTTTACTCACACAAAACCATTGAAATTCCATATATAGTTAGTTGCACTAACTATATATCGCGCACCCGCAATCCACTGCTGATCATGTCACATATTACATCATTCATGACATGGTCAGTGACATCACTGATGACATCACTGATGACAACATCCAGTGATTATGTGTTTCTGTAAAGTTTAAATATGTTTTACATATTGAAGAATGAGTGGATGTATAAGTGTCTGAATGAAGGTTTTAGTAGGTGCGTGATTGACTGTATGAGTGAGTGATTAAATGCGTCTTACTGAATGCACGGGTTAGTGACTAAACTGTCTAAAAGTGTGCATCAGTATGTCTGTTGTTGTGCAAGCTGCTGCACGTGTTGATCAGTAGCTATATAAGTAGCTATATGGGTTATTGATTGGTTGCACAAGTATTTGTATGGGAGACTGAGTGTGTGTATGGCTGGCTGGGAGGTGTGTGACTCTGTGCAGATCAATGTGTACTTGTATCAGTGATTCTATAAGAGAGTAACTATGTGTTAGTATATGTTTCAAAAATGTAAGGTGTTCTGTGTTTAACTGTATAGATGAGAAAATGGAAGTGTGATTGATTCTTTTCAGGACTGACTAGGTGTGTGAGTAACTCCATGGATGAGTGGCAGAGTGTGAGTGTCTGTATAGGTGTATGAGTGCATATGATAGTGTTGTAAAGATGAGTGATTGTATGTATGAATGATTGTATGAGTGAATGTGTGTGTAGACATAGGAATCAGTGAGTGCGTATGTAGTAACTAGTATTGGTGTGTCAATGGTTTCAAAAATGATACTCTCTATTTAACACTGGGTGTAACGGAGGTTATATTAGAGTGTGAGGAGATGCATTGTATTATCACATGAATGATATCATCAGTGATGTGATCATTGATATCAAGTGAGATGTCATCAGTGATGTCATTTGAGATGTCATCAGTGATGTCATCAGTGATGTCACTGACCATGTCATGAATGATGTAATATGTGACATGATCAGCAGTGGATTGCGGGTGCGCGATATATAGTTAGTGCAACTAACTATATATGGAATTTCAATGGTTTTGTGTGAGTAAAATAAGGTTTAGTAAATGCTAATTCCTAACTATATATGGTCTATAACCTATGGTTTTTTCAGTGAATTTTCAAGGTTTTGTAAATGCTAATTCCTAACTATATATGGTCTATAACCTATGGTTTTTTCAGTGAATTTCATTGGTTTTTTAACAGCTAATATCTGTAGCTGTAAAATTTATTCTTCTTTAAATCCAAAAATATATTTTATATGTTTATGAATAATTATTTTTTTAAATATTTTTTTTTCTTCGTTCCCGCTTCGCGAATCGGGAACCTTACAGTAAAAAAATGTTCAGAA